>NC_092710.1:356528198-357728198 GCF_047496885.1 Scyliorhinus torazame | reverse complement strand
CTTACCTCCCAGCAACCTCCTTCCGCAATGCTCCCGCTGAAACTGACTCACCAGCTGATTCTGTCTCCGAAATCGACTGGGAAGCATTACTAAGAAGATCTGGGAAAGTATTACTGGGAAGGTCCCTGAAAGTATTATTGGGAAGGTCCCGGGATGTATTACTGGGAAGGTCTCGGGAAGTATTAACAGGAAGATCTCGGGAAGTATTACTGGGAAGGCCCTGGGAAGTATTGCTGGTAGGGTCATGGGAAGTATTACTGGGAAGGTCCTGGGAATTATTACTAGGAAGATCTGGGGAGGTATTACTGGGAAGGTCTGGGGAAGAATTACTGGGAAGGTCCCGGGATGTATTACTGGGAAGGTCCCGGGAAGAATTACTGGGAAGGTCCCGGGAAGTATTACTGGGAAGGCCCCGGGAAGTATTACTGGGAAGGACACGGGAAGTATTACTGGTACGGTCCCGGGAAGTATTACTGGGAAGGTCCCGGGAAGTATTACTGGGCAGGTCCCGGGATGTATTACTGGGAAGGTCCCGGGAAGAATTACTGGGAAGGTCCCGGGAAGTATTACTGGTACGGTCCCGGGAAGTATTACTGGGAAGGTCTCGGGAAGTATTACTGGGAAGGTCCCGGGAAGTATTACTGGTACGGTCCTGGGAAGTATTACTGGGAAGGACACGGGAAGTATTACTGGGAAGGTCCCGGGAAGTATTACTGGGAAGGTCCCGGGAAGTATTACTGGGAAGGTCCTGGGAAGATAGACAGAAGTTTTTTAGTCAATGTTAAATGGATTCTCGTGCTTTCCCTATTTGATGAATAAAGTTGTGACTGTTTCATGTCCGACGTGTGAGGTTTCTTGTTGGTTTCAATGGGACAGATTTCCTGGGCAAACGTCATTCAGCATCGTATCGAGTGTGTGACTGCGGGCGTTTTGCCACCGTCTACATTGGCGTCCCTGGGTCATGTCCAATTCGAAATGGTCACAAGGCCCCGGACCCCAAATCCATCAACCTCCCCTCGTGCTCTTGAATATTCAGCCGGAACGTTGAACCCGGGTTCGATTCCCCGCTGGGTCACTGTCTGTGTGGAGTCTGCGCATCCTCCCCGTGTCTGCGTGGGTTTCCTCCGGGTGCTCCGGTTTCCTCCCACAGTCCAAAGATGTGCAGGTTAGGTGGATTGGCCGTGATAAATTGCCCTTCGTGTCCACAGGTTAGGTGGGTTTCCGGGGAAGGGGGCTTGGGCCGAGGTAGGGGCTCTTTCAGAGGGTCAGTGCAGACTCAATGGGCCGAGTGTCCTCCATCTGAACTATAGGGATTCTATGTCTGGTCTATTAACAGGCAGCCCATTGACAGGGTTTTCCTGGGGAGTAAATTAAACAATGTCTTGGAACCTTTGTCTGTATTTTGCTTTTCTAAAGGCTGGGATTGGATTCTCGCTGTTAAAAACAGAGGTTGATGCATCGTAACAGGCGGTGTCACCAAACCCTCAGAGATGGGGAGGAGGTGGCACAGTGGCATTGTCACTGGACGGGTAATCCAGAGACCCAGGGGAAAGCTCTGGGATCCCCGGATCGAATCCCACTCTGGCACATGGTGAAATTGGAATTAACTTTAAAAATCTGGAAGTTAAAGTCTAATAATGACCATAAAACCATTGTCGATTATCGTAAAACCCCATCTGGTTCACTAATGTCCTTCAGGGAAGGAAATCTGCCGACCTTACCTGGTCTGGCCTACACGTGACTCCAGACCCACAGCAATGCGGTTTCCTCTCAGCAAACCACTCAGTTCCAGGGCAATTAGGGACGGGCAACAGATGCCGGCCCCGCCCAGCAACACCCACATCCCAAGAATGAATAAAAAAAGATTGGAGCTGGAGTAGATCAATCAGCCCCTCCAAGCTGCTCCATCGTTCCATTAGATCATGCCTGATCAAACTGTGGCCTTAACTCCACTTTGCTGCCTGTCCCCATAACCCTCGACTTCCTTTCCCACCAGAAACCTGTCTAACTCAGGCAGGGGGGTCAATGCTGAGTGTGTGAACTGAAATCAATAGTGAAATATCTACCCCGGGCGGTTCACATTTCCTGTCTAACTCAGGCAGTGGGGTCAATGCTGAGTGTGTGAACTGGAATCAATAGTGAAATATCTGCCCCGGGCGGTTCACATTTCCTGTCTAACTCAGGCAGGGGGATCAATGCTGAGTGTGTGAACTGGAATCAATAGTGAAATATCTGTCCCAGGCGGTTCACATTTCCTGTCTAACTCAGGCAGGGGGGTCAATGCTGAGTGTGTGAACTGGAATCAATAGTGAAATATCTGCCCCGGGCGGTTCACATTTCCTGTCTAACTCAGGCAGGGGGGTCAATGCTGAGTGTGTGAACTGGAATCAATAGTGAAATATCTGCCCCGGGGGGTTCACATTTCCTGTCTAACTCAGGCAGGGGGATCAATGCTGAGTGTGTGAACTGGAATCAATAGTGAAATATCTGCCCCGGGCGATTCACATTTCCTGTCTAACTCAGGCAGGGGGGTCAATGCTGAGTGTGTGAACTGGAATCAATAGTGAAATATCTGCCCCTGGCGGTTCACATTTCCTGTCTAACTCAGGCAGGGGGTCGATGCTGAGTGTGTGAACTGGAATCAATAGTGAAATATCTGTCCCGGGCGGTTCACATTTCCTGTCTAACTCAGGCAGGGGGGTCAATGCTGAGTGTGTGAACTGGAATCAATAATGAAATATCTGCCCCGGGCGGTTCACATTTCCTGTCTAACTCAGGCAGGGGGGTCAATGCTGAGTGTGCGAACTGGAATCAATCGTGAAATATCTGCCCCGGGCGGTTCACATTTCCTGTCTAACTCAGGCAGGGGGGGTCAATGCTGAGTGTGTGAACTGGAATCAATAGTGAAATATCTGCCCCGGGCGGTTCACATTTCCTGTCTAACTCAGGCAGTGGGGTCAATGCTGAGTGTGTGAACAGGAATCAATAGTGAAATATCTGCCCCGGGCGGTTCACATTTCCTGTCTAACTCAGGCAGGGGCGTCAATGCTGAGTGTGTGAACTGGAATCAATAGTGAAATATCTGCCCCGGGCGGTTCACATTTCCTGTCTAACTCAGGCAGGGTGATCAATGCTGAGTGTGTGAACTGGAATCAATAGTGAAATATCTGTCCCGGGCAGTTCACATTTCCTGTCTAACTCAGGCAGGGGGGTCAATGCTGAGTGTGTGAACTGGAATCAATAGTGAAATATCTGCCCCGGGCGGTTCACATTTCCTGTCTAACTCAGGCAGGGGGGTCAATGCTGAGTGTGTGAACTGGAATCAATAGTGAAATATCTGCCCCGGGCGATTCACATTTCCTGTCTAACTCAGGCAGGGGGGTCAATGCTGAGTGTGTGAACTGGAATCAATAGTGAAATATCTGCCCCGGGAGGTTCACATTTCCTGTCTATCTCAGGCAGGGGGGTCAATGCTGAGTGTGTGAACTGGAATCAATCGTGAAATATCTGCCCCGGGCGGTTCACATTTCCTGTCTAACTCAGGCAGGGGGGTCAATGCTGAGTGTGTGAACTGGAATCAATAGTGAAATATCTGCCCCGGGCGGTTCACATTTCCTGTCTAACTCAGGCAGGGGGGTCAATGCTGAGTGAGTGAACTGGAATCAATAATGAAATATCTGCCCCTTGCGGTTCACATTTCCTGTCTAACTCTGGCAGGGGGGTCGATGCTGAGTGTGTGAACTGGAATCAATAGTGAAATATCTGCCTCGGGCGGTTCACATTTCCTGTCTAACTCAGGCAGGGTGATCAATGCTGAGTGTGTGAACTGGAATCAATAGTGAAATATCTGTCCCGGGCAGTTCACATTTCCTGTCTAACTCAGGCAGGGGGGTCAATGCTGAGTGTGTGAACTGGAATCAATAGTGAAATATCTGCCCCGGGCGGTTCACATTTCCTGTCTAACTCAGCAGGGGGGTCAATGCTGAGTGTGTGAACTGGAATCAATAGTGAAATATCTGCCTCGGGCGGTTCACGTTTCCTGTCTAACTCAGGCAGGGGGGTCAATGCTGAGTGTGTGAACTGGAATCAATAGTGAAATATCTGCCCCGGGCGGTTCACATTTCCTGTCTAACTCAGGCAGGGGGGTCAATGCTGAGTGTGTGAACTGGAATCAATAGTGAAATATCTGCCCCGGGCGGTTCACATTTCCTGTCTAACTCAGCAGGGGGGTCAATGCTGAGTGTGTGAACTGGAATCAATAGTGAAATATCTGCCTCGGGCGGTTCACGTTTCCTGTCTAACTCAGGCAGGGGGGTCAGTGCTGAGTGTGTGAACTGGAATCAATAGTGAAATATCTGTCCCGGGCGGTTCACATTTCCCGTCAACCGGCATCACAGAGATCATGATTTCTAAATGATTTCTCAATTGAAGATTGCGACCAAAAAACATTTCCATAGTTAATCACCTGGGGCATTTCTGCAACATCTGATGTTCCTGTAGCTAAACTTTATTCAAAACCATCCCCTTAAAACTGTATAAAAATCCCTGAGCTCTCTGCTCAAACTGCAGATTGAGCAGAAGGTGCTGAGGGGCATTCAGTGAATTCACCAGTGACCTGTACCGACACCAAGATGCTGAGAATCGTCTTAACCGTGTGTGTCCTCTTCTGGAACCAACTCGCTGCACAGGATGCGGTAGTCGAGATGATCAAACTCTGTGAACAAGATGAATGCATTAAACCCGAAGTCATCATTAAGGACAAGGTGAGTGTAGTTCAGAGTTTACTGCATTCTGTAATATTTGTACCAGTGGAAGTTATTTAATGCCTGTGTTTTTGGGTCAAGTCCCCTTTACTCTCTTTACTCTCAAACATCTGTCTGACTCAGGCAGGGAGGGTTGTCAATGCTGAGTGTGTGAACTGGAATAAACAGTGAAATATCTGCCCCGGGCGGTTCACACATCCCGGGACCCGGCACTCACACAGTTAATGGTTTCTAAATTCAAGGCTGGGATCAGGAAAGTATTCTGAGGAGCAGAATCTATCTGTACTTTAGACACGGATTAATCAGGGATGGTCAGCGTGGAAGGTCTTTCTGACAAATTATTGTTGAATTATTTGATGCGGTAACCAGGGGCGTTGATAGGGAGACCCCCCCCCCCTTCGAGACCCCTGTGATAAGGAGACCACCCGCCACAGAGACCCCTTTGATAGGGAGACCCCCCCCCACAGAGACTCCTGTGATAGGGAGACCATCCACACCCACACCGAACCCTCCCCATCCACACCCACACCGACCCCTCCCCCAGCCACACCCACACCGACCCCTCCCCCATCCACACCGACCCCTCCCCCATCCACACCCACACCAACCCCTCCCCCATCCAATCCCACACCGACCCCTCCCCCATCCACACCGACCCCTCCCCCATCCACACCCATTTCGACCCCTTCTACATCCACACCGACCCCTCCCCCATCCACACCGACCCCTCCCCATCCACACCCACACCGACCCCTCCCCATACACACCCACACCGACCCCTCCCCCATCCACACCGACCCCTCCCCACCCACACCGACCCCTCCCCCATCCACACCGACCCCTCCCCCATCCACATCCACACCGACCCCTCCCCCATCCACACCCACACCGACCCCTCCCCATCCACACCGCCCCCACCCCCATCCACACCCAAACCGACCCCTCCCCCATGCACAACGTCCCCTCCCCCATCCACACCGACCCCTCACCCATCCACACCCACACCGACCCCTCCCCAAACCACACTCACACCGACACCTCCCCCACCCACACCGACCCCTCCCCCATCCACACCCACACCGACCCCTCCCCATCCACACCAACACCGACCCCTCCCCCATCCACACCGACCCCTCCTCCATCCACACACACACCGACCCCTCCCCCACCCACACCCACACCGACCCCTCCCCCATCCAATCCCACACCGACCCCTCCCCCATCCACACTGACCCCTTCCCCATCCACAACGACCCCTCCCCATCCACACCCACTCCGGCCCCTCCCCCATCCACACCGACCCCTCCCCCATCCACACCCACACCGACCCCTCCCCCACCCACACTCACACCTCCCCCTCCCCACCCTCATCCACAGCCACACTGACCCCTCCCCCACCCACACCCACACCGACCCCACACCCACCCACACCGGCCCCTCCCCCATCAACACTCGCACCGACCCCTCCCCCTCCCCACCCACACCGACACCTCCCCCATCCACACCCACACCAACCCCTCCCCAATCCGCTCCCACACCGACCCCTCCCCCATCCACACCCACACCGACCCCTCCCCCATCCGCTCCCACACCGACCCCTCCCCATCCACACCGACCGCTCCCGATCCACACCCACACCGACCCCTCCCCGATCCACACCCAAACCGACCCCTCCCCCATCCACACCGACCGCTCCCGATCCACACCCACACCGACCCCTCCCCGATCCACACATGCACCCACCCCACCCCCACCCCCATCCACACCGACCCCTCCCCCACCACGCCCCCACCGACTCCTCCCCCACCCACACCTCCCTCTCCCCACCCACACCGACCCCTCCCCCATCCACACCCACACCGACCCCTCCCCCATCCGCTCCCACACCGACCCCTCCCCATCCACACCGACCCCTCCCCCATCCACACCCACACTGACCCCTCCCCCACCCACACCCACACCGACCCCTCCCCATCCACACTGACCCCACCCCGATCCACACCGACCCCTCCCTCATCCACACCGACCCCTTTCCCATCCACACCCACACTGACCCCTCCCCCATCCACACCGACCCCTCCCCCACCCACACCGACCCCTCCCCATCCACACCCACACCGACCCTCCCCCAACCACACCCACACCGACCCCTCCCCCATCCACACCGACCCCTCCCCCATCCACACAGACCCCTCCCCCATCCACACCGACCCCTCCCCATCCACACCCACACCGACCCTCCCCCATCCACACCCACACCGACCCCTCCCCCATCCACACCGACCCCTCCCCCATCCACACAGACCCCTCCCCCATCCACACCGACCCCTCCCCCATCCACACCCACTCCGACCCCTCCCCTTCCACACCGACCCCACCCACACCGACCCCTCCCCCACCCACACCCACACTGACCCCTCCCCATCCACACCCACACTGACCCCTCCCCCATCCACACCCACACCGACCCCTCCCCCATCCACACCCAGACCGTCCCCTCCCCCACCAACACCGACCCCTCCCCCATCCACACCCACACCGACCTCTCCACCATCCACACCCACACTGACCCCTCCCCCACCCACACTGACCCCTCCCCCATCCACACCCACACCGTCCCCTCCCCCATCCACACCCACACCGACCCCTCCCCCATCCACACCCACACCGTCCCCTCCCCCATCCACACCCACACCGTCCCCTCCCCCATCCACACCCACACCGACCCCTCCCCCATCCACACCCACACCGACCCCTCCCCCATCCACACCGTCCCCTCCCCCATCCACACCCACACCGACCCCTCCCCGATCCACACCGACCCCTTCCCCATCCACACCGACCCCTCCCCCATCCACACCGACACCGACCCCTCCCCCATCCACAATGACCCCTTCCCCATCCACATCGACCCCTCCCCATCCACACCCACTCCGACCCCTCCCCCATCCACACCGACCCCTCCCCCATCCACACCCACACCGACCCCTCCCCCACCCACACTCAGACCTCCCCCTCCCCACCCCCATCCACAGCCACACTGACCCCACCCACATCCACACCGACCCCTCCCCCATCCACACCCACACCGACCCCACACCCACCCACACCGGCCCCTCCCCCACCAACACTCGCACCGACCCCTCCCACATCCACACCGACCCCTCCCCCATCCACACCCACACCGACCCCACACCCACCCACACCGGCCCCTCCCCACCAACACTCGCACCGACCCCTCCCCCTCCCCACCCACACCGACACCTCCCCCATCCACACCCACACCAACCCCTCCCCCATCCGCTCCCACACCGACCCCTCCCCATCCACACCCACACCGACCCCTCCCCCATCCACACCCACGCCGACCCCTCCCCCATCCACACCCGCACCGACCCCTCCCCCACCCACACCGACCCCTCCCCATCCACACCGACCCTTCCCCATCCACACCGACCCCTCCCCCATCCACATCCACACCGACCCCTCCCCCATCCACACCCACACCGACCCCTCCCCCATCCACACCGACCCCTCCCCGATCCACACATGCACCCACCCCACCCCCACCCCCATCCACACCGACCCCTCCCCCACCCACGCCCCCACCGACCCCTTCCCCACCCACACCTCCCCCTCCCCACCCACACCAACCCCTCCCCATCCACACCCACACCGACCCCTCCCCCATCCGCTCCCACACCGACCCCTCCCCATTCACACCGACCCCTCCCCCATCCACACCCACACCGACCCCTCCCCCACCCACACCCACACCGACCCCTCCCCCATCCACACCGACCCCTCCCCCATCCACACCCATTTCGACCCCTTCTACATCCACACCGACCCCTCCCCCATCCACACCGACCCCTCCCCATCCACACCCACACCGACCCCTCCCCATACACACCCACACCGACCCCTCCCCCATCCACACCGACCCCTCCCCACCCACACCGACCCCTCCCCCATCCACACCGACCCCTCCCCCATCCACATCCACACCGACCCCTCCCCCATCCACACCCACACCGACCCCTCCCCATCCACACCGCCCCCACCCCCATCCACACCCAAACCGACCCCTCCCCCATGCACAACGTCCCCTCCCCCATCCACACCGACCCCTCACCCATCCACACCCACACCGACCCCTCCCCAAACCACACTCACACCGACACCTCCCCCACCCACACCGACCCCTCCCCCATCCACACCCACACCGACCCCTCCCCATCCACACCAACACCGACCCCTCCCCCATCCACACCGACCCCTCCTCCATCCACACACACACCGACCCCTCCCCCACCCACACCCACACCGACCCCTCCCCCATCCAATCCCACACCGACCCCTCCCCCATCCACACTGACCCCTTCCCCATCCACAACGACCCCTCCCCATCCACACCCACTCCGGCCCCTCCCCCATCCACACCGACCCCTCCCCCATCCACACCCACACCGACCCCTCCCCCACCCACACTCACACCTCCCCCTCCCCACCCTCATCCACAGCCACACTGACCCCTCCCCCACCCACACCCACACCGACCCCACACCCACCCACACCGGCCCCTCCCCCATCAACACTCGCACCGACCCCTCCCCCTCCCCACCCACACCGACACCTCCCCCATCCACACCCACACCAACCCCTCCCCAATCCGCTCCCACATCGACCCCTCCCCCATCCACACCCACACCGACCCCTCCCCCATCCGCTCCCACACCGACCCCTCCCCATCCACACCGACCGCTCCCGATCCACACCCACACCGACCCCTCCCCGATCCACACCCAAACCGACCCCTCCCCCATCCACACCGACCGCTCCCGATCCACACCCACACCGACCCCTCCCCGATCCACACCGACCCCTCCCCCACCCACACCCACACCGACCCCTCCCCATCCACATCCACACCCACCCCACCCCCACCCCCATCCACACCGACCCCTCCCCCACCACGCCCCCACCGACTCCTCCCCCACCCACACCTCCCTCTCCCCACCCACACCGACCCCTCCCCCATCCACACCCACACCGACCCCTCCCCCATCCGCTCCCACAACGACCCCTCCCCATCCACACCGACCCCTCCCCCATCCACACCCACACTGACCCCTCCCCCACCCACACCCACACCGACCCCTCCCCATCCACACTGACCCCACCCCGATCCACACCGACCCCTCCCTCATCCACACCGACCCCTTTCCCATCCACACCCACACTGACCCCTCCCCCATCCACACCGACCCCTCCCCCACCCACACCGACCCCTCCCCATCCACACCCACACCGGCCCTCCCCCATCCACACCCACACCGACCCCTCCCCCATCCACACCGACCCCTCCCCCATCCACACAGACCCCTCCCCCATCCACACCGACCCCTCCCCATCCACACCCACACCGACCCTCCCCCATCCACACCCACACCGACCCCTCCCCCATCCACACCGACCCCTCCCCCATCCACACAGACCCCTCCCCCATCCACACCGACCCCTCCCCCATCCACACCCACTCCGACCCCTCCCCTTCCACACCGACCCCACCCACACCGACCCCTCCCCCACCCACACCCACACTGACCCCTCCCCATCCACACCCACACTGACCCCTCCCCCATCCACACCCACACCGACCCCTCCCCCATCCACACCCAGACCGTCCCCTCCCCCACCAACACCGACCCCTCCCCCATCCACACCCACACCGACCTCTCCACCATCCACACCCACACTGACCCCTCCCCCACCCACACTGACCCCTCCCCCATCCACACCCACACCGTCCCCTCCCCCATCCACACCCACACCGACCCCTCCCCCATCCACACCCACACCGTCCCCTCCCCCATCCACACCCACACCGTCCCCTCCCCCATCCACACCCACACCGACCCCTCCCCCATCCACACCCACGCCGACCCCTCCCCATCCACACCGTCCCCTCCCCCATCCACACCCACACCGACCCCTCCCCATCCACACCCACACCGACCCCTCCCCGATCCACACCGACCCCTCCCCCATCCAATCCCACACCGACCCCTCCCCCATCCACAATGACCCCTTCCCCATCCACATCGACCCCTCCCCATCCACACCCACTCCGACCCCTCCCCCATCCACACCGACCCCTCCCCCATCCACACCCACACCGACCCCTCCCCCACCCACACTCAGACCTCCCCCTCCCCACCCCCATCCACAGCCACACTGACCCCACCCACATCCACACCGACCCCTCCCCCATCCACACCCACACCGACCCCACACCCACCCACACCGGCCCCTCCCCCACCAACACTCGCACCGACCCCTCCCACATCCACACCGACCCCTCCCCCATCCACACCCACACCGACCCCACACCCACCCACACCGGCCCCTCCCCACCAACACTCGCAGCGACCCCTCCCCCTCCCCACCCACACCGACACCTCCCCCATCCACACCCACACCAACCCCTCCCCCATCCGCTCCCACACCGACCCCTCCCCATCCACACCCACACCGACCCCTCCCCCATCCACACCCACGCCGACCCCTCCCCCATCCACACCCGCACCGACCCCTCCCCCACCCACACCGACCCCTCCCCATCCACACCGACCCTTCCCCATCCACACCGACCCCTCCCCCATCCACATCCACACCGACCCCTCCCCCATCCACACCCACACCGACCCCTCCCCCATCCACACCGACCCCTCCCCGATCCACACATGCACCCACCCCACCCCCACCCCCATCCACACCGACCCCTCCCCCACCCACGCCCCCACCGACCCCTTCCCCACCCACACCTCCCCCTCCCCACCCACACCAACCCCTCCCCATCCACACCCACACCGACCCCTCCCCCATCCGCTCCCACACCGACCCCTCCCCATCCACACCGACCCCTCCCCCATCCACACCCACACCGACCCCTCCCCCACCCACACCCACACCGACCCCTCCCCATCCACACCGACCCCTCCCCCATCCACACCGACCCCTTTCCCATCCACACCCACACCGACCCCTCCCCATCCACACCCACACCGACCCCTCCCCCATCCACACCGACCCCTCCCCCATCCACACCCACTCCGACCCCTCCCCTTCCACACCGACCCCACCCACACCGACCCCTCCCCCGCCCACACCCACACTGACCCCTCCCCATCCACACCCACACTGTCCCCTCCCCCATCCACACCCACACCGACCCCTCCCCCATCCACACCCACACCATCCCCTCCCCCACCCACACCGACCCCTCCCCTATCCACACCCACACCGAACCCTCCCCCATCCACACCGACCCCTCCCCCATCCACACCCACACCGACCCCTCCGCCATCCACACCCACATTGACCCCTCCCCCACCCACACTGACCCCTCCCCCATCCACACCCACACCGTCCCCTCCCCCATCCACACCCACACCGACCCCTCCCCCATCCACACCCACACCGACCCCTCCCACATCCACACCCACACTGACCCCTCCCCTATCCACACCCACACCGAACCCTCCCCCATCCACACCCACACCGACCCCTCCCCCATCCACACCCACACCGACCCCTCCGCCATCCACACCCACATTGACCCCTCCCCCACCCACACTGACCCCTCCCCCATCCACACCCACACCGTCCCCTCCCCCATCCACACCCACACCGTCCCCTCCACCATCCACACCCACACCGACCCCTCCCCCATCCACACCCACACCGACCCCTCCCCCATCCACACCGTCCCCTCCCCCATCCACACCCACACCGACCCCTCCCCGATCCACACCGACCCCTCCCCCATCCACACCGACCCCTCCCCATCCACACCCACACCGTCCCCTCCCCCATCCACACCCACACCGACCCCTCCCCCATCCACACCCACACCGACCCCACCCCCATCCACACCCACACCGACCCCTCACCATCCACACCCACACCAACCCCTCCCCCATCCACACCCACACCGACCCCTCACCATCCACACCCACTCCGACCCCTCCCCTTCCACACCGACCCCACCCACACCGACCCCTCCCCCGCCCACACCCACACTGACCCCTCCCCATCCACACCCACACTGACCCCTCCCCCATCCACACCCACACCGACCCCTCCCCCATCCACACCCAGACCGTCCCCTCCCACATCCACACCCACACCGACCCCTCCCCCATCTACACCCACACCGACCCCTCCCCATCCACACCCACACTGACGCCTCCCCCATCCACACCCACACTGACCCCTCCCCCATCCACGCCCACACCGACCCCTCCCCCATCCACACCCACACCGACCCCTCCGCCATCCACACCCACACTGACCCCTCCCCCACCCACACTGACCCCTCCCCCATCCACACCCACACTGATCCCTCCCCCATCTACACCCACACCCACCCCTCCCCATCCACACCCACACCGTCCCCTCCCCCATCCACACCCACACCGACCCCTCCCCCACCCACACCCACACCGTCCCCTCCCCCATCCACACCGACACCGTCCCCTCCCACACCCCCACCCACACCGACCCCTCCCCCACCCACACCGACCCCTCCCACATCCACACCCACACCGACCCCTCCCCCATCCACACCGACCCCTCCCCCATCCACACCGTCCCCTCCCACATCCACACCCACACCGACCCCTCCCACATCCACACCGACCCCTCCCCCATCCACACCGTCCCCTCCCACATCCACACCCACACCGTCCCCTCCCACACCCCCACCCACACCGACCCCTCCCCCACCCACACCGACCCCTCCCACACTACACACTTCCTAACCATGGCTACATTTGCCACCCAATAATAATTCATCAAGTTTGGGTGAGCTGACCCCCACCCTCCCCCACCCCACCCGCAACCCCCCCACCCCGGACCCCGCTCCAGCAGCACCTTCCTCACCCGCGGGGCCTTACCCCCCCCAACAAATCTCCAAATCAGCGCATTCACCCTCCTACAAAGCCTCAGGAATGAGGATCGGGAGATTCTGGAACACAAACAAGACCCTCGGGAGAACCGTCACCTTCACCGATTACACCCGTCCTGCCAGCGACAGCGGGGGCACATCCCACCTCCTAAAACCCCCCTTCATCTGTTCCCCAACACGGCCAGATTCAGCTTGTGCAGCCGCTCCCACCCCCAGGCCAGCTGAATGCCCAAATACCGAAACCCACCCCCCCCACCACCACCCGAAACGGCAACTCCCCCAACCTCCTCTCCTGCCCCCTCGCCGGAATCGGAAATCCTCGCTCTTCCCCACATTCACTTTCTATCCCGAAAACCCACCAAACTCCTCCAATGTTCCCAGAATCCCCCAATACCTCCCAAAGGGTTTGAAATGTCGAGAAGCAGGTCGTCCGCGTACAGCGAGGCCCTTTGTTCCCCCCCCCACCGTACTATCCCCCGCCAGTCCCTTGATGCTCTCAGCGCCATCGCCAATTGCCAAGGCAACGAGCAGTGGGGAGAGTGGACACCCCTCCTCGTGCCCCGGTGTGGCCCGGAATATTCCAAACTCACCCGGTTCACACTCGCTGCGGGCGCCCGGTACAACAGCCGGACCCAATCCACAAACCCCTGTCCCAAACCATCCCAGCACCTCCCACAGGTAGTCCCACTCCACCCAGCCGAAGGCCTTCTCCGCATCCATGGCAACCACCACTTTCCCACGTCGCCCCTCCGGGGGCGTCATGATCACATTCAACAACCGCCTGATGCCTCCCCTTAACAAACCCCGCCTGGTCCTCCCCTATCACCCCCGGCTCACAGTCCTCAATCCTTGAAGCCAAGATCTTGGCCAGTAAATTGGAGCCCACATTTAACCGTGAAATTGGCCGGCAGGGCCCTCACTGCTCCGGATCCTTGGCCCTTTTTAGAATTAAGGAGGTGGAGGCCTGTGATAACGTTGGGGGGAGCACCCCCTGCTCCCTCACCTCATTGAACGCCCTCACCAGCAGGGACCCCAGGTCCCAGGAAACCTTTTGTCAACTTCACCGGGGCCTCCCCTGTCTGCATTGCCCCCACACCCACCACCACCTCCACCAGCCCAATGGAGGCTCCCGATCCCTCCACCAGGTCCTCCCCACCCTCGAGAACTCCAACCCCTCCGGGATGAAAATAATCGCTTATTGTCACGAGTAGGTTTCAATGAGGTTACTGTGAAAAGCCCCTAGTCGCCACATTCCGGCGCCTGTTCGGGGAGGCTGGTACGGGAATCGAACCGTGCTGCTGGCCTGCCTTGGTCTGCTTTCAAAGCCAGCTATTTAGCCCAGTGTGCTAAACCAACCCCTCCCAGATGGTGCAGGGTGTAGGTGAATGCAGGGCCGAGGGGATAGCTTCTGGGATGGTGCAGGGTGTAGGTGAATGCGGAGGCCGTCCCCGGACTGGTCATCCAGGGGGGTGCTGGGATTATGGCTGGGGGTGAGGTGCCCCAGACAGGTGGGTATGGTCTGTTGCTGATCCTCAAAGACAAAACACAAGACACACGGTGAGATGTTGGGAAGGGTGCAGTCTGGGGGAGAGGGTGGCTCACTCGCTATTGGGACATCTTTGTGCATTTGGGGCTCACTTGGTCGTCATGTGCTGATATCCGCTGCGGAGATAGCCTCTCCTGCACCTCCTGGATAACACCATCACACTCCTCACAGTCGAGGTGAGAGCCCTGAGATTCAGGATGTCCGCTCCGGGCTTCTCTCTGGAATTTAGGAGAATGAGAGCGATCTCATTGAAACAGACAAGATGATAAGGTAGGAAGGTTGTTTCCCCCTGGCTGGGACATCGAGAACTGGGCAGCACAGATTCAGGAGAGAGAGTTCATCAAATAGGACTGAGATAGGGAGAAATATCTTCACTCAAAGGGCTGTGAATCTCTGGAATTATCCAGTCTATAATGGATGTTTCATCATTGAGAATATTCAAGGCCAAGACAGCTAGAATTTAGGATTCTAGGTTCCTCGCGGGTGCAGTATAATGGAGTATATTCGGACAGGTCCTGAAATGAAATGAAATGAAAATCGCTTTTTGTCACAAGTAGGCTTCAAATGAAGTTACTGTGAAAAGCCCCTAATCGCCACATTCCGGCACCTGTTCGGGGAGGCTGGTACGGGAACTGAACCGTGCTGCTGGCCTGCCTTGGTCTGCTTTCAAAGCCAGCGATTTAGCCCTGTGCTAAACCAGCCCCAGTCATTAGAAGGAAGTGACATGTACTCGTGATCTGAGAGTCTCGCAGAAAGCAGCACGAAAAGAAGCTCGTGTCGGGGAATGTTCTCCAAACGGTAAACGTGTTACAATAGAGTTAGAATGTCTGCAGCCAGCAGTCTCTGGGAGTTACGGAAACTTCTCCAACCCAACAACACAATGGAACAGGTGGGGAGTGCGTGGGGCAAGTAGAGTTGGGGTTAAAGATGAGGCAGGAGGCTTATGTAAAGATGAGACATGAAGGTTCGGTTAGGGCGCTCGAGAGCTACAAGTTAGCTAGGAAGGACCTAAAGAGAGAGACAAGAAGAGCCAGGAGGGGACATGAGACGTCTTTGGCAGGTAGGATCAAGGATAACCCTAAAGCTTTCTATAGATATGTCAGGAATAAAAGAATGACTAGGGTAAGAGTAGGGCCAGTCAAGGACAGCATTGGGAAGTTGTGCTTGGAGTCCGAGGAGATAGGAGAGGTGCTAAATGAATATTTATCGTCAGTATTCACACAGGAAAAAGACAATGTTGTCGAGGAGAATACTGAGATTCAGCTACCAGACGAGAAGGGCTTGAGGTTCATAAGGAGGTGTTAACAATTCTGGAAAGTGTGAAAATAGATAAGTCCCCTGGGCCGGATGGGACTTATCCTAGGATACTCTGGGATGCTAGGGAGGAGATTGCTGAGCCTTTGGCTTTAATCTTTAAGTCATCTTTGTCTACAGGATTAGTGCAAGAAGTCTGGAGGATAGCAAATGTTGTCCCCTTGTTCAAGAAGGGGAGTAGAGACAACCCCGGTAACTATAGACCAGTGAGCCTTACTTCTGTTGTGGGCAAAATCTTGGAAAGGTTTATAAGAGATAGGATGTATAATCATCTGGAAAGGAATAATTTGATTGGAGATAGTCAACACGGTTTTGTGAAGGGTAGGTCGTGCCTCACAAACCTTATTGAGTTCTTTGAGAATGTGACCAAGCAGGTGGATGAGGGTAAAGCAGTTGATGTGGTGCATATGGATTTCAGTAAATCGTTTGATAAGGTTCCCCACGGTAGGCTACTGCGGAAAATACGGAAGCATGGGATTCAGGGAGATTTAGCAGTTTGGATCAGAAATTGGCCAGCTGGAAGAAGACAAAGGGTGGTGGTTAGTGGGAAGTGTTCAGACTGGAGTCTAGTTCCTAGTGGTGTGCCACAAGGATCTGTTTTGGGGCCACTGCTGTTTGTCATTTTTATAAATGACCTGGAGGAGGGCGTAGAAGGATGGGTGAGTAAATTTGCAGATGACACTAAAGTCGGTGGCGTTGTGGACAGTGCGGAAGGATATTACAAGTTACAGAGGGACATAGATAAGCTGCAGCGCTGGGCTGAGAGGTGGCAAATGGAGTTTAATGCAGAAAAGTGTGAGGTGATTCATTTTGGAAGGAATAACAGGAAGACAGAGTACTGGGCTAATGGTAAGATTCTTGGCAGTGTGGATGAGCAGAGAGATCTCGGTGTCCATGTACATAGATCCCTGAAAGTTGCCACCCAGGATGTGAGGGTTGTTAAGAAGGCGTACGGTGTGTTAGCTTTTATTGGTAGAGGGATTGAGTTTCGGAGCCATGAGGTCATGTTGCAGCTGTACAAAACTCTGGTGCTGCCGCATTTGGAGTATTGCGTGCAATTCTGGTCGCCGCATTATAGGAAGGATGTGGAAGCATTGGAAAGGGTGCAGAGGAGATTTACCAGAATGTTGCCTGGTATGGAGGGAAGATGTTATGAGGAAAGGCTAAGGGACTTGAGGCTGTTTTCGTTAGAGAGAAGAAGGTTAAGAGGTGACTTAATTGAGGCATACAAAATGATCAGAGGATTGGATAGGGTGGACAGTGAGAGCCTTTTTCCTCGGATGGTGATGTCTAGCACGAGGGGACATAGCTTTAAATTGAGGGGAGATAGATATAAGACAGATGTCAGAGGTCGGTTCTTTACTCAGAGAGTAGTAAGGGCGTGGAATGCCCTGCCTGCAACAGTAGTGGACTCGCCAACACTAAGGGCATTTAAATGGTCATTGGATAGACATTTGGACGATAAGGGAATAGTGTAGATGGGCTTTAGAGTGGTTTCACAGGTCAGCGCAACATCGAGGGCCGAAGGGCCTGTACTGCGCTGTAATGTTCTATGTTCTATGTTCTATGATCTTGTTGATCGGTGGAACAGGCTTGAGGAGTTATTGGGCCTATTCCAGCTCCTATTTCTTATGGTCCAATGACATTGTTTTATTTTCACCTGGATTAGTGCCTGGATACGAGGACCAATTCCTAACCCATTGAAACCTTTCTGTTTCAGTAATGTGGTAAAACAGCCAAAGGGAAACACAATTACTGGACATGATTCAGTGTCGATGGCCTTCCAGAACATTCTCCACATTTGTTTCATTGAAAGCCCAAGGGGAAGGTGTGAGGCCCAATGGGCAGGATAACTCTAAAGTTGAAAGAGTGCATGAGGGGGTCAGGGAAATCAATCTGGAAGTGGTGATGCCAAGACTCCCATCAAAAATTCCAAACCCTTTTACCAGGTCAGTCCATGCAGGACATGAATACTGCTCCCACACCTGGGAACGAGGACAGTCCCCTCAACACTGATGTGTTTTGGTGCGAGTTCAGTTGTGTCACATGGTAATGGATTTTATTTCCTTGTTTTAGAATTATATTGAGTTTGAATACCAAATTCGGCAGAAGGTTGAAACTGAAGTTGATGGTGTGGATATTAAAACTGCAGTGGCGATCGGTCTGGAGAAACTATTCAGTTATGCACGTTGTGGGAATGTTGCAGGTATGTCAGATGTTCCTTCAAAGTAACAACAGATTATAAAACAGCCACTCACTCTTTAACCTGTCACGTTTGAAACTTTCTGTACAGACTGACACACTGAGCAAAGAATTGTCAATCCCAGAGCGTTCCTCGGTCACATGTGACTAGTGGGTTGAGGCGCTATTTGGGCTATTGCTTTGATACCTTCAGGCTTTATGTTCCCAGAATCTGGGAACGTTTCCCATGTGTGATATTAACATTCTATGTTGATATTAATAAAGATGATGTGGAGATACCGGCGTTGGATTGGGGTGAGCACAGTAAGAAGTCTTACAGCATCAGGTTAAAGATCAACAAATTTGTTTCAAACACTATCTTTCGGAGCACTGCTCCTTCCTCAGGGGAATGGAAGGGACAGCGCTCCGAAAGCTCGTGTTTTAAACAAACCATTTGGACTTTAACCTGGTGTTGTAAAACTTCTTACGATATTAATAAAGAGGAGGAGGTGTACCTGTGGGGATGAAAGATAAAGGTGGAAAGTATCGGGAACCCTGGATAACGAGCGATGTTATCAACCTTGTCAAAAAGAAAAAGGAAGCATTCGTTAAGGTCGAAAAGGCTTCGGACAGGTGAAGCCCTTGAAAAATATCACATTTCCAGCAGTGACACACACCAGTGTCTATCTGGACAGCTCTGTGCTGTCTGTCCCTTCCAGCAGTGACACACACCAGTGTCTATCTGGACAGCTCTGTGCTGTCTGTCCCTTCCAGCAGTGACACACACCAGTGTCTATCTGGACAGCTCTGTGCTGTCTGTCCCTTCCAGCAGTGACACACACCAGTGTCTATCTGGACAGCTCTGTGCTGTCTGTCCCTTCCAGCAGTGACACACACCAGTGTCTATCTGGACAGCTCTGTGCTGTCTGTCCCTTCCAGCAGTGACACACACCAGTGTCTATCTGGACAGCTCTGTGCTGTCTGTCCCTTCCAGCAGTGACACACACCAGTGTCTATCCGGACAGCTCTGTGCTGTCTGTCCCTTCCAGCAGTGACACACACCAGTGTCTATCTGGGCAGCTCTGTGCTGTCTGTCCCTTCCAGCAGTGACACACACCAGTGTCTATCTGGGCAGCTCTGTGCTGTCTGTCCCTTCCAGCAGTGACACACACCAGTGTCTATCTGGACAGCTCTGTGCTGTCTCCCACTTCCAGCAGTGACACACACCAGTGTCTATCTGGACAGCTCTGTGCTGTCTGTCCCTTCCAGCAGTGACACACACCAGTGTCTATCTGGACAGCTCTGTGCTGTCTGTCCCTTCCAGCAGCGACACACACCAGTGTCTATCTGGACAGCTCTGTGCTATCTCCCCCTTCCAGCAGTGACACACACCAGTGTCTATCTGGACAGCTCTGTGCTGTCTGTCCCTTCCAGCAGTGACACACACCAGTGTCTATCTGGACAGCTCTGTGCTGTCTGTCCCTTCCAGCAGTGACACACACCAGTGTCTATCTGGACAGCTCTGTGCTGTCTGTCCCTTCCAGCAGTGACACACACCAGTGTCTATCTGGACAGCTCTGTGCTGTCTGTCCCTTCCAGCAGTGACACACACCAGTGTCGATCTGGACAGCTCTGTGCTGTCTCCCACTTCCAGCAGTGACACACACCAGTGTCTATCTGGACAGCTCTGTGCTGTCTGTCCCTTCCAGCAGTGACACACACCAGTGTCTATCTGGACAGCTCTGTGCTGTCTGTCCCTTCCAGCAGCGACACACACCAGTGTCTATCTGGGCAGCTCTGTGCTGTCTGTCACTTCCAGCAGTGACACACACCAGTGTCTATCTGGACAGCTCTGTGCTGTCTGTCCCTTCCAGCAGTGACACACACCAGTGTTTATCTGGACAGCTCTGTGCTGTCTCCCCCTTCCAGCAGTGACACACACCAGTGTCTATCTGGACAGCTCTGTGCTGTCTGTCCCTTCCAGCAGTGACACACACCAGTGTCTATCTGGACAGCTCTGTGCTGTCTCCCCCTTCCAGCAGTGACACACACCAGTGTCTATCTGGACAGCTCTGTGCTGTCTCCCCCTTCCAGCAGTGACACACACCAGTGTCTATCTGGACAGCTCTGTGCTGTCTGTCCCTTCCAGCAGTGACACACACCAGTGTCTATCTGGACAGCTCTGTGCTGTCTGTCCCTTCCAGCAGCGACACACACCAGTGTCTATCTGGGCAGCTCTGTGCTGTCTGTCACTTCCAGCAGTGACACACACCAGTGTCTATCTGGACAGCTCTGTGCTGTCTCCCCCTTCCAGCAGTGACACACACCAGTGTCTATCTGGACAGCTCTGTGCTGTCTGTCCCTTCCAGCAGTGACACACACCAGTGTCTATCTGGACAGCTCTGTGCTGTCTCCCCCTTCCAGCAGTGACACACACCAGTGTCTTTCTGGACAGCTCTGTGACACTCAGCAGCCGCCACAACAAAGGCACAAAGTTTGACCAGGGGACGAGTGTGAGGTGCGTTCTGGGGTCATGGGGGGGGGGGGGGGGGGGGGGAGGGGGGTCCTGATGGCTTGAGGAAGACAAGAAGGTCAATGTGGATGGAGGGTTGTGCAAGGGGTAGGTGCGTGGGGGTGAGGGGTTTGGGGGGGCGAGGGGGTTTGGGGGGTGTAGGGCGAGGGGTGTGGGGGGTATGGCGAGGGGGGTGGGATAACGGGGTAGGTTGAGGGGGGCAGGGAGGGGATGTGAGGGGGGCTGGGGTGAGGGGCTCGGCAATGGGGTAAGCCGAGGGGGGCAGGAAGGGGGAGTGGGGGATAGGGTGAGGGGGCAAGGAGGGGGGTGTGGGGGTGTTGGGCTCGGGGGGGGGTCAGGGAGGGGTTGTGGGGGGGTTGGCCCCATGGGGCAGGGAGGAGGCTTTGGGGGGTAGAGCTCAGAGGGCAGGGAGCGGGGTGAGGGGGTAGGGCTTGGGAGACAGGGAGGGGGTGTGGGGGGTAGGGCTCAGGGGGGCAGGTGGGGAGTGAGGGGGTTACGGCTTGTGGACAGGGAGGGGGGTGTGGGGGGTCGGGCTCGGGGGGCAGGGAGGGGAGTGTGGGGGGGTAGGGCTCGGGGTGTGGGCAGAGGGTGTGGGGGGGTAGGGCTCGGGGGGCAGGGAGGGGGGTGTGGGGGTCTGGCTCGGGGGGCAGGGAGGGGGCGAGGGGGTAGGGCTCGGGGGGCAGGGAGGGGGCGAGGGGGTAGGGTTCGGGGGGCAGGGAGGGGGGTGTGGGGGGTAGGGATCTGGGGGCAGGGAGGAGGGTGTGGGGGGTCGGGCTCGGGGGGCAGGGAGGGGGCGAGGGGGTAGGGCTCGGGGGGCAGGGAGGGGGCGAGGGGGTAGGGCTCGGGGGCAGGGAGGGGGGTGTGGGGGGGTAGGGCTCGGGGTGTGGGCAGGGGGTAGGGAGGGGAGTGTGGGGGGGTAGGGCTCGGGGTGCAGGGAGGGGGGTGTTGGGGGTAGGGCTCGGGGGACAGGGAGGGGGGTGTGGGGGGTAGGACTCGGGGGGGCAGGGAGGGGCATGTGGGGGGTGGGTAGGGCTCGGGGGCAGGGCGGGGGGTGTGGGGGTGGGTAGGGCTCGGGGGGGCAGGGAGGGGGGTGTGGGGGATGGGTAGGGCTCGGGGTGGGGCAGGGAGGGGGTGTGGGGGGTTGGGCTCGGGGGGCAGGGAGGGGGGCTGTTGGGGGGTAGGGATCGGGGTGTGGGCAGGGGGTGTGGGGGGGTAGGGCTCAGCGGGCAGGGAGGTGAGTGTGGGGGATCGGGCTCGGGGTGCAGGGAGGGGGGTGTTGGGGGGGTAGGGCTCGGGGGGCAGGGAGGGGGGTGTGGGGGGTAGGGCTCGGGGGGGGCAGGGAGGGGCGTGTGGGGGGTGGGTCGGGCTCGGGGGGCAGGGAGGGGGGTGTGTGGGGTGGGTAGGGCTCGGGGGGGCAGGGCGGGGTGTGGGGGGTCGGGCTCGGGGGGCAGGGAGGGGTGTGTGGGGGGGTAGGGCTCGGGGGACAGGGAGGGGGTGTGGGGGGGGGCTCAGGGGCAGCAGGGGGTAGATTGAGGAACAGACTGTCCCTCGAGGCTGTGACACTTTCCCAGCTGGGTGTTAACATGCTGCACAGCCTGGTGAAGGGAGGGGGCTGCACAGAGTGATATGAGTGAGCGGGACGGACATTTCAATATGGTGTCGGCGTGGTGATGTGCATCACTGTAAATACACAAGGGGTTAATGTAAACACACTGCAACTAAATAAACACTAGAGGGAGCACCAGAGGCATCATGACACACAGACACTCAACCAATAGGTCAGTAAGATAGGACACGACCAATGGGCAGTCAAGACACCCAGAGGTGACACTACCACAAGGGGGCTACCCATATAAAAGGACAGGGCACACAGGCTCTCTCTCTTTCCACAGGCGACACTCAGAGAGACAGGGGCAGATCAGGAAGCATCACACTCACCGCATGGCTGAGAGCAGACTGGTTAGTTAGACTGAGTTACTACAGCAAGATCAGCAGGAGCGTCGAACTCAAGTAGGAGAATTGTTAACTGTTCAATAAATGTGTTAAACCATCTCCAAGTCTGAACCTTCCTTTGTCGGAGCCGACATCAAGGAGGCAGCTTATAGAGTAATAGAAGTTTACAGCATGGAAACAGGCCTTTCGGCCTAACTTGTCCATGCCGCCCAATTCTTACCCCCAAGAGAGTTCCAATTGTCTGCATTTGGTCCATATACCTCGATGCCCATATTACCCATATAACTGTCTAAATGTTTTTTAAAAGACAAAATTGTATCCAGCTCTACTACTACCTCTGGCAGGACATTCCAGACACTCACCACCCTCCCTGTGAAAGAATTGCCCCTCCGGACCCTTTTGTATATCTCCCCTCTCACCTTCAACCTATGCCCTCTAGTTTTAAACTCCCCTATCTTTGGGAAAAGATATTGACCTTAATGTCCCTCATTATTTTATAGACCTATATAAGTTCACCCCAAAGCCTCTGACACTCCAGGGAAAAGAGTTCCAGTCTATCCAGCCTCTCCTCTTAACTCAAACCATCAAGTCCTGGTGGCATCTGAGTAAATCCTTTCTGTGCTCTTTCAATTTTAATAATATCCTTTCTATAATAGGACCAGAACTGTAGACAGTGCTCCAAGGTGGCCTTACTAATGTCTTGTACAACTTCAGCAAGACGTCCCAAATCCTGTATTCAATGTTCTGACCAATGAAACCAAGAATGCTGAATGCCTTCTTCACCATCCCGTCCACCCATGACTCCACTTTCAAGGAGCTATGAGCCTGTACTCTTAGATCTCTTTGTTCCATAACTCTCCCCAATTCTCTACCATTAACTGAGTAGGTCCTGCCCCGATTCGATCTACCAAAATGCATCACCACACATTCATCTAAATTAAACTCCATCCGCCATTCATCTACCCACTATCCCAATTGATCAAGATCCCAATGCAATCCTAGATAACCTTCTTCACTGTTCACTATGCCACCAATCTTGGTGTCATCTACAAATGTACTAACAGTGCCTCCTACATTCTCATCAAATCATTATTAGTAACAAATAACAATGGACCCAGCACTGATCCCTGAGGCACACCACTGGTCACAGGCCTCCAGTTTGAGCTCATTCTCACCATGCTACATGAAGAAGCAGAACACAACAGTCGGCACTCACACTGCGAGTGGGACCATGCTGGTCACATGCTGCTCTCCATCCTGGCAACTTGGTCATTTGCATATTCCCTTAAAGTGATATCACAACATTTTCCACATCTCACCAAAGTGACCGTGCCCCCTGACCTGTAACCTCTGACTATCTATCAGCTGATCACCCAGTTAAATGCTGTAACAGTGTCTCTGTCCACAGGTACTATTGTTCCTGTCTCTGCACCTTGGGGAGTTTATGGATTCTTGAAAAATGGCGAAATACAGCAGAGATTCCGAGTATTTCTTGAGGTAGTTCCTCAAGTCACCAACCCGCCTCAACCAACAGATCCAACAGTTGAAATAGTAACAGAACCTCATGTTTGGTACTATGGCAGGTGAGTTTAGCGACTGATATATTGTGATTGGTGTTTCTTTCTGTCAGCTCTTGTATCTTCAGAAACTTCAGAGAGTCGTGAGACGTGACAATAAACAAAATCCAAAATCCAAAATCCTATCTGGCTGCATCACAGCTGGTATGGCAACTGCTCGGCCCAGGACCACAAGAAACTTCAGAGAGTCGTGAACACCGCCCAGTCCATCACACAAACCTGCCTCCCATCCACTGACTCCATCTACACCTCCCGCTGCCTGGGGAAAGCGGGCAGTATAATCAAAGATCCCTCCCACCCGGCTTACTCACTCTTCCAACTTCTTCCATCGGGCAGGAGATACAGAAGTCTGAGAACACGCACGAACAGACTCAAAAACAGCTTCTTCCCCACTGTCACCAGACTCCTAAATGACCCTCTTATGGACTGACCTCATTAACACTACACCCTGTATGCTTCATCCGATGCCGGTGTTATGTAGTTACATTGTGTACCTTGTGTTGCCCTATTATGTATTTTCTTTTATTCCCTTTTCTTCGCATGTACTTAATGATCTGTTGAGCTGCTCGCAGAAAAATACTTTTCACTGTACCTCGGTACACGCAACAATAAACAAATCCAATCCAATCCAATTCAATATGTCTCAGCCTGGGGCGGAATTACTACTAATAATAATAATCAATTATTGTCACAAGTAGGCTGTGAAAAGCCCCTAGTCGCCACTTTCCGGCGCCTGTTCGGGGAGGCCGGTACGGGAATTGAACCCACGCTGCTGCCTTGTCATGCATTACAAGCCAGCTGTTTAGCCCACTGTGCTAAACCAGCCCCTCTACATTCCCCCATTTAGAGACTCAGAGTTGTGGTGGGGGCAGGAACGTGGGCTGAATGTGGGCAAGAACATTGGGAGAAATGTGGGCAGGAGCGTGGGCAGTTACGTGGACAGGAATGTGGTCAGGAACGAGAGCAGGAACGTGGGCAAGAACATGGGCTAGAGAATTGGCAGAAGCGAGGGCAGAAATGTGGGCAGGGACGTGGGCAGGGACGGGGGCAGGAACGTGGGCAGAAATGTGGGCAGGGACATGGGCAGGAATGTGGGCAGGAACGTGGGCAGGAATGTGGGCAGGAATGTGGGCAGGAACAGGGGCAGGAACGTGGGCAGGAACGTGGGTAGCAACATGGGTAGCAACATGGGCAGGAACGTGGGCAGGAGCGTGGGCAGGAACGTGGCCGCTTGCCGGAAAACACTCTGAATCTTGCCACCCATCAGTAATTATTCCCCTGGGTGTTTTCCGCTGTTTTCAGCTGTGGGTCAGGCCTGGATGGTGTGTAGTCCGCCCTCCTGCCCGGGTGTCATATTGAAAAGATGTCCAACAACACTGAGCCATGTTGACAAAAGAAGGTGGACCTCCTGAAAATGCAGATCGATTTCCAGCAACATTGGTCACCCAGAAACAGGCCAGCAGGAGGACCCCCTCCAGAACACAGAATACGGAAGATCCAAGGGCCCAATCTCCCCCAACCCACTGCTGTGGTGCTCCAGGGTCCAGGGTTGTGGGCGCTCTCCACCCTCAACCCTGTGGGCAGCGCCACGCATCCTGACTTTGGCACACTACATTGTGAAGAATGTTTCTCACACTGGTGTTTTTCCCGCCGGAATGGCAGGGAATCAGCCTGGCGGTGGTGAGGGGGGGGGGGGGGAGGGTGTGCAAGGGGTGGGGGAGTGGGGGGGGGGGAGGGTCTCCATCTTTACCCAGTACCAGATGGAAATGATGTTCACACCAGCCTCATGTTGGTTTTACCTTCTAGTCACGATGGGCACCCCGAGGTCCCACTGCTACTGCACTCTCTTTAGAACTGTGTCATTAACTCTGTGTCATTAACAGTTTAGAGGAGATGTACGAGGCAAGTTGTTCACACAGAGGGTAGTGGGTGCCTGGAACTCGCTGCCGGAGGAGGCGGTGGAAGCAGGGACGATAGTGACATTTAAGGGACATCTTGACAAATACATGAATAGGATGGGAACAGCGGGATACGGACCCAGGAAGTGTAGAAGATTGTAGTTTAGTCGGGCAGCATGGTCGGCGCAGGCTTGGAGGGCCGAAGGGCCTGTTCCTGTGCTGTACTTTCCTTTGTTCTTTGTATTAAGTCTGGATATCACGTTTAGCGAGTTGGTCACACCGAAGATGAAAATTACTGAGGGAGATAGAAAATGGGTGAGCTAAAGGCAGAGCAAGAGTAGGAAGGCAGTGAAGGTGTCCCCTGCAGTCATCTCCCTGAAAAACAGGTATACCGCTTTGGATACTGTTCAGGGCAGCACGGTAGCACAAGTGGCTAGCACTGTGGCTTCACAGCGCCAGGGTCCCAGGTTCGATTCCCCGCTGGGTCATTGTACGGAGTCTGCACCTTCTCACCGTGTCTGCGTGGGTTTCCTCCGGGTGCTCCGGTTTCCTCCCGCAGTCCAAAGACATGCTGTTAGGTGGATTGGCCATGCAAAATTGCCCTTAGTGACCAGAAAACTTAGGAGGGGTTGTTGGGTTACGGGGATAGGGTGGACGAGAGGGCTTAAGTGGGTCGGTGCAGACTCGATGGGCCGAATGGCCTCCTTCTGCACTGTGTGTTCTATGTTCTATGAGGGAGTTGGTTCACCAGGGGAAGGCAGCAGCAGCCAGGTACATAGCACCGTGGCTGGCTCTGCTGCGCAGGAGGGCAGGAAGAAGAATGGCAGGGCTATAGTGTTGTCGGCCAGGGTTTCGAGAACCCCAAAGTGTATCATGGAGTTCACCTGACCCATAACGTTTAATAGATTGTGGTATGGGGAGCACACGGCCCACTCTACAGGTGTGATGCACCCGAGAGCTAGAGTACTATTAAATTAAAACCATGTTTATTTATGAAACCAGTTAACACTTTATAAACCCACAGTAAACATCTTAAAAACTATCAACACCAATAAATCCCCCAAAGAATACAGTACTCTATAAGTAACTCTTAATCTTTCCTTGCAACATCCATAAGACAAATACCCTCTTCAACACAGACATCAGTTTTAATTCTCTACTGAGAGCAGTTACCACTTTTAAATTAGCAAGTGATCATTCAGAAAGAAATCAGAATTACACCTGGTTTTGCTGGATGCAGCTCCCAATCTGCAAAACTAAACTAAACACACCCTGTAGCTGCGATCTCAAAGCGAAGGTAAAACAGACGGACAGCAGAGCTCCACCCACACTCTGACATCACTGCAGCTATTTGATAAACACCCATTTCTTAAAGGTACACCCACTACAGCTATTTGATAAACATCCATTTCTTAAAGGTACACCCACTACAACTATTTGATAAACACCCATTTCTTAAAGGTACATCCACTACAGCTAATTGATAAACATCCATTTCTTAAAGGTACACCCACTACAACTATTTGATAAACACCCATTTCTTAAAGGTACATCCACTACAGCTAATTGATAAACATCCATTTCTTAAAGGTACTCTCACATGACACCTCCCCCAAGAAAAAAAAAGAAACAATCAATTTCAAGATGGTTTCATTTTTCACCTTCTCACTTTCCTTTAAGAAATATTGACAGTGAATATACGTTTTTTTTTAACAAAACAAAACACGTAAACATTTATAATAACATAGTCAATTTTAGTTCTTCTTCAGCCAACTGGAATCCTTCTTGATTGATAGTCTCTTTGAACAAGAAGGTCTCTGCACGATCCATGCATTTCCCTACGCCTCGGCATTTCTCTTTAAGGTCAGATACTTTAGTTCAATCTGATCGCAGAGTCCCTTGTAATTCTCCAACACAGGAGCATTGGTTATCACAATCTTTAGACCTGCAAATGTCCGTTGAAACTCCGCTGTCCACTGAAATTTTCGACTTTCTTCAGCAAGTCCATCAGTGGAACAACCACGCTGCAAAGATTTGGCACAAATGTTCGATCAAATCCACTCATGCCAAGAAATCGCATTACTTCCCGTTGTGTCGAGGGTATTGGAAACTCCCCAATAACTTTTATTTTCACATCCCGTGGGACCATCCGACCCTGTCCGATTGTATGGCCAAGGAAAGTGATTCGGGCTTTTCCAAATTCACTTTTGGCTAGGTTTACCACCAAACCCGCCTCCTGAAGTCGATCGAATAACTCCATCAGATGTTTTAAATGTTCTGTCCATGTCTGGCTGAAAATTACCAGATCGTCGATGTATACCGCACAATTGGGTAATCCTGAAACGACTGTGTTAGTTAACCGTTGAAATGTGGCTGGTGCGTTTTTCATGCCAAATGGCATAACTTTGAATTGGTATATACCATCTGGAGTCACAAAAGCTGAAATCTCCTTCGCCCTTTCGGATAAAGGTACCTGCCAGTAACCTTTAAGCAAATCCAGTTTGGAAATAAAAGCTGATTATCCCACCTTCTCAATGCAATCCTCCAAACGTGAGATAGGATAAGAGTCCGTTCTTGTAACTGCATTAACCTTTCTATAGTCCACACACAACCATTGGATACCATTCGGTTTTGGTACCATCACTCTGGGTGAGCTCCATTTGCTGCAACCCACTTCAATTATACCATTTTGAAGCATACTTTCAATTTCCTTGTTAACCTGTGCCAATTTTAAAGGGTTAAGTCTATATGGATGTTGTTTGATTGGAACAGCATTTCCCACATCTACATCATGTATAGCCATTTTAGTGCTTTCCAACTTATCTCCACAAACCTGCCCATGTGATATCAATAACTCTTTCAGGTCAGTTTGTTTTTCCTCTGGAAGGTAACCCAACAATTTATCCCAATTTTTATGAACATCCTTGTTTTCCAATTTAATTTGAGGTATGTCAAATTCAAAGTCATCTGGATTTGGTTCGTCACTTTGAGTTAGAATCATTAAAACCGCCTCTTTTTTCTCTCCTTCCCTTTCAAAGTACCTTTTAAGCATATTCACATGATACACTCGGTGAGTTTTCTTTCTATCTGGCGTTCTTACCACATAACTCGCCTCGCTTCATTTCCTTTCAACCTGATAAGGTCCAGAAAACCTAGCTTTTCACGGTTCACCTACCATTGGTAACAACACTAAAACTTTATCCCCACTGGCAGAACTACGAACTTTTGCTTTCTTGTCCGCTACCCGTTTCATCACATGTGGTGCAATCTTTAAATGTTGTCCAGCCAATTCACCTGCTCTACTTAATCATTCCCTAAAATTTGACACGTAATCCAAGAATGTAAGTTTCGCTTTCTCACTCACTAATTTTTCCTTAATCAATTTACGTGGTCCTCTTACCTCATTGGGCAGCACGGTAGCATTGTGGATAGCACAATTACTTCACAGCTCCAGTGTCCCTGGTTCGATCCCCGACTTGGGTGACTGTCTGTGCGGAGTCTGCACGTTCTCCCTGTGTGTGCGTGGGTTTCCTCCGGGTGCTCCGGTTTCCTCCCACAGTCCAAAGATGTGCAGGTTAGGTGGATTGGCCATGATAAATTGCCCTTAGTGTCCAAAATTGCCCTTAGTGTCCAAAATTGCCCTTAGTGTTGGGTGGGGTTACTGGGTTATGGGGATAGGGTGGAGGTGTTGACCTTGGGTAGGGTGCTCTTTCCAAGAGCCGGTGCAGACTCGATGGGCCGAATGGCCTCCTTCTGCACTGTAAATTCTATGAAATCTATGACCAAAAATTAGTTCAAAAGGACTAAATTTGGTTGACTCATTAGGTGCATCCCAGTGGCTCTGACATCCATCATCATGAAGTGTTTCGAAAGGTTAGTCATGGCACGAATCAACTCCAGCCTCCCGGATTGCCTTGATCCACTACAGTTCGCCTACCGCTGCAACAGGTCCACAGCAGACGCCATCTCTACCCTGGAACACTTATATAACAAAGACAACTATGTCAGACTCCTATTTATCGACTACAGCTCAGCCTTCAACACCATCATTCCTACGAAACTCATCCCCAAACTCCGTGGCCTTGGCCTCGGCTCCTCCCTCTGCGACTGGATCCTAAACTTTCTAACCCACAGGCCACAATTAGTAAGGATAGGCAACAACACCTCCTCCACGATCATCCTCAACACCGGTGCCCCACGAGGCTGTGTCCTCAGCCCCCTACTCTACTCCTTATACACCTATGACTGTGTGGCCAAATTCCCCTCCAACGATAGTTAAGAAAGTCCACCAATGACTCTATTTTCTCAGAAGACTAAGGAAATTTGGCATGTCAGCTACGACCCTCACCAACTTCTACAGATGCACCATAGAAAGCATTCTTTCTGGTTGTATCACAGCTTGGTATGGAGCCTGCTCTGCCCAAGACCGCAGGAAACTACAAAAGGTGGTGAATGTAGCCCAGTCCATCTCGCAAACCAGCCTCCCATCCATTGACTCTATCTATAATTCCCGCTGCCTCAGAAACGCAGCCAGCATAATTCAGGACCCCACGCACCCCGGACATACTCTCTTCCACCTCCTTCCGTCAGGAAAAAGATACCAAAGTTTGAGGTCACGTACCAACCGACTCAAGAACAGTTTCTTCACAACTGCCATCAGACTTTTGAATGGACCGACCTCGTATTAAGTTGATCTTTTCTCTACACCTTGCTATAACTGTAACATTATATTCTGCAGTCTCTCCTTCCTTCCCTATGTACGGTGTGAATTGTTTGTACAGCATGCAGGAAACAACACTTTTCACTGTCCACTAATACATGTGACAATAATAAGTCAAATCCAAATCCAAATCCAACTTATCAACCACAGTAGGCATCACTCCCACCTGCGATCCAGCTATATCATTACCCAAGATAAGCTGTATTTCTGGACAAGATAGTTCCTCTATTACTCCTACTACCACTTCACCACTCTTCACTGAACTTTCCAACCGTACCTTATATAATGGAACACTGCTCTTCTCACCCTGAATTCCACGTATTACCACCTTTTCTGACAATATTCTTCCCAAACTACATAACTCCTCATCACTTGCCATTAAAGATTGACTAGCTCCCTTATCTCTTAAAATTGTGACTTCTTTACCTGATCCCCCTGATACACTTGAATAAACTTTACCCACACAAGTAAATTCTTTAAAGAGATCTGGCACCTTATCAATCACCTCTTGATCAGGCTGTACAATCTTTTGCACCTCCTTCGCTTCCCTTGCGCTTTCCTTTACCACTTTAACAAACCCCACTGTCTTATCCTGTTTTACCACATCAGCCTTCCCAGTGCTTTTCTTCAACTACCAACACTGTGACTTTATCCACCAATCAAAATTACTCTGTTTGATCCTTTCAGGGATCTGTTTAGCACAGGGTTAAATCGCTGGCTTCGAAAGCAGAACAAGGCAGGCCAGCAGCACAGCTCAATTCCCGTACCAGCCTCCCCGAACAGGCGCCGGAATGTGGTGACTAGGGGCTTTTCACAGTAACTTCATTTGAAGCCTATTTGTGACAATAAGTGATTTTCTTTTTTTTTTCATTTTCAAACTCCATGTATGTTTCACCAGGTTCATTCTTTCAATTTCTAAACCTTTGTCTGGAGGCTTCAGGCACTAGTTCATATGCACCGAAGATGTATTTTTTCACCTCCTCATACCTCCTCTGATAGTGATGCAAACACTTCACTCGCTCTCCCTACCAGCTTTGTTTGAATCAGTAACACCCACATGTCCTGTGGCCATTTCATTTGTTTAGCCACCTTCTCAAATGAAATGAAAAAGGCTTCTCATCAAACCTTGGCAATGCTTGGACATATTTAAGTAGATCCCGACCAAGCCTTCGACGATGATGCTCTTTCTCTTTATCCTCATCACTATCCACCAATGTTTCCCTTTACATCCGCCAATTTTAACTGACTGTCATGTTTCATGGCCATTTTCTGAAGTTCAAACTCTCACTCTTTATCTTTTTCCCTGATCTGTATCTCCCTTTCTCTTTCTTTTTGTTCTGCTAGGGCCATTCTTTCTTCTCTCCTTTCCTCTCTCCCTTTTTCTTTTTCTTCTCTATCTCTTTCTCTCTCTTTTTCTTTTTCCTCTCTATCATAGAACATAGAACATAGAACATAGAACGATACAGCGCAGTACAGGCCCTTCGGCCCACGATGTTGCACCGAAACAAAAGCCATCTAACCTACACTATGCCATTATCATCCATATGTTTATCCAATAAACTTTTAAATGCCCTCAATGTTGGCGAGTTCACTACTGTAGCAGGTAGGGCATTCCACGGCCTCACTACTCTTTGCGTAAAGAACCTACCTCTGACCTCTGTCCTATATCTATTACCCCTCAGTTTAATGCTAAGTCCCCTCGTGCCAGCCATTTCCATCCGTGGGAGAAGGCTCTCACTGTCCACCCTATCCAACCCCCTGATCATTTTGTATGCCTCTATTAAGTCTCCTCTTAACCTTCTTCTCTCCAACGAAAACAACCTCAAGTCCATCAGCCTTTCCTCATAAGGTTTTCCCTCCATACCAGGCAACATCCTGGTAAATCTCCTCTGCACCCGCTCCAAAGACTCCACGTCCTTCCTATAATGCGGTGACCAGAACTGTACGCAATACTCCAAATGCGGCCGTACCAGAGTTCTGTACAGCTGCAACATGACCTCCTGACTCCGGAACTCAATCCCTCTACCAATAAAGGCCAACACTCCAGAGGCCTTCTTCCCCACCCTATCAACCTGGGTGGCAACTTTCAGGGATCTATGTACATGGACACCTAGATCCCTCTGCTCATCCACACTTCCAAGAACTTTACCATTAGCCAAATATTCCGCATTCCTGTTATTCCTTCCAAAGTGAATCACCTCACACTTCTCTACATTAAACTCCATTTGCCACCTCTCAGCCCAGCTCTGCAGCTTATCTATATCCCTCTGTAACCTGCTACATCCTTCCACACTATCGACAACACCACCGACTTTAGTATCGTCTGCAAATTTACTCACCCACCCTTCTGCGCCTTCCTCTAGGTCATTGATAAAAATGACAAACAGCAACGGCCCCAGAACAGATCCTTGTGGTACTCCACTTGTAACTGAACTCCATTCTGAACATTTCCCATCAACCACCACCCTCTGTCTTCTTTCAGCTAGCCAATTTCTGATCCACATCTCTAAATCACCCTCAATCCCCAGCCTTTGTATTTTCTGCAATAGCCTACCGTGGGGAACCTTATCAAACGCTTTGCTGAAATCCATATGCACCACATCAACTGCTCTTCCCTCGTCTACCTGTTCAGTCACCTTCTCAAAGAACTCAATAAGGTTTGTGAGGCATGACCTACCCTTCACAAAGCCATGCTGACTATCCCTGATCATATTATTCCTATCTAGATGATTATAAATCTTGTCTCTTATAATCCCCTCCAAGACTTTACCCACTACAGACGTGAGGCTCACCGGTCTGTAGTTGCCAGGGTTGTCTCTGCTCCCCTTTTTGAACAAAGGGACCACATTTGCTATCCTCCAGTCATCTGGCACTATTCCTGTAGCCAATGATGACATAAAAATCAAAGTCAAAGGTCCAGCAATCTCTTCCCTGGCCTCCCAGAGAATCCTAGGATAAATCCCATCAGGACCCGGGGACTTATCTATTTTCAGCCTGTCCTGAATTGCCAACACCTCTTCCCTAAGTACCTCAATGCCATCTATTCTATTAGCCTGCGTCTCAGCATTCTCCTCCACAACATTATCTTTTTCCTGAGTGAATACTGACGAAAAATATTCATTTAGTATCTCGCCTATCTCTTCAGACTCCACACACAACTTCCCATCCCTGTGCTTGACTGGTCCTACTCTTTCCCTAGTCATTCGCTTATTCCTGACATACCTATAGAAAGCTTTTGGGTTTTCCTTGATCCTACCTGCCAAATACTTCTCATGTCCTCTCCTTGCTCGTCTTAGCTCTCTCTTTAGATCCTTCCTCGCTACCTTGTAACTATCCATCGTCCCAACTGAAACTTCACACCTCATCTTCACATAGGCCTCCTTCTTCCTCTTAACAAGAGATTCCACTTCTTTGGTAAACCACGGTTCCCTCGCTCGATGCCTTCCTCCCTGCCTGACCGGTACATACTTATCAAGAACACGCAGTAGCTGATCCTTGAACAAGCCCCACTTATCCAGTGTGCCCAACACTTGCAGCCTACTTCTCAACCTTATCCCCCCCAAGTCACGTCTAATGGCATCATAATTGCCCTTCCCCCAGCTATAACTCTTGCCCTGCGGTGTATACTTATCCCTTTCCATCATTAACGTAAACGTTACCGAATTGTGGTCACTGTCCCCAAAGTGCTCTCCTACCTCCAAATCCAACACCTGGCCTGGTTCATTACCCAAAACCAAATCCAACGTGGCCTCGCCTCTTGTTGGCCTGTCAACATATTGTGCCAGGAAACCCTCCTGCACACACTGTACAAAAAACGACCCATCTAATGTACTCGAACTATATCTTTTCCAGTCAATATTTGGAAAGTTAAAGTCTCCCATAATAACTACCCTGTTACTTTCGCTCATATCCAGGACCATCCTCGCCATCCTTTCCTCTACATCCCTAGAACTATTTGGAGGCCTATAGAAGACTCCCAACAGGGTGACCTCTCCTTTCCTGTTTCTAACCTCAGCCCATACTACCTCGGAAGATGAGTCCCCATCTAGCATCCTCTCCGCCACCGTAATACTGCTCTTGACTAGCAGCGCCACACCGCCCCCTCTTTTGCCTCCTTCTCTGAGCTTACTAAAAAACCTAAACCCCGGAACCTGCAACATCCATTCCTATCCCTGCTCTATCCATGTCTCCGAAATGGCCACAACATCGAAGTCCCAGGTACCAACCCATGCTGCCAGTTCCCCTACCTTATTTTGTATACTCCTGGCATTGAAGTAGACACACTTCAAACCACCTACCTGAACACTGGACCCCTCCTGCGACGTCAAATCTGTGCTCCTGACCTCTATACTCTCATTCTCCCTTACCCTAAAACTACAATCCCAGGTTCCTATCGTATTCAAGCTGCTTTAATTATTTTTCATGTTCAAGTTGTTTCATCTGCAACTGGATCTTTGCCATATCCAATGAGCCAGACTGTATCTCGGGCAATTTTAAATGCCCAGCTACCACGGTAAGTACCTCTTCTTTTCGTATTCTGTCAGGTAATGTTAACTGCAATGTTTTTGCCAAATCTAACAGTCTGCTTTTAGTCTCTGTCCGTAAGGTACTGCGTGTGACCATCTCCACTCCCAAAAACTTCAGAGCCTCTGATAGAGCCATTGTCCACAACACACTCCCAACTTAAACTGAAAGACCGCACCTGAAAAGCAACCACAATATGCTCACCACTCACTGTCTTTACATTCACTAAGCCAATCCAATCATGAAAGATAGACTTTTATCCCAGACGAGCCCCCAATTTGTTATGGCCCAGGGTTTAGAGAACCCCAAAGTGTATCATAGAATTCACCTGACCCACAACTTTTAGTAGATTGTGGTTATGGGGAGCACAAGGACCCACTTCACAGGTGTAGTGCAACAGAGAGTTAAAGTACTTTTAAATTAAAATAATGTTTATTTGTGAATCCAGTTAACATCTTATAAACCCACAATAAACATCTTAACAACTATCAACACCAATAATCCCCACAAAGAATACAGTACTCTATAAGTAATCCTTAATCTTTCCTTGCAACATCCATAAGACAAAAACCCTCTTCAACACAGACATCAGGTTTAAATTCTCTACTGAGAGCAGTTATCACTTTTAAATTAGCAAGTGATTTGAAGACATTCCTTTCATTCAGAAATAAATCAGAATTACACCTGGTTTTGCTGGATGCAGCTCCCAATCTGCAAAATGAAACTAAACACACCCTGTAGCTGCGAGCTCAAAGCGAAGGTAAAACAGACAGACAGCCCATCCCCACCCATACTCATACATAACTACAGCGATTTGATAAACATCCATTTCTTAAAGGTTCTCTCACATGACAATAGTGATAGGGGACTCAATTGTAAGGGGAATAGACAGGCGGTTCTGCGGACACAATCGAGACTGCAGGATGGTATGTTGCCTCCCTGGTGCAATGGTTAAGGATGTCTCAGAGCGGCTGCAGGACATTCTGGGGCAGGGGGGGGTGAATGGCAGCTGTCGTGGTGCACATAGGCACCAACGATATAGGTAAAAAATGAGATGAGGTCCTACAAGCTGAATTCATGGAGTTAGGAGTTAAACTAAAAAGTAGGACCTCAAATGTAGTAATCTCAGGATTGCCAAAGTGCCACAAGCTAGTCAGAGTAGGAATATCAGGACAGATAGGATGAATGCGTGGCTTGAGAGATGGTGCAAGAGGGAGGGATTCAAAATCCTGGTGCATTGGAACCGGTTCTGGGGGAGGTGGGACCAGTACATACCGGACGGTCTGCACCTGGGCAGTACTGGAACCGATGTCCTAACAATGCTTGCTCGTGCTGTTAGGGAGGGTTTAAACTAATGTGGCAGGGGGGTGGGAACTGATGCAGGAAGTCAGAGGGACGTAAAACGGGGCAAGAAACAAAAAGCAGTAAGGGGGAAAGTGTAAGGCAGAGAAGCCATAGTCAAAAATCAAAAAGGGCCACAGTACAGGGTACAGTGACTGAGGAGAATGTGAAAAGGGAGGTAGGTGGTCAATGCAGGACTGAGGGTGTTGGACCTAAATGCGCACAGTATACGGAACAAGGTAAATGAGCTTAGTGCACATATTGAAATTGGACGGTGCAATGTTGTGGGCATCACAGAGAAGTGGCTGCAAGGGGATCAGGGCTGGGATCTAAATATCCAAGATATGTGTCCTATCGAAAGGACAGGCAGATGGCAAAGGGAGCGGGGTCGCATTGTTAGTAAGGAATGAAGTTAAATCGATAGCAAGGAGCGATATAGGATCGGAAGGCACAAAATCTCTGTGGGTAGAGTTGATGAATCGCAAAGGTAAAAAGACCCTGATGGGAGTTATGTACAGGCCCCCTCGCAGTAGTCAGGATGTGGGGCAGAAAATAAATCAGGAGATAGAAAAGGCAATATTACAATGATCATGGGGGACTTCAATATGCAGGCGGACTGGGAAAATCAGGTTGGTCGTGGATCCCAAGAAAAGGAATTTGTGGAATGTCTAAGAGATGGGTTTTTGGAGCAGCTTGTGACAGAGCCCACTAGGGAACATGCATTTCTGGATTTGGTGATGTGTAATGAGGCAGACTTGATTAGGGAACTTAATGTGAAGGAACCCTTAGGGAGCAGTGACCACAATATGATAGAATTTACCCTGCAGTTTGAGAGGGAGAAGCTGCAACCAGATGTAACGGGATTGCAATTAAATAAGGGTAACTACAAAGACATGAGGGAGGAGCTGGCCAGAGTTGATTGGAGAAGGAGCCGAGCAGGGAAGACAGTGGAACAGCAATGGCAGGGGTTTTTGGGGGTTATTGGGGAGGCACAACAGAAATTCATCCCAAGGAGGAGGAAACATGCTGAGGGGAGGACAAGGCATCCACTCAGGAAAAAGATAATGTTGTGGAGGAGAATGCTGAGCCCCAGGCTAATAGAATAGATGGCATTGAGGTACGTAGGGAAGAGGTGTTGGCAATTCTGGACAGGCTGAAAATAGATAAGTCCCCGGGACCTGATGGGATTTATCCTAGGATTCTCTGGGAGGCCAGGGAAGAGATTGCTGGACCATTGGCTTTGATTTTTATGTCATCATTGGCTACAGGAATAGTGCCAGAGGACTGGAGGATAGAAAATGTGGTCCCTTTGTTCAAAAAGGGGAGCAGAGACAACCCCGGCAACTATAGACCAGTGAGCCTCACGTCTGTAGTGGGTAAAGTCTTGGAGGGGATTATAAGAGACAAGATTTATAATCATCTAGATAGGAATAATATGATCAGGGATAGTCAGCATGGCTTTGTGAAGGGTAGGTCATGCCTCACAAACCTTATTGAGTTCTTTGAGAAGGTGACTGAACAGGTAGACGAGGGTAGAGCAGTTGATGTGGTGTATATGGATTTCAGCAAAGCGTTTGATAAGGTTCCCCACGGTAGGCTATTGCAGAAAATACAAAGGCTGGGGATTGAGGGTGATTTAGAGATGTGGATCAGAAATTGGCTAGCTGAAAGAAGACAGAGGGTGGTGGTTGATGGGAAATGTTCAGAATGGAGTTCAGTTACAAGTGGAGTACCACAAGGATCTGTTCTGGGGCCGTTGCTGTTTGTCATTTTTATCAATGACCTAGAGGAAGGCGCAGAAGGGTGGGTGAGTAAATTTGCAGACGATACTAAAGTCGGTGGTGTTGTCGATAGTGTGGAAGGATGTAGCAGGTTACAGAGGGATATAGATAAGCTGCAGAGCTGGGCCGAGAGGTGGCAAATGGAGTTTAATGTAGAGAAGTGTGAGGTGATTCACTTTGGAAGGAATAACAGGAATGCGGAATATTTGGCTAATGGTAAAGTTCTTGAAAGTGTGGATGAGCAGAGGGATCTAGGTGTCCATGTACATAGATCCCTGAAAGTTGCCACCCAGGTTGATAGGGTTGTGACGAAGGCCTATGGAGTGTTGGCCTTTATTGGTAGAGGGATTGAGTTCCGGAGTCGGGAGGTCATGTTGCAGCTGCACAGAACTCTGGTACGGCCGCATTTGGAGTATTGCGTACAGTTCTGGTCACCGCATTATAGGAAGGATGTGGAGGCTTTGGAGCGGGTGCAGAGGAGATTTACCAGGATGTTGCCTGGTATGGAGGGAAAATCTTATGAGGAAAGGCTGATGGACTTGAGGTTGTTTTCGTTGGAGAGAAGAAGGTTAAGAGGAGACTTAATAGAGGCATACAAAATGATCAGGGGGTTGGATAGGGTGGACAGTGAGAGCCTTCTCCCGCGGATGGAAATGGCTGGCACGAGGGGACATAACTTTAAACTGAGGGGTAATAGATATAGGACTGAGGTCAGAGGTAGGTTCTTTACGCAAAGAGTAGTGAGGCCGTGGAATGCCCTACCTGCTACAGTAGTGAACTCGCCAACATTGAGGGCATTTAAAAGTTTATTGGATAAACATATGGATGATAATGGCATAGTGTAGGTTAGATGGCTTTTGTTTCGGTGCAACATCGTGGGCCGAAGGGCCTGTACTGCGCTGTATTGTTCTATGTTCTATGGCTGATGAGGGATGTCAAGGACAGCATAAAAGCTAAAGAAAGAGCATACAAAGTGGCGAAGTATAGTGGGAAACCAGAGGATTGGGAAGCCTTTAAAAGCAAGCGGAGGACAACTAAAAAAAGCAATAAGGGGGAGAAGATGAAGTATGAGCGCAAGTTAGCTAGTAATATAAAGGAAGATAGGAAGAGTGTTTTTTCAATAAATAAAAGGTAAGAGAGAACAAATATAGACATTGGACCATTGAAAAATGTGGCTGGAGAAGTAATAACAGGAAACAAAGAAATGGCAGAGGAACTGAATAGTTACTTTGCATCAGTCTTCACGGTGGAAGACACCAGTGGGATGCCAGAGCTCCAGAACCAGGGGGCAGAGGTGAGTGCAGTGACCATTACTAAGGAGAAGGTTCTGGGGAAACGGGTCGGTGCAGACTCGATGGGCCGAATGGCCGCCTTCTGCATTGTATGTTCTCTGTTCCAACTGACTGCTGCAGGTGGCTCAATGGGCTGAATAGTCAACTCCTGTCCCTGTTGCGCTCGCAACCAACTTGGTTTCCAAACAGGTTTTGTCAGGAGGATAAAAATGAAATTCATCTGTTCTTAATCCTGTTGCAGGGTTTTTGACACGAAAGTTAATGAACAACAAATGGAAGAACGTGTGATTCAATTACTGATGGAGCTGGAACAGGACAACCAATCCTTCGATAACACATATTTTGTCATTGCTTTTCTGAACATAGAAGGGCTAAATGGAATTGGCTTTGAAAAGACAGGAGAATGAAGGTTTTCTGGGAGGTTCTGTTACCTTTCTAAACATCAAACAGTGAGATGTGCTTCACTCTATTCTGAACCTGTTTAACTTTCCATTGGGTTTAATCTGGAATACTGAGCATAGTTTTAATCTCCTTACCTCAAGACGGTTATATTTACCTTTGAGGGAACGCAATGTCTGTTCATCAGACAGGTTACGTATATGTGTCAATATTGGCATTTTGGACAATTCCACCAATGTCCATCTCCAAATCCCTGTGACCCTGTTTAGAAATATTGCCCTCTACTGGCAGTTAGTAATTATGACTCCCACACACACACTGCAGCATTTATTCTAGATTCAAAATTATTCAGCGACATTAACAGTGAACATTGCTTCCTCATTTCCATCCACTGTCCCATTGATTATTTAGCTCAATGATTCTAAACAATGCTCTTTTCTCGATGTCCAGTTTCTCCCCACATTGTCCGGTCATCTTGGTTCTCACCTGGGGCTGGACCGTTTTGTCTGCCTCAAAATTAAATAAAAACAGAGACTCTTCAATCCGCTCCACCATTCAGGAAGATCATGGCTGATCTTCGACCTGAACTCCACCTTCCCACACTGTCCCTCGAGTGTGTAATCTGTCTGATAAACAGGGAATGCACTCCCACTAAACTCGGTTCATCCACCCTTAACTAAGGAGCCCAAACATCACCACATCATATTCCACCTGCCATGTTCTTAACCACTCACTTAACCAACCAAATGTGGAGCAAACACGTGATCGTCCACCCACACGTTAACCGTACATGTGACTCCAGCCCTGATATATTTGACTGTCTCTGAGTCCCGCCTGCTCTATTTCCCGTTAATATTATTTATAATTGGGTCTCCCTTCAACGTCTCAAATTCATTGCTGAACACATCTCCACACGGCACAGATACAGGGCAAAACCCAATTGTACCGGGTGGTGGGCCCTCTATTGGGGAACGGAGATTAATCACTGCACTAATTTGCTTTTTCTGTAATCTTGCTTTCAATGAATTGTGAGACTGAGACTGAGATGGTCCTAGTGTCAGATATAGTTCCAGAATTTTCTATCTTCACACAGCCATGGAATATATTCATATTTATCCATCATACTGCCCAGAATGTTTCAAGTTGATGTGAAAAGAGTTGGGATTTGTGACTGAGCACAGAGTATTGAAGCTGTTAAATGTGAAATCATGGAGTGATCAGATGTGGGACTGTTCCTGGGCTCTCTCACTCGGTGTTAGTTCCAGGTGGAATTATTTAATTACAAGGGAATGTTTAAACTGTAAAGAGACAGTGTGTTCACCATTTGTAAAATAATGAGATTTTCATCACATCATCGGGAAGATTTTGCTTCAATGTTTGAATAGTTCTGTGTCCTGTGCTCTGAAATATAATGGGAATGGACCAGATAACAGACTGTGTGGAATAGACACTGGACACTGTAGGAAGAACACGTCACTCACTGGAGAAACATGCTAATGGAGACCACACCCTGTGTGGGCAGTAAAATATTCCCTTTTCCTGCCAGTCCTGAGAATCAAACACTGGACATTGTGGTGGGGATGATTAAAAAGGTTGTTTCTCAATTCGGTTTGGTCTGACTCAGATCAGTCCAAGTTCAGGAAACAGATGGGCCCAGGTCAGGAAAGTGAAAGTGGGAGTTTTGTGACCCAGGTGTGAAGCAGCTTAAAACTGGTCCTTAAACCGGAGAAAGAATCCCAGTTTAAAATTAGAATCCAGAGACTGAAGGTGGAATAAAGTTTCCATTCCGATCTCCTCAAACCCACACTGGGAGCTGACTTTGGGAATATCGACAGACTGAATCTGTGACTGAGAAAATGATCGATTCAGATCTGACTCCCGTTAACAGGTGACCCATTCACAGGTTTGTCTGGTGCAGTAAATAATCCATCGTCTTCTAGTCTTTGTTTGTCTTTTGTTTTTCAAACTGCTGGGAATGGATTCTCACTGTGAAATAAAGAGGGTGATGCATTTACACATTTGGTCTCGTGTTAGATTCTTCCTCACAAATAAATCTGGGTCAATGATCACATCACTACTTTCATACCAGATAAACTCTGCACATTTCAGTGAAATGATTCTGTTAAGATGTTGAGGTGTAAAGTTAAAGAATGAGGAAGAATGAAGAGACGGAGAGTAATTTATTGGGAGATGTGACACTTGGAGAGCGAGCTCCATATTGGTCAGGTGACAGCTCACACCGCGTGCAGTCCGACACTTCAATCTGTCACACTCCACTCTGAGCAGTCTTTCTAACTCTGTCAATGGGATATCACTGGAGAGATAGAGGCCAACACACAACAATTCATGGATCAGTCATCGACCTGGTGTTGGGAATTTCTTCCCTGTTTGGAAAATCTCCCCAATCTGGGTGGGCCGGGGAGGAATTTAATTTGGGATCTGGTTCATAGAATCCCGACATAGAAACAGACAGAGATACAGGAGGAGGCCATTCGGCCCTTCGAGTCTGCTCCGCTAATCATTGTGATCATGGCTGACCATCAAGTTCAATACCCTGATCCCGCCTTCCCCCATATCCCTCGATCCCTTTCGCCCCAAGAACAAATCTAATTCCTTCTTGAAATTACAATGTTTTGGCCTCAACTACTTTCTGTGGGAGTGAATTCCACAGATTCACCCCTCTCTGGGTGGAGAAATTTCTTCTCACCTCAGTCCTAAAAGGTTTACCCTTATCCTCAAACTATGACCCCTCGGTCTGGACTCCCCCACCACCGGGAACGTTCTTTCTGAATCTGTCTAATCCTGGTAGAATTGTGTAAGTTTCTATGAGACCCCCTCATTCTCTAAACTCCAATGAATATAATCCTAACCGACTCAGTCTCTCCTCATATGACAGTCCCGCCATCCCAGGAATCAGCCTGGTTAACCTTCGCTGCTCTCCCTCCATAGCAAGAACATCCTTCCTCAGACCAGGACACCAAAACTGCTCACAATACTCCAGGTGTGGCCTCACCAATGCCCGATACAATTGCAGTAAAACATCTCTGTTCCTAGACTCCAATCCTCTCGCTATGAAGGCCAACATACCATTTGCCTTCTTTACTGCCTGCTGTACCTGCGCGCTTACTTTCAGCGACTGATGCACGAGGACAGCAAGGTCTCGCTGAGTATCCACCTCTCTCAATTTAATAATAATCTGCCTTCCTATTTTTGCTCCCGAAGCGGATAACCTCACATTTATCCACATTATACTGCATCTGCCAGGCATGTGGCCACTCACTCAGCCTGTCCAAATCCCGCTGAAGTATCTCTGGATCCTCCTCACAGCTCACTCTCCCCCCCCACTGTAACTAATTATCAGCTGTAAATGTTGAGATAAAACATTTCTTTCTCTTGTCCGAATCATTAATATATAATGTGAACAGTTGGGGTCTGAGCACAGATCCCTGCGATACCCCACTAGTCACAGCCTGACACTCAGAAAGAGACCCATTTGTTCCAACTTTTTGCTTCCTGTCTGCTGACCAGCTTTCTCTCCATCTCAAGGCACTACCCATACTCCCATGGGCGTTAACTATACATAGTATTCTGCTTTGTGAAACGGTGTAGAAAGTCTTCTGAAAATCTAAATAAACCACATCCACCAGTTCTCCCAGGTCAACCCTTCTCATTACGTCCTCAAAGAATTCTGGTAGATTTGTCAAGCCTGATTTCCCTTTTGTAAATCCAAGCTGACTTTGTCTGATTACACCTCTGCTTTCCAAATGCTGTGCTATGAAATCCTTGATAATGGACTCCAGCAACTTCCCTACTGTAATGATAATAATAATAATATTTATTGTCACAAGTCGGCTTACATTAACACTGCAATGACGTTACTGTGAAAAGCCCCGAGTCTCCACATTCCGGCGCTATTCAAAACGGGAGGTAGAGAGAAAACAGGGAAGTATAGACCAGTGAGTTTCAGATTTCTGGACCATTGGGATCTCTTCTGGGGCGGGTGTGACCTACAAGAAGTACGGGTTACATCTAAACTCAGGCGGCACCAATATCCTGGCTGGGAGGTTTGCTAGTGTCACTCGGGAGGGTTTAAACTAATATTCTCCTGAGGAAGGAGCAGTGCTCCGAAAGCTAGTGATTTGAAACAAACCTGTTGGAATTTAACCTTGTGTTGTAAGACTTCTTACTGTGCTCACTCCAGTCCAACGCCGGCATCTCCACATCATTTAAACTAATATGGCAGGGGGATGGAATCAGAGCGTGAGCTTAGAAGGTGCCAGAACTGAAGGGGAAATAGAGAACCAAACTAATAGAACATCACCGTCAGGCAGAGCAGAAAAGGTGACGAGTGTGAGACGGGAGGTGGTCAATGCAGGACTGAGGGTGTTGGACCTAAATGCGCGCAGTATACGGAACATGGTAAATGAGCTTGGTGCACATATTGAAATTGGCCGGTACGATGTTGTGGGCGTCACAGAGACATGGCTGCAAGGGGATCAGGGCTGGGATCTAAATATCCAAGGATATGTGTCCTATCGAAAGGACAGGCGGATGGCAAAGGGAGCGGGGTTGCATTGTTAGTAAGGAATGAAGTTAAACCGATAGCAAGGAGCGATATCGGATCGGAAGGCACAGAATCTCTGTGGGTAGAGTTGAGGAATCGCAAAGGTAAAAAGACCCTGATGGGAGTTATGTACAGGCCCCCGAGCAGTAGTCAGGATGTGGGGCAGAAAATAAATCAAGAGATAGAGAAAGCATGTAAAAAAGGCAATATTCCAATGATCATGGGGGACTTCAATATGCAGGTGGACTGGGAAAATCAGGTTGGTTGTGGATCCCAAGAAAGGGAATTTGTTGAATGTTTAAGAGATGGTTTTTTGGAGCAGCTTGTGACAGAGCCCACTAGGGAACAGGCAATTCTGGATTTGGTGATGTGTGATGAGGCAGACTTGATTAGGGAACTTAAGGTGAAGGAACCCTTAGGGAGCAGTGACCACAATATGATAGAATTTACCCTGCAGTTTGAGAGGGAGAAGCTGCAATCAGATGTAACGGGATTACAATTAAATAAGGGTAACTACACAAAGACATGAGGGAGGAGCTGGCCAGAGTTGATTGGAGAAGGAACCTAGCAGGGAAGACAGTGGAACAGCAATGGCAGGAGTTTTTGGGGGTTATTGGGGAGGCACAACAGAAATTCATCCCAAGGAGGAGGGAACATGCTGCGGGGAGGACAAGGCATCCATAGCTGATGAGGGATGTCAAGGACAGCATAAAAGCTAAAGAAAAAGCAGACAAAGTGGCGAGTATTAGTGGGAAACCAGAGGATTGGGAATCATTTAAAAGCGAGCAGAGGACAACTAAAAAAGCAATAAGAGGAGAGAAGATGAAATATGAGTTCAAGTTAGCTAGTAATATAAAAGAAGATAGGAAGAGTTTCTTTCAATATATAAAAGGTAAGAGTGAAGCAAAAATAGACATTGGACCATTGAAAAACGTGGCTGGAGAAGTGATAATAGGAAACAAAAAAATGGCAGAGGAACTGAATAGTTACGTTGCATCAGTCTTCACGGTGGAAGACACCAGTGGGATGCCAGAGCTCCAGAACCAGGGGGCAGAGGTGAGTGCAGTGACCATTACTAAGGAGAAGGTTCTGGGGAAACTGAAAGGTCTGAAGGTGGATAAGTCACCTGGACCAGATGGACTACGCCCCAGGGTTCTAAAAGAGATAGCTGAGGAAATTGTGGAGGCAGGAAAGGTCCCAGAGGACTGGAAAGTGGCCAATGTAACACTGTGTTTAAGAAGTGAGCGAGACAGAAGACGGGAAATTATAGGCCGGTTAGCCTGACTTCGGTCATTGGTAAGATTGGTCTGTTATTAAAGATGAGATTGCGGAGTACTTGGAAGTGCATGGTAAAATAGGACTGAGTCAGCACGGCTTCGTCAAAGGGAGGTCGTGTCTGACAAATCTGTTAGAGTTCTTTAGAACATAGAACATAGAACAATACAGCGCAGTACAGGCCCTTCGGCCCACGATGTTGCACCGAAACAAAAGCCATCTAACCTACACTATGCCGTTATCATCCATATGTTTATCCAATAAACTTTTAAATGCCCTCAATGTTGGCGAGTTCACTACTGTAGCAGGTAGGGCATTCCACGGCCTCACTACTCTTTGCGTAAAGAACCTACCTCTGACCTCTGTCCTATATCTATTACCCCTCAGTTTAAAGTTATGTCCCCTCGTGCCAGCCATATCCATCCGCGGGAGAAGGCTCTCACTGTCCACCCTATCCAACCCCCTGATCATTTTGTATGCCTCTATTAAGTCTCCTCTTAACCTTTTTCTCTCCAACGAAAACAACCTCAAGTCCATCAGCCTTTCCTCATAATATTTTCCCTCCATACCAGGCAACATCCTGGTAAATCTCCTCTGCACCCGCTCCAAAGCCTCCTAGTCCTTCCTACAATGCGGTGACCAGAACTGTACGCAATACTCCAAATGCGGCCGTACCAGAGTTCTGTACAGCTGCAACATGACCTCCCGACTCCGGAACTCAATCCCTCTACCAATAAAGGCCAACACTCCATAGGCCTTCTTCACAACCCTATCAACCTGGGTGGCAACTTTCAGGGATCTATGTACATGGACACCTAGATCCCTCTGCTCATCCACACTTTCAAGAACTTTACCATGAGCCAAATATTCCGCATTCCTGTTATTCCTTCCAAAGTGAATCACCTCACACTTCTCTACATTAAACTCCATTTGCCACCTCTCAGCCCAGCTCTGCAGCTTATCTATATCCCTCTGTAACCTGCTACATCCTTCCACACTATCGACAACACCACCGACTTTAGTATCGTCTGCAAATTTACTCACCCACCCTTCTGCGCCTTCCTCTAGGTCATTGATAAAAATGACAAACAGCAACGGCCCCAGAACAGATCCTTGTGGTACTCCACTTGTGACTGTACTCCATTCTGAACATTTCCCATCAACCACCACCCTCTGTCTTCTTTCAGCTAGCCAATTTCTGATCCACATCTCTAAATCGCCCTCAATCCCCAGCCTCCGTATTTTTTGCAATAGCCTACCGTGGGGAACCTTATCAAACGCTTTGCTGAAATCCATATACACCACATCAACTGCTCTACCCTCGTCTACCTGTTCAGTCGCCTTCTCAAAGAACTCAATAAGGTTTGAGGCATGACCTACCCTTCACAAAGCCATGCTGACTATCCCTGATCATATTATTCCTATCTAGATGATTATAAATCTTGTCTCTTATAATCCCCTCCAAGACTTTACCCACTACAGACGTGAGGTTCACCGGTCTATAGTTGCCAGGGTTGTCTCTGCTCCCCTTTTTGAACAAAGGGACCACATTTGCTGTCCTCCAGTCCTCTGGCACTATTCCTGTAGCCAATGATGACATAAAACTCAAAGCCAAAGGTCCAGCAATCTCTTCCCTGGCCTCCCAGAGAATCCGAGGATAAATCCCATCAGGTCCCGGCACTTACCTATTTTCAGCCTGTCCAGAATTGCCAACACCTCTTCCCTACGTACCTCAATGCCATCTATTCTATTAGCCTGGGGCTCAGCATTCTCCTCCACAACATTATCTTTTTCCTGAGTGAATATTGACGAAAAATATTCATTTAGTATCTCGCCTATCTCTTCAGACTCCACACACAATTTCCCATCCCTGTCCTTGACTGGTCCTACTCTTTCCCTAGTCATTCGCTTATTCCTGACATACCTATAGAAAGCTTTTGAGTTTTCCTTGATCCTTCCTGCCAAATACTTCTCATGTCCCCTCCTTGCTCGCCTTAGCTCTCTCTTTAGATCCTTCCTCGCTACCTTGTAACTCTCCATCGCCCCAACCGAAACTTCACACCTCATCTTCACATAGGCCTCCTTCTTCCTCTTAACAAGAGATTCCACTTCCTTGGTAAACCACGGTTCCCTCGCTCGACGCCTTCCTCCCTGTCTGACCGGTACATACTTATCAAGAACACGCAGTAGCTGATCCTTGAACAAGCCCCACTTATCCAGTGTGCCCAACACTTGCAGCCTACTTCTCCACCTTATCCCCCCCAAGTCACGTCTAATGGCATCATAATTGCCCTTCCCCCAGCTATAACTCTTGCCCTGCGGTGTATACTTATCCCTTTCCATCATTAACGTAAACGTCACCGAATTGTGGTCACTGTCCCCAAAGTGCTCGCCTACCTTCAAATCCAACACCTGGCCTGGTTCATTACCCAAAACCAAATCCAATGTGGCCTCACCTCTTGTTGGCCTGTCAACATATTGTTTCAGGAAACCCTCCTGCACACACTGTACAAAAAACGACCCATCTATTGTACTCGAATTATATCTTTTCCAGTCAATATTTGGAAAGTGAAAGTCTCCCATAATAACTACCCTGTTACTTTCGCTCTTATCCAGAATCATCTTCGCCATCCATTCCTCTACATCCCTAGAACTATTAGGAGGCCTATAAAAAACTCCCAACAGGGTGACCTCTCCTTTCCTGTTTCTAACTTCAGCCCATACTACCTCGGAAGAAGAGTCCCCATCTAGCATCCTCTCCGCCACCGTAATACTGCTCTTGACTAGCAGCGCCACACCTCCCCCTCTTTTGCCTCCTTCTCTGAGGTTACTAAAACACCTAAACCCCGGAACCTGCAACATCCATTCCTGTCCCTGCTCTATCCATGTCTCCGAAATGGCAACAACATCGAAGTCCCAGGTACCAACCCATGCTGCCAGTTCCCCTACCTTGTTTCGTATACTCCTGGCATTGAAGTAGACACACTTCAGACCACCTACCTGAACACTGGCCCCCTCCTGCGACGTCAAATCTGTGCTCCTGACCTCTATACTCTCATTCTCCCTTACCCTGAAACTACAATCCAGGTTCCCATGCCCCTGCTGCATTAGTTTAAACCCCCCAAAGAGCACTAACAAATCTCCCCCCCAGGATATTTGTGCCCCTCAGGTTCAGATGTAGACCATCCTGTCTGTAGAGGTCGCACCTTCCCCAGAAAGAGCCGCAGTTATCCAGAAATCTGAATCCCTCCCGCCTGCACCATCCCTGTAGCCACGTGTTTAAATGCTCTCTCTCCCTATTCCTCATCTCACTATCACGTGGCACGGGCAACAACCCAGAGATAACAACTCTGTTTGTTCTAGTTCTGAGCTTCCATCCTAGCTCCCTGAAAGCCTGCCTGACATCCTTGTCCCCTTTCCTACCTATGTCGTTAGTGCCAATGTGGACCACGACTTGGGGCTGCTCCCCCTCCCCCCTAAGGGCCCGGAAAACACGATCCGAGACATCACGTACCCTTGCACCTGGGAGGCAACATACCAAACGTGAGTCTCTCACGCTCCCACAAAATCTCCTATCTGTGCCCCTGACTAGAGAGTCCCCAATTACTAATGCTCTGCTCCTCTCCCCCCTTCCCTTCTGAGCAACAGGGACAGACTCCGTGCCAGAGGCCCGTACCCCATGGCTTACCCCTGGTAAGGCGTCCCCCCCACAAGTATCCAAAGCGGTATACTTGTTTCTCAGGGGTACGACCGCAGGGGATCCCTGCACTGACTGCTTTTTCCCAGTCCCTCTTACAGTTACCCACCTATCTCCAATCTTTGGTGTAACTAATTCCCTGAAGCTGCTATCTATGACCCCTTCTGCCTCCTGAATGATCCAAAGTTCTTCCAACTCCAGCTCCAGTTCCCTAACTCGGTCTTGGAGGAGCTGGAGATGGCAGCACTTCCTGCAGGTAAAATCAGAAGGGACACTAACTGCATCCCTCACCTCAAACATAATTGTACATGTTCCTTTTGAAATAAACAGTTAACTTCAAGTCACTTCCCTTATCTTCCTAATGCACATTTCCATTCAGCCGCTCCCTGGTTCAGTAATGGAGCCGGAAGATCCAGGACAGGTTTCTTTTGAGGCACTTACGAGGAAGCAACCACTGTGAGCGATTGTGATCGAGGTGTCGTTTCATTAGTTTCCCCCAGACATGAACTTGGTAAGAGACAGGTCCCGTTTGACGCACGACAATGCCAGATTGCCAGTGAGCACCATCATTGAAGTTATGAACCCGGCATCGTCAGGTATGAATCAACAAAGTGGTCTACCTTGAACTGGGCAACGCCCTTGCAAATTTTGGTTACGACACACCTTTGCACCGATATCCGGTAGAATCAATGTCCGTTGTGTACGATGAGTACGACCCATTGTAGAGGGTACCATCTCCGCTACTCCACTACTGGGCCGATATCTGGGGTTTGAATATCTGTGTGTGTCTCTCTCCAGCTGGCACTGAAACTTCAGAGGCCAGGGGATGTCGCGCTGGGACACTTCCACTGAAGAGAGCACTGATTCAAGCCTGCCGTTTATTCCTAACCGACAGCCTGAGACTTATATCACACAGATCTCCAGACCCCTACCAATACCCAGGTGATTCTCTCTCTTGCCGGTGGTGCAACAGCCACCCGGTTCCTACTCCACTAGAGTAGCTTTCCCAAGAGAGAGAATAGGACACTGCTGTTTATTCCCTAACCAGCAGTCTGTCCTGAGTGAATCGCTCAAGATGACCCTCGATTCTTGAACCCGGAATTAAGGTGAGGAGTATTTTAACAATGACTTGGTCAGAGGTCGCTGGTGAGAGATTGAAGAATTTAAACGACTCCAATTATCAGCAAATCAAGGTTTATTGCAAAACCCAGGTCAAAATCATCAACAGAAGAAACACAATAAAATCTTATGCTCTAATACAACTAAGTCTATTCAAAAGGTAATATAGCGGACACAACGAAAATTCTTACGGTTACACAGGTTTTAGCAAAATCACAAGGCACAAAACAAGTTCCCTTCCCCAAAGCCTCAACCACTATTAAAATCAAGGGAGCTTCGCAAGCTGTTGCGGGTTACTTACGGTCACAGGCTGCAGAGGTCAAGTCAGGGGTGCAGAGGTCGAGCCAGGAACGAAGAGACCCTACTCGAAAACACAGCCCCTTTTATATAGTTATACCTGGCTTTGTTCTGTGATCGGCCAGCCCCTTTTGCATTGAAAAGGTAGGTTTTTAAAGTTCCCGCTGGTCCCGCCCCCTTTGAGCCGGTCAGAGCTTTATGTTTCCGGGTTCTCCTTGCAGGTCCGCTTCTTCCAGCTAGGCAGACCTGCGCGATTTGAATTTGGCGCTGGCTCCGCCCCCTTCTTTCAGTGAGTTTCTGCCGGCAGCTTCTGTCAAGCTTGGAGTACCTCCCCCAGGTCCGCCTCCAACTTGGTTTTCCTGCCGGTAGCTTCTGTCAAGCTTGGAGTACCTCCCCTAGGTCCGCCTCCAACTTGGTTTTTTCAGACCTGCGCGATTTGAATTTGGCGCTGGCTCCGCCCCCCTTCTCCCAGTGAGTTCCTGCCGGTAGCTTCTGTCAAGCTTGGAGTACCTCCCCCAGGTCCGCCTCCAACTTGGTTTTTTTCAGACCTGCGCGATTTGAATTTGGCGCTGGCTCCGCCCCCCTCCTCCCAGTGAGTTTCTGCCGGTAGCTCCTGTCAAGATTGGAGTACCTCCCCCAGGTCCGCCTCCAACTTGGCTTTTCTCTACCGCTGATTTTCTAGGGGCTTTTCCAGCGCAATATGCTGGACTCAGACAGTCTGATTTCTAGTTTTAATGAGGTTAGGCTCTTCTGTGGAGAATTTCAGTGTCTTCCAGCTGCTCCGGAGATGGCTGCTATTCTCACCTCGCTATGTTGATGGGGTGCTAATTGGATTCTGCTCTGGTGGAGGCCAAGTCATTTACATCTGCATGGGGCTATGACCATCCCATTGTCCTGCTTGCATGCAAGCCTCCTGTGTATTCCCGTGCCCCTTTGTCTGTGTCTTGATGTTATCTTGTTGTCTGGCTCCTTCTTCCTTGTAGCTCCTAGGGGGGTGTTTGTACATGTTTATGTATTTATGCCCTTACTCAGCTCAGCGGGCCAAGCCTGCTGGGAAAACTGGTTCTGTTCCCTTGGCTGGAAAGTCGGTTTACAGTCTCTGAGTTTTTATTCTTGGGCAGTTCCAAAAAGGCCGAATTGCCCGAAAACCTTACAGATGCCCCTTCGATACGTCCCTACCTGCTTGGACCGTATCGACACAGGTGAAGGGCAATCATTTCCTCTTGTGTGGACCGTAGGCCCCCCCCAACAACATGCGAAATTACAATTCCCAAGACAGTTCCCTTAATCTAGGCTACCCCTGATTTCAATGAGAGGGAAAGACAAGACCATACTTAATTCAAGCAGACAGTAACATATACACATTTCACCGGAACCCCAAACGTAAGGGTCCCTGTACATATATCACAATCAAGTACACATTTCACCGGAACCCCAAACGTAAGGGTCCCTGTACATATATCACAATCAAGTACACATTTCACCGGAACCCCAAACGTAAGGGTCCCTGTACATATATCACAATCAAGTACACATTTCACGCGAATCCATACAACTATTTACAATTGCATCTGTTTATTTCACCAAGGGTCTATCCAGTGGCAGCAGCAGCTCCCGCTTTGAAGTTGCCGCAGCCTGTCTGGGGTTCTGTGTTTACAGCCCGGCTCCCCAGGGTCCTAGTGCCTGCCGCTATCCGGTGGCAGCAGCAGCTCCCGCTTTGAAGTTGCCGCAGCCTGTCTGTGGTTCTGTGTCCACAGCCCGGCTCCCCAGGGTCCTAGTGCCTGGTGCTTCATCATTTTACCCTTGCACCAGGCGCTTCTGTGTCCCCACGATCCCAAATCCCTCACACACAACTACACACTAATTTAGAACTAGCAGGGGGAAAGGAAAAGGAATATGATATATACAATGCCACCCGTCTCCGGGTGGCCAAATTAAAACTGTGCCCCGTTACACTGGGGCATTCCGCCTGTTTGGTCCAACGGCTCGGGCCAGACCGTCCCCTCCCGGGGGTTCGGGCTGCCCCTTGCCTCTCCTTTCCCAACAGGGTTCGGTGATCCCTCATCGCTCCCTTCTACTCGGGTCCCCTTACTGCGGGACCGGGTGACAGGGAGGTGTGATGGGGACCATCTTACCGGGGGCTTGGAGACCCGCTTGCTCCTTCGTCCCCTGACTGGTTCCCAAGCCCAAGGTGATACCTCCCTCTCCTCCGCCTCCTTAGCCTCTATACTAAGGCAGGCTACCTGACCCACAGGTAAGGGCTTGGGAATCCTTACTGTCCCTGGGCTGGGTGCTTGCAGCACTGTCGGTTTCTTTGGGACTGCCCCTTCGGGACAGCACCTTGTCCCCGGTTGTGTGACCGTGGAGTCAGGGACCTCCCCCACCGTCGTTAATTCTGCAGGCGGTTTCTCCACTATCACCCCCAGCCCCCTTCCCAACTTACTCTTACCGGCCCTGGTGGGGTCGAAAAGTTTGCACTGATTCACGTGGAACCATTTAATCTTCCGGGGGAGCTGTACTGCGTAAACCATGGGGCTGGCCTTGTCCACTATACTGTACGGTCCCGCGTACAGTGGCTCAAAGGCTCCTACCCGTGCGAAATTCCGGACCATTACTTGGTCCCCTATGGCCCATTCCTGGGTAGTGTGGGGCTCGAGCAGCAGCTTGTTCCTCCGGTGCTGGGTTCCCATGTTAAATGCTGCCTGCCAGTTAATTTCTTTCAGCTGCTCCATCAGCTTCTTAGCAAACTTGTCTCGATTTACCTCCCTAAGCTGCCCCTCCGTCAGGGAAGGTACCCTGACATGGATCGGGGTTCTCATGACTCTCCCTGTCATGAGCTCGTGCGGGGAGTACCCTGTGCTCCTGGACTGGCTTGCCCGGATCCCCATTAAAACTAAGGGTAAGATTTCTACCCACCGGTTGGGCGAGCTGCCTGTTTCTTTCCTGATCCTTTCCTTTATAGTCCTGTTTAACCTTTCCACAGGACCTGAGGATTGAGGGTTATAAGCCACATGCCATTTAGCCTTAATCCCCAGGACTTTCAGGGTTGCTTGCATCACTTGTCCTGTGAAGTGACTCCCCTGATCTGACTCCACAAACTGTGGGAGTCCCCACCTCGAGAATACCTCCCTGACCAGTATCCTCGCTGTGCCTGCTGCGGTGGCTGTTCGGCAGGGGAAGGCTTCCACCCACTTGGTGAAAATATCCACCAACACCAGACAGTACTTGTAACCCCCCGTCGCTGGGGGAAGGGGTCCAATATAGTCGATCTGTATCGACTGCCAGGGCCCCTCCACCCTGCGGATGTGCCCCAACGAGACCTTTCTCTTCTTGGGATCCGGGTTATTGGTAGCACACACCAGGCAGCTCGCACAAAAATCGCGAGCATCCTCCCGGAGGCTCGGCCACCACCCCACCCTCTCCACCCGTTGCCAGGTGGTCTCAGGGCCGGGATGTCCCGCTCCGGGGCTTTCATGGGCCATTTCGATAAATTCCCTATGATGCTGGGAAGGCACTATCCACTGGTCCCCCCTGAAGAGCATGCCCTCCTTCAGTGTGATGTCCTTTCCCCCATAGGGCCCCTCTATCCTTTCCTGTCTACCCATGGCCGTTATGACTTTCTTCAGCTCGGGGTCCTGTCCCTGGGCAGTGGCCAGATCTGGGGCCAAACTCGTCCCATCCCCCCTCTGGGGCTGTCTTGTAACGGCCGCTACTTGTCCCTCTTCGTACGGGTCCCACGCTATTCCATTCTTAGCCCCCTCTCGAGCCAGGCCGTCTGCTTTCTGGTTCCCCTCGCCCCGTGGCTCTGTTTTGGAGTGAGCTTTCACCTTGAAGATATACCTGTCCTCCCCCTGCCCAACTGCCGCCACGATTTTCTCAAGGAGGGGTTTTGTGGCCAGTGGTTTTCCATCCGAGGAGGTGTATCCTCGGCGGGACCAGATAGCCAGGTACTCCGTGCAGGAGTTGCATGTAAACATGCTATCTGAGCAGATGGTATACGGCGTGGGAAAACGGTCGGGGTGGGTCACCACATACATCACTGCAGCCAGCTCTGCCTGCTGGGCGCTGAGTGTATGGGGAAGTTTAAGGGCCAGGGCTATGTCGGCATCGGGGTCCCAGATCCCGCAACCCGTGAGCCTGACGCCCTCCGCTACCGTGCTGGACCCATCCACATAGATCTCCCTCCCTGTCGGGTGCAGCCCTGCCCTGAGTCCGAACCCTACCTCCCATACCCCTTCTACGGAACAGTGGTGTGGCTCCCCGGGGTATATCAGGTTGGCTGCGAGCTGTGGCTCATTCAGCCCTTTTACCTGAAGGGCCATTTGAGACAGCAGGAGGGTCCACCTGGTGATCCTGGCGCTGCTGACCGTGCCGTCCTTAATCCGGCCGTCCAGCAGCATCTGGGTCGGGGTGTGGTGTGTCAGGAGAGTGATGGGGCCCATCCTAACAAATACCTGCATTCGTTTTACCGCCCAGTGGGTGGCCAGCAGATGCCTCTCACAGTTGGAGTATGCCCGCTCCACGTCTGTGAGGACCCGAGAGGAGTACACCACCGGCCTCAATTTGCCATGTCGGGTCTGGAGGAGCACAGCACTCAGGCCATCGCTGCCTGCGGCCACCTCCAGGAAAAACTCCTCCCGGGGGTTAATGGCTCCCAGGGCTGGGGCTTTCTGCAAGTCCTGCTTGAGTTGGACGAACGCCGTCTCACATTTGCTGTCCCAGTCCCACTCCACCCCCTTGTGCAGCAGCCTAAGCAGAGGCGCTGCTGTGGTGGCATAGTCCTCAATGAAATCCCTGCAGTAGCCGGTGATTCCTAAAAAGGACCGTATCCCCTTTACATCTACGGGGACTGGGAGTTCCTGCACTGTTTGTCTCCTGGCGGTGTCAATCCCTCTCTCCCCAGCTCTCAGGGTTAACCCCAGGAACTTCACCTCTCCTAGCCCGATCTGTGCCTTTTTAGGGTTAACTTTCAGCCCTCCTTTGTGTAACATCCCCAACAGCTCGTCCACTAGGGGCCCATGCTCCTCCCTAGTACTGGTGAACAACAGGATGTCGTCCACATACTGCACCAGCTTGTGTGGCTCACTGAAGCCCTTTAAGCATTCTGCCATACATTGATGGAAAATGCTCGGGCTGTTGTGGAATCCCTGCGGGAGACAGGTCCAGGTGTATTGTTGCCCCTTAAAAGTAAATGCAAACTTGTATTGGTCTTCCCTTCTGACCGGGACTGACCAAAATCCATTCGAAATATCCAGCACCGTAAAAATTGAGGCGGATGCTGGAATTTCTCCTAGCAAGTCTGCCACGGCCGCCACCGTTGGGGCGCAGGCTGGAATGTGTTTATTCAGGACTCTGTAGTCCACGGTGGCCCTCCAGGAGTTGTCCGGCTTCCTCACCGGCCAGAGCGGGGAGTTTACATGGGTGGCAATTGTCCTCAACACTCCTTGCCGCACCAGTGAGTTTAGGGCCACCTCCAAGTCTGCCTCTGCTTCCCGGGGGAAGCGGTACTGTTTCTGGGGCTGGGACATGGGGTCCCCATCTACCCTGACCTCTGTCCCAGTTACTCTCCCACAATCATGCTTGTGGGTGGCAAAAGCAGCCAGATTCTTGCGGACATACTCCCTGAATTCTTCCGGGGTATTCCTCTCCAGGGCTTCTAGATCGTACCCTTCCTTTGGCTGTACCACGCACAAAGCCCCCTTCTCCTGGGCTCTGTCTATTACCCTCAACTCCCTTTCAGCCCCTTCCGTTGCTGCACCCCACAGGCAGTGATTTCTTAGGTCCACCAGGATCTGATGAGCCACTATGAAGTCAGCTCCTAGGATCCCTTTCCCCTCCTGTTCCCATCTCATCAGGACGCATTTCCAGTGCGCCTGGAGTGCCCCTAACCTGATAGACAGGGGAACAGAGAAAAAACCCACTTTTTCGTTCCCGGTAAAGCCAATGAGACTATAGGGTACCCCGCTAGACAGAGGGGATGCCCGGGGATTGTCCGTGTGGACTATAGTACTGGAAGCACCTGTGTCCAGTAGGTAACTCCCGACCGTATCCTGGACCTCCATTTTGACCCAGGGTCTCCCGCACGGGCCATACTCCAGTGGGCATAGAAAGGTGGGTTGCTGAGGGGCTAGTCATTCGGAGGCTTCTCTGGGTGCGGGGGCGGGCTGACCCTGGCCCGTTGCCATGGCCACCTGTCCTGAGCCTTGCAAAAAGGCTAAAAGTTTCTTTACCTCGAAGGTTTCCGGAGCAGCTGCTCCTGCCACCGGGGTCTGACTCTCTACTGCGGGAGCCCTCTCCTGCTTGCTGGGGTTTTTACATTCCCTCTTGAAATGCCCGGCCTTCCCACACCCGTAGCATACCGGTTTCTTGTCCGAGGTCCGGGTGCCCTCATGCTTCCACTCTCTCTTAGGGGCTGCTGGCACGATTTCGTGCACTTTACCCTTAAGGGGCTTGTCCTCACCCCTCTCCCCATTACGATATGCGAGGGTAAGTTTCCTGAGGACCTCTTCCTCGTTAAGGGCCGGGGTCTGCGGGTCGAACCAGTGTTCGGCTTTTGCCCTAACGTTAGGGAGACAATTGGCAACTAGGGTCTTCAGCCAGTGGGCAGTTCTTTCCCCTAAATTCCGTCTATCCGCTTGAATCCCGCATGCCTCCATATAGACAGTCCACAGTCTGTCTGCGAACATGGTGGGAGATTCCCCTGGTTGCTGCTTGGTTTCCCCCACCCTCATGAAAGGGCTCCCCAGATTCAAGCCCATTGCCTCCAGAACAGCAGTCTGTGCTGCCGCCCAGGTGTCAGGTCTTCCCCCATTCCCAGAGGTCACTGTCCTGCATAGCTGGGCATCTAGGGTTATCAGGAGCATCTTTATTTGCTCCCCTTCGTCGCAGTCATTGATGTTGGCAGCCTGTTCCACCTCCATAAAATGCAGCGACGGATCCCCCTTTGGAGTTAGTCTGGGAACGTGGGCCACCATCCCCCTGAGCGCGGATGCCCCATGAGGAACGATAATGTCGCCCTCAACCGGTCCCCTATTTGCCATCCCCGCCGGGGGACCATACCTCCTTTGCCTGACAGGGCACATCTGCCCTACCTGGGGTTCCTGCTCCTCCTCCCCACTGTCCAGCTCTCCTGCCTCGTTGGGTAGCCCCCCTGTCCCCGGGCTAACTACCCATATAGGAGACGCCGCTATCTGGGGATACACCACTGACCCCCCTTGGACCTGCCCCTGACCGGGCGGTCCAAACCCTACCTGCTGACCCGGCCCCATCACCGGCATCCCAGGCAGCGGTCTGTCCCCATCCCATGGGGACCCACATACGAAACCAGGCGGACACGCCGCCAGCTGGGGGTACCCTGCCGACCCCCCTTGGACTTGCCCCTGAACGTGCAGTCCGATCCCCCCCTGCCGGCCCGGACACAATCCCGGTGCCTCAGGAGGCGGTCTATTCCCCTTGGCCTTTGGGGAATCATCCGCTGCGAGGAGCACCTTGCCCCTTGGGGACCCCCCTGGACCTACCAGGTGTATCTGTCCCCTGACCTTGGACAAGGCCTCCTCCAACTCCGTTATTCGTGCCTGGCACGGCCCATGGGCACAGTCCCCTACTTCCTCGCGAGCCACTCGGTATGCTGCCTGGATGTCCCGGTACTTCCCCTCCAGCTTCCTACACTGCTCTGTACTCCGAGCATAGAGTTCCTGGAGCCTCCGTTCCTTTTCTTTACCCTCCACTATCTGGCAGTGGAGATAGTCCTTCTCACACCGGTTAGACTCGCTTTCCTGTCTCATTTCTGCCATTTCTTCCCGCAGTCGTTCCGCTACACTCGCGCTGTCCCCTGCGCTGGCCCTCACTTCTCTCAACTCCTGCTCTAACTCTTCGACCCTATCCTCTGTCTTGACTACCTGCTCGGACAGGCAAACCAGCCAAACTGCCTTCTCCAAGTGCCTTTTGTGCGCCTTGCTTTCTGTCCATGCGGCCGCCGCCATTACCGGTTGCTCCGCATTGATCAATTCTGAAACCCAAGGTTTGGTGAGGTTGACCTTTTGCCACAAATACGAGGATATTCTCTCCTCCATTTTGCTTCGTTCCCTCACCCCCTCTGCCAAGTCACATACTCCAAACCACCGGGCTCCTGCCGCGGTCGCCATTGTAGAGGGTGCCATCTCCGCTACTCCACTACTGGGCCGATATCTGGGGTTTGAATATCTGTGTGTGTCTCTCTCCAGCTGGCACTGAAACTTCAGAGGCCAGGGGATGTCGCACTGGGACACTTCCACTGAAGAGAGCACTGATTCAAGCCTGCCGTTTATTCCTAACCGACAGCCTGAGACTTATATCACACAGATCTCCAGACCCCTACCAATACCCAGGTGATTCTCTCTCTTGCCGGTGGTGCAACAGCCACCCGGTTCCTACTCCACTAGAGTAGCTTTCCCAAGAGAGAGAATAGGACACTGCTGTTTATTCCCTAACCAGCAGTCTGTCCTGAGTGAATCGCTCAAGATGACCCTAGATTCTTGAACCCGGAATTAAGGTGAGGAATATCTTAACAATGACTTGGTCAGAGATCGCTGGTGAAAGATTGAAGAATTTAAACGACTCCAATTGTCATCAAATCAAGGTTTATTGTAAAACCCAGGTCAAAATCATCAACAGAAGAAACACAATAAAATCTTATGCTCTAATACAACTAAGTCTATTCAAAAGGTAATATAGCGGACACAACGAAAATTCTTACGGTTACACAGGTTTTAGCAAAATCACAAGGCACAAAACAAGTTCCCTTCCCCAAAGCCTCAACCACTATTAAAATCAAGGGAGCTTCGCAAGCTGCTGCGGGTTACTTACGGTCACAGGCTGCAGAGGTCAAGTCAGGGGTGCAGAGGTCGAGCCAGGAACGAAGAGAGCCCTCTCGAAAACACAGCCCCTTTTATATAGTTATACCTGGCTTTGTTCTGTGATCGGCCAGCCTCTTTTGCATTGAAAAGGTAAGTTTTAAAAGTTCCCGCTGGTCCCGCCCCCTTTGAGACGGTCAGAGCTGTATGTTTCCGGGGTATTCCTTGCAGGTCCGCTTCTTCCAGCTAGGCAGACCTGCGCGATTTGAATTTGGCGCTGGCTCCGCCCCCTTCTTTCAGTGAGTTTCTGCCGGCAGCTTCTGTCAAGCTTGGAGTACCTCCCCCAGGTCCGCCTCCAACTTGGTTTTCCTGCCGGTAGCTTCTGTCAAGCTTGGAGTACCTCCCCCAGGTCCGCCTCCAACTTGGTTTTTTCAGACCTGCGCGATTTGAATTTGGCGCTGGCTCCGCCCCCCTTCTCCCAGTGAGTTTCTGCCGGTAGCTCCTGTCAAGATTGGAGTACCTCCCCCAGGTCCGCCTCCAGCTTGGCTTTTCTCTACCGCTGATCTTCTAGGGGCTTTTCCAGCGCAATATGCTGGACTCAGACAGTCTGATTTCTAGGATAACGAGGTTAGGCTCTCTTGTGGAGAATTTCAGTGTCTTCCAGCTGCTCCGGAGATGGCTGCTATTCTCACCTCGCTATGTTGATGGGGTGCTAATTGGATTCTGCTCTGGTGGAGGCCAAGTCATTTACATCTGCATGGGGCTATGACCATCCCATTGTCCTGCTTGCATGCAAGCCTCCTGTGTATTCCCGTGCCCCTTTGTCTGTGTCTTGATGTTATCTTGTTGTCTGGCTCCTTCTTCCTTGTAGCTCCTAGGGGGGTGTTTGTACATGTTTATGTATTTATGCCCTTACTCAGCTCAGCGGGCCAAGCCTGCTGGGAAAACTGGTTCTGTTCCCTTGGCTGGAAAGTCGGTTTACAGTCTCTGAGTTTTTATTCTTGGGCAGTTCCAAAAAGGCCGAATTGCCCGAAAACCTTACACCATTAACATCCCAGCGGGGATACCCCAGTTACTGCCTGTGGCGTGATTGTGTCCAAAACTAGTAATCTAGCCAGTCTTGTGTCCCTCTTGTGTCCCCTCAGCACCTTACACGTTTCACTGAGATCATTGACAGGTCTTCTAAACTCCAATGGGAATTGGCCAAACCTGTTCCAGCGTCCTCCATAAGAAAAGCCCTTCATCCCAGAAATCGGCCGAGCAAACCTCCTCTGATCTGATTCTAATGCAATTGTATCCCAGAAGGAGACCAAAACTGTGCACAGTATTCCAGATGTGTCTCCCCAAGGCCTCGTACAGCTGCAATCCACCTTACCTGCACATCTTTGGGATGTGGGGGTGAAACCCAGGCTGACTCGAGAAGAAAGTGCAAACTCCATACGACAGTGACCCGGGGCCGGAATCGAACCCGGGTCCTCCGCTCCGTGAGGCAGTAGTGCTAACCGTGGTGCGGAACGGAAGCACAGTGGTTTGCATTGTTGCTTTACAGCTCCAGGGTCCCAGGTTCGATTCTTGGCTTGGGTCACTGTCTGTGAATACTTTGCATCAGTATTCACCAAAGAGAAGGAATTGGTAGATGTTGAGTCTGGAGAAGGGTGTGTAGATAGCCTGGGTCACATTGAGATCCAAAAAGATGAGGTGTTGGGCGTCTTAAAAAATATTAAGGTAGATAAGTCCCCAGGGCCTGATGGTATCTACCCCAGAATACTGAAGGAGGCTGGAGAGGAAATTGCTGAGGCCTTGACAGAAATCTTTGGATCCTCACTGTCTCCAGGTGATGCCCCGGAGGACTGGAGAATAGCCAATGTTGTTCCTCTGTTTAAGAAGGGTAGCAAGGATAATCCAGGGAACTACAGGCCGGTGAGCCTTACTTCAGTGGTAGGGAAATTACTGGAGAGAATTCTTCGAGACAGGATCTACTCCCATTTGGAAGCAAATGGACATATTAGTGAGAGGCAGCATGGTTTTGTGAAGGGGAGGTCGTGTCTCACTAACTTGATAGAGTTTTTCGAGGAGGTCACTAAGATGATTGTTGCAGGTAGGGCAGTGGATGTTGTCTATATGGACTTCAGTAAAGCCTTTGACAAGGTCCCTCATGGTAGACTAGTACAAAAGGTGAAGTCACACGGGATCAGGGGTGAGCTGGCAAGGTGGATGCAGAACTGGCTAGGTCATAGAAGGCAGAGAGTAGCAATGGAAGGATGCTTTTCTAATTGGAGGGCTGTGACCAGTGGTGTTCCACAGGGATCAGTGCTGGGACCTTTGCTCTTTGTAGTATATATAAATGATTTGGAGGAAAATGTAACTGGTCTGATTAGTAAGTTTGCAGACGACACAAAGGTTGGTGGAATTGCGGATAGCGATGAGGACTGTCAGAGGATACAGCAGGATTTAGATTGTTTGGAGACTTGGGCGGAGAGATGGCAGATGGAGTTTAATCCGGACAAATGTGAGGTAATGCATTTTGGAAGGTCTAATGCAGGTCGGGAATATACAGTGAATGGTAGAACCCTCAAGAGTATTGAAAGTCAGAGAGATCTAGGAGTACAGGTCCACAGGTCACTGAAAGCAGCAGCACAGGTGGAGAAGGTAGTCAAGAAGGCATACGGCATGCTTGCCTTCATTGGCCGGGGCATTGAGTATAAGAATTGGCAAGTCATGTTGCAGCTGTATAGAACCTTAGTTAGGCCACACTTGGAGTATAGTGTTCAATTCTGGTCACCACACTACCAGAAGGATGTGGAGGCTTTAGAGAGGGTGCAGAAGAGATTTACCAGAATGTTGCCTGGTATGGAGGGCATTAGCTATGAGGAGCGGTTGAATAAACTTGGTTTGTTCTCACTGGAACGACGGAGGGTGAGGGGCGACCTGATAGAGGGTAGATAGGTAGAGGGGTCAATTACTAGGGGGCATATGTTTAAGGTGCGAGGGGCAAGGTTCAGAGGAGATGTATGAGGCAAATTGTTCACACAGAGGGTAGTGGGTGCCTGGAACTCGTTACCGGAGGAGGTGGTGGAAGCAGGGACGATAGTGACGTTTGAGGGGCGTCTTGACAAATACATGAATAGGATGGGAATAGAGGGATACAGACCCAGGAAGTGTAGAAGATTGTAGTTTAGTTGGCAGCCTGGTCGGCACGGGCTTGGAGGGCCGAAGGGCCTGTTCCTGTGCTGTACATTTCTTTTTATCTTCTGTGTGGAGTCTGCACGTTCTCCCCGTGTCTGCGTGGGTTTCCTCCGGGTGCTCCGGTTTCCTCCCACAAGTCCCGAAAGACATGCTGTTAGGTGAATTGGACATTCTGAATTCTCCCTCTGTGACCCGAACAGGCGCCGGAGTGTGGCGACTAGGGGCTTTTCACAGTAACTTCATTGCAGTGTTAATGTAAGTCTACTTGTGACAATAAAGATTATTTTTTTCAATTAAAAAACAAATCTCCCTTCCCCCATCTTGCCCTCTTCCCCAACATTCCCTTGCTTCTACTGTTAATATCGCGCTGCCATGTCACACTTATAATAATCACTCATAGATCAGTCAGTCCGGTTGAATGAATTTCAGTCATGCTTATTTATTTAAGAACATATTTTGGGACATTCACACAAAATTAACTGGAAAATACTTTTTTCCTGTGTCTCTAGAAATGTCCTTCAGCCACCAACAAGTGGTAGCAAAAAACTTCAAGATAAAAGTGATTTCAGATTTACAAAATTAAAAGTCATTTCAACAAAGCCTTTAAAAGTAACTTTTACCAACGCTCCAAGGAATTTCCGACGGCTATAATTCCTCTGCTAATCAGTTGGACGGATCACATTCTTAAGGGAATCCTTATCTGGGTTTAGCCCCTTCCTTAGTTTCATTGGTTCAGCTGAGACCCCTTTGATCTGTTCAGGAAAGTGCCAGTCACTTAACAGGTGATTGGTTAATTAGACATTAATCAATTACTCCAAATGAATTAATTAACTTTCCCACGACTTTTGTCCCACGTTCAAACTCCCTACGTCATATCTGGTCTCAGTTACGATATTGTTTCAAGCTTGTTGAATGTACCTTCATCTCAGTACTTGTGGTACATCAAGGTGATGAGAGGCATGGATCGAGTGGATAATCAGAGACTTTTTCCCAGGGTGGAAATGGCTGTCACGAGGGGACATAATTTTAAGGTGATTGGAGGAAGGTATAGGGGAGATGTCAGAGGTAGGTTCTTTACACAGAGAGTGGTGGGTGTGTGGAATGCACTGCCAGCGGAGGTGGTGGAGTCAGAGTCATTCGGGACATTTAAGCGACTCTTGGATTGACACATGGACAACAGTAAATTGAAGGGGTGTAGATTAGGTTAATCTTAAATTAGGACAAGTGGTTGGCGCAACATCGTGGCCCAAATGTCCTGCACTGTGCTGTACTGTTCTATGTTTTATTATTCGTATCATTTGAGACAGTCATGGACAGTATTCAAACAATTAAAACTTACTCATATTTCTACAAATTCAGTAATTTTCAAGAATCATTTTATCTAATATTTTAAAGGGCCCCCCTCTATAATTGTTGAATCCAATGCCAGGACCATAAGAACATAAGAACATAAGAACTAGGAGCAGGAGTAGGCCATCTGGCCCCTCGAGCCTGCTCCGCCATTTAATGAGATCATGGCTGATCTTTTGTGGACTCAGCTCCACTCTCCGGCCCGTACACCATATCCCCGAATCCCTTTATTCTTTAGAAAGGTATCTATCTTTTTCTTAAAACCGTTTAAAGAAGGAGCCTCAACTGCTTCACTGGGCAAGGAATTCCAGAGATTCACAACCCTTTGGGTGAAGAAATTCCTCCTGAACTCGGTCCTAAATCTACTTCCCCTTGTTTTGAGGCTATGTCCCCTAGTTCTGCTTTCCCCGACCAGTGGAAACAACATGCCCGCATCTATCCTATCTATTCCCTTCATAATTTTATATGTTTCAATAAGATCCCCCCGCATCCTTCTAAACTCCAATGAGTACAGTCCCAGCCTACTCAACCCCTCGTCATAATCTAATCCCCTCAACTCTGGGATCAACCTAGTGAATCTCCTCTGCACTCCCTCCAGTGCCAATATGTCCTTTCTCAGGTAAGGAGACCAAAACTGAACACAAAACTCCAGATGTGGCCTCACCAACACCCTATACAATTGCAGCATAACCTCCCTAGTCTTGAACTCCATCCCTCTAGCAATGAAAGATAAAACTCGATTAGCCTTCTTAATCACCTGTTGCACCTGCACACCAACTTTTTGCGACTCGTGCACCAGCACACCCAGGTCCCTCTGCACAGCAGCATGTTTTAACATCTTACCGTTTAAATAATAATCCATTCTGCTGTTATTCCTCCCAAAATGGATAGCCTCACACTTGGCAACATTGAAGTCCATCTGCCAGACCCTAGCCCATTCACCTAACCTATCCAAATCCTTCTGCAGACTTCCGGTATCCTCTGCACATTTTGCTTTACCACTCATCTTAGTGTCGTCTGCAAACTTTGACACATTGCACTTGGTCCCCAACTCCAAATCATCTATGTAAATTGTGAACAACTGCGGGCCCAACACTGATCCTTGAGGGACCCCACTAGTTACAGGTTGCCAACCAGAGAAACACCCATTTATCCCCACTCTCTGCTTTCTGTTAGTTAACCAATCCTCTACCCATGCTACCACTTTACCCTCAATGCCATGCATCTTTAGTTTATGCAGCAACCTTTTGTGTGGCACCTTGTCAAAAGCGTTCTGGAAATCCAGATATACCACATCCATTGGCTCCCCGTTATCTACCGCACTGGTAACGTCCTCAAAAAATTCTACCAATAGAACCGATAGAATTATGTCCAATATCAATCAACAGCAACTTAAACTGAAGTGTTCTGATTGATGTCAAGTCAACTCTGATTGGCTGAGGCGTTGCCATGGAGAATGCATGAGGAACAATAGTCTCCCCAAAACCTCCGCATAATTCAAAAACAACGCAGCAACTTGGACACATTCCTCCTGTTTTTGTCTGAATCTGTGTCACTTGTAGAAAGTGTAAATGACTCACATTTAACCTTGACTGATTATCTTAAATTGGTTTAATTAGATAAGATAATTGGATTATCTTAAAGTGCTAACTTAGTTAGTGTTAGTGTTAAATTAGTTAGTGTTAGTGACAAATTAGTTAGTGTTAGTGACAAAGTAGTTAGCGTTAGTGCTAACTGAGTTAGTGTTAGTGTTAAATTAGTGTTAGTGACAAAGTAGTTAGCGTTAGTGCTAACTGAGTTAGTGTCAGTGACTTTTTGGACTGAAAGTGGTTATAAACTCCTGGACACTGAGGAATCCTCTTGTTGCTCGTCCAACAGCCCCCTACACCTGGCATTGTCAAACTCGGGGGTGTGACCCGCGGGTGGGTCGCGGGTGGGTGTCGGGAGGGTCGCGGAGCCGTCCATTGCGGTGCTCCCGATCGCGCAAATCCACGCGCAACAGCTGGCTTTTAACCATGCCGGCTGCAAGCGGCCTTCAAAAAGGCCGTGTCCATAGAAATAAAATTTGGCCGCACTGCGCATGCGTGTCCGGTCATTGGTGCGCTGCACATGCCCACCGATGATCAGGCACGCTTTCGCAGTGCGGCCAAATTTTTTTTATGTGCTCGGGCCTTTTTTTTTTGGCAAGTTCGGGGAACCAAAGGGACGATTGGGGCCAAAGGGACCAAAAACCATTTCCTCCATTTTTATCAGCAACAAACAAGTAAGAGAAAATGGTGGGTCGCGCAGGTCAGCCGGCGTCGGTCGCGAAGGTCAGCCGGCGTGGGTCGCGAAGGTCAGCCGGCATGGGCTGCGAAGGTCAGCCGGCGTGGGTCGCGAAGGTCGGCCGGCGTGGGTCGCGAAGGTCGGCCGGCGTGGGTCGCGAAGGTCGGCCGGCGTGGGTCGCGAAGGTCGGCCGGCGTGGGTCGCGCAGGTCAGCCGGCGTGGGTCGCGCAGGTCAGCCGGCGTGGGCCGCGCAGGTCAGCCGGCGTGGACAGCGAAGGTCGGCCGGCGTGGGTCGCGAAGGTCAGCCGGCGTGGGTCGCGAAGGTCGGCCGGGTTGGGTCCTGAAGGTCGGCCGGGTTGGGTCCTGAAGGTCGGCCGGGTTGGGTCCCGAAGGTCGGCCGGGTTGGGTCCCGAAGGTCGGCTGTGTTGGGTCCTGAAGGTCGGCCGGGTTGGGTCCTGAAGGTCGGCCGGGTTGGGTCGCGAAGGTCGGCTGTGTTGGGTCCTGAAGGTCGGCCGGGTTGGGTCCTGAAGGTCGGCCGGGTTGGGTCCTGAAGGTCGGCCGGGTTGGGTCCTGAAGGTCGGCAGGGTTGGGTCCTGAAGGTCGGCCGGGTTGGGTCCTGAAGGTCGGCCGGGTTGGGTCCTGAAGGTCGGCCGGGTTGGGTCCTGAAGGTCGGCCGGGTTGGGTCCTGAAGGTCGGCCGGGTTGGGTCCTGAAGGTCGGCCGGGTTGGGTCCTGAAGGTCGGCCGATGGTAAAAATGGGTCCCCGGAAACAGAGTTTGAAAAACACTGGTCTACACGGAGTCACCTCCAGGCCGAAATCCAGCTCCTCCCACAGTGATGACATCACCCTGTTGGGGCGTAACCAGGATCACAAACCCATCTCCAGGTGACATCACAAAGGAGACAACAGCCAATCACAGCAGCTCGAATGATGTCACCGAGCAGCTGTGGCCCCTCCCACTCACGATGTAACAGGGTCACATGACCAGGCTCTTGTCCGGTCTGTCTACAGGCTCATCATATAACCTGTGTTCATGGCCAATCCGTCCTGTCTCTGACTCCGCGGACTCCCCATGGACGGAGTCTCCTGAGAGCATCGCCCAAAATGTCCCCTCATCAACCCTGTCTCTGGTGTTACTAATGTGACGTTCCACTATTCAGTAATGTCCCTGCACACCTCACACTTTATACCTCACACAGACTCTTTATATCAGGGAATGTCTCTGTACTGCTCCAGTAGGAAGCAGTTTGAGGGAATGGTGTTGGGATGGGGCAGGAATGTCACTGCCTCCTCTATGTCTGAAATCACTTCATTCCCTGGAATAGGAAGGGGCATCAGAGGCAATAATTGTTGGAATGATAAGGAGTATCCAGTGATTTGAGTATTGGAGCAATAATTATATCAGGCCAATGACTGGTTAAACCTTCCCCACAATAGTCCATCAAATATTCCCAGATCGCGTACATCACAGGGTTACACACAGAATAAACCACTTTCTACAAAGCCCCCATCAAACACTCCCAGGACAGGTACAGCACGGGGTTAGTTACAGAGTAAAGCTCCCTCTACACTGTCCGCATCAAACACTCCCAGGACAGGTACAGCACGGGGTTAGATACAGAGTAAAGCTCCCTCTACACTGTCCCCATCAAACACTCCCAGGACAGGTACAGCACGGGGTTAGATACAGAGTAAAGCTCCCTCTATACTGTCCCCATCAAACACTCCCAGGACGGGTACAGCACGGGGTTAGATAGAGAGTAAAGCTCCCTCTACACTGCCCCCATCAAACACTCCCAGGACAGGTACAGCATGGGGTTAGATACAGAGTAAAGCTCCCTCCACACGGTCCCCATCAAACAATCCCAGGACACGTACAGCACGGGGTTAGATACAGAGTAAAGCTCCCTCTACACTGTCCCCATCAAATACTCCCAGGACAGGTACAGCACGGGGTTAGATACAGAGTAAAGCTCCCTCTATACTGTCCCCATCAAACACTCCCAGGACAGGTACAGCACGGGGTTAGATAGAGAGTAAAGCTCCCTCTACACTGCCCCCATCAAACACTCCCAGGACAGGTACAGCACGGGGTTAGATACAGAGTAAAACTCCCTCTACACTGTCCCCATCAAACACTCCCAGGACAGGTAGAGCACGGGGTTAGATACAGAGTAAAGCTCCCTCTACACTGTCCCCATCAAACACTCCCAGGAAATGTACAGCATGGGGTTAGATACAGAGTAAAGCTCCCTCTACACTGACCCCATCAAACACTCCCAGGACAGGTACAGCACGGGGTTAGATACAGAGTAAAGCTCCCTCTACACTGACCCCATCAAACACTCCCAGGACAGGTACAGCATGGGGTTAGATACAGAGTAAAGCTCCCTCTACACTGTCCCCATCAAATACTCCCAGGACAGTTAGAGCACGGGGTTAGATACAGAGTAAAGCTCCCTCTATACTGTCCCCATCAAACACTCCCAGGACAGGTACAGCACGGGGTTAGATACAGAGTAAAGCTCCCTCTACACTGTCCCCATCAAACACTGCCAGGACAGGTACAGCACAGGGTTAGATACAGAGTAAAGCTCCCTCTGCACTGTCCCCATCAGACACTCCCAGGACAGGTACAGCACGGGGTTAGATACAGAGTAAAGCTCCCTCTACTCTGTCCCCATCAAACACTCCCACGACAGGTACAGCACGGGGTTAGATACAGAGTAAAGCTCCCTCTGCACTGTCCCCATCAGACACTCCCAGGACAGGTACAGCACAGGGTTAGATACAGAGTAAAGCTCCCTCTACACTGTCCCCATCAAACACTCCCAGGACAGGAACAGCACAGGGTTAGATACAGAGTAAAGCTCCCTCTGCACTGTCCCCATCAGACACTCCCAGGACAGGTACAGCACAGGGTTAGATACAGAGTAAAACTCGCTCTACAGTGTCCCCCATCAAACACTCCCAGGACACTTACAGCACGGGGAGAGATACAGAGTAATGCTCTGTATCTTGATATCAAGTCAACTCTGATTGGCCGAGGCGTTGCCATGGAGAATGCATGGGGAACAATAGTCTCCACAAAACTTACGCATCATTCAAAAACAACGCAGCAACTTGGACACATTCCTCCTGTTTTTGTCTGAATCTGTGTCACTTGTCGAAAGTGTAAATGACTCACATTTAACCTTGACTGATTATCTTAAATTGGTTGAATTAGATAAGATAATTGGATTATCTTAAAGTGCTAACTTAGTAAGTGTTAGTGTTAAATTAGTCAGTGTCAGTGACAAATTAGTTAGTGTGAGAGACGAAGTAGTTAGAGTTAGTGTTAAATTAGTTGTCAGCGCACTAAAAATTGTTCAACAAGTGCTGCCCAATCACACAATCATATATAACAGGAGAGGCTTTATTTTGTGTGTTGCGAGCACGAGCTGGTTGGGTACGGCCTGTACTTTGCCTGTTATTAACAACCAGAGAAACATGCAGTTTGATTAGATCAGCTGGTCATTGGCACTAACGCTTTCCGTACCTGGCATCGTACCGACCGGCACTGAGATTCAGACACAATGTGGATCAAAGTCTTTTCAGGCTGATGGTGGTTATAAACTCCTGGACACTGAGGAATCCGCTTGTTGCTCTTCCAACAGCCCCCTACACCTGGCATTGTCAAACTCGGGGGCGTGACCCACGGGTGGGTCGTGGGCGGGTGTCGGGAGGGTCGCGGAGCCGTCCATTGTGGCGCTCCCGATTGCCGCAAATCATTGATGCAGAGTAAAGCTCCCCATCAAACACTCCCAGGACAGGTGCAGAACGGGGTTAGATACAGAGTAAAGCTCCCTCTACACTGTCCCCATCAAACACTCCCAGGACAGGTACAGCATGGGGTTAGATACAGAGTAAATCTCCCTCTGCACTGTCCCCATCAAACACTCCCAGGACAGGTACAGCACAGGGTTAGATACAGAGTAAAGCTCGCTCTACAGTGTCCCCCATCAAACACTCCCAGGACACTTACAGCGCGGGGAGAGATACAGAGTAATGCTCTGTATCTTGATATCAAGTCAACTCTGATTGGCCGAGGCGTTGCCATGGAGAATGCATGAGGAACAATAGTCTCCACAAAACCTCCGCATAATTCAAAAACAACGCAGCAACTTGAACACATTCCTCCTGTTTTTGTCTGAATCTGTGTCACTTGTAGAAAGTGTAAATGACTCACATTTAACCTTGACTGATTATCTTAAATTGGTTTAGTTAGATAAGATAATTGGATTATCTTAAAGTGCTAACTTAGTAAGTGTTAGTGTTAAATTAGTTAGTGTCAGTGACAAATTAGTTAGTGTGAGAGACGAAGTAGTTAGAGTTAGTGTTAAATTAGTTGTCAGCGCACTAAAAATTGTTCAACAAGTGCTGCCCAATCACACAGGAGGCTTTATTTTGTGTGTTGCGAGCACGAGCTGGTTGGGTACGGCCTGTACTTTGCCTGTTATTAACAACCAGAGAAACATGCAGTTTGATTAGATCAGCTGGTCATTGGCACTAACGCTTTCCGTACCTGGCATCGCACCGACCGGCACTGAGATTCAGACACAATGTGGATCAAAGTCTTTTCAGGCTGATGGTGGTTATAAAGTCCTGGACACTGAGGAATCCGCTTGTTGCTCTTCCAACAGCCCCCTACACCTGGCATTGTCAAACTCGGGGGCGCGACCCGCGGGTGGGTCGTGGGCGGGTGTCGGGAGGGTCGCGGAGCCGTCCATTGTGGCGCTCCCAATCGCGTAAATCCGTGATGCAGAGTAAAGCTCCCCATCAAACACTCCCAGGACAGGTACAGAACGGGGTTAGATACAGAGTAAAGCTCCCTCTACACTGTTCCTATCAAACACTCCCAGGACAGGTACAGAACGGGGTTAGATACAGAGTAAAGCTCCCTCTACACTGACCCCATCAAACACTCCCAGGACAGGTACAGAACGGGGTTAGATACAGAGTAAAGCTCCCTCTACACTGTCGCTATCAAACACTCCCAGGACAGGTACGGCAGGGGGTTAGATACAGAGTAAAGCTCCCTCTACACTGTCCCCATCAAACACTCCCAGGCCAGGTACAGCACGGGGTTAGATACAGAGTAAAACTCCCTCTACACTGTCCCGATCAAACACTCCCAGGACAGGTACAGCATGGGGTTAGATACAGCGTAAAGCTCCCTCTACACTGTCCCCATCAAACACTCCCAGGACAGGTACAGCACGGGGTTAGATACAGAGTGAAACTCCCTCTACACTGTCCCGATCAAACACTCCCAGGACAGGTACAGCACGGGGTTAGATACAGAGTAAAGCTCCCTCTACACTGTCCCCATCAAACACTCCCAGGACAGGTACAGCACTGGGTTAGATACAGAGTAAAACTCCCTCTACACTGTCCCGATCAAACACTCCCAGGACAGGTACAGCACGGGGTTAGATACAGAGTAAAGCTCCCTCTACACTGTCCCCATCAAACACTCCCAGGACAGGTACAGAACGGGGTTAGATACAGAGTAAAGCTCCCTTCCTACACTGTCGCTATCAAACACTCCCAGAACAGGTACGGCAGGGGGTTAGACACAGAGTAAAGCTCCCTCTACACTGTCCCCATCAAACACTCCCAGGACAGGTACAGCACGGGGTTAGATACAGAGTAAAGCTCCCTCTACACTGTCTCCATCAAACACTCCCAGGACAGGTGCTATAGAAAGGATAGAACAGGAGGTAAGAGAGGAGGGGGAGTGGCTTTTTTGACTAGGGAGAACATCACAGCAGTACTTAGAGGGGATATATCCAAGGGTTCGCCCACTGAGTCTATAAGGGTGGAACTGAAAAATAAGAAGGGAGAGATCACCTTGGTAGGACTGTACTACAGGCCCCCAAATAGTCAGCGAGAAATTGAGGAGCAAATATGTAAGGAGATTACAGATAGCTGCAAGAATAATAATGTGGTAGTAGTAGGGGACTTTAACTTTCCCAACATTGACTGGGACAGCCATAGCATTAGGGGCTTGGATGGAGGGAAATTTGTTGAGTGTATTCAGGAGGAATTTCTCATTCAGTATGTGGATGGACCGACCAGAGAGGGGGCAAAACTTGACCTCGTCTTGGGAAATAAGGAAGGGCAAGTGACAGAAGTGCTAGTGAGGGATCACTTTGGGACAAGTGACCATAACTCCATTAGTTTTAAGATAGCTATGGAGAATGATAGGTCTGGCCCAAGAGTTAAAATTCGTAATTGGGGCAAGGCCAATTTTGATGGTATCAGACAGGAACTTGCAGAGGTAGATTGGGGGAGACGGTTGGCAGGCAAAGGGACGGCTGGTAAATGGGAGGCTTTTAAAAATGTGTTAACCAGGGTGCAGGGTAAGCACATTCCCTTTAGAGTGAAGGGCAAGGCTGGTAGAAGTCGGGAAGCCTGGATGACTCGAGATATTGAGACTCTGGTCAAAAAGAAGAAGGAGGCATATGACGTACATAAGTAACTGGGATCAAGTGGATCCCTTGAAGAGTATAGAGATTGTCGAAATAGAGTTAAGAGGGAAATCAGGAGGGCAAAAAGGGGACATGAAATTGCTTTGGCAAATAATGCAAGGGAGAATCCAAAGAGATTCTACAGATACATAAAGGGGAAAAGAGTAACTAGGGACAGAGTAGGGCCTCTTAAGGATCAACAAGGACACCTATGTGCAGAGCCACAAGAGTTGGGTGAGATCCTGAATGAATATTTCTCATCGGTATTCACGGTGGAGAAAGGCATGGATGCTGGGAAACTAAGGGAAATAAATAGTGATGTCTTGAGAAGTGTGCATATTACAGAGGAGGAGGTGCTGGAAGTCTTAAAGCGCATCAAGGTAGATAAATCCCCGGGACCTGATGAAATGTATCCCAGGATGTTGTGGGAGGCTAGGGAGGAAATTGCGGGTCCACTAACAGAGATATTTGAATCATCGGCAGCCACAGGTGAGGTGCCTGAAGATTGGAGAGTGGCGAATGTTGTGCCCTTGTTTAAGAAGGGCAGCAGGGAAAAGCCTGGGAACTACAGACCGGTGAGCCTAACGTCTGTAGTAGGTAAGTTGCTAGAAGGTATTCTGAGAGACAGGATCTACAAGCATTTAGAGAGGCAAGGACTGATTCGGGGCATTCTGCGTGGCTTTTTGCGTGGAAAATCATGTCTCACAAATTTGATTGAGTTTTTTGAGGGGGTGACCAAGAAGGTAGATGAGGGCAGTGCAGTAGACGTTGTCTACATGGACTTTAGCAAAGCCTTTGACAAGGTACCGCATGGTAGGTTGTTGCAGAAGGTTAAAGCTCACGGGATCCAGGGTGAGGTTGCCAATTGGATTCAAAATTGGCTGGACGACAGAAGGCAGAGGGTGGTTGTAGAGGGTTGTTTTTCAAACTGGAGGCCTGTGACCAGTGGTGTGCCTCAGGGATCGGTGCTGGGTCCACTGTTATTTGTGATTTATATTAATGACTTGGATGAGAATTTAGGAGGCATGGTTAGTAAGTTTGCAGATGACACCAAGATTGGTGGCACAGTGGATAGTGAAGAAGGTTATCTAGGATTGCAACGGGATCTTGATCAATTAGGCCAGTGGGCCGACGAATGGCAGATGGAGTTTAATTTAGATAAATGTGAGGTGATGCATTTTGGCAGATCGAATCAGGCCAGGACCTACTCAGTTAATGGTATGGCGTTGGGGAGAGTTATAGAACAAAGAGATCTAGGAGTACAGGTTCATAGCTCCTTGAAGGTGGAGTCGCAGGTGGACAGGGTGGTGAAGAAGGCATTCGGCATGCTTGGTTTCATTGGTCAGAACATTGAATACAGGAGTTGGGACGTCTTGTTGAAGTTGTACAAGACATTGGTACGGCCACACTTGGAATACTGTGTGCAGTTCTGGTCACCCTATTATAGAAAGGATATTATTAAACTGGAAAGAGGGCAGAAAAGATTTACTAGGATGTTGCCGGGACTTGATGGTTTGAGTTATAAGGAGAGGCTGGATAGACTGGGACTTTTTTCCCTGGAGCGTAGGAGGCTTAGGGGTGATCTTATAGAGGCCTATAAAATAATGAGGGGCATAGATAAGGTAGATAGTCAACATATTTTCCCAAAGGTAGGGGAGTCTAAAACTAGAGGGCATAGGTTTAAGGTTTAAGGTGAGAGATTCAGAAAGGCCCAGAGGGGCAATTTCTTCACTCAGAGGGTAGTGAGTGTCTGGAATGGGCTGCCAGAGGTAGTAGTAGAGGCGGGTACAATTGTGTCTTTTAAAAAGCATTTAGATAGTTACATGGGTAAGATGGGTATAGAGGGTTATGGGCCAAGTGCGGGCAACTGGGACTAGCTTAATGGTAAAAACTGGGCGGCATGGACTGGTTGGGCCGAAGGGCCTGTTTCCATGCTGTAAACTTCTATGATTCTAGGTACGGCACGGGGTTAGATACAGAGTAAAGCTCCCTCTACACTGTCCCCATCAAACACTCCCAGGACAGGTACAGCACGGGGTTAGATACAGAGTAAAGCCCCCTCTACACTGTCCCCATCAAACACTCCCAGGACAGGTACAGCACGGGGTTAGGTACAGAGTAAAGCTCCCTCTACACTGTCCCCATCAAACACTCCCAGGACAGGTACAGCATGGGGTTAGATACAGAGTAAAGCTCCCACTACACTGTCCCCATCAAACACTCCCAGGACAGGTACAGCACGGGGTTAGATACAGAGTAAAGCTCCCTCTACACTGTCCCCATCAAACACTCCCAGGACAAGTACAGCACGGGGTTAGATACAGAGTAAAGCTCCATCTACACTGTCCCCATCAAACACTCCCAGGACAGGGACAGCACGGGGTTAGATACAGAGTAAAGCTCCCTCTACACTGTCCCCATCAAACACTCCCAGGACAGGGACAGCACGGGGTTAGATACAGAGTAAAGCTCCCTCTACACTGTCCCCATCAAACACTCCCAGGACAGGTACAGCATGGGGTTAGATACAGAGTAAAGCTCCCACTACACTGTCCCCATCAAACACTCCCAGGACAGGTACAGCACGGGGTTAGATACAGAGTAAAGCTCCCTCTACACTGTCCCCATCAAACACTCCCAGGACAAGTACAGCACGGGGTTAGATACAGAGTAAAGCTCCATCTACACTGTCCCCATCAAACACTCCCAGGACAGGGACAGCACGGGGTTAGATACAGAGTAAAGCTCCCTCTACACTGTCCCCATCAAACACTCCCAGGACAGGGACAACGCAGGGTTAGATACAGAGTATAGCCCCAGACCACAGCAATGTGGTTGTATCAGGTTGTCAACAGGTGGACAGGGTGGTGAAGGAGGCATTCAGCATGTTCGGTTTTATTGGTCAGAGTATTGAATACAGGAGTTGGGATGTATTGTTGAAGTTGTAGCAGACATTGCTGAGACCACACATGGAATCCTGTGTTCAGTTCTGGTCACCCTATTATAGGAAGGATATTGTTAAACTAGAAAGAGTGCAGTAGGAAGTCTTACAACACCAGGTTAGATTCTGTAGCAGCTCGGACACTGAACGGCCTAACGGAATGGCACGGAATAGCACACTTCAGCTCAGGCCCATCAGAAAACACAGGGCACGGAATGAGCTTTGACTTTTCGGGGTGGAGATATTTGCAGTCTTTCCAGCCTGCCACAAGGGGGAGCTGCAATGTCAACACAGTTGTGGGGGGAGATTTCCCTTCGGAAAGAATATGTGGAGAGGTTGGACAACATCTGCTCCTGGTTCTGGGTCTGTTGATTTGGGGGGAGGGGGAGCAGATGTTTTTGTGCCATTGAGTCACGGGTCAGCCCAGGTTTCTGCCTGTGTCCCTGAACAGCGAGTTGTTCATTTCTGTGTGAGCTCTCTGGTGCTCTGGGGTAAAAGACAGGTGATATCCTGCAGGGAATTCTCTGTCCAATATTCAGTCAGGGGCCTGGGAGCAGAGCATCATCCTATCCTCTCGTCACAAATGGGATGTGGTGGGTCTGGGACAGAAGGGAAATTACAGGAGGATGATAAGGATGTGCTACTAAAAAGATTAATGATGGAATGTGCCAATTTGCTTTGTTAGCCCAGTCTGGGGTCATTCAGGCAGAGGTCGCTGCAAATGAACAGCACTGACACCAAATGCTTAGCTCCCAAACCCCCTTTTGGGTGCAATGTCAAGGCTCCAGTACGAGTGAGGATGCATTATACAGTGCAAGCTCACAGCTTGCTCCGTGCCCTGAAGGTACATTAAGCAGCAACATTAAAGGGGCTGGTGCAGGAGGATCGCCGACACCTGAAAGTTGCCCTCCAAGCCAGCCACCACGCTGACGTGGATATATATCTGACAGGGTCAGAATGCTGGAACTACCTCCCTAACAGCACTGAGGGTGTACCTACACCACACGCACTGCAGCGCTTCAACACGGCAGCTCACCACCACCTTCTCAAGGGCAATTAGGGATGGGCAATAAACACTGGCCCAGACAGCTAAGCCCACACCCAAGAGGTGAACTAAAAAACACGGTTCCATTTAGTCCGAATTCTGAGAATTTGGAGAGGTCGTGATTGTAGAAAATTATAAGAAAACCAATTAAAGATTTTTATTTTGCCCCTGACGTATGTTTAGAATACTGGTATAATTATAATACAACGAGGGCAGCACGGTGGCACAGTGGTTAGCACTGCTGCCTCACGGGGCCGAGGACCCGGGTTCGATCCCGGCTCTGGGTCACTGTCCGTGTGGAGTTTGCACATTCTCCCCTTGACTGCGTGGGTCTCACCCCCACAACCGAAATGTGTGTAGGGGAGGTGGATTGGCCACGCTGAATTGCCCCTTAATTGGAACAAAAAGAATGATGCTATGGCTGAGGGAGGCAAGGGAGCAAAATGAGGGTGGGGGGCCTCAATGTCCATCACCAAGAGTGGGTCGGTAATACCAGCACAGACCGAGCTGGCCGGGTCCTGAAGGTATTCCCCAATCGGAAACCCTGCTCAACCAAAAGGCCCACTCGCTGCTGAGGTCCCGGACGGAGGCGTTCAAGTCTGACCCCCCTGACCTCGATAAGAAATCCTGGTACGACGTACGGAAAGCCATCAGGGACGGCAAAAGGCAATACCGGATCAAACTAGAATCCCAGGCCAACGACCCAACCCACGACCATAAGACCATAAGACATAGGAGCAGAATTAGGCCACTGGGCCCATCAACTATGGCCGGGTCTACACAAGATGACAGGCTATAAAGCAAGGCCGGGCGGAATATCTGGGGCTGGAGCATCTCTACTCAAGGAACTGAACAGGTTCAATGCCCGCTTTGAGCAGTCAGCCAATGTATCAGTGCCTCCCGCCCCAACAGCCCTGGACACACCCGTACCCACTATTACAGCCTCAGGGGTAAGAGCTGCCTTCTTGAAAGTGAATCCGCGGAAAGCGACGAGCCCCGACAGAGTCCCTGGGCGAGCACTCAGAGCCTGCACAGACCAGCTGGCGAGTGTATTCGAAGATATCTTCACCACCTCACTCCCCCGCTCTGAGGTCCCCACCTCCTTCAAGAAGACCACCACAATACCAGCACCAAAGAAGAACAAGGTAGCCTGCCTCAACGACTACCGACCGGTGGCCCTGACGTCTGTTATCATGAAATGCTTCGAGCGGCTAGTCATGAGACGGATCCCTGCCAGCCTCCCAGACAGTCTCGATCCACTGCAGTTCGCCGATCACCGCAACCGGTCCACAGCAGATGCTGTTTCCCTGGCTCTGCAATCAACACTCGAACACCTCGGCATGGGGGGACCAGGACAGGCTGTTGGTGATCTGGACACCTAAAAACCTGAATCTCTCGACCCTTTCTACTTCGTTCCCATTGATGTAGACAGGGCCATGTTCTCCTCTACGTTTCCTGAAGTTGATGACAATCTCCTTCGTTTTGTTGACATTGAGGGAGAGATTGCTCCTACTATTCTCCTTATACACCTGTGACTGTGGCTTAAGGGGCTAAGGGGCTGGTTTAGCACAGTGGGCTAAACAGCTGGCTTGTAATGCAGAACGCGGCCAGCAGCGCGGGTTAAATTTCCATACCAGCCTCCCCGAACAGGCGCCGGAGTGTGGCGACTAGGAGCTTTTCACAGTAACTTCATTGAAACCTCCTTGTGGCAATAAGCGATTGTTATTATTAAATTTCCCTCCAACTCGATTTTCAAATTTGCTGATGAGACCACCGTAGTGGGTCGGAGTTCAAACAATAACGAGACAGAGTACAGGAATGAGATCGAGAATCTGGTGAACTGGTGCGACGACAATAATCTCTCCCTCACTGTCCACAAAACAAAGGAGATTCTCATCGACTCCAAGAAGCGTAGAGGACACGATAGTTAAGAAAGCCCATCAACAACTCCACTTTCTCAGAAGACTAAGGAAATTTGGCATGTCAGCTACGACCCTCACCAACTTCTACAGATGCCCCATGGAAAGCATTCTTTCTGGTTGTATCACAGCTTGGTATGGAGCCTGCTCTGTCCAAGACCGCAGGAAACTACAAACAGTGGTGAATGTAGCCCAGTCCATCTCGCAAACTGGCCTCCCATCCATTGACTCTGTCTATAATTCCCACTGCCTCGGAAACGCAGCCAGCATAATTCAGGAGCCCACGCACCCCGGACATACTCTCTTCCACCTCCTTCCGTCAGGAAAAAGGTACCAAATATTAAGGTCACGTACCAACCGACTCAAGAACTGCTTCTTCCCGACTGCCATCAGACTTTTGAATGGACCGACCTCGTATTAAGTTGATCTTTCTCTACACCTTGCTATAACTGTAACATTATATTCTGCAGTCTCTCCTTCCTTCCCTATGTACGGTGTGAATTGTCTGTACAGCATGCAGGAAACAACACTTTTCACTGTCCACTGATACATGTGACAACAATAAATCAAATCCAATCAAACACAACAAGAACACCTACATCAGACTTCTGTTCATCGACTACAGCTCCGCCTTCAACACCATTCTCCCAACAAGACTAATAACCAAACTCCGCAACCTTGGACTTGACCCCTCCCTGTGCAGCTGGAGCCTCGACTTCCTCACCAACAGACCCCAATCTGTCAGGATAGGTAACAGCACCTCCTCCACAATAGTCCCCAACACCGGGGCCCCGCAAGGATGTGTGCTCAGTCCTCTACTGTACTCCCTGCACACACACGGCTGTGCGGCAAGATTTAACTCCAACTCAATCTGGAAGTTTGCGGATGATACGACTGTGGTGGGCCGCATCTCAAACAACGACGAATCAGACTACAGGAGGGAGATCACTTGGTTGCATAGTGTACCGAAAACACCCTCTCTAAATGTTGGGAAGACCAAGGAACTGATCAGCGACTGCAGGAAGCGCAGCACGGCACACACTCCCGTCTGTATCAATGGCTCCGAAGGGGAGATGGTCGATAGCTTTAAGTTCCTGGGGGTCACCATCACCAACAGCCTGCCCTGGTCCACTCACGTTGATGCAACAGTCAAGAGCACTCAACAACGTCTCTATTTCCTACGGAAGCTAAAGAAATTCGGCATATCTGCATCGACTCTCACAAACTTCGACAGATGTGCGATAGAGAGCATCCTATCCGGCTGCATCACAGCCTGGTATGGAAACTGTTCGGTCCAAGATCGCAAGAAGCTGCAGAGTGTGGTGAACTCAGCCCAACGCATCACACCAGCTTGCCACCCTCCCATTGATTCTGTCTACACCTCCCGCTGCCTCAGGAAGGCAGGCAGCATTATCAGAGACCCCTCCCACCCAGGCATTGCCTTCTTCCAGACCCTTCCATCAGGCAGAAGGTACAGAACTCTGAAGACCCGCACATCCAGACATAGAAACAGCTTCTTCCCCACAGCTACCAGACTCCTCAACGACTCCCCCTCGGACTGATCTGTTCCCTGTAAGAACACTGTTCACGACGCCCTATGCTGCTCTTGTTTGGCCTTGTTCCGCACTGTAACCAATCACTATTTGTTGATGTATCATTTGTCAATGTTCTCTGTCGGTTATTCTTGTGTCTACTATGTACGTCCTGTGTACGTTCCCCCGGCCGCGGAAATATACTTTTCACTGGACTTCGGTACGTGTGAGAATAAAAACCAATCAATCAATAGCTGCTGGACGGGGACTGTGGCAGGCGGTGAGGGAAGCAACAAGAGGGACAAACATACTTGACCCCATCCTCACCAAGCTGCTGCAGAGGGATCTGTCCATGACAGGATCGGTAGAAGTGACCGCCGCACAGTCCTTGTGGAGACAAAGTCCCGTCTTCACATTGAGGATCCCCTCCATCGTGCTGTGTGGAACTACAACTGCGCGAACAGATCGAGCCACTCCAGCCTGGCCCTCCATGAGGTGCTGGGGGCCATCAGCAGCAGCACTGTACTCAGCCTCAATCTGATTCATAGATTCATAGAATTTACAGAGCAGAAGGAGGCCATTCGACCCATCGAGTCTGCTCCGGCCCTTGGAAAGAGCACCCCACTTAAGCCCACACTCCCACCCTATCCCCGTAACCCAGTAACCCCACCTAACCTTTTTTGGACACTAAAGGCAATTTAGCATGGCCAATCCACCTAACCTGCACATCTTTGGACTGTGGGAGGAAACCGGAGCACCCGGAGGAAACCCACGCAGACACGGGGAGAACGTGTAGACTCCGCACAGACAGTGACGCAAGCCGGGATCGAACCTGGGACCCTGGCGCTGTGAAGCAACAGTGCTAACCACTGTGCTAGTGTGCCGCCCATTTCCCAACAAGAAGTCAAGTTTTGCCCCCTCCCCATTCGGCCCATCCACGTACTGAATGAGAAATTCCTCCTGAATACACTCGACAAATTTCTCTCCATCCAAACCCCTGGTGCTATGGCTGTCCCAGTTAATGTTGGGAAAGTTAACGTCCCCGACTATTACCACCCTATTGTTCCAGCAGCTATCTGTAATCTCCTGAGCAGTTTCTATTCAAACCCGTTTCCCCGGTGACGTTACTCACGAGATGAACAAAGGACAAGAGTGGATTTGTTGTTCAACCCAATGTTATTCCAGAATCTTATTGTCCAAACTCGATTCACAAAAACAACTGGAGTCAAATGTTTCCACAAGGCCCAAAATCAAACCTGATCATCAAACAAACATCGACTAAATGTCTTTCTGTCTCTCAGTGTCCAGAGTAAAATGAGCTGGCACAAACATCGCAGCAAATGCTCTGCCTTTATCTGTCTCTCACTAACTTAACTGCGACAATTGTTCTGCTATCTCTGTAAGGTGGGGAATAAAATATCCCTGTGATCACAGAGCTGTCTTTAAAACTGATGGGGGAAATCTCGGAATAATGTTCCCCCTGTGCTGATCGGGGCTGTGTCCATTCCCTGAAATGTGAATGTTTAAGAAGGTGATTTCTGATTCCAGTATCTGAGTATCCAATAGCAGGGCCGGCCCTCTCACTGACCCTGTATTGTTATAGAGAGAATGTCCCAGGTGTCAGCGTGAAGACCAATCCTTTTCCCGCTGATTGACACAATCGGGTGGGTGTAAAAGGAGCCGCGATTCCCTATATCTCAGATTGTATTAAAACATAGAACAGACAGTGCAGAAGGTGGCCATTCGGCCCATCGAGTCTGCACCGAACCACTTAAGCCCCTCACTTCCACCCGATCCTCGGAACCCAATAACCCCTCCTAACCCTTTTTGGACACTCGGGGCAATTTATCATGGCCAATCCACCTAACCTGCCATGGGAGGAAACCGGAGCACCCGGAGGAAACCCACGCAGACACGGGGAGAATGTGCAGACTCCGCACAGACAGTGACCCAGCGGGGAATCGAACCTGGGACCCTGGAGCTGTGAAGCCACAGTGCTAACCCCTGTGATACCGTGCTGCCCTGGGTTTTTTTTAACTTTCTGCTGGCCGGTTTGTTTTGCCTCACGGTATTGGCGATTGTGTTTCCCATGACACACTTCATACGTCCAGTAAGATTCAATCCTGTAAGAACAACTGCTCTGTTTGAAGAGAGGTTCCAGTAGATCCCTGGGCCCATGTCCTTTGTAATCATAGAACATAGAACATAGAACAATACAGCGCAGTACAGGCCCTTCGGCCCACGATGTTGCACCGAAACAAAAGCCATCTAACCTAAACTATGCCATTATCATCCATATGTTTATCCAATAAACTTTTAAATGCCCTCAATGTTGGCGAGTTCACTACTGTAGCAGGTAGGGCATTCCACGGCCTCACTACTCTTTGCGTAAAGAACCTACCTCTGACCTCTGTCCTATATCTATTACCCCTTAGTTTAAAGTTATGTCCCCTCGTGCTAGCCATTTCCATCCGCGGGAGAAGGCTCTCACTGTCCACCCTATCTAACCCCCTGATCATTTTGTATGCCTCTATTAAGTCTCCTCTTAACCTTCTTCTCTCCAACGAAAACAACCTCAAGTCCATCAGCCTTTCCTCATAAGATTTTCCCTCCATACCAGGCAACATCCTGGTAAATCTCCTCTGCACCCGCTCCAAAGCCTCCACGTCCTTCCTATAATGCGGTGACCAGAACTGTACGCAATACTCCAAATGCGGCCGTACCAGAGTTCTGTACAGCTGCAACATGACCTCCCGACTCCGGAACTCAATCCCTCTACCAATAAAGGCCAACACTCCTGTAGAGGGTTCCATCTCTGCTACTCCACTACTGGGCCGATATCTGGGGTTTGAGTATCTGTGTGTGTCTCTCTCCAGCTGGCACTGAAACTTCAGAGGCCAGGGGATGCCGCACTGGGACACCTCCGCGGGAGAGAGCACTGAATCAAGCCTGCCGTTTATCCCTAACCGGAAGCCTGAGGCTTATATCACACAGATATCCAGACCCCCACCAATGCCCAGGTGATTCTCTCTCTTGCCGGTGGTACAACACCCACCCGGTTCCTACTTCGCTGGAGTAGCTTTCCCAAGAGAGAGAATAGGACACTGCTGTTTATAACCTAACCAGCAGCCTGTCCTGAGTCAACGGGTTCGAATCGTTCAAGATGACCCCAGATTCTCAACCCCGGAATTAAGGTGAGGAATATCTTAACAATGACTTGGTCAGAGATCGCTGGTGAGAGATTGAAGAATTGAAACGACTCCAATTATCAGCAAATCGAGGTTTATTGCAAAACCCAGGTCAAAATCATCAAACAGAAGAAATTATAATAAAATCTTAAACTCTAACACAAACTAAGTCTATTTAGAAAGTACTATAACGGACACAACGTAAAATCTTATTGTTACACAATTTTAGCAATGGCACAAAACACAAATCAAGCCCCCTGCCCCAAAGCCTCAACCACTATCAAAGTCCCGGGAGTTTCGCTCGCTGCTGCAGGGTACTTACAGTCACAGGCTGCAGGAGGTCAAGTTGAAGGTGGAGAGGTCAAGCCAAGAGACCCTCAATCGACACACAGCCCCTTTTATATTGTTTTACCTGGCTTTTTCCTGTGTTCGGTCAGCCCCTTTTGCATTGAATTGGTAAGGTTTAAAGTTCCCGCTGGTCCCGCCCCCTTTGAGCCGGTCAGACCTGTCGACGTCCGGGTTCTCCTCGCAGGTCCGCTCCTTCCAGCCAGGCAGACCTGTCCCGATTTGAATTTGGCGCCGACTCCGCCCCCTCCACCCAGTGAGTTCCTGCCGGTGGCTTCTGTCAAGATTGGAGTACCTCCCCCAGGTCCGCCTCCAACTCGGGTTTTTCTACCGTTTATCTTTCCGGGGCTTTTCCAGCGCAATATACTGAGCCCAGACAGTCTGCCTTTTGTGATAACGAGGTTAAGCTCTCTTGTGAAGATTTTCAAAGTCTTCTATCTGCTCCGGAGATCGCTGCTATTCTCACCTCGCTATGTTGATGGGGTGTTGATTGGATTCCGCTCTGGTGGAGGCCAAGTCATTTACATCTGCATGGGGGCTATGACCATCCCATTGTCCTGCTTGCAGGCAGGCCCCTTTGTATTCCCGTGCCCCTTTGTCTGTGGTTTAATCTTATCTCGTTGTCTGGCTCCTTCTTCCTTGTAGCTCCTGGGGCGGGCGGCGGGGCGGGGGGGGGGGGGGGGGGGGCGGGGGTGTTATAAGTATCCATACACCCACCCAGCTCAGCAGGCCAAGCCTGCTGGGAAATTTGGTTATGTTCCCGTCTCTGGATTTTACTCTTGAACAGTCCAAAAAGGGCCGAATTGCCCGAAAACCTTACAGATGCCCCTTCGATACGTCCCTACCTGCTTGGACCGTATCGACACTGGTGAAGGGCAATCATTTCCTTTCGTGTGGACCGCAGGCACCCCCTCAACAACCTGCGAAACTACAAGTCCCAAGACAGTTCCCTTAATCTAGGCTACCCCTCATTTAATTGAAAGGGAAAGACAAGACCATACTTAATTCAAACACACAGTAACATATACACATTTCACCGGAACCCCAAACGTAAGGGTCCCTGTACATATATCACAATCAAGTAACTGAAACCCGCGAATCCATACAACTATTTACATTTGAATCTCTTTATTACACTAAGGATCCTCTTTTCTGGGCTGCACTTCGCTTCTTCCCAAAAGCCCATTGAAGGCTCTTCATTTTCCTCCTTCGTCGATACCTGCAGCTGAGAGATTCAGTACAACTGAGGCGACAGCATAATGTACCCCCTGGTACAACATTTTCTTTGTGGGGACAAACACTAAACCATTCTCAGGCCCCCCTGGTGGTGATCGGACAGTTGTGAGGGTCGATTGGTTGGGCTGTGGGCAGGGGTCGCTTTACCTGAACCAGCAGTTCGGTAGCTTTCACAGTCATCCCTTCCCTGGGCGTTACACATCCCTCCCCACTGCGGTCAATTCATCCCGTTCCCTGGGTTCTGCCACCACCTAACAAAAGTGATCGATGCCCCTTGTGGACATGCCTTGGTAGACCCCCATAAACACAAATAAATGCCCTGGTCAGAAGCCCACCACTTATCCCAGCAAACGGTGATCCTACCCGGTGACCCCGTGATGGTCTGTTAGGTGTTGTTGTCCAGGCGTTCCCAGTCCGAGGACCGATCCCTCATGTCCAGGCTCAGCTTCCTGGGCCACCACCATCTCCCCAAAGGAACGTCCCCCTTACAGGTTAAACACACCCGCCTGCCCTCAGTCACCCTAACCCGGTCAGTCGCCACCTGTATCTCCTCGCAGAGTACAGAGGCTTCTCCATAGGTGAAGCTCTGGTGGCTGGAGTACCTGGTCGAGTTCGACCCCAGCCACCCAGGCCACCTCCCCAGGTGTGAGTAGCGGGTCTGCTCTGTGGCCACCTGGTCTTCCTGTCCGGTAGTGACAAGAGGGGCTCTGCCGCCAGAGCACCCGTAGACGAAGGACTCTTCTGTCTCGCCTCTGCGGAGTTCTCCCGGTCCCACCATCGCCAAGATCATCATCAAGCTCCACATCGTCGGGTGCCCCATCTGTAAAACAGACAAAACACATCCTTGCCTCTACAGAACTACCTACCTTAAAGTGCATGGCTTCTATCCAGCGGCAGCAGCAGCTCCCGCTTTGAAGTTGGGAAATTGACATGAAATTGCCGCAGCCTGTCTGTGGTTCTGTGTCCACAGCCCGGCTCCACCAGGGTCCTAGTGCCTGCTTCTCATTCATTATTTCACTGCACTATGCGCTCCTGTGATCCCACGATCCTAAATAAGCCACACACCACTACACACTAATTAGAACTAACAGGGGGGGAATGCTATATACAATGCCACCCGTCTCCGGGTGGCCAAATTAAAACTGGACCCCGCTATACTGGGGCTGTTCACCTTTTTGGACCAACGGCTCGGGCCAGACCTCCCCCTCCCGGGGGTCCGGACTGCCCCTTGCCTCTCCTTCCCCAAAGGGGTTTGGGGATCCCTTTCTGCTCCCTCCGGAGACTGGGCTACCTGTGGCAGCACTGGGTAATGTCCTACATCCCTCACCGTTCCCTTCTACTGGGGACCATCTTACCGGGGGCTTGGGGACCCGATTGCTCCTTCGTCCCCTGGATGGTTCCCACGCCCAAGGTGATACCTCCCTCTCCTCTGCCTCCCTAGCCTCTATACTAAGGCAGGCCACCTGACCCACAGGTAAGGGCTTGGGAATCGTTACTGTCCCTGGGCTGGGTGCTTGCAGCATTGTCGGTTTCTTTGGGACTGCCCCTTCGGGACAGCACCTTGTCACCGGTTGTGTGACCGTGGAGTCAGGGACCTCCCCCACCGTCGTTAATTCTACGGGGGGTTTCTCCACTACCACCCCCAGTCTTCCCCCCAACTTGCTCTTTCTTGCCCTTATGGGGTGGAACAATTTAAATTGACTGATGTGGCGTTCGCATGGGTCCCACCTTAAGGGATTTAAACTGCAAATAGCCGCTGAGGCAGCCTCCAGAATGGGACCCTGCACCTGGACCGGACCAGGGTCTGGGGCTAGAACTACCCCTGCGCTCCCTTTTTCCTGAGGCTGCTCCCTGGGTAGTCATACGGGTTCTTGTGGTGTGGGTGCGGGCAGGTCCTGGCCCGTTGCCATTGCCACCCGTCCCGACCCAGCTGCTGGGCTCTGCAAAAAGGCTAAAAGTTTTTTTAATTCGATGGTTTCCGGGGCAGCTTCCTCCTGCCGCCGGGGTCTGACTCTCTACTACGGGAGCCCTCTCCTCCTTGCTAGGGTTCTCACACTCCCTCTTGAAATGCCCAGCCTTACCACACCCGTAGCATACCGGTCTCTTGTCGGAGGTCCGGGTGCCCTCATGCTTCCACTCTCTCTTAGGGGGTGCTGGCGCGATTTCATGCACCTTACCCTTAAGGGGCTTTTCCTCACTCCTCTCCCCATTGCGATATGCGAGGGTGAGTTTCCTAAGGACCTCTGCCTCATTAAGGTCCGGGGTCTGCGGGTCGAACCAGTGTTCGGCTTTTGCCCTAACGTTAGGGAGACAGTTGGCTACTAGGGTCTTTAGCCAGTGGGCTGTTCTCTCCCCTAAATTCTGTCTATCCGCGGGGACCCCGCACGCCTCCACATAGACAATCCACAGCCTGTCTGCGAACATAGTGGGAGATTCCCCTGGTTGCTGCTTGGTTTCCCCCACCCTCATGAAAGGGCTCCCCAGATTCAAACCCATTGCCTCCAGCACAGCAGTCTGTGCTGCCGCCCATGTGTCAGGTTGTCCCCCATTCCCGGAGATCACTGCCCTGCATAGCTGTGCATCTAGGGTCATCAGGAGCATCCTTACCTGCTCCCCCTCGTCGCAGTCATTAATGCTGGCTGCCTGCTCCACCTCCATAAAATGAAGCGACGGATCCCCTTTCGGAGTTAGCCTGGGAACGTGGGCCACCATCCCCCTGAGCGCGGATGCCCCATGAGGAATGATAATGTCGCCCTCAACCAGTCCCCTATTTGCCAGCCCCGCCGGGGGACCATACCTTCTCTGCCTGACAGGGCACATCTGCCCTACCTGGGGTTCCTGCTCCTCCGCCTCCCCGGCGTCCAGCTCTCCTGCCCCGTTGGGTAGCCCCCCTGTCCCCGGGCTAACTACCCATATAGGAGACGCCGCTATCTGGGGATAAACCACTGACCCCCCTTGGACCTGCCCCTGACTGGGCGGTCCGAACCCTACCTGCTGACCCGGCCCCATCACCGGCATCCCAGGCAGCGGTCTGTCCCCATCCCATGGGGACCCACATACGAAACCAGGCGGGCACGCCGCCAGCTGGGGGTACCATGCTGACCCCCCCTGGACTTGCCCCTGAACGTGCAGTCCGATCCCCACCTGCCGACCCGGACACAGGAGGCGGTCTATTCCCCTTAGCCTTCGGGGAATCATCCGCTGCGAGGAGCCCCTTGCCCCTTGGGAACCCCCCTGGACCTACCAGGTGTACCTGTCCCCTGACCTTGGACAAGGTCTCCTCCAACTCCGTTATCCGTGCCTGGCACGGCCCGTGAGCACAGTCCCCTACTTCCTCGCAAGCCACTCGGTATGCTGCCTGGATGTCCCGGTACTTCCCCTCCAGCTTCCTACACTGCTCTGTACTCCGAGCATAGAGTTCCTGGAGCCTCCATTCCTTTATCTTACCCTCCACTATCTGGCAGTGGAGATATTCCTTCTCGCACCGGTTAGACTCGCTTTCCTGTAGGCTGTCCTGTTTCATTTCTGCCAATTCCTCCCGCAGTCGTTCAGCTGCACTAGCGCTGTCCCCTGCGCTGGCCCTAACTTCTCCCAACTCCTGCTCTAATTCTTCCACCCTTCGCTCTGTTTTGGCTACCTGCTGGGACAAGCAGACCAGCCACACTGCCTTCTCCAAGTCGCTTTTGTGTGCCTCACTTTCTGTCCATGCGGCCGCTGCCATTACAGGTCGCTCCGCATTGATTAGTTCTGAGACCCAAGGATTGGTGAGGTTGACCTTTTGCCACATATACGAGGAGATTCTCTCCTCCATTTTACTTCGTTCCCTCACCCCCTCTGCCAAGTCACATACTCCAAACCACCGGGCTCCTGCCGCGGTCGCCATTGTAGAGGGTGCCATCTCCGCTACTCCACTACTGGGCCGATATCTGGGGTTTGAGTATCTGTGTGTGTCTCTCTCCAGCTGGCACTGAAACGTCAGAGGCCAGGGGATGCCGCACTGGGACACCTCCACGGGAGAGGGCACTGAATCAAGCCTGCCGTTTATCCCTAACCGGAAGCCTGAGGCTTATATCACACAGATATCCAGACCCCCACCAATGCCCAGGTGATTCTCTCTCTTGCCGGTGGTGCAACACCCACCCGGTTCCTACTTCGCTGGAGTAGCTTTCCCAAGAGAGAGAATAGGACACTGCTGTTTATTACCTAACCAGCAGCCTGTCCTGAGTGAATCGTTCAAGATGACCCCAGATTCTCAACCCCGGAATTAAGGTGAGGAATATCTTAACAATGACTTGGTCAGAGATCGCTGGTGAGAGATTGAAGAATTGAAACGACTCCAATTATCAGCAAATCGAGGTTTATTGCAAAACCTAGGTCAAAATCATCAAACAGAAGAAATTATAATAAAATCTTAAACTCTAACACAAACTAAGTCTATTCAGGAAGTACTATAACGGACACAACGTAAAATCTTATTGTTACACAGTTTTAGCAAGGGCACAAAACACAAATCAAGCCCCCTGCCCCAAAGCCTCAACCACTATCAAGGTCAAGGGAGTTTCGCTCGCTGCTGCAGGGTACTTACAGTCACAGGCTGCAGGAGGTCAAGTTGAAGGTGGAGAGGTCAAGCCAAGAGACCCTCAATCGACACACAGCCCCTTTTATATTGTTTTACCTGGCTTTTTCCTGTGTTCGGCCAGCCCCTTTTGCATTGAATCGGTAAGGTTTAAAGGTCCCGCTGGTCCCGCCCCCTTTGAGCCGGTCAGACCTGTCGACGTCCGGGTTCTCCTCGCAGGTCCGCTCCTTCCAGCCAGGCAGACCTGTCCCGATTTGAATTTGGTGCCGACTCCGCCCCCTCCACCCAGTGAGTTCCTGCCGGTGGCTTCTGTCAAGATTGGAGTACCTCCCCCAGGTCCGCCTCCAGAAGAGATTTACCAGAATGTTGCCTGGTATGGAGGGCATAAGCTATGAGGAGCGATTGAATAAACTCGGTTTGTTCTCACTGGAACGAAGGAGGTTGAGGGGCGACCTGATAGAGGTATACAAAATTATGAGGGGCATAGACAGAGTGGATAGTCAGAGGCTTTTCCCCAGGGTAGAGGGGTCAATTACTAGGGGGCATAGGTTTAAGGTGAGAGGGGCAAGGTTTAGAGTAGATGTACGAGGCAAGTTTTTTACACAGAGGGTAGTGGGTGCCTGGAACTCGCTACCGGAGGAGGTAGTGGAAGCAGGGACGATAGGGACATTTAAGGGGCATCTTGACAAATATATGAATAGGATGGGAATAGAAGGATACGGACCCAGGAAGTGTAGAAGATTGTAGTTTAGTCGGGCAGTATGGTCGGCACGGGCTTGGAGGGCCGAAGGGCCTGTTCCTGTGCTGTACATTTTTTGTTATTTGTACTTTGTTCGGGTTTTTCTACCGTTTATCTTTCCGGGCTTTTCCAGCGCAATATACTGAGCCCAGACAGTCTGCCTTTTGGATAACGAGGTTAAGCTCTCTTGTGAAGATTTTCAAAGTCTTCCATCTGCTCCGGAGATCGCTGCTATTCTCACCTCGCTATGTTGATGGGGTGTTGATTGGATTCTGCTCTGGTGGAGGCCAAGTCATTTACATCTGCATGGGGGCTATGACCATCCCAGTGTCCTGCTTGCAGGCAGTCCCCTTTGTATTACCGTGCCCCTTTGTCTCTGTGTTTAATCTTATCTAGTTGTCCGGCTCCTTCTTCCTTGTAGATCCGGGGGGTGGGGGGGTGGGGGGGGGGGGGGGGGGGGGGGGGTGGCGGGGGGGGGGGGGGGGGGGGTTTGTAAGTGTCCATACACCTACCCAGAAATTTGGTTTTGTCCCAGTCTCTGGGTTTTATTCTTGGGCAGTCCAAAAAGGGCCGAATTGCCCGAAAACCTTCCAGTGAGGAGGATACAGAGCTGCTTCAGCGGGATTTGGACAGGCTGAGTGAGTGGCCACATGCCTGGCAGATGCAGTATAATGTGGATAAATGTGAGGTTATCCGCTTCGGGAGCAAAAATAGGAAGGCAGATTATTATTAAATTGAGAGAGGTGGATACTCAGCGAGACCTTGCTGTCCTCGTGCATCAGTCGCTGAAAGTAAGCGCGCAGGTACAGCCGGCAGTAAAGAAGGCAAATGGTATGTTGGCCTTCATAGCGAGAGGATTGGAGTCTAGGAACAGAGATGTTTTACTGCAATTGTATCGGGCATTGGTGAGGCCACACCTGGAGTATTGTGGGCAGTTTTGGTGTCCTGATCTGAGGAAGGATGTTCTTGCTATGGAGGGAGTGCAGCGAAGGTTAACCAGGCTGATTCCTGGGATGGCGGGACTGTCATATGAGGAGAGACTGAGTCGGTTAGGATTATATTCATTGGAGTTTAGAGAATGAGGGTGTCTCATAGAAACTTACACAATTCTACCAGGATTAGACAGATTCAGAAAGAACGTTCCCGATGGTGGGGGTAGTCCAGAACGAGGGGTCATAGTTTGAGGATAAGGGTAAACCTTTTAGGACTGAGGTGAGGAGAGATTTCTCCACCCAGAGAGCGGTGAATCTGTGGAATTCACTCCCACAGAAAGTAGTTCAGGCCAACACATTGTAATTTCAAGAAGGAATTAGATTTGCTCTTGGGGCTAAAGAGATCGAGGGATATGGGGGAAGGCGGGATCAGGGTATTGAACTTGATGTTGCGCCGACCTGTGAAACCACTCTAAAGCCCATCTACACTATTCCCTTATCGTCCATATGTCTATCCAATGACCATTTAAATGCCCTTAGTGTTGGCGAGTCCACTACTGTTGCAGGCAGAGCATTCCACACCCTTACTACTCTCTGAGTAAAGAACCTACCTCTGACATCTGTCCTATATCTATCTCCCCTCAATTTAAAGCTATGTCCCCTCGTGCTAGACATCACCATCCGAGGGAAAAGGCTCTCACTGTCCACCTGTGCAGACTCCGCACAGACAGTGACCCAAGTCGGGAATCGAACCTGGGAACCTGGCGCTGTGGAACAGCAGTGCTAACCACTATGCTAACGGCTGCCTGACGTTAGGCTCACCATAAGACCATAAGACATTGGAGCAGAATTAGGCCACTCGGCCCATCGAGTCTGCTCCACCATTCTATCATGGCTGATATTTTCTCATCCCCATTCTCCTGCCTTCTCCCCATAACCCCTGATCATCTTATTAATCAAGAACCTATCTATCTCTGTCTTAAAGACACTCAGCGATTTGGCCTCCACAGCCTTCTGCGGCAAAGAGTTCCACAGATTCACCACCCTCTGGCTGAAGACATTCCTCCTCATCTCTGTTTTAAAGGATCGTCCCTTTAGTCTGAGATTCTGGTTCTAGTTTTTCCTCCAAGTGGAAACATCCTCTCCACGTCCACTCTATCCAGGCCTCGCAGTATCTTGTAAGTTTCAATAAGAACAAAGAGCAAAGAACAAAGAAAAGTACAGCCCAGAAACAGGCCCTTCGGCCCTCCAAGCCCGTGCCGACCATGCTGCCCTCTAAACTAAAATCTTCTACACTTCCTGGGACCGTATCCCTCTATTCCCATCCTATTCATGTATTTGTCAAGATGCCCCTTAAATGTCACTATCGTCCCTGCTTCCACCACCTCCTCCGGCAGCGAGTTCCAGGCACCCACGGCCCTCTGTGTAATAATCCCTCCTCATCCTTCTAAACTCCAACGAGTACAGACCCAGAGTCCTCAACCGTTCCTCATACGACAAGTTCTTCATTCCAGGGATCATTCTTGTGAACCCCCTCTGGACCCTTTCCAAGGCCAGCACCTCCTTCCTTAGATACGGGGCCCAAAACTGCTCACAATACTCCAAATGGGGTCTGACCAGAGCCTTATACAGCCTCAGAAGTACATCCCTGGTCTTGTATTCTAGCCCTCTCGACATGAATGCTAACATTGCATTTGCCTTCTTAACTGCCGACTGAACCTGCACATTAACCTTGAGAATCGTGAACAAGGACTCCCAAGTCCCTTTGTGCTTCTGATTTCCGAAGCATCTCCCCATTTAGAAAATAGTCTGGCTAAATTCCTCTTTCCAAAGTGTGTAACCTCACACTTTTCCACATTGTATTCCATCTGCCACTTCATTGCCCACTCTCCTAGCCTGTCCAAGTCCTTCTGCAGCCCCCCTGCTTCCTCAATACTACCTGTCCCTCCACAGATCTTTGTATCATCTGCAAACTTAGCAACAGTGCCTTCAGTTCCTTCTTCCAGATCATTCATGTATATTGTGAAAAGTTGTGGTCCCAGCACCGACCTCTGAGGCACACCACTAGTCACCGGCTGCCATCCTGAAAAAGACCCCTTTATCCCCACTCTCTGCCTTCTGCCAGTCAGCCAATCCTCTATCCATGCCAGGATCTTACCCTGAACACCACGGGCTCTTAACTTATTTAACAGTCTCCTATGTAGCACCTTGTCAAAGGCCTTCTGGAAATCTAAATAAATCACGTCCACTGGTTCTCCTTTGTCTAACTTCCTTGTTACTTTCTCAAAGACAGTCGATTTCGGCGGGAGAATCAGCTGGTGAGTCAGTTTCAGCGGGAGCAGTGCAGAAGTGGTTGCTGGGAGGTAAGTCTGTCCTTTAAAAGCACCTGTCTTTGCAGGGGCAGGCCAGTCGATTTCAGCGTGAGAACAGCTGGTGAGTCAGTTTCAGCGGGAGCAGTGCGGAAGTGGTTGCTGGGAGGTAAGTCTGTCCTTTAAAAGCACCTGTCTTTGCAGAGGCAGGCCAGTCGATTTCGGCGGGAGAACAGCTGGTGAGTCAGTTTCAGCGGGAGCAGTGCGGAAGTGGTTGCTGGGAGGTAAGTCTGTCCTTTAAAAGCACTTGTCTTTGCAGGGGCAGGCCAGTCGATTTTGGCGGGAGAACAGCTGGTGAGTCAGTTTCAGCGGGAGCAGTGCGGAAGTGGTTGCTGGGAGGTAAGTCTGTCCTTTAAAAGCACTTGTCTTTGCAGGGGCAGGCCAGTCGATTTCGGCGGGAGAACAGCTGGTGAGTCAGTTTCAGCGGGAGCAGTGCGGAAGTGGTTGCTGGGAGGTAAGTCTGTCCTTTAAAAGCACTTGTCTTTGCAGGGGCAGGCCAGTCGATTTCGGCGGGAGTGGAGCTGGCTGGTTAGTCAATTTCAGCAGGAGCTGAGAAATTTTTTTTTTTAAAATTAGTGTTTTAGGCGGGAACAGGAAGTCGACCCGCGGACGTCTGGGAAGACCCTCACCAATAAATTCTGGTGGAGAGGAAACCCGAGACACTACACGTGTAGTGTCTCCCACCCGCCCTCCTCCTCTAACCTAATAATAAAACCCATTGGTCTGAGGTAAGTACCATATTTTATTATATTATTATTATTTTTTATAAAAAATTTAATTTAGTTGTTAGCCAGATCTTGGTAGAAAGTTAGAGGAATGGCAGGGAAGGGAGTGCAATGTTCCTCCTGCAGAATGTTTGAGGTGAGGGATGCAGTTAGTGTCCCTGCTGATTTTACCTGCAGGAAGTGCTGCCATCTCCAGCTCCTCCAAGATCGAGTTAGGGAACTGGAGCTGGAGTTGGAAGAACTTCGGATCATTTGGGAGGCAGAAGGGGTCATAGATAGCAGCTTCAGGGAATTAGCTACACCAAAGATTGGAGATAGGTGGGTAACTGTAAGAGGGACTGGGAAAAAACAGTCAGTGCAGGGATCCCCTGCGGTCGTTCCCCTGAGAAACAAGTATACCGCTTTGGATACTTGTGGGGGGGGGGACTTACCAGGGGTAAGCCATGGGGTACGGGCCTCTGGCACGGAGTCTGTCCCTGTTGCTCAGAAGGGAAGGGGGGAGAGGAGCAGAGCATTAGTAATTGGGGACTCTCTAGTCAGGGGCACAGATAGGAGATTTTGTGGGAGCGTGAGAGACTCACGTTTGGTATGTTGCCTCCCAGGTGCAAGGGTACGTGATGTCTCGGATCGTGTTTTCCGGGTCCTTAGGGGGGAGGGGGAGCAGCCCCAAGTCGTGGTCCACATTGGCACTAACGACATAGGTAGGAAAGGGGACAAGGATGTCAGGCAGGCTTTCAGGGAGCTAGGATGGAAGCTCAGAACTAGAACAAACAGAGTTGTTATCTCTGGGTTGTTGCCCGTGCCACGTGATAGTGAGATGAGGAATAGGGAGAGAGAGCATTTAAACACGTGGCTACAGGGATGGTGCAGGCGGGAGGGATTCAGATTTCTGGATAACTGGGGCTCTTTCTGGGGAAGGTGGGACCTCTACAGACAGGATGGTCTACATCTGAACCTGAGGGGCACAAATATCCTGGGGGGGAGATTTGTTAGTGCTCTTTGGGGGGTTTAAACTAATGCAGCAGGGGCATGGGAACCTGGATTGTAGTTTTAGGGTAAGGGAGAATGAGAGTATAGAGGTCAGGAGCACAGATTTGACGTCGCAGGAGGGGGCCAGTGTTCAGGTAGGTGGTTTGAAGTGTGTCTACTTCAATGCCAGGTGTATACGAAACAAGGTAGGGGAACTGGCAGCATGGGTTGGTACCTGGGACTTCGATGTTGTTGCCATTTCGGAGACATGGATAGAGCAGGGACAGGAATGGATGTTGCAGGTTCCGGGGTTTAGGTGTTTTAGTAAGCTCAGAGAAGGAGGCAAAAGAGGGGGAGGTGTGGCGCTGCTAGTCAAGAGCAGTATTACGGCGGCGGAGAGGATGCTAGATGGGGACTCTTCTTCTGAGGTAGTATGGGCTGAAGTTAGAAACAGGAAAGGAGAGGTCACCCTGTTGGGAGTTTTTTATAGGCCTCCTAATAGTTCTAGGGATGTAGAGGAATGGATGGCGAAGATGATTCTGGTGAAGAGCGAAAGTAACAGGGTAGTTATTATGAGAGACTTTAACTTTCCAAATATTGACTGGAAAAGATATAATTCGAGTACAATAGATGGGTCGTTTTTTGTACAGTGTGTGCAGGAGGGTTTCCTGAAACAATATGTTGACAGGCCAACAAGAGGTGAGGCCACATTGGATTTGGCTTTGGGTAATGAACCAGGCCAGGTATTGGATTTGAAGGTAGGAGAGCACTTTGGGGACAGTGACCACAATTCGGTGACGTTTACGTTAATGATGGAAAGGGATAAGTATACACCGCAGGGCAAGAGTTATAGCTGGGGGAAGGGCAATTATGATGCCATTAGACGTGACTTGGGGGGGATAAGGTGGAGAAGTAGGCTGCAAGTGTTGGGCACACTGGATAAGTGGGGCTTGTTCAAGGATCAGCTACTGCGTGTTCTTGATAAGTATGTACCGGTCAGACAGGGAGGAAGGCGTCGAGCGAGGGAACCGTGGTTTACCAAGGAAGTGGAATCTCTTGTTAAGAGGAAGAAGGAGGCCTATGTGAAGATGAGGTGTGAAGTTTCGGTTGGGGCGATGGAGAGTTACAAGGTAACGAGAAAGGATCTAAAGAGAGAGCTAAGACGAGCAAGGAGGGGACATAAGAAGTATTTGGCAGGAAGGATCAAGGAAAACCCAAAAGCTTTCTATAGGTATGTCAGGAATAAGCGAATGACGAGGGAAAGAGTAGGACCAGTCAAGGACAGGGATGGGAAATTGTGTGTGGAGTCTGAAGAGATAGGCGAGATACTAAATGAATATTTTTCGTCAGTATTCACTCAGGAAAAAGATAATGTTGTGGAGGAGAATGCTGAGCCCCAGGCTAATAGAATAGATGGCATTGAGGTACGTAGGGAAGAGGTGTTGGCAATTCTGGACAGGCTGAAAATAGGTAAGTGCCGGGACCTGATGGGATTTATCCTAGGATTCTCTGGGAGGCCAGGGAAGAGATTGCTGGACCTTTGGCTTTGATTTTTATGTCATCATTGGCTACAGGAATAGTGCCAGAGGACTGGAGGACAGCAAATGTGGTCCCTTTGTTCAAAAAGGGGAGCAGAGACAACCCTGGCAACTATAGACCGGTGAGCCTCACGTCTGTAGTGGGTAAAGTCTTGGAGGGGATTATAAGAGACAAGATTTATAATCATCTAGATAGGAATAATATGATCAGGGATAGTCAGCATGGCTTTGTGAAGGGTAGGTCATGCCTCACAAACATTATTGAGTTCTTTGAGAAGGCGACTGAACAGGTAGACGAGGGTAGAGCAGTTGATGTGGTGTATATGGATTTCAGCAAAGCGTTTGAAAAGGTTCCCCACGGTAGGCTATTGCAAAAAATACGGAGGCTGGGGATTGAGGGTGATTTAGAGATGTGGATCAGAAATTGGCTAGCTGAAAGAAGACAGAGGGTGGTGGTTGATGGGATATGTTCAGAATGGAGTACAGTCACAAGTGGAGTACCACAAGGATCTGTTCTGGGGCCGTTGCTGTTTGTCATTTTTATCAATGACCTAGAGGAAGGCGCAGAAGGGTGGGTGAGTAAATTTGCAGACGATACTAAAGTCGGTGGTGTTGTCGATAGTGTGGAAGGATGTAGCAGGTTACAGAGGGATATAGATAAGCTGCAGAGCTGGGCTGAGAGGTGGCAAATGGAGTTTAATGTAGAGAAGTGTGAGGTGATTCACTTTGGAAGGAATAACAGGAATGCGGAATATTTGGCTCATGGTAAAGTTCTTGAAAGTGTGGATGAGCAGAGGGATCTAGGTGTCCATGTACATAGATCCCTGAAAGTTGCCACCCAGGTTGATAGGGTTGTGAAGAAGGCCTATGGAGTGTTGGCCTTTATTGGTAGAGGGATTGAGTTCCGGAGTCGGGAGGTCATGTTGCAGCTGTACAGAACTCTGGTACGGCCGCATTTGGAGTATTGCGTACAGGTCACCGCATTGTAGGAAGGACTAGGAGGCTTTGGAGCGGGTGCAGAGGAGATTTACCAGGATGTTGCCTGGTATGGAGGGAAAATCTTATGAGGAAAGGCTGATGGACTTGAGGTTGTTTTCGTTGGAGAGAAGAAGGTTAAGAGGAGACTTAATAGAGGCATACAAAATGATCAGGGGGTTGGATAGGGTGGACAGTGAGAGCCTTCTCCCGCGGGTGGATATGGCTGGCACGAGGGGACATAACTTTAAACTGAGGGGTAATAGATATAGGACAGAGGTCAGAGGTAGGTTCTTTACGCAAAGAGTAGTGAGGCCGTGGAATGCCCTACATGCTACAGTAGTGAACTCGCAAACATTGAGGGCATTTAAAAGTTTATTGGATAAACATATGGATGATAATGGCATAGTGTAGGTTAGATGGCTTTTGTTTCGGTGCAACATCGTGGGCCGAAGGGCCTGTACTGCGCTGTATTGTTCTATGTTCTATGTTCTAAAGAACTCTCACAGATTTGTCAGACACGACCTCCCTTTGACGAAGCCGTGCTGACTCAGTCCTATTTTACCGTGCACTTCTAAGTACTCCGCGATCTCATCTTTAATAACAGACCAATCTTACCAATGGCCGAAGTCAGGCTAACCGGCCTATAATTTCCCGTCTTCTGTCTCCCTCACTTCTTAAACACGGTGTTACATTGGCCACTTTCCAGTCCTCTGGGACCTTTCCTGACTCCACAATTTCCTCAGCTATCTCTTTTATGACCCTGGGGTGTAGTCCATCTGGTCCAGGTGACTTATCCACCTTCAGACCTTTCAGTTTCCCCAGAACCTTCTCCTTAGTAATGGTCACTGCACTCACCTCTGCCCCCTGGTTCTGGAGCTCTGGCATCCCACTGGTGTCTTCCACCGTGAAGACTGATGCAACGTAACTATTCAGTTCCTCTGCCATTTTTTTGTTTCCTATTATTACTTCTCCAGCCACGTTTTTCATTGGTCCAATGTCTATTTTTGCTTCACTCTTACCTTTTATATATTGAAAGAAACTCTTCCTATCTTCTTTTATATTACTAACTAACTTGAACTCATATTTCATCTTCACTCCTCTTATTGCTTTTTTAGTTGTCCTCTGCTCGCTTTTAAATGATTTCAAATCCTCTGGTCTCCCACTAATACTCGCCACTTTGTCTGCTTTTTCTTTAACTTTTATGCTGTCCTTGACATCCCTCGTCAGCTATGGATGCCTTGTCCTCCCCGTAGCATGTTCCCTCCTCCTTGGGATGAATTTCTGTTGTGCCTCCCCAATAACCCCCAAAAACTCCTGCCATTGCTGTTCCACTGTCTTCCCTGCTAGGCTCCTTCTCCAATCAACTCTGGCCAGCTCCTCCCTCATGTCTTTGTGTAGTTACCCTTATTTAATTGTAATCCCGTTACATCTGATTGCAGCTTCTCCCTCTCAAACTGCAGGGTAAATTCTATCATATTGTGGTCACTGCTCCCTAAGGGTTCCTTCACGTTAAGTTCCCTAATCAAGTCTGCCTCATCACACATCACCAAATCCAGAATTGCCTGTTCCCTAGTGGGCTCTGTCACAAGCTGCTCCAAAAAAACATCTCTTAAACATTCAACAAATTCCCTTTCTTGGGATCCACAACCAACCTGATTTTCCCAGTCCACCTGCATATTGAAGTCCCCCATGATCATTGTAATAATGCCTTTTTTACATGCTTTCTCTATCTCTTGATTTATTTTCTGCCCCACATCCTGACTACTGCTCGGGGGCCTGTCCATAACTCCCATCAGGGTCTTTTTACCTTTGCGATTCCTCAACTCTACCCACAGAGATTCTATGCCTTCCGATCCTATATCGCTCCTTGCTATCGATTTAACTTCATTCCTTACTAACAATGCGACCCCGCTCCCTTTGCCATCTGCCTGTCCTTTCGATAGGACACATATCCTTGGATATTTAGATCCCAGCCCTGATCCCCTTGCAGCCACGTCTCTGTGACGCCCACAACATCGTACCGGCCAATTTCAATATGTGCAACAAGCTCATTTACCATGTTCCGTATACTGCGCGCATTTAGGTCCAACACCCTCAGTCCTGCATTGACCACCTCCCGTCTCACACTCGTCACCTTTTTTGCTCTGCCTGAGGGTGATGTTCTATTAGTTTTGTTCTCTATTTCCCCTTCAGTTCTGGCACCTTCTAAGCTCACGCTCTGGTTCCCTCCCCCTGCCATATTAGTTTAAATGATGTGGAGATACCGGCGTTGGACTGGAGTGAGCACAGGAAGAAGTCTTACAACACAAGGTTAAATTCCAACAGGTTTGTTTCAAATCACTAGCTTTCGGAGCACTGCTCCTTCCTCAGGAGAATATTAGTTTAAACCCTCCCGAGTGACACTAGCAAACCTCCCAGCCAGGATATTGGTGCCGCCTGAGTTTAGATGTAACCCGTCCTTCTTGTAGGTCCCACCTGCCCCAGAAGAGATCCCAATGATCCAGAAATCTGAAACTCACTGGTCGATACTTCCCTGTTTTCTCTCTACCTCCCGTTTTGAATAGCGCCGGAATGTGGCGACTCGGGGCTTTTCACAGTAACGTCATTGCAGTGTTAATGTAAGCCGACTTGTGACAATAAATATTATTATTATTATCATTATAGTAGCGAAGTTGTGGAGTCTATTATCAAGGATTTCATAGCACAGCATTTGGAAAGCAGAGGTGTAATCAGACAAAGTCAGCTTGGATTTACAAAAGGGAAATCAGGCTTGACAAATCTACCAGAATTCTTTGAGGACGTAATGAGAAGGGTTGACCTGGGAGAACTTGTGGATGTGGTTTATTTAGATTTTCAGAAGACTTTCTACACCGTTTCACAAAGCAGAATACTATGTATAGTTAACGCCCATGGGAGTATGGGTAGTGCCTTGAGATGGAGAGAAAGCTGGTCAGCAGACAGGAAGCAAAAAGTTGGAACAAATGGGTCTTTTTCTGATTGTCAGGCAGTGACTAGTGGGGTATCGCAGGGATCTGTGCTCAGACCCCAACTGTTCACATTGTATATTAATGATTTGGACAAGAGAAAGAAATGTTTTATCTCAACATTTACAGCTGATAATTAGTTACAGGGGGGGGGAGAGTGAGCTGTGAGGAGGATGCAGAGATACTTCAGCGGGATTTGGACAGGCTGAGTGAGTGGCCACATGCCTGGCAGATGCAGTATAATGTGGATAAATGTTAGGTTATCCGCTTCGGGAGCAAAAATAGGAAGGCAGATTATTATTAAATTGAGAGAGGCGGATACTCAGCGAGACCTTGCTGTCCTCGTGCATCAGTCGCTGAAAGTAAGCACGCAGGTACAGCAGGCAGGAAAGAAGGCAAATGGTATGTTGGCCTTCATAGCGAGAGGATTGGAGTCTAGGAATAGAGATGTTTTACTGCAATTGTATCGGGCATTGGTGAGGCCACACCGGGAGTATTGTGGGCAGTTTTGGTGTCCTGATCTGAGGAAGGATGTTCTTGCTATGGAGGGAGAGCAGCGAAGGTTATGTTCTTGCTATGGAGGGAGAGCAGCGAAGGTTAACCAGGCTGATTCCTGGGATGGCGGGACTGTCATATGAGGAGAGACTGAGTCGGTTAGGATTATATTCATTGGAGTTTAGAGAATGAGGGGGTCTCATAGAAACTTACACAATTCTACCAGGATTAGACAGATTCAGAAAGAACGTTCCCGATGGTGGGGGAGTCCAGAACGAGGGGTCATAGTTTGAGGATAAGTGGTAAACCTTTTAGGACTGAGGTGAGGAGAAATTACTTCACCCAGAGAGCGGTGAATCTGTGGAATTCACTCCCACAGAAAGTAGTTGAGGCCAAAACGTTGTGTGATTTCAAGAAGGAATTAGATTTGCTCTTGGGGCGAAAGGGATCGAGGGATATGGGGGAAGGCGGGATCAGGGTATTGAACTTGATGGTCAGCCATGATCACAATGATTAGCGGAGCAGGCTCGAAGGGCCGAATGGCCTCCTCCTGTATCTCTGTCTGTTTCTATGCAGGGATTCTATGAACCAGATCCCAAATTAAATTCCTCCCCGCCCCACCCAGATTGGGGAGACTTTCCAAACAGGGAAGAAATTCCCAACACCAGCTCAATGACTGATCCATGAATTGTTGTGTGTTGGCCTCTATCTCTCCAGTGATATCCCATTGACAGAGTTAGAAAGACTGCTCAGAGTGGAGTGTGACAGATTGAAGTGTCGGACTGCACGCGGTGTGAGCTGTCACCTGACCAATATGGAGCTCGCTCTCCAAGTGTCACATCTCCCAATAAATTACTCTCCGTCTCTTCATTCTTTCTCATTCTTTAACTTTACACCTCAACATCTTAACAGAATAATTTCACTGAAATGTGGAGAGATTATCTGGTATGAAACTAGCGATGTGATCATTGACCCAGATTTATTTGTGAGGAAGAATCTAACACGAGACCAAATGTGTAAATGCATCACCCTCTTTATTTCACAGTGAGAATCCATTCCCAGCAGTTTGAAAAACAAAAGACAAACAAAGACTAGAAGACGATGGATTATTTACTGCACCAGACAAACCTGTGAATGGGTCACCTGTTAACGGGAGTCAGATCTGAATCGATCATTTTCTCAGTCACAGATTCAGTCTGTCGATATTCCCAAAGTCAGCTCCCACTGTGGGTTTGAGGAGATCGGAATGGAAACTTTATTCCACCTTCAGTCTCTGGATTCTAATTTTAGATTGGGATTCTTTCTCCGGTTTAAGGACCAGTTTTAAGCTGCTTCACACCTGGGTCACAAAACTCCCACTTTCACTTTCCTGACCTGGGCCCATCTGTTTCCTGAACTTGGACTGATCTGAGTCAGACCAAACCGGATTGAGAAACAACCTTTTTAATCATCCCCACCACAATGTCCAGTGTTTGATTCTCAGGACTGGCAGGAAAAGGGAATATTTTACTGCCCACACAGGGTGTGGTCTCCATTAGCAGGTTTCTCCAGTGAGTGACGTGTTCTTCCTACAGTGTCCAGTGTCTATTCCACACAGTCTGTTCTCTGGTCCATTCCCATTATATTTCAGAGCACAGGACACAGAACTATTCAAACATTGAAGCAAAATCTTCCCGATGATGTGATGAAAATCTCATTATTTTACAAATGGTGAACACACTGTCTCTTTACAGTTTAAACATTCCCTTGTAATTGAATAATTCCACCTGGAACTAACTCCGAGTGAGAGAGCCCAGGAACAGTCCCACATCTGATCACTCCATGATTTCACATTTAACAGCTTCAATACTCTGTGCTCTGTCACAAATCCCAACTCTTTTCACATCAACTTGAAACATTCTGGTCAGTCTGATGGATAAATATGAATATATTCCATGGCTGTGTGAAGATAGAAAATTCTGGAACTATATCTGACACTAGGACCATCTCAGTCTCAGTCTCACAATTCATTGAAAGCAAGATTACAGAAAAAGCAAATTAGTGCAGTGATTAATCCCCGTTCCCCAATAGAGGGCCCACCACCCGGTACAATTGAGTTTTGCCCTGTATCTGTGCAGTGTGGAGACGTGTTCAGCAATGAATTTCAGACGTTGAAGGGAGACCTAATTATAAATAATATTAACGGGAAATAGAGAAGGCGGGACTCAGAGACAGTCAAATATATCAGGGCTGGAGTCACATGTACGGTTCACGTGTGGGTGGACGATCACGTGTTTGCTCCACATTTGAGTGGTTAAGAACATGGCAGGTAGAATATGATGTGGTGATGTTTGGGCTCCTTAGTTAAGGGTGGGTGAAGTGAGTTTAGTGGGAGTGCATTCCCTGTTTATCAGACAGATTACACACTCGAGGGACAGTGTGGGAAGGTGGAGTTCAGGTCGAAGATCAGCCATGATCTTCCTGAATGGTGGAGCGGACTTGAAGAGTCGCTATTTTTATTTAATTTTCACAACAGACATTGCGTTCCCCCAAGTTGTTCATTAACTTTCGTGTCAAAAGCCCTGCTACAGGATTAAGAACAGAGGAATTTAATTTTTACCCTCCTGTTTGGAAAGCCGGTTGCCGGGACAACAGGAACAGGAGTTGACCATTCAGCCCATTGAGCCTCCTGCACCAGTCAGTTAGTCCACAGCTGGAGTAAGATCATCGAGAAGCTGGCCAAATGGGCAGACAAGTGGCAGATAGAGTTTAACACAGAGAAATGTGAGGTGATGCATTTTACAGAGAGGGTGGAGAGAGTCTATCCAGACTTAATGGCTCAGTTCTAAAGAGAGTGCAGTCGCAGAGGGACCTCGGGGTGCCCGCCCAGGATAGATTCTCTGCCATTCTGGAGGGAAAAACGCCAGTGTGAGAAACATTCTTCACAATGTAGTGTGCCAAAGTCAGGATGCGTGGCGCTGCCCACAGAGTTGAGGGTGGAGAGCGCCCACAACCCTGGACCCTGGAGCACCACAGCAGTGGGTTGGGGGAGATTGGGCCCTTGGATCTTCCGTATTATGTGTTCTGGAGGGGGTCCTCCTGCTGGCCTGTTTCTGGGTGACCAATGTTGCTGGAAATCGATCTGCATTTTCAGGAGGTCCACCTTCTTTTGTCAACATGGCTCAGTGTTGTTGGACATCTTTTCAATATGACACCCGGGCAGGAGGGCGGACTACACACCATCCAGGCCTGACCCACTGCTGAAAACAGCGGAAAACACCCAGGGGAATAATTAATGATGGGTGGGAAGATTCGGAGTGTTTTCCGGCAAGCGGCCACGTTCCTGCCCACGTTCCTGCCCACATTCCTGCCCAGGTTCCTGCCCACGTTCCTGCCCACGCTCCTGCCCACATTCCTGCCCACGCTCCTGCCCATGTTCCTGCCCACGCTCCTGCCCACGCTCCTGCCCAGGTCCCTGCCCACTTTCCTGCCCACGCTCCTGCCCGGGTTCCTGCCCGGGTTCCTGCCCGGGTTCCTGCCCACGTTCCTGCCCACGCTCCTGCCCACGCTCCTGCCCAGGTTCCTGCCCACGTTCCTGCCCCCTTTCCTGCCCATGCTCCTGCCCACGCTCCTGCCCACGCTCCTGCCCACGTTCCTGCCCACGCTCCTGCCCAGGTTCCTGCCCACGTTCCTGCCCATGTTCCTGCCCCAGTTCCTGCCCTCGTTCCTGTCCGCACCATAACATTTAGTCTCAAAACGGGAGAATTGCTCCCCGGGCTGATGTTGATACAAGAGCTGACAGAAAGAAACACCAATCACAATATATCAGTCGCTAAACTCACCTGCCATAGTACCAAACATGAGGTTCTGTTACTGTTTCAACTGTTGGATCTGTTGGTTGAGGCGGGTTGGTGACTTGAGGAACTATCACAAGAAATACTCGGAATTTCTGCTGTATTTCGCCATTTTTCAAGTATCCAAAAACTCCCCAAGGTGCAGAGACAGGAACAATAGTACCTGTGGACAGAGACACTGTTACAGCATTTAACTGGGTGATCAGCTGATAGATAGTCAGAGGTTACAGGTCAGGGGGCAGGGTCACTTTGGTGAGATGTGGAAAATGTTGTGATATCACTTTAAGGGAATATGCAAATGACCAAGTTGCCAGGATGGAGAGCAGCATGTGACCAGCATGGTCCCACTCGCAGTGTGAGTGCCGACTGTTGTGTTCTGCTTCTTCATGTAGCATAAGCTGCCCCCTTGATGTCGGCTCCGACAAAGGAAGGTTCAGACTTGGAGATGGTTTAACACATTCATTGAACAGTTAACAATTCTCCTACTTGAGTTCGACTCTCCTGCTGATCTTGCTGTAGTAACTCAGTCTAACTAACCAGTCTGCTCTCAGCCATGCGGTGAGTGTGATGCTTCCTGATCTGCCCCTGTCTCTCTGAGTGTCGCCTGTGGAAAGAGAGAGAGCCTGTGTGCCCTGTCCTTTTATATGGGTAGCCCCCTTGTGGTAGTGCCACCTCTGGGTGTCTTGACTGCCCATTGGTCGTGTCCTATCTCACTGACCTATTGGTTGAGTGTCTGTGTGTCATGATGCCTCTGGTGCTCCCTCTAGTGTTTATTTAGTTGCAGTGTGTTTACATTAACCCCTTGTGTATTTACAGTGATGCACATCACCACACCGACACCATATTGAAATGTCCGTCCCGCTCACTCATATCACTCTGTGCAGCCCCCTCCCTTCACCAGGCTGTGCAGCATGTTAACACCCAGCTGGGAAAGTGTCACAGCCTCGAGGGACAGTCTGTTCCTCAATCTACCCCCTGCTGCCCCCGAGCCCCCACCACACCCCCCTCCCTGCCCCCCGAGCCCTACCCCCCACAACCCACTCCCTGCCCCTCGAGCCCTACCCCCCCCACACCCTCCTCCCTGTCCCCCGATCCCTACCCCCACACCCCAGAGCCCTACCCCCCCCACACCCTCCTCCCTGCCCCCCGAGCCCTAACCCCCCCCACATCCTCCTCCCTGCCCCCCGAGCCCTACCCCCCACACCCCACTCCCTGCCCCCCGAGCCCTACCCCCCCCACACCATCCTCCCTGTCCCCCGAGCCCTACCCCCCACACCCCACTCCCTGCCCCCAGAGCCCTATCCCCCCCACAACCACCTCCCTGACCTCCCCCCCTCTCCCTACACCCCCACACCCTCCTCCCTGCCCACCGAGCCCTACCCCCCCACACCCTCCTCCCTGCCCCCCGAGCCCTACCCCCCACACCCCACTCCCTGCCCCCAGAGCCCTATCCCCCCCACAACCACCTCCCTGACCTCCCCCCCTCTCCCTACACCCCCACACCCTCCTCCCTGCCCACCGAGCCCTACCCCCCCCACACCCTCCTCCCTGCCCCCCGAGCCCTACCCCCCCCACACCCTCCTCCCTGTCCACCGAGCCCTACCCCCACACCCCAGAGCCCTACCCCCCCCACACCCTCCTCCCTGCCCCCCGAGCCCTAATCCCCCCCCACACCCCACTCCCTGCCCCCCGAGCCCTACCCCCCACACCCCACTCCCTGCCCCCAGAGCCCTATACCCCCCACAACCACCTCCCTGACGTCCCCCCTATCCCTACACCCCCACACCCTCCTCCCTGCCCCCCTAGCCCTACCCCCCCCACACCCTCCTCCCTGTCCCCCGAGCCCTACCCCTCACACCCCACTCCCTGTCCCCCGAGCCCTACCCCCCACACCCCACTCCCTGCCCCCCGAGCCCTACCCCCCCCACACCCTCCTCTCTGCCCCCCGAGCCCTACCCCCCACACCCCACTCCCTGCCCCCCGAGCCCTACCCCCCACACCCCACTCCCTGCCCGCAGAGCCCTATCCCCCCCACAACCACCTCCCTGGCCTCCCCCCCTCTCCCTACCCCCCACACCCTCCTCCCTGCCCCCCGAGCCCTACCCCTCTGCCTGGAATCGTAATCTCCTCACCCAACCCCCCCACCCCACCCCATCCCACTACACCTCTTGCACAACCCTCCTTCCACATTGCCCCTCAGAACAAACCCCTGACCCCACAATGCACCTCACACTCCTCCCCTGGTCTGTGGTGGTATGTATTAGGGGTAACACGGTACACCGCGTGTCGACAGGCTATTGGTGGAGGGATGCCAGGTCCTGATAGGATCTGCCACCTACTGGACTCCACCCAGAAATGCCGGGAGAAGAACACAGTTTTTCCCTCCATTTCCCTCAGCAGCTGCATTCGGTAACCACGCTGCTGGGGATAAAGTTCTGCTTAATAAAGCCTTCAATTGACATTACCTCAACCTGCCTCACGTCATATTGATGGTGCTACATGGTTAAAATTTGTACCTTTGTTTTGGTGGCTGCTGAGTGTCACAGAGCTGTCCAGATAGACACTGGTGTGTGTCACAGCTGGAAGGGACAGACAGCACAGAGCTGCCCAGATAGACACTGGTGTGTGTCACTGCTGGAAGGGGGAGACAGCACAGAGCTGTCCAGATAGACACTGGTGTGTGTCACTGCTGGAAGGGACAGACAGCACAGAGCTGTCCAGATAGACACTGGTGTGTGTCACTGCTGGAAGGGACAGACAGCGCAGAGCTGTCCAGATAGACACTGGTGTGTGTCACTGCTGGAAGGGACAGACAGCACAGAGCTGTCCAGATAGACACTGGTGTGTGTCAATGCTGGAAGGGGGAGACAGCACAGAGCTGTCCAGATAGACACTGGTGTGTGTCACTGCTGGAAGGGACAGGCAGCACAGAGCTGTCCAGATAGACACTGGCGTGTGTCACTGCTGGAAGGGACAGGCAGCACAGAGCTGTCCAGATAGACACTGGTGTGTGTCACTGCTGGAAGGGACAGGCAGCACAGAGCTGTCCAGATAGACACTGGTGTGTGTCACTGCTGGAAGGGACAGACAGCACAGAGCTTTCCAGATAGACACTGGTGTGTGTCACTGCTGGAAGGGACAGGCAGCACAGAGCTGTCCAGATAGACACTGGCGTGTGTCACTGCTGGAAGGGACAGGCAGCACAGAGCTGTCCAGATAGACACTGGCGTGTGTCACTGCTGGAAGGGACAGGCAGCACAGAGCTGTCCAGATAGACACTGGTGTGTGTCACTGCTGGAAGGGACAGACAGCACAGAGCTGTCCAGATAGACACTGGTGTGTGTCACTGCTGGAAGGGACAGACAGCACAGAGCTGTCCAGATAGACACTGGTGTGTGTCGCTGCTGGAAGGGACAGGAAGCACAGAGCTGTCCAGATAGACACTGGTGTGTGTCACTGCTGGAAGGGACAGACAGCACAGAGCTGTCCAGATAGACACTGGTGTGTGTCACTGCTGGAAGGGACAGGAAGCACAGAGCTGTCCAGATAGACACTGGTGTGTGTCACTGCTGGAAGGGACAGACAGCACAGAGCTGTCCAGATAGACACTGGTGTGTGTCACTGCTGGAAGGGACAGACAGCACAGAGCTGTCCAGATAGACACTGGTGTGTGTCACTGCTGGAAGGGACAGACAGCACAGAGCTGTCCAGATAGACACTGGTGTGTGTCATTGCTGGAAGGGACAGACAGCACAGAGCTGTCCAGACAGACACTGGTGTGTGTCACTGCTGGAAGGGGGAGACAGCACAGAGCTGTCCAGATAGACACTGGTGTGTGTCACTGCTGGAAGGGACAGGCAGCACAGAGCTGTCCAGATAGACACTGGTGTGTGTCACTGCTGGAAGGGGGAGACAGCACAGAGCTGTCCAGATAGACACTGGTGTGTGTCACTGCTGGAAGGGGGAGACAGCACAGAGCTGTCCAGATAGACACTGGTGTGTGTCACTGCTGGAAGGGGGAGACAGCACAGAGCTGTCCAGATAGACACTGGTGTGTGTCACTGCTGGAAGGGACAGACAGCACAGAGCTGTCCAGATAGACACTGGTGTGTGTCACTGCTGGAAGGGACAGACAGCACAGAGCTGTCCAGATAGACACTGGTGTGTGTCACTGCTGGAAGGGACAGACAGCACAGAGCTGTCCAGATAGACACTGGTGTGTGTCACTGCTGGAAGGGACAGACAGCACAGAGCTGTCCAGATAGACACTGGTGTGGGTCACTGCTGGAAGGGACAGGCAGCACAGAGCTGTCCAGATAGACACTGGTGTGTGTCACTGCTGGAAGGGACAGACAGCACAGAGCTGTCCAGATAGACACTGGTGTGGGTCACTGCTGGAAGGGACAGGCAGCACAGAGCTGTCCAGATAGACACTGGTGTGTGTCACTGCTGGAAGGGACAGACAGCACAGAGCTGTCCAGATAGACACTGGTGTGTGTCACTGCTGGATGGGACAGACAGCACAGAGCTGTCCAGATAGACACTGGTGTGTGTCACTGCTGGAAGGGACAGACAGCACAGAGCTGTCCAGATAGACACTGGTGTGTGTCACTGCTGGAAGGGACAGACAGCACAGAGCTGTCCAGATAGACACTGGTGTATGTCACTGCTGGAAGGGACAGACAGCACAGAGCTGTCCAGATAGACACTGGTGTGTGTCACTGCTGGAAGGGGGAGACAGCACAGAGCTGTCCAGATAGACACTGGGGTGTGTCACTGCTGGAAGGGGGAGACAGCACAGAGCTGTCCAGACAGACACTGGTGTGTGTCACTGCTGGAAGGGGGAGACAGCACAGAGCTGTCCAGATAGACACTGGTGTGTGTCACTGCTGGAAGGGACAGACAGCACAGAGCTGTCCAGATAGACACTGATGTGTGTCACTGCTGGAAGGGACAGACAGCACAGAGCTGTCCAGATAGACACTGGTGTGTGTCACTGCTGGAAGTGGGAGACAGCAGAGAGCTGTCCAGACAGACACTGGTGTGTGTCACTGCTGGAAGGGGGAGACAGCACAGAGCTGTCCAGATAGACACTGGTGTGTGTCGCTGCTGGAAGGGACAGACAGCACAGAGCTGTCCAGATAGACACTGGTGTGTGTCACTGCTGGAAGGAACAGGCAGCACAGAGCTGTCCAGATAGACACTGGTGTGTGTCACTGCTGGAAGGGACAGACAGCACAGAGCTGTCCAGATAGACACTGGCGTGTGTCACTGCTGGAAGGGGGACACAGCACAGAGCTGTCCAGATAGACACTGGTGTGTGTCACTGCTGGAAGGGGGACACAGCACAGAGCTGTCCAGATATACACTGGTGTGTGTCACTGCTGGAAGGGACAGACAGCACAGAGCTGTCCAGATAGACACTGGTGTGTGTCACTGCTGGAAGGGACAGACAGCACAGAGCTGTCCAGATAGACACTGGTGTGTGTCACTGCTGGAAGGGACAGACAGCACAGAGCTGTCCAGATAGACACTGGTGTGTGTCACTGCTGGAAGGGACAGACAGCACAGAGCTGTCCAGATAGACACTGGTGTGTGTCACTGCTGGAAGGGGGAGACAGCACAGAGCTGTCCAGATAGACACTGGTGTGTGTCGCTGCTGGAAGGGACAGACAGCACAGAGCTGTCCAGATAGACACTGGTGTGTGTCAGTGCTGGAAGGGGGAGACAGCACAGAGCTGTCCAGATAGACACTGGTGTGTGTCACTGCTGGAAGGGACAGACAGCACAGAGCTGTCCAGATAGACACTGGTGTGTGTCACTGCTGGAAGGGACAGACAGCACAGAGCTGTCCAGATAGACACTGGTGTGTGTCACTGCTGGAAGGGACAGACAGCACAGAGCTGTCCAGATAGACACTGGTGTGTGTCACTGCTGGAAGGGACGGACAGCACAGAGCTGTTCAGATAGATACTGGTGTGTGTCACTGCTGGAAGGGACAGACAGCACAGAGCTGTCCAGATAGACACTGGTGTGTGTCACTGCTGGAAGGGGGAGACAGCACAGAGCTGTCCAGATAGACACTGGTGTGTGTCACTGCTGGGAGGGACAGACAGCACAGAGCTGTCCAGATAGACACTGGTGTGTGTCACTGCTGGAAGGGACAGACAGCACAGAGCTGTCCAGATAGACACTGGTGTGTGTCACTGCTGGAAGGGACAGACAGCACAGAGCTGTCCAGATAGACACTGGTGTGTGTCACTGCTGGAAGGGGGAGACAGCACAGAGCAGTCCAGATAGACACTGGTGTGTGTCACTGCAGGAAGGGACAGACAGCACATAGCTGTCCAGATAGACACTGGTGTGTGTCACTGCTGGAAGGGACAGACAGCACAGAGCTGTCCAGATAGACACTGGTGTGTGTCACTGCTGGAAGTGACAGACAGCACAGAGCTGTCCAGATAGACACTGGTGTGTGTCACTGCTGGAAGGGACAGACAGCACAGAGCTGTCCAGATAGACACTGGTGTGTGTCACTGCTGGAAGGGACAGACAGCACAGAGCTGTCCAGATAGACACTGCTGTGTGTCACTGCTGGAAGGGACAGGCAGCACAGAGCTGTCCAGATAGACACTGGTGTGTGTCACAGCTGGAAGGGACAGACAGCACAGAGCTGTCCAGATAGACACTGGTGTGTGTCACTGCTGGAAGGGGGAGACAGCACAGAGCTGTCCAGATAGACACTGGTGTGTGTCACTGCTGGAAGGGACAGACAGCACAGAGCTGTCCAGATAGACACTGGTGTGTGTCACTGCTGGAAGGGACAGACAGCACAGAGCTGTCCAGATAGACACTGGTGTGTGTCACTGCTGGAAGGGACAGACAGCACAGAGCTGTCCAGATAGACACTGGAGTGTGTCACTGCTGGAAGGGGGAGACAGCACAGAGCTGTCCAGATAGACACTGGTGTGTGTCACTGCTGGAAGGGACAGACAGCACAGAGCTGTCCAGATAGACACTGGTGTGTGTCACTGCTGGAAGGGGGAGACAGCACAGAGCTGTCCAGATAGACACTGGTGTGTGTCGCTGCTGGAAGGGACAGACAGCACAGAGCTGTCCAGATAGACACTGGTGTGTGTCAGTGCTGGAAGGGGGAGACAGCACAGAGCTGTCCAGATAGACACTGGTGTGTGTCACTGCTGGAAGGGACAGACAGCACAGAGCTGTCCAGATAGACACTGGTGTGTGTCACTGCTGGAAGGGACAGACAGCACAGAGCTGTCCAGATAGACACTGGTGTGTGTCACTGCTGGAAGGGACAGACAGCACAGAGCTGTCCAGATAGACACTGGTGTGTGTCACTGCTGGAAGGGACGGACAGCACAGAGCTGTTCAGATAGATACTGGTGTGTGTCACTGCTGGAAGGGACAGACAGCACAGAGCTGTCCAGATAGACACTGGTGTGTGTCACTGCTGGAAGGGACAGACAGCACAGAGCTGTCCAGATAGACACTGGTGTGTGTCACTGCTGGAAGGGACAGACAGCACAGAGCTGTCCAGATAGACACTGGTGTGTGTCACTGCTGGAAGGGGGAGACAGCACAGAGCAGTCCAGATAGACACTGGTGTGTGTCACTGCAGGAAGGGACAGACAGCACATAGCTGTCCAGATAGACACTGGTGTGTGTCACTGCTGGAAGGGACAGACAGCACAGAGCTGTCCAGATAGACACTGGTGTGTGTCACTGCTGGAAGTGACAGACAGCACAGAGCTGTCCAGATAGACACTGGTGTGTGTCACTGCTGGAAGGGACAGACAGCACAGAGCTGTCCAGATAGACACTGGTGTGTGTCACTGCTGGAAGGGACAGACAGCACAGAGCTGTCCAGATAGACACTGCTGTGTGTCACTGCTGGAAGGGACAGGCAGCACAGAGCTGTCCAGATAGACACTGTTGTGTGTCACTGCTGGAAGGGACAGACAGCACAGAGCTGTCCAGATAGACACTGGTGTGTGTCACTGCTGGAAGGGGGAGACAGCACAGAGCTGTCCAGATAGACACTGGTGTGTGTCACTGCTGGAAGGGACAGACAGCACAGAGCTGTCCAGATAGACACTGGTGTGTGTCACTGCTGGAAGGGACAGACAGCACAGAGCTGTCCAGATAGACACTGGTGTGTGTCACTGCTGGAAGGGACAGACAGCACAGAGCTGTCCAGATAGACACTGGAGTGTGTCACTGCTGGAAGGGGGAGACAGCACAGAGCTGTCCAGATAGACACTGGAGTGTGTCACTGCTGGAAGGGGGAGACAGCACAGAGCTGTCCAGATAGACACTGGTGTGTGTCAGTGCTGGAAGGGACAGACAGCACAGAGCTGTCCAGATAGACACTGGTGTGTGTCACTGCTGGAAGCGACAGACAGCACAGAGCTGTCCAGATAGACACTGGTGTGTGTCACTGCTGGAAGTGACAGACAGCACAGAGCTGTCCAGATAGACACTGGTGTGTGTCACTGCTGGAAGGGACAGACAGCACAGAGCTGTCCAGATAGACACTGGTGTGTGTCACTGCTGGAAGGGACAGACAGCACAGAGCTGTCCAGATAGACACTGGTGTGTGTCACTGCTGGAAGGGACAGACAGCACAGAGCTGTCCAGATAGACACTGGTGTGTGTCACTGCTGTAAGGGACATGCAGCACAGAGCTGTCCAGATAGACACTGGTGTGTGTCAGTGCTGGAAGGGACAGACAGCACAGAGCTGTCCAGATAGACACTGGTGTGTGTCGCTGCTGGAAGGGACAGACAGCACAGAGCTGTCCAGATAGACACTGGTGTGTGTCACTGCTGGAAGGGGGAGACAGCACAGAGCTGTCCAGATAGTCACTGGTGTGTGTCACTGCTGGAAGGGACAGACAGCTCAGAGCTGTCCAGATAGACACTGGTGTGTGTCACTGCTGGAAGGGACAGACAGCACAGAGCTGTCCAGATAGACACTGGTGTGTGTCGCTGCTGGAAGGGACAGACAGCACAGAGCTGTCCAGATAGACACTGGTGTGTGTCACTGCTGGAAGGGGGAGACAGCACAGAGCTGTCCAGATAGTCACTGGTGTGTGTCACTGCTGGAAGGGACAGACAGCACGGAGCTGTCCAGATAGACACTGGTGTGTGTCACTGCTGGAAGGGACAGACAGCACAGAGCTGTCCAGATAGGCACTGGTGTGTGTCACTGTTGGAAGGGACAGACAGCACAGAGCTGTCCAGATAGACACTGGTGTGTGTCACTGCTGGAAGTGACAGACAGTACAGAGCTATCCAGATAGACACTGGTGTGTGTCACTGCTGGAAGGGACAGGCAGCACAGAGCTGTCCAGATAGACACTGGTGTGTGTCACTGCTGGAAGTGACAGACAGCACAGAGCTGTCCAGATAGACACTGGTGTGTGTCACTGCTGGAAGGGACAGACAGCACAGAGCTGTCCAGATAGACACTGGTGTGTGTCACTGCTGGAAGGGACAGACAGCACAGAGCTGTCCAGATAGACACTGGTGTGTGTCACTGCTGGAAGGGACAGACAGCACAGAGCTGTCCAGATAGACACTGGTGTGTGTCACTGCTGGAAGGGACAGACAGCACAGATCTGTCCAGATAGACACTGGTGTGTGTCACTGCTGGAAGGGACAGACAGCACAGAGCTGTCCAGATAGACACTGGTGTGTGTCGCTGCTGGAAGGGTCAGACAGCACAGAGCTGTCCAGATAGACACTGGTGTGTGTCACTGCTGGAAGGGGGAGACAGCACAGAGCTGTCCAGATAGACACTGGTGTGTGTCACTGCTGGAAGGGACAGACAGCACAGAGCTGTCCAGATAGACACTGGTGTGTGTCATTGCTGGAAGGGACAGACAGCACAGAGCTGTCCAGATAGACACTGGTGTGTGTCACTGCTGGAAGTGACAGACAGCACAGAGCTGTCCAGATACACACGGTGTGTGTCACTGCTGGAAGAGACAGACAGCACAGAGCTGTCCAGATAGACACTGGTGTGTGTCATTGCTGGAAGGGACAGACAGCACAGAGCTGTCCAGATAGACACTGGTGTGTGTCACTGCTGGAAGTGACAGACAGCACAGAGCTGTCCAGATAGACACTGGTGTGTGTCACTGCTGGAAGGGACAGACAGCACAGAGCTGTCCAGATAGACACTGGTGTGTGTCACTGCTGGAAGGGGAGACGGCTCAGAGCTGTCCAGATAGACACTGGTGTGTGTCACTGCTGGAAGGGTCAGACAGCACAGAGCTGTCCAGATAGACACTGGTGTGTGTCACTGCTGGAAGGGACAGACAGCACAGAGCTGTCCAGATACACACGTTGTGTGTCACTGCTGGAAGGGACAGACAGCACAGAGCTGTCCAGATAGACACTGGTGTGTGTCACTGCTGGAAGGGGGAGACAGCACAGAGCTGTCCAGATAGACACTGGTGTGTGTCGCTGCTGGAAGGGACAGACAGCACAGAGCTGTCCAGATAGACACTGGTGTGTGTCAGTGCTGGAAGGGGGAGACAGCACAGAGCTGTCCAGATAGACACTGGTGTGTGTCACTGCTGGAAGGGACAGACAGCACAGAGCTGTCCAGATAGACACTGGTGTGTGTCACTGCTGGAAGGGACAGACAGCACAGAGCTGTCCAGATAGACACTGGTGTGTGTCACTGCTGGAAGGGACAGACAGCACAGAGCTGTCCAGATAGACACTGGTGTGTGTCACTGCTGGAAGGGACGGACAGCACAGAGCTGTTCAGATAGATACTGGTGTGTGTCACTGCTGGAAGGGACAGACAGCACAGAGCTGTCCAGATAGACACTGGTGTGTGTCACTGCTGGAAGGGGGAGACAGCACAGAGCTGTCCAGATAGACACTGGTGTGTGTCACTGCTGGAAGGGACAGACAGCACAGAGCTGTCCAGATAGACACTGGTGTGTGTCACTGCTGGAAGGGACAGACAGCACAGAGCTGTCCAGATAGACACTGGTGTGTGTCACTGCTGGAAGGGGGAGACAGCACAGAGCAGTCCAGATAGACACTGGTGTGTGTCACTGCAGGAAGGGACAGACAGCACATAGCTGTCCAGATAGACACTGGTGTGTGTCACTGCTGGAAGGGACAGACAGCACAGAGCTGTCCAGATAGACACTGGTGTGTGTCACTGCTGGAAGTGACAGACAGCACAGAGCTGTCCAGATAGACACTGGTGTGTGTCACTGCTGGAAGGGACAGACAGCACAGAGCTGTCCAGATAGACACTGGTGTGTGTCACTGCTGGAAGGGACAGACAGCACAGAGCTGTCCAGATAGACACTGCTGTGTGTCACTGCTGGAAGGGACAGGCAGCACAGAGCTGTCCAGATAGACACTGGTGTGTGTCACTGCTGGAAGGGACAGACAGCACAGAGCTGTCCAGATAGACACTGGTGTGTGTCACTGCTGGAAGGGGGAGACAGCACAGAGCTGTCCAGATAGACACTGGTGTGTGTCACTGCTGGAAGGGACAGACAGCACAGAGCTGTCCAGATAGACACTGGTGTGTGTCACTGCTGGAAGGGACAGACAGCACAGAGCTGTCCAGATAGACACTGGTGTGTGTCACTGCTGGAAGGGACAGACAGCACAGAGCTGTCCAGATAGACACTGGTGTGTGTCACTGCTGGAAGGGACAGACAGCACAGAGCTGTCCAGATAGACACTGGAGTGTGTCACTGCTGGAAGGGACAGACAGCACAGAGCTGTCCAGATAGACACTGGTGTGTGTCACTGCTGGAAGGGACAGACAGCACAGAGCTGTCCAGATAGACACTGGTGTGTGTCACTGCTGGAAGGGGGAGACAGCACAGAGCTGTCCAGATAGACACTGGTGTGTGTCACTGCTGGAAGGGACAGACAGCACAGAGCTGTCCAGATAGACACTGGTGTGTGTCGCTGCTGGAAGGGACAGACAGCACAGAGCTGTCCAGATAGTCACTGGTGTGTGTCGCTGCTGGAAGGGACAGACAGCACAGAGCTGTCCAGATAGACACTGGTGTGTGTCACTGCTGGAAGGGACAGACAGCACAGAGCTGTCCAGATAGACACTGGTGTGTGTCAGTGTTGGAAGGGACAGACAGCACAGAGCTGTCCAGATAGACACTGGTGTGTGTCAGTGTTGGAAGGGACAGACAGCACAGAGCTGTCCAGATAGGCACTGGTGTGTGTCACTGTTGGAAGGGACAGACAGCACAGAGCTGTCCAGATAGACACTGGTGTGTGTCACTGCTGGAAGTGACAGACAGTACAGAGCTATCCAGATAGACACTGGTGTGTGTCACTGCTGGAAGGGACAGGCAGCACAGAGCTGTCCAGATAGACACTGGTGTGTGTCACTGCTGGAAGTGACAGACAGTACAGAGCTGTCCAGATAGACACTGGTGTGTGTCACTGCTGGAAGAGACAGACAGCACAGAGCTGTCCAGATAGACACTGGTGTGTGTCACTGCTGGAAGGGACAGACAGCACAGAGCTGTCCAGATAGACACTGGTGTGTGTCACTGATGGAAGCGACAGACAGCACAGAGCTGTCCAGATAGACACTGGTGTGTGTCACTGCTGGAAGGGGGAGACAGCACAGAGCTGTCCAGATAGACACTGGTGTGTGTCACTGCTGGAAGGGACAGACAGCACAGAGCTGTCCAGATAGACACTGGTGTGTGTCACTGCTGGAAGGGGGAGACAGCACAGAGCTGTCCAGATAGACACTGGTGTGTGTCACTGCTGGAAGGGACAGACAGCACAGAGCTGTCCAGATAGACACTGGTGTGTGTCACTGCTGGAAGAGACAGACAGCACAGAGCTGTCCAGATAGACACTGGTGTGTGTCATTGCTGGAAGGGACAGACAGCACAGAGCTGTCCAGATAGACACTGGTGTGTGTCACTGCTGGAAGTGACAGACAGCACAGAGCTGTCCAGATAGACACTGGTGTGTGTCACTGCTGGAAGGGACAGACAGCACAGAGCTGTCCAGATAGACACTGGTGTGTGTCACTGCTGGAAGGGGAGACGGCTCAGAGCTGTCCAGATATACACTGGTGTGTGTCACTGCTGGAAGGAACAGACAGCACAGAGCTGTCCAGATACACACGTTGTGTGTCACTGCTGGAAGGGACAGACAGCACAGAGCTGTCCAGATAGACACTGGTGTGTGTCACTGCTGGAAGGGACAGACAGCACAGAGCTGTCCAGATAGACACTGGTGTGTGTCACTGCTGGAAGGGACAGACAGCACAGAGCTGTCCAGATAGACACTGGTGTGTGTCACTGCTGGAAGGGACCGACAGCACAGAGCTGTCCAGATAGACACTGGTGTGTGTCACTGCTGGAAGGGACAGACAGCACAGAGCTGTCCAGATGGACACTGGTGTGTGTCGCTGCTGGAAGGGACAGACAGCACAGAGCTGTCCAGATAGACACTGGTGTATGTCACTGCTGGAAGGGACAGACAGCACAGAGCTGTCCAGATACACACGGTGTGTGTCACTGCTGGAAGGGACAGACAGCACAGAGCTGCCCAGATAGACACTTGAGTGTGTCACTGCTGGAAGGGTCAGACAGCACAGAGCTGTCCAGATAGACACTGGTGTGTGTCACTGCTGGAAGGGACAGACAGCACAGAGCTGTCCAGATAGACACTGGTGTGTGTCACTGCTGGAAGGGGGAGACAGCACAGAGCTGTCCAGATAGACACTGGTGTGTGTCACTGCTGGAAGGGACAGACAGCACAGAGCTGTTCAGATAGACACTGGAGTGTGTCACTGCTGGAAGGGACAGACAGCACAGAGCTGTCCAGATTGACACTGGTGTGTGTCACTGCTGGAACGGACAGACAGCACAGAGCTGTCCAGATAGACACTGGTGTGTGTCACTGCTGGAAGGCGGAGACAGCACAGAGCTGTCCAGATAGACACTGGTGTGTGTCACTGCTGGAAGGGACAGACAGCACAGAGCTGTCCAGATAGACACTGGTGTGTGTCACTGCTGGAAGGGACAGACAGCACAGAGCTGTCCAATAGACACTGATGTGTGTCACTGCTGGAAGGGTCAGGCAGCACAGAGCTGTCCAGATAGACACTGGTGTGTGTCACTGCTGGAAGGGTCAGACAGCACAGAGCTGTCCAGATAGACACTGGTGTGTGTCACTGCTGGAAGGGACAGACAGCACAGAGCTGTCCAGATAGACACTGGTGTGTGTCACTGCTGGAAGGGACAGACAGCACAGAGCTGTCCAGATAGACACTGGTGTGTGTCACTGCTGGAAGGGACAGACAGCACAGAGCTGTCCAATAGACACTGATGTGTGTCACTGCTGGAAGGGGGAGACAGCACAGATCTGTCCAGATAGACACTGGTGTGTGTCACTGCTGGAAGGGGGAGACAGCACAGAGCTGTCCAGATAGACACTGGTGTGTGTCACTGCTGGAAGGGACAGACAGCACAGAGCTGTCCAGATAGACACTGGTGTGTGTCACTGCTGGAAGGGACAGGAAGCACAGAGCTGTCCAGATAGACACTGGTGTGTGTCACTGCTGGAAGGGACAGACAGCACAGAGCTGTCCAGATAGACACCGGTGTGTGTCACTGCTGGAAGGGACAGACAGCACAGAGCTGTCCAGATAGACACTGGTGTGTGTCACTGCTGGAAGGGACAGGAAGCACAGAGCTGTCCAGATAGACACTGGTGTGTGTCACTGCTGGAAGGGACAGACAGCACAGAGCTGTCCAGATAGACACTGGTGTGTGTCACTGCTGGAAGGGACAGACAGCACAGAGCTGTGCAGAAAGACACTGGTGTGTGTCACTGCTGGAAGGGACAGACAGCACAAGAGCTGTCCAGATAGACACTGGTGTGTGTCACTGCTGGAAGCGACAGACAGCACAGAGCTGTCCAGATAGACACTGGCGTGTGTCACTGCTGGAAGGGGGAGACAGCACAGAGCTGTCCAGATAGACACTGGTGTGTGTCACTGCTGGAAGGGACAGACAGTACAAGAGCTGTCCAGATAGACACTGGTGTGTGTCACTGCTGGAAGCGACAGACAGCACAGAGCTGTCCAGATAGACACTGGCGTGTGTCACTGCTGGAAGTGGGAGACAGCACAGAGCTGTCCAGATAGACACTGGTGTGTGTCACTGCTGGAAGGGACAGACAGCACAGAGCTGTCCAGATAGACACTGGTGTGTGTCACTGCTGGAAGGGACCGACAGCACAGAGCTGTCCAGATAGACACTGGTGTGTGTCACTGCTGGAAGGGACAGACAGCACAGAGCTGTCCAGATGGACACTGGTGTGTGTCGCTGCTGGAAGGGACAGACAGCACAGAGCTGTCCAGATAGACACTGGTGTATGTCACTGCTGGAAGGGACAGACAGCACAGAGCTGTCCAGATACACACGGTGTGTGTGTCACTGCTGGAAGGGACAGACAGCACAGAGCTGTCCAGATAGACACTGGTGTGTGTCACTGCTGGAAGGGGGAGACAGCACAGAGCTGTCCAGATAGACACTGGTGTGTGTCACTGCTGGAAGGGACAGACAGCACAGAGCTGTTCAGATAGACACTGGAGTGTGTCACTGCTGGAAGGGACAGACAGCACAGAGCTGTCCAGATTGACACTGGTGTGTGTCACTGCTGGAACGGACAGACAGCACAGAGCTGTCCAGATAGACACTGGTGTGTGTCACTGCTGGAAGGCGGAGACAGCACAGAGCTGTCCAGATAGACACTGGTGTGTGTCACTGCTGGAAGGGACAGACAGCACAGAGCTGTCCAGATAGACACTGGTGTGTGTCACTGCTGGAAGGGACAGACAGCACAGAGCTGTCCAATAGACACTGATGTGTGTCACTGCTGGAAGGGTCAGACAGCACAGAGCTGTCCAGATAGACACTGGTGTGTGTCACTGCTGGAAGGGTCAGACAGCACAGAGCTGTCCAGATAGACACTGGTGTGTGTCACTGCTGGAAGGGACAGACAGCACAGAGCTGTCCAGATAGACACTGGTGTGTGTCACTGCTGGAAGGGACAGACAGCACAGAGCTGTCCAGATAGACACTGGTGTGTGTCACTGCTGGAAGGGACAGACAGCACAGAGCTGTCCAATAGACACTGATGTGTGTCACTGCTGGAAGGGGGAGACAGCACAGATCTGTCCAGATAGACACTGGTGTGTGTCACTGCTGGAAGGGGGAGACAGCACAGAGATGTCCAGATAGACACTGGTGTGTGTCACTGCTGGAAGGGACAGACAGCACAGAGCTGTCCAGATAGACACTGGTGTGTGTCACTGCTGGAAGGGACAGACAGCACAGAGCTGTCCAGATAGACACCGGTGTGTGTCACTGCTGGAAGGGACAGACAGCACAGAGCTGTCCAGATAGACACTGGTGTGTGTCACTGCTGGAAGGGACAGGAAGCACAGAGCTGTCCAGATAGACACTGGTGTGTGTCACTGCTGGAAGGGACAGACAGCACAGAGCTGTCCAGATAGACACTGGTGTGTGTCACTGCTGGAAGCGACAGACAGCACAGAGCTGTCCAGATAGACACTGGCGTGTGTCACTGCAGGAAGGGGGAGTCAGCACAGAGCTGTCCAGATAGACACTGGTGTGTGTCACTGCTGGAAGGGACAGACAGTACAAGAGCTGTCCAGATAGACACTGGTGTGTGTCACTGCTGGAAGCGACAGACAGCACAGAGCTGTCCAGATAGACACTGGCGTGTGTCGCTGCTGGAAGGGACAGACAGCACAGAGCTGTCCAGATAGACACTGGCGTGTGTCGCTGCTGGAAGGGACAGACAGCACAGAGCTGTCCAGATAGACAATGGTGTGTGTCACTGCTGGAAGGGACAGACAGCACAGAGCTGTCCAGATAGACACTGGTGTGTGTCACTGCTGGAAGTGGGAGACAGCACAGAGCTGTCCAGATAGACACTGGTGTGTGTCACTGCTGGAAGGGACAGACAGCACAGAGCTGTCCAGATAGACACTGGCGTGTGTCGCTGCTGGAAGGGACAGACAGCACAGAGCTGTCCAGATAGACACTGGCGTGTGTCGCTGCTGGAAGGGACAGACAGCACAGAGCTGTCCAGATAGACAATGGTGTGTGTCACTGCTGGAAGGGACAGACAGCACAGAGCTGTCCAGATAGACACTGGTGTGTGTCACTGCTGGAAGGGGAGACGGCTCAGAGCTGTCCAGATAGACACTGGTGTGTGTCACTGCTGGAAGGGACAGACAGCACAGAGCTGTCCAGATAGACACTGGTGTGTGTCACTGCTGGAAGGGACAGACAGCACAGAGCTGTCCAGATAGACAATGGTGTGTGTCACTGCTGGAAGCGACAGACAGCACAGAGCTGTCCAGATAGACACTGGTGTGTGTCACTGCTGGAAGAGGGAGACAGCACAGAGCTGTCCAGATAGACACTGGTGTGTGTCACTGCTGGAAGGGGGAGACAGCACAGAGCTGTCCAGATAGACACTGGTGTGTGTCACTGCTGGAAGGGACAGACAGCACAGAGCTGTCTTGATAGACACTGGTGTGTGTCACTGCTGGAAGGGACAGACAGCACAGAGCTGTCCAGATAGACACTGGTGTGTGCCACTGCTGGATGGGACAGCCAGCACAGAGCTGTCCAGATAGACACTGGTGTGTGTCACTGCTGGAAGGGACAGACAGCACAGAGCTGTCCAGATAGACACTGGTGTGTGTCACTGCTGGAAGGGACAGACAGCACAGAGCTGTCCAGATAGACACTGGTGTGTGTCACTGCTGGAAGGGGGAGACAGCACAGAGCTGTCCAGATAGACACTGGTGTGTGTCACTGCTGGAAGGGACACACAGCACAGAGCTGTCCAGATAGACACTGGTGTGTGTCACTGCTGGAAGGGACAGACAGCACAGAGCTGTCCAGATAGACACTGGTGTGTGTCACTGCTGGAAGGGGGAGACAGCACAGAGCTGTCCAGATAGACACTGGTGTGTGTCACTGCTGGAAGGGACAGACAGCACAGAGCTGTCCAGATAGACACTGGTGTGTGTCACTGCTGGAAGGGACAGACAGCACAGAGCTGTCCAGATAGACACTGGTGTGTGTCACTGCTGGAAGGGACAGACAGCACAGAGCTGTCCAGATAGACACTGGTGTGTGTCACTGCTGGAAGGGACAGACAGCACAGAGCTGTCCAGATAGACACTGGTGTGTGTCACTGCTGGAAGGGGGAGACAGCACAGAGCTGTTCAGATAGACACTGGAGTGTGTCACTGCTGGAAGGGACAGACAGCACGGACCTGTCCAGATAGACACTGGTGTGTGTCACTGCTGGAAGGGACAGACAGCACAGAGCTGTCCAGATAGACACTGGTGTGTGTCACTGCTGGAAGGGACAGACAGCACAGAGCTGTCCAGATAGACACTGGTGTGTGTCACTGCTGGAAGGGGGAGGCAGCACAGAGCTGTCCAGATAGACACTGGTGTGTGTCACTGCTGGAAGGGACAGACAGCACAGAGCTGTCCAGATAGACACTGGTGTGTGTCACTGCTGGAAGGGACAGACAGCACAGAGCTGTCCAGATACACACGGTGTGTGTCACTGCTGGAAGGGACAGACAGCACAGAGCTGTCCAGATAGACACTGGTGTATGTCACTGCAGGAAGGGACAGACAGCACAGAGCTGTCCAGATACACACGGTGTGTGTCACTGCTGGAAGGGACAGACAGCACAGAGCTGTCCAGATAGACAATGGTGTGTGTCACTGCTGGAAGGGACAGACAGCACAGAGCTGTCCAGATAGACACTGGTGTATGTCACTGCTGGAAGGGACAGACAGCACAGAGCTGTCCAGATACACACGGTGTGTGTCACTGCTGGAAGGGACAGACAGCACAGAGCTGTCCAGATAGACACTGGTGTGTGTCACTGCTGGAAGGGTCAGACAGCACAGAGCTGTTCAGATAGACACTGGAGTGTGTCACTGCTGGAAGGGACAGACAGCACAGAGCTGTCCAGATAGACACTGGTGTGTGTCACTGCTGGAAGGGGGAGACAGCACAGAGCTGTCCAGATAGACACTGCTGTGTGTCACTGCTGGAAGGGACAGACAGCACAGAGCTGTCCAGATAGACACTGGTGTGTGTCACTGCTGGAAGGGACAGACAGCACAGAGCTGTCCAGATAGACACTGGTGTGTGTCACTGCTGGAAGGGGGAGACAGCACAGAGCTGTCCAGATAGACACTGGTGTGTGTCACTGCTGGAAGGGACAGACAGCACAGAGCTGTTCAGATAGACACTGGAGTGTGTCACTGCTGGAAGGGACAGACAGCACAGAGCTGTCCAGATAGACACTGGTGTGTGTCACTGCTGGAAGGGACAGACAGCACAGAGCTGTCCAGATAGACACTGGTGTGTGTCACTGCTGGAAGGGGGAGACAGCACAGAGCTGTCCAGATAGACACTGGTGTGTGTCACTGCTGGAAGGGACAGACAGCACAGAGCTGTCCAGATAGACACTGGTGTGTGTCACTGCTGGAAGGGACAGACAGCACAGAGCTGTCCAATAGACACTGATGTGTGTCACTGCTGGAAGGGTCAGACAGCACAGAGCTGTCCAGATAGACACTGGTGTGTGTCACTGCTGGAAGGGTCAGACAGCACAGAGCTGTCCAGATAGACACTGGTGTGTGTCACTGCTGGAAGGGACAGACAGCACAGAGCTGTCCAGATAGACACTGGTATGTGTCACTGCTGGAAGGGTCAGACAGCACAGAGCTGTCCAGATAGACACTGGTGTGTGTCACTGCTGGAAGGGACAGACAGCACAGAGCTGTCCAGATAGACACTGGTGTGTGTCACTGCTGGAAGGGACAGACAGCACAGAGCTGTCCAATAGACACTGATGTGTGTCAATGCTGGAAGGGTCAGACAGCACAGAGCTGTCCAGATAGACACTGGTGTGTGTCGCTGCTGGAAGGGACAGACAGCACAGAGCTGTCCAATAGACACTGATGTGTGTCAATGCTGGAAGGGTCAGACAGCACAGAGCTGTCCAGATAGACACTGGTGTGTGTCGCTGCTGGAAGGGACAGACAGCACAGAGCTGTCCAGATAGACACTGGTGTGTGTCACTGCTGGAAGGGGGAGACAGCACAGAGTAGTCCAGAAAGACACTGGTGTGTGTCACTGCTGGAAGGGACAGACAGCACAGAGCTGTCCAGATAGACACTGGTGTGTGTCACTGCTGGAAGGGACAGGAAGCACAGAGCTGTCCAGAAAGACACTGGTGTGTGTCACTGCTGGAAGTGGCAGACAGCACAAGAGCTGTCCAGATAGACACTGGTGTGTGTCACTGCTGGAAGGGACAGACAGCACAAGAGCTGTCCAGATAGACACTGGTGTGTGTCACTGCTGGAAGCGACAGACAGCACAGAGCTGTCCAGATAGACACTGGCGTGTGTCACTGCTGGAAGTGGGAGACAGCACAGAGCTGTTTAGATAGACACTGGTGTGTGTCACTGCTGGAAGGGGAGACGGCTCAGAGCTGTCCAGATAGACACTGGTGTGTGTCACTGCTGGAAGGGACAGACAGCACAGAGCTGTCCAGATAGACACTGGTGTGTGTCACTGCTGGAAGGGACAGACAGCACAGAGCTGTCCAGATAGACACTGGTATGTGTCACTGCTGGAAGGGGGAGACAGCACAGAGCTGTCCAGATAGACACTGGTGTGTGTCACTGCTGGAAGGGACAGACAGCACAGAGCTGTCCAGATAGACACTGGTGTGTGTCACTGCTGGAAGGGACAGACAGCACAGAGATGTCCAGATAGACACTGGTGTGTGTCACTGCTGGAAGGGACAGACAGCACAGAGCTGTCCAATAGACACTGATGTGTGTCACTGCTGGAAGGGTCAGACAGCACAGAGCTGTCCAGATAGACACTGGTGTGTGTCACTGCTGGAAGGGTCAGACAGCACAGAGCTGTCCAGATAGACACTGGTGTGTGTCACTGCTGGAAGGGTCAGACAGCACAGAGCTGTCCAGATAGACACTGGTGTGTGTCACTGCTGGAAGGGACAGACAGCACAGAGCTGTCCAGATAGACACTGGTGTGTGTCACTGCTGGAAGGGACAGACAGCACAGAGCTGTCCAGATAGACACTGGTGTGTGTCACTGCTGGAAGGGACAGACAGCACAGAGCTGTCCAGATAGACACTGGTGTGTGTCACTGCTGGAAGGGACAGACAGCACAGAGCTGTCCAGATAGACACTGGTGTGTGTCACTGCTGGAAGGGACAGACAGCACAGAGCTGTCCAATAGACACTGATGTGTGTCAATGCTGGAAGGGTCAGACAGCACAGAGCTGTCCAGATAGACACTGGTGTGTGTCACTGCTGGAAGGGACAGACAGCACAGAGCTGTCCAGATAGACACTGGTGTGTGTCACTGCTGGAAGGGGGAGACAGCACAGATCTGTCCAGATAGACACTGGTGTGTGTCACTGCTGGAAGGGGGAGACAGCACAGAGCTGTCCAGATAGACACTGGTGTGTGTCACTGCTGGAAGGGACAGACAGCACAGAGCTGTCCAGATAGACACTGGTGTGTGTCACTGCTGGAAGGGACAGGAAGCACAGAGCTGTCCAGAAAGACACTGGTGTGTGTCACTGCTGGAAGTGACAGACAGCACAGAGCTGTCCAGATAGACACTGGTGTGTGTCACTGCTGGAAGGGACAGACAGCACAAGAGCTGTCCAGATAGACACTGGTGTGTGTCGCTGCTGGAAGGGACAGACAGCACAGAGCTGTCCAGATAGACACTGGTGTGTGTCACTGCTGCAAGTGGGAGACAGCACAGAGCTGTCCAGATAGACACTGGTGTGTGTCACTGCTGGAAGGGGAGACGGCTCAGAGCTGTCCAGATAGACACTGGTGTGTGTCACTGCTGGAAGGGACAGACAGCACAGAGCTGTCCAGATAGACACTGGTGTGTGTCGCTGCTGGAAGGGACAGACAGCACAGAGCTGTCCAGATAGACACTGGTGTGTGTCACTGCTGGAAGGGGAGACGGCTCAGAGCTGTCCAGATAGACACTGGTGTGTGTCACTGCTGGAAGGGACAGACAGCACAGAGCTGTCCAGATAGACACTGGTGTGTGTCACTGCTGGAAGGGACAGACAGCACAGAGCTGTCCAGATAGACACTGGTGTGTGTCACTGCTGGAAGGGACAGACAGCACAGAGCTGTCCAGATAGACACTGGTGTGTGTCACTGCTGCAAGTGGGAGACAGCACAGAGCTGTCCAGATAGACACTGGTGTGTGTCACTGCTGGAAGGGGAGACGGCTCAGAGCTGTCCAGATAGACACTGGTGTGTGTCACTGCTGGAAGGGACAGACAGCACAGAGCTGTCCAGATAGACACTGGTGTGTGTCACTGCTGGAAGGGACAGACAGCACAGAGCTGTCCAGATAGACACTGGTGTGTGTCACTGCTGGAAGGGACAGACAGCACAGAGCTGTCCAGATAGACACTGGTGTGTGTCACTGCTGGAAGGGGAGACGGCTCAGAGCTGTCCAGATAGACACTGGTGTGTGTCACTGCTGGAAGGGACAGACAGCACAGAGCTGTCCAGATAGACACTTGAGTGTGTCACTGCTGGAAGGGACAGACAGCACAGAGCTGTCCAGATAGACACTGGTGTGTGTCACTGCTGGAAGGGACAGACAGCACAGAGCTGTCCAGATAGACACTGGTGTGTGTCACTGCTGGAAGGGACAGACAGCACAGAGCTATCCAGATAGACACTGGTGTGTGTCACTGCTGGAAGGGGGAGACAGCACAGAGCTGTCCAGATAGACACTGGTGTGTGTCACTGCTGGAAGGGACAGACAGCACAGAGCTGTCCAGATAGACACTGGTGTGTGTCACTGCTGGAAGGGACAGGAAGCACAGAGCTGTCCAGAAAGACACTGGTGTGTGTCACTGCTGGAAGTGACAGACAGCACAGAGCTGTCCAGATAGACACTGGTGTGTGTCACTGCTGGAAGGGACAGACAGCACAAGAGCTGTCCAGATAGACACTGGTGTGTGTCACTGCTGGAAGCGACAGACAGCACAGAGCTGTCCAGATAGACACTGGCGTGTGTCACTGCTGGAAGTGGGAGACAGCACAGAGCTGTTTAGATAGACACTGGTGTGTGTCACTGCTGGAAGGGGAGACGGCTCAGAGCTGTCCAGATAGACACTGGTGTGTGTCACTGCTGGAAGGGACAGACAGCACAGAGCTGTCCAGATAGACACTGGTGTGTGTCACTGCTGGAAGGGGGAGACAGCACAGAGCTGTCCAGATAGACACTGGTGTGTGTCACTGCTGGAAGGGACAGACAGCACAGAGCTGTCCAGATAGACACTGGTGTGTGTCACTGCTGGAAGGGACAGACAGCACAGAGCTGTCCAATAGACACTGATGTGTGTCACTGCTGGAAGGGTCAGACAGCACAGAGCTGTCCAGATAGACACTGGTGTGTGTCACTGCTGGAAGGGTCAGACAGCACAGAGCTGTCCAGATAGACACTGGTGTGTGTCACTGCTGGAAGGGTCAGACAGCACAGAGCTGTCCAGATAGACACTGGTGTGTGTCACTGCTGGAAGGGACAGACAGCACAGAGCTGTCCAGATAGACACTGGTGTGTGTCACTGCTGGAAGGGGGAGACAGCACAGAGCTGTCCAGATAGACACTGGTGTGTGTCACTGCTGGAAGGGACAGACAGCACAGAGCTGTCCAGATAGACACTGGTGTGTGTCACTGCTGGAAGGGACAGACAGCACAGAGCTGTCCAATAGACACTGATGTGTGTCACTGCTGGAAGGGTCAGACAGCACAGAGCTGTCCAGATAGACACTGGTGTGTGTCACTGCTGGAAGGGTTAGACAGCACAGAGCTGTCCAGATAGACACTGGTGTGTGTCACTGCTGGAAGGGTCAGACAGCACAGAGCTGTCCAGATAGACACTGGTGTGTGTCACTGCTGGAAGGGACAGACAGCACAGAGCTGTCCAGATAGACACTGGTGTGTGTCACTGCTGGAAGGGACAGACAGCACAGAGCTGTCCAGATAGACACTGGTGTGTGTCACTGCTGGAAGGGACAGACAGCACAGAGCTGTCCAATAGACACTGATGTGTGTCACTGCTGGAAGGGGGAGACAGCACAGATCTGTCCAGATAGACACTGGTGTGTGTCACTGCTGGAAGGGGGAGACAGCACAGAGCTGTCCAGATAGACACTGGTGTGTGTCACTGCTGGAAGGGTCAGACAGCACAGAGCTGTCCAGATAGACACTGGTGTGTGTCACTGCTGGAAGGGGGAGACAGCACAGATCTGTCCAGATAGACACTGGTGTGTGTCACTGCTGGAAGGGGGAGACAGCACAGAGCTGTCCAGATAGACACTGGTGTGTGTCACTGCTGGAAGGGACAGACAGCACAGAGCTGTCCAGATAGACACTGGTGTGTGTCACTGCTGGAAGGGACAGGAAGCACAGAGCTGTCCAGAAAGACACTGGTGTGTGTCACTGCTGGAAGTGACAGACAGCACAGAGCTGTCCAGATAGACACTGGTGTGTGTCACTGCTGGAAGGGACAGACAGCACAAGAGCTGTCCAGATAGACACTGGTGTGTGTCGCTGCTGGAAGGGACAGACAGCACAGAGCTGTCCAGATAGACACTGGTGTGTGTCACTGCTGGAAGGGACAGACAGCACAGAGCTGTCCAGATAGACACTGGTGTGTGTCACTGCTGGAAGCGACAGAAAGCACAGAGCTGTCCAGATAGACACTGGCGTGTGTCACTGCTGGAAGTGGGAGACAGCACAGAGCTGTCCAGATAGACACTGGTGTGTGTCACTGCTGGAAGGGGAGACGGCTCAGAGCTGTCCAGATAGACACTGGTGTGTGTCACTGCTGGAAGGGACAGACAGCACAGAGCTGTCCAGATAGACACTGGTGTGTGTCACTGCTGGAAGGGACAGACAGCACAGAGCTGTCCAGATAGACACAGGTGTGTGTCACTGCTGGAAGGGACAGACAGCACAGAGCTGTCCAGATAGACACTGGTGTGTGTCACTGCTGGAAGGGACAGACAGCACAGAGCTGTCCAGATAGACACTGGTGTGTGTCACTGCTGGAAGTGGGAGACAGCACAGAGCTGTCCAGATAGACACTGGTGTGTGTCACTGCTGGAAGGGACAGACAGCACAGAGCTGTCCAGATAGACACTGGTGTGTGTCACTGCTGGAAGGGGAGACGGCTCAGAGCTGTCCAGATAGACACTGGTGTGTGTCACTGCTGGAAGGGACAGACAGCACAGAGCTGTCCAGATAGACACTTGAGTGTGTCACTGCTGGAAGGGACAGACAGCACAGAGCTGTCCAGATAGACACTGGTGTGAGTCACTGCTGGAAGGGACAGACAGCACAGAGCTGTCCAGATAGACACTGGTGTGTGTCACTGCTGGAAGGGACAGACAGCACAGAGCTGTCCAGATAGACACTGGTGTGTGTCACTGCTGGAAGGGGGAGACAGGACAGAGCTGTCCAGATAGACACTGGTGTGTGTCACTGCTGGAAGGGACAGACAGCACAGAGCTGTCCAGATAGACACTGGTGTGTGTCACTGCTGGAAGGGACAGACAGCACAGAGCTGTCCAGATAGACACTGCTGTGTGTCACTGCTGGAAGGGACAGACAGCACAGAGCTGTCCAGATAGACACTGGTGTGTGTCACTGCTGGAAGGGGAGACGGCTCAGAGCTGTCCAGATAGACACTGGTGTGTGTCACTGCTGGAAGGGACAGACAGCACAGAGCTGTCCAGATAGACACTGGTGTGTGTCGCTGCTGGAAGGGACAGACAGCACGGAGCTGTCCAGATAGACACTGGTGTGTGTCACTGCTGGAAGGGACAGACAGCACAGAGCTGTCCAGATAGACACTGGAGTGTGTCACTGCTGGAAGGGACAGACAGCACGGAGCTGTCCAGATAGACACTGGTGTGTGTCACTGCTGGAAGGGACAGACAGCACAGAGCTGTCCAGATAGACACTGGTGTGTGTCACTGCTGGAAGGGACAGACAGCACAGAGCTGCCCAGTTAGACACTGGTGTGTGTCACTGCTGGAAGGGTCAGACAGCACAGAGCTGTCCAGATAGACACTGGTGTGTGTCACTGCTGGAAGGGGGAGTCAGCACAGAGCTGTCCAGATAGACACTGGTGTGTGTCACTGCTGGAAGGGGGAGACAGCACAGAGCTGTCCAGATAGACACTGGTGTGTGTCACTGCTGGAAGGGACAGACAGCACAGAGCTGTCCAGATAGACACTGGTGTGTGTCACTGCTGGAAGGGACAGGAAGCACAGAGCTGTCCAGATAGACACTGGGGTGTGTCGCTGCTGGAAGGGGGACACAGCACAGAGCTGTCCAGATAGACACTGGTGTGTGTCACTGCTGGAAGGGACGGACAGCACAGAGCTGTCCAGATAGACACTGGTGTGTGTCACTGCTGGAAGGGACAGACAGCACAGAGCTGTCCAGATCGACACTGGTGTGAGTCACTGCTGGAAGGGACAGACAGCACAGAGCTGTCCAGATAGACACTGGAGTGTGTCACTGCTGGAAGGGACAGACAGCACGGAGCTGTCCAGATAGACACTGGTGTGTGTCACTGCTGGAAGGGACAGACAGCACAGAGCTGTCCAGATAGACACTGGAGTGTGTCACTGCTGGAAGGGACAGACAGCACGGAGCTGTCCAGATAGACACTGGTGTGTGTCACTGCTGGAAGGGACAGACAGCACAGAGCTGTCCAGATAGACACTGGTGTGTGTCACTGCTGGAAGGGACAGACAGCACAGAGCTGCCCAGTTAGACACTGGTGTGTGTCACTGCTGGAAGGGTCAGACAGCACAGAGCTGTCCAGATAGACACTGGTGTGTGTCACTGCTGGAAGGGGGAGTCAGCACAGAGCTGTCCAGATAGACACTGGTGTGTGTCACTGCTGGAAGGGGGAGACAGCACAGAGCTGTCCAGATAGACACTGGTGTGTGTCACTGCTGGAAGGGACAGACAGCACAGAGCTGTCCAGATAGACACTGGTGTGTGTCACTGCTGGAAGGGACAGGAAGCACAGAGCTGTCCAGATAGACAATGCTGTGTGTCACTGCTGGAAGGGACAGACAACACAGAGCTGTCCAGATAGGCACTGGTGTGTGTCACTGCTGGAAGGGACAGACAGCACAGAGCTGTCCAGATAGACACTGGGGTGTGTCGCTGCTGGAAGGGGGACACAGCACAGAGCTGTCCAGATAGACACTGGTGTGTGTCACTGCTGGAAGGGACGGACAGCACAGAGCTGTCCAGATAGACACTGGTGTGTGTCTCTGCTGGAAGGGACAGACAGCACAGAGCTGTCCAGATAGACACTGGTGTGTGTCACTGCTGGAAGGGACAGACAGCACAGAGCTGTCCAGATCGACACTGGTGTGAGTCACTGCTGGAAGGGACAGACAGCACAGAGCTGTCCAGATAGACACTGGTGTGTGTCACTGCTGGAAGGGACAGACAGCACAGAGCTGTCCAGATAGACACTGGTGTGTGTCACTGCTGGAAGGGACAGACAGCACAGAGCTGTCCAGATCGACACTGGTGTGTGTCACTGCTGGAAGGGACAGACAGCACAGAGCTGTCCAGATAGACACTGGTGTGTGTCACTGCTGGAAGGGACAGACAGCACAGAGCTGTCCAGATAGACACTGGTGTGTGTCACTGCTGGAAGGGACAGACAGCACAGAGCTGTCCAGATCGACACTGGTGTGAGTCACTGCTGGAAGGGACAGACAGCACAGAGCTGTCCAGATAGACACTGGTGTGTGTCACTGCTGTAAGGGGGAGACAGCACAGAGCTGTCCAGATAGACACTGGTGTGTGTCACTGCTGGAAGGGACAGACAGCACAGAGCTGTCCAGATAGACACTGGTGTGTGTCACTGCTGGAAGGGACAGACAGCACAGAGCTGTCCAGATAGACACAGGTGTGTGTCACTGCTGGAAGGGACAGACAGCACAGAGCTGTCCAGATAGACACTGGTGTGTGTCACTGCTGGAAGGGACAGACAGCACAGAGCTGTCCAGATAGACACTGGTGTGTGTCACTGCTGGAAGTGGGAGACAGCACAGAGCTGTCCAGATAGACACTGGTGTGTGTCACTGCTGGAAGGGACAGACAGCACAGAGCTGTCCAGATAGACACTGGTGTGTGTCACTGCTGGAAGGGGAGACGGCTCAGAGCTGTCCAGATAGACACTGGTGTGTGTCACTGCTGGAAGGGACAGACAGCACAGAGCTGTCCAGATAGACACTTGAGTGTGTCACTGCTGGAAGGGACAGACAGCACAGAGCTGTCCAGATAGACACTGGTGTGAGTCACTGCTGGAAGGGACAGACAGCACAGAGCTGTCCAGATAGACACTGGTGTGTGTCACTGCTGGAAGGGACAGACAGCACAGAGCTGTCCAGATAGACACTGGTGTGTGTCACTGCTGGAAGGGGGAGACAGGACAGAGCTGTCCAGATAGACACTGGTGTGTGTCACTGCTGGAAGGGACAGACAGCACAGAGCTGTCCAGATAGACACTGGTGTGTGTCACTGCTGGAAGGGACAGACAGCACAGAGCTGTCCAGATAGACACTGCTGTGTGTCACTGCTGGAAGGGACAGACAGCACAGAGCTGTCCAGATAGACACTGGTGTGTGTCACTGCTGGAAGGGGAGACGGCTCAGAGCTGTCCAGATAGACACTGGTGTGTGTCACTGCTGGAAGGGACAGACAGCACAGAGCTGTCCAGATAGACACTGGTGTGTGTCGCTGCTGGAAGGGACAGACAGCACGGAGCTGTCCAGATAGACACTGGTGTGTGTCACTGCTGGAAGGGACAGACAGCACAGAGCTGTCCAGATAGACACTGGAGTGTGTCACTGCTGGAAGGGACAGACAGCACGGAGCTGTCCAGATAGACACTGGTGTGTGTCACTGCTGGAAGGGACAGACAGCACAGAGCTGTCCAGATAGACACTGGTGTGTGTCACTGCTGGAAGGGACAGACAGCACAGAGCTGCCCAGTTAGACACTGGTGTGTGTCACTGCTGGAAGGGTCAGACAGCACAGAGCTGTCCAGATAGACACTGGTGTGTGTCACTGCTGGAAGGGGGAGTCAGCACAGAGCTGTCCAGATAGACACTGGTGTGTGTCACTGCTGGAAGGGGGAGACAGCACAGAGCTGTCCAGATAGACACTGGTGTGTGTCACTGCTGGAAGGGACAGACAGCACAGAGCTGTCCAGATAGACACTGGTGTGTGTCACTGCTGGAAGGGACAGGAAGCACAGAGCTGTCCAGATAGACAATGCTGTGTGTCACTGCTGGAAGGGACAGACAACACAGAGCTGTCCAGATAGGCACTGGTGTGTGTCACTGCTGGAAGGGACAGACAGCACAGAGCTGTCCAGATAGACACTGGGGTGTGTCGCTGCTGGAAGGGGGACACAGCACAGAGCTGTCCAGATAGACACTGGTGTGTGTCACTGCTGGAAGGGACGGACAGCACAGAGCTGTCCAGATAGACACTGGTGTGTGTCACTGCTGGAAGGGACAGACAGCACAGAGCTGTCCAGATCGACACTGGTGTGAGTCACTGCTGGAAGGGACAGACAGCACAGAGCTGTCCAGATAGACACTGGAGTGTGTCACTGCTGGAAGGGACAGACAGCACGGAGCTGTCCAGATAGACACTGGTGTGTGTCACTGCTGGAAGGGACAGACAGCACAGAGCTGTCCAGATAGACACTGGAGTGTGTCACTGCTGGAAGGGACAGACAGCACGGAGCTGTCCAGATAGACACTGGTGTGTGTCACTGCTGGAAGGGACAGACAGCACAGAGCTGTCCAGATAGACACTGGTGTGTGTCACTGCTGGAAGGGACAGACAGCACAGAGCTGCCCAGTTAGACACTGGTGTGTGTCACTGCTGGAAGGGTCAGACAGCACAGAGCTGTCCAGATAGACACTGGTGTGTGTCACTGCTGGAAGGGGGAGTCAGCACAGAGCTGTCCAGATAGACACTGGTGTGTGTCACTGCTGGAAGGGGGAGACAGCACAGAGCTGTCCAGATAGACACTGGTGTGTGTCACTGCTGGAAGGGACAGACAGCACAGAGCTGTCCAGATAGACACTGGTGTGTGTCACTGCTGGAAGGGACAGGAAGCACAGAGCTGTCCAGATAGACAATGCTGTGTGTCACTGCTGGAAGGGACAGACAACACAGAGCTGTCCAGATAGGCACTGGTGTGTGTCACTGCTGGAAGGGACAGACAGCACAGAGCTGTCCAGATAGACACTGGGGTGTGTCGCTGCTGGAAGGGGGACACAGCACAGAGCTGTCCAGATAGACACTGGTGTGTGTCACTGCTGGAAGGGACGGACAGCACAGAGCTGTCCAGATAGACACTGGTGTGTGTCACTGCTGGAAGGGGGAGACAGCACAGAGCTGTCCTGATAGACACTGGTGTGTGTCACAGCTGGAAGGGAAAGACAGCACAGAGCTGTCCAGATAGACACTGGTGTGTGTCACTGCTGGAAGCGACAGACAGCACAGAGCTGTCCAGATAGACACTGGTGTGTGTCACTGCTGGAAGGGACAGACAGCACAGAGCTGTCCAGATCGACACTGGTGTGAGTCACTGCTGGAAGGGACAGACAGCACAGAGCTGTCCAGATAGACACTGGTGTGTGTCACTGCTGTAAGGGGGAGACAGCACAGAGCTGTCCAGATAGACACTGGTGTGTGTCACTGCTGGAAGGGACAGACAGCACAGAGCTGTCCAGATAGACACTGGTGTGTGTCACTGCTGGAAGGGGGAGACAGCACAGAGCTGTCCAGATAGACACTGGTGTGTGTCACTGCTGGAAGGTACAGACAGCACAGAGCTGTCCAGATAGACACTGGTGTGTGTCACTGCTGGAAGGGACAGACAGCACAGAGCTGTCCAGATAGACACTGGTGTGTGTCACTGCTGGAAGGGACAGACAGCACAGAGCTGTCCAGATAGACACTGGTGTGTGTCGCTGCTGGAAGGGACAGAGAGCACACAGCTGTCCAGATAGACACTGGTGTGTGTCACTGCTGGAAGGGACAGACAGCACAGAGCTGTCCAGATAGACACTGGGGTGTGTCACTGCTGAAAGGGAGAGACAGCACAGAGCTGTCCAGATAGACACTGGTGTGTGTCACTGCTGGAAGGGACAGACAGCACAGAGCTGTCCAGATAGACACTGGTGTGTGTCACTGCTGGGAGGGACAGACAGCACAGAGCTGTCCAGATAGACACTGGTGTTAGTCACTGCTGGAAGGGACAGACAGCACAGAGCTGTCCAGACAGACACTGGTGTGTGTCACTGCTGGAAGGGACAGAAAGCACGGAGCAGTCCAGATAGACACTGGTGCGTGTCACTGCTGGAAGGGACAGACAGCACGGAGCTGTCCAGATAGACACTGGTGTGTGTCACTGCTGGAAGGGACAGACAGCACAGAGCTGTCCAGATAGACACTGGTGTGTGTCACTGCTGGAAAGGACAGACAGCACAGAGCTGTCCAGATAGACACTGGTGTGTGTCACTGCTGGAAGGGGGAGACAGCACAGAGCTGTCCAGATAGACACTGGTGTGTGTCACTGCTGGAAGGGACAGACAGCACAGAGCTGTCCAGATAGACAGTGGTGTGTGTCACTGCTGGAAGGGACAGACAGCACAGAGCTGTCCAGATAGACACTGGTGTGTGTCACTGCTGGAAAGGACAGACAGCACAGAGCTGCCCAGATAGACACTGGTGTGTGTCACTGCTGGAAGGGACAGACAGCACAGAGCTGCCCAGATAGACACTGGTGTGTGTCACTGCTGGAAGGGACAGACAGCACAGAGCTGTCCAGATAGACACTGGTGTGTGTCACTGCTGGAAGGGACAGACAGCACAGAGCTGTCCAGATAGACACTGGTGTGTGTCACTGCTGGAAAGGACAGACAGCACAGAGCTGTCCAGATAGACACTGGTGTGTGTCACTGCTGGAAAGGACAGACAGCACAGAGCTGCCCAGATAGACACTGGTGTGTGTCACTGCTGGAAGGGACAGACAGCACATAGCTGTCCAGATAGACACTGGTGTGTGTCACTGCTGGAAGGGACAGACAGCACAGAGCTGTCCAGATAGACACTGGTGTGTGTCACTGCTGGAAGGGACAGACAGCACAGAGCTGTCCAGATAGACACTGGAGTGTGTCACTGCTGGAAGGGACAGACAGCACAGAGCTGTCCAGATAGACACTGGTGTGTGTCATTGCTGGTAGGGGGAGACGGCACAGAGCTGTCCAGATAGACACTGGTGTGTGTCACTGCTGGAAGGGACAGACAGCACAGAGCTGTCCCGATAGACACTGGTGTGTGTCACTGCTGGAAGGGGGAGACAGCACAGAGCTGTCCAGATAGTCACTGGTGTGTGTCACTGCTGGAAGGGACAGACAGCACAGAGCTGTCCAGATAGACACTGGTGTGTGTCACTGCTGGAAGGGACAGACAGCACAGAGCTGTCCAGATAGGCACTGGTGTGTGTCACTGCTGGAAGGGACAGACAGCACAGAGCTGTCCAGATAGACACTGGTGTGTGTCACTGCTGGAAGGGACAGACAGCACAGAGCTGTCCAGATAGACACTGGTGTGTGTCACTGCTGGAAGGGACAGACAGCACAGAGCTGCCCAGATAGACACTGGTGTGTGTCACTGCTGGAAGGGGGAGACAGCACAGAGCTGTCCAGATAGACACTGGTGTGTGTCACTGCTGGAAGGGACAGACAGCACAGAGCTGTCCAGATAGACACTGGTGTGTGTCACTGCTGGAAGGGACAGACAGCACAGAGCTGTCCAGATAGACACTGGTGTGTGTCACTGCTGGAAGGGACAGACAGCACAGAGCTGTCCAGATAGACACTGGTGTGTGTCACTGCTGGAAGGGACAGACAGCACAGAGCTGTCCAGATAGACACTGGTGTGTGTCGCTGCTGGAAGGGACAGACAGCACAGAGCTGTCCAGATAGGCACTGGTGTGTGTCACTGCTGGAAGGGACAGACAGCACAGAGCTGTCCAGATAGACACTGGTGTGTGTCACTGCTGGAAGGGGGAGACAGCACAGAGCTGTCCAGATAGACACTGGTGTGTGTCGCTGCTGGAAGGGAGAGACAGCACAGAGCTGTCCAGATAGACACTGGTGTGTGTCGCTGCTGGAAGGGACAGACAGCACAGAGCTGTCCAGATAGACACTGGTGTGTGTCACTGCTGGAAGGGGGAGACAGCACAGAGCTGTCCAGATAGTCACTGGTGTGTGTCACTGCTGGAAGGGACAGACAGCACAGAGCTGTCCAATAGACACTGGTGTGTGTCACTGTTGGAAGGGACAGACAGCACAGAGCTGTCCAGATAGACACTGGTGTGTGTCCCTGCTGGAAGGGACAGACAGCACAGAGCTGTCCAGATAGACACTGGTGTGTGTCACTGCTGGAAGGGGGAGACAGCACAGAGCTGTCCAGATAGTCACTGGTGTGTGTCACTGCTGGAAGGGACAGACAGCACAGAGCTGTCCAGATAGACACTGGTGTGTGTCACTGTTGGAAGGGACAGACAGCACAGAGCTGTCCAGATAGACACTGGTGTGTGTCCCTGCTGGAAGGGACAGACAGCACAGAGCTGTCCAGATAGACACTGGTGTGTGTCACTGCTGGAAGGGGGAGACAGCACAGAGCTGTCCAGATAGTCACTGGTGTGTGTCACTGCTGGAAGTGACAGACAGTACAGAGCTATCCAGATAGACACTGGTGTGTGTCACTGCTGGAAGGGACAGGCAGCACAGAGCTGTCCAGATAGACACTGGTGTGTGTCACTGCTGGAAGTGACAGACAGCACAGAGCTGTCCAGATAGACACTGGTGTGTGTCACTGCTGGAAGTGGGAGACAGCACAGAGCTGTCCAGATAGACACTGGTGTGTGTCACTGCTGGAAGGGACAGACAGCACAGAGCTGTCCAGATAGACACTGGTGTGTGTCACTGCTGGAAGGGACAGACAGCACAGAGCTGTCCAGATAGACACTGGTGTGTGTCACTGCTGGAAGGGACAGACAGCACAGAGCTGTCCAGATAGACACTGGTGTGTGTCACTGCTCGAAGTGACAGACAGCACAGAGCTGTCCAGATACACACGGTGTGTGTCACTGCTGGAAGAGACAGACAGCACAGAGCTGTCCAGATAGACACTGGTGTGTGTCACAGCTGGAAGGGAAAGACAGCACAGAGCTGTCCAGATAGACACTGGTGTGTGTCACTGCTGGAAGCGACAGACAGCACAGAGCTGTCCAGATAGACACTGGTGTGTGTCACTGCTGGAAGGGACAGACAGCACAGAGCTGTCCAGATAGACACTGGTGTGTGTCACTGCTGGAAGGGACAGACAGCACAGAGCTGTCCAGATAGACACTGGTGTGTGTCACTGCTGGAAGGGACAGACAGCACAGAGCTGTCCAGATAGACACTGGTGTGTGTCACTGCTGGAAGGGACAGACAGCACAGAGCTGTCCAGATAGACACTGGTGTGTGTCGCTGCTGGAAGGGAGAGACAGCACAGAGCTGTCCAGATAGACACTGGTGTGTGTCACTGCTGGAAGGGGGAGACAGCACAGAGCTGTCCAGATAGTCACTGGTGTGTGTCACTGCTGGAAGGGACAGACAGCACAGAGCTGTCCAGATAGACACTGGTGTGTGTCACTGCTGGAAGGGACAGACAGCACAGAGCTGTCCAGATAGACACTGGTGTGTGTCACTGCTGGAAGGGGGAGACAGCACAGAGCTGTCCAGATAGTCACTGGTGTGTGTCACTGCTGGAAGGGACAGACAGCACAGAGCTGTCCAGATAGGCACTGGTGTGTGTCACTGCTGGAAGGGACAGACAGCACAGAGCTGTCCAGATAGACACTGCTGTGTGTCACTGCTGGAAGAGGGAGACAGCACAGAGCTGTCCAGATAGACACTGGTGTGTGTCGCTGCTGGAAGGGGGAGACAGCACAGAGCTGTCCAGATAGACACTGGTGTGTGTCGCTGCTGGAAGGGGGAGACAGCACAGAGCTGTCCAGATAGACACTGGTGTGTGTCACTGCTGGAAGGGGGAGACAGCACAGAGCTGTCCAGATAGACACTGGTGTGTGTCACTGCTGGAAGGGACAGACAGCACAGAGCTGTCCAGATAGACACTGGTGTGTGTCACTGCTGGAAGGGACAGACAGCACAGAGCTGTCCAGATAGACACTGGTGTGTGTCACTGCTGGAAGGGACAGACAGCACAGAGCTGTCCAGATAGACACTGGTGTGTGTCACTGCTGGAAGGGACAGACAGCACAGAGCTGTCCAGATAGACACTGGTGTGTGTCACTGCTGGAAGTGACAGACAGCACAGAGCTGTCCAGATACACACGGTGTGTGTCACTGCTGGAAGAGACAGACAGCACAGAGCTGTCCAGATAGACACTGGTGTGTGTCACTGCTGGACGGGACAGACAGCACAGAGCTGTCCAGATAGACACTGGTGTGTGTCACTGCTGGAAGCGACAGACAGCACAGAGCTGTCCAGATACACACGGTGTGTGTCACTGCTGGAAGAGACAGACAGCACAGAGCTGTCCAGATAGACACTGGTGTGTGTCACAGCTGGAAGGGAAAGACAGCACAGAGCTGTCCAGATAGACACTGGTGTGTGTCACTGCTGGAAGCGACAGACAGCACAGAGCTGTCCAGATAGACACTGGTGTGTGTCACTGCTGGAAGGGACAGACAGCACAGAGCTGTCCAGATAGACACTGGTGTGTGTCACTGCTGGAAGGGACAGACAGCACAGAGCTGTCCAGATAGACACTGGTGTGTGTCACTGCTGGAAGGGACAGACAGCACAGAGCTGTCCAGATAGACACTGGTGTGTGTCGCTGCTGGAAGGGACAGACAGCACAGAGCTGTCCAGATAGGCACTGGTGTGTGTCACTGCTGGAAGGGACAGACAGCACAGAGCTGTCCAGATAGACACTGGTGTGTGTCACTGCTGGAAGGGGGAGACAGCACAGAGCTGTCCAGATAGACACTGGTGTGTGTCGCTGCTGGAAGGGAGAGACAGCACAGAGCTGTCCAGATAGACACTGGTGTGTGTCGCTGCTGGAAGGGACAGACAGCACAGAGCTGTCCAGATAGACACTGGTGTGTGTCACTGCTGGAAGGGGGAGACAGCACAGAGCTGTCCAGATAGTCACTGGTGTGTGTCACTGCTGGAAGGGACAGACAGCACAGAGCTGTCCAATAGACACTGGTGTGTGTCACTGTTGGAAGGGACAGACAGCACAGAGCTGTCCAGATAGACACTGGTGTGTGTCCCTGCTGGAAGGGACAGACAGCACAGAGCTGTCCAGATAGACACTGGTGTGTGTCAATGCTGGAAGGAACAGACAGCACAGAACTGTCCAAACAGACACTGGTGTGTGTCACTGCTGGAAGTGACAGACAGCACAGAGCTGTCCAGATAGTCACTGGTGTGTGTCACTGCTGGAAGGGACAGACAGCACAGAGCTGTCCAGATAGACACTGGTGTGTGTCACTGCTGGAAGTGACAGACAGCACAGAGCTGTCCAGATAGACACTGGTGTGTGTCACTGCTGGAAGGGACAGGCAGCACAGAGCTGTCCAGATAGACACTGGTGTGTGTCACTGCTGGAAGTGACAGACAGCACAGAGCTGTCCAGATAGACACTGGTGTGTGTCACTGCTGGAAGGGACAGACAGCACAGAGCTGTCCAGATAGACACTGGTGTGTGTCACTGCTGGAAGGGACAGACAGCACAGAGCTGTCCAGATAGACACTGGTGTGTGTCACTGCTGGAAGGGACAGACAGCACAGAGCTGTCCAGATAGACACTGGTGTGTGTCACTGCTCGAAGTGACAGACAGCACAGAGCTGTCCAGATACACACGGTGTGTGTCACTGCTGGAAGAGACAGACAGCACAGAGCTGTCCAGATAGACACTGGTGTGTGTCACTGCTGGAAGGGACAGACAGCACAGAGCTGTCCAGATAGACACTGGTGTGTGTCACAGCTGGAAGGGAAAGACAGCACAGAGCTGTCCAGATAGACACTGGTGTGTGTCACTGCTGGAAGCGACAGACAGCACAGAGCTGTCCAGATAGACACTGGTGTGTGTCACTGCTGGAAGGGACAGACAGCACAGAGCTGTCCAGATAGACACTGGTGTGTGTCACTGCTGGAAGGGACAGACAGCACAGAGCTGTCCAGATAGACACTGGTGTGTGTCACTGCTGGAAGGGACAGACAGCACAGAGCTGTCCAGATAGACACTGGTGTGTGTCACTGCTGGAAGGGACAGACAGCACAGAGCTGTCCAGATAGACACTGGTGTGTGTCGCTGCTGGAAGGGAGAGACAGCACAGAGCTGTCCAGATAGACACTGGTGTGTGTCACTGCTGGAAGGGGGAGACAGCACAGAGCTGTCCAGATAGTCACTGGTGTGTGTCACTGCTGGAAGGGACAGACAGCACAGAGCTGCCCAGATAGACACTGGTGTGTGTCACTGCTGGAAGAGACAGACAGCACAGAGCTGTCCAGATAGACACTGGTGTGTGTCACAGCTGGAAGGGAAAGACAGCACAGAGCTGTCCAGATAGACACTGGTGTGTGTCACTGCTGGAAGCGACAGACAGCACAGAGCTGTCCAGATAGACACTGGTGTGTGTCACTGCTGGAAGGGACAGACAGCACAGAGCTGTCCAGATAGACACTGGTGTGTGTCACTGCTGGAAGGGACAGACAGCACAGAGCTGTCCAGATAGACACTGGTGTGTGTCACTGCTGGAAGGGACAGACAGCACAGAGCTGTCCAGATAGACACTGGTGTGTGTCGCTGCTGGAAGGGAGAGACAGCACAGAGCTGTCCAGATAGACACTGGTGTGTGTCGCTGCTGGAAGGGAGAGACAGCACAGAGCTGTCCAGATAGACACTGGTGTGTGTCACTGCTGGAAGGGGGAGACAGCACAGAGCTGTCCAGATAGTCACTGGTGTGTGTCACTGCTGGAAGGGACAGACAGCACAGAGCTGTCCAGATAGACACTGGTGTGTGTCACTGCTGGACGGGACAGACAGCACAGAGCTGTCCAGATAGACACTGGTGTGTGTCACTGCTGGAAGGGACAGACAGCACAGAGCTGTCCAGATAGACACTGGTGTGTGTCACTGCTGGAAGGGGGAGACAGCACAGAGCTGTCCAGATAGTCACTGGTGTGTGTCACTGCTGGAAGGGACAGACAGCACGGAGCTGTCCAGATAGACACTGGTGTGTGTCACTGCTGGAAGGGACAGACAGCACAGAGCTGTCCAGATAGACACTGGTGTGTGTCACTGCTGGACGGGACAGACAGCACAGAGCTGTCCAGATAGTCACTGGTGTGTGTCACTGCTGGAAGGGACAGACAGCACAGAGCTGTCCAGATAGACACTGGTGTGTGTCACTGCTGGAAGAGGGAGACAGCACAGAGCTGTCCAGATAGACACTGGTGTGTGTCGCTGCTGGAAGGGGGAGACAGCACAGAGCTGTCCAGATAGACACTGGTGTGTGTCACTGCTGGAAGGGGGAGACAGCACAGAGCTGTCCAGATAGTCACTGGTGTGTGTCACTGCTGGAAGGGACAGACAGCACAGAGCTGTCCAGATAGGCACTGGTGTGTGTCACTGCTGGAAGGGACAGACAGCACAGAGCTGTCCAGATAGACACTGGTGTGTGTCACTGCTGGAAGAGGGAGACAGCACAGAGCTGTCCAGATAGACACTGGTGTGTGTCGCTGCTGGAAGGGGGAGACAGCACAGAGCTGTCCAGATAGACACTGGTGTGTGTCACTGCTGGAAGGGACAGACAGCACAGAGCTGTCCAGATAGACACTGGTGTGTGTCACTGCTGGAAGTGACAGACAGCACAGAGCTGTCCAGATACACACGGTGTGTGTCACTGCTGGAAGAGACAGACAGCACAGAGCTGTCCAGATAGACACTGGTGTGTGTCACTGCTGGACGGGACAGACAGCACAGAGCTGTCCAGATAGACACTGGTGTGTGTCACTGCTGGAAGCGACAGACAGCACAGAGCTGTCCAGATAGACACTGGTGTGTGTCACTGCTGGAAGTGGGAGACAGCACAGAGCTGTCCAGATAGACACTGGTGTGTGTCACTGCTGGAAGGGACAGACAGCACAGAGCTGTCCAGATAGACACTGGTGTGTGTCACTGCTGGAAGGGACAGACAGCACAGAGCTGTCCAGATACACACGGTGTGTGTCACTGCTGGAAGACACAGACAGCACAGAGCTGTCCAGATAGACACTGGTGTGTGTCACTGCTGGAAGGGGAGACGGCTCAGAGCTGTCCAGATATACACTGGTGTGTGTCACTGCTGGAAGGGACAGACAGCATAGAGCTGTCCAGATAGACACTGGTGTGTGTCACTGCTGGAAGGGACAGACAGCACAGAGCTGTCCAGATAGACACTGGTGTGTGTCACTGCTGGAAGGAACAGACAGCACAGAGCTGTCCAGATACACACGGTGTGTGTCACTGCTGGAGGGGGAGACAGCACAGAGCTGTCCAGATACACACGGTGTGTGTCACTGCTGGAAGGGACAGACAGCACAGAGCTGTCCAGATAGACAATGGTGTGTGTCACTGCTGGAAGGGACAGACAGCACAGAGCTGCCCAGATAGACACTGGTGTGTGTCACTGCTGGAAGGGGGAGACAGCACAGAGCTGTCCAGATAGACACTGGTGTGTGTCACTGCTGGAAGGGACAGACAGCACAGAGCTGTCCAGATAGACACTGGTGTGTGTCACTGCTGGAAGGGACAGACAGCACAGAGCTGTGCAGAAAGACACTGGTGTGTGTCACTGCTGGAAGTGACAGACAGCACAGAGCTGTCCAGATAGACACTGATGTGTGTCACTGCTGGAAGGGACAGACAGCACAGAGCTGTCCAGATAGACACTGGTGTGTGTCACTGCTGGAAGGGGGAGTCAGCACAGAGCTGTCGAGATAGACACTGGTGTGTGTCACTGCTGGAAGGGACAGACAGCACAGAGCTGTCCAGATAGACACTGGTGTGTGTCACTGCTGGAAGGGACAGACAGCACAGAGCTGTCCAGATAGACACTGGTGTGTGTCACTGCTGGAAGGGACCGACAGCACAGAGCTGTCCAGATAGACACTGGTGTGTGTCACTGCTGGAAGGGACAGACAGCACAGAGCTGTCCAGATAGACACTGGTGTGTGTCACTGCTGGAAGGGACAGACAGCACAGAGCTGTCCAGATAGACACTGGTGTGTGTCACTGCTGGAAGGGACAGACAGCTCAGAGCTGTCCAGATAGACACTGGTGTTTGTCACTGCTGGAAGGGACAGACAGCACAGAGCTGTCCAGATAGACACTGGTGTGTGTCACTGCTGTAAGGGGGAGACAGCACAGAGCTGTCCAGATAGACACTGGTGTTTGTCACTGCTGGAAGGGACAGACAGCACAGAGCTGTCCAGATAGACACTGGTGTGTGTCACTGCTGTAAGGGGGAGACAGCACAGAGCTGTCCAGATAGACACTGGTGTTTGTCACTGCTGGAAGGGACAGACAGCACAGAGCTGTCCAGACAGACACTGGTGTGTCACTGCTGGAAGGGACAGACAGCACGGAGCTGTCCAGATAGACACTGGTGTGAGTCACTGCTGGAAGGGACAGACAGCACGGAGCTGTCCAGATAGACACTGGTGTGTGTCACTGCTGGAAGGGGAGACAGCACAGAGCTGTCCAGATAGACACTGGTGTGTGTCACTGCTGGAAGGGACAGACAGCACAGAGCTGTCCAGACAGACACTGGTGTGTGTCACTGCTGGAAGGGACAGACAGCACGGAGCTGTCCAGATAGACACTGGTGTGTGTCACTGCCGGAAGGGACAGACAGCACAGAGCTGTCCAGATAGACACTGGTGTGTGTCACTGCTGGAAGGGACAGACAGCACAGAGCTGTCCAGATAGACACTGGTGTGTGTCACTGCTGGAAAGGACAGACAGCACAGAGCTGTCCAGATAGACACTGGTGTGTGTCACTGCTGGAAGGGACAGACAGCACAGAGCTGTCCAGATAGACACTGGTGTGTGTCACTGCTGGACGGGACAGACAGCACAGAGCTGTCCAGATAGACACTGGTGTGTGTCACTGCTGGAAGGGACAGACAGCACAGAGCTGTCCAGATAGACACTGGTGTGTGTCACTGCTGGAAGGGACAGACAGCACAGAGCTGTCCAGATAGACACTGGTGTGTGTCACTGCTGGAAGGGACAGACAGCACAGAGCTGTCCAGATAGACACTGGTGTGTGTCACTGCTGGAAGGGACAGACAGCACAGAGCTGTCCAGATAGACACTGGTGTGTGTCATTGCTGGAAGGGACAGACAGCACAGGGCTGTCCAGATAGACACTGGTGTGTGTCACTGCTGGAAGGGACAGACAGCACAGAGCTGTCCAGATAGACACCGGTGTGTGTCACTGCTGGAAGGGACAGACAGCACAGAGCTGTCCAGATAGACACTGGTGTGTGTCACTGCTGGAAGGGACAGACAGCACAGAGCTGTCCAGATAGACACTGGTGTGTGTCGCTGCTGGAAGGGACAGGCAGCACAGAGCTGTCCAGATAGACACTGGTGTGTGTCACTGCTGGAAGGGACAGACAGCACAGAGCTGTCCAGATAGACACTGGTGTGTGTCACTGCTGGAAGGGACAGACAGCACAGAGCTGTCCAGATAGACACTGGTGTGTGTCACTGCTGGAAGGGACAGACAGCACAGAGCTGTCCAGATAGACACTGGTGTGTGTCACTGCTGGAAGGGACAGACAGCACAGAGCTGTCCAGATAGACACTGGTGTGTGTCACTGCTGGAAGGGACAGACAGCACAGAGCTGTCCAGATAGACACTGGTGTGTGTCACTGCTGGAAGGGACAGACAGCACAGAGCTGTCCAGATAGACACTGGAGTGTGTCACTGCTGGAAGGGACAGACAGCACAGATCTGTCCAGATAGACACTGGTGTGTGTCACTGCTGGTAGGGGGAGACAGCACAGATCTGTCCAGATAGACACTGGTGTGTGTCACTGCTGGTAGGGGGAGACGGCACAGAGCTGTCCAGATAGACACTGGAGTGTGTCACTGCTGGAAGGGACAGGCAGCACAGAGCTGTCCAGATAGATACTGGTGTGTGTCACTGCTGGAAGTGACAGACAGCACAGAGCTGTCCAGATACACACGGTGTGTGTCACTGCTGGAAGAGACAGACAGCACAGAGCTGTCCAGATAGACACTGGTGTGTGTCACTGCTGGACGGGACAGACAGCACAGAGCTGTCCAGATAGACACTGGTGTGTGTCACTGCTGGAAGCGACAGACAGCACAGAGCTGTCCAGATACACACGGTGTGTGTCACTGCTGGAAGAGACAGACAGCACAGAGCTGTCCAGATAGACACTGGTGTGTGTCACAGCTGGAAGGGAAAGACAGCACAGAGCTGTCCAGATAGACACTGGTGTGTGTCACTGCTGGAAGCGACAGACAGCACAGAGCTGTCCAGATAGACACTGGTGTGTGTCACTGCTGGAAGGGACAGACAGCACAGAGCTGTCCAGATAGACACTGGTGTGTGTCACTGCTGGAAGGGACAGACAGCACAGAGCTGTCCAGATAGACACTGGTGTGTGTCACTGCTGGAAGGGACAGACAGCACAGAGCTGTCCAGATAGACACTGGTGTGTGTCGCTGCTGGAAGGGACAGACAGCACAGAGCTGTCCAGATAGGCACTGGTGTGTGTCACTGCTGGAAGGGACAGACAGCACAGAGCTGTCCAGATAGACACTGGTGTGTGTCACTGCTGGAAGGGGGAGACAGCACAGAGCTGTCCAGATAGACACTGGTGTGTGTCGCTGCTGGAAGGGAGAGACAGCACAGAGCTGTCCAGATAGACACTGGTGTGTGTCGCTGCTGGAAGGGACAGACAGCACAGAGCTGTCCAGATAGACACTGGTGTGTGTCACTGCTGGAAGGGGGAGACAGCACAGAGCTGTCCAGATAGTCACTGGTGTGTGTCACTGCTGGAAGGGACAGACAGCACAGAGCTGTCCAATAGACACTGGTGTGTGTCACTGTTGGAAGGGACAGACAGCACAGAGCTGTCCAGATAGACACTGGTGTGTGTCCCTGCTGGAAGGGACAGACAGCACAGAGCTGTCCAGATAGACACTGGTGTGTGTCACTGCTGGAAGGAACAGACAGCACAGAACTGTCCAAACAGACACTGGTGTGTGTCACTGCTGGAAGTGACAGACAGCACAGAGCTGTCCAGATAGTCACTGGTGTGTGTCACTGCTGGAAGGGACAGACAGCACAGAGCTGTCCAGATAGACACTGGTGTGTGTCACTGCTGGAAGTGACAGACAGCACAGAGCTGTCCAGATAGACACTGGTGTGTGTCACTGCTGGAAGGGACAGGCAGCACAGAGCTGTCCAGATAGACACTGGTGTGTGTCACTGCTGGAAGTGACAGACAGCACAGAGCTGTCCAGATAGACACTGGTGTGTGTCACTGCTGGAAGGGACAGACAGCACAGAGCTGTCCAGATAGACACTGGTGTGTGTCACTGCTGGAAGGGACAGACAGCACAGAGCTGTCCAGATAGACACTGGTGTGTGTCACTGCTGGAAGGGACAGACAGCACAGAGCTGTCCAGATAGACACTGGTGTGTGTCACTGCTCGAAGTGACAGACAGCACAGAGCTGTCCAGATACACACGGTGTGTGTCACTGCTGGAAGAGACAGACAGCACAGAGCTGTCCAGATAGACACTGGTGTGTGTCACAGCTGGAAGGGAAAGACAGCACAGAGCTGTCCAGATAGACACTGGTGTGTGTCACTGCTGGAAGCGACAGACAGCACAGAGCTGTCCAGATAGACACTGGTGTGTGTCACTGCTGGAAGGGACAGACAGCACAGAGCTGTCCAGATAGACACTGGTGTGTGTCACTGCTGGAAGGGACAGACAGCACAGAGCTGTCCAGATAGACACTGGTGTGTGTCACTGCTGGAAGGGACAGACAGCACAGAGCTGTCCAGATAGACACTGGTGTGTGTCACTGCTGGAAGGGACAGACAGCACAGAGCTGTCCAGATAGACACTGGTGTGTGTCGCTGCTGGAAGGGAGAGACAGCACAGAGCTGTCCAGATAGACACTGGTGTGTGTCACTGCTGGAAGGGGGAGACAGCACAGAGCTGTCCAGATAGTCACTGGTGTGTGTCACTGCTGGAAGGGACAGACAGCACAGAGCTGCCCAGATAGACACTGGTGTGTGTCACTGCTGGAAGAGACAGACAGCACAGAGCTGTCCAGATAGACACTGGTGTGTGTCACAGCTGGAAGGGAAAGACAGCACAGAGCTGTCCAGATAGACACTGGTGTGTGTCACTGCTGGAAGCGACAGACAGCACAGAGCTGTCCAGATAGACACTGGTGTGTGTCACTGCTGGAAGGGACAGACAGCACAGAGCTGTCCAGATAGACACTGGTGTGTGTCACTGCTGGAAGGGACAGACAGCACAGAGCTGTCCAGATAGACACTGGTGTGTGTCACTGCTGGAAGGGACAGACAGCACAGAGCTGTCCAGATAGACACTGGTGTGTGTCGCTGCTGGAAGGGAGAGACAGCACAGAGCTGTCCAGATAGACACTGGTGTGTGTCGCTGCTGGAAGGGAGAGACAGCACAGAGCTGTCCAGATAGACACTGGTGTGTGTCACTGCTGGAAGGGGGAGACAGCACAGAGCTGTCCAGATAGTCACTGGTGTGTGTCACTGCTGGAAGGGACAGACAGCACAGAGCTGTCCAGATAGACACTGGTGTGTGTCACTGCTGGACGGGACAGACAGCACAGAGCTGTCCAGATAGACACTGGTGTGTGTCACTGCTGGAAGGGACAGACAGCACAGAGCTGTCCAGATAGACACTGGTGTGTGTCACTGCTGGAAGGGGGAGACAGCACAGAGCTGTCCAGATAGTCACTGGTGTGTGTCACTGCTGGAAGGGACAGACAGCACGGAGCTGTCCAGATAGACACTGGTGTGTGTCACTGCTGGAAGGGACAGACAGCACGGAGCTGTCCAGATAGACACTGGTGTGTGTCACTGCTGGAAGGGACAGACAGCACAGAGCTGTCCAGATAGACACTGGTGTGTGTCACTGCTGGACGGGACAGACAGCACAGAGCTGTCCAGATAGTCACTGGTGTGTGTCACTGCTGGAAGGGACAGACAGCACAGAGCTGTCCAGATAGACACTGGTGTGTGTCACTGCTGGAAGAGGGAGACAGCACAGAGCTGTCCAGATAGACACTGGTGTGTGTCGCTGCTGGAAGGGGGAGACAGCACAGAGCTGTCCAGATAGACACTGGTGTGTGTCACTGCTGGAAGGGGGAGACAGCACAGAGCTGTCCAGATAGTCACTGGTGTGTGTCACTGCTGGAAGGGACAGACAGCACAGAGCTGTCCAGATAGGCACTGGTGTGTGTCACTGCTGGAAGGGACAGACAGCACAGAGCTGTCCAGATAGACACTGGTGTGTGTCACTGCTGGAAGAGGGAGACAGCACAGAGCTGTCCAGATAGACACTGGTGTGTGTCGCTGCTGGAAGGGGGAGACAGCACAGAGCTGTCCAGATAGACACTGGTGTGTGTCACTGCTGGAAGGGACAGACAGCACAGAGCTGTCCAGATAGACACTGGTGTGTGTCACTGCTGGAAGTGACAGACAGCACAGAGCTGTCCAGATACACACGGTGTGTGTCACTGCTGGAAGAGACAGACAGCACAGAGCTGTCCAGATAGACACTGGTGTGTGTCACTGCTGGACGGGACAGACAGCACAGAGCTGTCCAGATAGACACTGGTGTGTGTCACTGCTGGAAGCGACAGACAGCACAGAGCTGTCCAGATAGACACTGGTGTGTGTCACTGCTGGAAGTGGGAGACAGCACAGAGCTGTCCAGATAGACACTGGTGTGTGTCACTGCTGGAAGGGACAGACAGCACAGAGCTGTCCAGATAGACACTGGTGTGTGTCACTGCTGGAAGGGACAGACAGCACAGAGCTGTCCAGATACACACGGTGTGTGTCACTGCTGGAAGACACAGACAGCACAGAGCTGTCCAGATAGACACTGGTGTGTGTCACTGCTGGAAGGGGAGACGGCTCAGAGCTGTCCAGATATACACTGGTGTGTGTCACTGCTGGAAGGGACAGACAGCATAGAGCTGTCCAGATAGACACTGGTGTGTGTCACTGCTGGAAGGGACAGACAGCACAGAGCTGTCCAGATAGACACTGGTGTGTGTCACTGCTGGAAGGAACAGACAGCACAGAGCTGTCCAGATACACACGGTGTGTGTCACTGCTGGAGGGGGAGACAGCACAGAGCTGTCCAGATACACACGGTGTGTGTCACTGCTGGAAGGGACAGACAGCACAGAGCTGTCCAGATAGACAATGGTGTGTGTCACTGCTGGAAGGGACAGACAGCACAGAGCTGCCCAGATAGACACTGGTGTGTGTCACTGCTGGAAGGGGGAGACAGCACAGAGCTGTCCAGATAGACACTGGTGTGTGTCACTGCTGGAAGGGACAGACAGCACAGAGCTGTCCAGATAGACACTGGTGTGTGTCACTGCTGGAAGGGACAGACAGCACAGAGCTGTGCAGAAAGACACTGGTGTGTGTCACTGCTGGAAGTGACAGACAGCACAGAGCTGTCCAGATAGACACTGATGTGTGTCACTGCTGGAAGGGACAGACAGCACAGAGCTGTCCAGATAGACACTGGTGTGTGTCACTGCTGGAAGGGGGAGTCAGCACAGAGCTGTCGAGATAGACACTGGTGTGTGTCACTGCTGGAAGGGACAGACAGCACAGAGCTGTCCAGATAGACACTGGTGTGTGTCACTGCTGGAAGGGACAGACAGCACAGAGCTGTCCAGATAGACACTGGTGTGTGTCACTGCTGGAAGGGACCGACAGCACAGAGCTGTCCAGATAGACACTGGTGTGTGTCACTGCTGGAAGGGACAGACAGCACAGAGCTGTCCAGATAGACACTGGTGTGTGTCACTGCTGGAAGGGACAGACAGCACAGAGCTGTCCAGATAGACACTGGTGTGTGTCACTGCTGGAAGGGACAGACAGCTCAGAGCTGTCCAGATAGACACTGGTGTTTGTCACTGCTGGAAGGGACAGACAGCACAGAGCTGTCCAGATAGACACTGGTGTGTGTCACTGCTGTAAGGGGGAGACAGCACAGAGCTGTCCAGATAGACACTGGTGTTTGTCACTGCTGGAAGGGACAGACAGCACAGAGCTGTCCAGATAGACACTGGTGTGTGTCACTGCTGTAAGGGGGAGACAGCACAGAGCTGTCCAGATAGACACTGGTGTTTGTCACTGCTGGAAGGGACAGACAGCACAGAGCTGTCCAGACAGACACTGGTGTGTCACTGCTGGAAGGGACAGACAGCACGGAGCTGTCCAGATAGACACTGGTGTGAGTCACTGCTGGAAGGGACAGACAGCACGGAGCTGTCCAGATAGACACTGGTGTGTGTCACTGCTGGAAGGGGAGACAGCACAGAGCTGTCCAGATAGACACTGGTGTGTGTCACTGCTGGAAGGGACAGACAGCACAGAGCTGTCCAGACAGACACTGGTGTGTGTCACTGCTGGAAGGGACAGACAGCACGGAGCTGTCCAGATAGACACTGGTGTGTGTCACTGCCGGAAGGGACAGACAGCACAGAGCTGTCCAGATAGACACTGGTGTGTGTCACTGCTGGAAGGGACAGACAGCACAGAGCTGTCCAGATAGACACTGGTGTGTGTCACTGCTGGAAAGGACAGACAGCACAGAGCTGTCCAGATAGACACTGGTGTGTGTCACTGCTGGAAGGGACAGACAGCACAGAGCTGTCCAGATAGACACTGGTGTGTGTCACTGCTGGACGGGACAGACAGCACAGAGCTGTCCAGATAGACACTGGTGTGTGTCACTGCTGGAAGGGACAGACAGCACAGAGCTGTCCAGATAGACACTGGTGTGTGTCACTGCTGGAAGGGACAGACAGCACAGAGCTGTCCAGATAGACACTGGTGTGTGTCACTGCTGGAAGGGACAGACAGCACAGAGCTGTCCAGATAGACACTGGTGTGTGTCACTGCTGGAAGGGACAGACAGCACAGAGCTGTCCAGATAGACACTGGTGTGTGTCATTGCTGGAAGGGACAGACAGCACAGGGCTGTCCAGATAGACACTGGTGTGTGTCACTGCTGGAAGGGACAGACAGCACAGAGCTGTCCAGATAGACACCGGTGTGTGTCACTGCTGGAAGGGACAGACAGCACAGAGCTGTCCAGATAGACACTGGTGTGTGTCACTGCTGGAAGGGACAGACAGCACAGAGCTGTCCAGATAGACACTGGTGTGTGTCGCTGCTGGAAGGGACAGGCAGCACAGAGCTGTCCAGATAGACACTGGTGTGTGTCACTGCTGGAAGGGACAGACAGCACAGAGCTGTCCAGATAGACACTGGTGTGTGTCACTGCTGGAAGGGACAGACAGCACAGAGCTGTCCAGATAGACACTGGTGTGTGTCACTGCTGGAAGGGACAGACAGCACAGAGCTGTCCAGATAGACACTGGTGTGTGTCACTGCTGGAAGGGACAGACAGCACAGAGCTGTCCAGATAGACACTGGTGTGTGTCACTGCTGGAAGGGACAGACAGCACAGAGCTGTCCAGATAGACACTGGTGTGTGTCACTGCTGGAAGGGACAGACAGCACAGAGCTGTCCAGATAGACACTGGAGTGTGTCACTGCTGGAAGGGACAGACAGCACAGATCTGTCCAGATAGACACTGGTGTGTGTCACTGCTGGTAGGGGGAGACAGCACAGATCTGTCCAGATAGACACTGGTGTGTGTCACTGCTGGTAGGGGGAGACGGCACAGAGCTGTCCAGATAGACACTGGAGTGTGTCACTGCTGGAAGGGACAGGCAGCACAGAGCTGTCCAGATAGATACTGGAGTGTGTCACTGCTGGAAGGGACAGGCAGCACAGAGCTGTCCAGATAGACACTGGTGTGTGTCACTGCTGGAAGGGGGGACAGCACAGAGCTGTCCAGATAGACACTGGTGTGTGTCACTGCTGGAAGGGACAGACAGCACAGAGCTGTCCAGTTAGAGACTGGTGTGTGTCACTGCTGGAAGGGACAGACAGCACAGAGCTGTCCAGATAGACACTGGTGAGTGTCACTGCTGGAAGGGACAGGCAGCACAGAGCTGTCCAGATAGACTCTGGAGTGTGTCACTGCTGGAAGGGACAGACAGCACAGAGCTGTCCAGAAAGAAACTGGTGTGTGTCACTGCTGGAAGGGACAGACAGCACAGAGCTGTCCAGATAGACACTGGTGTGTGTCACTGCTGGAAGGGACAGACAGCACAGAGCTGTCCAGATAGACACTGGTGTGTGTCACTGCTGGAAGGGACAGACAGCACAGAGCTGTCCAGATAGACACTGGTGTGTGTCACTGCTGGAAGTGACAGACAGCACAGAGCTGTCCAGATACACACGGTGTGTGTCACTGCTGGAAGAGACAGACAGCACAGAGCTGTCCAGATAGACACTGGTGTGTGTCACTGCTGGACGGGACAGACAGCACAGAGCTGTCCAGATAGACACTGGTGTGTGTCACTGCTGGAAGCGACAGACAGCACAGAGCTGTCCAGATAGACACTGGTGTGTGTCACTGCTGGAAGGGGGAGACAGCACAGAGCTGTCCAGATAGACACTGGTGTGTGTCATTGCTGGAAGGGACAGACAGCACAGAGCTGTCCAGATAGACACTGGTGTGTGTCACTGCTGGAAGTGGGAGACAGCACAGAGCTGTCCAGATAGACACTGGTGTGTGTCATTGCTGGAAGGGACAGACAGCACAGAGCTGTCCAGATAGACACTGGTGTGTGTCACTGCTGGAAGGGACAGACAGCACAGAGCTGTCCAGATACACACGGTGTGTGTCACTGCTGGAAGAGACAGACAGCACAGAGCTGTCCAGATAGACACTGGTGTGTGTCACTGCTGGAAGGGGAGACGGCTCAGAGCTGTCCAGATATACACTGGTGTGTGTCACTGCTGGAAGGGACAGACAGCATAGAGCTGTCCAGATAGACACTGGTGTGTGTCACTGCTGGAAGGGACAGACAGCACAGAGCTGTCCAGATAGACACTGGTGTGTGTCACTGCTGGAAGGGGAGACGGCTCAGAGCTGTCCAGATATACACTGGTGTGTGTCACTGCTGGAAGGGACAGACAGCACAGAGCTGTCCAGATAGACACTGGTATGTGTCACTGCTGGAAGGGGGAGACAGCACAGAGCTGTCCAGATAGACACTGGTGTGTGTCACTGCTGGAAGGAACAGACAGCACAGAGCTGTCCAGATACACACGGTGTGTGTCACTGCTGGAGGGGGAGACAGCACAGAGCTGTCCAGATACACACGGTGTGTGTCACTGCTGGAAGGGACAGACAGCACAGAGCTGTCCAGATAGACAATGGTGTGTGTCACTGCTGGAAGGGACAGACAGCACAGAGCTGCCCAGATAGACACTGGTGTGTGTCACTGCTGGAAGGGGGAGACAGCACAGAGCTGTCCAGATAGACACTGGTGTGTGTCACTGCTGGAAGGGACAGACAGCACAGAGCTGTCCAGATAGACACTGGTGTGTGTCACTGCTGGAAGGGACAGACAGCACAGAGCTGTCCAGATAGACACTGGTGTGTGTCACTGCTGGAAGTGACAGACAGCACAGAGCTGTGCAGAAAGACACTGGTGTGTGTCACTGCTGGAAGTGACAGACAGCACAGAGCTGTCCAGATACACACGGTGTGTGTCACTGCTGGAGGGGGAGACAGCACAGAGCTGTCCAGATACACACGGTGTGTGTCACTGCTGGAAGGGACAGACAGCACAGAGCTGTCCAGATAGACAATGGTGTGTGTCACTGCTGGAAGGGACAGACAGCACAGAGCTGCCCAGATAGACACTGGTGTGTGTCACTGCTGGAAGGGGGAGACAGCACAGAGCTGTCCAGATAGACACTGGTGTGTGTCACTGCTGGAAGGGACAGACAGCACAGAGCTGTCCAGATAGACACTGGTGTGTGTCACTGCTGGAAGGGACAGACAGCACAGAGCTGTCCAGATAGACACTGGTGTGTGTCACTGCTGGAAGGGACAGACAGCACAGAGCTGTCCAGATAGACACTGGTGTGTGTCACTGCTGGAAGTGACAGACAGCACAGAGCTGTGCAGAAAGACACTGGTGTGTGTCACTGCTGGAAGTGACAGACAGCACAGAGCTGTCCAGATAGACACTGATGTGTGTCACTGCTGGAAGGGACAGACAGCACAGAGCTGTCCAGATAGACACTGGTGTGTGTCACTGCTGGAAGGGGGAGTCAGCACAGAGCTGTCGAGATAGACACTGGTGTGTGTCACTGCTGGAAGGGACAGACAGCACAGAGCTGTCCAGATAGACACTGGTGTGTGTCACTGCTGGAAGGGACAGACAGCACAGAGCTGTCCAGATAGACACTGGTGTGTGTCACTGCTGGAAGGGACCGACAGCACAGAGCTGTCCAGATAGACACTGGTGTGTGTCACTGCTGGAAGGGACAGACAGCACAGAGCTGTCCAGATAGACACTGGTGTGTGTCACTGCTGGAAGGGACAGACAGCACAGAGCTGTCCAGATAGACACTGGTGTGTGTCACTGCTGTAAGTGGGAGACAGCACAGAGCTGTCCAGATAGACACTGGTGTTTGTCACTGCTGGAAGGGACAGACAGCACAGAGCTGTCCAGATAGACACTGGTGTGTGTCACTGCTGTAAGGGGGAGACAGCACAGAGCTGTCCAGATAGACACTGGTGTTTGTCACTGCTGGAAGGGACAGACAGCACAGAGCTGTCCAGACAGACACTGGTGTGTGTCACTGCTGGAAGGGACAGACAGCACGGAGCTGTCCAGATAGACACTGGTGTGTGTCACTGCTGGAAGGGACAGACAGCACAGAGCTGTCCAGACAGACACTGGTGTGTGTCACTGCTGGAAGGGACAGACAGCACAGAGCTGTCCAGATAGACACTGGTGTGTGTCACTGCTGGAAGGGACAGACAGCACAGAGCTGTCCAGATAGACACTGGTGTGTGTCGCTGCTGGAAGGGACAGACAGCACCGAGCTGTCCAGATAGACATTGGTGTGTGTCACTGCTGGAAGGGACAGACAGCACAGAGCTGTCCAGATAGACACTGGTGTGTGTCGCTGCTGGAAGGGACAGACAGCACAGAGCTGTCCAGATAGACACTGGTGTGTGTCACTGCTGGAAGTGACAGACAGCACAGAGCTGTCCAGATAGACACTGGTGTGTGTCACTGCTGGAAGGGACAGACAGCACAGAGCTGTCCAGATAGACACTGGTGTGTGTCACTGCTGGAAGGGACAGACAGCACGGAGCTGTCCAGATAGACACTGGTGTGTGTCACTGCTGGAAGGGACAGACAGCACAGAGCTGTCCAGATAGACACTGGTGTGTGTCACTGCTGGAAGGGACAGGCAGCACAGAGCTGTCCAGATAGACACTGGTGTGTGTCACTGCTGGAAGGGACAGACAGCACAGAGCTGTCCAGATAGACACTGGTGTGTGTCACTGCTGGAAGGGACAGGCAGCACAGAGCTGTCCAGATAGACACTGGAGTGTGACACTGCTGGAAGGGACAGACAGCACAGAGCTGTCCAGATAGACACTTGTGTGTGTCACTGCTGGTAGGGGGAGACGGCACAGAGCTGTCCAGATAGACACTGGTGTGTGTCACTGCTGGAAGGGACAGACAGCACAGAGCTGTCCAGATAGACACTGGTGTGTGTCGCTGCTGGAAGGGACAGGCAGCACAGAGCTGTCCAGATAGACACTGGTGTGTGTCACTGCTGGAAGGGGGGACAGCACAGAGCTGTCCAGATAGGCACTGGTGTGTGTCACTGCTGGAAGGGACAGACAGCACAGAGCTGTCCAGTTAGAGACTGGTGTGTGTCACTGCTGGAAGGGACAGACAGCACAGAGCTGTCCAGATAGACACTGGTGAGTGTCACTGCTGGAAGGGACAGGCAGCACAGAGCTGTCCAGATAGACTCTGGAGTGTGTCACTGCTGGAAGGGACAGACAGCACAGAGCTGTCCAGAAAGAAACTGGTGTGTGTCACTGCTGGAAGGGACAGACAGCACAGAGCTGTCCAGATAGACACTGGTGTGTGTCACTGCTGGTAGGGGGAGACGGCACAGAGCTGTCCAGATAGACACTGGAGTGTGTCACTGCTGGAAGGGACAGGCAGCACAGAGCTGTCCAGATAGACACTGGAGTGTGTCACTGCTGGAAGGGACAGACAGCACGGAGCTGTCCAGATAGACACTGGTGTGTGTCACTGCTGGAAGGGACAGACAGCACAGAGCTGTCCAGACAGACACTGGTGTGTGTCACTGCTGGAAGGGACAGACAGCACGGAGCTGTCCAGATAGACACTGGTGTGTGTCACTGCCGGAAGGGACAGACAGCACAGAGCTGTCCAGATAGACACTGGTGTGTGTCACTGCTGGAAAGGACAGACAGCACAGAGCTGTCCAGATAGACACTGGTGTGTGTCACTGCTGGAAGGGACAGACAGCACAGAGCTGTCCAGATAGACACTGGTGTGTGTCACGGCTGGAAGGGACAGACAGCACGGAGCTGTCCAGATAGACACTGGTGTGTGTCACTGCTGGAAGGGACAGACAGCACAGAGCTGTCCAGATAGACACTGGTGTGTGTCACTGCTGGAAGGGACAGACAGCACAGAGCTGTCCAGTTAGAGACTGGTGTGTGTCACTGCTGGAAGGGACAGACAGCACAGAGCTGTCCAGATAGACACTGGTGAGTGTCACTGCTGGAAGGGACAGGCAGCACAGAGCTGTCCAGATAGACTCTGGAGTGTGTCACTGCTGGAAGGGACAGACAGCACAGAGCTGTCCAGAAAGAAACTGGTGTGTGTCACTGCTGGAAGGGACAGACAGCACAGAGCTGTCCAGATAGACACTGGTGTGTGTCACTGCTGGAAGGGACAGACAGCACAGAGCTGTCCAGATAGACACTGGTGTGTGTCACTGCTGGAAGGGACAGACAGCACAGAGCTGTCCAGATAGACACTGGTGTGTGTCACTGCTGGAAGTGACAGACAGCACAGAGCTGTCCAGATAGACACTGGTGTGTGTCACTGCTGGAAGGGACAGACAGCACAGAGCTGTCCAGACAGACACTGGTGTGTGTCACTGCTGGAAGGGACAGACAGCACGGAGCTGTCCAGATAGACACTGGTGTGTGTCACTGCCGGAAGGGACAGACAGCACAGAGCTGTCCAGATAGACACTGGTGTGTGTCACTGCTGGAAAGGACAGACAGCACAGAGCTGTCCAGATAGACACTGGTGTGTGTCACTGCTGGAAGGGACAGACAGCACAGAGCTGTCCAGATAGACACTGGTGTGTGTCACGGCTGGAAGGGACAGACAGCACGGAGCTGTCCAGATAGACACTGGTGTGTGTCACTGCTGGAAGGGACAGACAGCACAGAGCTGTCCAGATAGACACTGGTGTGTGTCACTGCTGGAAGGGACAGACAGCACAGAGCTGTCCAGTTAGAGACTGGTGTGTGTCACTGCTGGAAGGGACAGACAGCACAGAGCTGTCCAGATAGACACTGGTGAGTGTCACTGCTGGAAGGGACAGGCAGCACAGAGCTGTCCAGATAGACTCTGGAGTGTGTCACTGCTGGAAGGGACAGACAGCACAGAGCTGTCCAGAAAGAAACTGGTGTGTGTCACTGCTGGAAGGGACAGACAGCACAGAGCTGTCCAGATAGACACTGGTGTGTGTCACTGCTGGAAGGGACAGACAGCACAGAGCTGTCCAGATAGACACTGGTGTGTGTCACTGCTGGAAGGGACAGACAGCACAGAGCTGTCCAGATAGACACTGGTGTGTGTCACTGCTGGAAGTGACAGACAGCACAGAGCTGTCCAGATACACACGGTGTGTGTCACTGCTGGAAGAGACAGACAGCACAGAGCTGTCCAGATAGACACTGGTGTGTGTCACTGCTGGACGGGACAGACAGCACAGAGCTGTCCAGATAGACACTGGTGTGTGTCACTGCTGGAAGCGACAGACAGCACAGAGCTGTCCAGATAGACACTGGTGTGTGTCACTGCTGGAAGTGGGAGACAGCACAGAGCTGTCCAGATAGACACTGGTGTGTGTCATTGCTGGAAGGGACAGACAGCACAGAGCTGTCCAGATAGACACTGGTGTGTGTCACTGCTGGAAGGGACAGACAGCACAGAGCTGTCCAGATACACACGGTGTGTGTCACTGCTGGAAGAGACAGACAGCACAGAGCTGTCCAGATAGACACTGGTGTGTGTCACTGCTGGAAGGGGAGACGGCTCAGAGCTGTCCAGATATACACTGGTGTGTGTCACTGCTGGAAGGGACAGACAGCATAGAGCTGTCCAGATAGACACTGGTGTGTGTCACTGCTGGAAGGGACAGACAGCACAGAGCTGTCCAGATAGACACTGGTGTGTGTCACTGCTGGAAGGAACAGACAGCACAGAGCTGTCCAGATACACACGGTGTGTGTCACTGCTGGAGGGGGAGACAGCACAGAGCTGTCCAGATACACACGGTGTGTGTCACTGCTGGAAGGGACAGACAGCACAGAGCTGTCCAGATAGACAATGGTGTGTGTCACTGCTGGAAGGGACAGACAGCACAGAGCTGCCCAGATAGACACTGGTGTGTGTCACTGCTGGAAGGGGGAGACAGCACAGAGCTGTCCAGATAGACACTGGTGTGTGTCACTGCTGGAAGGGACAGACAGCACAGAGCTGTCCAGATAGACACTGGTGTGTGTCACTGCTGGAAGGGACAGACAGCACAGAGCTGTCCAGATAGACACTGGTGTGTGTCACTGCTGGAAGGGACAGACAGCACAGAGCTGTCCAGATAGACACTGGTGTGTGTCACTGCTGGAAGTGACAGACAGCACAGAGCTGTGCAGAAAGACACTGGTGTGTGTCACTGCTGGAAGTGACAGACAGCACAGAGCTGTCCAGATAGACACTGATGTGTGTCACTGCTGGAAGGGACAGACAGCACAGAGCTGTCCAGATAGACACTGGTGTGTGTCACTGCTGGAAGGGGGAGTCAGCACAGAGCTGTCGAGATAGACACTGGTGTGTGTCACTGCTGGAAGGGACAGACAGCACAGAGCTGTCCAGATAGACACTGGTGTGTGTCACTGCTGGAAGGGACAGACAGCACAGAGCTGTCCAGATAGACACTGGTGTGTGTCACTGCTGGAAGGGACCGACAGCACAGAGCTGTCCAGATAGACACTGGTGTGTGTCACTGCTGGAAGGGACAGACAGCACAGAGCTGTCCAGATAGACACTGGTGTTTGTCACTGCTGGAAGGGACAGACAGCACAGAGCTGTCCAGATAGACACTGGTGTGTGTCACTGCTGGAAGGGACAGACAGCACAGAGCTGTCCAGATAGACACTGGTGTTTGTCACTGCTGGAAGGGACAGACAGCACAGAGCTGTCCAGATAGACACTGGTGTGTGTCACTGCTGGAAGGGACAGACAGCACAGAGCTGTCCAGATAGACACTGGTGTGTGTCACTGCTGGAAGGGACAGACAGCACAGAGCTGTCCAGATAGACACTGGTGTGTGTCACTGCTGTAAGGGGGAGACAGCACAGAGCTGTCCAGATAGACACTGGTGTTTGTCACTGCTGGAAGGGACAGACAGCACGGAGCTGTCCAGATAGACACTGGTGTGTGTCACTGCTGGAAGGGACAGACAGCACGGAGCTGTCCAGATAGACACTGGTGTGAGTCACTGCTGGAAGGGACAGACAGCACGGAGCTGTCCAGATAGACACTGGTGTGTGTCACTGCTGGAAGGGACAGACAGCACAGAGCTGTCCAGACAGACACTGGTGTGTGTCACTGCTGGAAGGGACAGACAGCACAGAGCTGTCCAGATAGACACTGGTGTGTGTCACTGCCGGAAGGGACAGACAGCACAGAGCTGTCCAGATAGACACTGGTGTGTGTCACTGCTGGAAAGGACAGACAGCACAGAGCTGTCCAGATAGACACTGGTGTGTGTCACTGCTGGAAGGGACAGACAGCACAGAGCTGTCCAGATAGGCACTGGTGTGTGTCGCTGCTGGAAGGGACAGGCAGCACAGAGCTGTCCAGATAGACACTGGTGTGTGTCACTGCTGGAAGGGGGGACAGCACAGAGCTGTCCAGATAGGCACTGGTGTGTGTCACTGCTGGAAGGGACAGACAGCACAGAGCTGTCCAGATAGACACTGGTGAGTGTCACTGCTGGAAGGGACAGGCAGCACAGAGCTGTCCAGATAGACTCTGGAGTGTGTCACTGCTGGAAGGGACAGACAGCACAGAGCTGTCCAGATAGACACTGGTGTGTGTCACTGCTGGAAGGGGGAGACAGCACAGAGCTGTCCAGAAAGAAACTGGTGTGTGTCACTGCTGGAAGGGACAGACAGCACAGAGCTGTCCAGATAGACACTGGTGTGTGTCACTGCTGGTAGGGGGAGACGGCACAGAGCTGTCCAGATAGACACTGGAGTGTGTCACTGCTGGAAGGGACAGGCAGCACAGAGCTGTCCAGATAGACACTGGAGTGTGTCACTGCTGGAAGGGACAGACAGCACGGAGCTGTCCAGATAGACACTGGTGTGTGTCACTGCTGGAAGGGACAGACAGCACAGAGCTGTCCAGACAGACACTGGTGTGTGTCACTGCTGGAAGGGACAGACAGCACGGAGCTGTCCAGATAGACACTGGTGTGTGTCACTGCCGGAAGGGACAGACAGCACAGAGCTGTCCAGATAGACACTGGTGTGTGTCACTGCTGGAAAGGACAGACAGCACAGAGCTGTCCAGATAGACACTGGTGTGTGTCACTGCTGGAAGGGACAGACAGCACAGAGCTGTCCAGATAGACACTGGTGTGTGTCACGGCTGGAAGGGACAGACAGCACAGAGCTGTCCAGATAGACACTGGTGTGTGTCACTGCTGGAAGGGACAGACAGCACAGAGCTGTCCAGATAGACACTGGTGTGTGTCACTGCTGGAAGGGGGAGACAGCACAGAGCTGTCCAGATAGACACTGGTGTGTGTCGCTGCTGGAAGGGACAGACAGCACCGAGCTGTCCAGATAGACACTGGTGTGTGTCACTGCTGGAAGGGACAGACAGCACAGAGCTGTCCAGATAGACACTGGTGTGTGTCGCTGCTGGAAGGGACAGACAGCACAGAGCTGTCCAGATAGACACCGGTGTGTGTCACTGCTGGTAGGGGGAGACGGCACAGAGCTGTCCAGATAGACACTGGAGTGTGTCACTGCTGGAAGGGACAGGCAGCACAGAGCTGTCCAGATAGATACTGGAGTGTGTCACTGCTGGAAGGGACAGGCAGCACAGAGCTGTCCAGATAGACACTGGTGTGTGTCACTGCTGGAAGGGACAGACAGCACAGAGCTGTCCAGATAGACACTGGTGTGTGTCACTGCTGGAAGGGACAGACAGCACAGAGCTGTCCAGATAGACACTGGTGTGTGTCACTGCTGGAAGGGGGGACAGCACAGAGCTGTCCAGATAGACACTGGTGTGTGTCACTGCTGGAAGGGACAGACAGCACAGAGCTGTCCAGTTAGAGACTGGTGTGTGTCACTGCTGGAAGGGACAGACAGCACAGAGCTGTCCAGATAGACACTGGTGAGTGTCACTGCTGGAAGGGACAGGCAGCACAGAGCTGTCCAGATAGACTCTGGAGTGTGTCACTGCTGGAAGGGACAGACAGCACAGAGCTGTCCAGAAAGAAACTGGTGTGTGTCACTGCTGGAAGGGACAGACAGCACAGAGCTGTCCAGATAGACACTGGTGTGTGTCACTGCTGGTAGGGGGAGACGGCACAGAGCTGTCCAGATAGACACTGGAGTGTGTCACTGCTGGAAGGGACAGGCAGCACAGAGCTGTCCAGATAGACACTGGAGTGTGTCACTGCTGGAAGGGACAGACAGCACGGAGCTGTCCAGATAGACACTGGTGTGTGTCACTGCTGGAAGGGACAGACAGCACAGAGCTGTCCAGACAGACACTGGTGTGTGTCACTGCTGGAAGGGACAGACAGCACGGAGCTGTCCAGATAGACACTGGTGTGTGTCACTGCCGGAAGGGACAGACAGCACAGAGCTGTCCAGATAGACACTGGTGTGTGTCACTGCTGGAAAGGACAGACAGCACAGAGCTGTCCAGATAGACACTGGTGTGTGTCACTGCTGGAAAGGACAGACAGCACAGAGCTGTCCAGATAGACACTGGTGTGTGTCATTGCTGGAAGGGACAGACAGCACAGAGCTGTCCAGATAGACACTGGTGTGTGTCACGGCTGGAAGGGACAGACAGCACGGAGCTGTCCAGATAGACACTGGTGTGTGTCACTGCTGGAAGGGACAGACAGCACAGAGCTGTCCAGATAGACACTGGTGTGTGTCACTGCTGGAAGGGACAGACAGCACAGAGCTGTCCAGATAGACACTGGTGTGTGTCACTGCTGGAAGGGGGAGACAGCACAGAGCTGTCCAGATAGACACTGGTGTGTGTCGCTGCTGGAAAGGACAGACAGCACAGAGCTGTCCAGATAGACACTGGTGTGTGTCATTGCTGGAAGGGACAGACAGCACAGAGCTGTCCAGATAGACACTGGTGTGTGTCACGGCTGGAAGGGACAGACAGCACGGAGCTGTCCAGATAGACACTGGTGTGTGTCACTGCTGGAAGGGACAGACAGCACAGAGCTGTCCAGATAGACACTGGTGTGTGTCACTGCTGGAAGGGACAGACAGCACAGAGCTGTCCAGATAGACACCGGTGTGTGTCACTGCTGGAAAGGACAGACAGCACAGAGCTGTCCAGATAGACACTGGTGTGTGTCACTGCTGGAAGGGACAGGCAGCACAGAGCTGTCCAGATAGACACTGGAGTGTGTCACTGCTGGAAGGGACAGACAGCACAGAGCTGTCCAGATAGACACTTGTGTGTGTCACTGCTGGTAGGGGGAGACGGCACAGAGCTGTCCAGATAGACACTGGTGTGTGTCACTGCTGGAAGGGACAGACAGCACAGAGCTGTCCAGATAGACACTGGTGTGTGTCGCTGCTGGAAGGGACAGGCAGCATAGAGCTGTCCAGATAGACACTGGTGTGTGTCACTGCTGGAAGGGACAGACAGCACAGATCTGTCCAGATAGACACTGGTGTGTGTCACTGCTGGTAGGGGGAGACGGCACAGAGCTGTCCAGATAGACACTGGAGTGTGTCACTGCTGGAAGGGACAGGCAGCACAGAGCTGTCCAGATAGACACTGGAGTGTGTCACTGCTGGAAGGGACAGGCAGCACAGAGCTGTCCAGATAGACACTGGTGTGTGTCACTGCTGGAAGGGGGGACAGCACAGAGCTGTCCAGATAGACACTGGTGTGTGTCACTGCTGGAAGGGACAGACAGCACAGAGCTGTCCAGATAGAGACTGGTGTGTGTCACTGCTGGAAGGGACAGACAGCACAGAGCTGTCCAGATAGACACTGGTGTGTGTCGCTGCTGGAAGGGACAGACAGCACAGAGCTGTCCAGATAGACACTGGTGTGTGTCACTGCTGGTAGGGGGAGACGGCACAGAGCTGTCCAGATAGACTCTGGAGTGTGTCACTGCTGGAACGGACAGACAGCACAGAGCTGTCCAGAAAGAAACTGGTGTGTGTCACTGCTGGAAGGGACAGACAGCACAGAGCTGTCCAGATAGACACTGGTGTGTGTCACTGCTGGAAGGGGGAGACAGCACAGAGCTGTCCAGATAGACACTGGTGTGTGTCACTGCTGGAAGGGACAGACAGCACAGAGCTGTCCAGATAGACACTGGTGTGTGTCACTGCTGGAAGGGACAGACAGCACAGAGCTGTCCAGATAGACACTGGTGTGTGTCACTGCTGGAAGGGACAGACAGCACAGAGCTGTCCAGATAGACACTGGTGTGTGTCACTGCTGGAAGGGACAGACAGCACAGAGCTGTCCAGATAGACACTGGTGAGTGTCACTGCTGGAAGGGACAGACAGCACAGAGCTGTCCAGATAGACACTGGTGTGTGTCACTGCTGGAAGTGACAGGCAGCACAGAGCTGTCCAGATAGACACTGGTGTGTGTCACTGCTGGAAGGGACAGACAGCACAGAGCTGTCCAGATAGACACTGGTGTGTGTCACTGCTGGAAGTGACAGGCAGCACAGAGCTGTCCAGATAGACACTGGTGTGTGTCACTGCTGGAAGGGACAGGCAGCACAGAGCTGTCCAGATAGACACTGGTGTGTGTCACTGCTGGAAGTGACAGACAGCACAGAGCTGTCCAGATAGACACTGGTGTGTGTCACTGCTGGAAGGAACAGACAGCACAGAGCTGTCCAGATAGACACTGGTGTGTGTCACTGCTGGAAGGGACAGACAGCACAGAGCTGTCCAGATAGACACTGGTGTGTGTCACTGCTGGAAGGGACAGGCAGCACAGAGCTGTCCAGATAGACACTGGTGTGTGTCACTGCTGGAAGGGACAGACAGCACAGAGCTGTCCAGATAGACACTGGTGTGTGTCACTGCTGGAAGGGACAGACAGCACAGAGCTGTCCAGATAGACACTGGTGTGTGTCACTGCTGGAAGCGACAGACAGCACAGAGCTGTCCAGATAGACACTGGTGTGTGTCACTGCTGGTAGGGGGAGACGGCACAGAGTTGTCCAGATAGACACTGGTGTGTGTCACTGCTGGAAGGGGGGACAGCACAGGGCTGTCCAGATAGACACTGGTGTGTGTCACTGCTGGAAGGGACAGACAGCACAGAGCTGTCCAGATAGACACTGGAGTGTGTCACTGCTGGAAGGGCCAGACAGCACAGAGCTGTCCAGATAGACACTGGTGTGTGTCACTGCTGGAAGGGACAGGCAGCACAGAGCTGTCCAGATAGACACTGGTGTGTGTCACTGCTGGAAGGGGGAGACAGCACAGAGCTGTCCAGATAGACACTGGTGTGTGTCACTGCTGGAAGGGGGAGACAGCACAGAGCTGTCCAGATAGACACTGGTGTGTGTCACTGCTGGAAGGGACAGGCAGCACAGAGCTGTCCAGATAGACACTGGTGTGTGTCTCTGCTGGAAGGGACAGACAGCACAGAGCTGTCCAGATAGACACTGGTGTGTGTCACTGCTGGAAGGGACAGGCAGCACAGAGCTGTCCAGATAGACACTGGTGTGTGTCACTGCTGGAAGGGGGAGACAGCACAGAGCTGTCCAGATAGACACTGGTGTGTGTCACTGCTGGAAGGGGGAGACAGCACAGAGCTGTCCAGATAGACACTGGTGTGTGTCACTGCTGGAAGGGGGAGACAGCACAGAGCTGTCCAGATAGACACTGGAGTGTGTCACTGCTGGAAGGGACAGACAGCACAGAGCTGTCCAGATAGACACTGGTGTGTGTCACTGCTGGAAGGGACAGGCAGCACAGAGCTGTCCAGATAGACACTGGTGTGTGTCACTGCTGGTAGGGGGAGACGGCACAGAGTTGTCCAGATAGACACTGGTGTGTGTCACTGCTGGAAGGGGGGACAGCACAGAGCTGTCCAGATAGACACTGGTGTGTGTCACTGCTGGAAGGGACAGACAGCACAGAGCTGTCCAGATAGAGACTGGTGTGTGTCACTGCTGGAAGGGACAGGCAGCACAGAGCTGTCCAGATAGACACTGGTGTGTGTCTCTGCTGGAAGGGACAGACAGCACAGAGCTGTCCAGATAGACACTGGTGTGTGTCACTGCTGGAAGGGACAGGCAGCACAGAGCTGTCCAGATAGACACTGGTGTGTGTCACTGCTGGAAGGGGGAGACAGCACAGAGCTGTCCAGATAGACACTGGTGTGTGTCACTGCTGGAAGGGGGAGACAGCACAGAGCTGTCCAGATAGACACTGGAGTGTGTCACTGCTGGAAGGGACAGACAGCACAGAGCTGTCCAGATAGACACTGGTGTGTGTCACTGCTGGAAGGGACAGACAGCACAGAGCTGTCCAGATAGACACTGGTGTGTGTCACTGCTGGTAGGGGGAGACGGCACAGAGTTGTCCAGATAGACACTGGTGTGTGTCACTGCTGGAAGGGGGGACAGCACAGAGCTGTCCAGATAGACACTGGTGTGTGTCACTGCTGGAAGGGACAGACAGCACAGAGCTGTCCAGATAGAGACTGGTGTGTGTCACTGCTGGAAGGGACAGACAGCACAGAGCTGTCCAGATAGACACTGGTGAGTGTCACTGCTGGAAGGGACAGGCAGCACAGAGCTGTCCAGATAGACACTGGTGTGTGTCACTGCTGGAAGGGACAGGCAGCACAGAGCTGTCCAGATAGACACTGGTGTGTGTCACTGCTGGAAGGGGGAGACAGCACAGAGCTGTCCAGATAGACACTGGTGTGTGTCACTGCTGGAAGGGACAGGCAGCACAGAGCTGTCCAGATAGACACTGGTGTGTGTCTCTGCTGGAAGGGACAGACAGCACAGAGCTGTCCAGATAGACACTGGTGTGTGTCACTGCTGGAAGGGACAGGCAGCACAGAGCTGTCCAGATAGACACTGGTGTGTGTCACTGCTGGAAGGGGGAGACAGCACAGAGCTGTCCAGATAGACACTGGTGTGTGTCACTGCTGGAAGGGGGAGACAGCACAGAGCTGTCCAGATAGACACTGGAGTGTGTCACTGCTGGAAGGGACAGGCAGCACAGAGCTGTCCAGATAGACACTGGTGTGTGTCACTGCTGGTAGGGGGAGACGGCACAGAGTTGTCCAGATAGACACTGGTGTGTGTCACTGCTGGAAGGGGGGACAGCACAGAGCTGTCCAGATAGACACTGGTGTGTGTCACTGCTGGAAGGGACAGACAGCACAGAGCTGTCCAGATAGAGACTGGTGTGTGTCACTGCTGGAAGGGACAGGCAGCACAGAGCTGTCCAGATAGACACTGGTGTGTGTCACTGCTGGAAGGGACAGGCAGCACAGAGCTGTCCAGATAGACACTGGTGTGTGTCACTGCTGGAAGGGACAGACAGCACAGAGCTGTCCAGATAGACACTGGTGTGTGTCACTGCTGGAAGGGACAGACAGCACAGAGCTGTCCAGATAGACACTGGTGTGTGTCACTGCTGGAAGGGACAGGCAGCACAGAGCTGTCCAGATAGACACTGGTGTGTGTCACTGCTGGAAGGGGGAGACAGCACAGAGCTGTCCAGATAGACACTGGTGTGTGTCACTGCTGGAAGGGGGAGACAGCACAGAGCTGTCCAGATAGACACTGGAGTGTGTCACTGCTGGAAGGGACAGGCAGCACAGAGCTGTCCAGATAGACACTGGTGTGTGTCACTGCTGGTAGGGGGAGACGGCACAGAGTTGTCCAGATAGACACTGGTGTGTGTCACTGCTGGAAGGGGGGACAGCACAGAGCTGTCCAGATAGTCACTGGAGTGTGTCACTGCTGGAAGGGACAGACAGCACAGAGCTGTCCAGATAGACACTGGTGTGTGTCACTGCTGGAAGTGACAGACAGTACAGAGCTATCCAGATAGACACTGGTGTGTGTCACTGCTGGAAGGGACAGGCAGCACAGAGCTGTCCAGATAGACACTGGTGAGTGTCACTGCTGGAAGGGACAGGCAGCACAGAGCTGTCCAGATAGACACTGGTGTGTGTCACTGCTGGAAGGGACAGGCAGCACAGAGCTGTCCAGAAAGAAACTGGTGTGTGTCACTGCTGGTAGGGGGAGACGGCACAGAGTTGTCCAGATAGACACTGGTGTGTGTCACTGCTGGAAGGGACAGACAGCACAGAGCTGTCCAGATAGACACTGGTGTGTGTCGCTGCTGGAAGGGACAGACAGCACAGAGCTATCCAGATAGACACTGGTGTGTGTCACTGCTGGAAGGGGCAGACAGCACAGAGCTGTCCAGATAGACACTGGTGTGTGTCACTGCTGGAGAATCTGTAGAATTTGAAGAAGGAATTAGATTTGCTCTTGGGGCGAAAGGGCTCGAGGGATATGGGGGAAGGCGGGATCAGGGTATTGAACTTGATGGTCAGCCATGATGATAATGATTAGCGGAGCAGGCTCGACGGGCCGAATGGCCTCCTCCTGCTTCTATTTCCTCTGTTTGTTTCTATGTGTGTAAGTAGCCCAAATAGCGCCTCAACCCACTAGTCACATGTGAACGAGGAACGCTCTGGGATTGACAATTCTTTGCTCAGTGAGTCAGTCTGTACAGAAAGTTTCAAACGTGACAGGTTAAAGAGTGAGTGGCTGTTTTATAATCTGTTGTTACTTTGAAGGAACATCTGACATACCTGCAACATTCCCACAACGTGCATAACTGAATAGTTTCTCCAGACCGATCGCCAGCGCACTTTCAATATCCACGGCATCAACTTCAGTTTCAATCCTCCGGCGTTCTTTGAATTGCACCTCAAGGTAATTCTAAAACAGGAAAATAAAATCCATCACCATGTGACACAACTGAACTCGCACCAAAACACATCAGTGTTGAGGGACGGTCCTCGGTTCCCAGGTGTGGGAGCAGTATTCATGTCCTGTGATAGGGAGACCCCCACAGAGACCCCCGCGATAGGCCCCCCCCCCACAGAGACCCCAGTGATAGGGAGACCACCACAGAGATCCCTGTGATAGGGAGACCCCCATAGGGACCCCTGTGAAAGGGAGACCCCCCGTCACAGAGACCCCTGTGATAGTGAGACCCCCACAGAGACCCCTGTGATAGGGAGACCCCCATAGGGACCCCTGTGAAAGGGAGACCCCCCGTCACAGAGACCCCTGTGATAGTGAGACCCCCACAGAGACCCCTGTGATAGTGAGACCCCCACAGAGACCCCTGTGATAGTGAGACCCCCCCAGAGACCCCAGTGATAGGGAGACCACCACAGAGACCCCTGTGATAGGGAGACCCCCACAGAGACCCCTGTGATAGGGAGCCCCCCCCCACAGAGACCCCAGTGCTAGGGAGACCTCCCCCACAGAGACCCCTGTGACAGGGAGACCCCCACAGAGACCCCTGTGATTGGGAGCCCCCCCTCCCCACAGAGACCCCTGTGATAGGGAGCCCCCCCCCCACAGAGACCCCAGTGATAGGGAGACCCCCCCCACAGAGACCCCTGTGACAGGGAGACCCCCACAGAGATCCCTGTGATAGGGAGCCCCCCTCCCACAGAGACCCCTGTGATAGGGAGACCCCCCACAGAGACCCCTTTGACAGGGAGACCCCCACAGAGACCCCTGTGATAGGTGAGCCCCCCCCCCCACAGAGACCCCTGTGATAGGCGAGCCCCCCCCAGATTGACCCCCTCACTGCAGGAACCCCCTCCACATGTGACTCCCGACAAAAAGACCCCCCCACACACCAACACTGACCCCACCCCAGAAGATGGACCCAACCCTGCCCGGAAGCTCAGAGCAGTCCAGACAGGGTCAGTTAGTGCCCCCCTATTATAGGGGTCCCTGTGGGGAGGGTTTCCCTATCACAGGGGTCTCTGTGCATAGGAGGGGCCCATCAGAGGGGTCTCTGTGGGGGGGTGGGGTCTCCCTATCACAGGGGTCTCTGTGGGGGTCTCACTATCACAGGGGTCTCTGTGTGGGGGGGGGCTCCCTATCACAGGGGTCTCTGTGGGGGTCTCACTATCACAGGGGTCTCTGTGAGGGGGGGTCTCCATTTCACAGGGGTCCCTATAGGGGTCTCACTATCACAGGGCTCTCAGTGGGGGTCTCCCTATCACCGGGGTCTCTGTTGGGTGGTCTCCCTATCACAGGGATCTCTTCGGGGGGGGGGGGGGATCTCCCTATCAGAGGTCACTGTGGGGAGGGGTCTCCTTATCAGAGGGGTCTCTGTGGGGAGGGGTCTCCTTATCACAGGGGTCTCTGTGGGGAGGGGTCTCCCTATCACAGTGGGTCCCTATCACCCCTGTACTTGTGGGTCAGGAGAGTCCCTATGCAAACCAGGGGGTTGGGGGCTGCAGTGCTGTGCGGTAGGTGGGAGGGGTCAGGGCTGATGCGGGGGGGGGGGCTGTGCGGTGTGGTGGGGAGGGAGGGAGGGGTCAGGGCTGACGTGTGGTCCGGGGGGGGTGGGGGGGCTGTGGATGGGGGAGGGGTCGGTGTGGGTGTGGATGGGGGAGGGGTCGGTGTGGGTGTGGGTGGGGGAGGGGTCGGTGTGGATGGGGGAGGGGTCGGCCTGGATGGGGGAGGGGTCGGTGTGGGTGTGGATGGGGGAGGTGTCGGTGTGGATGGGGGAGGGGTCGGTGTGGGTCTGGATGGGGGAGGTGTCGGTGTGGATGGGGGAGGGGTCGGCCTGGATGGGGGAGGGGTCGGTGTGGGTGTGGATGGGGGAGGTGTCGGTGTGGATGGGGGAGGGGTCGGTGTGGGTCTGGATGGGGGAGGTGTCGGTGTGGATGGGGGAGGGGTCGGTCTGGATGGGGGAGGGGTCGGTCTGGATGGGGGAGGGGTCGGTGTGGGTGTGGATGGGGGAGGGGTCGGTGTGAATGGGGGAGGGGTCGGTGTGGGTGTGGATGGGGGAGGGGTCGGTGTGGATGGGGAGGGACGGTGTGGGTGTGGATGGGGAGGGGTCGGTGTGGGTGTGGATGGGGGAGGTGTCGGTGTGGATGGGGGAGGGGTCGGTGTGGGTGTGGATGGGGAGGGGTCGGTGTGGGTGTGGATGGGGTGGGGTCGGTGTGGTCGGTGGGAGGGGTCGGTGTGGATGGGGAGGGGTCGGTGTGGATGGGGGAGGGGTCGGTGTGGGTGTGGATGGGGGAGGGGTCGGTGTGGGTCTGGATGGGGGAGGGGTCGGTGTGGATGGGGGAGGGGTCAGTGTGGTCGGTGGGAGGGGTCAGGGCTGACGTGTGGTCCGGGGAGGGTGGGGGGGCTGTGGATGGGCTCAGTTGGTCACTACTATCTCGGCCCAGGTGTGGTGGGCCTCACCAATGGGGCAAACGCTCCGATGTGATTCCCGGGGACAGAGAATCCCGGGAGTGTAGATCAAAGGGGTCATTCACATCCATTCCCATTTATTTATGCTCCCGCTGGCGTGCGGCATGGGACCCGTTCCCGCCGTCGCTGAGGGGTCAGAGTATCGCGTTCCCGTTGTCACCAATCCCAATGTTACCCCAATTCTCCGTCCCATTGGGAACACATTCCGGGTATCCCGGGCTGCAGAATCCAGCCCTTCCAGTCACAGAATCATCCCTCCCCCACCCTCAGCTTCCTGCCTCTCAGCCAATTGTGGGTCCAATGTGTCTCTTTGCCTTGGGTGCCATGGGCCCTGACTGGATCAGTCTGCCACGAGGGACCCTATCAAAAGCCTGGCTAAAGCCCATATCGACCACTCCAAATGCATTCCCCTCATCAACACTCCTGCTCACCGCCTCAAATAATTCAACTGTATTTGTCAAGAAAGACCTTCCACGCTGACTATCCCTGATTAATCCGTGTCTAAAGTACAGATAGATTCTGCTCCTCAGAATACTTTCCTGATCCCAGCCTTGAATTTAGAAACCGTTAACTGTGTGAGTGCCGGGTCCCGGGATGTGTGAACCGCCCGGGGCAGATATTTCACTGTTTATTCCAGTTCACACACTCAGCATTGACAACCCTCCCTGCCTGAGTCAGACAGATGTTTGAGAGTAAAGAGAGTAAAGGGGACTCGAGCCAAAAACACAGGCATTAAATAATTTCCACTGGTATGAACGTTACAGAATGCAGTAAACTCTTAAGGGTGGCACGGTAGCACAGTGGTTAGCACTGTTGCTACATAGCGCCAGGGTCCGAGGTTCGATTCCCGGCTTGGGTCACTGTCTGTGCGGAGTCTGCACGTTCTCCCCGTGTCTGCGTGGGTTTCCTCCGGGTGCTCCGGTTTCCTCCCACAAGCCCCGAAAGACGTGCTGTTGGTGAATTGGACATTCTGAATTCTCCCTCTGTGACCCGAACAGGTGCCGGAATGTGGCAACTAGGGGCTTTTCACAGTAACTTCATTGCAGTGTTAGTGTCAGTTTACTTGTGACAATAATAAAGATGATTTTTGTTCTAATTATCCTTACCTTTTCCTCAATGATTACTGCGGGTTTCAGGCAGTCATTTTCTCCACAGATCCCGATCACCTCGTCTACCGCATCCTGTGCAGCGAGTTGGTTCCAGAAGAGGACACACACGGTTAAGACGATTCTCAGCATCTTGGTGTCGGTACAGGTCACTGGTGAATTCACTGAATGCCCCTCAGCACCTTCAGCTCGATCTGCAGTTTGAGCAGAGAGCTCAGGGATTTTTATACAGTTTTTAGTGGATGATTTTGAATAAGGTTTAGCTACGGGAACATCACATGTTGAAGAAACGCCCCAGCTGATTAACTATGGAAATGTTTTTTGGTGTTTTGATCACAGCCTGGAATTTAGAAACCATTTAAAAATCATGTCCAGCACGGTAGCACAGTGGTTAGCACTGTTACTTCACTGCTCCAGTGTCCCTGGTTCGATTCCCGGCTTGTGTCACTGTCTGTGCGGAGTCTGCACGTTCTCCCAGTGTCTGCGTGGGTTCTTCCGGGTGCTCCGGTTTCCTCCCACAAGTCCCGAAAGACGTGCTGTTGGTGAATTGGACATTCTGAATTCTCCAATCTTCTGAATGATTCCAGTTCACACACTCAGCATTGACCCCCCTGCCTGAGTTAGACAGGAAATGTGAACCCCCCGGGGCAGATATTTCACTATTGATTCCAGTTCACACACTCAGCATTGACCCCCCTGCCTGAGTTAGACAGGAAATGTGAACCCCCCGGGGCAGATATTTCACTATTGATTCCAGTTCACACACTCAGCATTGATCCCCCTGCCTGAGTTAGACAGGAAATGTGAACCGCCCGGGGCAGATATTTCACTATTGATTCCAGTTCACACACTCAGCATCGACCCCCCTGCCTGAGTTAGACAGGAAATGTGAACCGCCCGGGGCAGATATTTCACTATTGATTCCAGTTCACACACTCAGCATTGACCCCCCTGCCTGAGTTAGACAGGAAATGTGAACCGCCCGGGGCAGATATTTCAAGATTGATTCCAGTTCACACACTCAGCATTGACCCCTCTGCCTGAGTTAGACAGGAAATGTGAACCGCCCGGGGCAGATATTTCACTATTGATTCCAGTTCACACACTCAGCATTGACCCCCCTGCCTGAGTTAGACAGGAAATGTGAACCGCCCGGGGCAGATATTTCACTATTGATTCCAGTTCACACACTCAGCATTGACCCCCCTGCCTGAGTTAGACAGGAAATGTGAACCGCCCGGGGCAGATATTTCACTATTGATTCCAGTTCACACACTCAGCATTGATCTCCCTGCCTGAGTTAGACTGGAAATGTGAACCGCCCGGGGCAGATATTTCACTATTGATTCCAGTTCACACACTCAGCATTGACCCCCCTGCCTGAGTTAGACAGGAAACGTGAATCGCCCGGGGCAGATATTTCACTATTGATTCCAGTTCACACACTCAGCATCGACCCCCCTGCCTGAGTTAGACAGGAATTGTGAATCGCCCGGGGCAGATATTTCACTATTGATTCCAGTTCACACACTCAGCATCTATCCCTCTGCCTGAGTTAGACAGGAAACATGAACCGCCCGGGGCAGATATTTCACTATTGATTCCAGTTCACACACTCAGCATCGACCCCCCTGCCTGAGTTAGACAGGAAATGTGAACCGCCCGGGGCAGATATTTCACTATTGATTCCAGTTCACACACTCAGCATCGACCCCCCTCCCTGAGTTAGACAGGAAATGTGAACCGCCCGGGGCAGATATTTCACTATTGATTCCAGTTCACACACTCAGCATTGACCCCCTGCCTGAGTTAGACAGGAAATGTGAACCGCCCGGGGCAGATATTTCACTATTGATTCCAGTTGACACACTCAGCATTGACCCCCCTGCCTGAGTTAGACAGGAAATGTGAACCGCCCGGGGCAGATATTTCACTATTGATTCCAGTTCACACACTCAGCATTGATCCCCCATCCTGAGTTAGACAGGAAATGTGAACCGCCCAGGGCAGATATTTCACTATTGATTCCAGTTCACACACTCAGCACTGACCCCCCTGCCTGAGTTAGACAGGAAATGTGAACCGCCCAGGGCAGATATTTCACTATTGACTCCAGTTCACACACTCAGCATTGACCCCCCTGCCTGAGTTAGACAGGAAATGTGAACCGCCCGGGGCAGATATTTCACTATTGATTCCAGTTCACACACTCAGCATTGATCCCCCCTGCCTGAGTTAGACAGGAAATGTGAACCGCCCGGGGCAGATATTTCACTATTGATTCCAGTTCACACACTCGGCATTGACCCCCCTGCCTGAGTTAGACAGGAAATGTGAACCGCCCGGGGCAGATATTTCACTATTGATTCCAGTTCACACACTCAGCATTGACCCCCCTGCCTGAGTTAGACAGGAAATGTGAACCGCCCGGGGTAGATATTTCACTATTGATTCCAGTTCACACACTCAGCATTGACCCCCCTGCCTGAGTTAGACAGGAAATGTGAACCGCCCGGGGCAGATATTTCACTATTGATTCCAGTTCACACACTCATCGTTTATATCCCCTGCCTGAGTTAGACAGGAAATGTGAACCGCCCGGGACAGATATTTCACTATTGATTCCAGTTCACACACTCAGCATTGACCCCCCTGCCTGAGTTAGACTGGAAATGTGAACCGCCCGGTGCAGATATTTCACTATTGATTCCAGTTCACACACTCAGCATTGACCCCCCTGCCTGAGTTAGACAGGAAATGTGAACCGTCCGGGGCAGATATTTCAAGATTGATTCCAGTTCACACACTCAGCATTGACCCCCCTGCCTGAGTTAGACAGGAAATGTGAACCGCCCGGGGCAGATATTTCACTATTGATTCCAGTTCACACACTCAGCATTGACCCCTCTGCCTGAGTTAGACAGGAAATGTGAACCGCCCGGGGCAGATATTTCACTATTGATTCCAGTTCACACACTCAGCATTGACCCCCCTGCCTGAGTTAGACAGGAAATGTGAACCGCCCGGGGCAGATATTTCACTATTGACTCCAGTTCACACACTCAGCATCGATCCCCCTGCCTGAGTTAGACAGGAAATGTGAACCGCCCGGGGCAGATATTTCACTATTGATTCCAGTTCACACACTCAGCAGTGACCCCCCTGCCTGAGTTAGACAGGAAATGTGAACCGCCCGGGGCAGATATTTCAAGATTGATTCCAGTTCACACACTCAGCATTGACCCCCCTGCCTGAGTTAGACAGGAAATGTGAACCGCCCGGGGCAGATATTTCACTATTGATTCCAGTTCACACACTCAGCATTGACCCCTCTGCCTGAGTTAGACAGGAAATGTGAACCGCCCGGGGCAGATATTTCACTATTGATTCCAGTTCACACACTCAGCATTGACCCCCCTGCCTGAGTTAGACAGGAAATGTGAACCGCCCGGGGCAGATATTTCACTATTGACTCCAGTTCACACACTCAGCATCGATCCCCCTGCCTGAGTTAGACAGGAAATGTGAACCGCCCGGGGCAGATATTTCACTATTGATTCCAGTTCACACACTCAGCAGTGACCCCCCTGCCTGAGTTAGACAGGAAATGTGAACCGCCCAGGGCAGATATTTCACTATTGATTCCAGTTCACACACACAGCATTGACCCCCCTGCCTGAGTTAGACAGGAAATGTGAACCGCTCGGGGCAGATATTTCACTATTGATTCCAGTTCACACACTCAGCATTGACCCCCCTGCCTGAGTTAGACAGTAAATGTGAACCGCCCGGGGCAGATATTTCACTATTGATTCCAGGTCACACACTCAGCATTGACCCCCCTGCCTGAGTTAGACAGGAAATGTGAACCGCCCGGGGCAGATATTTCACTATTGATTCCAGTTCACACACTCAGCATTGATCCCCCTGCCTGAGTTAGACAGGAAATGTGAACCGCCTGGGACAGATATTTCACTATTGATTCCAGTTCACACACTCAGCATTGACTCCCCTGCCTGAGTTAGACAGGAAATGTGAACCGCCCGGGGCAGATATTTCACTATTGATTCCAGTTCACACACTCAGCATTGACCCCCCTGCCTGAGTTGAACAGGAAATGTGAACCGCCCGGGGCAGATATTTCACTATTGATTCCAGTTCACACACTCAGCATTGACCCCGCTGCCTGAGTTAGACAGGAAATGTGAACCGCCCGGGGCAGATATTTCACTATTGATTCCAGTTCACACACTCAGCATTGATCCCCCTGCCTGAGTTAGACAGGATATGTGAACCGCCCGGGGCAGATATTTCACTATTGATTCCAGTTCACACACTCAGCATTGACCCCCTTTCCTGAGTTAGACAGGAAACGTGAACCGCACGGGGCAGATACTTCACTATTGATTCCAGTTCACACACTCAGTATTGATCCCCCTGCCTGAGTTAGACAGGAAATGTGAACCGCCCGGGGCAGATATTTCACTATTGATTCCAGTTCACACACTCAGCATTGACCCCCCTGCCTGAGTTGGACAGGAAATGTGAACCGCCCGGGGCAGATATTTCACTATTGATTCCAGTTCACACACTCAGCATTGATCCCCCTGCCTGAGTTAGACAGGAAATGTGAACAGCCCGGGGCTGATATTTCACTATTGATTCCAGTTCACACACTCGGCATTGACCCCCCTTCCTGAGTTAGACAGGAAATGTGAACCGCCCGGGGCAGATATTTCACTATTGATTCCAGTTCACACACTCAGCATTGACCCCCCTGCCTGAGTTAGACAGGAAATGTGAACCGCCCGGGGCAGATATTTCACTATTGATTCCAGTTCACACACTCAGCATTGACCCCCCTGCCTGAGTTAGACAGAAAATGTGAACCGCCCGGGGCAGATATTTCACTATTGATTCCAGTTCACACACTCAGCATTGATCCCCCTGCCTGAGTTAGACAGGAAATGTGAACCGCTCGGGGCAGATATTTCACTATTGATTCCAGTTCACACACTCAGCATTGACCCCCCTGCCTGAGTTAGACAGGAAATGTGAACCGCCCGGGGCAGATATTTCACTATTGATTCCAGTTCACACACTCAGCATTGACCCCCCTGCCTGAGTTAGACAGAAAATGTGAACCGCCCGGGGCAGATATTTCACTATTGATTCCAGTTCACACACTCAGCATTGATCCCCCTGCCTGAGTTAGACAGGAAATGTGAACCGCTCGGGGCAGATATTTCACTATTGATTCCAGTTCACACACTCAGCATTGATCCCCCTGCCTGAGTTAGACAGGAAATGTGAACCGCCCGGGGCAGATATTTCACTATTGATTCCAGTTCACACACTCAGCATCGACCCCCCTGCCTGAGTTAGACAGGAAATGTGAACCGCCCGGGGCAGATATTTCACTATTGATTCCAGTTCACACACTCAGCATCGACCCCCCTGCCTGAGTTAGACAGGAAATGTGAACCGCCCGGGGCAGATATTTCACTATTGATTCCAGTTCACACACTCAGCATTGACCCCCCTGCCTGAGTTAGACAGGAAATGTGAACCGCCCGGGACAGATATTTCACTATTGATTCCAGTTCACACACTCAGCATTGACCCCCCTGCCTGAGTTAGACAGGAAATGTGAACCGCCCGGGGCAGATATTTCACTATTGATTCCAGTTCACACACTCAGCATTGACCCCCTGCCTGAGTTAGACAGGAAATGTGAACCGCCCGGGGCAGATATTTCACTATTGATTCCAGTTCACACACTCAGCATTGACCCCCCTGCCTGAGTTAGACAGGAAATGTGAACCGCCCGGGGCAGATATTTCACTATTGATTCCAGTTCACACACTCAGCATTGACCCCCCTGCCTGAGTTAGACAGGAAATGTGAACCGCCCGGGGCAGATAAATTTCACTATTGATTCCAGTTCACACACTCAGCATTGACCCCCCTGCCTGAGTTCGACAGGAAATGTGAACCCCCCGGGGCAGATATTTCACTATTGATTCCAGTTCACACACTCAGCATTGACCCCCCTGCCTGAGTTAGACAGGAAATGTGAACCGCCCGGGGCAGATAAATTTCACTATTGATTCCAGTTCACACACTCAGCATTGACCCCCCTGCCTGAGTTAGACAGGAAATGTGAATCACCCGGGGCAGATATTTCACTATTGATTCCAGTTCACACACTCAGCATTGACCCCCCTGCCTGAGTTAGACAGGAAATGTGAACCGCCCGGGGCAGATATTTCACTATTGATTCCAGTTCACACTCTCAGCATCGACCCCCCTGCCTGAGTTAGATAGGAAATGTGAACCGCCCGGGGCAGATATTTCACTATTGATTCCAGTTCACACACTCAGCATTGACCCCCCTGCCTGAGTTAGACAGGAAATGTGAACCGCCCGGGGCAGATATTTCACTATTGATTCCAGTTCACACACTCAGCATTGACCCCCCTGCCTGAGTTAGACAGGAAATGTGAACCGCCCGGGGCAGATATTTCACTATTGATTCCAGTTCACACACTCAGCATTGACCCCCCTGCCTGAGTTAGACAGGAAATGTGAACCGCCCGGGGCAGATATTTCACTATTGATTCCAGTTCACACACTCAGCAGTGACCCCCCTGCCTGAGTTAGACAGGAAATGTGAACCGCCCGGGGCAGATATTTCACTATTGATTCCAGTTCACACACTCAGCATTGATCCCCCTGCCTGAGTTAGACAGGAAATGTGAACCGCCCGGGGCAGATATTTCACTATTGATTCCAGTTCACACACTCAGCACTGACCCCCCTGCCTGAGTTAGACAGGAAATGTGAACCGCCCAGGGCAGATATTTCACTATTGATTCCAGTTCACACACACAGCATTGACCCCCCTGCCTGAGTTAGACAGGAAATGTGAACCGCTCGGGGCAGATATTTCACTATTGATTCCAGTTCACACACTCAGCATTGACCCCCCTGCCTGAGTTGGACAGGAAATGTGAACCGCCCTGGGCAGATATTTCACTATTGATTCCAGTTCACACACTCAGCATTGACCCCGCTGCCTGAGTTAGACAGGAAACGTGAACCGCACGGGGCAGATACTTCACTATTGATTCCAGTTCACACACTCAGCATTGATCCCCCTGCCTGAGTTAGACAGGAAATGTGAACCGCCCGGGGCAGATATTTCACTATTGATTCCAGTTCACACACTCAGCATTGATCCCCCTGCCTGAGTTAGACAGGAAATGTGAACAGCCCGGGGCTGATATTTCACTATTGATTCCAGTTCACACACTCGGCATTGACCCCCCTGCCTGAGTTAGACAGGAAATGTGAACCGCCCGGGGCAGATATTTCACTATTGATTCCAGTTCACACACTCAGCATTGACCCCCCTGCCTGAGTTAGACAGGAAATGTGAACAGCCCGGGGCAGATAAATATCACTATTGATTCCAGTTCACACACTCAGCATTGACCCCCCTGCCTGAGTTAGACAGGAAATGTGAACCGCCTGGGGCAGATATTTCACTATTGATTCCAGTTCACACACTCAGCATTGACCCCCCTGCCTGAGTTAGACAGGAAATGTGAACCTCCCGGGGCAGATATTTCACTATTGATTCCAGTTCACACACTCAGCATTGACCCCCCTGCCTGAGTTGGACAGGAAATGTGAACCGCCCGGGGCAGATAAATTTCACTATTGATTCCAGTTCACACACTCAGCATTGACCCCCTGCCTGAGTTAGACAGGAAATGTGAACCCCCCGGGGCAGATATTTCACTATTGATTCCTGTTCACACACTCAGCATCGATCCCCCTGCCTGAGTTAGACAGGAAATGTGAACCGCCCGGGGCAGATATTTCACTATTGATTCCAGTTCACACACTCAGCATCGACCCCCCTGCCTGAGTTAGACAGGAAATGTGAACCGCCCAGGGCAGATATTTCACTATTGATTCCAGTTCACACACTCAGCATTGACCCCCCTGCCTGAGTTAGACAGGAAATGTGAACCGCCCGGGGCAGATATTTCACTATTGATTCCAGTTCACACACTCAGCATTGATCCCCCTGCCTGAGTTAGACAGGGAATGTGAATCGCCCGGGGCAGATATTTCACTATTGATTCCAGTTCACACACTCAGCATTGATCCCCCTGCCTGAGTTAGACAGGGAATGTGAACCGCCCAGGGCAGATATTTCACTATTGATTCCAGTTCACTCACTCAGCATTGACCCCCCTGCCTGAGTTAGACAGGAAATGTGGACCGCCCGGGGCAGATATTTCACTATTGATTCCACTTCACTCACTCAGCATTGATCCCCCTGCCTGAGTTAGACAGGAAATGTGAACAGCCCGGGCCAGATATTTCACTATTGATTCCAGTTCACACACTCAGCATTGACCCCCCTGCCTGAGTTAGACAGGAAATGTGAACCGCACGGGGCAGATACTTCACTATTGATTCCAGTTCACACACTGAGCATTGATCCCCCTGCCTGAGTTAGATAGGAAATGTGAACCGCCCGGGACAGATATTTCACTATTGATTCCAGTTCACACACTCAGCATTGACCCCCCTGCCTGAGTTAGACAGGAAATGTGAACCGCCCGGGGCAGATAAATTTCACTATTGATTCCAGTTCACACACTCAGCATTGACCTCCCTGCCTGAGTTAGGCAGGAAATGTGAACTGCCCGGGGCAGATATTTTACTGTTGATTCCAGTTCACACACTCAGCATTGACCCCCCTGCCTGAGTTCGACAGGAAATGTGAACCCCCCGGGGCAGATATTTCACTATTGATTCCAGTTCACACACTCAGCATTGACCCCCCTGCCTGAGTTAGACAGGAAATGTGAACCGCCCGGGGCAGATAAATTTCACTATTGATTCCAGTTCACACACTCAGCATTGACCCCCCTGCCTGAGTTAGACAGGAAATGTGAATCACCCGGGGCAGATATTTCACTATTGATTCCAGTTCACACACTCAGCATTGACCCCCTGCCTGAGTTAGACAGGAAATGTGAACCGCCCGGGGCAGATATTTCACTATTGATTCCAGTTCACACACTCAGCATCGACCCCCCTGCCTGAGTTAGATAGGAAATGTGAACCGCCCGGGGCAGATATTTCACTATTGATTCCAGTTCACACACTCAGCATTGACCCCCCTGCCTGAGTTAGACAGGAAATGTGAACCGCCCGGGGCAGATATTTCACTATTGATTCCAGTTCACACACTCAGCATTGACCCCCCTGCCTGAGTTAGACAGGAAATGTGAACCGCCCGGGGCAGATATTTCACTATTGATTCCAGTTCACACACTCAGCATTGACCCCCCTGCCTGAGTTAGACAGGAAATGTGAACCGCCCGGGGCAGATATTTCACTATTGATTCCAGTTCACACACTCAGCAGTGACCCCCCTGCCTGAGTTAGACAGGAAATGTGAACCGCCCGGGGCAGATATTTCACTATTGATTCCAGTTCACACACTCAGCATTGATCCCCCTGCCTGAGTTAGACAGGAAATGTGAACCGCCCGGGGCAGATATTTCACTATTGATTCCAGTTCACACACTCAGCACTGACCCCCCTGCCTGAGTTAGACAGGAAATGTGAACCGCCCAGGGCAGATATTTCACTATTGATTCCAGTTCACACACACAGCATTGACCCCCCTGCCTGAGTTAGACAGGAAATGTGAACCGCTCGGGGCAGATATTTCACTATTGATTCCAGTTCACACACTCAGCATTGACCCCCCTGCCTGAGTTGGACAGGAAATGTGAACCGCCCTGGGCAGATATTTCACTATTGATTCCAGTTCACACACTCAGCATTGACCCCGCTGCCTGAGTTAGACAGGAAACGTGAACCGCACGGGGCAGATACTTCACTATTGATTCCAGTTCACACACTCAGCATTGATCCCCCTGCCTGAGTTAGACAGGAAATGTGAACCGCCCGGGGCAGATATTTCACTATTGATTCCAGTTCACACACTCAGCATTGACCCCCCTGCCTGAGTTAGACAGGAAATGTGAACAGCCCGGGGCAGATAAATATCACTATTGATTCCAGTTCACACACTCAGCATTGACCCCCCTGCCTGAGTTAGACAGGAAATGTGAACCGCCTGGGGCAGATATTTCACTATTGATTCCAGTTCACACACTCAGCATTGACCCCCCTGCCTGAGTTAAACAGGAAATGTGAACCTCCCGGGGCAGATATTTCACTATTGATTCCAGTTCACACACTCAGCATTGACCCCCCTGCCTGAGTTGGACAGGAAATGTGAACCGCCCGGGGCAGATAAATTTCACTATTGATTCCAGTTCACACACTCAGCATTGACCCCCTGCCTGAGTTAGACAGGAAATGTGAACCCCCCGGGGCAGATATTTCACTATTGATTCCTGTTCACACACTCAGCATCGATCCCCCTGCCTGAGTTAGACAGGAAATGTGAACCGCCCGGGGCAGATATTTCACTATTGATTCCAGTTCACTCACTCAGCATTGATCCCCCTGCCTGAGTTAGACAGGAAATGTGAACAGCCCGGGCCAGATATTTCACTATTGATTCCAGTTCACACACTCAGCATTGACCCCCCTGCCTGAGTTAGACAGGAAATGTGAACCGCCCGGGGCAGATATTTCACTATTGATTCCAGTTCACACACTCAGCATTGACCCCCCTGCCTGAGTTAGACAGGAAATGTGGACCGCCCGGGGCAGATATTTCACTATTGATTCCAGTTCACTCACTCAGCATTGATCCCCCTGCCTGAGATAGACAGGAAATGTGAACAGCCCGGGCCAGATATTTCACTATTGATTCCAGTTCACACACTCAGCATTGACCCCCCTGCCTGAGTTAGACAGGAAATGTGAACCGCACGGGGCAGATACTTCACTATTGATTCCAGTTCACACACTGAGCATTGATCCCCCTGCCTGAGTTAGATAGGAAATGTGAACCGCCCGGGACAGATATTTCACTATTGATTCCAGTTCACACACTCAGCATTGACCCCCCTGCCTGAGTTAGACAGGAAATGTGAACCGCCCGGGGCAGATAAATTTCACTATTGATTCCAGTTCACACACTCAGCATTGACCTCCCTGCCTGAGTTAGGCAGGAAATGTGAACTGCCCGGGGCAGATATTTTACTGTTGATTCCAGTTCACACACTCAGCATTGACCCCCCTGCCTGAGTTAGACAGGAAATGTGAACCGCCCCCGGCAGATATTTCACTATTGATTCCAGTTCACACACTCAGCATTGACCCCCCTGCCTGAGTTAGACAGGAAATGTGAACCGCCCGGGGCAGATATTTCACTATTGATTCCAGTTCACACACTCAGCATCGACCCCCCTGCCTGAGTTAGACAGGAAATGTGAATCGCCCGGGGCAGATATTTCACTATTGATTCCAGTTCACTCACTCAGCATTGATCCCCCTGCCTGAGTTAGACAGGAAATGTGAACAGCCCGGGCCAGATATTTCACTATTGATTCCAGTTCACACACTCAGCATTGACCCCCCTGCCTGAGTTAGACAGGAAATGTGAACCGCCCGGGGCAGATATTTCACTATTGATTCCAGTTCACACACTCAGCATTGACCCCCCTGCCTGAGTTAGACAGGAAATGTGGACCGCCCGGGGCAGATATTTCACTATTGATTCCACTTCACTCACTCAGCATTGATCCCCCTGCCTGAGTTAGACAGGAAATGTGAACAGCCCGGGCCAGATATTTCACTATTGATTCCAGTTCACACACTCAGCATTGACCCCCCTGCCTGAGTTAGACAGGAAATGTGAACCGCACGGGGCAGATACTTCACTATTGATTCCAGTTCACACACTGAGCATTGATCCCCCTGCCTGAGTTAGATAGGAAATGTGAACCGCCCGGGACAGATATTTCACTATTGATTCCAGTTCACACACTCAGCATTGACCCCCCTGCCTGAGTTAGACAGGAAATGTGAACCGCCCGGGGCAGATAAATTTCACTATTGATTCCAGTTCACACACTCAGCATTGACCTCCCTGCCTGAGTTAGGCAGGAAATGTGAACTGCCCGGTGCAGATATTTTACTGTTGATTCCAGTTCACACACTCAGCATTGACCCCCCTGCCTGAGTTCGACAGGAAATGTGAACCCCCCGGGGCAGATATTTCACTATTGATTCCAGTTCACACACTCAGCATTGACCCCCCTGCCTGAGTTAGACAGGAAATGTGAACCGCCCGGGGCAGATAAATTTCACTATTGATTCCAGTTCACACACTCAGCATTGACCCCCCTGCCTGAGTTAGACAGGAAATGTGAATCACCAGGGGCAGATATTTCACTATTGATTCCAGTTCACACACTCAGCATTGACCCCCTGCCTGAGTTAGACAGGAAATGTGAACCGCCCGGGGCAGATATTTCACTATTGATTCCAGTTCACACACTCAGCATCGACCCCCCTGTCTGAGTTAGATAGGAAATGTGAACCGCCCGGGGCAGATATTTCACTATTGATTCCAGTTCACACACTCAGCATTGACCCCCCTGCCTGAGTTAGACAGGAAATGTGAACCGCCCGGGGCAGATATTTCACTATTGATTCCAGTTCACACACTCAGCATTGACCCCCCTGCCTGAGTTAGACAGGAAATGTGAACCGCCCGGGGCAGATATTTCACTATTGATTCCAGTTCACACACTCAGCATTGACCCCCCTGCCTGAGTTAGACAGGAAATGTGAACCGCCCGGGGCAGATATTTCACTATTGATTCCAGTTCACACACTCAGCAGTGACCCCCCTGCCTGAGTTAGACAGGAAATGTGAACCGCCCGGGGCAGATATTTCACGATTGATTCCAGTTCACACACTCAGCATTGATCCCCCTGCCTGAGTTAGACAGGAAATGTGAACCGCCCGGGGCAGATATTTCACGATTGATTCCAGTTCACACACTCAGCACTGACCCCCCTGCCTGAGTTAGACAGGAAATGTGAACCGCCCAGGGCAGATATTTCACTATTGATTCCAGTTCACACACACAGCATTGACCCCCCTGCCTGAGTTAGACAGGAAATGTGAACCGCTCGGGGCAGATATTTCACTATTGATTCCAGTTCACACACTCAGCATTGACCCCCCTGCCTGAGTTGGACAGGAAATGTGAACCGCCCTGGGCAGATATTTCACTATTGATTCCAGTTCACACACTCAGCATTGACCCCGCTGCCTGAGTTAGACAGGAAACGTGAACCGCACGGGGCAGATACTTCACTATTGATTCCAGTTCACACACTCAGCATTGATCCCCCTGCCTGAGTTAGACAGGAAATGTGAACCGCCCGGGGCAGATATTTCACTATTGATTCCAGTTCACACACTCAGCATTGATCCCCCTGCCTGAGTTAGACAGGAAATGTGAACAGCCCGGGGCTGATATTTCACTATTGATTCCAGTTCACACACTCGGCATTGACCCCCCTGCCTGAGTTAGACAGGAAATGTGAACCGCCCGGGGCAGATATTTCACTATTGATTCCAGTTCACACACTCAGCATTGACCCCCCTGCCTGAGTTAGACAGGAAATGTGAACAGCCAGGGGCAGATAAATATCACTATTGATTCCAGTTCACACACTCAGCATTGACCCCCCTGCCTGAGTTAGACAGGAAATGTGAACCGCCTGGGGCAGATATTTCACTATTGATTCCAGTTCACACACTCAGCATTGACCCCCCTGCCTGAGTTAGACAGGAAATGTGAACCTCCCGGGGCAGATATTTCACTATTGATTCCAGTTCACACACTCAGCATTGACCCCCCTGCCTGAGTTGGACAGGAAATGTGAACCGCCCGGGGCAGATAAATTTCACTATTGATTCCAGTTCACACACTCAGCATTGACCCCCTGCCTGAGTTAGACAGAAAATGTGAACCCCCCGGGGCAGATATTTCACTATTGATTCCTGTTCACACACTCAGCATCGATCCCCCTGCCTGAGTTAGACACGAAATGTGAACCGCCCGGGGCAGATATTTCACTATTGATTCCAGTTCACACACTCAGCATCGACCCCGCTGCCTGAGTTAGACAGGAAATGTGAACCGCCCAGGGCAGATATTTCACTATTGATTCCAGTTCACACACTCAGCATTGACCCCCCTGCCTGAGTTAGACAGGAAATGTGAACCGCCCGGGGCAGATATTTCACTATTGATTCCAGTTCACACACTCAGCATCGACCCCCTGCCTGAGTTAGACAGGAAATGTGAATCGCCCGGGGCAGATATTTCACTATTGATTCCAGTTCACACACTCAGCATTGACCCCCCTGCCTGAGTTAGACAGGAAATGTGAACCGCACGGGGCAGATACTTCACTATTGATTCCAGTTCACACACTCAGCATTGATCCCCCTGCCTGAGTTAGACAGGAAATGTGAACTGCCCGGGGCAGATATTTCACTATTGATTCCAGTTCACTCACTCAGCATTGATCCCCCTGCCTGAGTTAGACAGGAAATGTGAACAGCCCGGGCCAGATATTTCACTATTGATTCCAGTTCACACACTCAGCATTGACCCCCCTGCCTGAGTTAGACAGGAAATGTGAACCGCCCGGGGCAGATATTTCACTATTGATTCCAGTTCACACACTCAGCATTGACCCCCCTGCCTGAGTTAGACAGGAAATGTGGACCGCCCGGGGCAGATATTTCACTATTGATTCCAGTTCACTCACTCAGCATTGATCCCCCTGCCTGAGTTAGACAGGAAATGTGAACAGCCCGGGCCAGATATTTCACTATTGATTCCAGTTCACACACTCAGCATTGACCCCCCTGCCTGAGTTAGACAGGAAATGTGAACCGCACGGGGCAGATACTTCACTATTGATTCCAGTTCACACACTGAGCATTGATCCCCCTGCCTGAGTTAGATAGGAAATGTGAACCGCCCGGGACAGATATTTCACTATTGATTCCAGTTCACACACTCAGCATTGACCCCCCTGCCTGAGTTAGACAGGAAATGTGAACCGCCCGGGGCAGATAAATTTCACTATTGATTCCAGTTCACACACTCAGCATTGACCTCCCTGCCTGAGTTAGGCAGGAAATGTGAACTGCCCGGGGCAGATATTTTACTGTTGATTCCAGTTCACACACTCAGCATTGACCCCCCTGCCTGAGTTAGACAGGAAATGTTAACCGCCCGGGGCAGATATTTCACTATTGATTCCAGTTCACACACTCAGCATTGATCCCCCTGCCTGAGTTAGACAGGAAATGTGAACCGCCCGGGGCAGATATTTCACTATTGATTCCAGTTCACACACTCAGCATTGATCCCCCTGCCCGAGTTAGATAGGAAATGTGAACCCCCCGGGGCAGATATTTCACTATTGATTCCAGTTCACACACTCAGCATTGACCCCCCTGCCTGAGTTAGGCAGGAAATGTGAACCGCCCGGGGCAGATATTTCACTATTGATTCCAGTTCACACACTCAGTATTGATCCCCCTGCCTGAGTTAGACAGGAAATGTGAACCGCCCGGGGCAGATATTTCACTATTCATTCCAGTTCACACACTCAGCATTGATCCCCCTGCCTGAGTTAGATAGGAAATGTGAACCGCCCGGGGCAGATATTTCACTATTGATTCCAGTTCACGCACTCAGCATTGACCCCCCTGCCTGAGTTAGACAGGAAATGTGAATCACCCAGGGCAGATATTTCACTATTGATTCCAGTTCACACACTCAGCATTGACCCCCCTGCCTGAGTTAGACAGGAAATGTGAACCGCCCGGGGCAGATATTTCACTGTTGATTCCAGTTCACACACTCAGCATTGACCCCCCTGCCTGAGTTAGACAGGAAATGTGAACCCCCCGGGGCAGATATTTCACTATTGATTCCAGTTCACACACTCAGCATTGATCCCCCTGCCCGAGTTAGACAGGAAATGTGAACCCCCCGGGGCAGATATTTCACTATTGATTCCAGTTCACACACTCAGCATTGACCCCCCTGCCTGAGTTAGGCAGGAAATGTGAACCGCCCGGGGCAGATATTTCACTATTGATTCCAGTTCACACACTCAGCATTGACCCCCCTGCCTGAGTTAGACAGGAAATGTGAACCGCCCGGGGCAGATATTTCACTATTGATTCCAGTTCACACACTCAGCATTGATCCCCCTGCCTGAGTTAGACAGGAAATGTGAACCGCCCGGGGCAGATATTTCACTATTGATTCCAGTTCACACACTCAGCATTGACCCCCCTACCTGAGTTAGACTGGAAATGTGAACCGCACGGGGCAGATATTTCACTATTGATTCCAGTTCACACACTCAGCATAGACCCCCCTGCCTGAGTTAGACTGGAAATGTGAACCGCCCGGGACAGATATTTCACTATTGAATCCAATTCACACACTCAGCATCGATCCCCCTGCCTGAGTTAGACAGGAAATGTGAACCGCCCGGGGCAGATATTTCACTATTGATTCCAGTTCACACACTCAGCATTGACCCCCCTGCCTGAGTTAGACTGGAAATGTGAACCGCCCGGGACAGATATTTCACTATTGATTCCAGTTCACACACTCAACATTGATCCCCCTGCCTGAGTTAGACAGGAAATGTGAACCGCCCGGGGCAGATATTTCACTATTGATTCCAGTTCACACACTCAGCATTGACCCCGCTGCCTGAGTTAGACAGGAAATGTGAACCGCCCGGGGCAGATATATTTCACTATTGATTCCAGTTCACACACTCAGCATTGACCCCCCTGCCTGAGTTAGACAGGAAATGTGAACCGCCCGGGGCAGATATTTCACTATTGATTCCAGTTCACACACTCAGCATCGACCCCCCTGCCTGAGTTAGACAGGAAATGTGAACCGCCCGGGGCAGATATTTCACTCTTGATTCCAGTTCACACACTCAGCATTGACCCCCCTGCCTGAGTTAGACAGGAAATGTGAACCGCCCGGGGCAGATATTTCACTATTGATTCCAGTTCACACACTCAGCATTGACCCCCCTGCCTGAGTTAGACAGGAAATGTGGACCGCCCGGGGCAGATATTTCACTATTGATTCCAGTTCACTCACTCAGCATTGATCCCCCTGCCTGAGTTAGACTGGAAATGTGAACAGCCCGGGACAGATATTTCACTATTGATTCCAGTTCACACACTCAGCATTGACCCCCCTGCCTGAGTTAGACAGGAAATGTGAACCGCACGGGGCAGATACTTCACTATTGATTCCAGTTCACACACTGAGCATTGATCCCCCTGCCTGAGTTAGATAGGAAATGTGAACCGCCCGGGACAGATATTTCACTATTGATTCCAGTTCACACACTCAGCATTGACCCCCCTGCCTGAGTTAGACAGGAAATGTGAACCGCCCGGGGCAGATAAATTTCACTATTGATTCCAGTTCACACACTCAGCATTGACCTCCCTGCCTGAGTTATGCAGGAAATGTGAACTGCCCGGGGCAGATATTTTACTGTTGATTCCAGTTCACACACTCAGCATTGACCCCCCTGCCTGAGTTAGACAGGAAATGTGAACCGCCCGGGGTTGATATTTCACTATTGATTCCAGTTCACACACTCAGCATTGATCCCCCTGCCCGAGTTAGACAGGAAATGTGAACCCCCCGGGGCAGATATTTCACTATTGATTCCACTTCACACACTCAGCATTGACCCCCCTGCCTGAGTTAGGCAGGAAATGTGAACCGCCCGGGGCAGATATTTCACTATTGATTCCAGTTCACACACTCAGCATTGATCCCCCTGCCTGAGTTAGACAGGAAATGTGAACCGCCCGGGGCAGATATTTCACTATTGATTCCAGTTCACACACTCAGCATTGATCCCCCTGCCTGAGTTAGATAGGAAATGTGAACCGCCCGGGGCAGATATTTCACTATTGATTCCAGTTCACGCACTCAGCATTGACCCCCCTGCCTGAGTTAGACAGGAAATGTGAATCACCCGGGGCAGATATTTCACTATTGATTCCAGTTCACACACTCAGCATTGACCCCCCTGCCTGAGTTAGACAGGAAATGTGAACCGCCCGGGGCAGATATTTCACTGTTGATTCCAGTTCACACACTCAGCATTGATCCCCCTGCCCGAGTTAGACAGGAAATGTGAACCCCCCGGGGCAGATATTTCACTATTGATTCCAGTTCACACACTCAGCATTGACCCCCCTGCCTGAGTTAGGCAGGAAATGTGAACCGCCCGGGGCAGATATTTCACTATTGATTCCAGTTCACACACTCAGCATTGACCCCCCTGCCTGAGTTAGACAGGAAATGTGAACCGCCCGGGGCAGATATTTCACTATTGATTCCAGTTCACACACTCAGCATTGATCCCCCTGCCTGAGTTAGATAGGAAATGTGAACCGCCCGGGGCAGATATTTCACTATTGATTCCAGTTCACGCACTCAGCATTGACCCGCCTGCCTGAGTTAGACAGGAAATGTGAACCCCCCGGGGCAGATATTTCACTATTGATTCCAGTTCACACACTCAGCATTGACCCCCCTGCCTGAGTTAGGCAGGAAATGTGAACCGCCCGGGGCAGATATTTCACTATTGATTCCAGTTCACACACTCAGCATTGACCCCCCTACCTGAGTTAGACAGGAAATGTGAACCGCCCGGGGCAGATATTTCACTATTGATTCCAGTTCACACACTCAGCATTGACCCCCCTACCTGAGTTAGACTGGAAATGTGAACCGCACGGGGCAGATATTTCACTATTGATTCCAGTTCACACACTCAGCATTGACCCCCCTGCCTGAGTTAGACTGGAAATGTGAACCGCCCGGGGTAGATATTTCACCATTGAATCCAGTTCACACACTCAGCATCGATCCCCCTGCCTGAGTTAGACAGGAAATGTGAACCGCCCGGGGCAGATATTTCACTATTGATTCCAGTTCACACACTCAGCATTGACCCCCCTGCCTGAGTTAGACTGGAAATGTGAACCGCCCGGGACAGATATTTCACTATTGATTCCAGTTCACACACTCAACATTGATCCCCCTGCCTGAGTTAGACAGGAAATGTGAACCGCCCGGGGCAGATATTTCACTATTGATTCCAGTTCACACACTCAGCATTGACCCCGCTGCCTGAGTTAGACAGGAAATGTGAACCGCCCGGGGCAGATATATTTCACTATTGATTCCAGTTCACACACTCAGCATTGACCCCCCTGCCTGAGTTAGACAGGAAATGTGAACCGCCCGGGGCAGATATTTCACTATTGATTCCAGTTCACACACTCAGCATCGACCCCCCTGCCTGAGTTAGACAGGAAATGTGAACCGCCCGGGGCAGATATTTCACTCTTGATTCCAGTTCACACACTCAGCATTGACCCCCCTCCCTGAGTTAGACAGGAAATGTGAACCGCCCGGGGCAGATATTTCACTATTGATTACAGTTCACACACTCAGCATTGACCCCCCTGCCTGAGTTAGGCAGGAAATGTGAACCGCCCGGGGCAGATATTTCACTATTGATTCCAGTTCCCACACTCAGCATTGATCCCCCTGCCTGAGTTAGACAGGAAATGTGAACCGCCCGGGGCAGATATTTCACTATTGATTCCAGTTCGCACACTCAGCATTGACCCCCCTGCCTGAGTTAGACAGGAAATGTGAACCGCCCGGGGCAGATATTTCACTATTGATTCCAGTTCACACACTCAGCATTGACCCCCCTGCCTGAGTTAGACAGGAAACGTGAACCGCACGGGGCAGATACTTCACTATTGATTCCAGTTCACACACTCAGCATTGATCCCCCTGCCTGAGTTAGACAGGAAATGTGAACCGCCCGGGGCAGATATTTCACTATTGATTCCAGTGCACACACTCAGCATTGACCCCCCTGCCTTATTTAGACAGGAAATGTGAACCGCCCGGGGCAGATAAATTTCACTATTGATTCCAGTTCACACACTCAGCATTGACCCCCCTGCCTGAGTTAGACAAGAAATGTGAACCGCCCGGGGCAGATATTTCACTATTGATTCCAGTTCACACACTCAGCATTGAACTCCCTGCCTGAGTTAGACAGGAAAAGTGAACCGCCAGGGTCAGATATTTCACTATTGATTCCAGTTCACACACTCATCATTGACCCCCCTGCCTGAGTTAGGCAGGAAATGTGAACTGCCCGGGGCAGATATTTCACTGTTGATTCCAGTTCTCACACTCAGCATTGACCCCCCTGCCTGAGTTAGACAGGAAATGTGAACCGCCCGGGGCAGATATTTCACTATTGATTCCAGTTCACACACTCAGCATTGACCCCCCTGCCTGAGTTAGACAGGAAATGTGAACCGCCCGGGGCAGATATTTCACTATTGATTCCAGTTCACACGCTCAGCATTGACCCCCCTGCCTGAGTTAGACAGGAAATGTGAACCGCCCGGGGCAGATATTTCACTATTGATTCCAGTTCACACACTCAGCATCGACCCCCCTGCCTGAGTTAGACAGGAAATGTGAACCGCCCGGGGCAGATATTTCACTATTGATTCCAGTTCACACACTCAGCATTGACCCCCCTGCCTGAGTTAGACAGGAAATGTGAAGTCCCCGGGGCAGATATTTCACTATTGATTCCAGTTCACACACTCAGCATTGATCCCCCTGCCTGAGTTAGACAGGAAATGTGAACCGCCCGGGGCAGATATTTCACTGTTGATTCCAGTTCACACACTCAGCATTGATCCCCCTGCCTGAGTTAGACAGGAAATGTGAACCGCCCGGGTCAGATATTTCACTATTGATTCCAGTTCACACACTCAGTATTGAAGCCCCTGCCTGAGTTAGACAGGAAATGTGAACCGCCCGGGGCAGATATTTCACTATTGATTCCAGTTCACACACTCAGCATTGACCCCCCTGCCTGAGTTAGACAGGAAATGTGAACCGCCCGGGGCAGATATTTCACTATTGATTCCAGTTCACACACTCAGCATTGACCCCCCTGCCTGAGTTAGACAGGAAATGTGAACCGCCCGGGGCAGTTATTTCACTATTGATTCCAGTTCACACACTCAGCATTGATCCCCCTGCCTGAGTTAGATAGGAAATGTGAACCGCCCGGGGCAGATATTTCACTATTGATTCCAGTTCACGCACTCAGCATTGACCCGCCTGCCTGAGTTAGACAGGAAATGTGAACCCCCCGGGGCAGATATTTCACTATTGATTCCAGTTCACACACTCAGCATTGACCCCCCTGCCTGAGTTAGGCAGGAAATGTGAACCGCCCGGGGCAGATATTTCACTATTGATTCCAGTTCACACACTCAGCATTGACCCCCCTACCTGAGTTAGACAGGAAATGTGAACCGCCCGGGGCAGATATTTCACTATTGATTCCAGTTCACACACTCAGCATTGACCCCCCTACCTGAGTTAGACTGGAAATGTGAACCGCACGGGGCAGATATTTCACTATTGATTCCAGTTCACACACTCAGCATTGACCCCCCTGCCTGAGTTAGACTGGAAATGTGAACCGCCCGGGGTAGATATTTCACTATTGAATCCAGTTCACACACTCAGCATCGATCCCCCTGCCTGAGTTAGACAGGAAATGTGAACCGCCCGGGGCAGATATTTCACTATTGATTCCAGTTCACACACTCAGCATTGACCCCCCTGCCTGAGTTAGACTGGAAATGTGAACCGCCCGGGACAGATATTTCACTATTGATTCCAGTTCACACACTCAACATTGATCCCCCTGCCTGAGTTAGACAGGAAATGTGAACCGCCCGGGGCAGATATTTCACTATTGATTCCAGTTCACACACTCAGCATTGACCCCGCTGCCTGAGTTAGACAGGAAATGTGAACCGCCCGGGGCAGATATATTTCACTATTGATTCCAGTTCACACACTCAGCATTGACCCCCCTGCCTGAGTTAGACAGGAAATGTGAACCGCCCGGGGCAGATATTTCACTATTGATTCCAGTTCACACACTCAGCATCGACCCCCCTGCCTGAGTTAGACAGGAAATGTGAACCGCCCGGGGCAGATATTTCACTCTTGATTCCAGTTCACACACTCAGCATTGACCCCCCTGCCTGAGTTAGACAGGAAATGTGAACCGCCCGGGGCAGATATTTCACTATTGATTACAGTTCACACACTCAGCATTGACCCCCCTGCCTGAGTTAGGCAGGAAATGTGAACCGCCCGGGGCAGATATTTCACTATTGATTCCAGTTCACACACTCAGCATTGATCCCCCTGCCTGAGTTTAACAGGAAATGTGAACCGCCCGGGGCAGATATTTCACTCATGATTCCAGTTCGCACACTCAGCATTGACCCCCCTGCCTGAGTTAGACAGGAAATGTGAACCGCCCGGGGCAGATATTTCACTATTGATTCCAGTTCACACACTCAGCATTGACCCCCCTGCCTGAGTTAGACAGGAAACGTGAACCGCACGGGGCAGATACTTCACTATTGATTCCAGTTCACACACTCAGCATTGATCCCCCTGCCTGAGTTAGACAGGAAATGTGAACCGCCCGGGGCAGATATTTCACTATTGATTCCAGTGCACACACTCAGCATTGACCCCCCTGCCTTATTTAGACAGGAAATGTGAACCGCCCGGGGCAGATAAATTTCACTATTGATTCCAGTTCACACACTCAGCATTGACCCCCCTGCCTGAGTTAGACAAGAAATGTGAACCGCCCGGGGCAGATATTTCACTATTGATTCCAGTTCACACACTCAGCATTGAACTCCCTGCCTGAGTTAGACAGGAAAAGTGAACCGCCCGGGGCAGATATTTCACTATTGATTCCAGTTCACACACTCATCATTGACCCCCCTGCCTGAGTTAGGCAGGAAATGTGAACTGCCCGGGGCAGATATTTCACTGTTGATTCCAGTTCACACACTCAGCATTGACCCCCCTGCCTGAGTTAGACAGGAAATGTGAACCGCCCGGGGCAGATATTTCACTATTGATTCCAGTTCACACACTCAGCATTGACCCCCCTGCCTGAGTTAGACAGGAAATGTGAACCGCCCGGGGCAGATATTTCACTATTGATTCCAGTTCACACGCTCAGCATTGACCCCCCTGCCTGAGTTAGACAGGAAATGTGAACCGCCCGGGGCAGATATTTCACTATTGATTCCAGTTCACACACTCAGCATCGACCCCCCTGCCTGAGTTAGTCAGGAAATGTGAACCGCCCGGGGCAGATATTTCACTATTGATTCCAGTTCACACACTCAGCATTGACCCCCCTGCCTGAGTTAGACAGGAAATGTGAAGTCCCCGGGGCAGATATTTCACTATTGATTCCAGTTCACACACTCAGCATTGATCCCCCTGCCTGAGTTAGACAGGAAATGTGAACCGCCCGGGGCAGATATTTCACTGTTGATTCCAGTTCACACACTCAGCATTGATCCCCCTGCCTGAGTTAGACAGGAAATGTGAACCGCCCGGGTCAGATATTTCACTATTGATTCCAGTTCACACACTCAGCATTGAAGCCCCTGCCTGAGTTAGACAGGAAATGTGAACCGCCCGGGGCAGATATTTCACTATTGATTCCAGTTCACACACTCAGCATTGACCCCCCTGCCTGAGTTAGACAGGAAATGTGAACCGCCCGGGGCAGATATTTCACTATTGATTCCAGTTCACACACTCAGCATTGACCCCCCTGCCTGAGTTAGACAGGAAATGTGAACCGCCCGGGGCAGATATTTCACTATTGATTCCAGTTCACACACTCAGCATTGACCCCCCTGCCTGAGTTAGACAGGAAATGTGAACCGCCCGGGGCAGATATTTCACTATTGATCCCAGTTCACACACTCAGCATTGACCCCCCTGCATGAGTTAGACAGGAAATGTGAACCGCCCGGGGCAGATATTTCACTATTGATTCCAGTTCACGCACTCAGCATTGAACCGCCTGCCTGAGTTAGACAGGAAATGTGAACCCCCCGGGGCAGATATTTCACTATTGATTCCAGTTCACACACTCAGCATTGACCCCCCTGCCTGAGTTAGGCAGGAAATGTGAACCGCCCGGGGCAGATATTTCACTATTGATTCCAGTTCACACACTCAGCATTGACCCCCCTACCTGAGTTAGACAGGAAATGTGAACCGCCCGGGGCAGATATTTCACTATTGATTCCAGTTCACACACTCAGCATTGACCCCCCTACCTGAGTTAGACTGGAAATGTGAACCGCACGGGGCAAACAAAGAACAAAGAACAAAGAAATGTACAGCACAGGAACAGGCCCTTCGGCCCTCCAAGCCCGTGCCGACCATACTGCCCGACTAAACTACAATCTTCTACACTTCCTGGGTCCGTATCCTTCTATTCCCATCCTATTCATATATTTGTCAAGATGCCCCTTAAATGTCCCTATCGTCCCTGCCTCCACTACCTCCTCCGGTAGTGAGTTCCAGGCACCCACTACCCTCTGCGTAAAAAACTTGCCTCGTACATCTACTCTAAACTTTGCCCCTCTCACCTTAAACCTATGCCCCCTAGTAATTGACCCCTCTACCCTGGGGAAAAGCCTCTGACTATCCACTCTGTCTATGCCCCTCATAATTTTGTATACCTCTATCAGGTCGCCCCTCAACCTCCTTCGTTCCAGTGAGAACAAACCGAGTTTATTCAATCGCTCCTCATAGCTTATGCCCTCCATACCAGGCAACATTCTGGTAAATCTCTTCTGCACCCTCTCTAAAGCCTCCACATCCTTCTGGTAGTGTGGCGACCAGAATTGAACACTATACTCCAAGTGTGGCCTAACTAAGGTTCTATACAGCTGCAACATGACTTGCCAATTCTTATACTCAATGCCCCGGCCAATGAAGGCAAGCATGCCGTATGCCTTCTTGACTACCTTCTCCACCTGTGTAGCCCCTTTCAGTGATCTGTGGACCTGTACTCCTAGATCTCTTTGACTTTCAATACTCCTGAGGGTTCTACCATTCACTGTATATTCCCTACCTGCATTAGCCCTTCCAAAATGCATTACCTCACATTTGTCCAGGTTAAACTCCATCTGCCATCTCTCCGCCCAAGTCTCCAGACAATCTAAATCCTGCTGTATCCTCAGACAGTCCTCATCGCTATCCGCAATTCCACCAACCTTTGTGTCGTCTGCAAACTTACTAATCAGACCAGTTACATTTTCCTCCAAATCATTTATATATACTACAAAGAGCAAAGGTCCCAGCACTGATCCCTGTGGAACACCACTGGTCACAGCCCTCCAATTAGAAAAGCATCCCTCCATTGCTACCCTCTGCCTTCTATGGCCTAGCCAGTTCTGTATCCACCTTGCCAGTTCACCCCTGATCCCGTGTGACTTCACCTTTTGTACTAGTCTACCATGAGGGACCTTGTCAAAGGCCTTACTGAAGTCCATATAGACAACATCTACTGCCCTACCTGCATCAATCATCTTAGTGACCTCCTCGAAAAACTCGATCAAGTTAGTGAGACACGACCTCCCCTTCACAAAACCGTGCTGCCTCTCACTAATACGTCCATTTGCTTCCAAATGGGAGTAGATCCTGTCTCGAAGAATTCTCTCCAGTAATTTCCCTACCACTGAAGTAAGGCTCACCGGCCTGTAGTTCCCGGGATTATCCCTGCCACCCTTCTTAAACAGAGGAACAACATTGGCTATTCTCCAGTCCTCCGGGACATCCCCTGAAGACAGCGAGGATCCAAAGATTTCTGTCAAGGCCTCAGCAATTTCCTCTCCAGCCTCCTTCAGTATTCTGGGGTAGATCCCATCCGGCCCTGGGGACTTATCTACCTTAATATTTTTTAAGACACCCAACACCTCGTCTTTATAGATATTTCACTATTGATTCCAGTTCACACACTCAGCATTGACCCCCCTGCCTGAGTTAGACTGGAAATGTGAACCGCCCGGGGTAGATATTTCACTATTGAATCCAATTCACACACTCAGCATCGATCCCCCTGCCTGAGTTAGACAGGAAATGTGAACCGCCCGGGGCAGATATTTCACTATTGATTCCAGTTCACACACTCAGCATTGACCCCCCTGCCTGAGTTAGACTGGAAATGTGAACCGCCCGGGACAGATATTTCACTATTGATTCCAGTTCACACACTCAACATTGATCCCCCTGCCTGAGTTAGACAGGAAATGTGAACCGCCCGGGGCAGATATTTCACTATTGATTCCAGTTCACACACTCAGCATTGACCCCGCTGCCTGAGTTAGACAGGAAATGTGAACCGCCCGGGGCAGATATATTTCACTATTGATTCCAGTTCACACACTCAGCATTGACCCCCCTGCCTGAGTTAGACAGGAAATGTGAACCGCCCGGGGCAGATATTTCACTCTTGATTCCAGTTCACACACTCAGCATTGACCCCCCTGCCTGAGTTAGACTGGAAATGTGAACCGCCCGGGGCAGATATTTCACTATTGATTACAGTTCACACACTCAGCATTGACCCCCCTGCCTGAGTTAGGCAGGAAATGTGAACCGCCCGGGGCAGATATTTCACTATTGATTCCAGTTCACACACTCAGCATTGACCCCCCTACCTGAGTTAGACAGGCAATGTGAACCGCCCGGGGCAGATATTTCACTATTGATTCCAGTTCACACACTCAGCATTGACCCCCCTACCTGAGTTAGACTGGAAATGTGAACCGCACGGGGCAAACAAAGAACAAAGAACAAAGAAATGTACAGCACAGGAACAGGCCCTTCGGCCCTCCAAGCCCGTGCCGACCATACTGCCCGACTAAACTACAATCTTCTACACTTCCTGGGTCCGTATCCTTCTATTCCCATCCTATTCATATATTTGTCAAGATGCCCCTTAAATGTCCCTATCGTCCCTGCCTCCACTACCTCCTCCGGTAGTGAGTTCCAGGCACCCACTACCCTCTGCGTAAAAAACTTGCCTCGTACATCTACTCTAAACTTTGCCCCTCTCACCTTAAACCTATGCCCCCTAGTAATTGACCCCTCTACCCTGGGGAAAAGCCTCTGACTATCCACTCTGTCTATGCCCCTCATAATTTTGTATACCTCTATCAGGTCGCCCCTCAACCTCCTTCGTTCCAGTGAGAACAAACCGAGTTTATTCAATCGCTCCTCATAGCTTATGCCCTCCATACCAGGCAACATTCTGGTAAATCTCTTCTGCACCCTCTCTAAAGCCTCCACATCCTTCTGGTAGTGTGGCGACCAGAATTGAACACTATACTCCAAGTGTGGCCTAACTAAGGTTCTATACAGCTGCAACATGACTTGCCAATTCTTATACTCAATGCCCCGGCCAATGAAGGCAAGCATGCCGTATGCCTTCTTGACTACCTTCTCCACCTGTGTAGCCCCTTTCAGTGATCTGTGGACCTGTACTCCTAGATCTCTTTGACTTTCAATACTCCTGAGGGTTCTACCATTCACTGTATATTCCCTACCTGCATTAGCCCTTCCAAAATGCATTACCTCACATTTGTCCAGGTTAAACTCCATCTGCCATCTCTCCGCCCAAGTCTCCAGACAATCTAAATCCTGCTGTATCCTCAGACAGTCCTCATCGCTATCCGCAATTCCACCAACCTTTGTGTCGTCTGCAAACTTACTAATCAGACCAGTTACATTTTCCTCCAAATCATTTATATATACTACAAAGAGCAAAGGTCCCAGCACTGATCTCTGTGGAACACCACTGGTCACAGCCCTCCAATTAGAAAAGCATCCCTCCATTGCTACCCTCTGCCTTCTATGGCCTAGCCAGTTCTGTATCCACCTTGCCAATTCACCCCTGATCCCGTGTGACTTCACCTTTTGTACTAGTCTACCATGAGGGACCTTGTCAAAGGCCTTACTGAAGTCCATATAGACAACATCTACTGCCCTACCTGCATCAATCATCTTAGTGACCTCCTCGAAAAACTCGATCAAGTTAGTGAGACACGACCTCCCCTTCACAAAACCGTGCTGCCTCTCACTAATACGTCCATTTGCTTCCAAATGGGAGTAGATCCTGTCTCGAAGAATTCTCTCCAGTAATTTCCCTACCACTGAAGTAAGGCTCACCGGCCTGTAGTTCCCGGGATTATCCCTGCCACCCTTCTTAAACAGAGGAACAACATTGGCTATTCTCCAGTCCTCCGGGACATCCCCTGAAGACAGCGAGGATCCAAAGATTTCTGTCAAGGCCTCAGCAATTTCCTCTCCAGCCTCCTTCAGTATTCTGGGGTAGATCCCATCCGGCCCTGGGGACTTATCTACCTTAATATTTTTTAAGACACCCAACACCTCGTCTTTATAGATATTTCACTATTGATTCCAGTTCACACACTCAGCATTGACCCCCCTGCCTGAGTTAGACTGGAAATGTGAACCGCCCGGGGTAGATATTTCACTATTGAATCCAATTCACACACTCAGCATCGATCCCCCTGCCTGAGTTAGACAGGAAATGTGAACCGCCCGGGGCAGATATTTCACTATTGATTCCAGTTCACACACTCAGCATTGACCCCCCTGCCTGAGTTAGACTGGAAATGTGAACCGCCCGGGACAGATATTTCACTATTGATTCCAGTTCACACACTCAACATTGATCCCCCTGCCTGAGTTAGACAGGAAATGTGAACCGCCCGGGGCAGATATTTCACTATTGATTCCAGTTCACACACTCAGCATTGACCCCGCTGCCTGAGTTAGACAGGAAATGTGAACCGCCCGGGGCAGATATATTTCACTATTGATTCCAGTTCACACACTCAGCATTGACCCCCCTGCCTGAGTTAGACAGGAAATGTGAACCGCCCGGGGCAGATATTTCACTCTTGATTCCAGTTCACACACTCAGCATTGACCCCCCTGCCTGAGTTAGACTGGAAATGTGAACCGCCCGGGGCAGATATTTCACTATTGATTACAGTTCACACACTCAGCATTGACCCCCCTGCCTGAGTTAGGCAGGAAATGTGAACCGCCCGGGGCAGATATTTCACTATTGATTCCAGTTCACACACTCAGCATTGACCCCCCTACCTGAGTTAGACAGGCAATGTGAACCGCCCGGGGCAGATATTTCACTATTGATTCCAGTTCACACACTCAGCATTGACCCCCCTACCTGAGTTAGACTGGAAATGTGAACCGCACGGGGCAAACAAAGAACAAAGAACAAAGAAATGTACAGCACAGGAACAGGCCCTTCGGCCCTCCAAGCCCGTGCCGACCATACTGCCCGACTAAACTACAATCTTCTACACTTCCTGGGTCCGTATCCTTCTATTCCCATCCTATTCATATATTTGTCAAGATGCCCCTTAAATGTCCCTATCGTCCCTGCCTCCACTACCTCCTCCGGTAGTGAGTTCCAGGCACCCACTACCCTCTGCGTAAAAAACTTGCCTCGTACATCTACTCTAAACTTTGCCCCTCTCACCTTAAACCTATGCCCCCTAGTAATTGACCCCTCTACCCTGGGGAAAAGCCTCTGACTATCCACTCTGTCTATGCCCCTCATAATTTTGTATACCTCTATCAGGTCGCCCCTCAACCTCCTTCGTTCCAGTGAGAACAAACCGAGTTTATTCAATCGCTCCTCATAGCTTATGCCCTCCATACCAGGCAACATTCTGGTAAATCTCTTCTGCACCCTCTCTAAAGCCTCCACATCCTTCTGGTAGTGTGGCGACCAGAATTGAACACTATACTCCAAGTGTGGCCTAACTAAGGTTCTATACAGCTGCAACATGACTTGCCAATTCTTATACTCAATGCCCCGGCCAATGAAGGCAAGCATGCCGTATGCCTTCTTGACTACCTTCTCCACCTGTGTAGCCCCTTTCAGTGATCTGTGGACCTGTACTCCTAGATCTCTTTGACTTTCAATACTCCTGAGGGTTCTACCATTCACTGTATATTCCCTACCTGCATTAGCCCTTCCAAAATGCATTACCTCACATTTGTCCAGGTTAAACTCCATCTGCCATCTCTCCGCCCAAGTCTCCAGACAATCTAAATCCTGCTGTATCCTCAGACAGTCCTCATCGCTATCCGCAATTCCACCAACCTTTGTGTCGTCTGCAAACTTACTAATCAGACCAGTTACATTTTCCTCCAAATCATTTATATATACTACAAAGAGCAAAGGTCCCAGCACTGATCCCTGTGGAACACCACTGGTCACAGCCCTCCAATTAGAAAAGCATCCCTCCATTGCTACCCTCTGCCTTCTATGGCCTAGCCAGTTCTGTATCCACCTTGCCAGTTCACCCCTGATCCCGTGTGACTTCACCTTTTGTACTAGTCTACCATGAGGGACCTTGTCAAAGGCCTTACTGAAGTCCATATAGACAACATCTACTGCCCTACCTGCATCAATCATCTTAGTGACCTCCTCGAAAAACTCGATCAAGTTAGTGAGACACGACCTCCCCTTCACAAAACCGTGCTGCCTCTCACTAATACGTCCATTTGCTTCCAAATGGGAGTAGATCCTGTCTCGAAGAATTCTCTCCAGTAATTTCCCTACCACTGAAGTAAGGCTCACCGGCCTGTAGTTCCCGGGATTATCCCTGCCACCCTTCTTAAACAGAGGAACAACATTGGCTATTCTCCAGTCCTCCGGGACATCCCCTGAAGACAGCGAGGATCCAAAGATTTCTGTCAAGGCCTCAGCAATTTCCTCTCCAGCCTCCTTCAGTATTCTGGGGTAGATCCCATCCGGCCCTGGGGACTTATCTACCTTAATATTTTTTAAGACACCCAACACCTCGTCTTTATAGATATTTCACTATTGATTCCAGTTCACACACTCAGCATTGACCCCCCTGCCTGAGTTAGACTGGAAATGTGAACCGCCCGGGGTAGATATTTCACTATTGAATCCAATTCACACACTCAGCATCGATCCCCCTGCCTGAGTTAGACAGGAAATGTGAACCGCCCGGGGCAGATATTTCACTATTGATTCCAGTTCACACACTCAGCATTGACCCCCCTGCCTGAGTTAGACTGGAAATGTGAACCGCCCGGGACAGATATTTCACTATTGATTCCAGTTCACACACTCAACATTGATCCCCCTGCCTGAGTTAGACAGGAAATGTGAACCGCCCGGGGCAGATATTTCACTATTGATTCCAGTTCACACACTCAGCATTGACCCCGCTGCCTGAGTTAGACAGGAAATGTGAACCGCCCGGGGCAGATATATTTCACTATTGATTCCAGTTCACACACTCAGCATTGACCCCCCTGCCTGAGTTAGACAGGAAATGTGAACCGCCCGGGGCAGATATTTCACTATCGATTCCAGTTCACACACTCAGCATCGACCCCCCTGCCTGAGTTAGACAGGAAATGTGAACCGCCCGGGGCAGATATTTCACTCTTGATTCCAGTTCACACACTCAGCATTGACCCCCCTGCCTGAGTTAGACTGGAAATGTGAACCGCCCGGGGCAGATATTTCACTATTGATTACAGTTCACACACTCAGCATTGACCCCCCTGCCTGAGTTAGGCAGGAAATGTGAACCGCCCGGGGCAGATATTTCACTATTGATTCCAGTTCGCACACTCAGCATTGACCCCCCTGCCTGAGTTAGACAGGAAATGTGAACCGCCCGGGGCAGATATTTCACTATTGATTCCAGTTCACACACTCAGCATTGACCCCCCTGCCTGAGTTAGACAGGAAACGTGAACCGCACGGGGCAGATACTTCACTATTGATTCCAGTTCACACACTCAGCATTGATCCCCCTGCCTGAGTTAGACAGGAAATGTGAACCGCCCGGGGCAGATATTTCACTATTGATTCCAGTGCACACACTCAGCATTGACCCCCCTGCCTTATTTAGACAGGAAATGTGAACCGCCCGGGGCAGATAAATTTCACTATTGATTCCAGTTCACACACTCAGCATTGACCCCCCTGCCTGAGTTAGACAAGAAATGTGAACCGCCCGGGGCAGATATTTCACTATTGATTCCAGTTCACACACTCAGCATTGAACTCCCTGCCTGAGTTAGACAGGAAAAGTGAACCGCCCGGGGCAGATATTTCACTATTGATTCCAGTTCACACACTCATCATTGACCCCCCTGCCTGAGTTAGGCAGGAAATGTGAACTGCCCGGGGCAGATATTTCACTGTTGATTCCAGTTCACACACTCAGCATTGACCCCCCTGCCTGAGTTAGACAGGAAATGTGAACCGCCCGGGGCAGATATTTCACTATTGATTCCAGTTCACACACTCAGCATTGACCCCCCTGCCTGAGTTAGACAGGAAATGTGAACCGCCCGGGGCAGATATTTCACTATTGATTCCAGTTCACACGCTCAGCATTGACCCCCCTGCCTGAGTTAGACAGGAAATGTGAACCGCCCGGGGCAGATATTTCACTATTGATTCCAGTTCACACACTCAGCATCGACCCCCCTGCCTGAGTTAGTCAGGAAATGTGAACCGCCCGGGGCAGATATTTCACTATTGATTCCAGTTCACACACTCAGCATTGACCCCCCTGCCTGAGTTAGACAGGAAATGTGAAGTCCCCGGGGCAGATATTTCACTATTGATTCCAGTTCACACACTCAGCATTGATCCCCCTGCCTGAGTTAGACAGGAAATGTGAACCGCCCGGGGCAGATATTTCACTGTTGATTCCAGTTCACACACTCAGCATTGATCCCCCTGCCTGAGTTAGACAGGAAATGTGAACCGCCCGGGTCAGATATTTCACTATTGATTCCAGTTCACACACTCAGCATTGAAGCCCCTGCCTGAGTTAGACAGGAAATGTGAACCGCCCGGGGCAGATATTTCACTATTGATTCCAGTTCACACACTCAGCATTGACCCCCCTGCCTGAGTTAGACAGGAAATGTGAACCGCCCGGGGCAGATATTTCACTATTGATTCCAGTTCACACACTCAGCATTGACCCCCCTGCCTGAGTTAGACAGGAAATGTGAACCGCCCGGGGCAGATATTTCACTATTGATTCCAGTTCACACACTCAGCATTGACCCCCCTGCCTGAGTTAGACAGGAAATGTGAACCGCCCGGGGCAGATATTTCACTATTGATCCCAGTTCACACACTCAGCATTGACCCCCCTGCATGAGTTAGACAGGAAATGTGAACCGCCCGGGGCAGATATTTCACTATTGATTCCAGTTCACGCACTCAGCATTGAACCGCCTGCCTGAGTTAGACAGGAAATGTGAACCCCCCGGGGCAGATATTTCACTATTGATTCCAGTTCACACACTCAGCATTGACCCCCCTGCCTGAGTTAGGCAGGAAATGTGAACCGCCCGGGGCAGATATTTCACTATTGATTCCAGTTCACACACTCAGCATTGACCCCCCTACCTGAGTTAGACAGGAAATGTGAACCGCCCGGGGCAGATATTTCACTATTGATTCCAGTTCACACACTCAGCATTGACCCCCCTACCTGAGTTAGACTGGAAATGTGAACCGCACGGGGCAAACAAAGAACAAAGAACAAAGAAATGTACAGCACAGGAACAGGCCCTTCGGCCCTCCAAGCCCGTGCCGACCATACTGCCCGACTAAACTACAATCTTCTACACTTCCTGGGTCCGTATCCTTCTATTCCCATCCTATTCATATATTTGTCAAGATGCCCCTTAAATGTCCCTATCGTCCCTGCCTCCACTACCTCCTCCGGTAGTGAGTTCCAGGCACCCACTACCCTCTGCGTAAAAAACTTGCCTCGTACATCTACTCTAAACTTTGCCCCTCTCACCTTAAACCTATGCCCCCTAGTAATTGACCCCTCTACCCTGGGGAAAAGCCTCTGAGTATCCACTCTGTCTATGCCCCTCATAATTTTGTATACCTCTATCAGGTCGCCCCTCAACCTCCTTCGTTCCAGTGAGAACAAACCGAGTTTATTCAATCGCTCCTCATAGCTTATGCCCTCCATACCAGGCAACATTCTGGTAAATCTCTTCTGCACCCTCTCTAAAGCCTCCACATCCTTCTGGTAGTGTGGCGACCAGAATTGAACACTATACTCCAAGTGTGGCCTAACTAAGGTTCTATACAGCTGCAACATGACTTGCCAATTCTTATACTCAATGCCCCGGCCAATGAAGGCAAGCATGCCGTATGCCTTCTTGACTACCTTCTCCACCTGTGTAGCCCCTTTCAGTGATCTGTGGACCTGTACTCCTAGATCTCTTTGACTTTCAATACTCCTGAGGGTTCTACCATTCACTGTATATTCCCTACCTGCATTAGCCCTTCCAAAATGCATTACCTCACATTTGTCCAGGTTAAACTCCATCTGCCATCTCTCCGCCCAAGTCTCCAGACAATCTAAATCCTGCTGTATCCTCAGACAGTCCTCATCGCTATCCGCAATTCCACCAACCTTTGTGTCGTCTGCAAACTTACTAATCAGACCAGTTACATTTTCCTCCAAATCATTTATATATACTACAAAGAGCAAAGGTCCCAGCACTGATCTCTGTGGAACACCACTGGTCACAGCCCTCCAATTAGAAAAGCATCCCTCCATTGCTACCCTCTGCCTTCTATGGCCTAGCCAGTTCTGTATCCACCTTGCCAGTTCACCCCTGATCCCGTGTGACTTCACCTTTTGTACTAGTCTACCATGAGGGACCTTGTCAAAGGCCTTACTGAAGTCCATATAGACAACATCTACTGCCCTACCTGCATCAATCATCTTAGTGACCTCCTCGAAAAACTCGATCAAGTTAGTGAGACACGACCTCCCCTTCACAAAACCGTGCTGCCTCTCACTAATACGTCCATTTGCTTCCAAATGGGAGTAGATCCTGTCTCGAAGAATTCTCTCCAGTAATTTCCCTACCACTGAAGTAAGGCTCACCGGCCTGTAGTTCCCGGGATTATCCCTGCCACCCTTCTTAAACAGAGGAACAACATTGGCTATTCTCCAGTCCTCCGGGACATCCCCTGAAGACAGCGAGGATCCAAAGATTTCTGTCAAGGCCTCAGCAATTTCCTCTCCAGCCTCCTTCAGTATTCTGGGGTAGATCCCATCCGGCCCTGGGGACTTATCTACCTTAATATTTTTTAAGACACCCAACACCTCGTCTTTATAGATATTTCACTATTGATTCCAGTTCACACACTCAGCATTGACCCCCCTGCCTGAGTTAGACTGGAAATGTGAACCGCCCGGGGTAGATATTTCACTATTGAATCCAATTCACACACTCAGCATCGATCCCCCTGCCTGAGTTAGACAGGAAATGTGAACCGCCCGGGGCAGATATTTCACTATTGATTCCAGTTCACACACTCAGCATTGACCCCCCTGCCTGAGTTAGACTGGAAATGTGAACCGCCCGGGACAGATATTTCACTATTGATTCCAGTTCACACACTCAACATTGATCCCCCTGCCTGAGTTAGACAGGAAATGTGAACCGCCCGGGGCAGATATTTCACTATTGATTCCAGTTCACACACTCAGCATTGACCCCGCTGCCTGAGTTAGACAGGAAATGTGAACCGCCCGGGGCAGATATATTTCACTATTGATTCCAGTTCACACACTCAGCATTGACCCCCCTGCCTGAGTTAGACAGGAAATGTGAACCGCCCGGGGCAGATATTTCACTCTTGATTCCAGTTCACACACTCAGCATTGACCCCCCTGCCTGAGTTAGACTGGAAATGTGAACCGCCCGGGGCAGATATTTCACTATTGATTACAGTTCACACACTCAGCATTGACCCCCCTGCCTGAGTTAGGCAGGAAATGTGAACCGCCCGGGGCAGATATTTCACTATTGATTCCAGTTCACACACTCAGCATTGACCCCCCTACCTGAGTTAGACAGGCAATGTGAACCGCCCGGGGCAGATATTTCACTATTGATTCCAGTTCACACACTCAGCATTGACCCCCCTACCTGAGTTAGACTGGAAATGTGAACCGCACGGGGCAAACAAAGAACAAAGAACAAAGAAATGTACAGCACAGGAACAGGCCCTTCGGCCCTCCAAGCCCGTGCCGACCATACTGCCCGACTAAACTACAATCTTCTACACTTCCTGGGTCCGTATCCTTCTATTCCCATCCTATTCATATATTTGTCAAGATGCCCCTTAAATGTCCCTATCGTCCCTGCCTCCACTACCTCCTCCGGTAGTGAGTTCCAGGCACCCACTACCCTCTGCGTAAAAAACTTGCCTCGTACATCTACTCTAAACTTTGCCCCTCTCACCTTAAACCTATGCCCCCTAGTAATTGACCCCTCTACCCTGGGGAAAAGCCTCTGACTATCCACTCTGTCTATGCCCCTCATAATTTTGTATACCTCTATCAGGTCGCCCCTCAACCTCCTTCGTTCCAGTGAGAACAAACCGAGTTTATTCAATCGCTCCTCATAGCTTATGCCCTCCATACCAGGCAACATTCTGGTAAATCTCTTCTGCACCCTCTCTAAAGCCTCCACATCCTTCTGGTAGTGTGGCGACCAGAATTGAACACTATACTCCAAGTGTGGCCTAACTAAGGTTCTATACAGCTGCAACATGACTTGCCAATTCTTATACTCAATGCCCCGGCCAATGAAGGCAAGCATGCCGTATGCCTTCTTGACTACCTTCTCCACCTGTGTAGCCCCTTTCAGTGATCTGTGGACCTGTACTCCTAGATCTCTTTGACTTTCAATACTCCTGAGGGTTCTACCATTCACTGTATATTCCCTACCTGCATTAGCCCTTCCAAAATGCATTACCTCACATTTGTCCAGGTTAAACTCCATCTGCCATCTCTCCGCCCAAGTCTCCAGACAATCTAAATCCTGCTGTATCCTCAGACAGTCCTCATCGCTATCCGCAATTCCACCAACCTTTGTGTCGTCTGCAAACTTACTAATCAGACCAGTTACATTTTCCTCCAAATCATTTATATATACTACAAAGAGCAAAGGTCCCAGCACTGATCCCTGTGGAACACCACTGGTCACAGCCCTCCAATTAGAAAAGCATCCCTCCATTGCTACCCTCTGCCTTCTATGGCCTAGCCAGTTCTGTATCCACCTTGCCAGTTCACCCCTGATCCCGTGTGACTTCACCTTTTGTACTAGTCTACCATGAGGGACCTTGTCAAAGGCCTTACTGAAGTCCATATAGACAACATCTACTGCCCTACCTGCATCAATCATCTTAGTGACCTCCTCGAAAAACTCGATCAAGTTAGTGAGACACGACCTCCCCTTCACAAAACCGTGCTGCCTCTCACTAATACGTCCATTTGCTTCCAAATGGGAGTAGATCCTGTCTCGAAGAATTCTCTCCAGTAATTTCCCTACCACTGAAGTAAGGCTCACCGGCCTGTAGTTCCCGGGATTATCCCTGCCACCCTTCTTAAACAGAGGAACAACATTGGCTATTCTCCAGTCCTCCGGGACATCCCCTGAAGACAGCGAGGATCCAAAGATTTCTGTCAAGGCCTCAGCAATTTCCTCTCCAGCCTCCTTCAGTATTCTGGGGTAGATCCCATCCGGCCCTGGGGACTTATCTACCTTAATATTTTTTAAGACACCCAACACCTCGTCTTTATAGATATTTCACTATTGATTCCAGTTCACACACTCAGCATTGACCCCCCTGCCTGAGTTAGACTGGAAATGTGAACCGCCCGGGGTAGATATTTCACTATTGAATCCAATTCACACACTCAGCATCGATCCCCCTGCCTGAGTTAGACAGGAAATGTGAACCGCCCGGGGCAGATATTTCACTATTGATTCCAGTTCACACACTCAGCATTGACCCCCCTGCCTGAGTTAGACTGGAAATGTGAACCGCCCGGGACAGATATTTCACTATTGATTCCAGTTCACACACTCAACATTGATCCCCCTGCCTGAGTTAGACAGGAAATGTGAACCGCCCGGGGCAGATATTTCACTATTGATTCCAGTTCACACACTCAGCATTGACCCCGCTGCCTGAGTTAGACAGGAAATGTGAACCGCCCGGGGCAGATATATTTCACTATTGATTCCAGTTCACACACTCAGCATTGACCCCCCTGCCTGAGTTAGACAGGAAATGTGAACCGCCCGGGGCAGATATTTCACTATCGATTCCAGTTCACACACTCAGCATCGACCCCCCTGCCTGAGTTAGTCAGGAAATGTGAACCGCCCGGGGCAGATATTTCACTCTTGATTCCAGTTCACACACTCAGCATTGACCCCCCTGCCTGAGTTAGACTGGAAATGTGAACCGCCCGGGGCAGATATTTCACTATTGATTACAGTTCACACACTCAGCATTGACCCCCCTGCCTGAGTTAGGCAGGAAATGTGAACCGCCCGGGGCAGATATTTCACTATTGATTCCAGTTCACACACTCAGCATTGACCCCCCTGCCTGAGTTAGACAGGAAATGTGAACCGCCCGGGGCAGATATTTCACTATTGATTCCAGTTCACACACTCAGCATTGACCCCCCTGCCTGAGTTAGACAGGAAATGTGAACCGCCCGGGGCAGATATTTCACTGTTGATTCCAGTTCACGCACTCAGCATTGACCCGCCTGCCTGAGTTAGACAGGAAATGTGAACCCCCCGGGGCAGATATTTCACTATTGATTCCAGTTCACACACTCAGCATTGACCCCCCTGCCTGAGTTAGGCAGGAAATGTGAACCGCCCGGGGCAGATATTTCACTATTGATTCCAGTTCACACACTCAGCATTGACCCCCCTACCTGAGTTAGACAGGAAATGTGAACCGCCCGGGGCAGATATTTCACTATTGATTCCAGTTCACACACTCAGCATTGACCCCCCTACCTGAGTTAGACTGGAAATGTGAACCGCACGGGGCAGATATTTCACTATTGATTCCAGTTCACACACTCAGCATTGACCCCCCTGCCTGAGTTAGACTGGAAATGTGAACCGCCCGGGGTAGATATTTCACTATTGAATCCAATTCACACACTCAGCATCGATCCCCCTGCCTGAGTTAGACAGGAAATGTGAACCGCCCGGGGCAGATATTTCACTATTGATTCCAGTTCACACACTCAGCATTGACCCCCCTGCCTGAGTTAGACTGGAAATGTGAACCGCCCGGGACAGATATTTCACTATTGATTCCAGTTCACACACTCAACATTGATCCCCCTGCCTGAGTTAGACAGGAAATGTGAACCGCCCGGGGCAGATATTTCACTATTGATTCCAGTTCACACACTCAGCATTGACCCCGCTGCCTGAGTTAGACAGGAAATGTGAACCGCCCGGGGCAGATATATTTCACTATTGATTCCAGTTCACACACTCAGCATTGACCCCCCTGCCTGAGTTAGACAGGAAATGTGAACCGCCCGGGGCAGATATTTCACTATCGATTCCAGTTCACACACTCAGCATCGACCCCCCTGCCTGAGTTAGACAGGAAATGTGAACCGCCCGGGGCAGATATTTCACTCTTGATTCCAGTTCACACACTCAGCATTGACCTCCCTGCCTGAGTTAGACTGGAAATGTGAACCGCCCGGGGCAGATATTTCACTATTGATTACAGTTCACACACTCAGCATTGACCCCCCTGCCTGAGTTAGGCAGGAAATGTGAACCGCCCGGGGCAGATATTTCACTATTGATTCCAGTTCACACACTCAGCATTGATCCCCCTGCCTGAGTTAGACAGGAAATGTGAACCGCCCGGGGCAGATATTTCACTATTGATTCCAGTTCACACGCTCAGCATCGACCCCCCTGCCTGAGTTAGACAGGAAATGTGAACCGCCCGGGGCAGATATTTCACTATTGATTCCAGTTCACACACTCAGCATCGACCCCCCTGCCTGAGTTTGACAGGAAATGTGAACCGCCCGGGGCAGATATTTCACTATTGATTCCAGTTCACACACTCAGCATTGACCCCCCTGCCTGAGTTAGACAGGAAATGTGAACTCCCCGGGGCAGATATTTCACTATTGATTCCAGTTCACACACTCAGCATTGATCCCCCTGCCTGAGTTAGACAGGAAATGTGAACCGCCCGGGGCAGATATTTCACTGTTGATTCCAGTTCACACACTCAGCATTGATCCCCCTGCCTGAGTTAGACAGGAAATGTGAACCGCCCGGGTCAGATATTTCACTATTGATTCCAGTTCACACACTCAGCATTGAAGCCCCTGCCTGAGTTAGACAGGAAATGTGAACAGCCCGGGGCAGATATTTCACTATTGATTCCAGTTCACACACTCAGCATTGACCCCCCTGCCTGAGTTAGACAGGAAATGTGAACCGCCCGGGGCAGATATTTCACTATTGATTCCAGTTCACACACTCAGCATTGACCCCCCTGCCTGAGTTAGACAGGAAATGTGAACCGCCCGGGGCAGATATTTCACTATTGATTCCAGTTCACACACTCAGCATTGACCCCCCTGCCTGAGTTAGACAGGAAATGTGAACCGCCCGGGGCAGATATTTCACTATTGATTCCAGTTCACACACTCAGCATTGATCCCCCTGCCTGAGTTAGACAGGAAATGTGAACCGCCCGGGGCAGATATTTCACTATTGATTCCAGTTCACACACTCAGCATTGACCCCCCTGCTGAGTTAGACAGGAAATGTGAACCGCCCGGGGCAGATATTTCACTATTGATTCCAGTTCACACGCTCAGCATTGACCCCCCTGCTGAGTTAGACAGGAAATGTGAACCGCCCGGGTCAGATATTTCACGATTGATTCCCGTTCACACACTCAGCATTGATCCCCCTGCCTGAGTTAGACAGGAAATGTGAACCGCCCGGGGCAGATATTTCACTATTGATTCCAGTTCACACACTCAGCATTGACCCCCCTGCCTGAGTTAGACAGGAAATGTGAACCGCCCGGGGCAGATATTTCACTGTTGATTCCAGTTCACACACTCAGCATTGACCCCCCTGCCTGAGTTAGACAGGAAATGTGAACCGCCCGGGGCAGATATTTCACTATTGATTCCAGTTCACACGCTCAGCATTGACCCCCCTGCTGAGTTAGACAGGAAATGTGAACCGCCCGGGGCAGATATTTCACTATTGATTCCAGTTCACACGCTCAGCATTGACCCCCCTGCTGAGTTAGACAGGAAATGTGAACCGCCCTGGTCAGATATTTCACTATTGATTCCCGTTCACACACTCAGCATTGACCCCCCTGCCTGAGTTAGACAGGAAATGTGAACCGCCCGGGCAGATATTTCACTCTTGATTCCAGTTCACACACTCAGCATCGATCCCCCTGCCTGAGTTAGACAGGAAATGTGAACCGCCCGGGGCAGATATTTCACTATTGATTCCAGTTCACACACTCAGCATTGATCCCCCTGCCTGAGTTAGACAGGAAATGTGAACCGCCCGGGGCAGATATTTCACTATTGATTCCAGTTCACACACTCAGCATTGACCCCCCTGCCTGAGTTAGACAGGAAATGTGAACCGCCCATGGCAGATATTTCACTATTGATTCCAGTTCACACACTCAGCATTGACCCCCCTGCCTGAGTTAGACTGGAAATGTGAACCGCCCGGGGCAGATATTTCACTATTGATTCCAGTTCACACACTCAGCATTGATCCCCCTGCCTGAGTTAGACAGGAAATGTGAACCGCCCGGGGCAGATATTTCACTATTGATTCCAGTTCACACACTCAGCATTGACCCCCCTGCCTGAGTTAGACAGGAAATGTGAACCGCCCGGGGCAGATATTTCACTATTGATTCCAGTTCACACACTCAGCATTTACCCCCCTGCCTGAGTTAGACAGGAAATGTGAACCGCCCGGGGCAGATATTTCACTATTGATTCCAGTTCACACACTCAGCATTGATCCCCCTGCCTGAGTTAGGCAGGAAATGTGAACCGCCCGGGGCAGATATTTCACTATTGATTCCAGTTCACACACTCAGCATTGACCCCCCTGCCTGAGTTAGACAGGAAATGTGAACCGCCCGGGGCAGATATTTCACTATTGATTCCAGTTCACACACTCAGCATTGACCCCCCTGCCTGAGTTAGACAGGAAATGTGAACCGCCCGGGGCAGATATTTCACTATTGATTCCAGTTCACACACTCAGCATTGACCCCCCTGCCTGAGTTAGACAGGAAATGTGAACCGCCCAGGGCAGATATTTCACTATTGATTCCAGTTCACACACTCAGCATTGACCCCCCTGCCTGAGTTAGACAGGAAATGTGAACCGCCCGGGGCAGATATTTCACTATTGATTCCAGTTCACACACTCAGCATTGACCCCCCTGCCTGAGTTAGACAGGAAATGTGAACCGCCCGGGGCAGATATTTCACTATTGATTCCAGTTCACACACTCAGCATTGACCCCCCTGCCTGAGTTAGACAGGAAATGTGAACCGCCCGGGGCAGATATTTCACTATTGATTCCAGTTCACACACTCAGCATTGACCCCGCTGCCTGAGTTAGACAGGAAATGTGAACCGCCCGGGGCAGATATTTCACTATTGATTCCAGTTCACACACTCAGCATTGACCCCCCTGCCTGATTAGACAGGAAATGTGAACCGCCCGGGGCAGATATTTCACTATTGATTCCAGTTCACACACTCAGCATTGACCCCCCTGCCTGAGTTAGACAGGAAATGTGAACCGCCCGGGGCAGATATTTCACTATTGATTCCAGTTCACACACTCAGCATCGACCCCTCTGCCTGAGTTAGACAGGAAATGTGAACCTCCCGGGGCAGATATTTCACTATTGATTCCAGTTCACACACTCAGCATTGACCCCCCTGCCTGAGTTTTACAGGAAATGTGAACCGCCCGGGGCAGATATTTCACTATTGATTCCAGTTCACACACTCAGCATTGACCCCCCTGCCTGAGTTAGACAGGAAATGTGAACCGCCCGGGGCAGATATTTCACTATTGATTCCAGTTCACACACTCAGCATTGATCCCCCTGCCTGAGTTAGACAGGAAATGTGAACCGCCCGGGGCAGATATTTCACTCTTGATTCCAGTTCACACACTCAGCATTGACCCCCCTGCCTGAGTTAGACAGGAAATGTGAACCGCCCGGGGCAGATATTTCACTATTGATTCCAGTTCACACACTCAGCATTGACCCCCCTGCCTGAGTTAGACAGGAAATGTGAACCGCCCGGGGCAGATATTTCACTATTGATTCCAGTTCACACACTCAGCATTGACCCCCCTGCCTGAGTTAGACAGGAAATGTGAACCGCCCGGGGCAGATATTTCACTATTGATTCCAGTTCACACACTCAGCATTGATCCCCCTGCCTGAGTTAGACAGGAAATGTGAACCGCCCGGGGCAGATATTTCACTATTGATTCCAGTTCACACACTCAGCATTGACCCCCCTGCCTGAGTTAGACAGGAAATGTGAACCGCCCGGGGCAGATATTTCACTATTGATTCCAGTTCACACACTCAGCATTGACCCCCCTGCCTGAGTTAGACAGGAAATGTGAACCGCCCGGGGCAGATATTTCACTATTGATTCCAGTTCACACGCTCAGCATTGACCCCCCTGCTGAGTTAGACAGGAAATGTGAACCGCCCGGGGCAGATATTTCACTATTGATTCCAGTTCACACGCTCAGCATTGACCCCCCTGCTGAGTTAGACAGGAAATGTGAACCGCCCGGGTCAGATATTTCACTATTGATTCCCGTTCACACACTCAGCATTGACCCCCCTGCCTGAGTTAGACAGGAAATGTGAACCGCCCGGGCAGATATTTCACTATTGATTCCAGTTCACACACTCAGCATCGATCCCCCTGCCTGAGTTAGACAGGAAATGTGAACCGCCCGGGGCAGATATTTCACTATTGATTCCAGTTCACACACTCAGCATTGATCCCCCTGCCTGAGTTATACAGGAAATGTGAACCGCCTGGGGCAGATATTTCACTATTGATTCCAGTTCACACACTCAGCATTGACCCCCCTGCCTGAGTTAGACAGGAAATGTGAACCGCCCATGGCAGATATTTCACTATTGATTCCAGTTCACACACTCAGCATTGACCCCCCTGCCTGAGTTAGACTGGAAATGTGAACCGCCCGGGGCAGATATTTCACTATTGATTCCAGTTCACACACTCAGCATTGATCCCCCTGCCTGAGTTAGACAGGAAATGTGAACCGCCCGGGGCAGATATTTCACTATTGATTCCAGTTCACACACTCAGCATTGACCCCCGTGCCTGAGTTAGGCAGGAAATGTGAACCGCCCGGGGCAGATATTTCACTATTGATTCCAGTTCACACACTCAGCATTGATCCCCCTGCCTGAGTTAGACAGGAAATGTGAACCGCCCGGGGCAGATATTTTACTCTTGATTCCAGTTCACACACTCAGCATTGACCCCCCTGCCTGAGTTAGACAGGAAATGTGAACCGCCCGGGGCAGATATTTCACTCATGATTCCAGTTCACACACTCAGCATTGATCCCCCTGCCTGAGTTAGACAGGAAATGTGAACCGCCCGGGGCAGATATTTCACTATTGATTCCAGTTCACACACTCAGCATTGATCCCCCTGCCTCAGTTAGACAGGAAATGTGAACCGCCCGGGGCAGATATTTCACTATTGATTCCAGTTCACACACTCAGCATCGACCCCCCTGCCTGAGTTAGACAGGAAATGTGAACCTCCCGGGGCAGATATTTCACTATTGATTCCAGTTCACACACTCAGCATTGACCCCCCTGCCTGAGTTAGACAGGAAATGTGAACCGCCCGGGGCAGATATTTCACTATTGATTCCAGTTCACACACTCAGCATTGATCTCCCTGCCTGAGTTAGACAGGAAATGTGAACCGCCCGGGGCAGATATTTCACTATTGATTCCAGTTCACACACTCAGCATTGACCCCCCTGCCTGAGTTAGGCAGGAAATGTGAACCGCCCGGGACAGATATTTCACTATTGATTCCAGTTCACACACTCAGCATTGATCCCCCTGCCTGAGTTAGACAGGAAATGTGAACCGCCCGGGGCAGATATTTCACTATTGATTCCAGTTCACACACTCAACATTGATCCCCCTGCCTGAGTTAGACAGGAAATGTGAACCGCCCGGGGCAGATATTTCACTATTGATTCCAGTTCACACACTCAGCACTGACCCCCGTGCCTGAGTTAGGCAGGAAATGTGAACCGCCCGGGGCAGATATTTCACTATTGATTCCAGTTCACACACTCAGCATTGACCCCCCTGCCTGAGTTAGGCAGGAAATGTGAACCGCCCGGGGCAGATATTTCACTGTTGATTCCAGTTCACACACTCAGCATTGACCCCCCTGCCTGAGTTAAAAATGTGAACCGCCCGGGGCAGATATTTCACTATTGATTCCAGTTCACACACTCAGCATTGATCCCACTGCCTGAGTTAGACAGGAAATGTGAACCGCCCGGGGCAGATATTTCACTATTGATTCCAGTTCACACACTCAGCATTGATCCCACTGCCTGAGTTAGACAGGAAATGTGAACCGCCCGGGGCAGATATTTCACTATTGATTTCAGTTCACACACTCAGCATTGATCCCACTGCCTGAGTTAGACAGGTTTCTGGTGGGAAAGGAAGTCGAGGGTTATGGGGACAGGCAGCAAAGTGGAGTTAAGGCCACAGTTTGATCAGACATGATCTAATGGAACGATGGTGCAGGTTGGAGGGGCTGATTGATCTACTCCAGCTCCAATCTGTTTTTATTTATTCTTGGGATGTGGGTGTTGCTGGGCGGGGCCGGCATCTGTTGCCCGTCCCTAATTGCCCGGGAACTGAGTGGTTTGCTAAGACAAGCCAGTGGACAGTGCGGAAGGATGTTACAAGTTACAGAGGGACAGATATAAGCTGCAGCGCTGGGCTGAGAGGTAGCAAATGGAGTTTAATGCAGAAAAGTGTGAGGTGATTCATTTTGGGAGGAATAACAGGAAGACAGAGTACTGGGCTAATGGTAAGATTCTTGGCAGTGTGGATGAGCAGAGAGATCTCGGTGTCCATGTACATAGATGCCTGAAAGTTGCCACCCAGGTTGAGAGGGTTGTTAAGAAGGCGTACAGTGTGTTAGCTTTTATTGGTAGAGGGATTGAGTCTCGGAGCCATGAGGTCATGTTGCAGCTGTACAAAACTCTGGTGCGGCCGCATTTGGAGTATTGCGTGCAATTCTGGTCGCCGCATTGTAGGAAGGATGTGGAAGCATTGGAAAGGGTGCAGAGGAGATTTACCAGAATGTTGCCTGGTATGGAGGGAAGATCTTATGAGGAAAGGCTGAGGGACTTGAGGCTGTTTTCGTTAGAGCGAAGAAGGTTAAGAGGTGACTTAATTGAGGCATACAAGATGATCAGAGGATTGGATAGGGTGGACAGTGAGAGCCTTTTTCCTCGGATGGTGATGTCTAGCACGAGGGGACATAGTTTAAATTGAGAGGAGATAGATATAGGACAGATGTCAGAGGTAGGTTCTTTACTCAGAGAGTAGTAAGGGCGTGGAATGCCCTGCCTGCAACAGTAGTGGACTCGCCAACACTAAGGGCATTTAGATGGTCATTAGATCGACATATGGACGATAAGGGAATAGTGTAGTTGGGCTTTGGAGTGCTTTCACAGGTCGGCGCAACATCGAGGGCCGAAGGGCCTGTACTGCGCTGTAATGTTCTATGTTCTGTGTTCAGTCGCTGAAAGTAAGCTCGCAGGTACAGCAGGCAGGAAAGAAGGCAAATGGTATGTTGGCCTTCATAGCGAGAAGATTGGAGTCTAGGAATAGGGATGTTTCACTGCAATTGTATCGGGCATTGGTGAGGCCACACCGGGAGTATTGTGCCCAGTTTTGGTGACCTGATCTGAGGGAGGATGTTCTTGCTGTGGCGGGAGAGCAGCGAAGGTTAACCAGGCTGATTCCTGGGATGGCGGGACTGTCATATGAGGAGAGACTGAGTCGGTTAGGATTATATTCATTGGAGTTTAGAGAATGAGGGGGTCTCATAGAAACTTACACAATTCTACCAGGATTAGACAGATTCAGAAAGAACGTTCCCGGTGGTGGGGGAGTCCAGAACGAGGGGTCATAGTTTGAGGATAAGGGTAAACCTTTTAGGACTGAGGTGAGGGGAACTTTCTCCACCCAGAGAGCGGTGAATCTGTGGAATTTGAAGAAGGAATTATATTTGCTCTTGGGGCTAAAGGGATCAAGGGATATGGGGGAAGGCGGGATCAGGGTATTGAACTTGATGATCAGCCATGATCACAATGATTAGCGGAGCAGGCTCGAAGGGCCGAATGGCCTTCTCCTGTATCTCTGTCTGTTTCTATGCAGGGTTCTACTGCGAGAGGACACCTCAGAGGGCAGTGAGGCTATATGGGTAGAGATCAGGAATAAGAAGGGTGCAGTCACAATGTTGGGGGTATACTACAGGCCTCCCAACAGCCAGCGGGAGATAGAGGAGCAGATAGGTAGACAGATTTTGGAAAAGAGTAAAAACAACAGGGTTGTGGTGATGGGAGACTTCAACTTCCCCAATATTGACTGGGACTCACTTAGTGCCAGGGGCTTAGACGGGGCGGAGTTTGTAAGGAGCATCCAGGAGGGCTTCTTAAAACAATATGTAAACAGTCCAACTAGGGAAGGGGCAGTACTGGACCTGGTATTGGGGAATGAGCCCGGCCAGGTGGTAGATGTTTCAGTAGGGGAGCATTTCGGTAACAGTGACCACAATTCAGTAAGTTTTAAAGTACTGGTGGACAAGGATAAGAGTGGTCCGAGGATGAATGTGCTAAATTGGGGGAAGGCTAATTATGACAATATTAGGCGGGAACTGAAGAACATAGATTGGGGGCGGATGTTTGAGGGCAAATCAACATCTGACATGTGGGAGGCTTTCAAGTGTCAGTTGAAAGGAATACAGGACAGGCATGTTCCTGTGAGGAAGAAAGATAAATACGGCAATTTTCGGGAACCTTGGATGACGAGTGATATTGTAGGCCTCGTCAAAAAGAAAAAGGTGGCATTTGTCAGGGCTAAAAGGCTGGGAACAGACGAAGCCTGTGTGGCATATAAGGAAAGTAGGAAGGAACTTAAACAAGGAGTCAGGAGGGCTAGAAGGGGTCATGAAAAGTCATTGGCAAATAGGGTTAAGGAAAATCCCAAGGCTTTTTACACGTACATAAAAAGCAAGAGGGTAGCCAGGGAAAGGGTTGGCCCACTGAAGGATAGGCAAGGGAATCTATGTGTGGAGCCAGAGGAAATGGGCGAGGTACTAAATGAATACTTTGCATCAGTATTCACCAAAGAGAAGGAATTGGTAGATGTTGAGTCTGGAGAAGGGGGTGTAGATAGCCTGGGTCACATTGTCATCCAAAAAGACGAGGTGTTGGGTGTCTTAAAAAATATTAAGGTAGATAAGTCCCCAGGGCCTGATGGGATCTACCCCAGAATACTGAAGGAGGCTGGAGAGGAAATTGCTGAGGCCTTGACAGAAATCTTTGGATCCTCGCTGTCTTCAGGGGATGTCCCGGAGGACTGGAGAATAGCCAATGTTGTTCCTCTGTTTAAGAAGGGTAGCAAGGATAATCCCGGGAACTACAGGCCGGTGAGCCTTACTTCAGTGGTAGGGAAATTACTGGAGAGAATTCTTCGAGACAGGATCTACTCCCATTTGGAAGCAAATGGACGTATTAGTGAGAGGCAGCACGGTTTTGTGAAGGGGAGGTCGTGTCTCACTAACTTGATAGAGTTTTTCGAGGAGGTCACTAAGATGATTGATGCAGGTAGGGCAGTAGATGTTGTCTATATGGACTTCAGTAAGGCCTTTGACAAGGTCCCTCATGGTAGACTAGTACAAAAGGTGAAGTCACACGGGATCAGGGGTGAACTGGCAAGGTGGATACAGAACTGGCTGGGCCGTAGAAGGCAGAGGGTAGCAATGGAGGGATGCTTTTCTAATTGGAGGGCTGTGACCAGTAGTGTTCCACAGGGATCAGTGCTGGGACCTTTGCTCTTTGTAGTATATATAAATGATTTGGAGGAAAATGTAACTGGTCTGATTAGTAAGTTTGCAGACGACACAAAGGTTGGTGGAATTGCGGATAGCGATGAGGACTGTCGGAGGATACAGCAGGATTTAGATTGTCTGGAGACTTGGGCGGAGAGATGGCAGATGGAGTTTAATCCGGACAAATGTGAGGTAATGCATTTTGGAAAGGCTAATGCAGGTAGGGAATATACAGTGAATGGTAGAACCCTCAAGAGTATTGAAAGTCAAAGAGATCTAGGAGTACAGATCCACAGGTCATTGAAAGGGGCAACACAGGTGGAGAAGGTAGTCAAGAAGGCATACGGCATGCTTGCCTTCATTGGCCGGGGCATTGAGTATAAGAATTGGCAAGTCATGTTGCAGTTGTATAGAACCTTAGTTAGGCCACACTTGGAGTATAGTGTTCAATTCTGGTCGCCATACTACCAGAAGGATGTGGAGGCTTTAGAGAGGGTGCAGAAGAGATTTACCAGAATGTTGCCTGGTATGGAGGGCATAAGCTATGAGGAGCGATTGAATAAACTCGGTTTGTTCTCACTGGAACGAAGGAGGTTGAGGGGAGACCTGATAGAGGTATACAAAATTATGAGGGGCATAGACAGAGTGGATAGTCAGAGGCTTTTCCCCAGGGTAGAGGGGTCAATTACTAGGGGGCATAGGTTTAAGGTGAGAGGGGCAAGGTTTAGAGTAGATGTACGAGGCAAGTTTTTTACGCAGAGGGTAGTGGGTGGCTGGAACTCGCTACCGGAGGAGGTGGTGGAAGCAGGAATGATAGGGACATTTAAGGGGCATCTTGACAAATACATGAATAGGATGGGAATAGAGGGATACGGACCCAGGAAGTGTAGAAGATTGTAGTTTAGTCGGGCAGTATGGTCGGCACGGGCTTGGAGGGCCGAAGGGCCTGTTCCTGTGCTGTACATTTCTTTGTTCTTTGTTCTTTGATTCTATGAACCAGATCCCAAATTAAATTCCTCCCCGCCCCACCCAGATTGGGGAGATTTTCCAAACAGGGAAGAAATTCCCAACACCAGCTCAATGACTGATCCATGAATTGTTGTGTGTTGGCCTCTATCTCTCCAGTGATATCCCATTGACAGAGTTAGAAAGACTGCTCAGAGTGGAGTGTGACAGATTGAAGTGTCGGACTGCACGCGCTGTGAGCTGTTACCTGACCAATATGGAGCTCGCTCTCCAAGTGTCACATCTCCCAATAAATTACTCTCCGTCTCTTCATTCTTTCTCATTCTTTAACTTTACACCTCAACATCTTAACAGAATCATTTCACTGAAATGTGCAGAGTTTATCTGGTATGAAAGTAGTGATGTGATCATTGACCCAGATTTATTTGTGAGGAAGAATCTAACACGAGACCAAATGTGTAAATGCATCACCCTCTTTATTTCACAGTGAGAATCCATTCCCAGCAGTTTGAAAAACAAAAGACAAACAAAGACTAGAAGACGATGGATTATTTACTGCACCAGACAAACCTGTGAATGGGTCACCTGTTAACGGGAGTCAGATCTGAATCGATCATTTTCTCAATCACAGATTCAGTCTGTCGATATTCCCAAAGTCAGCTCCCAGTGTGGGTTTGAGGAGATCGGAATGGAAACTTTATTCCACCTTCAGTCTCTGGATTCTAATTTTAAACTGGGATTCTTTCTCCGGTTTAAGGACCAGTTTTAAGCTGCTTCACACCTGGGTCACAAAACTCCCACTTTCACTTTCCTGACCTGGGCCCATCTGTTTCCTGAACTTGGACTGATCTGAGTCAGACCAAACCGGATTGAGAAACAACCTTTTTAATCATCCCCACCACAATGTCCAGTGTTTGATTCTCAGGACTGGCAGGAAAAGGGAATATTTTACTGCCCACACAGGGTGTGGTCTCCATTAGCAGGTTTCTCCAGTGAGTGACGTGTTCTTCCTACAGTGTCCAGTGTCTATTCCACACAGTCTGTTCTCTGTTCCATTCCCATTATATTTCAGAGCACAGGACACAGAACTATTCAAACATTGAAGCAAAATCTTCCCGATGATGTGATGAAAATCTCATTATTTTACAAATGGTGAACACACTGTCTCTTTACAGTTTAAACATTCCCTTGTAATTAAATAATTCCATCTGGAACTAACTCCGAGTGAGAGAGCCCAGGAACAGTCCCACATCTGATCACTCCATGATTTCACATTTAACAGCTTCAATACTCTGTGCTCTGTAACAAATCCCAACTCTTTTCACATCAACTTGAAACATTCTGGGCAGTATGATGGATAAATATGAATATATTCCATGGCTGTGTGAAGATAGAAAATTCTGGAACTATATCTGACACTAGGACCATCTCAGTCTCAGTCTCACAATTCATTCAAAGCAAGATTACAGAAAAAGCAAATTAGTGCAGTGATTAATCTCCGTTCCCCAATAGAGGGCCCACCACCCGGTACAATTGAGTTTTGCCCTGTATCTGTGCAGTGTGGAGACGTGTTCAGCAATGAATTTGAGAGGTTGAAGGGAAACCGAATTATCAATAATATTAACGGGAAATAGAGCAGGCGGGACTCAGAGACAGTCAAATATATCAGGGCTGGAGTCACATGTACGGTTAACGTGTGGGTGGACGATCATGTGTTTGCTCCACATTTGGTTGGTTAAGTGAGTGGTTAAGAACATGGCAGGTAGAATATGATGTGGTGATGTTTGGGCTCCTTAGTTAAGGGTGGGTGAAGTGAGTTTAGTGGGAGTGCATTCCCTGTTTATCAGACAGATTACACACTCGAGGGACAGTGTGGGAAGGTGGAGTTCAGGTCGAAGATCAGCCATGATCTTCCTGAATGGTGGAGCGGATTGAAGAGTCTCTGTTTTTATTTAATTTTCACAACAGGCATTGCGTTCCCTCAAAAGGTCCTTCTTGAGGTAAGGAGATTAAAACTATGCTCAGTATTCCAGATTAAACCCAATGGAAAGTTAAACAGTTTTAGAATAGAATTAAGCACATCTCACTGTTTGATGCCATGAAAGGTACAGAACCTTCCAGAAAACCTTCATTCTCCTGTCTTCATAAATCCCATTTCCATTAACCCATGTGTGCTCAAATAAGCGATGCCAAAAAATGTGCTATTGAAGGGCTGGTTGTCATGTTCCAAATCCTTCAGTAATTGACTCACACGTTCTTCAATTTGCTGTTCATCAACTTTCTTGTCAAAAATCCTGCAACAGAATTAAGAACAGAGGATTTAATTTTTATACTCCTGACAAATCCTGTTTGGGTAGTCGGTTGCCGGGACAACAGGGACAGGAGTTGACTATTCAGCCCATTGAGTCGCCTCCGCCAGTCAGTTAGTCCACAGCTGGAGTAAGAGCATCGAGAAGCTGGCCAAATGGGCAGACAAGTGGCAGATAGAGTTTAACACAGAGAAATGTGAGGTGATGCATTTTACAGAAAGGGTGGAGAGAGTCTATCCAGACTTAATGGCTCAGTTCTAAGGAGAGTGCAGTAGCAGAGGGAAATCGGGGTGCCCCCCCCCCCCCCCCCCAGGATAGATTCCCTGCCATTCCGGCGGGAAAAACGCCAGTGTGAGAAACATTCTTCACAATGTAGTGTGCCAAAGTCAGGATGCGTGGCGCTGCCCACAGAGTTGTGGGTGGAGAGCGCCCACAACCCTGGACCCTGGAGCACCACAACAGTGGGTTGGGGGAGATTGGGCTCTTGGATCTTCCGTATTATGTGTTCTGGAGGGGGTCCTCCTGCTGGCCTGTTTCTGGGTGACCAATGTTGCTGGAAATCGATCTGCATTTTCAGGAGGTCCACCTTCTTTTGTCAACATGGCTCAGTGTTGTTGGACATCTTTTCAATATGACACCCGGGCAGGAGGGCGGACTACACACCATCCAGGCCTGACCCACTGCTGAAAACAGCGGAAAACACCCAGGGGAATAATTACTGATGGGTGTCAAGATTCGGAGTGTTTTCCGGCAAGCGGCCACGTTCCTGCCCACGTTCCTGCCCACGCTCCTGCCCACGTTCCTGCCCACCTTCCTGCCCACGCTCCTGTCCACGTTCCTGCCCACGTTCCTGCCCACGCTCCTGTCCACGTTCCTGCCCACGTTCCTGCCCTCGCTCCTGTCCACGTTCCTGCCCACGCTCCTGCCCACGCTCCTGCCCACGTTCCTGCCCACGTTCCTGCCCCCTTTCCTGCCCATGCTCCTGCCCACGCTCCTGCCCACGCTCCTGCCCACGTTCCTGCCCACACCATAACACTTAGTCTCAAAATGGGAGAATTGCTCCCCGGGCTGATGTTGATACAAGAGCTGACAGAAAGAAACACCAATCACAATATATCAGTCGCTAAACTCACCTGCCATAGTACCAAACAGCAGGTACTGTCACTGTTTCAACTGTTGGATCTGTTGGTTGAGGCGGGTTGGTGACTTCGGGAACTATCGTAAGAAATACTAGGAATCTCTGCTGTATTTCGCCATTTTTCAAGTATCCAAAAACTCCCCAAGGTGCAGAGACAGGAACAATAGTACCTGTGGACAGAGACACTGTTACAGCAATTAACTGGGTGATCAGCTGATAGATAGTCAGAGGTTACAGGTCAGGGGGCAGGGTCACTTTGGTGAGATGTGGAAAATGTTGTGATATCACTTTAAGGGAATATGCAAATGACCAAGTTGCCAGGATGGAGAGCAGCATGTGACCAGCATGGTCCCACTCGCAGTGTGAGTGCCGACTGTTGTGTTCTGCTTCTTCATGTAGCATAAGCTGCCCCCTTGATGTCTGCTCCGACAAAGGAAGGTTCAGACTTGTAGATGGTTTAACACATTCATTGAACAGTTAACAATTCTCCTACTTGAGTTCGACTCTCCTGCTGATCTTGCTGTAGTAACTCAGTCTAACTAACCAGTCTGCTCTCAGCCATGCGGTGAGTGTGATGCTTCCTGATCTGCCCCTGTCTCTCTGAGTGTCGCCTGTGGAAAGAGAGAGAGCCTGTGTGCCCTGTCCTTTTATATGGGTAGCCCCCTTGTGGTAGTGCCACCTCTGGGTGTCTTGACTGCCCATTGGTCGTGTCCTATCTTACTGACCTATCGGTTGAGTGTCTGTGTGTCATGATGCCTCTGGTTCTCCCTCTAGTGTTTATTTAGTTGCAGTGTGTTTACATTAACCCCTTGTGTATTTACAGTGATGCACATCACCACACCGACACCATATTGAAATGTCCGTCCCGCTCACTCATATCACTCTGTGCAGCCCCCTCCCTTCACCAGACTGTGCAGCATGTTAACACCCAGCTGGGAAAGTGTCACAGCCTCGAGGGACAGTCTGTTCCTCAATCTACCCCCTCCAAGATGTGTTGGGTGTTCGGGATCACATACAGGTCACCAACACTGGAAGTAGTGCAACACTATTTTATTAAAAGGTTAACTATTTAAACATACTTGAACTGGGTAAATGCAATACCAGCTTTAACTGTTGACCCTTGCCTATTCCTAACCAGGTGAGGCACTCAGCACATGGTGAATGTCTGTGTTGCAGGCTGTGAGCTCTGTGCTCCGAGCTGGCTGCTACTAGAATGAGCGGGAACTCTCCTGTCCCCTGTCTTTATAGTGCGTGTGCTCTCACTGGTGATTGGCTGCGGTGTTGTGTATGTTGATTGGTCCCTCTGTGTGTCCATCAGTGTGTGTCTGCACCATGATATACTGGTGTATATTATGACACTCCCTGCCCCCCGAGGCCTACTACTACAAACCCCCCTCCATGAACCCCCCGAGCCCTACCCCCCCATACCCCCCTCCCTGCCCCCCGAGCACTACCCCACCACACCCTCCTCCCTGCCCCCCAAGCCCTACACCCCCCACACCCCCCTCCCTGACACCCCGAGCCCTGCCCCCCCACATCGCCCTACCTGCACCACGAGCACTAACCCCACATCCCCCCCTCCCTGACTCCCGAGCCCAAACACGCCACCCCTCCTCCTACCCCCGAGCCCTACCCCCCAACATCCCCTTCCCTCCCCGAGCTGTCCAGACAGACACTGGTGTGTGCCACTGCTGGAAGGGACAGACAGCACAGAGCTGTCCAGATAGACACTGGTGTGTGTCACTGCTGGAAGGGACAGACAGCACAGAGCTGTCCAGATAGACACTGGTGTGTGTCACTGCTGGAAGGGGGAGACAGCACAGAGCTGTCCAGATAGACACTGGTGTGTGTCACTGCTGGAAGGGACAGACAGCACAGAGCTGTCCAGATAGACACTGGTGTGTGTCACTGCTGGAAGGGACAGACAGCACAGAGCTGTCCAGATAGACACTGGTGTGTGTCACTGCTGGAAGGGGGAGACAGCACAGAGCTGTCCAGATAGACACTGGTGTGTGTCACTGCTGGAAGGGACAGACAGCACAGAGCTGTCCAGATAGACACTGGTGTGTGTCACTGCTGGAAGGGACAGGCAGCACAGAGCTGTCCATATAGACACTAGAGTGTGTCACTGCTGGAAGGGACAGACAGCACAGAGCTGTCCAGATAGACACTGGTGTGTGTCACTGCTGGAAGGGACAGACAGCACAGAGCTGTCCAGATAGAGACTGGTGTGTGTCACTGCTGGAAGGGACAGACAGCACAGAGCTGTCCAGATAGACACTGGTGTGTGTCAGTGCTGGAAGGGACAGGCAGCACAGAGCTGTCCAGATAGACACTGGTGTGTGTCACTGCTGGAAGGGACAGACAGCACAGAGCTGTCCAGATAGACACTGGTGTGTGTCACTGCTGGAAGGGACAGACAGCACAGAGCTGTCCAGATAGACACTGGTGTGTGTCACTGCTGGAAGGGACAGACAGCACAGAGCTGTCCAGATAGACACTGGTGTGTGTCACTGCTGGAAGGGACAGACAGCACAGAGCTGTCCAGATAGACACTGGTGTGTGTCACTGCTGGAAGGGACAGACAGCACAGAGCTGTCCAGATAGACACTGGTGTGTGTCGCTGCTGGAAGGGGGAGACAGCACAGAGCTGTCCAGATAGACACTGGTGTGTGTCACTGCTGGAAGGGACAGACAGCACAGAGCTGTCCAGATAGACACTGGTGTGTGTCACTGCTGGAAGGGACAGACAGCACAGAGCTGTCCAGATAGACACTGGTGTGTGTCACTGCTGGAAGGGACAGACAGCACAGAGCTGTCCAGATAGACACTGGTGTGTGTCACTGCTGGAAGGGGGAGACAGCACAGAGCTGCCCAGATAGACACTGGTGTGTGTCACTGCTGGAAGGGACAGACAGCACAGAGCTGTCCAGATAGACACTGGTGTGTGTCACTGCTGGAAGGGACAGACAGCACAGAGCTGTCCAGATAGACACTGGTGTGTGTCACTGCTGGAAGGGGGAGACAGCACAGAGCTGTCCAGATAGACACTGGTGTGTGTCACTGCTGGAAGGGGGAGACAGCACAGAGCTGTCCAGATAGACACTGGTGTGTGTCACTGCTGGAAGGGGGAGACAGCACAGAGCTGTCCAGATAGACACTGGTGTGTGTCACTGCTGGAAGGGACAGACAGCACAGAGCTGTCCAGATAGACACTGGTGTGTGTCACTGCTGGAAGGGACAGACAGCACAGAGCTGTCCAGATAGACACTGGTGTGTGTCACTGCTGGAAGGGACAGACAGCACAGAGCTGTCCAGATAGACACTGGTGTGTGTCGCTGCTGGAAGGGGGAGACAGCACAGAGCTGTCCAGATAGACACTGGTGTGTGTCACTGCTGGAAGGGACAGACAGCACAGAGCTGTCCAGATAGACACTGGTGTGTGTCACTGCTGGAAGGGACAGACAGCACAGAGCTGTCCAGATAGACACTGGTGTGTGTCACTGCTGGAAGGGGAGACAGCACAGAGCTGTCCAGATAGTCACTGGTGTGTGTCACTGCTGGAAGGGGAGACAGCACAGAGCTGTCCAGATAGACACTGGTGTGTGTCACTGCTGGAAGGGACAGACAACACAGAGCTGTCCAGATAGACACTGGTGTGTGTCACTGCTGGAAGGGACAGACAGCACAGAGCTGTCCAGATAGACACTGGTGTGTGTCACTGCTGGAAGGGACAGATAGCACAGAGCTGTCCAGATAGATACTGGTGTGTGTCACTGCTGGAAGGGACAGACAGCACAGAGCTGTCCAGATAGACACTGGTGTGTGTCACTGCTGGAAGGGGGAGACAGCACAGAGCTGTCCAGATAGACACTGGTGTGTGTCACTGCTGGAAGGGACAGACAGCACAGAGCTGTCCAGATAGACACTGGTGTGTGTCGCTGCTGGAAGGGGGAGACAGCACAGAGCTGTCCAGATAGACACTGGTGTGTGTCACTGCTGGAAGGGACAGACAGCACAGGGCTGCCCAGATAGACACTGGTGTGTGTCGCTGCTGGAAGGGACAGACAGCACGGAGCTGTCCAGATAGACACTGGTGTGTGTCACTGCTGGAAGGGACAGACAGCACAGAGCTGTCCAGATAGACACTGGTGTGTGTCACTGCTGGAAGGGACAGATAGCACAGAGCTGTCCAGATAGATACTGGTGTGTGTCACTGCTGGAAGGGACAGACAGCACAGAGCTGTCCAGATAGACACTGGTGTGTGTCACTGCTGGAAGGGGGAGACAGCACAGAGCTGTCCAGATAGACACTGGTGTGTGTCACTGCTGGAAGGGACAGACAGCACAGAGCTGTCCAGATAGACACTGGTGTGTGTCGCTGCTGGAAGGGGGAGACAGCACAGAGCTGTCCAGATAGACACTGGTGTGTGTCACTGCTGGAAGGGACAGACAGCACAGGGCTGCCCAGATAGACACTGGTGTGTGTCGCTGCTGGAAGGGACAGACAGCACGGAGCTGTCCAGATAGACACTGGTGTGTGTCACTGCTGGAAGGGACAGACAGCACAGAGCTGTCCAGATAGACACTGGTGTGTGTCACTGTTGGAAGGGACAGACAGCACAGAGCTGTCCAGATAGACACTGGTGTGTGTCACTGCTGGAAGGGACAGACAGCACAGAGCTGTCCAGATAGACACTGGTGTGTGTCACTGCTGGAAGGGACAGACAGCACATAGCTGTCCAGATAGACACTGGTGTGTCACTGCTGGAAGGGACAGACAGCACATAGCTGTCCAGATAGACACTGGTGTGTGTCACTGCTGGAAGGGACAGACAGCACAGAGCTGCCCGGATAGACACTGGTGTGTGTCACTGCTGGAAGGGACAGACAGCACAGAGCTGTCCAGATAGACACTGGTGTGTGTCACTGCTGGAAGGGACAGACAGCACAGAGCTGTCCAGATAGACACTGGTGTGTGTCACTGCTGGAAGGGGGAGACAGCACAGAGCTGTCCAGATAGACACTGGTGTGTGTCACTGCTGGAAGGGACAGACAGCACAGAGCTGTCCAGATAGACACTGGTGTGTGTCACTGCTGGAAGGGACAGACAGCACAGAGCTGTCCAGATAGACACTGGTGTGTGTCACTGCTGGAAGGGGGAGACAGCACAGAGCTGTCCAGATAGACACTGGTGTGTGTCACTGCTGGAAGGGACAGACAGCACAGAGCTGTCCAGATCGACACTGGTGTGTGTCACTGCTGGAAGGGGGAGACAGCACAGAGCTGTCCAGATAGACACTGGTGTGTGTCAGTGCTGGAAGGGACAGGCAGCACAGAGCTGTCCAGATAGACACTGGTGTGTGTCACTGCTGGAAGGGGGAGACAGCACAGAGCTGTCCAGATAGACACTGGTGTGTGTCACTGCTGGAAGGGACAGACAGCACAGAGCTGTCCAGATAGACACTGGTGTGTGTCACTGCTGGAAGGGACAGACAGCACAGAGCTGTCCAGATAGACACTGGTGTGTGTCACTGCTGGAAGGGACAGACAGCACAGAGCTGTCCAGATAGACACTGGTGTGTGTCACTGCTGGAAGGGACAGACAGCACAGAGCTGTCCAGATCGACACTGGTGTGTGTCACTGCTGGAAGGGGGAGACAGCACAGAGCTGTCCAGATAGACACTGGTGTGTGTCAGTGCTGGAAGGGACAGGCAGCACAGAGCTGTCCAGATAGACACTGGTGTGTGTCACTGCTGGAAGGGACAGACAGCACAGAGCTGTCCAGATAGACACTGGTGTGTGTCACTGCTGGAAGGGACAGACAGCACAGAGCTGTCCAGATAGACACTGGTGTGTGTCACTGCTGGAAGGGACAGACAGCACAGAGCTGTCCAGATAGACACTGGTGTGTGTCACTGCTGGAAGGGGGAGACAGCACAGAGCTGTCCAGATAGACACTGGTGTGTGTCACTGCTGGAAGGGACAGACAGCACAGAGCTGTCCAGATAGACACTGGTGTGTGTCGCTGCTGGAAGGGGGAGACAGCACAGAGCTGTCCAGATAGACACTGGTGTGTGTCACTGCTGGAAGGGACAGACAGCACAGAGCTGTCCAGATAGACACTGGTGTGTGTCACTGCTGGAAGGGACAGACAGCACAGAGCTGTCCAGATAGACACTGGTGTGTGTCACTGCTGGAAGGGACAGACAGCACAGAGCTGTCCAGATAGACACTGGTGTGTGTCACTGCTGGAAGGGGGAGACAGCACAGAGCTGTCCAGATAGACACTGGTGTGTGTCACTGCTGGAAGGGGGAGACAGCACAGAGCTGTCCAGATAGACACTGGTGTGTGTCACTGCTGGAAGGGGGAGACAGCACAGAGCTGTCCAGATAGACACTGGTGTGTGTCACTGCTGGAAGGGACAGACAGCACAGAGCTGTCCAGATAGACACTGGTGTGTGTCACTGCTGGAAGGGACAGACAGCACAGAGCTGTCCAGATAGACACTGGTGTGTGTCACTGCTGGAAGGGACAGACAGCACAGAGCTATCCAGATAGACACTGGTGTGTGTCACTGCTGGAAGGGGGAGACAGCACAGAGCTGTCCAGATAGACACTGGTGTGTGTCACTGCTGGAAGGGACAGACAGCACAGAGCTGTCCAGATAGACACTGGTGTGTGTCACTGCTGGAAGGGACAGACAGCACAGAGCTGTCCAGATAGACACTGGTGTGTGTCACTGCTGGAAGGGACAGACAGCACAGAGCTGTCCAGATAGACACTGGTGTGTGTCACTGCTGGAAGGGACAGACAGCACAGAGCTGTCCAGATAGACACTGGTGTGTGTCACTGCTGGAAGGGGGAGACAGCACAGAGCTGTCCAGATAGACACTGGTGTGTGTCACTGCTGGAAGGGACAGACAGCACAGAGCTGTCCAGATAGACACTGGTGTGTGTCACTGTTGGAAGGGACAGACAGCACAGAGCTGTCCAGATAGACACTGGTGTGTGTCACTGCTGGAAGGGACAGACAGCACAGAGCTGTCCAGATAGACACTGGTGTGTGTCACTGCTGGAAGGGACAGACAGCACAGAGCTGTCCAGATAGAAACTGGTGTGTCACTGCTGGAAGGGACAGACAGCACATAGCTGTCCAGATAGACACTGGTGTGTGTCACTGCTGGAAGGGACAGACAGCACATAGCTGTCCAGATAGACACTGGTGTGTCACTGCTGGAAGGGACAGACAGCACATAGCTGTCCAGATAGACACTGGTGTGTGTCACTGCTGGAAGGGACAGACAGCACAGAGCTGTCCAGATAGACACTGGTGTGTGTCACTGCTGGAAGGGGGAGACAGCACAGAGCTGTCCAGATAGACACTGGTGTGTGTCACTGCTGGAAGGGACAGACAGCACAGAGCTGTCCAGATAGACACTGGTGTGTGTCACTGCTGGAAGGGACAGACAGCACAGAGCTGTCCAGATCGACACTGGTGTGTGTCACTGCTGGAAGGGGGAGACAGCACAGAGCTGTCCAGATAGACACTGGTGTGTGTCACTGCTGGAAGGGACAGACAGCACAGAGCTGTCCAGATAGACACTGGTGTGTGTCACTGCTGGAAGGTACAGACAGCACAGAGCTGTCCAGATAGACACTGGTGTGTGTCACTGCTGGAAGGGACAGACAGCACAGAGCTGTCCAGATAGACACTGGTGTGTGTCACTGCTGGAAGGGACAGACAGCACAGAGCTGTCCAGATCGACACTGGTGTGTGTCACTGCTGGAAGGGGGAGACAGCACAGAGCTGTCCAGATAGACACTGGTGTGTGTCACTGTTGGAAGGGACAGACAGCACAGAGCTGTCCAGATAGACACTGGTGTGTGTCACTGCTGGAAGGGACAGACAGCACAGAGCTGTCCAGATAGACACTGGTGTGTGTCACTGCTGGAAGGGACAGACAGCACAGAGCTGTCCAGATAGACACTGGTGTGTCACTGCTGGAAGGGACAGACAGCACATAGCTGTCCAGATAGACACTGGTGTGTGTCACTGCTGGAAGGGACAGACAGCACAGAGCTGTCCAGATAGACACTGGTGTGTGTCACTGCTGGAAGGGACAGACAGCACAGAGCTGTCCAGATAGACACTGGTGTATGTCACTGCTGGAAGGGACAGACAGCACAGAGCTGTCCAGATAGACACTGGTGTGTGTCACTGCTGGAAGGGGGAGACAGCACAGAGCTGTCCAGATAGACACTGGTGTGTGTCACTGCTGGAAGGGGGAGACAGCACAGAGCTGTCCAGATAGACACTGGTGTGTGTCACTGCTGGAAGGGACAGACAGCACAGAGCTGTCCAGATAGACACTGGTGTGTGTCACTGCTGGAAGGGACAGACAGCACAGAGCTGTCCAGATAGACACTGGTGTGTGTCACTGCTGGAAGAGGGAGACAGCACAGAGCTGTCCAGATAGACACTGGTGTGTGTCACTGCTGGAAGGGACAGACAACACAGAGCTGCCCAGATAGACACTGGTGTGTGTCACTGCTGGAAGGGACAGGAAGCACAGAGCTGTCCAGATAGACACTGGTGTGTGTCACTGCTGGAAGGGACAGACAGCACAGAGCTGTCCAGATAGACACTGGTGTGTGTCACTGCTGGAAGGGACAGACAGCACAGATCTGTCCAGATAGACACTGGTGTGTGTCACTGCTGGAAGGGACAGACAGCACAGAGCTGTCCAGATAGACAGTGGTGTGTGTCACTGCTGGAAGGGACAGACAGCACAGAGCTGTCCAGATAGACAGTGGTGTGTGTCACTGCTGGAAGGGACAGACAGCACAGAGCTGCCCAGATAGACACTGGTGTGTGTCACTGCTGGAAGGGACAGACAGCACAGAGCTGTCCAGATAGACACTGGTGTGTGTCACTGCTGGAAGGGGGAGACAGCACAGAGCTGTCCAGATAGACACTGGTGTGTGTCACTGCTGGAAGGGGGAGACAGCACAGACCTGTCCAGATAGACACTGGTGTGTGTCACTGCTGGAAGGGACAGACAGCACAGAGCTGTCCAGATAGACACTGGTGTGTGTCACTGCTGGAAGGGACAGACAGCACAGAGCTGTCCAGATAGACACTGGTGTGTGTCACTGCTGGAAGGGGGACACAGCACAGAGCTGTCCAGATATACACTGGTGTGTGTCACTGCTGGAAGGGACAGACAGCACAGAGCTGTCCAGATAGACACTGGTGTGTGTCGCTGCTGGAAGGCGGAGACAGCACAGAGCTGTCCAGATAGACGCTGGTGTGTGTCACTGCTGGAAGGGACAGACAGCACAGAGCTGTCCAGATAGACACTGGTGTGTGTCACTGCTGGAAGGGACAAACAGCACAGAGCTGTCCAGATAGACACTGGTGTGTGTCACTGCTGGAAGGGACAGACAGCACAGAGCTGTCCAGATAGACACTGGTGTGTGTCACTGCTGGAAGGGGGAGACAGCACAGAGCTGTCCAGATAGACACTGGTGTGTGTCACTGCTGGAAGGGGGAGACAGCACAGAGCTGTCCAGATAGACACTGGTGTGTGTCACTGCTGGAAGGGATAGACAGCACAGAGCTGTCCAGATAGACACTGGTGTGTGTCACTGCTGGAAGGGACAGACAGCACAGAGCTGTCCAGATAGACACTGGTGTGTGTCACTGCTGGAGGGGGAGACAGCACAGAGCTGTCCAGATAGACACTGGTGTGTGTCACTGCTGGAAGGGACAGACAGCACAGAGCTGTCCAGATAGACACTGGTGTGTGTCGCTGCTGGAAGGGGGAGACAGCACAGAGCTGTCCAGATAGACACTGGTGTGTGTCGCTGCTGGAAGGGACAGACAGCACAGAGCTGTCCAGATAGTCACTGGTGTGTGTCACTGCTGGAAGGGATAGACAGCACAGAGCTGTCCAGATAGACACTGGTGTGTGTCGCTGCTGGAAGCGACAGACAGCACAGAGCTGTCCAGATAGTCACTGGTGTGTGTCACTGCTGGAAGGGATAGACAGCACAGAGCTGTCCAGATAGACACTGGTGTGTGTCGCTGCTGGAAGGGACAGACAGCACAGAGCTGTCCAGATAGTCACTGGTGTGTGTCACTGCTGGAAGGGATAGACAGCACAGAGCTGTCCAGATAGTCACTGGTGTGTGTCACTGCTGGAAGGGACAGACAGCACAGAGCTGTCCAGATAGACACTGGTGTGTGTCACTGCTGGAAGGGACAGACAGCACAGAGCTGTCCAGATAGACACTGGTGTGTGTCACTGCTGGAAGGGACAGACAGCACAGAGCTGTCCAGATAGACACTGGTGTGTGTCACTGCTGGAAGGGACAGACAGCACAGAGCTGTCCAGATAGACACTGGTGTGTGTCACTGCTGGAGGGGGAGACAGCACAGAGCTGTCCAGATAGACACTGGTGTGTGTCACTGCTGGAAGGGGGAGACAGCACAGAGCTGTCCAGATAGACACTGGTGTGTGTCGCTGCTGGAAGGGGGAGACAGCACAGAGCTGTCCAGATAGACACTGGTGTGTGTCACTGCTGGAGGGGGAGACAGCACAGAGCTGTCCAGATAGACACTGGTGTGTGTCACTGCTGGAAGGGGGAGACAGCACAGAGCTGTCCAGATAGACACTGGTGTGTGTCGCTGCTGGAAGGGGGAGACAGCACAGAGCTGTCCAGATAGACACTGGTGTGAGTCACTGCTGGAAGGGACAGACAGCACAGAGCTGTCCAGATAGACACTGGTGTGTGTCACTGCTGGAAGGGGGAGACAGCACAGAGCTGTCCAGATAGACACTGGTGTGTGTCGCTGCTGGAAGGGGGAGACAGCACAGAGCTGTCCAGATAGACACTGGTGTGTGTCACTGCTGGAAGGGACAGACAGCACAGAGCTGTCCAGATAGACACTGGTGTGTGTCACTGCTGGAAGGGACAGACAGCACAGAGCTGTCCAGATAGACACTGGTGTGTGTCACTGCTGGAAGGGACAGACAGCACAGAGCTGTCCAGATAGACACTGGTGTGTGTCACTGCTGGAAGGGACAGACAGCACAGAGCTGTCCAGATAGACAATGGTGTGTGTCACTGCTGGAAGGGACAGACAGCACAGAGCTGTCCATATAGACACTGGTGTGTGTCAGTGCTGGAAGGGACAGACAGCACAGAGCTGTCCAGATCGACACTGGTGTGTGTCACTGCTGGAAGGGGGAGACAGCACAGAGCTGTCCAGATAGACACTGGTGTGTGTCACTGCTGGAAGGGACAGACAGCACAGAGCTGTCCAGATCGACACTGGTGTGTGTCACTGCTGGAAGGGGGGGACAGCACAGAGCTGTCCAGATAGACACTGGTGTGTGTCACTGCTGGAAGGGACAGACAGCACAGAGCTGTCCAGATAGACACTGGTGTGTGTCACTGCTGGAAGGGACAGACAGCACAGAGCTGTCCAGATAGACACTGGTGTGTGTCACTGCTGGAAGGGACAGACAGCACAGAGCTGTCCAGATCGACACTGGTGTGTGTCACTGCTGGAAGGGGGGGACAGCACAGAGCTGTCCAGATAGACACTGGTGTGTGTCACTGTTGGAAGGGACAGACAGCACAGAGCTGTCCAGATAGACACTGGTGTGTGTCACTGCTGGAAGGGACAGACAGCACAGAGCTGTCCAGATAGACACTGGTGTGTCACTGCTGGAAGGGACAGACAGCACATAGCTGTCCAGATAGACACTGGTGTGTGTCACTGCTGGAAGGGACAGACAGCACATAGCTGTCCAGATAGACACTGGTGTGTGTCACTGCTGGAAGGGACAGACAGCACAGAGCTGCCCGGATAGACACTGGTGTGTGTCACTGCTGGAAGGGACAGACAGCACAGAGCTGTCCAGATAGACACTGGTGTGTGTCACTGCTGGAAGGGACAGACAGCACAGAGCTGTCCAGATAGACACTGGTGTGTGTCACTGCTGGAAGGGACAGACAGCACAGAGCTGTCCAGATAGACACTGGTGTGTGTCACTGCTGGAAGGGACAGACAGCACAGAGCTGTCCAGATAGACACTGGTGTGTGTCACTGCTGGAAGGGACAGACAGCACAGAGCTGTCCAGATAGACACTGGTGTGTGTCACTGCTGGAAGGGACAGACAGCACAGAGCTGTCCAGATAGACACTGGTGTATGTCACTGCTGGAAGGGACAGACAGCACAGAGCTGTCCAGATAGACACTGGTGTGTGTCACTGCTGGAAGGGGGAGACAGCACAGAGCTGTCCAGATAGACACTGGTGTATGTCACTGCTGGAAGGGACAGACAGCACAGAGCTGTCCAGATAGACACTGGTGTGTGTCACTGCTGGAAGGGGGAGACAGCACAGAGCTGTCCAGATAGACACTGGTGTGTGTCACTGCTGGAAGGGACAGACAGCACAGAGCTGTCCAGATAGACACTGGTGTATGTCACTGCTGGAAGGGACAGACAGCACAGAGCTGTCCAGATAGACACTGGTGTGTGTCACTGCTGGAAGGGGGAGACAGCACAGAGCTGTCCAGATAGACACTGGTGTATGTCACTGCTGGAAGGGACAGACAGCACAGAGCTGTCCAGATAGACACTGGTGTGTGTCACTGCTGGAAGGGGGAGACAGCACAGAGCTGTCCAGATAGACACTGGTGTGTGTCACTGCTGGAAGGGGGAGACAACACAGAGCTGTCCAGATAGACACTGGTGTGTGTCACTGCTGGAAGGGGGAGACAGCACAGAGCTGTCCAGATAGACACTGGTGTGTGTCACTGCTGGAAGGGACAGACAGCACAGATCTGTCCAGATAGACACTGGTGTGTGTCACTGCTGGAAGGGACAGACAGCACAGAGCTGTCCAGATAGACACTGGTGTGTGTCACTGCTGGAAGGGACAGACAGCACAGAGCTGTCCAGATAGACACTGGTGTGTGTCACTGCTGGAAGGGGGTGACAGCTCAGAGCTGTCCAGATAGACACTGGTGTGTGTCACTGCTGGAAGGGGGAGACAGCACAGAGCTGTCCAGATAGACACCGGTGTGTGTCACTGCTGGAAGGGACAGACAGCACAGAGCTGTCCAGATAGACACTGGTGTGTGTCACTGCTGGAAGGGACAGACAGCACAGAGCTGTCCAGATAGACACTGGTGTGTGTCACTGCTGGAGGGGGAGACAGCACAGAGCTGTCCAGATAGACACTGGTGTGTGACCTGTCATTTTTATCAATGACCTAGAGGAAGGCGCAGAAGGGTGGGTGAGTAAATTTGCAGACGATACTAAAGTCGGTGGTGTTGTCGATAGTGTGGAAGGATGTAGCAGGTTACAGAGGGATATAGATAAGCTGCAGAGCTGGGCTGAGAGGTGGCAAATGGAGTTTAATGGAGAGAAGTGTGAGGTGATTCACTTTGGAAGGAATAACAGGAATGTGGAATATTTGGCGAATGGAAAAGTTATTGAAAGTGTGGATGAGCAGAGGGATCTAGGTGTCCATGTACATAGATCCCTGAAAGTTGCCACCCAGGTTGATAGGGTGGGGAAGAAGGCCTATGGAGTGTTGGCCTTTATTGGTAGAGGGATTGAGTTCCGGAGTCAGGAGGTCATGTTGCAGCTGTACAGAACTCTGGTACGGCCGCATTTGGAGTATTGCGTACAGTTCTTGTCACCGCATTATAGGAAGGACGTGGAGGCTTTGGAACGGGTGCAGAGGAGATTTACCAGTATGTTGCCTGGTATTGAGGGAAAATCTTATGAGGAAAGGCTGATGGACTTGAGGTTGTTTTCGTTAGAGAGAAGAAGGTTAAGAGGAGACTTAATAGAGGCATACAAATTGATCAGGGGGTTAGATAGGGTGGACAGTGAGAGCCTTCTCCCGCGGATGGAAATGGCTGGCACGAGGGGACATAGCTTTAAACTGAGGGGTAATAGATATAGGACAGAGGTCAGAGGTAGGTTCTTTACGCAAAGAGTGGTGAGGCCGTGGAATGCCCTACCTGCTACAGTAGTGAACTTGCCAACATTGAGGGCATTTAAAAGTTTATTGGATAAACATATGGATGATAATGGCATAGTGTAGGTTAGATGGCTTTTGTTTCGGTGCAACATCGTGGGCCGAAGGGCCTGTACTGCGCTGTATTGTTCTATGTTCTATGTTCTATGTTCTATGTCACTGCTGGAAAGGACAGACAGCACAGAGCTGTCCAGATAGACACTGGTGTGTGTCACTGCTGGAAGGGACAGACAGCACAGAGCTGTTCAGATAGACACTGGTGTGTGTCACTGCTGGAAGTGGGAGACAGCACAGAGCTGTCCAGATAGACACTGGTGTGTGTCACTGCTGGAAGGGACAGACAGCACAGAGCTGTCCAGATAGACACTGGTGTGTGTCACTGCTGGAAGGGACAAACAGCACAGAGCTGTCCAGATAGACACTGGTGTGTGTCACTGCTGGAAGGGACAGACAGCACAGAGCTGTTCAGATAGACACTGGTGTATGTCACTGCTGGAAGGGGGAGACAGCACAGAGCTGTCCAAATAGACACTGGTGTGTGTCACTGCTGGAAGGGACAGGCAGCACAGAGCTGTCCAGATAGACACTGGTGTGTGTCACTGCTGGAAGGGACAGACAGCACAGAGCTGTCCAGATAGACACTGGTGTGTGTCACTGCTGGAAGGGACAGACAACACAGAGCTGTCCAGATAGACACTGGTGTGTGTCACTGCTGGAAGGGACAGACAGCACAGAGCTGTCCAGATAGACACTGGTGTGTGTCACTGCTGGAAGGGGGAGACAGCACAGAGCTGTCCAGATAGACACTGGAGTGTGTCACTGCTGGAAGGGGGGAACAGCACAGAGCTGTCCTGATAGACACTGGTGTGTGTTGCTGCTGGAAGGGACAGACAGCACAGAGCTGTCCAGATAGACACTGGTGTGTGTCACTGCTTGAAGGGACAGACAGCACAGAGCTGTCCAGATAGACACTGGTGTGTGTCACTGCTGGAAGGGACAGACAGCACAGAGCTGTCCTGATAGACACTGGTGTGTGTCACTCCTGGAAGGGACAGACAGCACAGAGCTGTCCTGATAGACACTGGTGTGTGTCACTGCTGGAAGGGACAGACAGCACAGAGCTGTCCAGATAGACACTGGTGTGTGTCACTGCTGGAAGGGGGGGACAGCACAGAGCTGTCCAGATAGACACTGGTGTGTGTCACTGCTGGAACGGGGAGACAGCACAGAGCTGTCCAGATAGACACTGGTGTGTGTCACTGCTGGAAGGGACAGACAGCACAGAGCTGTCCAGATAGACACTGGTGTGTGTCACTCCTGGAAGGGACAGACAGCACAGAGCTGTCCAGATAGACACTGGTGTGTGTCGCTGCTGGAAGGGGGAGACAGCACAGAGCTGTCCAGATAGAGACTGGTGTGTGTCACTGCTGGAAGGGGGAGACAGCACAGAGCTGTCCAGATAGACACTGGTGTGTGTCACTGCTGGAAGGGACAGACAGCACAGAGCTGTCCAGATAGACACTGGTGTGTGTCACTGCTGGAAGGGACAGACAGCACAGAGCTGTCCAGATAGACACTGGTGTGTGTCACTGCTGGAAGGGGGAGACAGCACAGAGCTGTCCAGATAGACACTGGTGTGTGTCACTGCTGGAAGGGACAGACAGCACAGAGCTGTCCAGATAGACACTGGTGTGTGTCACTGCTGGAAGGGACAGACAGCACAGAGCTTTCCAGATAGACACTGGTGTGTGTCACTGCTGGAAGGGACAGACAGCACAGAGCTGTCCAGATAGACACTGGTGTGTGTCACTGCTGGAAGGGACAGACAGCACAGAGCTGTCCAGATAGACACTGGTGTGTGTCACTGCTGGAAGGGACAGACAGCACAGAGCTGTCCAGATAGACACTGGTGTGTGTCACTGCTGGAAGGGACAGACAGCACAGAGCTGTCCAGATAGACACTGGTGTGTGTCACTGCTGGAAGGGACAGTCAGCACAGAGCTGTCCAGATAGACACTGGTGTGTGTCACTGCTGGAAGGGACAGACAGCACAGAGCTGTCCAGATAGACACTGGTGTGTGTCACTGCTGGAAGGGACAGACAGCACAGAGCTGTCCAGATAGACACTGGTGTGTGTCACTGCTGGAAGGGACAGACAGCACAGAGCTGTCCAGATAGACACTGGTGTGTGTCACTGCTGGAAGGGACAGACAGCACAGAGCTTCCCAGATAGACACTGGTGTGTGTCACTGCTGGAAGGGGGAGACAGCACAGAGCTGTCCAGATAGACACTGGTGTGTGTCACTGCTGGAAGGGGGAGACAGCACAGAGCTGTCTAGATAGACACTGGTGTGTGTCACTGCTGGAAGGGGGAGACAGCACAGAGCTGTTCAGATAGACACTGGTGTGTGTCGCTGCTGGAAGGGACAGACAGCACAAGAGCTGTCCAGATAGACACTGGTGTGTGTCGCTGCTGGAAGGGACAGACAGCACAGAGCTGTCCAGATAGACACTGGTGTGTGTCACTGCTGGAAGGGGGAGACAGCACAGAGCTGTTCAGATAGACACTGGTGTGTGTCACTGCTGGAAGGGGGAGACAGCACAGAGCTGTCCAGATAGACACTGGTGTGTGTCACTGCTGGAAGGGACAGACAGCACAGAGCTGTCCAGATAGAGACTGGTGTGTGTCACTGCTGGAAGGGGGAGACAGCACAGAGCTGTCCAGATAGACACTGGTGTGTGTCACTGCTGGAAGGGACAGACAGCACAGAGCTGTCCAGATAGAGACTGGTGTGTGTCACTGCTGGAAGGGACAGACAGCACAGAGCTGTCCAGATAGACACTGGTGTGTGTCACTGCTGGAAGGGACAGGCAGCACAGAGCGGTCCAGAGAGACACTGGTGTGTGTCGCTGCTGGAAGGGACAGACAGCACAGAGCGGTCCAGAGAGACACTGGTGTGTGTCACTGCTGGAAGGGACAGACAGCACAGAGCTGTCCAGATAGACACTGGTGTGTGTCACTGCTGGAAGGGACAGACAGCACAGAGCTGTCCAGATAGACACTGGTGTGTGTCACTGCTGGAAGTGACAGACAGCACAGAGCTGTCCAGATAGACACAGGTGTGTGTCACTGCTGGAAGGGACAGACAGCACAGATCTGTCCAGATAGACACTGGTGTGTGTCACTGCTGGAAGGGACGGACAGCACAGAGCTGTCCAGATAGACACTGGTGTGTGTCACTGCTGGAAGGGGGAGACAGCACAGAGCTGTCCAGATAGACACTGGTGTGTGTCACTGCTGGAAGGGACAGACAGCACAGAGCTGTCCAGATAGACACTGGTGTGTGTCACTGCTGGAAGGGACAGACAGCACAGAGCTGTCCAGATAGACACTGGTGTGTGTCACTGCTGGAAGGGACAGACAGCACAGAGCTGTCCAGATAGACACTGGTGTGTGTCACTGCTGGAAGTGGGAGACAGCACAGAGCTGTCCAGATAGACACTGGTGTGTGTCACTGCTGGAAGGGACAGACAGCACAGAGCTGTCCAGATAGGCACTGGTGTGTGTCACTGCTGGAAGGGACAGACAGCACAGAGCTGTCCAGATAGACACTGGTGTGTGTCGCTGCTGGAGGGGGAGAAGGAGACTCCTGTACTCGCAGCCCTGGCACAATACTGAACGGGAAACGGTGGCACAGGCGTGTCCATGGGTCCAGCAGCACGGGGCTGCCCATGAAGCCTAGCTGGGCATGGAGACGGAGGGCAGGACGTGTGGCGAACGATACATCAGGAGCGGCGCAGCACTGTGGCAGTGTTGCATTCACCTCAAATCTCGGGTGAACCGAGAGCCCGCCTGTTCACGCCAGCCTTCATCACCATTAACCCGCCATTGGGACACTTGCAACGGAATTTTACACCAGCGGGCTTTCGACTTTTGGACTCAAATCAGGAGTGCGATGGGATACTCTCCACTTGCCTGGATGAGCGCAGCTCCAACAACACTCAAGAAGCTCGACACCATCCAGGACAAAGCAGCCCCGCTTGATTGCTCCCCTTCCACAAACATTCAAACCCTCCACCACCGACACACAGTGACAGCCGTGTGTACCATCTACAGGATGCACTGCAGTACCTCACCAAGGTTCCTTAGACAGCACCTTCCACCCCACGATCACTGCCATCTCGCAGGACAAGAGCAGCAGATACCTGGGAACCCCACCCCCTGGAGGTTCCCCTCCCAGTCACTCACCACCCTGACTGGGAAATATATCGCCGTTCCTTCACTGTCGCTGGGGCAACATCCCGGGACTCCCTCCCTAACAGCACAGTGGGTGCACCTACACCTCAGGGACTGCAGTGGTTCAAGAAGGCAGCTCACCACCACCTCCTGAAGGACAACTAGGGATGGTAAATAAATGCTGGCTTAACTAAAGCACCCAGCGATGGGTGTGTCCAGAACCAGGGGTCACAGTCTGAGGATTCAGGGTAAACCATTTGGGACAGAGATGAGGAGACATTTCTTCACACAGAGAGTGGTGAGCCTGTGGAATTCATTACCACAGGAAGTAGTTGATGCTAAAACTTTGAATATATTCAAGAGGCGGCTGGATATAGCCCTTGGGGAGAATGGGACCGAAGGCTATGGGGAGAAAGCAGGATTAGGCTATTGAGTTGGATGATCAGCCATGATGGTGATGAATGGCGGAGCAGGCTCGAAGGGCCAAAAGGCCTCCTCATGCTCCTATCTTCTATGTCTCTATGTATCTATGTACCCACACCCCGTAAATGAATAAAAAAACTACTTTAAGAATTCTGTCCTCTCTGGGCCATTTACACTTTTATTCTGCCAATTAATATTGGGGAAGTTGAAATCCCCTGCTCATATTCCACTTTTATTTTTACATACCTGCTGTTGGATCTTTCCCTGACAGCTGGGTTCTGAAGTGCTCTCCCAGTAAAGTGATTGCTCCCTTTTTGTTTTGAAGTTTTACCCATGTGACCTCAGATCTTCTGGCTACTGAGATATTATAGCCAGACCGAGTTACATCCTACTGGAAAGTGGCCAACACTGAGTCTCTACCCAAATATGGGCATAACAATCGACTGGCTCAACAGGCAATATGTCATCGCAAGCGATTGAAAAATACTGGCTAAAGTTGGAGATGTGGACTTCCGGCGATGGCGGGACGGAGGCCGCCGTACTCTGGAGCGCTCGGGGATAAGGGGATCAGGGGTTATGGGGAGAAGGCAGGAGAATGGGGATGAGAAAATATCAGCCATGATTGAATGACGGAGCAGACCCGATGGGCCGAGTGGCCTAATTCTGCTCCTATGTCTTATGGTCTTCTGGGTGCCGGGGGCAACGGATGCTGATAACGTTGTAGGATGGCACAGTGAGGAGAAATGGCCAAGTTTGGGGAAAAATCGGCCGTGATAAAGGAGGTTAATGAAGTCCGCCGGTGAGTGGAAAAGTCAGCGCAGGAACTGTAAGGAAAGCGGAGGCTGGAGCACCAGGGGAGGCCACATCGCTCACAGCAGAAGAAATGACCAAAGTGATGGTTGTGGAACTTGCAAAACAGGATTGTGGGTCTGCCCGAAGGGGTGGAAGGCCCGAGGCCGACGGAGTATTTTGCCACGACGTTGGCGGAGCTATTGGGGGAGAGGGACGATCCCTCTCGGTACGAACTGAATCGGGCTCATTGGTCGTGGAGGCCTATACCAAAGGGGAGTGAGCCGCCATGAGTAGTAACTGTGGGGGTAGGAAGCGAGGTTGGGGGGAGGAGTTTACAAGAGGAAGTGGAGGGGAGGGGTCTGGGAGGGGGAGTGGGGGGTCTACATGGGTGTCATTCATGGCTCTTTCAGGGATTGGATGCCGTTGAATATTAGGGGGGTGGGGGGTTTGTGGGCGGTAGATTATATATGGTTAATGGTGGCCATAGGCCATTACTTTTTCTTTTTTCTTTTTTATCCCCTTGGGAGGTTTAGTTTTATTTGATGCTTATGTTGTCATGCGGGCCGTTGTTTGGAGGTTGGTGGGAGGATGGGATCGTTGTTGTTAATAAGGGGATTGACATTGTATTCGTTACCGTTTACTGTTTGTTGGTGGGGGTAAATTCTGAAGAAAAGGAATGTGGCGACGAGGGGCTTTTCACAGTAACTTCACTGAAGCCGACTTGTGACAATAAGCAATTATTATTATTATTCAATATTCACAGCTGATTTTCCCTCTTTCTACCGTCCTTCCCTTTTTGTTGGTATAAACCTTTGCTGAGCACTGTGATAAATCACTTGGAAGGTTCTCCACTGTTCCTCAACTGTTTCACCCTAAAGTCTTTGCTCCCAGTCTACCTTAGCTAGTTCTTCTCTCATCCCATTGTAATCTCCTTTGTTTAAGCACAAAACACTAGTGTTTGATTTTACCTTCTCACCCTCCATCTGTATTTTAAATTCCACCATATTGTGATCGCTCCTTCCGAGAGGATCCCTAACTGTGAGATCATGAATCAATCCTGTCTCATTACACAGGACCAGATCTAGGACCGCTTGTTCCCTCGTAGGTTCCATTACATACTGTTCTAGGAAACTATCGCGGATACATTCTATAAATTCTTCCTCAAGGCTGCCTTGACCAACCTGGTTAAACCAATTGGCATGGAGATTAAAATTCCCATGTTAACTGCTGTACCATTTCTACATGCATCTGTTATTTCTTTGTTTATTGCCTGCCCCACCATAATGTTACTATTTGGTGGCCTATAGACTACTCCTATCAGTGACTTTTTCACCTTACTATTCCTGATTTCCACCCAAATGGATTCAACCTTATCCTCCATAGCACCGATGTCATCCCTTACTATTGCCCGGATGTCATCCTTAAATAACAGAGCTACACCACCTCCCTTACCATCCACTCTGTCCTTCCGAAAGGTTTGATACCCTCGGATATTTAACTCCCAGTCGTGACCATCCTTTAACCATGTTTCAGTAATGGCCATTAAATCATAGTCATTCACGATGATTTGCGCCATCAACTCATTTACCTTATTCCGAATACTACGAGCATTCAGGTAAAGTACACTTATGTTGGCTTTTATACTTCTGTTTTGAATCTTAGCACCTCGATCAGAAACCTCTGCTAAGTTATTTTTCCTTTTAACTTTTCTCCTAATTTTCCTTGTCGTTGAATCCATATCTTCATGTAACAACCTGCCACGACACATTCCATTTATGTTTTTACTTCCCGTTTTATTCCTTCTAGTATTCCTGGGCCTATTCACTGAGCTCCCCTCAGTCACTGTACCTTGTACTGTCGCCCTTTTTGATTTTTGACTATGGCTTCTCTGCCTTACACTTTCCCCCTTACTGCCTTTTATTTCTGAACTCCCCTGGACCCTTTCCAGGTCCAGCACATCCTTCCTTCGACAAGGGGCCCAAAACTGCTCACAATGCTCCAAATGGGGTCTAACCAGAGCCTTATACAGCCTCGGAAGTACATCCCTGGTCTTGTATTCTAGCCCTCTCGACATGAATGCTAACATTGCATTTGCCTTCTTAACTGCCGACTGAACCTGCACGTTAACCTTTCGAGAATCGTGAACAAGGACTCCCAAGTCCCTTTGTGCTTCTGATTTCCTGAGCATTTCCCCATTTAGAAAATAGTCTGTGCCTCCATTCCTCCTTCTAAAGTGCAGAACCTCACACAGAACCACATGGGAGTTCTGGGAAAGAGATGAAAACAATAGAATGAAAGATGAAAGGAGAAAAACAAATGAAAATGAAATGAAAATTGCTTGTTGTTACAAGTAGGCTTCAAATGAAGTTACTGTGAAAAGCCCCTAGCCGCCACATTCCGGCGCCTGTTCAGGGAGGCTGGTACGGGAATTGAACCGTGCTGCTGGCCTGCCTTGGTCTGCTTTCAAAGCCAGCTCTTTAGCCCTTTGCTAAACAGCCCCTGTAAATAAAGCTGTATAGCCCTTGTTTGCACTGGAGTGCTATATTGGGCTGGGGTAGAGTGCTTAAGTTGGAGTTTAGTGACAACGAGTTCAGTGAGGAGGGAGAGGGTGCCCCTTTCCCCAGAACGGCGAATGACGGCGGACTTGCATTGGGGGCCATTGGGACCACCAACATCAACTTTTGGAGGTGATCTTACAGTTCAGAAAGTGACATGGTCCCAAAGGAAACAGCTGATTGGTAAGTGAGACGTACAGAGTATTTTCTTACTGTTTTTAAATGTAATATATTCGCTCAAATAAAGGGAGGGACTTTTGATTATGATAGAAGTGTTTTGAAATGAAAGAAGCTCCCAGCTTGATTAAATTCTATCAAAGGGCGTAACTGGCCTAATCTAGAGAGAAGTCAAGGCCTGGAAAGCATTGATAAGTGAGATGCTTCGGGTTCAAAGCAGGCATGTCGCCTCCAAAAATAAGAATGGATCTGTCAAATCTCGACCCCTGGTTATCGAGAAAAATACAGGGGAGGATTCAACAGAAAATGAAAGCTTATGATCGTCACAAAAAAACTCAACACAGGAATATAGAAAGTACAGGGATCAAGAAAAAAAGAAATAAGGAAATGAAAGAGAAGGCAGGAATAAATATTCGCAAGCAAGTTTAAGGAAAACCCAAAGATGTTTTACCAGTATATAAAGAGCAAAAGGATAGTTATGGAAAAATGGAACCTATCAGAGATGAAGAAGGAAACTTGTGTGAAGGTGCAGAGGATTTGCGAAGAGTGTTAAATGATTTCTGTCTCCATATTTACAAAGGAAAGAGATGATGTGGCTGTAGTAATCCAAGAGGTGCTGTGTGAAATAGTGCGTAAAATATTCGTAATGAGAGAGGAAGTGTTAGAGGACTTGGAATCCTTGCAAGTGGATAAGTCGCCAGGGTGCGATGGATTGTTTCCTAGGATATTGAAAGAAGCCAGGGAGGAAACAGCAGATGTTCTGAGGGTTATTGTCCAATATTTACTGGAAATGGGGAAGGTTCCAGGGCCTGGTGGAATTCAAACACGATTCCATTGTTTAAAAAGGTGACAAAGGAAATGTGAAACAATTATAGGATGGTTAGTCTTATTTCGGTGGTGGGAAAATTGTGAGAATCAATCCTGAAAGATCAGCTAAACTCACTTGGAAAGGCGTGGACTAGTCAGAGATAGTCAACGTGGCTTTGTTAAGGGAAGGTTTTGCCTTACAAATTTGATTGAATTCTTTGAGGAAGTGACAAGGGGGATCGATGGGGGTAACAGAGTAAATGTTGCCTTCAAGGAGTCCTCAACCGTTCCTCATTCAACAAGCTCTTCATTCCAGGGATCATTCTTGTGAATCTCCTTTGGACCCTTTCCAAGGCCAGCACATCATTCCTTAGATGCGGGCACAAAAGTGCTCACAATCTTACCCTTAACACCACGGGCTCTTAACTTATTTAATAGTCTCCTGTGTGGCACCTTGTCAAAGGCCTTCTGGAAATCTAAATAAATCACGTCCACAGGTTCTCCTTTGTCTAACTGTCTTACTACCTCCTCAAAGAACTCTAACAGATTTGACAGACATGACCTCCCTTTGACAAAGCCGTGCTGACTCAGTCCTATTTTACCGTGCACTTCCAAGTACTCCGCGACTCATCTTTAATAATGGACTCTAAAATCTTACCAATGACCGAAGTCAGGCTAACCGGCCTAAAATTTCCCGTCTTCTGTCTCCCTCCCTTCTTAAACACGGTGTTACATTAGCCACTTTCCAGTCCTCTGGGACCCTTCCTGCCTCCACAATCTCCTTAGCTATCTCTTTTAGAACCCTGGGGCGTAGTCCATCCGATCCAGGTGACTTATCCACCTTCAGACCTTTCAGTTTCCCCAGAACCTTCTCCTTAGTAATGGTCACTGCATCACCTCTGCCCCCTGGTTCTGGAGCTCTGGCATCCCACTGGTGTCTTCCACCGTGAAGACTGATGCAAAGTAACTATTCAGTTCCTCTGCCATTTCTTTGTTTCTGTTATTACTTCTCCAGCCTCATTTTCCATGGTCCAATACCAGCCTCCCCGAACAGGCGCCGGAATGTGGCGACTAGGGGCTTTTCACAGTAACTTCATTTGAAGCCTACTTGTGACAATAAACGATTTTCATTTCATTTTTTCATTTCAATATCTATTCTTCCCTCGCTCTTATCTTTTATATATTGAAAAAACTCTTGCTATCTTCTTTGATAATACTAGCTAGCTTGCACTCATATTTCAGCTTCTCCCCCCTTATTGCGTTTTTAGTTGTCCTCTGCTCCCTTTTAAAGGCTTCCCAATCCTCTGGTTTCCCACTAATCCTCGCCACTTTGTCTGCTCCCTCGTCAGCCATGGATGCCGTGTCCTCCCCTCAGCATGTTTCCTCCTCCTTGGGATGAATTTCTCTTGTGCCTCCTGAATAACCACCAAAATCTCCTGCCATTGCTGTTCCACTGTCTTCCCTGCTAGGCTCCTTCTCCAATCAACTCTGGCCAGCTCCTCCCTCATGTCTTTGTGTAGTTACCCTTATTTAATTGTAATCCCGTTACATCTGATTGCAGCTTCTCCCTCTCAAACTGCAGGGTAAATTCTATCATATTGTGGTCACTGCTCCTAAGGGTTCCTTCACGTTAAGTTCCCTAATCAAGTCTGCCTCATTACACATCACCAAATCCAGAATTGCCTGTTCCCTAGTGGACTCTGTCACAAGCTGCTCCAAAAAACCATCTCTTAGACATTCAACAAATTCCTTTTCTTGGGATCCACGACCAACCTGATTTTCCCAGTCCACCTGCATATTGAAGTCCCCCATGATTATTGTAATAATGCCTTTTTTACATGCCGTTTCCAACTCCTTACTCATGCACGAAGACACCCAGGTCCCTCTGCATCGGAGCACCCCAAAGTCTCTCCCATTTAGCTAATAAGTTGCCTTCCCATTATTTCGACCAAAATGGGCGAGCTCACTCTTATCCATGTTAAACTCCATCTGCCACATCTTGGCCCACTCTCCTAATCTATCTCTCCATTTGTAACGTTCTTATTTCCTCATTGCAACATCTATTTGTGTGTCACATGCAAATTTGGTTAAAAACTCCAAAATGATTCGGATGGAGTGGAGCGAGCAGGAAAGTGGCAGATGGAATTGAACGCCGATAAGTGTGAGGTAATACATTGGGAGGGGTCAAACAGTAAAAGGAAATATACAATAAACGGGAATATACTGAGAGGGGTAGCTGAATTGAGAGATGTTGGCGTGCAAGTTCACAGGTCCCTAAAAATAGTCCCGGTAGATTAGGTTGTAAAGAAGCAAAGCTCTCCTTCATTGGCAGAGGTATAGAACACCGTGGGGTCTGTTTAGCTCACTCGGCTGGACAGCTGGTTCGTGATGCAGAACGAGGCCATGCAGCGTGGGTTCAATTCCTGCACTGGCTGAGGTAATTCATCAAGCTCGCCTTCTCAACCTCGCCCCTCGCCTGAGGTGTGGTGACCCTCAGGTTAAACCACCTCCAGCCAGCTCTCCCCCTCAAAGGGGACAGCAGCCTAAGGTCATCTGGGACTATGGCAACTTTACTTGAAAATGCAAGTAGGGATCTAATGTTGGGACCGGATAAGACAGTGGTGAGTGCAGAACTGGAATATTGTGTGCAGTTCTGGTCACCACATCACAGAAAGGGTGGATTTCTCTGGAGAGACTAGAAAGGTGCCAGGGCTGGAGAATTGTAGCTACAAGGAGATATTGGAGAGGTTGGGGTTATTATCCTTTGAACAGAGAAGGATTTAGGTGTCTCAAATTGTGAGGGATAGAGAGAGTAGACAGAAGGAACCTTTTTCCATTGTCTGTGAGTTCAAAACCCATGGATGATCGATTCAAGCTCAGTGGCTGGAGGATTAGAAGGGACATGAGGAAAATCCTGTCTTGCACAGAGTGTTGGGTGTGTGGAATTCATGCCTGAATTGGTGGTGGAGGCAGAGACCGTATACGTTTTTAAAAAGCACCTGGATTTAAGTGTTGTAAACTCCATATACTGGAGTTGTAAACTCCATTATACTACTACTAGGGAACAGGCAATTCTGGATTTGGTGATGTGAAGCTTGACCGTGTGAAGTACAATGGGACGAGAAAGGACACCTGGATGTATTTGGGTTAGCATGGACAAGACAGTTCGAATGGCCCCATTTATGGGCTGTATCATTTCTCTGGTTCTGTGTCTGTGGTGCTATCTTGTGATCTTGAAGAGCACGCGTGCAGAAACCCGACCTGTGAAGAATGCAGCTTGCAGCCGCCCTCACAGACCCAGCAGCTGCTGGAGATATTTGTGGTACCTTTACTGGTGTTTGTATTGAGGAAATCTATGAGGACTCTTGCCTAAAAGGGATGTTTAGCTTTGAGTTTAACAAGCAGAAATCGTTTTGAGACCTACTGTCAACTATGGAACTGTAATTCAACCACCATTAATCATTAAACATTCACCCTCAACCACCATTAACCATTAAACATTCACCCTCAACCACCATTAACCATTAAACATTCACCCTCAACCACCATTAACCATTAAACATTCACCCTCAACCATCATTAACCATTAAACATCACCCTCAACCACCATTAACCATGAAACATTCACCCTCAACCACCATTAACCATTAAACATTCACCCTCAACCACCATTAACCATGAAACATTCACCCTCAACCACCATTAACCATGAAACATTCACCCTCAACCACCATTAACCATTAAACATTCACCCTCAACCACCATTAACCATGAAACATTCACCCTCAACCACCATTAACCATTAAACATTCACCCTCAACCACCATAAACCATTAAACATTCACCCTCAACCACCATTAACCATTAAACATTCACCCTCAACCATCATTAACCATTAAACATTCACCCTCAATCACCATAAACCATTAAACATTCACCCTCAACCATCATTAACCATTAAACATTCACCCTCAACCACCATTAACCATTAAACATTCACCCACAACCACAATTAACCATTAAACATTCACCCACAACCACCATAAACCATTAAACATTCACCCTCAACCACAATTAACCATTAAACATTCACCCTCAATCACCATTAACCATTAAACATTCACCCTCAATCACCATTAACCATTAAACATTCACCCTCAACCACCATTAACCATTAAACATCACCCTCAACCACCATTAACCATGAAACATTCACCCTCAACCACCATTAACCATTAAACATTCACCCTCAACCACCATTAACCATGAAACATTCACCCTCAACCACCATTAACCATGAAACATTCACCCTCAACCACCATTAACCATTAAACATTCACCCTCAACCACCATTAACCATGAAACATTCACCCTCAACCACCATTAACCATTAAACATTCACCCTCAACCACCATAAACCATTAAACATTCACCCTCAACCACCATTAACCATTAAACATTCACCCTCAACCACCATTAACCATTAAACATTCACCCTCAATCACCATTAACCATTAAACATTCACCCTCAACCATCATTAACCATTAAACATTCACCCTCAACCATCATTAACCATTAAACATTCACCCTCAACCACCATTAACCATTAAACATTCACCCACAACCACAATTAACCATTAAACATTCACCCTCAACCACCATAAACCATTAAACATTCACCCTCAACCATCATTAACCATTAAACATTCACCCTCAACCACCATTAACCATTAAACATTCACCCACAACCACAATTAACCATTAAACATTCACCCACAACCACCATAAACCATTAAACATTCACCCTCAACCACAATTAACCATTAAACATTCACCCTCAATCACCATTAACCATTAAACATTCACCCTCAATCACCATTAACCATTAAACATTCACCCTCAACCACCATTAACCATTAAACATTCACCCTCAACCACCATAAACCTTTAAACAAGCACCCTCAACCACCATTAACCATTAAACATCACCCTCAACCACCATTAACCATTAAACATTCACCCTCAACCACCATTAACCATTAAACATCACCCTCAACCACCATTAACTAATAAACATTCACCCTCAACCACCATTAACCATTAAACATTCACCCTCAACCACCATAAACCTTTAAACATTCACCCTCAACCACCATTAACCATTAAACATTCACCCTCAACCACCATTAACCATTAAACATTCACCCGTAACCACCATAAACCATTAAACATTCACCCGTAACCACCATTAACCATTAAACATTCACCCTCAGCCACCATTAACCATTAAACATTCACCCTCAACCACCATTAACCAATAAACATTCACCCTCAACCACCATTAACCATTAAACATTCACCCTCAACCACCATTAACCATTAAACATTCACCCTCAACCACCATTAACCATTAAACATTCACCCTCAACCACCATTAACCATTAAACATTCACCCTCAACCACCATTAACCAATAAACATTCACCCTCAACCACCATTAACCATTAAACATTCACCCTCAACCACCATAAACCAATAAACATTCAGCCTCAATCACCATTAACCATTAAACATTCACCCTCAACCACCATTAACCATTAAACATTCACCCTCAACCACCATTAACCATTAAACATTCACCCTCAACCACCATTAACCATTAAACATTCACCCTCAATCACCATTAACCATTAAACATTCACCCTCAACCACCATTAACAATTAAAAATTCACCCTCAATCACCATTAACCATTAAACATTCACCCTCAACATCCATTAACCATTAAACATTCACCCTCAACCACCATTAACCATTAAACATTCACCCTCAACCATCATTAACCATGAAACATTCACCCTCAACCACGATTAACCATTAAACGTTCACCCTCAACCACCATAAACCATTAAACATTCACCCTCAAGCACCATTAACCATTAAACATTCACCCTCAACCACCATTAACCATTAAACATTCACCCTCAACCACCATTAACCATTAAACATTCACCCTCAACCACCATTAACCATTAAACATTCACCCTCAACCACCATAAACCATTAAACATTCACCCTTAATCACCATTAAACATTCACCCTCAACCATCATAAACCATTAAACATTCACCCTCAACATCCATTAACCATTAACCATTCACCCTCAACCATCATTAACCATTAAACATTCACCCTCAACCACCATTAACCATTAAACATTCACCCTCAACCACCATTAACCATTAAACAGTCACCCTCAACCACCATTAACCATTAAACATTCACCCTCAACCACCATTAACCATGAAACATTCACCCTCAACCACCATTAACCAATAAACATTCACCCTCAACCACCATTAACCATTAAACATTCACCCTCAACCACCATTAACCATGAAACATTCACCCTCAACCACCATTAAACATTAAACATTCACCCTCAACCACCATTAACCATTAAACATTCACCCTCAACCACCATTAACCATTAAATATTCACCCTCAATCACCATTAACCATTAAACATTCACCCTCAATCACCATTAACCATTAAACATTCACCCTCAACCACCATTAACCATTAAACATTTACCCTCAACAACCATTAACCATTAAACATTCACCCTCAACCACCATTGACCATTAACCATTCACCCTCAACCACCATTAACCATTAAACATTCACCCTCAACCACCATAGACCATTAAACATTCACCCTCAACCACCATTAACCATTAAACAGTCACCCTCAACCACCATTAACCATTAAACATTCACCCTCAACCACCATTAACCATGAAACATTCACCCTCAACCACCATTAACCAATAAACATTCACCCTCAACCACCATTAACCATTAAACATTCACCCTCAACCACCATTAACCATTAAACATTCACCCTCAATCACCATTAACCATTAAACATTCACCCTCAACCACCATTAACCATTAAATATTCACCCTCAATCACCATTAACCATTAAACATTCACCCTCAACCACCATTAACCATTAAACATTCACCCTCAACCACCATTAACCATTAAACATTCACCCTCAACCACCATTAACCATTAAATATTCACCCTCAATCACCATTAACCATTAAACATTCACCCTCAACCACCATAAACCATTAAACATTCACCCTCAACCACCATTAACCATTAAACATTCACCCTCAACCACCATTAACCATTAAATAACTGGACGCAGCTAGTTACACAGGATTTCTCTTTAACAAGGTAGAATTTCCTGTCACTGAGTCTCAGACAGGAGCCAGCATTCCCGCAGCATCCACTGAGCTGAGAGAGATGCAGTTTCTCAGCTTCCACAAGGGTTCATGTCGACTCCAAGAGCGGGTTCATGCCTGACAAGGAGCCTTTATTACACTCGGGAAATTCAGCAACCACAGCTGGAATCTCACTCCCAGCACAGGTGGGAAACCTTCCCGGATTCTGGAAACATAAAGCCTGAAGGTATCAAAGAAGTAGGGCTCAGGGGATCATGGGATATGGGGGGAAGGCGGGAACTTGATGATCAGCCATGATCAGAATGAATGGCGGAGCAGGCTCGAGGGGCCGAATGGCCTCCTCCTGCTTCTATTTTCTCGGTTTGTTTCTATGTGTGTAAGTAGCCCAAATAGCGCCTCAACCCACTGGTCACATGTGACCGCGGAACGCTCTGGGATTGACAATTCTTTGCTCAGTGTGTCAGTCTGTACAGAAAGTTTCAAACGTGACAGGTTAAAGAGTGAGTGGCTGTTTTAGAATCTGTTGTTACTTTGAAGGAACATCTGACATACCTGCAACATTCCCACAACGTGCATAACTGAATAGTTTCTCCAGACCGATCGCCACTGCACTTTCAATATCCACAGCATCAACTTCAGTTTGAACCTTCTGGCGAACTTTGAATTCCATCTCAACATAATTCTAAAACAAGAAAATAAAACCTATCACCATAAGACCATAAGACCATAAGACATAGGTGCGGAAGACAGGCCATTCGGCCCATCGAGTCCACTCCACCATTCAATCATGGCTGATTTCAACTCCATTTACCCGCTCTCTCTCCATAGCCCTTAATTCCTCGAGAAATCAATAATTTATCAACTTCTGTCTTAAAACTCAACGTCCCGGCCTCCACCGCCCTCTGCGGCAATGAATTCCACAGACCCACCACTCTCTGGCTGAAGAAATTTCTCCTCATCTCTGTTCTAAAGTGACTCCCTTTTATTCTAAGGCTGTGCCCCCGGGTCCTAGTCTCCCCTGCTAATGGAAACAACTTCCCTACATCCACCCTATCTAAGCCATTCATTATCTTGTAAGTTTCTATTAGATCTCCCCTCAACCTCCTAAACTCCAATGAATATAATCCCAGGATCCTCAGACGTTCATCGTATGTTAGGCCTACCATTCCTGGGATCATCCGTGTGAATCTCCACTGGACCCGCTCCAGTGCCAGTATGTCCTTCCTGAGGTGTGGGGCCCATGTGACACAGCTGAACTCGCACCAAAACACATCAGTGTTGAGGGGACTGTCCTCGTTCCCAGGTGTGGGAGCAGTATTCATGTCCTGCATGGACTGACCTGGTAAAAGGGTTTGGAATTTTTGATGGGAGTCTTGGCATCACCACTTCCAGATTGATTTTCCTGACCCCCTCATGCACTCTTTCAACTTTAGAGTTATCCTGCCCATTGGGCCTCACACCTTCCCCTTGGGCTTTCAATGAAACAAATATAGAGAATGTTCTGGAAGGCCATCGACACTGAATCATGTCCAGTAATTGTGTTTCCCTTTGGCTGTTTTACCACATTACTGAAACAGAAAGGTTTCAATGGGTTAGGAATTGGTCCTCGTATCCAGGCACTAATCCAGGATGAAAATAAAACAATGTCATTGGACCATAAGAAATAGGAGCTGGAATAGGCCCAATAACTCCTCAAGCCTGTTCCACCGATCAACAAGATCATGCCTCACCTTTAACCCCAACTTTATTTGTAGTAGTATTGAGGAAGCAAGAGTGCTGCAGAAGGACTTGGACAGGCTAGGAGAGCGGGCAAAGAAGTGGCAGATGAAATACAATGTGGAAAAGTGTGAGGTTGTGCACTTTGGAAGGAGGAATGGAGGAATAGACTGTTTTCTAAATGGGGAGATGCTTCGGAAATCAGAAGCACAAAGGGGCTTGTGAGTCCTTGTTCACGATTCTCGAAAGGTTAACGTGCAGGTTCAGTCGGCAGTGAGGAAGGCAAATGCAATGTTAGCATTCATGTCGAGAGGGCTAGAATACAAGACCAGGGATGTACTTCTGAGGCTGTATAAGGCTCTGGTTAGACCCCATTTGGAGCATTGTGAGCAGTTTTGGGCCCCGTATCTAAGGAAGGACGTGCTGGCCTTGGAAAGGGTCCAGGGGAGGTTCACAAGAATGATCCCTGGAATGAAGAACTTGTCGTATGAGGAACGGTTGAGGACTCTGGGTCTGTACTCTTTGGAGGATGAGAGGGGATCTTATTGAAACTTATAGGATACTGTGAGGCCTGGATAGAGTGGACGTGGAGAGGATCTTTCCACCTGTGGGAAAACCCAGAACCATTTGATTGATTACATAGAATTTACAGTGCAGAAGGAGGCCATTCAGCCCATCGAGCCTGCACCGGCCCTTGGAAAGAGCACCCCATTTAAACCCAGAACTCCGCCCCATACCCGTATCCCAGCAACCCCACTTGACACTAAGGGCAATTTAGCGTGGCCAATCCACCTAACCTGCACGTCTTTGGACTGTGGGAGGAAACCGGAGCACCCGGAGGAAACCCACGCAGACACGGGGAGAACGTGCAGACTCCGCACAGACAGTGACCCAAGCCGGGAATCGAACCTCGGACCCTGGAGCTGTGAAGCCACAGTGCTAACCACTGTGCTATGAGCCGCCCATAAGAGGACAGAATCTCAGACTAAAGGGACGATCCTTTAAAATAGAGATGAGGAGGAATGTCTTCAGCCAGAGGGCGGTGAATCTGTGGAACTCTTTGCCGCAGAAGGCTGTGGAGGCCAAATCACTGAGTGTCTTTAAGACAGAGATAGACAGGTTCTTGATCAATAAGGGGATCAGGGGTTATGGGGCGAAGGCAGGAGAATGGAGATGAGAAAATATCAGCCACGATAGAATGGCGGAGCAGACTCGATGGGCCGAGTGGCCTAATTCTGTTCCTGTGTCTTATGGTCTTAAAGTACACCCGCGAGGAACCTAGAATCCTAAATTCTAGCTGTCTTGGCCTTGAATATTCTCAATGATGAAACATCCATTATAGACTGGATAATTCCAGAGATTCACAGCCCTTTGAGTGAAGATATTTCTCCCTATCTCAGTCCTATTTGATGAACTCTCTCTCCTGAATCTGTGCTGCCCAGTTCTCGATGTCCCAGCCAGGGGGAAACAACCTTCCTACCTTATCATCTTGTCTGTTTCAATGAGATCGCTCTCATTCTCCTAAATTCCAGAGAGTTCCCGACAATATGATTCCTTTCAGTATTGGACAACTCTGTGACCCAGGAATCAACCCAGTGAATCTTCTCTGCATCATCTCCAAGGAATGCACATCCATTTTGTAAATTGGCAAGTCATGCTGCTGCTGTACAGGACCTTAGTTAGGCCTCATTTGGAATATTGTGTGCAATTCTGGTCGCCACACTACCAGAAGGATGTGGAGGCTTTGGCGAGGGTACAGAAGCGGTTTACGAGGATGTTGCCTGGTATGGAGGCGATTAGCTGTGAGGAGAGGTTAGATAAACCCGGTCTGTTCTCACTGGAACGACGGAGGTTGAGAGGCGGCCTGATAGAGGTCTACAAGATTATGAGGGGCATGGACAGAGTGGATGGTCAGAGGCTTTTTCCTGGGGCAAGAGAGTCAAGTACTGGGGGACATAGGTTTAAAATGCGTGGGGAAAAGTTTAGAACAGATGTGCGAGGCACGTTCTTTACACAGAGGGTGGTGTGTATGGACCGCGCTGCCTGGGGAGGGGGTGGGAGCAGGTACGATAGCGACAGTTAAGGGACATCTAGACAAATATATGAATAGGGTGGGAATGGAAGGATATGGACTCTGTAAGTTCAGGCGGGTTTTGTTTAGGCAGGTACCATGGATAGCACGGGCTTGGAGGGCCGAAGGGCCTGTTCCTGTGCTCTATTGTTCTTTGTTCTTTTTTCGATCAGGGGTTCCCATACCAGCCTCCCCGAACAGGTGCCGGAATGTGGCGACTAGGGGCTTTTCACAGTAACTTCATTTGAAGCCGACTTGTGACAATAAGCGATTTTCATTTCATTTTCATTTCATTTTTTGAAATTCTCCGTTTGGGAGAGTAATGTTGAGGCTGGGGCTGAATTGTGAGTGATTTACGTTCCCGTTGGGGGCGCTATTCAGAATGTGAGTCAGGATACGCTAATGGGTCAGGACTCTGTCCAGGTGAATCCAGAGCAATTCCCAATCCAGCCCACGTCGGATTCACTGGATCCGAAATTGGCGCTGGAGAGCTTGACAAGCTGGAGTCGCTGATAAACGACCCACTCCCCGCACACTCTCATTCCAACCAAGATGGCGGCTCCATGAAGATCAGCACCACCCTTCGCAGCTGCGGAGCTTGATCGAACGTTGGATATTATAGAGGAAAGGCGGGACACCCTCTTCCCCAGGGTGTGCAAGTGAGCCCCGAATGCGCAAAGATGTCCCAATAGCGAGTGAGCCACCCTCTCCCCCAGACCACTCCTTCCCAACATCTCACCGTGTGTCTTGTGTTTTGTCTTGCAGGATCAGCAACAGACCATACCCACCTGTCTGGGGTATCTCGCCCGCAGCCACAATCCCAGCACCCCCCTGGATGACCAGTCCGGGGACGGCCTCCGCATTCACCTACACCATCCCAGAAGCTATCCCCTCGGCCCTGCATTCACCTACACCCTGCACCATCTGGGAGGGGTTGGTTTAGCACACTGGGCTAAATCGCTGGCTTTGAAAGCAGACCAAGGCAGGCCAGCAGCACGGTTCGATTCCCGTACCAGCCTCCCCGAACAGGCGCCGGAATGTGGCGACTAGGGGCTTTTCACAGTAACTTCATTGAAACCTACTCGTGACAATAAGCGATTTTCATCCCGGAGGGGTTGGAGTTCCCGAGGGTGGGGAGGACCTGGTGGAGGGATCGGGAGCCTCCATTGGGCTGGTGGAGGTGGTGGTGGGTGTGGGGGCAATGCAGACAGGGGAGGCCCCGGTGAAGTTGACAAAAGGTTTCCTGGGACCTGGGGTCCCTGCTGGTGAGGGCGTTCAATGAGGTGAGGGAGCAGGGGGTGCTCCCCCCAACGTTATCACAGGCCTCCACCTCCTTAATTCTAAAAAGGGCCAAGGATCCGGAGCAGTGAGGGCCCTGCCGGCCAATTTCACGGTTAAATGTGGGCTCCAATTTACTGGCCAAGATCTTGGCTTCAAGGATTGAGGACTGTGAGCCGGGGGTGATAGGGGAGGACCAGGCGGGGTTTGTTAAGGGGAGGCATCAGGCGGTTGTTGAAAGTGATCATGACGCCCCCGGAGGGGCGACGTGGGAAAGTGGTGGTTGCCATGGATGCGGAGAAGGCCTTCGGCTGGGTGGAGTGGGACTACCTGTGGGAGGTGCTGGGATGGTTTGGGTTTGGGACAGGGGTTTGTGGATTGGGTCCGGCTGTTGTACCGGGCGCCCGCAGCGAGTGTGAACCGGGTGAGTTTGGAATATTCCGGGCCACACCGGGGCACGAGGAGGGGTGTCCACTCTCCCCACTGCTCGTTGCCTTGGCAATTGGCGATGGCGCTGAGAGCATCAAGGGACTGGCGGGGGATAGTACGGTGGGGGGGGGGGAACAAAGGGCCTCGCTGTACGCGGACGACCTGCTTCTCGACATTTCAAACCCTTTGGGAGGTATTGGGGGATTCTGGGTACATTGGAGGAGTTTGGTGGGTTTTCGGGATAGAAAGTGAATGTGGGGAAGAGCGAGGATTTTCCGATTCCGGCGAGGGGGCAGGAGAGGAGGTTGGGGGAGTTGCCGTTTCGGGTGGTGGGGGGGGGGGGGGTTTCGGTATTTGGGCATTCAGCTGGCCTGGGGGTGGGAGCGGCTGCACAAGCTGAATCTGGCCGTGTTGGGGAACAGATGAAGGGGGGTTTTAGGAGGTGGGATGTGCCCCCGCTGTCGCTGGCAGGACGGGTGTAATCGGTGAAGGTGACGGTTCTCCCGAGGTTCTTGTTTGTGTTCCAGAATCTCCCGATCCTCATTCCTGAGGCTTTGTAGGAGGGTGAATGCGCTGATTTGGAGATTTGTTGGGCGGGTAAGGCCCCGCGGGTGAGGAAGGTGCTGCTGGAGCGGGGTCCGGGGTGGGGGGGTTGCGGGTGGGGCGGGGGAGGGTGGGGGTCAGCTCACCCAAACTTGATGAATTATTGTTGGGTGGCAAATGTAGCCATGGTTAGGAAGTGTGTAGTGTGGGAGGGGTCGGTGTGGGTGTGGATGGGGGAGGGGTCGGTGTGGATGTGGGAGGGGTCGGTGTGGGTGTGGATGGGGAGTGGTTGGTGTGGATGGGGAGGGGACGGTGTGGGTGTGGATGGGGAGGGGACGGTGTGGGTGGGGGAGGGGTCGGTGTGGATGGGGAGGGGACGGTGTGGGTGTGGATGGGGAGGGGACGGTGTGGGTGGGGGAGGGGTCGGTGTGGATGGGGGAGGGGACGGTGTGGGAGGGGACAGTGTGGATGGGGGAGGGGTCGGTGTGGATGGGGGACGGGTCGGTGTGGGTGTGGATGGGGAGGGGTCGGTGTGGGTGTGGATGGGGAGGGGTCAGTGTGGGTGTGGATGGGGGAGGGGTCGGTGTGGATGGGGGAGGGGTCGGTGTGGGTGTGGATGGGGGAGGGGGAGGTGTGGGTGGGGGAGGGGTCGGATTGGGTGTGGGTGGGGGAGGGGTCGGTGTGGATGGGGGAGGGGACGGTGTGGGTGTGGATGGGGGAGGGGTCGGTGTAGATGGGGGAGGGGTCTGTGTGGGTGTGGGTGGGGGAGCGGTCATTGTGGGTGTGGATGGGGGAGGGGTCGGTTTGGGTGTGGATAGGGGAGGGGTCGGTGTGGGTGTGGATGGGGGAGGGGACGGTGTGGGTGTGGATGGGGGTGGGGTGGGTGCGGGTGTGGATCGGGGAGGGGTCGGTGCGGGTGTGGATCGGGGAGGGGTCGGTGTGGATGGGGGAGGGGTCGGTGTGGGAGTGGATGGGGGAGGGGTCGGTGTGGGTGTGGATGGGGGAGGGGTCGGTGTGGGTGTGGATGGGGAGGGGTCGGTGTGGGAGCGGATGGGGGAGGGGTCGGTGTGGGTGTGGATGGGGGAGGGGTCGGTGTGGGTGGGGGAGGGGTTGGTGTGGGTGTGGATGGGGGAGGGGTCGGTGTGGGTGTGGATGGGGAGGGGTCGGTGTGGATGGGGGAGGGGTCGGTGTGGATGGGGTGGGGTCAGAGTTGCTGTGGATGGGGGTGGGGAGGGGGAGGTGTGCGTGTGGGTGGCAGAGGGGTCAGTGTGAGGGTGGGTGGGGGAGGGGTCGATGCGTGTGTTGGTGGGGGAGGGGCCGGTGTGGGTGGGGAGGGGTCGGTGTGGGTATGGAAGGGGGAGGGGTCTGTGTGGGTGGGGGAGGGGTCGGTGTGGGTGTGGATGGAGGAGGGGTCAATGTGGGTGGGGAGGGGGAGGTGTGGGTGGGGGAGGTGCCGGTGTGGGTGGGTCTGGGGTCGGTGTGGATGGGGGAGGAGTCAGTGTGGCTGTGGATGGGGGTGGGGTGGGCGTGGATGGGGGAGGGGTCGATGTGGATGGGGGAGGGGTCGGTGTGGGTGTGGATGGGGAGGGGTCGTTGTGGATGGGGGAGGGGTCAGTGTGGGTGGGGAGGGGTCGGTGTGGGTGTGGATGGGGGAGGGGTCGTTGTGGATGGGGGAGGGGTCTGTGTGGGTGGGGGATGGGTCGGTGAGGGTGGGGGAGGGGTCGGTGTGGAAGGGGGAGGGGTCGGTGTGGGTGGGGGAGGGGGCGGTGTGGGTGTGGTTGGGGGAGGGGTCGGTGTGGGTGTGGATGGGGGAGCAGTAGGTGTGGGTGTAGATGGGGAGGGGTCGGTGTGGTGGGGGAGGGGTCGGTCTGGATGGGGAGGGGTCGGTGTGGGTGTGGATGGGGGAGGGGTCGGTTTGGGTGTGGATGGGGAAGGGGTCAGTGTTGGTGTGGATGGGGGAGGGGTCGGTGTGGATGGGGGAGGGGTCGGTGTGGATGGGGAGGGGTCGGTGTGGGTGTGGATGGGGGTGGGGTGGGGGTGGGTGTGGATGGGGGAGGGGTCGGTGTGGATGGGGTGGGGTCAGTGTGGCTGTGGATGGGGGTGGGGAGGGGAGGTGTGCGTGTGGGTGGCAGAGGGGTCAGTGTGAGGGTGGGTGGGGGAGGGGTCGATGTGTGTGTTGGTGGGGGAGGGGTCGGTGTGGGTGGGGGAGGGGTTGATGTGGGTGTGGATGTGGTCGATGTGGATGGGGGAGGGGTCGGTGTGGGTGGGGGAGGGGTCGGTGTGGGTGGGGGAGGGGTTGGTGTGGGTGTGGATGGGGGAGGGGTCGTTTTGGATGGGGGACGGGTCAGTGTTGGTGGGGAGGGGTCTGTGTGGGTGGGGGAGGGGTCGGTGTGGGTGTGGATGGGGGAGGGGTCGATGTGGGTGGGTAGGGGGAGGTGTGGGTGGGGGAGGGGTCGGTGTGTGTGTTGGTGCGGGAGGGGCCGGTGTGGGTGGGTGTGGGGTCGGTGTGGGTGTGGATGGGGGAGGTGTCGGTGTGGGTGTGGATGGGGGAGGGGTCGGTGTGGATGGGGGAGGGGTCGGTGTGGATGGGGGAGGGGTCGGTGTGGGTGTGGATGGGGGAGGGGTCGGTGTGGGTGTGGATGGGGGAGGGGTTGGTGTGGGTGTGGATGGGGGAGGGGTCGGTGTGATTGTGGATGGGGAGGGGTTGGTGTGGGTGTGGATGGGGAGGGGTCGGTGCGGGAGCGGATGGGGGAGGGGTCGGTGTGGGTGTGGATGGGGGAGGGGTCGGTGTGGGTGGGGAGGGGGTGGTGTGGGTGGAGGAGCGGTCGGTGTGGGTGTTGGTGGGGGAGGGGTCAGTGTTGGTGTGGATGGGGGAGGGGTCGGTGTGGATGGGGAGGGGTCGGTGTGGGAGCGGATAGGGGAGGGGTCGGTGTGGGTGTGGATGGGGGAGGGGTCGTGTGGATGGGGGAGGGGTCGGTGTGGATGGGGGAGGGGTCGGTGTGGGTGTGGGTGGGTGTGGGTGTGGATGGGGGAGGGGTCGGTGTGGGTGTGGATGGGGGAGGGGTCGGTGTGGGTGTGGATGGGGGAGGGGTCGATGTGGATGGGGGAGGGGTCGGTGTGGGTGTGGATGGGGAGGGGTCGGTGTGGGTGTGGATGGGGAGGGGTCGGTGTGGGTGTGGATGGGGAGGGGTCGGTGTGGGTGTGGATGGGGGAGGGGTCAGTGTGGGTGTGGATGGGGGAGGGGTCGGTGTGGGTGTGGATGGGGGAGGGGTCGGTGTGGATGGGGGAGGGGTCGGTGTGGGTGTGGAAGGGGGAGGGGTCAGTGTGGATGGGGGAGGGGTCGGTGTGGGTGTGGATGGGGGAGGGGTCGGTGTGGATGGGGGAGGGGTCGGTGTGGGTGTGGAAGGGGGAGGGGTCAGTGTGGATGGGGGAGGGATCGGTGTGGGTGTGGATGGGGGAGGGGTCGGTGTGGATGGGGGCGGGGTCGGTGTGGGTGTGGAAGGGGGAGGTGTCAGTGTGGATGGGGGAGGGGTCGGTGTGGATGGGGGTGGGGTCAGTGTGGGTGGGGAGGGGTCGGTGTGCGTGTGGAAGGGGGAGGGGTCAGTGTGGATGGGGGAGGGGTCGGTGAGGGTGTGGATGGGGGAGGGGTCGGTGTGGGTGGGGGAGGGGTTGGTGTGGATGGGGAGGGGTCGGTGTGGGTGTGGATGGGTGAGGGGTCGGTGTGGGAGCGGATGGGGGAGGGGACGGTGTGGATGGGGGAGGGGTCGGTGTGGGTGTGGATGGGTGAGGGGTCGGTGTGGGAGCGGATGGGGGAGGGGTCGGTGTGGGTGTGGAGGGGTCGGTGTGGATGGGGGAGGGGTCGGTGTGGATGGGGGAGGGGTCGGTGTGGATGGGGGAGGGGTCGGTGTGGGTGTGGATGGTGAGGGGTCGGTGTGGCTGTGGATGGGGGAGGGGTCGGTGTGGGTGGGGGAGGGGTCGGTGTGTGTGTGGATGGGGGAGGGGTCGGTGTGGATGTGGATGGGGGAGGGGTCGGTGTGGGTGTGGATGGGGGAGGTGTCGGTGTGGGTGTGGATGGGGGAGTGGTCGATGTGGATGGGGGAGGCGTCGGTGTGGGTGTGGGTGGGGGAGGGGTCGGTGTGGGAGTGGGTGGGGGAGGGGTCGGTGTGGGTGTGGATGGGGGAGGTGTCGGTGTGGGTGTGGATGGGGGAGGGGTCGATGTGGATGGGGGAGGGGTCGGTGTGGGTGTGGATGGGGAGGGGTCGTTGTGGATGGGGGAGGGGTCAGTGTGGGTGGGGAGGGGTCGGTGTCGGTGTGGGTGGGGGAGTGGTCGGTGTGGGTGTGGGTGGGGGAGGGGTCGGTGTGGGTGTGGATGGGGAGGGGTCGGTGTGGATGGGGGAGGGGTCGGTGTGGGTGTGGATGGGGGAGGGGTCGATGTGGATGGGGGAGGGGTCGGTGTGGGTGTGGATGGGGAGGGGTCGGTGTGGGTGTGGATGGGGGAGGGGTCGGTGTGGATGGGGGAGGGGTCGGTGTGGGTGTGGAAGGGGGAGGGGTCAGTGTGGATGGGGGAGGGGTCGGTGTGGATGGGGGTGGGGTCAGTGTGGGTGGGGAGGGGTCGGTGTGCGTGTGGAAGGGGGAGGGGTCAGTGTGAATGGGGGAGGGGTCGGTGTGGGTGTGGATGGGGAGGGGTCGGTGTGGATGGGGAGGGGTCGGTGTGGGAGCGGATGGGGGAGGGGGAGGTGTGGCTGTGGATGGGGAGGGGTCAGTGTGGGTGGGGGAGGGGTTGGTGTGGATGGGGGAGGGGTCGGTGTGGGTGTGGATGGGGGAGGGGTCGATGTTGGTGGGGAGGGGGAGGTGTGGGTGGGGGAGGGGTCGTTGTGTGTGGTGGTGCGGGAGGGGCCGGTGTGGGTGGGTGTGGGGTCGGTGTGGTTGGGGGAGGGGTCAGTGTGGATGGGGAGGGGTCGGTGTGGGTGGGGGAGGGGTCGGTTTGGGTGTGGATGGGGAGATGTGGATCGGGGAGGGGGAGGTGTGGGTGTGGGTGGGGGAGGGGTCAGTGTTGGTGTGGATGGGGGAGGGGTCGGTGTGGATGGGGGAGGGGTCGGTGTGGATGGGGAGGGGTCGGTGTGGGAGCGGATAGGGGAGGGGTCGGTGTGGGTGTGGATGGGGAGGGGTCGCGTGGATGGGGGAGGGGTCGGTGTGGATGGGGGAGGGGTCGGTGTGGGTGTGGGTGGGTGTGGGGTCGGTATGGGTGTGGATGGGGAGGGGTCGGTGTGGATGGGGGAGGGGTCGGTGTGGGTGTGGATGGGGGAGGGGTCGATGTGGATGGGGGAGGGGTCGGTGTGGGTGTGGATGGGGAGGGGTCGGTGTGGGTGTGGATGGGGGAGGGGTCGGTGTGGATGGGGGAGGGGTCGGTGTGGGTGTGGAAGGGGGAGGGGTCAGTGTGGATGGGGGAGGGGTCGGTGTGGATGGGGGTGGGGTCAGTGTGGGTGGGGAGGGGTCGGTGTGCGTGTGGAAGGGGGAGGGGTCAGTGTGAATGGGGGAGGGGTCGGTGTGGGTGTGGATGGGGAGGGGTCGGTGTGGATGGGGAGGGGTCGGTGTGGGAGCGGATGGGGGAGGGGGAGGTGTGGCTGTGGATGGGGGTGGGGTCGGTGTTGGTGGGGGAGGGGTCGGTGTGTGTGTGGATGGGGAGGGGTCGATGTGGGTGGGGAGGGGGAGGTGTGGGTGTGGGAGGGGTCGGTGTGTGTGTTGGTGCGGGAGGGGCCGGTGTGGGTGTGGATGGGGAGGGGTCGGTGTGGGTGGGGGAGGGGTTGGTGTGGATGGGGGAGGGGTCGGTGTGGGTATGGTTGGGGGAGGGGTCGGTGTGGATGGGGGAGGGGTCGGTGTGGGTGGGGGAGGGGTCGGTTTGGGTGTGGATGGGGGAGGGGTCGGTGTGGGTGTGGATGGGGGAGGGGTCGGTCTGGATGGGGGAGGGGTCAGTGTGGGTGTGAATGGGGGAGGGGTCGGTGTGGGTGTGGATGGGGAGGGGTCGGTGTGGGTATGGGTGGGGGAGGGGTCAGTGTGGGTGTGGATGGGGGAGGGGTCGGTGTGGATGGGGGAGGGGTCGGTGTGGGTGTGGATGGGGGAGGGGTCGGTGTGGATGGGGAGGGGTCGGTGTGGGTGTGGATGGGGGAGGGGTCGGTGTGGATGGGGAGGGTTAGGTGTGGGTGGGGGAGGGTTCAGTGTGGGTGTGGATGGGGGAGGGGTCGGTGTGGCTGTGGATGGGGGAGGGGTCGGTGTGGATGGGGAGGGGTCGGTGCGGGGGCGGATGGGGGAGGGGTCGGTGTGGGTGGGGAGGGGGTGGTGTGGGTGGGGGAGGGGTCGGTGTGGGTGTGGGTGGGGGAGGGGTCAGTGTTGGTGTGGATGGGGGAGGGGTCGGTGTGGATGGGAGAGAGGTCGGTGTGGATGGGGAGGGGTCGGTGTGGGAGCGGATAGGGGAGGGGTCGGTGTGGGTGTGGATGGGGGAGGGATCGTGTGGATGGGGGAGGGGTCGGTGTGGATGGGGGAGGGGTCGGTGTGGGTGTGGATGGGGAGGGGTCGGTGTGCGTGTGGATGGGGGAGGGGTCGGTGTGGATGGGGGAGGGGTCGGTGTGGGTGTGGATGGGGAGGGGTCGGTGTGGGTGTGGATGGGGAGGGGTCGGTGTGGATGGGGGAGGGGTCGGTGTGGGTGTGGATGGGGGAGGGGTCGGTGTGGGTGTGGATGGGGGAGGGGTCGGTGTGGTTCTGGATGGGGGAGGGGTCGGTGTGGATGGGGGAGGGGTCGATGTGGATGGGGGAGGGGTCGGTGTGGGTGTGGATGGGGAGGGGTCGGTGTGGGTGTGGATGGGGGAGGGGTCGGTGTGGGTGTGGATGGGGGAGGGGTCGGTGTGGATGGGGGTGGGGTCAGTGTGGCTGTGGATGGGGAGGGGTCGGTGTGGATGTGGATGGGGGAGGGGTCGGTGTGGGTGTGGATGGGGGAGGTGTCGGTGTGGGTGTGGATGGGGGAGGGGTCGGTGTGAGTGTGGCTGGGGGAGGGGTCGGTGTGGATGGGGGAGGGGTCGGTGTGGGTGTGGATGGGGAGGGGTGCGTGCGGGTGTGGATGGGGGAGGGGTCGGTGTGGATGGGGGAGGGGTCATTGTGGGTGGGGAGGGGTCGGTGTGGATGGGGGAGGGGTCAGTGTGGATGGGGGAGGGGTCGGTGCGGGTGTGGGTGGGGGAGGGGTCGGTGTGGATGGGGGAGGGGTCGGTGTGGGTGTGGATGGGGGAGGGGTCGGTGTGGATGGGGGAGGGGTCGGTGTGGGTGTGGATGGGTGAGGTGTCGGTGTGGGTGTGGATGGGGGAGGGGTCGGTGTGGATGTGGGAGTGGTCGATGTGGATGGGGGAGGGGTCGGTGTGAGTGTGGATGGGGAGGGGTCGTTGTGGATGGGGGAGGGGTCATTGTGGGTGGGGAGGGGTCGGTGTGGGTGTGGATGGGGAGGGGTCATTGTGGATGGGGGAGGGGTCATTGTGAGTGGGTAGGGGTCGGTGTGTGTGTGGAAGGGGGAGGGGTCTGTGTGGATGGGGGAGGGGTCGGTGTGGGTGTGGATGGGGAGGGGTCGGTGTGGGTGTGGATGGGGAGGGGTCGTGTGGATGGGGGAGGGGTCGGTGTGGATGGGGGAGGGGTCGGTGTGGGTGTTTGGTGCGGGTGGGGTCGGTGTGGGTGTTGGTGGGGGAGGGGCCGGTGTGGGTGGGTGTGGGGTCGGTGTGGGTGGTGGAGGGGTCAGTGTGGCTGTGGATGGGGGTGGGGAGGGGAGGTGTGGATGGGGGAGGGGTGGGTGCGGGTGTGGATGGGGGAGGGGTCGGTGTGGGTGTGGATGGGGGAGGGGTCGGTGTGGGTGTGGAAGGGGGAGAGGTCGATGTGGATGGGGGAGGGTTCGGTGTGGGTGTGGATGGGGGAGGGGTCGGTGTGGGTGTGGATGGGGGAGAGGTCGATGTGGATGGGGGAGGGTTCGGTGTGGGTGTGGATGGGGGAGAGGTCGATGTGGATGGGGGAGGGGTCGGTGTGGGTGTGGATGGGGGAGGGGCCTGTGTGGGTGGGGGAGGGGTCGGTGTGGGTGTGGATGGGGAAGGGGTCGGTGTGGGTGTGGATGGGGGAGGGGTCGGTGTGGGAGTGGATGGGGGAGGGGTCGGTGTGGGTGTGAATGGTGGAGGGGTCGGTGTGGGTGTGGATGGGGGAGGGGTCCGTGTGGGTGTGGATGGGGGAGGGGTCGGTGTGGGTGTGGATGGGGAGGGGTCGGTGTGGGTGTGGATGGGGGAGGGGTCGGTGTGGATGGGGGAGGGGTCGGTGTGGGAGTGGATGGGGGAGGGGTCTGTGTGGGTGGGGGAGGGGTCGGTGTGTGTGTGGATGGGGAGGGGTCGGTGTGGTTGTGGATGGGGAGGGGTCGGTGTGGGTGTGGATGGGGGAGGGGTCGGTGTGGATGGGGTCGGTGTCGGTGTGGATGGGGAGGGGTCGGTGTGGATGGGGAGGGGTCGGTGTGGATGGGGGAGGGGTCGGTGTGAGTGTGGATGGGGGAGGGGTCGGTGTGGATGGGGTCGGTGTCGGTGTGGATGGGGAGGGGTCGGTGTGGATGGGGGAGGGGTCGGTGTGGGTGTGGATGGGGAGGGGTCGGTGTGGATGGGGAGGGGTCGGTGTGGGTGTGGATGGGGGCGGGGTCGGTGTGGATGGGGAGGGGTCGTTGTGGATGGGGGAGGGGTCGGTGTGGATGGGGAGGGGTGGGTGTGGATGGGGAGGGGTCGGTGTGGATGGGGGAGGGGTCGGTGTGGGTGTGGATGGGGGAGGGGTCGGTGTGGATGGGGGAGGGGTCGGTGTGGGTGTGGATGGGGGCGGGGTCGGTGTGGATGGGGTCGGTGTCGGTGTGGATGGGGAGGGGTCGTTGTGGATGGGGGAGGGGTCGGTGTGGATGGGGAGGGGTGGGTGTGGATGGGGAGGGGTCGGTGTGGGTGTGGATGGGGAGGGGTCGGTGTGGATGGGGGAGGGGTCGGTGTGGGTGTGGATGGGGGAGGGGTCGGTGTGTGTGTGGATGGGGAGGGGTCGGTGTGGATGGGGGAGGGGTCGGTGTGGGTGTGGATGGGGGAGGGGTCGGTGTGGATGGGGGAGGGGTCGGTGTGGATGGGGGAGGGGTCGGTGTGGGAGTGGATGGGGGAGGGGTCGGTGTGGGTGTGGATGGGGGAGGGGACGGTGTGGATGGGGAGGGGTCGGTGTGGGTGTGGATGGGGGAGGGGTCAGTGTGGGTGTGGATGGGGAGGGGTCGGTGTGGGTGTGGATGGGGGAGGGGTCAGTTTGGATGGGGGAGGGGTCGGTGTGGGTGTGGATGGGGGAGGGGTCGGTGTGGATGGGGGAGGGGTCGGTGTGGGTGTGGATGGGGGAGGGGTCGGTGTGGGTGTGGATGGGGGAGGGGTCGGTGTGGGTGTGGATGGGGGAGGGCTCGGTGTGGGTGGGGAGGTGTGGGTGTGGGTGGGGGAGGGGTCGGTGTGGGTGTGGGTGGGGGAGGGGTCGGTGTGGATTGGGGAGGGGTCGGTGTGGGTGTGGATGGGGGAGGGGTTGGTGTGGATGGGGAGGGGTCGGTGTGGGTGTGGATGGGGGAGGGGTCGATGTGGGTGGGGAGGGGGAGGTGTGGGTGGGGGAGGGGTCGGTGTGTGTGTTGGTGCGGGAGGGGCCGGTGTGGGTGTGGATGGGAGAGGGGTCGGTGTGGATGTGGATGGGGGAGGGGTCGGTATGGATGGGGGAGGGGTCGATGTGGATGGGGGAGGGGTCGGTGTGGGTGTGGATGGGGAGGGGTCGTTGTGGATGGGGGAGGGGTCAGTGTTGGTGGGGGAGGGGTTGGTGTGGATGGGGGAGGGGTCGGTGTGGGTGTGGTTAGGGGAGGGATCGGTGTGGATGGGGGAGGGGTCGGTGTGGGTGGGGGAGGGGTCGGTTTGGGTGTGGATGGGGAGGGGTCGGTGTGGGTGTGGATGGGGGAGGGGTCGGTGTGGATGGGGGAGGGGTCAGTGTGGGTGTGGATGGGGGAGGGGTCGGTGTGGGTGTGGATGGGGAGGGGTCGGTGTGGGTATGGGTGGGGGAGGGGTCAGTGTGGGTGTGGATGGGGGAGGGGTCGGTGTGGATGGGGGAGGGGTCGGTGTGGATGGGGGAGGGGTCGGTGTGGATGGGGGAGGGGTCGGTGTGGATGGGGAGGGGTCGGTGTGGGTGTGGATGGGGAGGGGTCGGTGTGGATGGGGAGTGTTCGGTGTGGGTGTGGATGGGGGAGGGTTCAGTGTGGGTGTGGATGGGGGAGGGGTAGGTGTGGGTGTGGATGGGGGAGGGGTCGGTGTGGATGGGGAGGGGTCGGTGTGGGTGGGGGAGGGGTCGGTTTGGGTGTGGATGGGGGAGGGGTCGTTGTGGATGGGTGAGGGATCGGTGTGGATGGGGAGGGGTTGGTGTGGGTGTGGATGGGGGAGGGGTCGGTGTGGGTGTGGATGGGGGAGTGGTCGGTGTGGGTGTGGATGGGGGAGGGGTCGGTGTGGGTGTGGATGGGGGAGGGGTCGGTGTGGATGGGGGAGGGGTTGGTGTGGGTGTGGATGGGGGAGGGGTCGGTGAGGATGGGGGAGGGGTCGGTGTGGATGGGGAGGGGTCGGTGTGGGAGCGGATAGGGGAGGGGTCGGTGTGGGTGTGGATGGGGGAGGGGTCGTGTGGATGGGGGAGGGGACGGTGTGGATGGGGGAGGGGTCGGTGTGGGTGTGGGTGGGGAGGGGTCGGTGTGGATGGGGGAGGGGTCGGTGTGGGTGTGGATGGGGGAGGGGTCGGTGAGGGTGTGGATGGGGGTGGGATCGGTGTGGATGGGTGTGGGGGAGGGGTCGGTGTGGATGGGGGAGGGGTCGGTGTGGGTGTGGATGGGGGAGGGGTCGATGTTGGTGGGGAGGGGGGGGTGTGGGTGGGGGAGGGGTCGGTGTGTGTGGTGGTGCGGGAGGGGCCGGTGTGGGTGGGTGTGGGGTCGGTGTGGTTGGGGGAGGGGTCAGTGTGGATGGGGAGGGGTCGGTGTGGGTGGGGGAGGGGTCGGTTTGGGTGTGGATGGGGGAGGTGTGGATCGGGGAGGGGGAGGTGTGGGTGTGGGTGGGGGAGGGGTCAGTGTTGGTGTGGATGGGGGAGGGGTCGATGTGGATGGGGGAGGGGTCGGTGTGGATGGGGAGGGGTCGGTGTGGGAGCGGATAGGGGAGGGGTCGGTGTGGGTGTGGATGGGGCAGGGGTCGTGTGGATGGGGGAGGGGTCGGTGTGGATGGGGGAGGGGTCGGTGTGGGTGTGGGTGGGTGTGGGGTCGGTGTGGGTGTGGATGGGGAGGGGTCGGTGTGGATGGGGGAGGGGTCGGTGTGGGTGTGGATGGGGGAGGGGTCGATATGGATGGGGGACGGGTCGGTGTGGGTGTGGATGGGGAGGGGTCGGTGTGGGTGTGGATGGGGGAGGGGTCGGTGTGGATGGGGGAGGGGTCGGTGTGGGTGTGGAAGGGGGAGGGGTCAGTGTGGATGGGGGAGGGGTCGGTGTGGATGGGGGTGGGGTCAGTGTGGGTGGGGAGGGGTCGGTGTGCGTGTGAATGGGGAGGGGTCGGTGTGGATGGGGAGGGGTCGGTGTGGGAGTGGATGGGGGAGGGGGAGGTGTGGCTGTGGATGGGGGTGGGGTGGTGTTGGTGGGGGAGGGGTCGGTGTGTGTGTGGATGGGGAGGGGTCGATGTGGGTGGGGAGGGGGAGGTGTGGGTGGGGGAGGGGTCGGTGTGGGTGTGGATGGGGAGGGGCCGGTGTGGGTGTGGATGGGGAGGGGTCGGTGTGGATGTGGATGGGGGAGGGGTCGGTGTGGGTGTGGATGGGGAGGGGTCAGTGTGGGTGGGGGAGGGGTTGGTGTGGATGGGGGAGGGGCCGGTGTGGGTGTGGTTGGGGGAGGGGTCGGTGTGGATGGGGGAGGGGTCGATGTGGATGGGGGAGGGGTCGGTGTGGGTGTGGATGGGGAGGGGTCGTTGTGGATGGGGGAGGGTTCAGTGTGGGTGGGGAGGGGTCGGTGTGGGTGTGGATGGGGAGGGGTCGTTGTGGATGGGGGAGGGGTCTGTGTGGGTGGGGGATGGGTCGGTGAGGGTGGGGGAGGGTCGGTGTGGAAGGGGGAGGGGTCGGTGTGGGTGGGGGAGGGGGCGGTGTGGGTGTGGTTGGGGGAGGGGTCGGTGTGGGTGTGGATGGGGGAGCAGTAGGTGTGGGTGTAGATGGGGAGGGGTCGGTGTGGTGGGGGAGGGGTCGGTCTGGATGGGGAGGGGTCGGTGTGGGTGTGGATGGGGGAGGGGTCGGTTTGGGTGTGGATGGGGAAGGGGTCAGTGTTGGTGTGGATGGGGGAGGGGTCGGTGTGGATGGGGGAGGGGTCGGTGTGGATGGGGAGGGGTCGGTGTGGGTGTGGATGGGGGTGGGGTGGGGGTGGGTGTGGATGGGGGAGGGGTCGGTGTGGATGGGGTGGGGTCAGTGTGGCTGTGGATGGGGGTGGGGAGGGGGAGGTGTGCGTGTGGGTGGCAGAGGGGTCAGTGTGAGGGTGGGTGGGGGAGGGGTCGATGTGTGTGTTGGTGGGGGAGGGGTCGGTGTGGGTGGGGGAGGGGTTGATGTGGGTGTGGATGTGGTCGATGTGGATGGGGGAGGGGTCGGTGTGGGTGGGGGAGGGGTCGGTGTGGGTGGGGGAGGGGTTGGTGTGGGTGTGGATGGGGGAGGGGTCGTTTTGGATGGGGGACGGGTCAGTGTTGGTGGGGAGGGGTCTGTGTGGGTGGGGGAGGGGTCGGTGTGGGTGTGGATGGGGGAGGGGTCGATGTGGGTGGGTAGGGGGAGGTGTGGGTGGGGGAGGGGTCGGTGTGTGTGTTGGTGCGGGAGGGGCCGGTGTGGGTGGGTGTGGGGTCGGTGTGGGTGTGGATGGGGGAGGTGTCGGTGTGGGTGTGGATGGGGGAGGGGTCGGTGTGGATGGGGGAGGGGTCGGTGTGGATGGGGGAGGGGTCGGTGTGGGTGTGGATGGGGGAGGGGTCGGTGTGGGTGTGGATGGGGGAGGGGTTGGTGTGGGTGTGGATGGGGGAGGGGTCGGTGTGATTGTGGATGGGGAGGGGTTGGTGTGGGTGTGGATGGGGAGGGGTCGGTGCGGGAGCGGATGGGGGAGGGGTCGGTGTGGGTGTGGATGGGGAGGGGTCGGTGCGGGAGCGGATGGGGGAGGGGTCGGTGTGGGTGGGGAGGGGGTGGTGTGGGTGGAGGAGCGGTCGGTGTGGGTGTGGGTGGGGGAGGGGTCAGTGTTGGTGTGGATGGGGGAGGGGTCGGTGTGGATGGGGAGGGGTCGGTGTGGGAGCGGATAGGGGAGGGGTCGGTGTGGGTGTGGATGGGGGAGGGGTCGTGTGGATGGGGGAGGGGTCGGTGTGGATGGGGGAGGGGTCGGTGTGGGTGTGGGTGGGTGTGGGTGTGGATGGGGGAGGGGTCGGTGTGGGTGTGGATGGGGGAGGGTCGGTGTGGATGGGGGAGGGGTCGGTGTGGGTGTGGATGGGGGAGGGGTCGGTGTGGGTGTGGATGGGGGAGGGGTCGATGTGGATGGGGGAGGGGTCGGTGTTGGTGTGGATGGGGAGGGGTCGGTGTGGGTGTGGATGGGGAGGGGTCGGTGTGGGTGTGGATGGGGAGGGGTCGGTGTGGGTGTGGATGGGGGAGGGGTCAGTGTGGGTGTGGATGGGGGAGGGGTCGGTGTGGGTGTGGATGGGGGAGGGGTCGGTGTGGATGGGGGAGGGGTCGGTGTGGGTGTGGAAGGGGGAGGGGTCAGTGTGGATGGGGGAGGGATCGGTGTGGGTGTGGATGGGGGAGGGGTCGGTGTGGATGGGGGCGGGGTCGGTGTGGGTGTGGAAGGGGGAGGGGTCAGTGTGGATGGGGGAGGGGTCGGTGTGGATGGGGGTGGGGTCAGTGTGGGTGGGGAGGGGTCGGTGTGCGTGTGGAAGGGGGAGGGGTCAGTGTGGATGGGGGAGGGGTCGGTGAGGGTGTGGATGGGGAGGGGTCGGTGTGGATGGGGGAGGGGTCGGTGTGGGTGGGGGAGGGGTTGGTGTGGATGGGGAGGGGTCGGTGTGGGTGTGGATGGGTGAGGGGTCGGTGTGGGAGCGGATGGGGGAGGGGACGGTGTGGATGGGGGAGGGGTCGGTGTGGGTGTGGATGGGTGAGGGGTCGGTGTGGGAGCGGATGGGGGAGGGGTCGGTGAAGGTGGGGAGGGGTCGGTGTGGATGGGGGAGGGGTCGGTGTGGATGGGGGAGGGGTCGGTGTGGATGGGGGAGGGGTCGGTGTGGGTGTGGATGGTGAGGGGTCGGTGTGGCTGTGGATGGGGGAGGGGTCGGTGTGGGTGGGGGAGGGGTCGGTGTGTGTGTGGATGGGGGAGGGGTCGGTGTGGATGTGGATGGGGGAGGGGTCGGTGTGGATGGGGGAGGGGTCGGTGTGGGTGGGGGAGGGGTCGGTGTGTGTGTGGATGGGGGAGGGGTCGATGTGGATGGGGAGGGGTCGATGTGGGAGTGGGTGGGGGAGGGGTCGGTGTGGGTGTGGATGGGGGAGGTGTCGGTGTGGATGGGGGAGGGGTCGGTGTGGATGGGGGAGGGGTCGGTGTGGGTGTGGATGGGGGAGGGGTCGGTGTGGGTGTGGATGGGGAGGGGTCGGTGTGGATGGGGGAGGGGTCGGTGTGGATGGGGGAGGGGTCGGTGTGGATGGGAGAGGGGTCGGTGTGGATGGGGGAGGGGTCGGTGTGGGTGTGGATGGGGGAGGGGTCGGTGTGGATGGAGGAGGGGTCGATGTGGATGGGGGAGGCGTCGGTGTGGGTGGGGGAGGGGTCGGTGTGGGAGTGGGTGGGGGAGGGGTCGGTGTGGGTGTGGATGGGGGAGGTGTCGGTGTGGGTGTGGATGGGGGAGTGGTCGATGTGGAAGGTGGGAGGGGTCGGTGTGGGTGTGGATGGGGAGGGGTCGTTGTGGATGGGGGAGGGGTCAGTGTGGGTGGGGAGGGGTCGGTGTCGGTGTGGGTGGGGGAGGGGTCGGTGTGGGTGTGGGTGGGGGAGGGGTCGGTGTGGGTGTGGATGGGGGAGGTGTCGGTGTGGGTGTGGATCGGGGCGGGGTCGGTGTGGATGGGGGAGGGGTCAGTGTGGGTGTGGATGGGGGAGTGGTCGATGTGGATGGGGGAGGGGTCGGTGTGGGTGTGGATGGGGAGGGGTCGTTGTGGATGGGGGAGGGGTCAGTGTGGGTGGGGAGGGGTCGGTGTGCGTGTGGAAGGGGGAGGGGTCTGTGTGGATGGGGGAGGGGTCGGTGTGGGTGTGGATGGGGAGGGGTCGGTGTGGATGGGGAGGGGTCGGTGTGGTTGTGGATGGGGGAGGGGTCAGTGTGAGGGTGGGTGGGGGAGGGGTCGATGAGTGTGTTGGTGGGGGAGGGGCCGGTGTGGGTGGGTGTGGGGTCGATGTGGGTGTGGATGTGGTCGATGTGGATGGGGGAGGGGTCGGTGTTGGTGTGGATGGGGGAGGGGTCAGTGTGGGTGGGGGAGGGGTCGGTGTGTGCGTGGAAGGGGGAGGGGTCTGTGTGAGTGGGGGAGGGGTCGGTGTGGGTGTGGATGGGGGAGGGGTCGATGTTGGTGGGGAGGGGGAGGTGTGGGTGGGGGAGGGGTCGTTGTGTGTGGTGGTGCGGGAGGGGCCGGTGTGGGTGGGTGTGGGGTCGGTGTGGTTGGGGGAGGGGTCGGTTTGGGTGGGTGAGGGGTCGGTGTGGATGGGGGAGGGGTCGGTGTGGATGGGGAGGGGTCGGTGTGGGTGGGGGAGGGGTCGGTTTGGGTGGGGGAGGGGTCGGTGTGGATGGGGGAGGGGTCGGTGTGGATGGGGGAGGGGTCGGTGTGGGTGGGTGAGGGGTCGGTGTGGATGGGGGAGGGGTCGGTGTGGTTGGGGGAGGGGTCGGTGTGGGTGGGGGAGGGGTCGGTGTGGATGGGGGAGGGGTTGGTGTGGATTGGGGAGGGGTCGGTGTGGGTGGGGGAGGGGTCGGTGTGGGTGGGGGAGGGGTCGGTGTGGGTGGGGGAGGGGTCGGTGTGGATGGGGGAGGGGTCGGTGTGGGTGTGGATGGGGAGGGGTCGGTGTGGATGGGGGAGGGGTCGGTGTGGGTGTGGATGGGGAGGGGTCGGTGTGGATGGGGGAGGGGTCGGTGTGGATGGGGGAGGGGTCGGTGTGGGTGTGGATGGGGAGGGGTCGGTGTGGGTGTGGGTGGGGGAGGGGTCGGTGTGGGTGTGGATGGGGAGGGGTCGGTGTGGGTGGGGGAGGGGTCGCTGTGGGTGGGGAGGGGTCGGTGTGGATGGGGGAGGGGTCGGATTGAGTCTGGGTGGGGGAGGGGTCGCTGTGGATGGGGGAGGGGTCGGTGTGGATGGGGGGGGGTCGGTGTGGGTGGGGGAGGGGTCGGTGTGGGTGTGGATGGGGGAGGGGTCGGTGTGGGTGTGGATGGGGAGGGGTCGGTGTGGGTGTGGATGGGGAGGGGTCGGTGTGGGTGTGGATGGGGAGGGGTCAGTGCGGATGGGGAGGGGTCGGTGTGGGTGTGGATGAGGGAGGGGTCAGTGTGGATGGGGAGGGGTCGGTGTGGGTGTGGATGGGGGTGGGGTCGGTGTGGATGGGGGAGGGGCCGGTGTGGGTGTGGGTGGGTGTGGGGTCGGTGTGGATGGGGAGGGGTCGGTGTGGATGGGGGAGGGGTCGGTGTGGGTGTGGGTGGGGAAGGGGTCGGTGTGGATGGGGAGGGGTCGGTGTGGATGGGGGAGGGGTCGGTGTGGATGGGGGAGGGGTTGGTGTGGATTGGGGAGGGGTCGGTGTGGGTGGGGGAGGGGTCGGTGTGGGTGGGGGAGGGGTCGGTGTGGGTGGGGGAGGGGTCGGTGTGGATGGGGGAGGGGTCGGTGTGGGTGTGGATGGGGAGGGGTCGGTGTGGATGGGGGAGGGGTCGGTGTGGGTGTGGATGGGGAGGGGTCGGTGTGGATGGGGGAGGGGTCGGTGTGGATGGGGGAGGGGTCGGTGTGGGTGTGGATGGGGAGGGGTCGGTGTGGGTGTGGGTGGGGGAGGGGTCGGTGTGGGTGTGGATGGGGAGGGGTCGGTGTGGGTGGGGGAGGGGTCGGTGTGGGTGGGGGAGGGGTCGGTGTGGGTGTGGATGGGGAGGGGTCGGTGTGGATGGGGGAGGGGTCGGATTGAGTCTGGGTGGGGGAGGGGTCGCTGTGGATGGGGGAGGGGTCGGTGTGGATGGGGGGGGGGTCGGTGTGGGTGGGGGAGGGGTCGGTGTGGGTGTGGATGGGGGAGGGGTCGGTGTGGGTGTGGATGGGGAGGGGTCGGTGTGGGTGTGGATGGGGAGGGGTCGGTGTGGGTGTGGATGGGGAGGGGTCAGTGCGGATGGGGAGGGGTCGGTGTGGGTGTGGATGGGGAGGGGTCGGTGTGGGTGTGGATGGGGGAGGGGTCGGTGTGGGTGGGGAAGGGGTCGGTGTGGATGGGGAGGGGTCGGTGTGGGTGTGGATGGGGGAGGGGTTGGTGTGGGTCTGGATGGGGAGGGGTCGGTGTGGATGGGGAGGGGTCGGTGTGGATGGGGGAGGGGTCGCTGTGGATGGGGGAGGGGTCGCTGTGGATGGGGGAGGGGTCGGTGTGGGTGTGGATGGGGAGGGGTCGGTGTGGATGGGGGAGGGGTCAGTGTGGGTGGGGGAGGGGTCGGTGTGGATGGGGGAGGGGTCGGTGTGGGTGTGGATGGGGAGGGGTTGGTGTGGATGGGGGAGGGGTCAGTGTGGGTGTGGATAGGGGAGGGGTCGGTGTGGATGGGGGAGGGGTCAGTGTGGGTGTGGATGGGGGAGGGGTCAGTGTCGGTGTGGATGGCGGAGGGGTCGGTGTGGATGGGGGAGGGGTCGGTGTGGGTGTGGATGGGGGAGGGGTCGGTGTGGGTGTGGATGGGGGAGGGGTCGGTGTGGATGGGGGAGGGGTCGGTATGGGTGGGGGAGGGGTCGGTGTGGGTGGGGGAGGGGTCGGTGTGGATGGGGGAGGGGTCGGTGTGGATGGGGGAGGGGTCGGTGTGGGTGTGGATGGGGGAGGGGTCGGTGTGGGTGTGGATGGGGGAGGGGTCGGTGTGGATGGGGGAGGGGTCGGTATGGGTGGGGGAGGGGTCGGTGTGGATGGGGGAGGGGTCGGTGTGGATGGGGGAGGGGTCAATGTGGGTGGGGGAGGGGTCGGTGTGGATGGGGGAGGGGTCGGTGTGGATGGGGGAGGGGTTGGTGTGGGTGGGTGAGGGGTCGGTGTGGATGGGGGAGGGGTCGGTGTGGTTGGGGGAGGGGTCGGTGTGGGTGGGGGAGGGGTCGGTGTGGATGGGGGAGGGGTCGGTGTGGATGGGGAGGGGTCGGTGTGGGTGGGGGAGGGGTCGGTGTGGGTGGGGGAGGGGACGGTGTGGATGGGGGAGGGGTCGGTGTGGGTGTGGATGGGGAGGGGTCGGTGTGGATGGGGGAGGGGTCGGTGTGGGTGTGGGTGGGGGAGGGGTCGGTGTGGATGGGGGAGGGGTCGGTGCGGGTGTGGATGGGGAGGGGTCGGTGTGGGTGTGGATGGGGGAGGGGTCGGTGTGGGTGTGGATGGGGGAGGGGTCGGTGTGGATGGGGGAGGGGTCGGTGTGGGTGTGGATGGGGAGGGGTCGGTGTGGATGGGGGAGGGGTCGGTGTGGATGGGGGAGGGGTCGGTGTGGGTGTGGATGGGGAGGGGTCGGTTTGGTTGGGTGAGGGGTCGGTGTGGGTGGGGGAGGGGTCGGTGTGGGTGTGGATGGGGGAGGGGTCGGTGTGGGTGTGGATGGGGGAGGGGTCGGTGTGGGTGGGGGAGGGGTCGCTGTGGGTGGGGGAGGGGTCGGTGTGGATGGGGGAGGGGTCGGATTGAGTCTGGGTGGGGGAGGGGTCGCTGTGGATGGGGGAGGGGTCGGTGTGGATGGGGGAGGGGTCGGTGTGGGTGGGGGAGGGGTCGGTGTGGGTGTGGGTGGGGGAGGGGTCAGTGTGGGTGTGGATGGGGGAGGGGTCGGTGTGGATGGGGGAGGGGTCGGTGTGGGTGTGGATGGGGGAGGGGTCGGTGTGGGTGTGGATGGGGGAGGGGTCGGTGTGGATGGGGGAGGGGTCGGTGTGGGTGTGGATGGGTAGGGGTCGGTGTGGGTGGGGGAGGGGTCGGTGTGGGTGTGGGTGGGGGAGGGGTCGGTGTGGGTGTGGATGGGGAGGGGTCGGTGCGGGTGTGGGTGGGGGAGGGGTCGGTGTGGATGGGGGAGGGGTCGGTGTGGGTGTGGATGGGGGAGGGCTCGGTGTGGATGGGGAGGGGTCGGTGTGGGTGTGGATGGGGGAGGGGTCGGTGTGGGTGTGGATGGGGGAGGGGTCGGTGGGGGTGTGGAAGGGGGAGGGGTCGGTGTGGATGGGGAGGGGTCGGTGTGGGTGTGGATGGGGGCGGGGTCGGTGTGGGTGTGGATGGGGGAGGGGTCGGTGGGGGTGTGGAAGGGGGAGGGGTCGGTGTGGATGGGGAGGGGTCGGTGTGGGTGTGGATGGGGGTGGGGTCGGTGTGGGTGTGGATGGGGGCGGGGTCGGTGTGGGAGTGGATGGGGGAGGGGTCGGTGGGGGTGGATGGGGGAGGGGTCGGTGTGGATGGGGGAGGGGTCAATGTGGGTGGGGGAGGGGTCGGTGTGGATGGGGGAGGGGTCGGTGTGGATGGGGGAGGGGTCGGTGTGGATGGGGGAGGGGTCGGTGTGGGTGTGGATGGGGGAGGGGTCGGTGTGGATGGGGGAGGGGTCGGTGTGGGTGTGGATGGGGAGGGGTCGGTGTGGGTGTGGATGGGGAGGGGTCGGTGTGGGTGTGGATGGGGAGGGGTCGGTGTGGATGGGGGAGGGGTCGGTGTGGGTGTGGCTGGGGGAGGGGTCGGTGTGGATGGGGGAGGGGTCGGTGTGTATGGGGAGGGGTCGGTGTGGGTGTGGCTGGGGGAGGGGTCGGTGTGGGTGTGGATGGTCTCCCTATCACAGGAGTCACTGTCGGGGCAGATATTTCACTATTGATACCAGTTCACACACTCAGCATTGATCCCCCTGCCTGAGTTAGACAGGAAATGTGAACCGCCCGGGGCAGATATTTCACTATTGATTCCAGTTCACACACTCAGCATTGATCCCCCTGCCTGAGTTAGACAGGAAATGTGAACCGCCCGGGGCAGATATTTCACTATTGATTCCAGTTCACACACTCAGCATTGACCCCCCTGCCTGAGTTAGACAGGAAATGTGAACCGCCCGGGGCAGATATTTCACTATTGATTCCAGTTCACACACTCAGCATTGACCCCCCTGCCTGAGTTAGACAGGAAATGTGAACCGCCCGGGGCAGATATTTCACTATTGATTCCAGTTCACACACTCAGCATTGACCCCCCTGCCTGAGTTAGACAGGAAATGTGAACCGCCCGGGGCAGATATTTCACTATTGATTCCAGTTCACACACTCAGCATTGACCCCCCCTGCCTGAGTGAGACAGGAAATGTGAACCGCCCGGGGCAGATATTTCACTATTGATTCCAGTTCACACACTCAGCATTGACCCCCCTGCCTGAGTTAGACAGGAAATGTGAACCGCCCGGGGCAGATATTTCACTATTGATTCCCGTTCACACACTCAGCATTGACCCCCCTGCCTGAGTTAGACAGGAAATGTGAACCGCCCGGGGCAGATATTTCACTATTGATTCCAGTTCACACACTCAGCATCGACCCCCCTGCCTGAGTTAGACAGGAAATGTGAACCGCCCGGGGCAGATATTTCACTATTGATTCCAGTTCACACACTCAGCATCGACCCCCCTGCCTGAGTTAGACAGGAAATGTGAACCGCCCGGGGCAGATATTTCACTATTGATTCCAGTTCACACACTCAGCATTGACCCCCCTGCCTGAGTTAGACAGGAAATGTGAACCGCCCGGGGCAGATATTTCACTATTGATTCCAGTTCACACACTCAGCATTGACCCCCCTGCCTGAGTTAGACAGGAAATGTGGACCGCCCGGGGCAGATATTTCACTATTGATTCCAGTTCACACACTCAGCATCGATCCCCCTGCCTGAGTTAGACAGGAAATGTGAACCGCCCGGGGCAGATATTTCACTGTTTATTCCAGTTCACACACTCAGCATTGACCCCCCTGCCTGAGTTAGACAGGAAATGTGAACCGCCCGGGGCAGATATTTCACTATTGATTCCAGTTCACACACTCAGCATTGATCCCCCTGCCTGAGTTAGACAGGAAATGTGAACCGCCCGGGGCAGATATTTCACTATTGATTCCAGTTCACACACTCAGCATTGACCCCCCCTGCCTGAGTGAGACAGGAAATGTGAACCGCCCGGGGCAGATATTTCACTATTGATTCCAGTTCACACACTCAGCATTGACCCCCCTGCCTGAGTTAGACAGGAAATGTGAACCGCCCGGGGCAGATATTTCACTATTGATTCCCGTTCACACACTCAGCATTGACCCCCCTGCCTGAGTTAGACAGGAAATGTGAACCGCCCGGGGCAGATATTTCACTATTGATTCCAGTTCACACACTCAGCATCGACCCCCCTGCCTGAGTTAGACAGGAAATGTGAACCGCCCGGGGCAGATATTTCACTATTGATTCCAGTTCACACACTCAGCATCGACCCCCCTGCCTGAGTTAGACAGGAAATGTGAACCGCCCGGGGCAGATATTTCACTATTGATTCCAGTTCACACACTCAGCATTGACCCCCCTGCCTGAGTTAGACAGGAAATGTGAACCGCCCGGGGCAGATATTTCACTATTGATTCCAGTTCACACACTCAGCATTGATCCCCCTGCCTGAGTTAGACAGGAAATGTGAACCGCCCGGGGCAGATATTTCACTATTGATTCCAGTTCACACACTCAGCATTGACCCCCCTGCCTGAGTTAGACAGGAAATGTGGACCGCCCGGGGCAGATATTTCACTATTGATTCCAGTTCACACACTCAGCATCGATCCCCCTGCCTGAGTTAGACAGGAAATGTGAACCGCCCGGGGCAGATATTTCACTGTTTATTCCAGTTCACACACTCAGCATTGACCCCCCTGCCTGAGTTAGACAGGAAATGTGAACCGCCCGGGGCAGATATTTCACTGTTTATTCCAGTTCACACACTCAGCATTGACAACCCTCCCTGCCTGAGTCAGACAGATGTTTGACAGTAAAGAGAGTCAAGGGGACTCGACCCAAAAACACAGGCATTAAATAATTTCCACTGGTACGAACGTTACAGAATGCAGTAAACTCTGAAGGGTGGCACGGTAGCACAGTGGTTAGCACTGTTACTTCACTGCTCCAGTGTCCCTGGTTCGATTCCCGGATTGGGTCACTGTCTGTGTGGAGTCTGCACGTTCTCCCCGTGTCTGCGTGGGTTTCCTCCGGGTGCTCCGGTTTCCTCCCACAAGTCCCGAAAAACGTGCTGTTAGGTGAATTGGACATTCTGAATTCTCCCTGTGTGACCCGAACAGGCGCCAGAATGTGGCGACCAGGGGATTTTCACAGCAACTTCATTGCAGTGTTAATGTAAGCCTGCTTGTCAAATAATAAACATTATTATTGTTCTAATTATACTTACCTTTTCCTCAATGATGACAGCGGGTCCAAGACAGTCATTTTGTTCACAGAGTTCGATCACCTTGTCTACCGCATCCTGTGCAGCGAGTTGGTTCCAGAAGAGGACACACACGGTTAAGACGATTCTCAGCATCTTGGTGTCGGTACAGGTCACTGGTGAATTCACTGAATGACCCTCAGCACCTTCAGCTCGATCTGCAGTTTGAGCAGAGAGCTCAGGGATTTTTATACAGTTTTTAGTGGATGATTTTGAATAAAGTTTAGCTACGGGAACATCAGACGTTGAAGAAACGCCCCAGCTGATTAACTATGGAAATGTTTTTTGGTGTTTTGACCACAGCCTGGAATTTAGAAACCATTTAGAAATTACTTGCGGCACGGTATCACAGTGGTTAGCACTGTTACTTCACTGCTCCAGTGTCCATGGTTCGATTCCCGACTTGGGTCACTGTCTGTGCGGAGTCTGCACGTTCTCCCCGTGTCTGCGTGGGTTTCCTCCGGGTGCTCCGGTTTCCTCCCACAAGTCCCGAAAAACGTGCTGTTGGTGAATTGGACATTCTGAATTCTCCCTCTTTGACCCGAACAGGCGCCGGAATGTGGCGACTAGGGGCCTTTCACAGTAACCTCATTGCAGTGTTAGTGTAAACCTGCTTGTGATAATAATAAAGATTATTATTATTCTCTCTGTGTATTCCTCGGTTGCCAGGAAATGTGAACTGCCCGGGGCAGATATTTCACTATTGATTCCAGTTCACACACTCAGCATTGACCCCCCTGCCTGAGTTAGACAGGAAATGTGAACCGCCCGGGGCAGATATTTCACTATTGATTCCAGTTCACACACTCAGCATTGACCCCCCTGCCTGAGTTAGACAGGAAATGTGAACCGCCCGGGGCAGATATTTCACTATTGATTCCAGTTCACACACTCAGCATTGATCGTCCTGCCTGAGTTAGACAGGAAATGTGAACCGCCCGGGGCAGATATTTCACTATTGATTCCAGTTCACACACTCAGCATTGATCCGCCTGCCTGAGTTAGACAGGAAATGTGAACCGCCCGGGGCAGATATTTCACTATTGATTCCAGTTCACACACTCAGTATTGACCCCCCTGCCTGAGTTAGACAGGAAATGTGAACCGCCCGGGGCAGATATTTCACTATTGATTCCAGTTCACACACTCAGCATTGATCGTCCTGCCTGAGTTAGACAGGAAATGTGAACCGCCCGGGGCAGATATTTCACTATTGATTCCAGTTCACACACTCAGTATTGACCCCCCTGCCTGAGTTAGACAGGAAATGTGAACCGCCCGGGGCAGATATTTCACTATTGATTCCAGTTCACACACTCAGCATTGATCGTCCTGCCTGAGTTAGACAGGAAATGTGGACCGCCCGGGGTAGATATTTCACTATTGATTCCAGTTCACACACTCAGCATTGACCCCCCTGCCTGAGTTAGACAGGAAATGTGAACCGCCCGGGGCAGTTATTTCACTATTGATTCCAGTTCACACACTCAGCATTGATCACCCTGCCTGAGTTAGACAGGAAATGTGAACCGCCCGGGGCAGATATTTCACTATTGATTCCAGTTCACACACTCAGCATTGACCCCCCTGCCTGAGTTAGACAGGAAATGTGAACCGCCCGGGGCAGATATTTCACTATTGATTCCAGTTCACACACTCAGCATCGATCCCCCTGCCTGAGTTACACAGGAAATGTGAACCGCCCGGGGCAGATATTTCATTATTGATTCCAGTTCATACACTCAGCATTGACCCCCCTGCCTGAGTTAGACAGGAAATGTGAACCGCCCGGGGCAGATATTTCACTGTTGATTCCAGTTCACACACTCAGCATTGACCCCCCTGCCTGAGTTAGACAGGAAATGTGAACCGCCCGGGACAGATAAAGAACAAAGAACAAAGAAATGTACAGCACAGGAACAGGCCCTTCGGCCCTCCAAGCCCGTGCCGACCATACTGCCCGACTAAACTACAATCTTCTACACTTCCTGGGTCCGTATCCTTCTATTCCCATCCTATTCATATATTTGTCAAGATGCCCCTTAAATGTCCCTATCGTCCCTGCCTCCACTACCTCCTCCGGTAGTGAGTTCCAGGCACCCACTACCCTCTGCGTAAAAAACTTGCCTCGTACATCTACTCTAAACTTTGCCCCTCTCACCTTAAACCTATGCCCCCTAGTAATTGACCCCTCTACCCTGGGGAAAAGCCTCTGACTATCCACTCTGTCTATGCCCCTCATAATTTTGTATACCTCTATCAGGTCGCCCCTCAACCTCCTTCGTTCCAGTGAGAACAAACCGAGTTTATTCAATCGCTCCTCATAGCTTATGCCCTCCATACCAGGCAACATTCTGGTAAATCTCTTCTGCACCCTCTCTAAAGCCTCCACATCCTTCTGGTAGTGTGGCGACCAGAATTGAACACTATACTCCAAGTGTGGCCTAACTAAGGTTCTATACAGCTGCAACATGACTTGCCAATTCTTATACTCAATGCCCCGGCCAATGAAGGCAAGCATGCCGTATGCCTTCTTGACTACCTTCTCCACCTGTGTAGCCCCTTTCAGTGATCTGTGGACCTGTACTCCTAGATCTCTTTGACTTTCAATACTCTTGAGGGTTCTACCATTCACCGTATATTCCCTACCTGCATTAGCCCTTCCAAAATGCATTACCTCACATTTGTCCAGGTTAAACTCCATCTGCCATCTCTCCGCCCAAGTCTCCAGACAATCTAAATCCTGCTGTATCCTCAGACAGTCCTCATCGCTATCCGCAATTCCACCAACCTTTGTGTCGTCTGCAAACTTACTAATCAGACCAGTTACATTTTCCTCCAAATCATTTATATATACTACAAAGAGCAAAGGTCCCAGCACTGATCCCTGTGGAACACCACTGGTCACAGCCCTCCAATTAGAAAAGCATCCCTCCATTGCTACCCTCTGCCTTCTATGGCCTAGCCAGTTCTGTATCCACCTTGCCAGTTCACCCCTGATCCCGTGTGACTTCACCTTTTGTACTAGTCTACCATGAGGGACCTTGTCAAAGGCCTTACTGAAGTCCATATAGACAACATCTACTGCCCTACCTGCATCAATCATCTTAGTGACCTCCTCGAAAAACTCTATCAAGTTAGTGAGACACGACCTCCCCTTCACAAAACCGTGCTGCCTCTCACTAATACGTCCATTTGCTTCCAAATGGGAGTAGATCCTGTCTCGAAGAATTCTCTCCAGTAATTTCCCTACCACTGAAGTAAGGCTCACCGGCCTGTAGTTCCCGGGATTATCCCTGCCACCCTTCTTAAACAGAGGAACAACATTGGCTATTCTCCAGTCCTCCGGGACATCCCCTGAAGACAGCGAGGATCCAATATTTCACTATTGATTCCAGTTCACACACTCAGCATTGACCCCCCTGCCTGAGTTAGACAGGAAATGTGAACCGCCCGGGGCAGGTATTTCACTATTGATTCCAGTTCACACACTCAGCATTGATCCCCCTGCCTGAGTTAGACAGGAAATGTGAACCGCCCGGGGCAGATATTTCACTATTGATTCCAGTTCACACACTCAGCATTGATCCCCCTGCCTGAGTTAGACAGGAAATGTGAACCGCCCGGGGTAGATATTTCACTATTGATTCCAGTTCACACACTCAGCATTGACCCCCCTGCCTGAGTTAGACAGGAAATGTGAACCGCCCGGGGCAGATATTTCACTATTGATTCCAGTTCACACACTCAGCATTGACCCCCCTGCCTGAGTTAGACAGGAAATGTGAACCGCACGGGGCAGATATTTCACTATTGATTCCAGTTCACACACTCAGCATTGATCCCCCTGCCTGAGTTAGACAGGAAATGTGAACCGCCCGGGGCAGGTATTTCACTATTGATTCCAGTTCACACACTCAGCATTGATCCCCCTGCCTGAGTTAGACAGGAAATGTGAACCGCCCGGGGCAGATATTTCACTATTGATTCCAGTTCACACACTCAGCATTGATCCCCCTGCCTGAGTTAGACAGGAAATGTGAACCGCCAGGGGCAGATATTTCACTATTGATTCCAGTTCACACACTCAGAATTGACCCACATGCCTGAGTTAGACACGAAATGTGAACCGCCCGGGGCAGATATTTCACTATTGATTCCAGTTCACACACTCAGCATTGTCCCCCTGCCTGAGTTAGACAGGAAATGTGAACCGCCCGGGGCAGATATTTCACTATTGATTCCAGTTCACACACTCAGCATTGACCCCCCTGCCTGAGTTAGACAGGAAATGTGAACCGCCCGGGGTAGATATTTCACTATTGATTCCAGTTCACACACTCAGCATTGATCGTCCTGCCTGAGTTAGACTGGAAATGTGAAGCGCCCGGGGCAGATATTTCACTATTGATTCCAGTTCACACACTCAGCATTGATCCCCCTGCCTGAGTTAGACAGGAAATGTGAACCGCCCGGGGCAGATATTTCACTATTGATTCCAGTTCACACACTCAGCATTGATCGTCCTGCCTGAGTTAGACAGGAAATGTGAAGCGCCCGGGGCAGATATTTCACTATTGATTCCAGTTCACACACTCAGCATTGACCCCCCTGCCTGAGTTAGACAGGAAATGTGAACCGCCCGGGGCAGATATTTCACTATTGATTCCAGTTCACACACTCAGCATTGATCCCCCTGCCTGAGTTAGACAGGAAATGTGAACCGCCCGGGGCAGATATTTCACTATTGATTCCAGTTCACACACTCAGCATTGATCCCCTTGCCTGAGTTAGACTGGAAATGTGAATTGCCCGGGGCAGATATTTCACTATTGATTGCAGATCACACACTCAGCATTGACCCCCGCTGCCTGAGTTAGACAGGAAATGTGAACCGCCCGGGGCAGATATTTCACTATTGATTCCAGTTCACACACTCTGCATTGACCCCCCTGCCTGAGTTACACAGGAAATGAGAACCGCCCGGGCTCTTTCTGGGGAAGGTGGGACCTCTACAGACAGGATGGTCTACATCTGAACCTGAGGGGCACAAATATCCTGGGGGGGAGATTTGTTAGTGCTCTTTGGGGGGGTTTAAACTAATGCAGCAGGGGCATGGGAACCTGGATTGTAGTTTTAGGGTAAGGGAGAATGAGAGTATAGAGGTCAGGAGCACAGATTTGACGTCGCAGGAGGGGGCCAGTGTTCAGGTAGGTGGTTTGAAGTGTGTCTACTTCAATGCCAGGAGTATACGAAACAAGCTAGGGGAACTGGCAGCATGGGTTGGTACCTGGGACTTCGATGTTGTGGCCATTTCGGAGACATGGAAAAAGCAGGGACAGGAATGGATGTTGCAGGTTCCGGGGTTTAGGTGTTTTAGTAAGCTCAGAGAAGGAGGCAAAAGAGGGGGAGGTGTGGCGCTGCTAGTCAAGAGCAGTATTACGGTGGCGGAGAGGATGCTAGATGGGGACTCTTCTTCCGAGGTAGTATGGGCTGAAGTTAGAAACAGGAAAGGAGAGGTCACCCTGTTGGGAGTTTTTTATAGGCCTCCTAATAGTTCTAGGGATGTAGAGGAAAGGATGGCGAAGATGATTCTGGATATGAGTGAAAGTAACAGGGTAGTTATTATGGGAGACTTTAACTTTCCAAATATTGACTGGAAAAGATATAGTTCGAGTACAATAGATGGGTCGTTTTTTGTACAGTGTGTGCAGGAGGGTTTCCTGAAACAATATGTTGACAGGCCAACAAGAGGCGAGGCCACGTTGGATTTGGTTTTGGGTAATGAACCAGGCCAGGTGTTGGATTTGGAGGTAGGAGAGCACTTTGGGGACAGTGACCACAATTCGGTGACGTTTACGTTAATGATGGAAAGGGATAAGTATACACCGCAGGGCAAGAGTTATAGCTGGGGGAAGGGCAATTATGATGCCATTAGACGTGACTTGGGGGGGATAAGGTGGAGAAGTAGGCTGCAAGTGTTGGGCACACTGGATAAGTGGGGCTTGTTCAAGGATCAGCTACTGCGTGTTCTTGATAAGTATGTACCGGTCAGACAGGGAGGAAGGCGTCGAGCGAGGGAACCGTGGTTTACCAAGGAAGTGGAATCTCTTGTTAAGAGGAAGAAGGAGGCCTATGTGAAGATGAAGTGTGAAGTTTCGGTTGGGGCGATGGATAGTTACAAGGTAGCGAGGAAGGATCTAAAGAGAGAGCTAAGACGAGCAAGGAGGGGACATGAGAAGTATTTGGCAGGAAGGATCAAGGAAAACCCAAAAGCTTTCTATAGGTATGTCAGGAATAAGCGAATGACTAGGGAAAGAGTAGGACCAGTCAAGGACAGGGATGGGAAATTGTGTGTGGAGTCTGAAGAGATAGGCGAGATACTAAATGAATATTTTTTGTCAGTATTCACTCAGGAGAAAGATAATGTTGTGGAGGAGAATGCTGAGCCCCAGGCTAATAGAATAGATGGCATTGAGGTACGTAGGGAAGAGGTGTTGGCAATTCTGGACAGGCTGAAAATAGATAAGACCCCGGGACCTGATGGGATTTATCCTAGGATTCTCTGGGAGGCCAGGGAAGAGATTGCTGGACCTTTGGCTTTGATTTTTATGTCATCATTGGCTACAGGAATAGTGCCAGAGGACTGGAGGACAGCAAATGTGGTCCCTTTGTTCAAAAAGGGGAGCAGAGACAACCCCGGCAACTATAGACCGGTGAGCCTCACGTCTGTAGTGGGTAAAGTCTTGGAGGGGATTATAAGAGACAAGATTTATAATCATCTAGATAGGAATAATATGATCAGGGATAGTCAGCATGGCTTTGTGAAGGGTAGGTCATGCCTCACAAACCTTATCGAGTTCTTTGAGAAGGTGACTGAACAGGTAGACGAGGGTAGAGCAGTTGATGTGGTGTATATGGATTTCAGCAAAGCGTTTGATAAGGTTTCCCACGGTAGGCTATTGCAAAAAATACGGAGGCTGGGGATTGAGGGTGATTTAGAGATGTGGATCAGAGATTGGCTAGCTGAAAGAAGACAGAGGGTGGTGGTTGATGGGATATGTTCAGAATGGAGTACAGTCACAAGTGGAGTACCACAAGGATCTGTTCTGGGGCCGTTGCTGTTTGTCATTTTTATCAATGACCTAGAGGAAGGCGCAGAAGGGTGGGTGAGTAAATTTGCAGACGATACTAAAGTCGGTGGTGTTGTCGATAGTGTGGAAGGATGTAGCAGGTTACAGAGGGATATAGGTAAGCTGCAGAGCTGGGCTGAGAGGTGGCAAATGGAGTTTAATGTAGAGAAGTGTGAGGTGATTCACTTTGGAAGGGATAACAGGAATGCGGAATATTTGGCGAATGGTAAAGTTCTTGAAAGTGTGGATGAGCAGAGGGATCTAGGTGTCCATGTACATAGATCCCTGAAAGTTGCCACCCAGGTTGATCGGGTTGTGAAGAAGGCCTATGGAGTGTTGGCCTTTATTGGTAGAGGGATTGAGTTCCGGAGTCGGGAGGTCATGTTGCAGCTGTACAGAACTCTGGTACGGCCGCATTTGGAGTATTGCGTACAGTTCTGGTCACCGCATTATAGGAAGGACGTGGAGGCTTTGGAGCGGGTGCAGAGGAGATTTACCAGGATGTTGCCTGGTATGGAGGGAAAATCTTATGAGGAAAGGCTGATGGACTTGAGGTTGTTTTCGTTGGAGAGAAGAAGGTTAAGAGCAGACTTAATAGAGGCATACAAAATGATCAGGGGGTTGGATAGGGTGGACAGTGAGAGCCTTCTCCCGCGGATGGAAATGGCTAGCACGAGGGGACATAGCTTTAAACTGAGGGGTAATAGATATAGGACAGAGGTCAGAGGTAGGTTCTTTACGCAAAGAGTAGTGAGGCCGTGGAATGCCCTACCTGCTACAGTGGTGAACTCGCCAACATTGAGGACATTTAAAAGTTTATTGGATAAACATATGGATGATAATGGCAAAGTGTAGGTTAGATGGCTTTTGTTTCGGTGCAACATCGTGGGCCGAAGGGCCTGTACTGCGCTGTATTGTTCTATGTTCTATGACTTCCTAGTAATACATTCGCAGACCTTCCCAGTAATACTTCCCGAGACCTTCCCAGTTATACTTCCCCAGACATTCCCAGTAATAATTCCCCAGACCTTCCAAGTCATACTTCCTCAGACCTTCTTTGTAATACTTCCCCAGACTTTCCCAGTAATACGTCTCCAGGCCTTCCCAGTAATACTTCCCAAGATCTTCCCTGTAATACTTCCTGGGACCTTAGCAGTAATACTTCCCAGGACCTTCCCAGAAATACTTCCTGAGACATTCACAGTAATACCTCCCCAGACCATCACATTAATACATCCCCAGACCTTCCCAGTAATACTTCCTGGGACCTTCCCAGTAATACTACCTAGGACCTTCCCAGTAATACTTCCTGGGACCATCCCAATAATACTTCCCCAGTCCTTCCCAGTATTGCTTCCCCAGGCCATCCCAGTAATACTTCCCCAGACCTTCCCAGTAATACTTCCCGGGACCTTCCCAGTAATACTTCCAGAGACCTTCCCAGTAATGCTTCCTGGGACCTTCCCAGTAATACTTCTCAGGATCTTCCCAGTCATACTTCCCCAGACTTTCCCAATAATACTTCCCCAGACCTTCCCAGTCATACTTACCCAGCCCATCCCAGTAATACTCGCAAAGACCTTCCCAGTAACACTTACCCAGCCCATCCGAGTAATACTCGCAAAGACCTTCCCAGTAATACTTCCCCAGCCCATCCCAGTAATACTCGCAAAGACCTTCCCAGTAATACGTCTCCAGACCTTCCCAGTAATCATTTCCGGGACCTTCCCAGTAATTCCTCCTGGGGCCTTCTCAGTAATGCTTCCTGAGACCTTCCCAGTAATACTTCCCCAGACCTTCCCAGTAATACTTCCCGGGACCATCCCAGAAATACTTCCTGAGACCTTCCCAGAAATACTTGCCCAGACTTTCCCAGTAATACTTCCTGGGACCTTCCCAGTAATACTTCCCAGGACCTTCCCAGTATTACTTCCTGGGACCTTTCCAGTAATACTACCCAAGACCTTCCCAGTAATACTTACCCACACCTTCCCAGTAATACTTGCCCAGACCTTCCCAGTAATACTTCCCCAGACTTTCCTAGTAATACTTCCCCAGAACTCCCCAGTAATACTTCCCCAGGCCTTCCCAGTCATACTTCCCCAGACATTCCCAATAATACTTCCCGGGGCCTTCCCAGTAGTACTTCCCAAGATCTTCACTGTAATACTTCCTGGGACCTTCCCAGTAATACTTCCCCAGACCTTCCCAGTAATACTTCCTGGGACCTTCCCAGTAATACTTCTCGGGACCTTCCCAGTAATACTTCCCCAGACCTTCCCAGTAATTCTTCCCCAGACCTTCCCAGTCATACTTCCCCAGACCTTCCCAGTAATACTCGCCGAGACCTTTCCAGTAATACTTCCCCAGACCTTCCCAGTAATCGTTCCCGGGACCTTCCCAGTAACACCGCCAGGGACCTTCTCAGTAATACTTCCCGGGACCTTCCCAGTAATCCTTCCCGGGACCTTCCCAGTAATACTTCCCCAGACCTTCCCCGTAATCCTTCCCGAGACCTTCCAACTAATACTTCCCCAGACCATACCAGTAATACTTCCACAGTCCTTCCCAGTAATACTTCCCCAGACATTCCCAGTAATACTTCCCGGGACCATCCCAGTAATACTTCCCGAGACCTTCCCAGTAATACTTCCCCCGACCTTCCCAGTAATACTTGCCCAGACCTTCCCAGTAATACTTCCCGTGACGTTCCCAGTAATACTTCCCCAGACGTTCCCAGTAATACTTCTTGGGACCTTCCCAGTAATACTTCCCCAGACCTTCCCAGTAATACTTCCCCAGACCTCCCTGTCATACTTCCCCAGACGTTCCGAGTAATACTTCCCCAGACCTTCCCAGTAATCATTCCCGGGACCTTCCCAGTAATTCCTCCTGGGACCTTCTCAGTAATACTTCCCGGGACATTCCCAGTAATACTTCCTGAGAGCTTCACAGTAATACTTCCCCAGACCTTCCAAGTCATACTTCCCCAGACCTTCTTAGTAATGCTTCCCCAGACCTTCCTAGTAATACTTCCCCAGACCTTCCCAGTAATAGGTCCCCAGGCCTTCCCAGTAATACTTCCCAAGATCTTCCCTGTAATACTTCCTGGGACCTTCGCAGTAATACTTCCCAGGACCTTCCCAGAAATACTTCCTGAGACATTCACAGTAATAGGTCCCCAGGCCTTCCCAGTAATATTTCCCAAGATCTTCCCTGTAATACTTCCTGAGACCTTCCCAGTAATACTTCCCAGGACCTTCCCAGTAATAGTTCCTGGGACCTTCCCAATAATACTTCCCCAGACCTTCCCAGTAATACTACCCGCAACCTTCCCAGTAATACTTCCCCAGACGTTCTCAGTAATACTTCTTGGGGCCTTCCCAGTAATACTTCCCCAGACCTTCCAGTCATACTTCCCCAGACCTTCCCAGTAATCGTTCCCGGGACCTTCCCAGTAATACCTCCTGGGACCTTCTCAGTAATACTTCCCGGGACCTTCCCAGTAATACTTCCCGAGAGCTTAACAGTAATACTTCCACAGACCTTCCCACTAATCCTTCCCAGGACCTTCCAACTAATACTTCCCCAGACCTTCCCAGTAATACTTCCCCAGACCTTCCCAGTAATACTTCCCGAGAACATCCCAGTAATACTTCCCCAGACAGCCCCAGTAATACTTCTTGGGACTTTCCCAGTAATATTTCCTCAGACCTTCGCAGTAATACTTGCCCAGACCTTCCCAGTAATACTTGCCGGGAGCTTCCCAGTAATACTTCCCCAGACCTTCCCTGTAATACTTCTTGGGACCTTCCCAGTAATATTTCCCCAGACCTTCCCAGTAATACTTCCCCAGACCTTCCCAGTAATACTTCCACAGACCTTCCCAGTAATACTTCCCGAGACATTCCCAGTAATACTTCCCGGGTCCTTCCCAGTAATACTTCCTCAGACTTTCCCAGTCATCCTTCCCCAGACCTTCCCAGTAATACTTCCCCACACCTTCCCAGTAATACCTCCCGAGACCTTCCCAGTAATACTTCCTGGGGCCTTCCCACTAATACATCCCAGTAATACTTCCCAGTAATACTTCACCAGACCTTCCCAGTAATACTTCCCGAGAACATCCCAGTAATACTTCCCCAGACAGCCCCAGTAATACGTCTTGGGACTTTCCCAGTAATATTTCCTCAGACCTTCGCAGTAATACTTGCCCAGACCTTCCCAGTAATACTTGCCGGGAGCTTCCCAGTAATACTTCCCCAGACCTTCCCAGTAATACTTCTTGGGACCTTCCCAGTAATATTTCCCCAGACCTTCCCAGTAATACTTCCCCAGACCTTCCCAGTAATACTTCCACAGACCTTCCCAGTAATACTTCCCCAGACTTTCCCAGTCATCCTTCCCCAGACCTTCCCAGTAATACTTCCCCACACCTTCCCAGTAATACCTCCCGAGACCTTCCCAGTAATACTTCCTGGGGCCTTCCCACTAATACTTCTCGGGACCTTCCCAGTAATACTTCCACAGACCTTCCCAGTAATACTTCCCCAGACCTTCCCAGTCACACACCCCCAGACCTTCCCAGTAATACTCGCCGAGATCTTCCCAGTAATACTTCCCCAGACCTTCCCAGTAATACTTCCCCAGCCCTTCCCAGTAATACCTCCTGGGTCCTTCCCACTAATACTTCTCGGGACCTTCCCAGTAATACTTCCCCAGACCTTCTCAGTCATACTTCCCCAGACCTTCCCAGTAATACTCGCCGAGACCTTTCCAGTAATACTTCCCCAGACCTTCCCAGTCAAACTTCCCCAGACCTTCCCAGTAATCGTTCCCGGGACATTCCCAGTAATACCTCCTGGGCCCTTCTCAGTAAAACTTCCCGGGACCTTCCCAGTAATCCTTCCCGGGACCTTCCCAGTAATACTTCCCCAGACCTTCCTGTAATCCTTCCCGGGACCTTCCAACTAATAATTCCCCAGAACTTCCCAGCAATACTTCCCCAGACATGCCCAGTAATACTTCCCCAGTCCTTCCCAGTAATACTTGCTCAGACATTCCCAGTAATACTACCCCTGACCTTCCCAGTAATACTTCCCGGGACCATCCCAGTAATATTTCCCGAGACCTTCCCAGTAATAATTCCTAGGACTTTCCCATTAATACTTCTCGGGACATTCCCAGTAATACTTCCCCAGACCTTCCCAGTAATACTTCTTGGGACCTTCCCAGTAATACCTCCCCAGACCTTCCCAGTAATACTTCCCCAGACGTTCCCAGTAATACTTCCCCAGACCTTCCCAGTAATACCTCCCCAGACCTTCCCAGTAATTGTTCCCGGGACCTTCCCAGTAATACCTCCTGGGACCTTCTCAGTAATACTTCCCAGGACCTTCCCAGTAATCCTTCCCAGGACACTCCCAGTAAAACTTCCCCAGACCATCCCAGTAATCCTTCCCGAGACCTTCCAACGAATACTTCCCCAGACATTCCCAGGAATACTTCCCCAGACCTTCCCAGTAATACTTCCCGGGACATTCCCAGTAATCCTTCCCGAGACCTTCCCAGTAATCCTTCCCAGGACCTTCCAACTAATACTTCCCCAGACCTTCCCAGTAATACTTCCCCAGACCTTCCCAGTAATACTTCCCGTGACCTTCCCAGTAATACTTCCTGGGACTTTCCCAGTAATACTTCCACAGACCTTCCCAGTAATACTTCCCCAGACCTTCCCAGTCATACTTCCCGAGAACATCCCAGTAATACTTCCCCAGACTGTCCCAGTAATACTTCTTGGGACTTTCCCAGTAATATTTCCTCAGACCTTCGCAGTAATACTTGCCCAGACCTTCCCAGTAATACTTGCCGGGAGCTTCCCAGTAATACTTCCCCAGACCTTCCCAGTAATACTTCTTGGGACCTTCCCAGTAATACTTCCCCAGACCTTCCCAGTAATACTTCCCCAGACCTTCCCAGTAATACTTCCCGAGACCGTCCCATTATTACTTCCTGGGGCCTTCCCACTAATACTTCTAGGGACATTCCCAGTAATACTTCCACAGACCTTCCCAGTAATACTTCCCCAGACTTTCCCAGTCATCCTTCCCCAGGCCTTCCCAGTAATACTTCCCCACACCTTCCCAGTAATACCTCCCGAGACCTTCCCAGTAATACTTCCTGGGGCCTTCCCACTAATACTTCTCGGGACCTTCCCAGTAATACTTCCTGGGACCTTCCCAGTCATACACCCCCAGACCTTCCCAGTAATACTCGCCGAGATCTTCCCAGTAATACTTCCCCAGACCTTCCCAGTAATACTCGCCGAGACCTTTCCAGTAATACTTCCCCAGACCTTCCCAGTCAAACTTCCCCAGACCTTCCCAGTAATACTTCCCCAGCCCTGCCCAGTAATACCTCCTGGGTCCTTCCCACTAATACTTCTCGGGACCTTCCCAGTAATACTTCCCCAGACCTTCCCAGTCATACTTCCCCAGACCTTCCCAGTAATACTCGCCGAGACCTTTCCAGTAAGACTTCCCCAGACATTCCCAGTAATACTCGCCGAGACCTTTCATGTAATACTTCCCCAGACCTTCCCAGTAATCGTTCCCGGGACATTCCCAGTAATACCTCCTGGGCCCTTCTCAGTAAAACTTCCCGGGACCTTCCCAGTAATCCTTCCCGGGACCTTCCCAGTAATACTTCACCAGACCTTCCCGTAATCCTTCCCGGGACCTTCCAACTAATAATTCCCCAGACCTTCCCAGCAATACTTCCCCAGACATGCCCAGTAATACTTCCCCAGTCCTTCCCAGTAATACTTGCTCAGACATTCCCAGTAATACTACCCCTGACCTTCCCAGTAATACTTCCCGGGACCATCCCAGTAATATTTCCCGAGACCTTCCCAGTAATAATTCCTAGGACTTTCCCATTAATACTTCTCGGGACATTCCCAGTAATACTTCCCCAGACCTTCCCAGTAATACTTGACCAGACCTTCCCAGTCATACTTCCCCAGACCTTCCCAGTAAGACTTCCCCAGACGTTCCCAGTAATACTCGCCGAGACCTTTCATGTAATACTTCCCCAGACCTTCCCAGTAATCGTTCCCGGGACATTCCCAGTAATACCTCCTGGGCCCTTCTCAGTAAAACTTCCCGGGGCCTTCCCAGTAATCCTTCCCGGGACCTTCCCAGTAATACTTCCCCAGACCTTCCCGTAATCCTTCCCGGGACCTTCCAACTAATAATTCCCCAGACCTTCCCAGCAATACTTCCCCAGACATGCCCAGTAATACTTCCCCAGTCCTTCCCAGTAATACTTCCCGGGACCATCCCAGTAATATTTCCCGAGACCTTCCCAGTAATAATTCCTAGGACTTTCCCATTAATACTTCTCGGGACATTCCCAGTAATACTTCCCCAGACCTTCCCAGTAATACTTGACCAGACCTTCCCAGTAAGACTTCCCCAGACGTTCCCAGTAATACTCGCCGAGACCTTTCATGTAATACTTCCCCAGACCTTCCCAGTAATCGTTCCCGGGACATTCCCAGTAATACCTCCTGGGCCCTTCTCAGTAAAACTTCCCGGGGCCTTCCCAGTAATCCTTCCCGGGACCTTCCCAGTAATACTTCCCCAGACCTTCCCGTAATCCTTCCCGGGACCTTCCAACTAATAATTCCCCAGACCTTCCCAGCAATACTTCCCCAGACATGCCCAGTAATACTTCCCCAGTCCTTCCCAGTAATACTTCCCGGGACCATCCCAGTAATATTTCCCGAGGCCTTCCCAGTAATAATTCCAAGGACTTTCCCATTAATACTTCTCGGGACATTCCCAGTAATACTTCCCCAGACTTTCCCAGTAATACTTGCCCAGACCTTCCCAGTAATACTTCCTGGGACCTTCCCAGTAATACCTCCCCAGACCTTCCCAGTAATACTTCCCCAGACGTTCCCAGTAATACTTCCCCAGACCTTCCCAGTAATTGTTCCCGGGATCTTCCCAGTAATACCTCCTGGGACCTTCTCAGTAATACTTCCCAGGACCTTCCCAGTACTCCTTCCCAGGACACTCCCAGTAATACTTCCCCAGACCATCCCAGTAATCCTTCCCGAGACCTTCCAACGAATACTTCCCCAGACCTTCCCAGGAATACTTCCCCAGACCTTCCCAGTAATACTTCCCGGGACATTCCCAGTAATCCTTCCCGAGACCTTCCCAGTAATCCTTCCCAGGAGCTTCCAAATAATACTTCCCCAGACCTTCCCAGTAATACTTCCCCAGACCTTCCCAGTAATACTTCCCGAGACCTTCCCAGTAATACTTCCTGGGACTTTCCCAGTAATACTTCTCGGGACCTTCCCAGTAATACTTCCTGGGGCCTTCCCACTAATACTTCTCGGGACCTTCCCAGTAATATTTGCAGACCTTCCCAGTAATACTTCCCCAGACCTTCCCAGTCATACTTCCCCAGACCTTCCTAGTAATACTCGCCGAGACCTTCTCAGTAATACTTCCCAGGTCCTTCCCAGTAATCCTTCCCGGGACATTCCCAGTAATACATCCCCAGACCGTCCCAGTAATCCTTCCCGGGACCTTCCAACGAATACTTCCCCAGACCTTCCCAGTAATACTTCCCCAGATCTTCCCAGTAATACTTCCCGGGACCTTCCCAGTAATCCTTCCCAGGACCTTCCAACTAATAATTCCCCAGACCTTCCCAGCAATACTTCCCCAGACATTCCCAGTAATACTTCCCCAGTCCTTCCCAGTAATACTTCCCGGGACCATCCCAGTAATATTCCCGAGACCTTCCCAGTAATAATTCCTAGGACTTTCCCATTAATACTTCTCGGGACATTCCCAGTAATACTTCCCCAGACTTTCCCAGTAATACTTGCCCAGACCTTCCCAGTAATACTTCCTGGGACCTTCCCAGTAATACCTCCCCAGACCTTCCCAGTAATACTTCCCCAGACGTTCCCAGTAATACTTCCCCAGACCTTCCCAGTAATTGTTCCCGGGATCTTCCCAGTAATACCTCCTGGGACCTTCTCAGTAATACTTCCCAGGACCTACCCAGTAATCCTTCCCAGGACACTCCCAGTAATACTTCCCCAGACCATCCCAGTAATCCTTCCCGAGACCTTCCAACGAATACTTCCCCAGACCTTCCCAGGAATACTTCCCCAGACCTTCCCAGTAAAACTTCCCGGGACGTTCCCAGTAATCCTTCCCGAGACCTTCCCAGTAATCCTTCCCAGGAGCTTCCAACTAATACTTCCCTGACCTTCCCAGTAATACTTCCCCAGACCTTCCCAGTAATACTTCCCGAGACCTTCCCAGTAATACTTCCTGGGACTTTCCCAGTAATACTTCTCGGGACCTTCCCAGTAATACTTCCTGGGGCCTTCCCACTAATACTTCTCGGGACCTTCCCAGTAATATTTGCAGACCTTCCCAGTAATACTTCCCCAGGCCTTCCCAGTCATACTTCCCCAGACCTTCCTAGTAATACTCGCCGAGACCTTCTCAGTAATACTTCCCAGGTCCTTCCCAGTAATCCTTCCCGGGACATTCCCAGTAATACATCCCCAGACCGTCCCAGTAATCCTTCCCGGGACCTTCCACCGAATACTTCCCCAGACCTTCCCAGTAATACTTCCCCAGATCTTCCCAGTAATACTTCCCGGGACCTTCCCAGTAATCCTTCCCAGGACCTTCCAACAAATACTTCCCCAGACCTTCCCAGTAATACTTCCCCAGACCTTCCCAGTAATACATCCCGAGACCTTCCCAGTAATACTTCCCGAGACCTTCACAGTAATACTTTCCCAGACCTTCCCAGTAATACTTCTGCAGACATTCCCAGTAATACTTCCCCAGACCTTCCCAGTAATACTCCTTGCGACCTTCCCAGTAATACTTCCCCAGACCTTCCCAGTAATACTTCCCGAGACCTTCCCAGTACTACTTCCTGGGGCCTTCCCACTAATACTTCTCGTGACCTTCCCAGTAATACTTTCACAGACCTTCCCAGTAATACTTCCCCAGACTTTCCCAGTCATACTTCCAGGGACCTCCCCCGTAATACTTCCCAGGACCTTCCCAGTAATACTTCACGAGACCAACCCGGTAATACTTCCCAGGACCTCCCCAGTAATACTTCCAGGGACCTCCCCCGTAATACTTCCCGGGACCTTCCCAGTAATACTTCCCGAGACCTTCCCAATAATACTTCCCCAGACCTTCCCAGAATACTTCCCGGGAGCTTCCCAGTAATACTTCCCCAGACCGCCCCAGTAATCCTTCCCGGGACCTCCCCAGTAATGCTTCCATGGACCTTCCCAGTAATACTTCCCGGGACCTTCCCAGTAATACTTCCCGAGACCTTCCCAGTAATACTTCCCCATACCTTCCCAGTTATACTTCCCGGGACCTTCCCAGTAATACTTCCCGAGACCTTCTCAGTAATACTTCCCCAGACCTTCCCAGTTATACTTCCCGGGACCTTCCCAGTAATACTTCCCCAGACCTTCCCAGAAATACTTCCCCAAACCTTCCCAGTAATACTTCCCCAGACCTTCCCAGTAATACTTCCCGGGAACTCCCCAGTAATGCTTCCATGGACCTCCCCCGTAATACTTCCCGGGACATTCCCAGTAATACTTCCCGAGACCTTCCCAGTAATACTTCCCGAGACCTTCCCAGTAACACTTCCTGAGACCTTCCGAGTAATACTTCCCAGGACCTTCCCTGTAAAAATTCCCGGGAACCTCCCAGTAATACTTCCCGAGACCTTCCCAGTAATACTTCCCCAGACTTTCCCAGTAATACTTGCCCAGACCTTCCCAGTAATACTTCCTGGGACCTTCCCAGTAATACCTCCCCAGACCTTCCCAGTAATACTTCCCCAGACGTTCCCAGTAATACTTCCCCAGACCTTCCCAGTAATTGTTCCCGGGATCTTCCCAGTAATACCTCCTGGGACCTTCTCAGTAATACTTCCCAGGACCTTCCCAGTAATCCTTCCCAGGACACTCCCAGTAATACTTCCCCAGACCATCCCAGTAATCCTTCCCGAGACCTTCCAACGAATACTTCCCCAGACCTTCCCAGGAATACTTCCCCAGACCTTCCCAGTAATACTTCCCGGGACATTCCCAGTAATCCTTCCCGAGACCTTCCCAGTAATCCTTCCCAGGAGCTTCCAACTAATACTTCCCCAGACCTTCCCAGTAATACTTCCCCAGACCTTCCCAGTAATACTTCCCGAGACCTTCCCAGTAATACTTCCTGGGACTTTCCCAGTAATACTTCTCGGGACCTTCCCAGTAATACTTCCTGGGGCCTTCCCACTAATACTTCTCGGGACCTTCCCAGTAATACTTCCACAGACCTTCCCAGTAATACTTCCCCAGACCTTCCCAGTCATACTTCCCCAGACCTTCCTAGTAATACTCGCCGAGACCTTCTCAGTAATACTTCCCAGGTCCTTCCCAGTAATCCTTCCCGGGACATTCCCAGTAATACATCCCCAGACCGTCCCAGTAATCCTTCCCGGGACCTTCCAACGAATACTTCCCCAGACCTTCCCAGTAATACTTCCCCAGATCTTCCCAGTAATACTTCCCGGGACCTTCGCAGTAATCCTTCCCAGGACCTTCCAACAAATACTTCCCCAGACCTTCCCAGTAATACTTCCCCAGACCTTCCCAGTAATACATCCCGAGACCTTCCCAGTAATACTTCCCGAGACCTTCCCAGTAATACTTCCCCAGACCTTCCCAGTAATACTCGCCGAGACCTTTCCAGTAATAATTCCACAGACCTTCCCAGTCAAACTTCCCCAGACCTTCCCAGTAATCGTTCCCGGGACATTCCCAGTAATACCTCCTGGGCCCTTCTCAGTAAAACTTTCCGGGACCTTCCCAGTAATTCTTCCCGGGACCTTCCCAGTAATACTTCCCCAGACCTTCCCGTAATCCTTCCCGGGACTTTCCAACTAATAATTCCCCAGACCTTCCCAGCAATACTTCCCCAGACATGCCCAGTAATACTTCCCCAGTCCTTCCCAGTAGACTTGCTCAGACATTCCCAGTAATACTACCCCTGACCTTCCCAGTAATACTTCCCGGGACCATCCCAGTAATATTTCCCGAGACCTTCCCAGTAATAATTCCTAGGACTTTCCCATTAATACTTCTCGGGACATTCACAGTAATACTTCCCCAGACCTTCCCAGTAATACCTCCCCAGACCTTCCCAGTAATACTTCCCCAGACGTTCCCAGTAATACTTCCCCAGACCTTCCCAGTAATACCTCCCCAGACCTTCCCAGTAATTGTTCCCGGGACCTTCCCAGTAATACCTCCTGGGAACTTCTCAGTAATACTTCCCAGGACCTTCCCAGTAATCCTTCCCAGGACACTCCCAGTAATACTTCCCCAGACCATCCCAGTAATCCTTCCCGAGACCTTCCAACGAATACTTCCCCAGACATTCCCAGGAATACTTCCCCAGACCTTCCCAGTAATACTTCCCGGGACATTCCCAGTAATCCTTCCCGAGACCTTCCCAGTAATACTTCCCGGGACATTCCCAGTAATCCTTCCCGAGACCTTCCCAGTAATCCTTCCCAGGACCTTCCAACTAATACTTCCCCAGACCTTCCCAGTAATACTTCCCCAGACCTTCCCAGTAATACTTCTCGAGACCTTCCCAGTAATACTTCCTGGGACTTTCCCAGTAATACTTCCACAGACCTTCCCAGTAATACTTCCTGGGGCCTTCCCACTAATACTTCTCGGGACCTTCCCAGTAATACTTCCACAGACCTTCCCAGTAATACTTCCCCAGACCTTCCCAGTCATACTTCCCGAGAACATCCAAGTAATACTTCCCCAGACTGTCCCAGTAATACTTCTTGGGACTTTCCCAGTAATATTTCCTCAGACCTTCGCAGTAATACTTGCCCAGACCTTCCCAGTAATACTTGCCGGGAGCTTCCCAGTAATACTTCCCCAGACCTTCCCAGTAATACTTCTTGGGACCTTCCCAGTAATACTTCCCCAGACCTTCCCAGTAATACTTCCCCATACCTTCCCAGTAATACTTCCCGAGACCGTCCCATTATTACTTCCTGGGGCCTTCCCACTAATACTTCTAGGGACATTCCCAGTAATACTTCCACAGACCTTCCCAGTAATACTTCCCCACACCTTCCCAGTAATACCTCCCGAGACCTTCCCAGTAATACTTCCTGGGGCCTTCCCACTAATACTTCTCGGGACCTTCCCAGTAATACTTCCACAGACCTTCCCAGTAATACTTCCCCAGACCTTCCCAGTCATACACCCCCAGACCTTCCCAGTAATACTCGCCGAGATCTTCCCAGTAATACTTCCCCAGACATTCTCAGTAATACTTCCGCAGACCTTCCCAGTAATACTTCCCCAGCCCTGCCCAGTAATACCTCCTGGGTCCTTCCCACTAATACTTCTCGGGACCTTCCCAGTAATACTTCCCCAGACCTTCCCAGTCATACTTCCCCAGACCTTCCCAGTAATACTCGCCGAGACCTTTCCAGTAATACTTACCCAGACCTTCCCAGTCAAACTTCCCCAGACCTTCCCAGTAAGACTTCCCCAGACGTTCCCAGTAATGCTCGCCGAGACCTTTCATGTAATACTTCCCCAGACCTTCCCAGTAATCGTTCCCGGGACATTCCCAATAATACCTCCTGGGCCCATCTCAGTAAAACTTCCCGGGACCTTCCCAGTAATCCTTCCCGGGACCTTCCCAGTAATATTTGCCCAGACCTTCCCGTAATCCTTCCCGGGACCTTCCAACTAATAATTCCCCAGACCTTCCCAGCAATACTTCCCCAGACATGCCCAGTAATACTTCCCCAGTCCTTCCCAGTAATACTTGCTCAGACATTCCCAGTAATACTACCCCTGACCTTCCCAGTAATACTTCCCGGGACCATCCCAGTAATATTTCCCGAGACCTTCCCAGTAATAATTCCTAGGACTTTCCCATTAATACTTCTCGGGACATTCCCAGTAATACTTCCCCAGACCTTCCCAGTCATACTTCCCCAGACCATCCCAGTAAGACTGCCCCAGACGTTCCCAGTAATACTCGCCGAGACCTTTCATGTAATACTTCCCCAGACCATCCCAGTAATCGTTCCCGGGACATTCCCAGTAATACCTCCTGGGCCCTTCTCAGTAAAACTTCCCGGGACCTTCCCAGTAATCCTTCCCGGGACCTTCCCAGTAATACTTCCCCAGACCTTCCCATAATCCTTCCCGGGACCTTCCAACTAATAATTCCCCAGACCTTCCCAGCAATACTTCCCCAGACATGCCCAGTAATACTTCCCCAGTCCTTCCCAGTAATACTTCCCGGGACCATCCCAGTAATATTTCCCGAGACCTTCCCAGTAATAATTCCTAAGACTTTCCCATTAATACTTCTCGGGACATTCCCAGTAATACTTCCCCAGACTTTCCCAGTAATATTTGCCCAGACCTTCCCAGTAATACTTCCTGGGACCTTCCCAGTAATACCTCCCCAGACCATCCCAGGAATACTTCCCCAGACCTTCCCAGTAATACTTCCCGGGACATTCCCAGTAATCCTTCCCGAGACCTTCCCAGTAATCCTTCCCAGGAGCTTCCAACTAATACTTCCCCAGACCTTCCCAGTAATACTTCCCCAGACCTTCCCAGTAATACTTCCCGAGACCTTCCCAGTAATACTTCCTGGGACTTTCCCAGTAATACTTCTCGGGACCTTCCCAGTAATACTTCCTGGGGCCTTCCCACTAATACTTCTCGGGACCTTTCCAGTAATACTTCGCAGACCTTCCCAGTAATACTTCCCCAGACCTTCCCAGTCATACTTCCCCAGACCTTCCTCGTAATACTCGCCGAGACCTTCTCAGTAATACTTCCCAGGTCCTTCCCAGTAATCCTTCCCGGGACATTCCCAGTAATACATCCCCAGACCGTCCCAGTAATCCTTCCCGGGACCTTCCAACGAATACTTCCCCAGACCTCCCCAGTAATACTTCCCCAGATCTTCCCAGTAATACTTCCCGGGACCTTCCCAGTAATCCTTCCCAGGACCTTCCAACAAATACTTCCCCAGAACTTCCCAGTAATACTTCCCCAGACCTTCCCAGTAATACATCCCGAGACCTTCCCAGAAATACTTCCCGAGACCTTCCCAGTAATACTTCCCCAGACCTTCCCAGTTATACTTCTGCAGACATTCCCAGTAATACTTCCCCAGACCTTCCCAGTAATACTCCTTGCGACCTTCCCAGTAATACTTCCCCAGACCTTCCCAGTAATACTTCCCGAGACCTTCCCAGTACTACTTCCTGGGGCCTTCCCACTAATACTTCTCGTGACCTTCCCAGTAATACTTTCACAGACCTTCCCAGTAATACTTCCCCAGACTTTCCCAGTCATACTTCCCGGGACCTTCCCAGTAATACTTCACGAGACCAACCCGGTAATACTTCCCAGGACCTCCCCAGTAATACTTCCAGGGACCTCCCCCGTAATACTTCCCGGGACCTTCCCAGTAATACTTCCCGAGACCTTCCCAATAATACTTCCCCAGACCTTCCCAGAATACTTCCCGGGACCTTCCCAGTAATACTTCCCCAGACCTTCCCAATAATACTTCCCGGGACCTCCCCAGTAATACTTCCCCAGACCTTCCCAGTAATACTTCCCCAGACCTTCCCAGTAATACTTCCCGAGACCTTCCCAGTAATACGTCCCCATACCTTCCCAGTTATACTTCCCGGGACCTTCCCAGTAATACTTCCCGAGTCCTTCCCAGTAATACTTCCCCAGACCTTCCCAGTTATACTTCCCGGGACCTTCCCAGTAATACTTCCCCAGACCTTCCCAGAAATACTTCCCCAAACCTTCCCAGTAATACTTCCCCAGACCTTCCCAGTAATACTTCCCGGGAACTCCCCAGTAATGCTACCATGGACCTCCCCCGTAATACTTCCCGGGACCTTCCCAGTAATACTTCCCGAGACCTTCCCAGTAATACTTCCCGAGACCTTCCCAGTAACACTTCCTGAGACCTTCCAAGTAATACTTCCCAGGACCTTCCCTGTAATACTTCCCGGGAACCTCCCAGTAATACTTCCCGAGACCTTCCCAGTAATACTTCCCCAGACTTTCCCAGTAATACTTGCCCAGACCTTCCCAGTAATACTTCCTGGGACCTTCCCAGTAATACCTCCCCAGACCTTCCCAGTAATACTTCCCCAGACGTTCCCAGTAATACTTCCCCAGAACTTCCCAGTAATTGTTCCAGGGATCTTCCCAGTAATACCTCCTGGGACCCTCTCAGTAATACTTCCCAGGACCTTCCCAGTAATCCTTCCCAGGACACTCCCAGTAATACTTCCCCAGACCATCCCAGTAATCCTTCCCGAGACCTTCCAACGAATACTTCCCCAGACCTTCCCAGGAATACTTCCCCAGACCTTCCCAGTAATACTTCCCGGGACATTCCCAGTAATCCTTCCCGAGACCTTCCCAGTAATCCTTCCCAGGAGCTTCCAACTAATACTTCCCCAGACCTTCCCAGTAATACTTCCCCAGACCTTCCCAGTAATACTTCCCGAGACCTTCCCAGTAATACTTGCTGGGACTTTCCCAGTAATACTTCTCGGGACCTTCCCAGTAATACTTCCACAGACCTTCCCAGTAATACTTCCCCAGACCTTCCCAGTCATACTTCCCCAGACCTTCCTAGTAATACTCGCCGAGACCTTCTCAGTAATACTTCCCAGGTCCTTCCCAGTAATCCTTCCCGGGACATTCCCAGTAATACATCCCCAGACCGTCCCAGTAATCCTTCCCGGGACCTTCCAACGAATACTTCCCCAGACCTTCCCAGTAATACTTCCCCAGATCTTCCCAGTAATACTTCCCGGGACCTTCCCAGTAATCCTTCCCAGGACCTTCCAACAAATACTTCCCCAGACCTTCCCAGTAATACTTCCCCAGACCTTCCCAGTAATACATCCCGAGACCTTCCCAGTAATACTTCCCGAGACCTCCCCAGTAATACTTCCCCAGACCTTCCCAGTAATACTTCTGCAGACATTCCCAGTAATACTTCCCCAGACCTTCCCAGTAATACTCCTTGCGACCTTCCCAGTAATACTTCCCCAGACCTTCCCAGTAATACTTCCCGAGACCTTCCCAGTAATACTTCCCGAGACCTTCCCAGTAATACTTCCCGAGACCTTCCCAGTACTACTTCCTGGGGCCTTCCCACTAATACTTGTCGTGACCTTCCCAGTAATACTTTCACAGACTTTTCCAGTAATACTTCCCCAGACTTTCCCAGTCATACTTCCCGAGACCTTCCCAGTAATACTTCCCCAGACCTTCCCAGTAATTCTTCCCGGGACCTCACCAGTAATACTTCCAGGGACCTCCCCCGTAATACTTCCCGGGACCTTCCCAGTAATACTTCCCGAGACCTTCCCAGTAATACTTCCCGAGACCTTCCCAGTAATACTTCCCCAGACCTTCCCAGTAACACTTCCTGAGACCTTCCGAGTAATACTTCCCAGGACCTTCCCTGTAATACTTCCCGGGAACCTCCCAGTTATACTTCCCGAGACCTTCCCAGTAATACTTCCCCAGACCGTTTCAGTAATACTTCCCGGGACCTTCCCAGTAATACTTGCCCAGACCTTCCCAGTAATACTTCCCGGGACCTTCCCAGTAATACTTCCCCAGACGTTCCCATTAATACTTCTTCAGACCTTACCAGTAATACCTCCCCAGATCTTCCCAGTAATACTTCCCCAGACATTCCCAGTAATACTTCCCAGGACCTTCCCAGTAATCCTTCCCGGGACATTCCCAGTAATACTTCCCCAGACCGTCCCAGTAATCCTTCCCGGGACCTTCCAATGAATACTTCCCCAGACCTTCCCAGTAATACTTGCCCAGACCGTCCCAGTAATTCTTCCCGGGACCTTCCCAGTATTCCTTCCCTGGACCTTCCAACTAATACTTCCCCAGACCTTCCCAGTAATACTTCCCCAGACCTTCCCAGTAATACTTCCTGGGGCCTTCTCACTAATACTTCTCGGGACCTTCCCAGTAATACTTCCACAGACCTTCCCAGTCATACTTCCCCAGACCTTCCCAGTAATCCTTCCCGAGACCTTCCTAGTAATCCTTCCCAGGACCTTCCCAGTAATCCTTCCCAGGACCTTCCCAGTAATCCTTCCCGGGACATTCCCAGTAATACTTCCCCAGACCGTCCCAGTAATCCTTCCCGGGACCTTCCAACGAATACTTCCCCAGACCTTCCCAGCAATACTTCCCCAGACCTTCCCAGTAATACTTCCCAGGACCTTCCCAGTAATCCTTCCCAGGACCATCCAACTAATACTTCCCCAGACCTTCCCAGTAATACTTCCCCAGACCTTCCCAGTAATACTTCTCGAAACTTTCCCAGTAATACTTCCTGGGACTTTCCCAGTAATACTTCTCGGGACCTTCCCAGTAATACTTGCCCAGACCTTCCCAGTAATACTTTCTGGGACCTTCCCAGCAATACTTCCCCAGACCTTCCCAGTAATATTCCTTGGGAACTTCCCAGTAATACTTCCCCAGACCTTCCCAGTAATACTTCCCGAGACCTTCCCAGTACTACTTCCTGGTGCCTTCCCACTCATACTTCTCGTGACCTTCCCAGTAATACTTCCACAGACCTTCCCAGTAATACTTCCCCAGACCTTCCCAGTCATACTTCCCGGGACCTTCCCAGTAATACTTCCCGAGACCTTCCCGGTAATACTTCCCAGGACCTCCCCCGTAATACTTCCCGGGACCTTCCCAGTAATACTTCCCGAGACCTTCCCAGTAATACTTCCCCAGACCTTCCCAGTAATACTTCCCGGGACCTTCCCAGTAATACTTCCCCAGACCTTCCGAGTAATACTTCCCCAGACCTTCCCAGTAATACTTCCCGGGACCTCCCCAGTAATGCTTCCAAGGACCTCCCCCGTAATACTTCCCGGGACCTTCCCAGTAATACTAACCGAGACCTTCCCAGTAATACTTCCCCAGGCCTTCCCAGTAATACTTCCCGGGACATTCCCAGTAATACTTCCCGAGACCTTCCCAGTAATACTTCCCGGGACCTTCCCAGTAACACTTCCTGAGACCTTCCCAGTAATACTTCCCAGGACCTTCCCTGTAATACTTCCCGGGAACCTCCCAGTAATACTTCCCGAGACCTTCCCAGTAATTCTTCCCGAGACCTTCCCTGTAATACTTCCCGGGACCTTCCCAGTAACTCTTCCCGGGACCTTCCCAGTAATGCTTCCCGAGACCTGCCCAGTAATACTTTCCGGGACCTTCCCAGTAATACTTACCCAGACCTTCCCAGTAATACTTCCCGGGACCTTCCCAGTAATACTTCCCGGGAACTTCCCAGTAATGCTTCCCAAGACCTTCCATCAAATACTTCCCCAGACCTTCCGAGTAATACTTCCCCAGACCTTCCCAGGAATACTTCCCGAGACCTTCCCAGTAATTCTTCCTGGGACTTTCCCAGTAATACTTCTCGGGACCTTCCCAGTAATACTTCCTGGGGCCTTCCCACTAATACTTCTCGGGACCTTCCCAGTAATACTTCCACAGACCTTCCCAGTAATACTTCCCCAGACCTTCCCAGTCATACTTCCCCAGACCTTCCCAGTAATCCTTCCCAGGACCTTCCCAGTAATCCTTCCCGGGACCTTCCAACGAATACTTCCCCAGACCTTCCCAGCAATACTTCCCCAGACCTTCCCAGTAATACTTCCCGGGACCTTCCCAGTAATCCTTCCCAGGACCTTCCAACTAATACTTCCCCAGACCTTCCCAGTAATACTTCCCCAGACCTTCCCAGTAATACTTCCCGAAACCTTCCCAGTAATACTTCCTGGGACTTTCCCAGTAATACTTCTCGGGACCTTCCCAGTAATACTTCTGCAGACCTTCCCAGTAATACTTTCCCAGACCGTACCAGTAATACTTGCCCAGACCTTCCCAGTAATACTTCTCAGGACCTTCCCAGTAATACTTGCCCAGACCTTCCCAGTAATACTTGCTGGGACCTTCCCAGTAATACTTCCCCAGACCTTCCCAGTAATACTTCCCGAGACCTTCCCAGTACTACTTCCTGGGGCCTTCCCACTCATACTTCTCGTGACCTTCCCAGTAATACTTCCACAGACCTTCCCAGTAATACTTCCCCAGACCTTCCCAGTCATACGTCCCCAGACCTTCCCAGTCATACTTCCGGGGACCTTCCCAGTAATACTTCCCGAGACCTTCCCGGTAATACTTCCCAGGACCTCCCCAGTAATACTTCCAGGGACCTCCCCCGTAATACTTCCCTGGACCTTCCCAGTAATACTTCCCGAGACCTTCCCAGTAATACTTCCCGGGACCTTCCCAGTAGTACTTCCCGGGACCTTCCCAGTAATACTTCCCGAGACCTTCCCAGTAATACTTCCCCAGACCTTCCCAGTAATACTTCCCGGGACCTTCCCAGTAATACTTCCCGGGACCTTCCCAGTAATACTTCCCCAGACCTTCCCAGTAATACTTCCCGGGACCTCCCCAGTAATACTTCCCGGGACCTTCCCAGTAATACTTCCCGGGACCTTCCCAGTAATACTTCCCCAGACCTTCCCCGAAATACTTCCCCAGGCCTTCCCAGTAATACTTCCCGGGACCTTCCCAGTAATACTTCCTGAGACCTTCCCAGTAATACTTCCCGGGACCTTCCCAGTAACACTTCCTGAGACCTTCCCAGTAATACTTCCCAGGACCTTCCCTGTAATACTTCCCGGGAACCTCCCAGTAATACTTCCCGAGACCTTCCCGGTAATACTTCCCGAGACCTTCCCTGTAATACTTCCCGGGACCTTCCCAGTAATACTTCCCGGGACCTTCCCAGTAATGCTTCCCGAGACCTGCCCAGTAATACTTTCCGGGACCTTCCCAGTAATACTTACCCAGACCTTCCCAGTAATACTTCCCGGGACCTTCCCAGTAATACTTCCCGGGACCTTCCCAGTAATGCTTCACAAGACCTTCCCAGTAATACTTCCCGGGACCTTCCCAGTAATACTTCCCAGGACCTTCCCTGTAATACTTCCCGAGACCTTCCCAGTAATACTTCCCGGGACCTTCCCAGTAATACTTCCCGGGACCTTCCCAGTAATACTTCCCGGGTTGTGCACAAACCTGTTCGGTTCTTGCAAAGTTGGCAGAATGTAGAAGCTTCTCTCTCTCTCTCTCTGTTGTGTTATGCTGCTTCGGATAACACCGGCTGCTAATTGGTGCAGTCTTAACTAAAGGATGCTCCAGATGCTGAAATGGGTTCAAAGGACAAAGAACAAAGAAAAATTACAGCACAGGAACAGGCCCTTCGGCCCTCCAAGCCTTCGCCGATGCAGATCCTCTACCTAAAACTGTCGCCTATTTTCTAAGGATCTGTATCCCTCTGCACCCTTCCCATTCTCGGGGCTGGTTTAGCACAGGGCTAAATCGCTGGCTTTAGCAGACCAAGGCAGGCCAGCAGCATGGTTCAATTTCCGTACCAGCCTCCCTGAACAGGCGCCGGAATGTGGCGACTAGGGGCTTTTCATTTGAAGCCTACTTGTGCGAAGCGATTTTCATTTCATTTCATGTATCTGTCTCGGTACATCTTAAATGACGCTATCGTGCCCGCCTCTACCACCTTCGCCGGCAATGCGTTCCAGGCACCCACCACCCTCTGCGTAAAGAACTTTCCACGCATATCTCCCTTAAACTTTCCCCCTCTCACCTTGAACTCGTGACCCCTGGTAATTGAGTCCCCCACTCTGGGAAGAAGCACGGGAGCAATAGGTCAGAAGGTGAGAGCATTGAGGGAGAACTAGGGAATAGGGACAGTGTGGCTCTGAGGCAGAGCAGACAGGGAGAAGTTGCTGAACACAGCGGGTCTGGTGGCCTGAAGTGCATATGTTTTAATGCAAGGAGCATTACGGGTAAGGCAGATGAACTTAGAGCTTGGATTAGTACTTGGAACTATGATGTTGTTGCCATTACAGAGACCTGGTTGAGGGAAGGGCAGGATTGGCAGCTAAACGTTCCCGGATTTAGATGTTTCAGGCGGGATAGAGGGGGATGTAAAAGGGGAGGTGGAGTTGCGCCACTTGTACGGGAGAATATCACAGCTGTACTGCGAGAGGACACCTCAGAGGGCAGTGAGGCTATATGGGTAGAGATCAGGAATAAGAAGGGTGCAGTCACAATGTTGGGGGTATACTACAGGCCTCCCAACAGCCAGCGGGAGATAGAGGAGCAGATAGGTAGACGGATTTTGGAAAAGAGTAAAAACAACAGGGTTGTGGTGATGGGAGACTTCAACTTCCCAATATTGACTGGGACTCACTTAGTGCCAGGGGCTTAGACGGGGCAGAGTTTGTAAGGAGCATCCAGGAGGGCTTCTTAAAACAATATGTAGACAGTCCAACTAGGGAAGGGGTGGTACTGGACCTGGTATTGGGGAATGAGCCCGGCCAGGTGGTAGGTGTTTCAGTAGGGGAGCATTTCGGTAACAGTGACCACAATTCAGTAAGTTTTAAAGTACTGGTGGACAAGAATAAGAGTGGTCCGAGGATGAATGTGCTAAATTGGGGGAAGGCTAATTATAACAATATTAGGCGGGAACTGAAGAACATAGATTGAGGGCGGATGTTTGAGGGCAAATCAACATCTGACATGTGGGAGGCTTTCAAGTGGCAGTTGAAAGGAATACAGGACCGGCATGTTCCTGTGAGGAAGAAGGATAAATACGGCAATTTTCGGGAACCTTGGATGACGAGTAGGCCTCATCAAAAAGAAAAAGGAGGCATTTGTCAGGGCTAAAAGGCTGGGAACAGACGAAGCCTGCGTGGAATATAAGGAAAGTAGGAAGGAACTTAAGCAAGGAGTCAGGAGGGCTAGAAGGGGTCACGAAAAGTCATTGGCAAATAGGGTTAAGGAAAATCCCAAGGCTTTTTACACGTACATAAAAAGCAAGAGGGTAGCCAGGGAAAGGGTTGGCCCACTGAAGGATAGGCAAGGGAATCTATGTGTGGAGCCAGAGGAAATGGGCGAGGTACTAAATGAATACTTTGCATCAGTATTCACCAAAGAGAAGGAATTGGTAGATGTTGAGTCTGGAGAAGGGGGTGTAGATAGCCTGGGTCACATTGTGATCCAAAAAGACGAGGTGTTGGGTGTCTTAAAAAATATTAAGGTAGATAAGTCCCCAGGGCCTGATGGGATCTACCCCAGAATACTGAAGGAGGCTGGAGAGGAAATTGCTGAGGCCTTGACAGAAATCTTTGGATCCTCGCTGTCTTCAGGGGGTGTCCCGGAGGACTGGAGAATAGCCAATGTTGTTCCTCTGTTTAAGAAGGGTAGCAAGGATAATCCCAGGAACTACAGGCCGGTGAACCTTACTTCAGTGGTAGGGAAATTACTGGAGAGAATTCTTCGAGACAGGATCTACCCCCATTTGGAAGCAAATGGACGTATTAGTGAGAGGCAGCACGGTTTTGTGAAGGGGAGGTCGTGTCTCACTAACTTGATAGAGTTTTTCGAGGAGGTCACTAAGATGATTGATGCAGGTAGGGCAGTGGATGTTATCTATATGGACTTCAGTAAGGCCTTTGACAAGGTCCCTCATGGTAGACTAGTACAAAAGGTGAAGTCACACGGGATCAGGGGTGAGCTGGCAAGGTGGATACAGAACTGGCTAGGCCATAGAAGGCAGAGAGTAGCAATGGAGGGTTGCTTTTCTCATTGGAGGGCTGTGACCAGTGGTGTTCCACAGGGATCAGTGCTGGGACCTTTGCTCTTTGTGGTATATATAAATGATTTGGAGGAAAATGTAACTGGTCTGATTAGTAAGTTTGCAGACGACACAAAGGTTGGTGGAATTGCGGATAGCGATGAGGACTGTCGGAGGATACAGCAGGATTTAGATTGTCTGGAGACTTGGGCGGAGAGATGGCAGATGGAGTTTAATCCGGACAAATGTGAGGTAATGCATTTTGGAAGGTCTAATGCAGGTAGGGTGTATACAGTGAATGGTAGAACCCTCAAGAGTATTGAAAGTCAAAGAGATCTAGGAGTACAGGTCCACAGGTCATTGAAAGGGGCAACACAGGTGCAGAAGGTAGTCAAGAAGGCATACGGCATGCTTGCCTTCATTGGCCGGGGCATTGAGTATAAGAATTGGCAAGTCATGTTGCAGCTGTATAGAACCTTAGTTAGGCCACACTTGGAGTATAGTGTTCAATTCTGGTCGCCACACTACCAGAAGGATGTGGAGGCTTTAGAGAGTGGGCAGAAGAGATTTACCAGAATGTTGCCTGGTATGGAGGGCATTGGCTATGAGGAGCGGTTGAATAAACTCGGTTTGTTCTAACTGGAACGAAGGAGGTTGAGGGGAGACCTGATAGAGGTATACAAAATTATGAGGGGCATAGACAGAGTGGATAGTCAGAGGCTTTTCCCCAGGGTAGAGGGGTCAATTACTAGGGGGCATAGGTTTAAGGTGAGAGGGGCAAGGTTTAGAGTAGATGTACGAGGCAAGTTTTTTACGCAGAGGGTAGTGGGTGGCTGGAACTCACTACCGGAGGAGGTGGTGGAAGCAGGGACGATAGGGACATTTAAGGGGCATCTTGACAAATACATGAATAGGATGGGAATAGAGGGATACGGACCCAGGAAGTGTAGAAGATTGTAGTTTAGTCGGGCAGCATGGTCGGCACGGGCTTGGAGGGCCGAAGGGCCTGTTCCTGTGCTGTACATTTCTTTGTTCTTTGTTCTTGCTATCCACCCTGTCAATACCTCTCATGAGTTTGTAGACCTCAATGAGGTCCCCCCTTAACCTCCGTCTTTCTAATGAAAATATTCCTAATCTACTCAACCTCTCTTCATAACTAGCACCCTCCATACCAGGCACCATCCTGGTGAACCTCCTCTGCACCCTCTCCAAAGCATCCACACCCTTCTGGTAATGTGGCGACCAGAACTGCACGCAGTATTCCAAATGTGGCCGAACCAAAGTCCTATACAACTGTAACATGACCTGCCAACTCTTGTACTCAATACCCCTTCCGATGAAGGAAAGCATGCCGTATGCCTTCTTGACCACTCTATCGACCTGCGCAGCCACCTTCAGGGTACAATGGACCTGAACACCCAGATCTCTCTGTACATCAATTTTCCCCAGGGCTTTTTCATTTACCATATAGTTCGCTCTTGAATTGAATCTTCCAAAATGCATCACCTCGTATTTGCCCGGATTGAAATCCATCTGCCATTTCTCCGCCCAACTCTCCTATCTATCTATATTCTGCTGTATTCTCTGACAGTCCCCTTCACTATCTGCTACTCCACCAATCTTAGTGTCATCTGCAAACTTGCTAATCAGACCACCTATACCTTCCTCCAGATCATTTATGTATATCACAAACAACAGTGGTCCCAGCACGGATCCCTGTGGAACACCACTGGTCACAGTTCTCCATTTTGAGAAGCTCACTTCCACAACGATTCTCTGTCTCCTGTTGCCCAACCAGTTCTTTATCCATCTCGCTAGTACACCCTAGACCCCATGAGACTTCACTTTCTCCATCAGCCTGCCGTGGGGAACCTTATCAAACGCCTTACTGAAGTCCATGTAAATGACATCTACAGCCCTTCCCTCATCAATCAACTTTGTCACTTCCTCAAAGAATTCTACTAAGTTGGTAAGACATGACCTTCCCTGCACAAAACCATGTTGCCTATCACTGATAAGCCCATTTTCTTCCAAATGTGAATAGATCCTATCCCTCAGTATCTTCTCCAGCAGCTTCCCTACCACTGACGTCAGGCTCACCGGTCTATCATTACCTAGATTATCCCTGCTACCCTTCTTAAACAAGGGGACACCATTAGCAATTCTCCAGTCCTCTGGTACCTCACCTGTGTTCAAGGATACTGCAAAGATATCTGTTAAGGTCCCAGCTATTTCCTCTCTGACTTCCCTCAGTAACCTGGGATAGATCCCATCCGGACCTGGGGACTTGTCCACCTTAATGCCTTTCAGAATACCCAACACATCCTCCCTCCTTATGCTGACTTGACCTAGAGTAATCAAACATCCATCCCTAACCTCAACATCTGTCATGTCCCTCTCCTCGGTGAATACCGATGCAAAGTACTCGTTCAAAATCTCACCCATTTTCTCTGATTCCATGCATAACTTTCCTCCTTTGTCCTTGAGTGGGCCAATCCTTTCTCTAGTTACCCTCTTGCTCCTTATCTATGAATAAAAGGCTTTGGGATTTTCCTTAACCCTTTTTGCTAAAGATATTTCATGACCCCTGTTAGCCCTCTTGATTCCTCGTTTCAGATTGGTCCTACATTCCCGATATTCTTCCAAAGCTTCGTCTGTCTCCAGTCGCTTAGACCTTATGTATGCTTCCTTTTTCCTCTTAGCTAGTCTCACAATTTCACCTGTCATCCATGGTTCCCTAGTCTTGCCATTTCTATCCCTCATTTTCACAGGGACATGTCTGCCCTGCACTCTAATTAACCTCTCTTTAAAAGCCTCCCACATATCAAATGTGGATTTACCTTCAAAGAGCTGCTCCCAATCCACATTCCCTAGCTCCCGCCGAATTTTGGCATAGTTGGCCTTCCCCCAATTTTGCACTCTTCCTTTAGGACCACTCTCATCTTTGTTCATGAGTATTCTAAAACTTTCCGAATTGTGATCACTATTCCCAAAGTAATCCCCGACTGAAACTTCAACCACCTGGCTGGGCTCATTCCTCAACACCAGGTCCAGTATGGCCCCTTCCCGAGTTGGACTATTTACATACTGCTCGACAAAACCCTCCTGGATGCTCCTTACAAATTCTGCTCCATCTAGACCTCTGACACTAAGTGTATCCCAGTCAATGTTGGGAAAATTAAATCTCCGATCACCACCACCCTGTTGCTCCTACATCTTTCCATAATCTGTTTACATATTTGTACCTCTATCTCACGCTCGCTGTTGGGAGGTCTGTAGTACAGCCCCAACATTGTTACCGCACCCGTACTATTTCTGAGCTCTGCCCATATCGCCTCACTGCTCGAGTCCTCCATAGTGCCCTCCTTCAGCACAGCTGTGATATCTTCTCTGACCAGTAATGCATCTCCTCCACCCCTTTTGCCTCCCTCTCTATCCCGCCTGAAGCATCGATATCCTGGGATATTTAGTGGCCAATCATGCCCTTCCCTCAACCAAGTCTCAGTAATAGCAATAACATCATACTCCCAGGTACTAATCCAAGCCCTAAGTTCATCTGCCTTACCTACTACACTTCTTGCATTAAAACAAATGCACTTCAGACCACCAGTCCCTTTGCGTTCATCATCTGCTCCCTGCCTACTCTTCCCCTTAGTCACGCTGACTTCATGATCTAGTTCCTTACAGGCTTTAGTTACTACCTCCTTACTGTCCACTAACCTCCTCATTTGGTTCCCATCCCCCTGCCACATTAGTTTAAACCCTCCCCAACAGCGTCAGCAAAAGCACCCCCAAGGACATTGGTTCCAGCCCGGCCCAGGTGTAGACCGTCCAATTTGTAGTAGTCCCACCTCCCCCAGAACCGGTCCCAATGTCCCAAAAATCTGGACCCCTCCCTCCTGCACCATGTCTCAAGCCACGCATTCATCCTGCCTATTCTTTCATTTCTACTCTGACTACCACGTGGCACAGGTAGCAATCCTGAGATTACTACCTCTGAGGTCCGACTTTTTAACTTGGCTCCTAACTCCCTAAATTCTGCTTGTAGGACCTCATCCCGTTTTTTACCTATATCATTGGTGCCTATATGCACCACGACAACTGGCTGTTCACCCTCCTAATCTACATTGGAGAGACTCCACCCAGACTGGGTGACCACTTTGCAGAACACCTCCAGTCCGCCCACAAGCAGGGCCCAGGCCTTCCTGTTGCTGCCATTTTAACTCACCGTCCTGACCTCACGTCCCCATGTCCGTCCTTGACCTGCTGTAACATTGAGTTCAACAACTCAGACTGTGAACTCTTTCATGCACCTTTACCCCATATTCATTTCTATCAATTTATTTTCATTTCCTCCATCAATCCATTTCTCCCTCACCATTTGGTCCTCTAAGGCCATCGTTGACACACTGTTTCCCTCTGTTCTGCCATAAACACAGTCTGATCTCTGAATGTGCTGCTATCAGCTCCCTTCTGAGTCATTGTCACAGTCATAATATACATCTATGTATGTAATTGAGTGCAGACAGGCAGTGACTGACACACAGGATGACCAGTAAGCACACAGAGCAGAGCAGCCAATCACCAGACAGGACACGACCACTATAAAGCCAGAGGGCACCAGTTTTCCTGCACTCTCGGGACCCAGCCTCGGAGACATTCAGAGTTTGTGAGCTGGCCAGTGCAAACACCATGTGGTAGCTAGTAAGTCTGGTTAGGCTAGTATCAGGTCTCCAGTCAAGTCAGGATAGTGTCAACCCACAGTTGAACATGTATAATAGTTTGGATGTTAAATAAAATTGTGTTGCATCTTATGAAGTGTTGGAGGTCTGTCTCTCGCTACACTGCATCAAGTGCCGTCCACATCGACCCAGCCTACATACACGCTGACAATGTCATAATTTGGTCCACACCTCCTCAAGAACACATCGATCGCCTCAAGCAGGTATTCCACAGAATCCATGAGCATGGCCTCCGACTCAACAGAGCCAAGTACTCGTTCAGTCACCCAGAATTCATCGCCCGCCGCAAAGACTAAACTTATAGACTGAACTTTTGCACAATTTTGTTACCTTATCGTTTTGACCTCTGTAAATATCGTGTTACCGTTTCATCTGCCCTATATCTGCACTAGCGACACCTTCCTATGTACATAAGTTCATTTTAGCACATTCTGTATATAGTCACGCACATATACACAGCCACACGCACAAGCACCTTAATATTTATTATCTAAACACAAACAATTAAAAAAAGGGGGGGAGATGTCATAATACACATCTATGTATATAATGGAGTGCAGACAGGCAGTGATTGACACACAGGATGACCAGTAAGCACACAGAACAGAGCAGCCAATCACCAGACAGGACACAACCACTATAAAGCCAGAGGGCACCAGTTTTCCCGCACTCTCGGGACCCAGCCTCGGAGACATTCAGAGTCCGTGAGCTGGCCAGTGCAAACACCATGTGGTAGCTAGTTAGTCTGGTTAGGCTAGTATCAGGTCTCCAGTCAAGTCAGGATAGTGTCAACCCACAGTTGAACATATATAATAGTTTAGATGTTAAATAAAATCGTGTTGCATCTTATCAAGTGTTGGAGGTCTGTCTCTCGCTACATTGCATCAAGTGCCGTCCACATCGACCCAGCCTACCCAACACATCAGTCACCACCATTTCCAATCCCTCCGTCTATTTCTCCAGGACATCTTTGTCAATCTCCCCCGAACACTCCGGGTGCTCCGGTTTCCTCCCACATCCAAGGATGAGCAGGTTCGGTGGAATAGCCTTGACAAATTGCCCCTTAGTGTCCAGAGGTTAGGTGGGTTATGGGTACAGGGCGGGAGCTTGGGCCTGGGTAAGGTGCTCTTTCCCAGTGTCAGTGCAGACTCGATGGGCCGAATGGCCTCCTTCTGCACTGATTCTACAAACACAAATCCCCCCAAAAACCAAATGTTACAAGGAAAGTGACGGCAAAAAGCCCTGCGGTGCTTTTAAAATCTTCTGACAATAATCTAAATTAAAACACACAAACATTTTTCAGCATACTGCACGGAAAGTGATATAATAATATAGCCCAGATTTAAATAGTTTCACAGACTTAAAACAAATAATAAAACCTATGTTCACTTATAAATAATCACCTTTAAAACATAAAAAAATTAAAATTATTTTAAAAGAATCAACAGAAACAGTGATGCCTGTTTCAAAGAAAGATTTTTAAAAACTGTGAAGAAAATTTCTACATACCTTGAAAACTCTTGTTAAAATAGTTTCCTGAATTTTTCAATATGAATCTACTGTTTAGGGCAGCACGGTGGCACAGTGGTTAGCACTGCTGCATCACGGCGCTGAGGTCCCGGGTTCGATCCCGGCTCTGGGTCACTGTCCGTGTGGAGTTTGCACGTTCTCCCAGTGTCTGCGTGGGTCTCACCCCCACAACCCAAAGATGTGCAGGGTAGGTGGATTGAACGCGCTGAATTGCCCCTTAATTGGGAAAAATGAATTGGGTACTCTAAATTAAAAAATAAATGAATAAATCTACTGTTCAAATGCCTGCCCTTAATGGGCGGTCCCAAGCTGGCCTGCCCCTAGTCACCACATTCCGGCACCTGTTCGGGTACACAGAGGGAGAATTCAGAATGTCCAATTCACCAACAGCACGTCTTTCGGGACTTGTGGGAGGAAACCGGAGCACCCGGAGGAAACCCACGCAGACACGGTGAGAACGTGCAGACTCCGCACAGACAGTAACACAAGTCGGGAATCGAACCTGGGACCCTGGCGCTGTGAAGCCACAGTGCTAACCAGTGTGCTACCTTGCAGCCCAACCTTGTCGACAACTCCCACACCCCAAGAAGCAATAATAAATACCATGTGACCACAATCTGCAATGGCCCAACCAAATATGTTCCTGGTTAAAGTTTTTTTACAGCTTCATTTTCCTGCAGGATTGAGGAGCAATGGAACAATTTCAAATATAAAAATCAGCTCCACCTATTGCTCTGAAATGTGGGCCCTGTAAATGTCCCGATGGACAATTGAAATGAGGTTTCAGATCTGCCTTTGGGGCAGTTTTACTTCAGTGGTCAGTGGGTGCCCCAGATCTCCCGGACATTTCCAATGACCTTGTTATTGAGTGAGGCACTCAGCTGATGTGATGACTTTGCATTGACAGAGCCACACACCATCGCCTGGCCTCTCTTCACAGTAACATTTACATGGTGCTTTGCAACTTCTGATGTTGAACTCATGGGAGACGAAGAAAAACATTGTCACAAGCTCAAAGTGACTTCACCTGCACCTGGACAAAGTAAATTGCTGAATTTTCTACCCTGATATTCAAAATGGAGCTGTAATTCTCTCTGACTCTTTATTCCCGGGATTAGTTACACAGATTGTCACAAGCCAGAAGCTGACAGGAATGAGGAGGTGGGTGGCGGGTGTGAGTGTGATTCCTCACAGCAGAGACTGGAGGGAATGATCCCTGGCATCCGGAAAGGGGGCAGGGAAAATATCTGGGTTATTGCAGCTGGGAAAGGTGAAGAGAATTCTGCACCAAAGAATGGCCAAGAGTTTCGATTGTGCCCTGGAGTGACTCAAATAGACCAGGGACTCTGATTGGACAGACAGTCGGCGGGGATTGAACTATCTGTTCCTGCCCCCCTGTCCAATAGGAGCCCTTCACAACATTAAAAAGATGTAACACCTGTCCTTCTCGCAGCCACCATGGCACTTCGAGGGGGTTTGTGCCTCTTGATCTCACAAATGGTGTCAATGCCTCATTGTGACTGTCGGCAGTTAAACCAGCAGCAGAGATGTCTCTGCACCCCAGCATTGAAATGTTCAAGAGGACCCTGCCTGTCTCCAGCGGATCGTTGGTGAAGCGAACGTGGAGTTTGGCCTGGAATAGATCGACAGCAAGTCAATAAGTTTCTCTTTCATAGAACACAGCACATCGAACATTACAGCGCAGTACAGGCCCTTCAGCCCTCGATGTTGCGCCGACCTGTGAAACCACTCTAAAGCCCATCTACACTATTCCCTTATCGTCCATATGTCTATCCAATGACCATTTAAATGCCCTTAGTGTTGGCGAGTCCACTACTGTTGCAGGCAGAGCATTCCACACCCTTACTACTCTCTGAGTAAAGAACCTACCTCTGACATCTGTCCTATATCTATCTCCCCTCAATTTAAACTATGTCCCCTCGTGCTAGACATCACCATCCGAGGAAAAAGGCTCTCACTGTCCACCCTATCCAATCCTCTGATCATCTTGTATGCCTCAATTAAGTCACCTCTTAACCTTCTTCTCTCTAATGAAAACAGCCTCAAGTCCCTCAGCCTTTCCTCATAAGATCTTCCCTCCATACCAGGCAACATTCTGGTAAATCTCTCTGCACCCTTTCCAATGCTTCCACATCCTTCCTATAATGCGGCGACCAGAATTGCACGCAATACTCCAAATGCGGCCGCACCAGAGTTTTGTACAGCTGCAACATGACCTCATGGCTCCGAAACTCAATCCCTCTACCAATAAAAGCTAACACACCGTACGCCTTCTTAACAACACTCAACCTGGGTGGCAAATTTCAGGGATCTATGTACATGGACACCGAGATCTCTCTGCTCATCCACACTGCCAAGAATCTTACCATTAGCCCAGTACTCTGTCTTCCTGTTATTCCTTCCAAAATGAATCACCTCACACTTTTCTGCATTAAACTCCATTTGCCACCTCTCAGCCCAGCGCTGCAGCTTATCTATGTCCCTCTGTAACTTGTAACATCCTTCCGCACTGTCCACAACTCCACCGACTTTAGTGTCATCTGCAAATTTACTCACCCATCGTTCTACGCCCTCCTCCAGGTTATTTATAAAAATGACAAACAGCAGTGGCCCCAAAACAGATCCTTGTGGTACACCACTAGTAACTAGACTCCAGGTTGAACATTTCCCATCAACCACCACCCTTTGTCTTCTTACAGCTAGCCAATTTCTGATCCAAACTGCTAAATCATCCTGAATCCCATGCCTCCCTATTTTCTGCAATAGCCTACCGTGGGGAACTTTATCAAACGCTTTACTGAAATCCATATACACCACATCAACTGCTTTACCCTCGTCCACCTGTTTGGTCACCTTCTCAAAGAACTCAATAAGGTTTGTGAGGCACGACCTACCCTTCACAAAACCGTGTTGACTATCTCTAATCAAATTATTCCCTTCCAGATGATTATACACCCTATCTCTTAGAAACCTTTCCAAGACTTTGCCCACAACAGAAGTAAGGCTCACTGGTCTATAGTTACCGGGATAGTCTCTACTCCCCTTCTTGAACAAGGGGACAACATTTGTTTACCTCCAGTCTTCTGGCACTATTCCTGTAGACAAAGATGACTTAAAGATCAAAGCCATAGACTCAGCAATCTCCTCCCTAGCTTCCCAGAGAATCCTAGGATAAATCCCATCTGGCCCAGGGGACTTATCTATTTTCACCCTTTCCAGAATTGTTAACACCTCCTCTTTATGAACCTCAAGCCCTTCTTGTCTAGTAGCCTGAATCTCAGTATTCTCCTCAACAACATTGTCTTTTTCCTGTGTGAATGCTGACGATAAATATTCATTTAGCACCTGTCCTATCTCCTCGGACTCCATGCACAACTTCCCAATGCTGTCCTTGACTGGCCCTACTCTTACCCTAGTCATTCTTTTATTCCTGACAAATCTATAGAAAGCTTTAGGGTTATCCTTGATCCTACCTGCCAAAGACTTCTCATGTCCCCTCCTGGCTCTTCTTAGCTCTCTCTTTAGGTCCTTCCTAGCTAACCTGTGACTCTGAGGGGTAATAGATATAGGACAGAGGTCAGAGGTAGGTTCTTTACGCAAAGAGTAGTGAGGCCGTGGAATGCCCTACCTGCAACAGTAGTGAATTCGCCAACATTGAGGGCATTTAAAAGTTTATTGGATAAACATATGGATGATAATGGCATACTGTAGGTTAGATGGCTTTTGTTTCATAGAACATAGAACATAGAACAATACAGCGCAGTACAGGCCCTTCGGCCCACGATGTTGCACCGAAACAAAAGCCATCTAACCTACACTATGCCATTATCATCCATATGTTTATCCAATAAACTTTTAAATGCCCTCAATGTTGGCGAGTTCACTACTGTAGCAGGTAGGGCATTCCACGGCCTCACTACTCTTTGCGTAAAGAACCTACCTCTGACCTCTGTCCTATATCTATTACCCCTCAGTTTAAAGTTATGTCCCCTCGTGCCAGCCATATCCATCCGCGGGAGAAGGCTCTCACTGTCCACCCTATCCAACCCCCTGATCATTTTGTATGCCTCTATTAAGTCACCTCTTAACCTTCTTCTCTCCAACGAAAACAACCTCAAGTCCGTCAGCCTTTCCTCATAAGATTTTCCCTCCATACCAGGCAACATCCTGGTAAATCTCCTCTGCACCCGCTCCAAAGCCTCCACGTCCTTCCTATAATGCGGTGACCAGAACTGTACGCAATACTCCAAATGCGGCCGTACCAGAGTTCTGTACAGCTGCAACATGACCTCCCGACTCCGGAACTCAATCCCTCTACCAATAAAGGCCAACACTCCATAGGCCTTCGTCACAACCCTATCAACCTGGGTGGCAACTTTCAGGGATCTATGTACATGGACACCTAGATCCCTCTGCTCAGCCACACTTTCAAGAACTTTACCATTAGCCAAATATTCCGCATTCCTGTTATTCCTTCCAAAGTGAATCACCTCACACTTCTCTACATTAAACTCCATTTGCCACCTCTCAGCCCAGCTCTGCAGCTTATCTATATCCCTCTGTAACCTGCTACATCCTTCCACACTATCGACAACACCACCGACTTTAGTATCATCTGCAAATTTACTCACCCACCCTTCTGTGCCTTCCTCTAGGTCATTGATAAAAATGACAAACAGCAACGGCCCCAGAACAGATCCTTGTGGTACTCCACTTGTGACTGTACTCCATTCTGAACATTTCCCATCAACCACCACCCTCTGTCTTCTTTCAGCTAGCCAATTTCTGATCCACATCTCTAAATCACCCTCAATCCCCAGCCTCCGTATTTTTTGCAATAGCCTACCGTGGGGAACCTTATCAAACGCTTTGCTGAAATCCATATACACCACATCAACTGCTCTACCCTCGTCTACCTGTTCAGTCACCTTCTCAAAGAACTCAATAAGGTTTGTGAGGCATGACCTACCCTTCACAAAGCCATGCTGACTATCCCTGATCATAACATTCCTATCTAGATGATTATAAATCTTGTCCCTTATAATCCCCTCCAAGACTTTACCCACTACAGACGTGAGGCTCACCGGTCTATAGTTGCCGGGGTTGTCTCTGCTCCCCTTTTTGAACAAAGGGACCACATTTGCTGTCCTCCAGTCCTCTGGCACTATTCCTGTAGCCAATGATGACATAAAAATCAAAGCCAAAGGTCCAGCAATCTCTTCCCTGGCCTCCCATAGAATCCTAGGATAAATCCCATCAGGTCCCGGGGACTTATCTATTTTCAGCCTGTCCAGAATTGCCAACACCTCTTCCCTACGTACCTCAATGCCATCTATTCTATTAGCCTGGGACTCAGCATTCTCCTCCACAACATTATCTTTTTCCTGAGTGAATACTGACGAAAAATATTCATTTAGTATCTCGCCTATCTCTTCAGACTCCACACACAATTTCCCATCCCTGTCCTTGACTGGTCCTACTCTTTCCCTAGTCATTCGCTTATTCCTGACATACCTATAGAAAGCTTTTGGGTTTTCCTTGATCCTTCCTGCCAAATACTTCTCATGTCCCCTCCTTGCTCGTCTTAGCTCTCTCTTTAGATCCTTCCTCGCTACCTTGTAACTATCCATCGCCCCAACCGAAACTTCACACTTCATCTTCACATAGGCCTCCTTCTTCCTCTTAACAAGAGATTCCACTTCCCTGGTAAACCACGGTTCCCTCGCTCGACGCCTTCCTCCCTGTCTGACCGGTACATACTTATCAAGAACACGCAGTAGCTGATCCTTGAACAAGCCCCACTTATCCAGTGTGCCCAACACTTGCAGCCTACTTCTCCACCTTATCCCCCCCAAGTCACGTCTAATGGCATCATAATTGCCCTTGCCCCAGCTATAACTCTTGCCCTGTGGTGTATACTTATCCCTTTCCATCATTAACGTAAACGTCACCGAATTGTGGTCACTGTCCCCAAAGTGCTCTCCTACCTCCAAATCCAACACCTGGCCTGGTTCATTACCCAAAACCAAATCCAACGTGGCCTCGCCTCTTGTTGGCCTGTCAACATATTGTTTCAGGAAACCCTCCTGCACACACTGTACAAAAAACGACCCATCTATTGTACTCGAACTATATCTTTTCCAGTCAATATTTGGAAAGTTAAAGTCTCCCATAATAACTACCCTGTTACTTTCGCTCATATCCAGAATCATCTTCGCCATCCTTTCCTCTACATCCCTAGAACTATTAGGAGGCCGATAAAAAACTCCCAACAGGGTGACCTCTCCTTTCCTGTTTCTAACTTCAGCCAATACTACCTCGGAAGAAGAGTCCCCATCTAGCATCCTCTCCGCCACCGTAATACTGCTCTTGACTAGCAGCGCCACACCTCCCCCTCTTTTGCCTCCTTCTCTGAGCTTACTAAAACACCTAAACCCCGGAACCTGCAACATCCATTCCTGTCCCTGCTCTATCCATGTCTCCGAAATGGCCACAACATCGAAGTCCCAGGTACCAACCCATGCTGCCAGTTCCCCTACCTTGTTTCGTATACTCCTGGCATTGAAGTAGACACACTTCAAACCACCTACCTGAACGCTGGCCCCCTCCTGCGATGTCAAATCTGTGCTCCTGACCTCTATACTCTCATTCTCCCTTACCCTAAAACTACAATCCAGGTTCCCATGCCCCTGCTGCATTAGTTTAAACCCCCCCAAAGAGCACTAACAAATCTCCCCCCCAGGATATTTGTGCCCCTCAGGTTCAGATGTAGACCATCCTGTCTGTAGAGGTCCCACCTTCCCCAGAAAGAGCCCCAGTTATCCAAAAATCTGAAACCCTCCCGCCTGCACCATCCCTGTAGCCACGTGTTTAAATGCTCTCTCTCCCTATTCCTCATCTCACTATCACGTGGCACGGGCAACAACCCAGAGATAACAACTCTGTTTGTTCTAGTTCTGAGCTTCCATCCTAGCTCCCTGAAAGCCTGCCTGACATCCTTGTCCCCTTTCCTACCTATGTCGTTGGTGCCAATGTGGACCACGACTTGGGGCTGCTCCCCCTCCCCCCTAAGGACCCGGAAAACACGATCCGAGACATCACGTACCCTTGCACCTGGGAGGCAACATACCAAACGTGAGTCTCTCACGCTCCCACAAAATCTCCTATCTGTGCCCCTGACTATAGAGTCCCCAATTACTAATGCTCTGCTCCTCTCCCCCCTTCCCTTCTGAGCAACAGGGACAGACTCCGTGCCAGAGGCCCGTACCCCATGGCTTACCCCTGGTAAGTCGTCCCCCCCACAAGTATCCAAAGCGGTATACTTGTTTCTCAGGGGAACGACCGCAGGGGATCCCTGCACTGACTGCTTTTTCCCAGTCCCTCTTACAGTTACCCACCTATCTCCAATCTTTGGTGTAACTAATTCCCTGAAGCTGCTATCTATGACCCCTTCTGCCTCCCGAATGATCCGAAGTTCTTCCAACTCCAGCTCCAGTTCCCTAACTCGGTCTTGGAGGAGCTGGAGATGGCAGCACTTCCTGCAGGTAAAATCAGCAGGGACACTAACTGCATCCCTCACCTCAAACATCCTGCAGGAGGAACATTGCACTCCCTTCCCTGCCATTCCTCTAACTTTCTACCAAGATCTGGCTAACAACTAAATTAAATTTTTATAAAAAATAATAATAATATAATAAAATATGGTACTTACCTCAGACCAATGGGTTTTATTATTAGGTTAGAGGAGGAGGGCGGGTGGGAGACACTACACGTGTAGTGTCTCGGGTTTCCTCTCCACCAGAATTTATTGGGGAGGGTCTTCCCAGACGTCCGCGGGTCGACTTCCTGTTCCCGCCTAAAACACTAATTTAAAGAAAAGAGAAAAAGTCTCAGCTCCCGCTGAAACTGACTCACCAGCTGCTCTCACGCCGCCGAAATCGACTGGCCTGCCCCTGCAAAGAGAAGTGCTTTTAAAGGTTGACTTACCTCCCAGCACCCTCCTTCCGAAATGCTCCCGCTGAAACTGACTAACCAGCTGCTCTCACGCCACCGAAATCGACTGGCCTGCCCCTGCAAAGAGAAGTGCTTTTAAAGGTTGACTTACCTCCCAGCACCCTCCTTCCGCAATGCTCCCGCTGAAACTGACTAACCAGCTGCTCTCACGCCACCGAAATCGAATTTCGGTACAACATCGTGGGCCGAGGGGCCTGTACTGCGCTGTATCGTTCTATGTTCTTGAGCGCCCTAACGGAACCTTCACGTCTCATCTTTACATAAGCCTCCTTCTTCCTCTTGACAAGTGTTTCGACTGCTTTAGTGAACCACGGTTACCTCTCTCAACCACTTCCTCCCTGCCTGACAGGTACATACTTATCAAGGACACGCAGTGGCTGTTGCTTGAACAAGCTCCACATTTGTGGGCAGCACGGTAGCATTGCGGAGAGCATAATTTCTTCACAGCTCCAGGGTCCGAGGTTCGATTCCGGCTTGGGTCTCTGTCTGTGCGGAGTCTGCACATCCTCCCCGTGTGTGCGTGGGTTTCCTCCGGGTGCTCCAGTTTCCTCCCACAGTCCAAAGATGTGCAGGTTAGGTGGATTGGCCATGATAAATTGGCCTTGGTGTCCAAAATTGCCCTTAGTGTTGGGTTGGGTTATGGGGATAGGGTGGAGGTGTTGACCTTGGGTAGGGTGCTCCTTCCATGAGCCGGTGCAGACCCGATGGGCCGAATGGCCTCCTTTTGTACTGTAAATTCTATGATCTATGATTTCAATTGTGCACATCCCCTGCAATTTCTCTCCCCATCCGATACATCCTAAGTCTTGTCTCATCGCATCATAATTGCCTTTCCCCCACTTATAACTCTTGCCCTGCAGTATATACCTATCCCTTTCCATCGCTAAAGTAAACGTAATCGAATTGTGGTCACTATCACCAAAGTGCTCACCTACCTCCAAATCTAACACCTGTCTGGTTCATTACCCAGTACCAAATCCAATATGGCCTCGCCTCTCATTGGCCTATCTACATACTGTGTCAGGAAACCCTCCTGCACACATTGGACAAAAACGGACCCATCTAAAGTACTCGAACTATAGCGTTTCCAGTCAATATTTGGAAAGTTAAAGTCCCCCATAACAACTACCCTGTTACTTTCGCTCCTATCCAGAATCATCTTTGCAATCCTTTCCTCTACATCTCTGGAACTTTTCAGAGGCCTGTAGAAACTCCTAACAGGGTGACCTCTCCTTTCCTGTTTCTAACCGCAGCCCATACTACCTCAGTAGATGAGTCCTTATCAAACGTCCATTCTGCCACCGTAATACTGTCCTTGACTAACAATGCCACTCCTCCCCCTCTTTTACCACCTTCCCTGAGCTTACTGAAATATCTAAACCCCGGCACCTGCAACAACCATTCCTGTCCCTGCTCTATCCACGTCTCTGAAATGGCCACAACATCGAAGTCCCAGGTACCAACCCATGCCGCAAGTTCACCCACCTTATTCCGGATGCTCCTGGCATTGACGTAGACGCACTTTAAACCACCTTCCTGCCTGCCCGTACACTCCTGCAACTTTGAAACCTTACTCATGACCTCACTACTCTCAACCTCCTGTATACTGGAGCTACAATTCAGGTTCCCAAGCCCCTGCTGAACTAGTTTAAACCCTCCCGAAGAGCATTAGCAAATTTTTCTTTCGGCCTTATTCCCCCCCCCCCCCCCCCCCCCCCCCCCCCCCCGGTAACTACGTTGTGGGTTGGGAGGTGTAGGGTTCTGGAGGAGGTGATAAAAGTCGGGGTGTTGTCTGAGATACCGACACAGCTGATCCCAATCCTGTCCTCATTAAATCCCCGTGTGGAGTTTGTAGAGCAGAGGTCAGTGGATTCCAGCAGGAACAGGAACACTGCTGCTTTAATTTTTCCCTTTCCCAGACAAGGAATAAATCGTTGACACAACTGGCAGCAGGTTGAGATTAGAGACGTCCTCACAGACGCAGGTTAAAGGTGGGACATTCCTGTTCAGATATGTTTCAGTTCCACATCCCAGGACAACTTCCCCTCACAGAGATCACAGGAGAGGCTGGAATCTCCCCTTGGGCAGTAATACAATCTGAGATATAGGGAATCGCGGCTCCTTTTACACCCACCCGATTGTGTCAATCAGCGGGAAAAGGATTGGTCTTCACGCTGACACCTGGGACATTCTCTCTATAACAATACAGGGTCAGTGAGAGGGCCGGCCCTGCTATTGGATACTCAGATACTGGAATCAGAAATCACCTTCTTAAACATTCACATTTCAGGGAATGGACACAGCCCCGATCAGCACAGGGGGAACATTATTCCGAGATTTCCCCCATCAGTTTTAAAGACAGCTCTGTGATCACAGGGATATTTTATTCCCCACCTTACAGAGATAGCAGAACAATTGTCGCAGTTAAGTTAGTGAGAGACAGATAAAGGCAGAGCATTTGCTGCGATGTTTGTGCCAGCTCATTTTACTCTGGACACTGAGAGACAGAAAGACATTTAGTCGATGTTTGTTTGATGATCAGGTTTGATTTTGGGCCTTGTGGAAACATTTGACTCCAGTTGTTTTTGTGAATCGAGTTTGGACAATAAGATTCTGGAATAACATTGGGTTGAACAACAAATCCACTCTTGTCCTTTGTTCATCTCGTGAGTAGCGTCACCGGGGAAACGGGTTTCAATAGAAACTGGTCAAAGAGACGAACATTTCAGACAACAGGAGGGATAAATGGGTCTGTTTTGGACCGGGAAATGGAATCACTGTCAGAGACACAACTATTTACAATCTCGATCAATGATTTGGGTGAAGGGACTAAATGTCAGGCAGCTCAATTTGCTGATCGCACCAAGATCGGTGGGAGAGTCAGAGAGAATTACAGCTCCATTTTGAATATCAGGGTAGAAAATTCAGCAATTTACTTTGTCCAGGTGCAGGTGAAGTCACTTTGAGCTTGTGACAATGTTTTTCTTCGTCTCCCATGAGTTCAACATCAGATGTTGCAAAGCACCATGTAAATGTTACTGTGAAGAGAGGCCAGGCGATGGTGTGTGGCTCTGTCAATGCAAAGTCATCACATCAGCTGAGTGCCTCACTCAATAACAAGGTCATTGGAAATGTCCGGGAGATCTGGGGCACCCACTGACCACTGAAGTAAAACTGACCCAAAGGCAGATCTGAAACCTCATTTCAATTGTCCATCGGGACATTTACAGGGCCCACATTTCAGAGCAATAGGTGGAGCTGATTTTTATATTTGAAATTGTTCCATTGCTCCTCAATCCTGCAGGAAAATGAAGCTGTAAAAAAACTTTAAACAGGAACATATTTGGTTGAGTCATTGCAGATTGTGGTCACATGGTATTTATTATTGCTTCTTGGGATGTGGGAGTTGTCGACAAGGTTGGTTTTTATGACCCTTTCCTTGGTGTTCGAAGATGGCGATGAGCCCTGTTTGTAAACGCTGCGTTCCATGTGGTGCAGATACACCAACATCGTTAAGTTCTCAGTTCCAGGATTTCAAGCCAGCGTCAGTGGGAAAATGGTTCCAGCGTCCCGGTCTGCGCAGGTTCCAGCGTCCCGGTCTGCGCAGGCTCCAGCGTCCCGGTCTGCGCAGGCTCCAGCCCCGGTCTGCGCAGTCTCCAGCGTCCCGGTCTGCGCAGGCTCCAGCCCCGGTCTGCGCAGGCTCCAGCCCCGGTCTGCACAGGCTCCAGCCCCGGTCTGCGCAGGCTCCAGCGTCCCGGTCTGCGCAGGCTCCAGCGTCCCGGTCTGCGCAGGCTCCAGCGTCCCGGTCTGCGCAGGCTCCAGCCCCGGTCTGCGCAGGCTCCAGCCCCGGTCTGCGCAGGCTCCAGCCCCGGTCTGCTCAGGCTCCAGTCCCGGTCTGCACAGGCGCCAGCGTCCCGGTCTGCACAGGTTCCAGCGTCCCGGTCTGCGCAGGCTCCAGCGTCCCGGTCTGCGCAGGCTCCAGCACCGGTCTGCACAGGCTCCAGCGTCCCGGTCTGCGCAGTCTCCAGCGCCCCGGTCTGCGCAGGCTCCAGCGCCCCGGTCTGCGCAGGCTCCAGCGTCCCGGTCTGCTCAGGCTCCAGCGCCCCGGTCTGCACAGGCTCCAGCGTCCCGGTCTGCGCAGGCTCCAGCGCCCCGGTCTGCGCAGGCTCCAGCGTCCCGGTCTGCGCAGGCTCCAGCCCCAGTCTGCGCAGGCTCCAGCCCCGGTCTGCGCAGGCTCCAGCGTCCCGGTCTGCGCAGACTCCAGCGCCCCGGTCTGCGCAGGCTCCAGCCCCGGTCTGTGCAGGCTCCAGCCCCGGTCTGCGCAGGCTCCAGCCCCGGTCTGCGCAGGCTCCAGCGCACCGGACAGCGCAGACTCCAGCGCCCCGGACTGCGCAGTCTCCAGCCCCGGTCTGCGCAGGCTCCAGCCCCGGGTGCGCAGGCTCCAGCCCCGGGTGCGCAGGCTCCAGCGCCCCGGTCTGCACAGGCTCCAGCGCCCCGGTCTGCGCAGTCTCCAGCCCCGCGGGGTCTGCGCAGTCTCCAGCGCCCCGGTCTGCGCAGGCTCCAGCCCTGGTCTGCGCAGGCTCCAGCACCCCGGTCTGCGCAGTCTCCAGCCCCGGTCTGCGCAGTCTCCAGCGCCCCGGTCTGGCAGGCTCCAGCCCCCGGTCTACGCAGGCTCCAGCCCTGGTCTGCGCAGGCTCCAGCGTCCCCGGTCTGCACAGTCTCCAGCGCCCCGGTCTGCGCAGGCTCCAGCCCCCGGTCTACGCAGTCTCCAGCCCCGGTCTGCGCAGGCTCCAGCGCCCCGGTCTGCGCAGGCTCCAGCCCCGGTCTGCGCAGGCTCCAGGACCCCGGTCTGCGCAGTCTCCAGCCCCGGTCTGCGCAGGCTCCTGCCCCGGTCTGCGCAGTCTCCAGCACCCCGGACTGCGCAGGCTCCAGCGCCCCGGTCTGTGCAGGCTCCAGCCCCGCTCTGCGCAGGCTCCAGTGCTCCGGTCTGCGCAGGCTCCAGCACCCCGGACTGCGCAGGCTCCAGCGCCCCGGTCTGCGCAGGCTCCAGCGCCCCAGTCAGCGCAGGCTCCAGCCCCGGTCTGCGCAGTCTCCAGCGCCCCGGTCTGCGCAGGCTCCAGCGCCCCGGTCTGCGCAGGCTCCAGCGCCCCGGTCTGCGCAGGCTCCTGCCCCGGTCTGCGCAGGCTCCAGCCCCGGTCTGCGCAGGCTCCAGCGCCCCGGTCTGCGCAGGCTCCAGCGCCCCGGTCTGCGCAGGCTCCAGCGCCCCGGTCTGCGCAGGCTCCAGCGCCCCGGTCTGCGCAGGCTCCAGCGCCCCGGTCTGCGCAGGCTCCAGCCCCGGTCTGCGCAGACTCCAGCGTCCCGGTCTGCGCAGTCTCCAGCGTCCCGGTCTGCGCAGGCTCCAGCCCCGGTCTGCGCAGTCTCCAGCGTCCCGGTCTGCGCAGGCTCCAGCCCCGGTCTGCGCAGGCTCCAGCCCCGGTCTGCGCAGGCTCCAGCCCCGGTCTGCACAGGCTCCAGTCCCGGTCTGCACAGGCTCCAGTCCCGGTCTGCACAGGCGCCAGCGTCCCGGTCTGCACAGGTTCCAGCGTCATGGTCTGCGCAGGCTCCAGCGTCCCGGTCTGCGCAGGCTCCAGCACCGGTCTGCACAGGCTCCAGCGTCCCGGTCTGCGCAGGCTCCAGCGTCCCGGTCTGCGCAGGCTCCAGCGCCCCGGTCTGCGCAGTCTCCAGCGCCCCGGTCTGCGCAGGCTCCAGCGCCCCGGTCTGCGCAGGCTCCAGCGTCCCGGTCTGCTCAGGCTCCAGCGCCCCGGTCTGCGCAGGCTCCAGCGCCCCGGACTGCGCAGGCTCCAGCGCCCCGGTCTGCGCAGGCTCCAGCGCCACGGTCTGCGCAGGCTCCAGCCCCGGTCTGCGCAGTCTCCTGCGCCCCGATCTGCGCAGGCTCCAGCGCCCCGTTCTGCGCAGGCTCCAGCGCCCCGGTCTGCGCAGGCTCCTGCCCCGGTCTGCGCAGGCTCCAGCCCCGGTCTGCGCAGGCTCCAGCGCCCCGGTCTGCGCAGGCTCCAGCCCCGGTCTGCGCAGGCTCCAGCGCCCCGGTCTGCGCAGGCTCCAGCGCCCCGGTCTGCGCAGGCTCCAGCCCCGGTCTGCGCAGGCTCCTGCCCCGGTCTGCGCAGGCTCCAGCCCCGGTCTGCGCAGGCTCCAGCGCCCCGGTCTGCGCAGGCTCCAGCGCCCCGGTCTGCGCAGGCTCAAGCGCCCCGGTCTGCGCAGGCTCCTGCCCCGGTCTGCGCAGGCTCCAGCCCCGGTCTGCGCAGGCTCCAGCCCCGATCTGCGCAGGCTCCAGCGCCCCGGACTGCGCAGGCTCCAGCGCCCTGGTCTGCGCAGGCTCCTGCCCCGGTCTGCGCAGGCTCCTGCCCCGGTCTGCGCAGGCTCCAGCCCCGGTCTGCGCAGGCTCCAGCGCCCCGGTATGCGCAGGCTCCAGCGCCCCGGTCTGCGCAGGCTCCAGCGCCCCGGTCTGCGCAGGCTCCTGCCCCGGTCTGCGCAGGCTCCAGCCCCGGTCTGCGCAGGCTCCAGCCCCGATCTGCGCAGGCTCCAGCGCCCCGGACTGCGCAGACTCCAGCGTCCCGGTCTGCGCAGGCTCCAGCCCCGGTCTGCGCAGGCTCCAGCGTCCCGGTCTGCGCAGGCTCCAGCGCCCCGGTCTGCGCAGGATCCAGCGTCCCGGTCTGCGCAGAGTCCAGCGCCCCGGTCTGCGCAGGCTCCAGCCCCGGTCTGCGCAGGCTCCAGCCCCGGTCTGCGCAGGCTCCAGCCCCGGTCTGCGCAGGCTCCAGCGCCCCGGTCTGCGCAGGCTCCAGCGCCCCGGACAGCGCAGACTCCAGCGCCCCGGACTGCGCAGTCTCCAGCCCCGGTCTGCGCAGGCTCCAGCCCCGGTCTGCGCAGGATCCAGCGCCCCGGTCTGCACAGGCTCCAGCGCCCCGGTCTGCGCAGTCTCCAGCCCCGGTCTGCGCAGTCTCCAGCCCCGGTCTGCGCAGGCTCCAGCCCCGGTCTGCGCAGACTCCAGTGCCCCGGTCTGCGCAGGCTCCAGCCCCGGTCTGCGCAGGCTCCAGCGCCCCGGTCTGCGCAGGCTCCAGTGCCCCGGTCTGCGCAGACTCCAGCGCCCCGGTCTGCGCAGACTCCAGCCCCGGTCTGCGCAGACTCCAGCCCCGGTCTGCGCAGGCTCCAGCGCCCCGGTCTGCGCAGGCTCCAGTGCCCCGGTCTGCGCAGGCTCCAGCCCCGGTCTGTGCAGGCTCCAGCGCCCCGGTCTGCGCAGTCTCCAGCCTCCCGGTCTGCGCAGGCTCCAGCCCCGGTCTGCGCAGGCTCCAGCCCCGGTCTGCGCAGGCTCCAGCCCCGGTCTGCGCAGGCTCCAGCCCCGGTCTGCGCAGGCTCCAGCGCCCCGGTCTGCGCAGACTCCAGCCCCGGTCTGCGCAGGCTCCAGCCCCGGTCTGCGCAGGCTCCAGCCCCGGTCTGTGCAGGCTCCAGCGCCCCGGTCTGCGCAGGCTCCTGCCCCGGTCTGCGCAGTCTCCAGCGCCCCGGTCTGCGCAGGCTCCAGCGCCCCGGTCTGCGCAGTCTCCAGCGCCCCGGTCTGCGCAGGCTCCAGCCCCGGTCTGCGCAGGCTCCAGCCACGCTCTGCGCAGGCTCCAGCCACGCTCTGCGCAGGCTCCAGCGTCCCGGTCTGCGCAGGCTCCAGCCCCGGTCTGCGCAGTCTCCAGGGTCCCGGTCTGCGCAGGCTCCAGCCCCGGTCTGCGCAGACTCCAGCGCCCCGGTCTGCGCAGGCTCCAGCTCCGGTCTGCGCAGGCTCCTGCGCCCCGGTCTGCGCAGGTTCCAGCCCCGGTCTGCGCAGACTCCAGCGCCCCGGTCTGCGAAGGCTCCAGCCCCGGTCTGCGCAGGCTCCAGCCCCGGTCTGCGCAGGCTCCAGTGCTCCGGTCTGCGCAGGCTCCAGCACCCCGGACTGCGCAGGCTCCAGCGCCCCGGTCTGCGCAGGCTCCAGCGCCCCGGTCTGCGCAGGCTCCTGCCCCGGTCTGCGCAGGCTCCAGCCCCGGTCTGCGCAGGCTCCAGCCCCGATCTGCGCAGGCTCCAGCGCCCCGGACTGCGCAGGTTCCAGCGCCCTGGTCTGCGCAGGCTCCTGCCCCGGTCTGCGTAGGCTCCAGCGCCCCGGACTGCGCAGGCTCCAGCATCCCGGTCTGCGCAGGCTCCAGCCCCGGTCTGCGCAGGCTCCAGCATCCCGGTCTGCGCAGGCTCCAGCCCCGGTCTGCGCAGGCTCCAGCGCCCCGGTCTGCGCAGGCTCCAGCGCCCCGGTCTGCGCAGGCTCCAGCCCCGGTCTGCGCAGGCTCCTGCCCCGGTCTGCGCAGGCTCCAGCCCCGGTCTGCGCAGGCTCCAGCGCCCCGGTCTGCGCAGGCTCCAGCGCCCCGGTCTGCGCAGGCTCAAGCGCCCCGGTCTGCGCAGGCTCCTGCCCCGGTCTGCGCAGGCTCCAGCCCCGGTCTGCGCAGGCTCCAGCCCCGATCTGCGCAGGCTCCAGCGCCCCGGACTGCGCAGGCTCCAGCGCCCTGGTCTGCGCAGGCTCCTGCCCCGGTCTGCGCAGGCTCCTGCCCCGGTCTGCGCAGGCTCCAGCCCCGGTCTGCGCAGGCTCCAGCGCCCCGGTATGCGCAGGCTCCAGCGCCCCGGTCTGCGCAGGCTCCAGCGCCCCGGTCTGCGCAGGCTCCTGCCCCGGTCTGCGCAGGCTCCAGCCCCGGTCTGCGCAGGCTCCAGCCCCGGTCTGCGCAGGCTCCAGCCCCGATCTGCGCAGGCTCCAGCGCCCCGGACTGCGCAGACTCCAGCGTCCCGGTCTGCGCAGGCTCCAGCCCCGGTCTGCGCAGGCTCCAGCGTCCCGGTCTGCGCAGGCTCCAGCGCCCCGGTCTGCGCAGGATCCAGCGTCCCGGTCTGCGCAGACTCCAGCGCCCCGGTCTGCGCAGGCTCCAGCCCCGGTCTGCGCAGGCTCCAGCCCCGGTCTGCGCAGGCTCCAGTCTCCAGACAATCTAAATCCTGCTGTATCCTCAGACAGTCCTCATCGCTATCCGCAATTTCACCAACCTTTGTGTCGTCTGCAAACTTACTAATCAGACCAGTTACATTTTCCTCCAAATCATTTATATATACTACAAAGAGCAAAGGTCCTAGCACTGATCCCTGTGGAACACCACTGGTCACAGCCCTCCAATTAGAAAAGCATCCCTCCATTGCTACCCTCTGCCTTCTATGGCCTAGCCAGTTCTGTATCCACCTTGCCAGTTCACCCCTGATCCCGTGTGACTTCACCTTTTGTACTAGTCTACCATGAGGGACCTTGTCAAAGGCCTTACTGAAGTCCATATAGACAACATCTACTGCCCTACCTGCATCAATCATCTTAGTGACCTCCTCGAAAAACTCTATCAAGTTAGTGAGACACGACCTCCCCTTCACAAAACCGTGCTGCCTCTCACTAATACGTCCATTTGCTTCCAAATGGGAGTAGATCCTGTCTCGAAGAATTCTCTCCAGTAATTTCCCTACCACTGAAGTAAGGCTCACCGGCCTGTAGTTCCCGGGATTATCCCTGCCACCCTTCTTAAACAGAGGAACAACATTGGCTATTCTCCAGTCCTCCGGGACATCCCCTGAAGACAGCGAGGATCCAAAGATTTCTGTCAAGGCCTCAGCAATTTCCTCTCCAGCCTCCTTCAGTATTCTGGGGTAGATCCCATCCGGCCCTGGGGACTTATCTACCTTAATATTTTTTAAGACACCCAACACCTCGTCTTTTTGGATCACAATGTGACCCAGGCTATCTACACCCCCTTCTCCAGACTCAACATCTACCAATTCCTTCTCTTTGGTGAATACTGATGCAAAGTATTCATTTAGTACCTCGCCCATTTCCTCTGGCTCCACACATAGATTCCCTTGCCTATCCTTCAGTGGGCCAACCCTTTCCCTGGCTACCCTCTTGCTTTTTATGTAAGTGTAAAAAGCCTTGGGATTTTCCTTAACCCTATTTGCCAATGACTTTTCATGACCCCTTCTAGCCCTCCTGACTCCTTGCTTAAGTTCCTTCCTACTTTCCTTATATGCCACACAGGCTTCGTCTGTTCCCAGCCTTTTAGCCCTGACAAATGCCTCCTTTTTCTTTTTCAGTGGTCCAGATAACAGAAACCCTCCCTCCTACACCAGCTGTTTAGCCACGTGTTTGTCTGCTCTATCTTCCTATTTCTAGCCTCACTGGCACGTGGCACAGGGAGTAATCCCGAGATTACAACCCTCGAGGTCCTGTCTTTTAACTTTCTGCCTAGCTCCCTGAACTCCTGCTGCAGGACCTCATGCCCCTTCCTGCCTATGTCGTTAGTACCAATATGTACAACGACCTCTGCCTGTTTGCCCTCCCCCTTCAGGATTCCCTCTACCCGTTCGGAGACATCCTGGACCCTGGCACCAGGGAGGCAACATACCATCCTGGAGTCTCTTTCACGTCCACAGAAGCGCCTATCTGTGCCCCTGACTATAGAGTCCCCTATAACTATTACTCTTCTGCGCTTTGACCCTCCCTTCTGAACATCAGAGCCAGCCGTGGTGCCACTGCTCTGGCTGCTGCTGTTTTCCCCTGATAGGCTATCCCCCCCGACAGTATCCAAAGGGGTATATCTGTTCGAGAGGGGGACAACCACAGGGGATTCCTGCACTGACTGCCTGCCCTTTCTGGTGGTCACCCATTTCTCTGCCTGCACCTTGGGTGTGACCACACTTACATAACTGCGATCTATGACGCTTTCCGCCACCTGCATGCTCCTAAGTGCATCCAATTGCTGCTCCAACCGAACCATGCGGTCTGTGAGGAGCTGCAGTTGGGTGCACTTTCTGCAGATGAAGCCATCCGGGACGCTGGAAGCCTCCCGGACCTGCCACATCTCACAGTCAGAGCACAGCACCCCTCTAACTGACATTGCGTCAATTAATTAAAATTAAAATTTGTCTTTTTTTTTTTATAAATACTTTTTTTAAATTTCAAAGTTACTGTCAACTATCTGTTTCCTAGCACTAGATTTCTAATAGAAATGCGATAGCTAACTATAATATTCTCCGATCTCTGGCTTAGATATCCTCTAAATTATAATTAAGTTATTATGTTTAATTAGTTCCCAAATACTCAAAAAAATTTAGGTTAGAATCCCAACCAGCCACTCAGGTCACAGCTTTTCTGTGATGTCACTTCAGTTTCCCCCCGACACACACAATTTGAAAAACAGGTATAAAAGTAAAAATCACTTGCTTACCTTCTGAGATGTTCTCAGGTTCTCTCGCTGACAGAGACTGCTCCTCCACCTCCAATCCTTGACCTGCACAATGCTAATAATATAATAATAAAATATGGCACTTACCTTACACCAATGGGTCTTATTATTAGGTTAGAGGAGGAGGGTGGGTGGGAGACACTACACGTGTAGTGTCTCGGGTTTCCTCTCCACCAGAATTTATTGGTTGGGGGGGGGGGGGGGCTTGCCAGAGGTCGAACTTCCGGTTCCCGCCGAAATCCAAAGGGCTGCTCCTGTAAAGGTAAGTGCTTTTAAACTAACTACTCACCTCCCAGAAGGCCCCTGCGCACCGCTGCCGCCGAAATCCAAAGGGCTGCTCCTGTAAAGGTAAGTGCTTTTAAACTAACTACTCACCTCCCAGAAGGCCCCTGCGCACCGCTGCCGCCGAAATCCAAAGGGCTGCTCCTGTAAAGGTAAGTGCTTTTAAACTAACTACTCACCTCCCAGAAGGCCCCTGCGCACCGCTGCCGCCGAAATCCAAAGGGCTGCTCCTGTAAAGGTAAGTGCTTTTAAACTAACTACTCACCTCCAAGAAGGCCCCTGCGCACCGCTGCCGCCGAAATCCAAAGGGCTGCTCCTGTAAAGGTAAGTGCTTTTAAACTAACTACTCACCTCCCAGAAGGCCCCTGCGCACCGCTGCCGCCGAAATCCAAAGGGCTGCTCCTGTAAAGGTAAGTGCTTTTAAACTAACTACTCACCTCCCAGAAGGCCCCTGCGCACCGCTGCCGCCGAAATGCCGCGCAGGCTCCAGCGCCCCGGTCTGCGCAGGCTCCAGCACCCCGGTCTGCGCAGTCTCCAGCGCCCCGGTCTGGCAGGCTCCAGCCCCCGGTCTACGCAGGCTCCAGTGCTCCGGTCTGCGCAGGCTCCAGCACCCCGGACTGCGCAGGCTCCAGCGCCCCGGTCTGCGCAGGCTCCAGCGCCCCGGTCAGCGCAGGCTCCAGCCCCGGTCTGCGCAGTCTCCAGCGCCCCGGTCTGCGCAGGCTCCAGCGCCCCGGTCTGCGCAGGCTCCAGCGCCCCGGTCTGCGCAGGCTCCTGCCCCGGTATGCGCAGGCTCCAGCCCCGGTCTGCGCAGGCTCCAGCGCCCCGGTCTGCGCAGGCTCCAGCGCCCCGGTCTGCGCAGGCTCCAGCGCCCCGGTCTGCGCAGGCTCCAGCGCCCCGGTCTGCGCAGGCTCCAGCGCCCCGGTCTGCGCAGGCTCCAGCCCCGGTCTGCGCAGACTCCAGCCCCAGTCTGCGCAGGCTCCAGCCCCGGTCTGCGCAGACTCCAGCGTCCCGGTCTGCGCAGGCTCCAGCCCCGGTCTGCGCAGGCTCCAGCGTCCCGGTCTGCGCAGGCTCCAGCGCCCCGGTCTGCGCAGGCTCCAGCGTCCCGGTCTGCGCAGACTCCAGCGCCCCGGTCTGCGCAGGCTCCAGCCCCGGTCTGCGCAGGCTCCAGCCCCGGTCTGCGCAGGCTCCAGCCCCGGTCTGCGCAGGCTCCAGCGCCCCGGACAGCGCAGACTCCAGCGCCCCGGACTGCGCAGTCTCCAGCCCCGGTCTGCGCAGGCTCCAGCCCCGGTCTGCGCAGGCTCCAGCGCCCCGGTCTGCTCAGGTTCCAGCGTCACGGTCTGCGCAGGCTCCAGCGTCCCGGTCTGCGCAGGCTCCAGCACCGGTCTGCACAGGCTCCAGCGTCCCGGTCTGCGCAGGCTCCAGCGTCCCGGTCTGCGCAGGCTCCAGCGCCCCGGTCTGCGCAGTTTCCAGCGCCTCGGTCTGCGCAGGCTCCAGCGCCCCGGTCTGCGCAGGCTCCAGCGTCCCGGTCTGCTCAGGCTCCAGCGCCCCGGTCTGCGCAGGCTCCAGCGCCCCGGTCTGCTCAGGCTCCAGCGCCCCGGTCTGCGCAGGCTCCAGCCCCGGTCTGCGCAGACTCCAGCCCCAGTCTGCGCAGGCTCCAGCCCCGGTCTGCGCAGGCTCCAGCGTCCCGGTCTGCGCAGACTCCAGCGCCCCGGTCTGCGCAGGCTCCAGCCCCGGTCTGCGCAGGCTCCAGCCCCGGTCTGCGCAGGCTCCAGCCCCGGTCTGCGCAGGCTCCAGCGCCCCGGACAGCGCAGACTCCAGCGCCCCGGACTGCGCAGTCTCCAGCCCCGGTCTGCGCAGGCTCCAGCCCCGGGTGCGCAGGCTCCAGCGCCTCGGTCTGCACAGGCTCCAGCGCCCCGGTCTGCGCAGTCTCCAGCCCCGCGGGGTCTGCGCAGTCTCCAGCGCCCCGGTCTGCACAGGGTCCAGCTCCGGTCTGTGCAGGCTCCAGCGCCCCGGTCTGCGCAGGCTCCAGCCCCGGTCTGCGCAGGCTCCAGCACCCCGGTCTGCGCAGTCTCCAGACCCGGTCTGCGCAGTCTCCAGCGCCCCGGTCTGGCAGGCTCCAGCCCCCGGTCTACGCAGGCTCCAGCCCTGGTCTGCGCAGGCTCCAGCGTCCCCGGTCTGCACAGTCTCCAGCGCCCCGGTCTGCGCAGGCTCCAGCCCCCGGTCTACGCAGTCTCCAGCCCCGGTCTGCGCAGGCTCCAGCGCCCCGGTCTGCGCAGGCTCCAGCCCCGGTCTGCGCAGGCTCCAGCACCCCGGTCTGCGCAGTCTCCAGCCCCGGTCTGCGCAGTCTCCTGCCCCGGTCTGCGCAGGCTCCAGCACCCCGGACTGCGCAGGCTCCAGCGCCCCGGTCTGCGCAGGCTCCAGCCCCGGTCTGCGCAGGCTCCAGTGCTCCGGTCTGCGCAGGCTCCAGCACCCCGGACTGCGCAGGCTCCAGCGCCCCGGTCTGCGCAGGCTCCAGCGCCCCGGTCAGCGCAGGCTCCAGCCCCGGTCTGCGCAGTCTCCAGCGCCCCGGTCTGCGCAGGCTCCAGCGCCCCGGTCTGCGCAGGCTCCAGCGCCCCGGTCTGCGCAGGCTCCTGCCCCGGTATGCGCAGGCTCCAGCCCCGGTCTGCGCAGGCTCCAGCGCCCCGGTCTGCGCAGGCTCCAGCGCCCCGGTCTGCGCAGGCTCCAGCGCCCCGGTCTGCGCAGGCTCCAGCGCCCCGGTCTGCGCAGGCTCCAGCGCCCCGGTCTGCGCAGGCTCCAGCCTCGGTCTGCGCAGACTCCAGCGTCCCGGTCTGCGCAGGCTCCAGCCCCGGTCTGCGCAGGCTCCAGCGTCCCGGTCTGCGCAGGCTCCAGCGCCCCGGTCTGCGCAGGCTCCAGCGTCCCGGTCTGCGCAGACTCCAGCGCCCCGGTCTGCGCAGGCTCCAGCCCCGGTCTGCGCAGGCTCCAGCCCCGGTCTGCGCAGGCTCCAGCCCCGGTCTGCGCAGGCTCCAGCGCCCCGGACAGCGCAGACTCCAGCGCCCCGGACTGCGCAGTCTCCAGCCCCGGTCTGCGCAGGCTCCAGCCCCGGTCTGCGCAGGCTCCAGCGCCCCGGTCTGCACAGGCTCCAGCGCCACGGTCTGCGCAGTATCCAGCCCCGCGGGGTCTGCGCAGTCTCCAGCGCCCCGGTCTGCACAGGCTCCAGCTCCGGTCTGTGCAGGCTCCAGCGCCCCGGTCTGCGCAGGCTCCAGCCCCGGTCTGCGCGGGCTCCAGCACCCCGGTCTGCGCAGTCTCCAGCCCCGGTCTGCGCAGTCTCCAGCGCCCCGGTCTGCGCAGGCTCCAGCCCCCGGTCTACGCAGGCTCCAGCCCCGGTCTGCGCAGGCTCCAGCGTCCCCGGTCTGCACAGTCTCCAGCGCCCCGGTCTGCGCAGGCTCCAGCCCCAGGTCTACGCAGTCTCCAGCCCCGGTCTGCGCAGGCTCCAGCGCCCCGGTCTGCGCAGGCTCCAGCCCCGGTCTGCGCAGGCTCCAGCACCCCGGTCTGCGCAGTCTCCAGCCCCGGTCTGCGCAGGCTCCTGCCCCGGTCTGCGCAGGCTCCAGCACCCCGGACTGCGCAGGCTCCAGCGCCCCGGTCTGCGCAGGCTCCAGCCCCGGTCTGCGCAGGCTCCAGTGCTCCGGTCTGCGCAGGCTCCAGCACCCCGGACTGCGCAGGCTCCAGCGCCCCGGTCTGCGCAGGCTCCAGCGCCAAGGTCTGCGCAGGCTCCAGCCCCGGTCTGCGCAGTCTCCAGCGCCCCGATCTGCGCAGGCTCCAGCGCCCCGTTCTGCGCAGGCTCCAGCGCCCCGGTCTGCGCAGGCTCCTGCCCCGGTCTGCGCAGGCTCCAGCCCCGGTCTGCGCAGGCTCCAGCGCCCCGGTATGCGCAGGCTCCAGCGCCCCGGTCTGCGCAGGCTCCAGCGCCCCGGTCTGCGCAGGCTCCTGCCCCGGTCTGCGCAGGCTCCAGCCCCGGTCTGCGCAGGCTCCAGCCCCGATCTGCGCAGGATCCAGCGCCCCGGACTGCGCAGGCTCCAGCGCCCTGGTCTGCGCAGGCTCCTGCCCCGGTCTGCGTAGGCTCAAGCGCCCCGGACTGCGCAGGCTCCAGCATCCCGGTCTGCGCAGGCTCCAGCCCCGGTCTGCGCAGGCTCCAGCATCCCGGTCTGCGCAGGCTCCAGCCCCGGTCTGCGCAGGCTCCAGCGCCCCGGTCTGCGCAGGCTCCAGCCCCGGTCTGCGCAGGCTCCAGCCCCGATCTGCGCAGGCTCCAGCGCCCCGGACTGCGCAGGCTCCAGCGCCCTGGTCTGCGCAGGCTCCTGCCCCGGTCTGCGCAGGCTCCAGCCCCGGTCTGCGCAGGCTCCAGCGCCCCGGTATGCGCAGGCTCCAGCGCCCCGGTCTGCGCAGGCTCCAGCGCCCCGGTCTGCGCAGGCTCCTGCCCCGGTCTGCGCAGGCTCCAGCGCCCCGGTATGCGCAGGCTCCAGCGCCCCGGTCTGCGCAGGCTCCAGCCCCGATCTGCGCAGGCACCAGCGCCCCGGACTGCGCAGACTCCAGCGTCCCGGTCTGCGCAGGCTCCAGCCCCGGTCTGCGCAGGCTCCAGCGTCCCGGTCTGCGCAGGCTCCAGCGCCCCGGTCTGCGCAGGATCCAGCGTCCCGGTCTGCTCAGACTCCAGCGCCCCGGTCTGCGCAGGCTCCAGCCCCGGTCTGCGCAGGCTCCAGCCCCGGTCTGCGCAGGCTCCAGCGCCCCGGACAGCGCAGACTCCAGCGCCCCGGACTGCGCAGTCTCCAGCCCCGGTCTGCGCAGGCTCCAGCCCCGCTCTGCGCAGGATCCAGCGCCCCGGTCTGCGCAGGATCCAGCGCCCCGGTCTGCGCAGGCTCCAGCCCCGGTCTGCGCAGGCTCCTGCGCCCCGGACAGCGCAGACTCCAGCGCCCCGGTCTGCGCAGTCTCCAGACCCGGTCTGCGCAGTCTCCAGCGCCCCGGTCTGGCAGGCTCCAGCCCCCGGACTGCGCAGACTCCAGCGTCCCGGTCTGCGCAGGCTCCAGCCCCGGTCTGCGCAGGCTCCAGCGTCCCGGTCTGCGCAGGCTCCAGCGCCCCGGTCTGCGCAGGATCCAGCGTCCCGGTCTGCTCAGACTCCAGCGCCCCGGTCTGCGCAGGCTCCAGCCCCGGTCTGCGCAGGCTCCAGCCCCGGTCTGCGCAGGCTCCAGCGCCCCGGACAGCGCAGACTCCAGCGCCCCGGACTGCGCAGTCTCCAGCCCCGGTCTGCGCAGGCTCCAGCCCCGCTCTGCGCAGGATCCAGCGCCCCGGTCTGCGCAGGATCCAGCGCCCCGGTCTGCGCAGGCTCCAGCCCCGGTCTGCGCAGGCTCCTGCGCCCCGGACAGCGCAGACTCCAGCGCCCCGGTCTGCGCAGTCTCCAGACCCGGTCTGCGCAGTCTCCAGCGCCCCGGTCTGGCAGGCTCCAGCCCCCGGTCTACGCAGGCTCCAGCCCTGGTCTGCGCAGGCTCCAGCGTCCCCGGTCTGCACAGTCTCCAGCGCCCCGGTCTGCGCAGGCTCCAGCCCCCGGTCTACGCAGTCTCCAGCCCCGGTCTGCGCAGGCTCCAGCGCCCCGGTCTGCGCAGGCTCCAGCCCCGGTCTGCGCAGGCTCCAGCACCCCGGTCTGCGCAGTCTCCAGCCCCGGTCTGCGCAGTCTCCTGCCCCGGTCTGCGCAGGCTCCAGCACCCCGGACTGCGCAGGCTCCAGCGCCCCGGTCTGCGCAGGCTCCAGCCCCGGTCTGCGCAGGCTCCAGTGCTCCGGTCTGCGCAGGCTCCAGCACCCCGGACTGCGCAGGCTCCAGCGCCCCGGTCTGCGCAGGCTCCAGCGCCCCGGTCAGCGCAGGCTCCAGCCCCGGTCTGCGCAGTCTCCAGCGCCCCGGTCTGCGCAGGCTCCAGCGCCCCGGTCTGCGCAGGCTCCAGCGCCCCGGTCTGCGCAGGCTCCTGCCCCGGTATGCGCAGGCTCCAGCCCCGGTCTGCGCAGGCTCCAGCGCCCCGGTCTGCGCAGGCTCCAGCGCCCCGGTCTGCGCAGGCTCCAGCGCCCCGGTCTGCGCAGGCTCCAGCGCCCCGGTCTGCGCAGGCTCCAGCGCCCCGGTCTGCGCAGGCTCCAGCCCCGGTCTGCGCAGACTCCAGCCCCAGTCTGCGCAGGCTCCAGCCCCGGTCTGCGCAGACTCCAGCGTCCCGGTCTGCGCAGGCTCCAGCCCCGGTCTGCGCAGGCTCCAGCGTCCCGGTCTGCACAGGCTCCAGCGCCCCGGTCTGCGCAGGCTCCAGCGTCCCGGTCTGCGCAGACTCCAGCGCCCCGGTCTGCGCAGGCTCCAGCCCCGGTCTGCGCAGGCTCCAGCCCCGGTCTGCGCAGGCTCCAGCCCCGGTCTGCGCAGGCTCCAGCGCCCCGGACAGCGCAGACTCCAGCGCCCCGGACTGCGCAGTCTCCAGCCCCGGTCTGCGCAGGCTCCAGCCCCGGTCTGCGCAGGCTCCAGCGCCCCGGTCTGCACAGGCTCCAGCGCCACGGTCTGCGCAGTATCCAGCCCCGCGGGGTCTGCGCAGTCTCCAGCGCCCCGGTCTGCACAGGCTCCAGCTCCGGTCTGTGCAGGCTCCAGCGCCCCGGTCTGCGCAGGCTCCAGCCCCGGTCTGCGCAGGCTCCAGCACCCCGGTCTGCGCAGTCTCCAGCCCCGGTCTGCGCAGTCTCCAGCGCCCCGGTCTGCGCAGGCTCCAGCCCCCGGTCTACGCAGGCTCCAGCCCCGGTCTGCGCAGGCTCCAGCGTCCCCGGTCTGCACAGTCTCCAGCGCCCCGGTCTGCGCAGGCTCCAGCCCCAGGTCTACGCAGTCTCCAGCCCCGGTCTGCGCAGGCTCCAGCGCCCCGGTCTGCGCAGGCTCCAGCCCCGGTCTGCGCAGGCTCCAGCACCCCGGTCTGCGCAGTCTCCAGCCCCGGTCTGCGCAGGCTCCTGCCCCGGTCTGCGCAGGCTCCAGCACCCCGGACTGCGCAGGCTCCAGCGCCCCGGTCTGCGCAGGCTCCAGCCCCGGTCTGCGCAGGCTCCAGTGCTCCGGTCTGCGCAGGCTCCAGCACCCCGGACTGCGCAGGCTCCAGCGCCCCGGTCTGCGCAGGCTCCAGCGCCAAGGTCTGCGCAGGCTGCAGCCCCGGTCTGCGCAGTCTCCAGCGCCCCGATCTGCGCAGGCTCCAGCGCCCCGTTCTGCGCAGGCTCCAGCGCCCCGGTCTGCGCAGGCTCCTGCCCCGGTCTGCGCAGGCTCCAGCCCCGGTCTGCGCAGGCTCCAGCGCCCCGGTATGCGCAGGCTCCAGCGCCCCGGTCTGCGCAGGCTCCAGCGCCCCGGTCTGCGCAGACTCCTGCCCCGGTCTGCGCAGGCTCCAGCCCCGGTCTGCGCAGGCTCCAGCCCCGATCTGCGCAGGATCCAGCGCCCCGGACTGCGCAGGCTCCAGCGCCCTGGTCTGCGCAGGCTCCTGCCCCGGTCTGCGTAGGCTCCAGCGCCCCGGACTGCGCAGGCTCCAGCATCCCGGTCTGCGCAGGCTCCAGCCCCGGTCTGCGCAGGCTCCAGCATCCCGGTCTGCGCAGGCTCCAGCCCCGGTCTGCGCAGGCTCCAGCGCCCCGGTCTGCGCAGGCTCCAGCCCCGGTCTGCGCAGGCTCCAGCCCCGATCTGCGCAGGCTCCAGCGCCCCGGACTGCGCAGGCTCCAGCGCCCTGGTCTGCGCAGGCTCCTGCCCCGGTCTGCGCAGGCTCCAGCCCCGGTCTGCGCAGGCTCCAGCGCCCCGGTATGCGCAGGCTCCAGCGCCCCGGACTGCGCAGGCTCCAGCGCCCTGGTCTGCGCAGGCTCCTGCCCCGGTCTGCGCAGGCTCCTGCCCCGGTCTGCGCAGGCTCCAGCCCCGGTCTGCGCAGGCTCCAGCGCCCCGGTATGCGCAGGCTCCAGCGCCCCGGTCTGCGCAGGCTCCAGCGCCCCGGTCTGCGCAGGCTCCTGCCCCGGTCTGCGCAGGCTCCAGCGCCCCGGTCTGCGCAGGATCCAGCGTCCCGGTCTGCGCAGACTCCAGCGCTCCGGTCTGCGCAGGCTCCAGCCCCGGTCTGCGCAGGCTCCAGCCCCGGTCTGCGCAGGCTCCAGCCCCGGTCTGCGCAGGCTCCAGCGCCCCGGACAGCGCAGACTCCAGCGCCCCGGACTGCGCAGTCTCCAGCCCCGGTCTGCGCAGGCTCCAGCCCCGGTCTGCGCAGGATCCAGCGCCCCGGTCTGCACAGGCTCCAGCGCCCCGGTCTGCGCAGTCTCCAGCCCCGGTCTGCGCAGTCTCCAGCCCCGGTCTGCGCAGGCTCCAGCTCCGGTCTGCGCAGACTCCAGCCCCGGTCTGCGCAGGCTCCAGCGCCCCGGTCTGCGCAGGCTCCAGTGCCCCGGTCTGCGCAGGCTCCAGCGCCCCAGTCTGCGCAGACTCCAGCGCCCCGGTCTGCGCAGACTCCAGCCCCGGTCTGCGCAGACTCCAGCCCCGGTCTGCGCAGGCTCCAGCGCCCCGGTCTGCGCAGGCTCCAGTGCCCCGGGTTTCGCAGGCTCCAGCCCCGGTCTGTGCAGGCTCCAGCGCCCCGGTCTGCGCAGTCTCCAGCCTCCCGGTCTGCGCAGGCTCCAGCCCCGGTCTGCGCAGGCTCCAGCCCCGGTCTGCGCAGGCTCCAGCCCCGGTCTGCGCAGGATCCAGCGCCCCGGTCTGCACAGGCTCCAGCGCCCCGGTCTGCGCAGTCTCCAGCCCCGGTCTGCGCAGTCTCCAGCCCCGGTCTGCGCAGGCTCCAGCTCCGGTCTGCGCAGACTCCAGCCCCGGTCTGCGCAGGCTCCAGCGCCCCGGTCTGCGCAGGCTCCAGTGCCCCGGTCTGCGCAGGCTCCAGCGCCCCAGTCTGCGCAGACTCCAGCGCCCCGGTCTGCGCAGACTCCAGCCCCGGTCTGCGCAGACTCCAGCCCCGGTCTGCGCAGGCTCCAGCGCCCCGGTCTGCGCAGGCTCCAGTGCCCCGGTCTGCGCAGGCTCCAGCCCCGGTCTGCGCAGGCTCCAGCGCCCCGGTCTGCGCAGTCTCCAGCCTCCCGGTCTGCGCAGGCTCCAGCCCCGGTCTGCGCAGGCTCCAGCCCCGGTCTGCGCAGGCTCCAGCCCCGGTCTGCGCAGGCTCCAGCCCCGGTCTGCGCAGGCTCCAGCGCCCCGGTCTGCGCAGACTCCAGCCCCGGTCTGCGCAGGCTCCAGCCCCGGTCTGCGCAGGCTCCAGCCCCGGTCTGTGCAGGCTCCAGCGCCCCGGTCTGCGCAGGCTCCTGCCCCGGTCTGCGCAGTCTCCAGCGTCCCGGTCTGCGCAGGCTCCAGCGCCCCGGTCTGCGCAGTCTCCAGCGCCCCGGTCTGCGCAGGCTCCAGCCCCGGTCTGCGCAGGCTCCAGCCACGCTCTGCGCAGGCTCCAGCCACGCTCTGCGCAGGCTCCAGCGTCCCGGTCTGCGCAGGCTCCAGCCCCGGTCTGCGCAGTCTCCAGGGTCCCGGTCTGCGCAGGCTCCAGCCCCGGTCTGCGCAGACTCCAGCGCCCCGGTCTGCGCAGGCTCCAGCTCCGGTCTGCGCAGGCTCCTGCGCCCCGGTCTGCGCAGGTTCCAGCCCCGGTCTGCGCAGATTCCAGCCCCGGTCTGCGCAGACTCCAGCGCCCCGGTCTGCGAAGGCTCCAGCCCCGGTCTGCGCAGGCTCCAGCCCCGGTCTGCGCAGGCTCCAGCCCCGGTCTGCGCAGTCTCCAGCGTCCCGGTCTGCGCAGTCTCCAGCGTCCCGGTCTGCGCAGGCTCCAGCCACGCTCTGCGCAGACTCCAGCGCCCCGGTCTGCGCAGGCTCCAGCGCCCCGGTCTGTGCAGACACCATCGCCCCGGACTGCGCAGGCTCCAGCGCCCCGGTCTGCGCAGACTCCAGCCCCGGTCTGCGCAGGCTCCAGCCCCGGTCTACGCAGACTCCAGCCCCGGTCTGCGCAGGCTCCAGCGCCCCGGTCTGCGCAGGCTCCAGCCCCGGTCTGCGCAGGCTCCAGCCCCGGTCTACGCAGACTCCAGCCCCGGTCTGCGCAGGCTCCAGCGCCCCGGTCTGCACAGGGTCCAGCTCCGGTCTGTGCAGGCTCCAGCGCCCCGGTCTGCGCAGGCTCCAGCCCTGGTCTGCGCAGGCTCCAGCACCCCGGTCTGCGCAGTCTCCAGCCCCGGTCTGCGCAGTCTCCAGCGCCCCGGTCTGGCAGGCTCCAGCCCCCGGTCTACGCAGGCTCCAGCCCTGGTCTGCACAGGCTCCAGCGTCCCCGGTCTGCACAGTCTCCAGCGCCCCGGTCTGCGCAGGCTCCAGCCCCCGGTCTACGCAGTCTCCAGCCCCGGTCTGCGCAGGCTCCAGCGCCCCGGTCTGCGCAGGCTCCAGCCCCGGTCTGCGCAGGCTCCAGCACCCCGGTCTGCGCAGTCTCCAGCCCCGGTCTGCGCAGGCTCCTGCCCCGGTCTGCGCAGTCTCCAGCACCCCGGACTGCGCAGGCTCCAGCGCCCCGGACTGCGCAGGCTCCAGCCCCGCTCTGCGCAGGCTCCAGTGCTCCGGTCTGCGCAGGCTCCAGCACCCCGGACTGCGCAGGCTCCAGCGCCCCGGTCTGCGCAGGCTCCAGCGCCCCAGTCAGCGCAGGCTCCAGCCCCGGTCTGCGCAGTCTCCAGCGCCCCGGTCTGCGCAGGCTCCAGCGCCCCGGTCTGCGCAGGCTCCAGCGCCCCGGTCTGCGCAGGCTCCTGCCCCGGTCTGCGCAGGCTCCAGCCCCGGTCTGCGCAGGCTCCAGCGCCCCGGTCTGCGCAGGCTCCAGCGCCCCGGTCTGCGCAGGCTCCAGCGCCCCGGTCTGCGCAGGCTCCAGCGCCCCGGTCTGCGCAGGCTCCAGCGCCCCGGTCTGCGCAGGCTCCAGCCCCGGTCTGCGCAGACTCCAGCCCCTGTCTGCGCAGGCTCCAGCCCCGGTCTGCGCAGACTCCAGCGTCCCGGTCTGCGCAGTCTCCAGCGTCCCGGTCTGCGCAGGCTCCAGCCCCGGTCTGCGCAGTCTCCAGCGTCCCGGTCTGCGCAGGCTCCAGCCCTGGTCTGCGCAGGCTCCAGCCCCGGTCTGCGCAGGCTCCAGCCCCGGTCTGCACAGGCTCCAGTCCCGGTCTGCACAGGCTCCAGTCCCGGTCTGCACAGGCGCCAGCGTCCCGGTCTGCACAGGTTCCAGCGTCACGGTCTGCGCAGGCTCCAGCGTCCCGGTCTGCGCAGGCTCCAGCACCGGTCTGCACAGGCTCCAGCGTCCCGGTCTGCGCAGGCTCCAGCGTCCCGGTCTGCGCAGTCTCCAGCGCCCCGGTCTGCGCAGTCTCCAGCGCCCCGGTCTGCGCAGGCTCCAGCGCCCCGGTCTGCGCAGGCTCCAGCGTCCCGGTCTGCTCAGGCTCCAGCGCCCCGGTCTGCGCAGGCTCCAGCGCCACGGTCTGCGCAGGCTCCAGCGCCCCGGTCTGCGCAGGCTCCAGCCCCGGTCTGCGCAGACTCCAGCCCCGGTCTGCGCAGGCTCCAGCCCCGGTCTGCGCAGGCTCCAGCGTCCCGGTCTGCGCAGACTCCAGCGCCCCGGTCTGCGCAGGCTCCAGCCCCGGTCTGCGCAGGCTCCAGCCCCGGTCTGCGCAGGCTCCAGCCCCGGTCTGCGCAGGCTCCAGCGCCCCGGACAGCGCAGACTCCAGCGCCCCGGACTGCGCAGTCTCCAGCCCCGGTCTGCGCAGGCTCCAGCCCCGGGTGCGCAGGCTCCAGCGCCCCGGTCTGCACAGGCTCCAGCGCCCCGGTCTGCGCAGTCTCCAGCCCCGCGGGGTCTGTGCAGTCTCCAGCGCCCCGGTCTGCACAGGGTCCAGCTCCGGTCTGTGCAGGCTCCAGCGCCCCGGTCTGCGCAGGCTCCAGCCCCGGTCTGCGCAGGCTCCAGCACCCCGGTCTGCGCAGTCTCCAGACCCGGTCTGCGCATTCTCCAGTGCCCCGGTCTGGCAGGCTCCAGCCCCCGGTCTACGCAGGCTCCAGCCCTGGTCTGCGCAGGCTCCAGCGTTCCCGGTCTGCACAGTCTCCAGCGCCCCGGTCTGCGCAGGCTCCAGCCCCCGGTCTACGCAGTCTCCAGCCCCGGTCTGCGCAGGCTCCAGCGCCCCGGTCTGCGCAGGCACCAGCCCCGGTCTGCGCAGGCTCCAGCACCCCGGTCTGCGCAGTCTCCAGCCCCGGTCTGCGCAGGCTCCTGCCCCGGTCTGCGCAGGCTCCAGCCCCGGTCTGCGCAGGCTCCAGTGCTCCGGTCTGCGCAGGCTCCAGCACCCCGGACTGCGCAGGCTCCAGCGCCCCGGTCTGCGCAGGCTCCAGCGCCCCGGTCAGCGCAGGCTCCAGCCCCGGTCTGCGCAGTCTCCAGCGCCCCGGTCTGCGCAGGCTCCAGCGCCCCGGTCTGCGCAGGCTCCAGCGCCCCGGTCTGCGCAGGCTCCTGCCCCGGTATGCGCAGGCTCCAGCCCCGGTCTGCGCAGGCTCCAGCGCCCCGGTCTGCGCAGGCTCCAGCCCCAGTCTGCGCAGGCTCCAGCGCCCCGGACAGCGCAGACTCCAGCGCCCCGGACTGCGCAGTCTCCAGCCCCGGTCTGCGCAGGCTCCAGCCCCGGTCTGCGCAGGCTCCAGCGCCCCGGTCTGCACAGGCTCCAGCGCCACGGTCTGCGCAGTATCCAGCCCCGCGGGGTCTGCGCAGTCTCCAGCGCCCCGGTCTGCACAGGCTCCAGCTCCGGTCTGTGCAGGCTCCAGCGCCCCGGTCTGCGCAGGCTCCAGCCCCGGTCTGCGCAGGCTCCAGCACCCCGGTCTGCGCAGTCTCCAGCCCCGGTCTGCGCAGTCTCCAGCGCCCCGGTCTGCGCAGGCTCCAGCCCCCGGTCTACGCAGGCTCCAGCCCCGGTCTGCGCAGACTCCAGCGTCCCCGGTCTGCACAGTCTCCAGCGCCCCGGTCTGCGCAGGCTCCAGCCCCAGGTCTACGCAGTCTCCAGCCCCGGTCTGCGCAGGCTCCAGCGCCCCGGTCTGCGCAGGCTCCAGCCCCGGTCTGCGCAGGCTCCAGCACCCCGGTCTGCGCAGTCTCCAGCCCCGGTCTGCGCAGGCTCCTACCCCGGTCTGCGCAGGCTCCAGCACCCCGGACTGCGCAGGCTCCAGCGCCCCGGTCTGCGCAGGCTCCAGCCCCGGTCTGCGCAGGCTCCAGTGCTCCGGTCTGCGCAGGCTCCAGCACCCCGGACTGCGCAGGCTCCAGCCCCGGTCTGCGCAGGCTCCAGCGCCCCGGTCTGCGCAGGCTCCAGCGCCCCGGTCTGCGCAGGCTCCAGCGCCCCGGTCTGCGCAGGCTCAAGCGCCCCTGTCTGCGCAGGCTCCTGCCCCGGTCTGCGCAGGCTCCAGCCCCGGTCTGCGCAGGCTCCAGCCCCGATCTGCGCAGGCTCCAGCGCGCCGGACTGCGCAGGCTCCAGCGCCCTGGTCTGCGCAGGCTCCTGCCCCGGTCTGCGCAGGCTCCTGCCCCGGTCTGCGCAGGCTCCAGCCCCGGTCTGCGCAGGCTCCAGCGCCCCGGTATGCGCAGGCTCCAGCGCCCCGGTCTGCGCAGGCTCCAGCGCCCCGGTCTGCGCAGGCTCCTGCCCCGGTCTGCGAAGGCTCCAGCCCCGGTCTGCGCAGGCTCCAGCCCCGATCTGCGCAGGCTCCAGCGCCCCGGACTGCGCAGACTCCAGCGTCCCGGTCTGCGCAGGCTCCAGCCCCGGTCTGCGCAGGCTCCAGCACCCCGGTCTGCGCAGTCTCCAGACCCGGTCTGCGCATTCTCCAGCGCCCCGGTCTGGCAGGCTCCAGCCCCCGGTCTACGCAGGCTCCAGCCCTGGTCTGCGCAGGCTCCAGCGTCCCCGGTCTGCACAGTCTCCAGCGCCCCGGTCTGCGCAGGCTCCAGCCCCCGGTCTACGCAGTCTCCAGCCCCGGTCTGCGCAGGCTCCAGCGCCCCGGTCTGCGCAGGCTCCAGCCCCGGTCTGCGCAGGCTCCAGCACCCCGGTCTGCGCAGTCTTCAGCCCCGGTCTGCGCAGGCTCCTGCCCCGGTCTGCGCAGGCTCCAGCACCCCGGACTGCGCAGGCTCCAGCGCCCCGGTCTGCGCAGGCTCCAGCCCCGGTCTGCGCAGGCTCCAGTGCTCCGGTCTGCGCAGGCTCCAGCACCCCGGACTGCGCAGGCTCCAGCGCCCCGGTCTGCGCAGGCTCCAGCGCCCCGGTCAGCGCAGGCTCCAGCCCCGGTCTGCGCAGTCTCCAGCGCCCCGGTCTGCGCAGGCTCCAGCGCCCCGGTCTGCGCAGGCTCCAGCGCCCCGGTCTGCGCAGGCTCCTGCCCCGGTATGCGCAGGCTCCAGCCCCGGTCTGCGCAGGCTCCAGCGCCCCGGTCTGCGCAGGCTCCAGCGCCCCGGTCTGCGCAGGCTCCAGCGCCCCGGTCTGCGCAGGCTCCAGCGCCCCGGTCTGCGCAGGCTCCAGCGCCCCGGTCTGCGCAGGCTCCAGCCCCGGTCTGCGCAGGCTCCAGCCCCGGTCTGCGCAGGCTCCAGCGCCCCGGACAGCGCAGACTCCAGCGCCCCGGACTGCGCAGTCTCCAGCCCCGGTCTGCGCAGGCTCCAGCCCCGGTCTGCGCAGGCTCCAGCGCCCCGGTCTGCACAGGCTCCAGCGCCACGGTCTGCGCAGTATCCAGCCCCGCGGGGTCTGCGCAGTCTCCAGCGCCCCGGTCTGCACAGGCTCCAGCTCCGGTCTGTGCAGGCTCCAGCGCCCCGGTCTGCGCAGGCTCCAGCCCCGGTCTGCGCAGGCTCCAGCACCCCGGTCTGCGCAGTCTCCAGCCCCGGTCTGCGCAGTCTCCAGCGCCCCGGTCTGCGCAGGCTCCAGCCCCCGGTCTACGCAGGCTCCAGCCCCGGTCTGCGCAGGCTCCAGCCCCGGTCTGCGCAGGCTCCAGCGCCCCGGTATGCGCAGGCTCCAGCGCCCCGGTCTGCGCAGGCTCCAGCGCCCCGGTCTGCGCAGGCTCCTGCCCCGGTCTGCGCAGGCTCCAGCCCCGGTCTGCGCAGGCTCCAGCGCCCCGGTCTGCGCAGGCTCCTGCCCCGGTCTGCGCAGGCTCCAGCCCCGGTCTGCGCAGGCTCCTGCGCCCCGGTCTGCGCAGGTTCCAGCCCCGGTCTGCGCAGACTCCAGCGCCCCGGTCTGCGAAGGCTCCAGCCCCGGTCTGCGCAGGCTCCAGCCCCGGTCTGCGCAGGCTCCAGCCCCGGTCTGCGCAGTCTCCAGCGTCCCGGTCTGCGCAGTCTCCAGCGTCCCGGTCTGCGCAGGCTCCAGCCACGCTCTGCGCAGACTCCAGCGCCCCGGTCTGCGCAGGCTCCAGCGCCCCGGTCTGTGCAGACACCATCGCCCCGGACTGCGCAGGCTCCAGCGCCCCGGTCTGCGCAGACTCCAGCCCCGGTCTGCGCAGGCTCCAGCCCCGGTCTACGCAGACTCCAGCCCCGGTCTGCGCAGGCTCCAGCGCCCCGGTCTGCGCAGGCTCCAGCCCCGGTCTGCGCAGGCTCCAGCCCCGGTCTACGCAGACTCCAGCCCCGGTCTGCGCAGGCTCCAGCGCCCCGGTCTGCGCAGGCTCCAGCCCCGGTCTGCGCAGGCTCCAGCCCCGGTCTACGCAGACTCCAGCCCCGGTCTGCGCAGGCTCCAGCCCCGGTCTGCGCAGGCTCCAGCCCCGGTCTGCGCAGGCTCCAGCGTCCCGGTCTGCGCAGGCTCCAGCGCCCCGGTCTGCGCAGACTCCAGCGCCCCGGTCTGCGCAGACTCCAGCTCCCCGGTCTGCGCAGGCTCCAGCTCCCCGGTCTGCGCAGGCTCCAGCGCCACGGTTTGCGCAGGCTCCAGCCCCGGTCTGCGCAGGCTCCAGCCTCGGTCTGCGCAGACTCCAGCGCCCCGGTCTGCGCAGGCTCCAGCCCCGGTCTGCGCAGACTCCAGCGCCCCGGTCTGCGCAGGCTCCAGCTCCGGTCTGCGCAGGCTCCTGCGCCCCGGTCTGCGCAGGTTCCAGCCCCGGTCTGCGCAGACTCCAGCGCCCCGGTCTGCGAAGGCTCCAGCCCCGGTCTGCGCAGGCTCCAGCCCCGGTCTGCGCAGGCTCCAGCCCCGGTCTGCGCAGTCTCCAGCGTCCCGGTCTGCGCATTCTCCAGCGTCCCGGTCTGCGCAGGCTCCAGCCACGCTCTGCGCAGACTCCAGCGCCCCGGTCTGCGCAGGCTCCAGCGCCCCGGTCTGTGCAGACACCATCGCCCCGGACTGCGCAGGCTCCAGCGCCCCGGTCTGCGCAGACTCCAGCCCCGGTCTGCGCAGGCTCCAGCCCCGGTCTACGCAGACTCCAGCCCCGGTCTGCGCAGGCTCCAGCGCCCCGGTCTGCGCAGGCTCCAGCCCCGGTCTGCGCAGGCTCCAGCCCCGGTCTACGCAGACTCCAGCCCCGGTCTGCGCAGGCTCCAGCGCCCCGGTCTGCGCAGGCTCCAGCCCCGGTCTGCGCAGGCTCCAGCCCCGGTCTACGCAGACTCCAGCCCCGGTCTGCGCAGGCTCCAGCCCCGGTCTGCGCAGGCTCCAGCCCCGGTCTGCGCAGGCTCCAGCGTCCCGGTCTGCGCAGGATCCAGCGCCCCGGTCTGCGCAGACTCCAGCGCCCCGGTCTGCGCAGACTCCAGCTCCCCGGTCTGCGCAGGCTCCAGCGCCACGGTCTGCGCAGGCTCCAGCCCCGGTCTGCGCAGGCTCCAGCCTCGGTCTGCGCAGACTCCAGCGCCCCGGTCTGCGCAGGCTCCAGCCCCGGTCTGGCAGGCTCCAGCCCCCTGGTCTGCGCAGGCTCCAGCGTCCCGGTCTGCGCAGACTCCAGCGCCCCGGTCTGCGCAGGCTCCAGCCCCGGTCTGTGCAGGCTCCAGCGCCCCGGTCTGCGCAGGCTCCAGCGCCCCGGTCTGCGCAGGCTCCAGCCCCGGTCTGCGCAGTTTCCAGCGTCACAGTCTGCGCAGGCTCCAGCGCCCCGGTCTGCGCAGGCTCCAGCGCCCCGGTCTGCGGAGGCTCCAGCGCCCCGGTCTGCGCAGTTTCCAGCGTCACAGTCTGCGCAGGCTCCAGCGCCCCGGTCTGCGCAGGCTCCAGCGCCCCGGTCTGCGGAGGCTCCAGCCCCGGTCTGCGCAGGCTCCAGCCCCGGTCTGCGCAGACTCCAGCGCCCCGGTCTGCGCAGACTCCAGCCCCGGTCTGCGCAGGCTCCAGCGCCCCGGTCTGCGCAGGCTCCAGCCCCGGTCTGCGCAGGCTCCAGCCCCGGTCTGCGCAGGCTCCAGCCCCGATCTGCGCAGGCTCCAGCGCCCCGGACTGCGCAGGCTCCAGCGCCCTGGTCTGCGCAGGCTCCTGCCCCGGTCTGCGCAGGCTCCTGCCCCGGTCTGCGCAGGCTCCAGCCCCGGTCTGCGCAGGCTCCAGCGCCCCGGTATGCGCAGGCTCCAGCGCCCCGGTCTGCGCAGGCTCCAGCGCCCCGGTCTGCGCAGGCTCCTGCCCCGGTCTGCGCAGGCTCCAGCCCCGGTCTGCGCAGGCTCCAGCCCCGATCTGCGCAGGCTCCAGCGCCCCGGACTGCGCAGACTCCAGCTTCCCGGTCTGCGCAGGCTCCAGCCCCGGTCTGCGCAGGCTCCAGCGTCCCGGTCTGCGCAGGCTCCAGCGCCCCGGTCTGCGCAGGATCCAGCGTCCCGGTCTGCGCAGACTCCAGCGCCCCGGTCTGCGCAGGCTCCAGCCCCGGTCTGCGCAGGCTCCAGCCCCGGTCTGCGCAGGCTCCAGCCCCGGTCTGCGCAGGCTCCAGCGCCCCGGACAGCGCAGACTCCAGCGCCCCGGACTGCGCAGTCTCCAGCCCCGGTCTGCGCAGGCTCCAGCCCCGGTCTGCGCAGGATCCAGCGCCCCGGTCTGCACAGGCTCCAGCGCCCCGGTCTGCGCAGTCTCCAGCCCCGGTCTGCGCAGTCTCCAGCCCCGGTCTGCGCAGGCTCCAGCTCCGGTCTGCGCAGGCTCCAGCCCCGGTCTGCGCAGGCTCCAGCCCCGGTCTGCGCAGACTCCAGTGCCCCGGTCTGCGCAGGCTCCAGCCCCGGTCTGCGCAGGCTCCAGCGCCCCGGTCTGCGAAGGCTCCAGCCCCGGTATGCGCAGGCTCCAGCCCCGGTCTGCGCAGGCTCCAGCCCCGGTCTGCGCAGTCTCCAGCGTCCCGGTCTGCGCAGGCTCCAGCGCCCCGGTCTGCGCAGGCTCCAGCCACGCTCTGCGCAGACTCCAGCGCCCCGGTCTGCGCAGTCTCCAGCGCCCCGGTCTGTGCAGGCTCCAGCCACGCTCTGCGCAGACTCCAGCGCCCCGGTCTGCGCAGGCTCCAACGCCCCGGTCTGTGCAGACACCATCGCCCCGGACTGCGCAGGCTCCAGCGCCCCGGTCTGCGCAGACTCCAGCCCCGGTCTGCGCAGGTCCAGCCCCGGTCTACGCAGACTCCAGCCCCGGTCTGCGCAGGCTCCAGCGCCCCGGTCTGCGCAGGCTCCAGCCCCGGTCTGCGCAGGCTCCAGCCCCGGTCTACGCAGACTCCAGCCCCGGTCTGCGCAGGCTCCAGCGCACCGGTCTGCGCAGGCTCCAGCCCCGGTCTGCGCAGGCTCCAGCCCCGGTCTAAGCAGACTCCAGCCCCGGTCTGCGCAGGCTCCAGCCCCGGTCTGCGCAGGCTCCAGCCCCGGTCTGCGCAGGCTCCAGCATCCCGGTCTGCGCAGGCTCCAGCGCCCCGGTCTGCGCAGACTCCAGCGCCCCGGTCTGCGCAGACTCCAGCTCCCCGGTCTGCGCAGGCTGCAGCTCCCCGGTCTGCGCAGGCTCCAGCGCCACGGTCTGCGCAGGCTCCAGCCCCGGTCTGCGCAGGCTCCAGCCCCGGTCTGCGCAGAATCCAGCGCCCCGGTCTGCGCAGGCTCCAGCCCCGGTCTGGCAGGCTCCAGCCCCCTGGTCTGCGCAGGCTCCAGCGTCCCGGTCTGCGCAGACTCCAGCGCCCCGGTCTGCGCAGACTCCAGCCCCGGTCTGTGCAGGCTCCAGCGCCCCGGTCTGCGCAGGCTCCAGCGCCCCGGTCTGCGCAGGCTCCAGCGCCCCGGTCTGCGCAGGCTCCAGCCCCGGTCTGCGCAGTTTCCAGCGTCACAGTCTGCGCAGACTCCAGCCCCGGTCTGCGCAGGCTCCAGCCCCGGTCTACGCAGACTCCAGCCCCGGTCTGCGCAGGCTCCAGCGCCCCGGTCTGCGCAGGCTCCAGCCCCGGTCTGCGCAGGCTCCAGCCCCGGTCTACGCAGACTCCAGCCCCGGTCTGCGCAGGCTCCAGCGCCCCGGTCTGCGCAGGCTCCAGCCCCGGTCTGCGCAGGCTCCAGCCCCGGTCTACGCAGACTCCAGCCCCGGTCTGCGCAGGCTCCAGCCCCGGTCTGCGCAGGCTCCAGCCCCGGTCTGCGCAGGCTCCAGCGTCCCGGTCTGCGCAGGCTCCAGCGCCCCGGTCTGCGCAGACTCCAGCGCCCCGGTCTGCGCAGACTCCAGCTCCCCGGTCTGCGCAGGCTCCAGCTCCCCGGTCTGCGCAGGCTCCAGCGCCACGGTCTGCGCAGGCTCCAGCCCCGGTCTGCGCAGGCTCCAGCCTCGGTCTGCGCAGACTCCAGCGCCCCGGTCTGCGCAGGCTCCAGCCCCGGTCTGGCAGGCTCCAGCCCCCTGGTCTGCGCAGGCTCCAGCGTCCCGGTCTGCGCAGACTCCAGCGCCCCGGTCTGCGCAGACTCCAGCCCCGGTCTGTGCAGGCTCCAGCGCCCCGGTCTGCGCAGGCTCCAGCGCCCCGGTCTGGCAGGCTCCAGCCCCCGGTCTACGCAGGCTCCAGCCCTGGTCTGCGCAGGCTCCAGCGTCCCCGGTCTGCACAGTCTCCAGCGCCCCGGTCTGCGCAGGCTCCAGCCCCCGGTCTACGCAGTCTCCAGCCCCGGTCTGCGCAGGCTCCAGCGCCCCGGTCTGCGCAGGCTCCAGCCCCGGTCTGCGCAGGCTCCAGCACCCCGGTCTGCGCAGTCTTCAGCCCCGGTCTGCGCAGGCTCCTGCCCCGGTCTGCGCAGGCTCCAGCACCCCGGACTGCGCAGGCTCCAGCGCCCCGGTCTGCGCAGGCTCCAGCCCCGGTCTGCGCAGGCTCCAGTGCTCCGGTCTGCGCAGGCTCCAGCACCCCGGACTGCGCAGGCTCCAGCGCCCCGGTCTGCGCAGGCTCCAGCGCCCCGGTCAGCGCAGGCTCCAGCCCCGGTCTGCGCAGTCTCCAGCGCCCCGGTCTGCGCAGGCTCCAGCGCCCCGGTCTGCGCAGGCTCCAGCGCCCCGGTCTGCGCAGGCTCCTGCCCCGGTATGCGCAGGCTCCAGCCCCGGTCTGCGCAGGCTCCAGCGCCCCGGTCTGCGCAGGCTCCAGCGCCCCGGTCTGCGCAGGCTCCAGCGCCCCGGTCTGCGCAGGCTCCAGCGCCCCGGTCTGCGCAGGCTCCAGCGCCCCGGTCTGCGCAGGCTCCAGCCCCGGTCTGCGCAGGCTCCAGCCCCGGTCTGCGCAGGCTCCAGCGCCCCGGACAGCGCAGACTCCAGCGCCCCGGACTGCGCAGTCTCCAGCCCCGGTCTGCGCAGGCTCCAGCCCCGGTCTGCGCAGGCTCCAGCGCCCCGGTCTGCACAGGCTCCAGCGCCACGGTCTGCGCAGTATCCAGCCCCGCGGGGTCTGCGCAGTCTCCAGCGCCCCGGTCTGCACAGGCTCCAGCTCCGGTCTTTGCAGGCTCCAGCGCCCCGGTCTGCGCAGGCTCCAGCCCCGGTCTGCGCAGGCTCCAGCACCCCGGTCTGCGCAGTCTCCAGCCCCGGTCTGCGCAGTCTCCAGCGCCCAGGTCTGCGCAGGCTCCAGCCCCCGGTCTACGCAGGCTCCAGCCCCGGTCTGCGCAGGCTCCAGCCCCGGTCTGCGCAGGCTCCAGCGCCCCGGTATGCGCAGGCTCCAGCGCCCCGGTCTGCGCAGGCTCCAGCGCCCCGGTCTGCGCAGGCTCCTGCCCCGGTCTGCGCAGGCTCCAGCCCCGGTCTGCGCAGGCTCCAGCGCCCCGGTCTGCGCAGGCTCCTGCCCCGGTCTGCGCAGGCTCCAGCCCCGGTCTGCGCAGGCTCCTGCGCCCCGGTCTGCGCAGGTTCCAGCCCCGGTCTGCGCAGACTCCAGCGCCCCGGTCTGCGAAGGCTCCAGCCCCGGTCTGCGCAGGCTCCAGCCCCGGTCTGCGCAGGCTCCAGCCCCGGTCTGCGCAGTCTCCAGCGTACCGGTCTGCGCAGTCTCCAGCGTCCCGGTCTGCGCAGGCTCCAGCCACGCTCTGCGCAGACTCCAGCGCCCCGGTCTGCGCAGGCTCCAGCGCCCCGGTCTGTGCAGACACCATCGCCCCGGACTGCGCAGGCTCCAGCGCCCCGGTCTGCGCAGACTCCAGCCCCGGTCTGCGCAGGCTCCAGCCCCGGTCTACGCAGACTCCAGCCCCGGTCTGCGCAGGCTCCAGCGCCCCGGTCTGCGCAGGCTCCAGCCCCGGTCTGCGCAGGCTCCAGCCCCGGTCTACGCAGACTCCAGCCCCGGTCTGCGCAGGCTCCAGCGCCCCGGTCTGCGCAGGCTCCAGCCCCGGTCTGCGCAGGCTCCAGCCCCGGTCTACGCAGACTCCAGCCCCGGTCTGCGCAGGCTCCAGCCCCGGTCTGCGCAGGCTCCAGCCCCGGTCTGCGCAGGCTCCAGCGTCCCGGTCTGCGCAGGCTCCAGCGCCCCGGTCTGCGCAGACTCCAGCGCCCCGGTCTGCGCAGACTCCAGCTCCCCGGTCTGCGCAGGCTCCAGCTCCCCGGTCTGCGCAGGCTCCAGCGCCACGGTTTGCGCAGTCTCCAGCCCCGGTCTGCGCAGGCTCCAGCCTCGGTCTGCGCAGACTCCAGCGCCCCGGTCTGCGCAGGCTCCAGCCCCGGTCTGCGCAGACTCCAGCGCCCCGGTCTGCGCAGGCTCCAGCTCCGGTCTGCGCAGGCTCCTGCGCCCCGGTCTGCGCAGGTTCCAGCCCCGGTCTGCGCAGACTCCAGCGCCCCGGTCTGCGAAGGCTCCAGCCCCGGTCTGCGCAGGCTCCAGCCCCGGTCTGCGCAGGCTCCAGCCCCGGTCTGCGCAGTCTCCAGCGTCCCGGTCTGCGCATTCTCCAGCGTCCCGGTCTGCGCAGGCTCCAGCCACGCTCTGCGCAGACTCCAGCGCCCCGGTCTGCGCAGGCTCCAGCGCCCCGGTCTGTGCAGACACCATCGCCCCGGACTGCGCAGGCTCCAGCGCCCCGGTCTGCGCAGACTCCAGCCCCGGTCTGCGCAGGCTCCAGCCCCGGTCTACGCAGACTCCAGCCCCGGTCTGCGCAGGCTCCAGCGCCCCGGTCTGCGCAGGCTCCAGCCCCGGTCTGCGCAGGCTCCAGCCCCGGTCTACGCAGACTCCAGCCCCGGTCTGCGCAGGCTCCAGCGCCCCGGTCTGCGCAGGCTCCAGCCCCGGTCTGCGCAGGCTCCAGCCCCGATCTGCGCAGGCTCCAGCGCCCCGGACTGCGCAGGCTCCAGCGCCCTGGTCTGCGCAGGCTCCTGCCCCGGTCTGCGCAGGCTCCTGCCCCGGTCTGCGCAGGCTCCAGCCCCGGTCTGCGCAGGCTCCAGCGCCCCGGTATGCGCAGGCTCCAGCGCCCCGGTCTGCGCAGGCTCCAGCGCCCCGGTCTGCGCAGGCTCCTGCCCCGGTCTGCGCAGGCTCCAGCCCCGGTCTGCGCAGGCTCCAGCCCCGATCTGCGCAGGCTCCAGCGCCCCGGACTGCGCAGACTCCAGCTTCCCGGTCTGCGCAGGCTCCAGCCCCGGTCTGCGCAGGCTCCAGCGTCCCGGTCTGCGCAGGCTCCAGCGCCCCGGTCTGCGCAGGATCCAGCGTCCCGGTCTGCGCAGACTCCAGCGCCCCGGTCTGCGCAGGCTCCAGCCCCGGTCTGCGCAGGCTCCAGCCCCGGTCTGCGCAGGCTCCAGCCCCGGTCTGCGCAGGCTCCAGCGCCCCGGACAGCGCAGACTCCAGCGCCCCGGACTGCGCAGTCTCCAGCCCCGGTCTGCGCAGGCTCCAGCCCCGGTCTGCGCAGGATCCAGCGCCCCGGTCTGCACAGGCTCCAGCGCCCCGGTCTGCGCAGTCTCCAGCCCCGGTCTGCGCAGTCTCCAGCCCCGGTCTGCGCAGGCTCCAGCTCCGGTCTGCGCAGGCTCCAGCCCCGGTCTGCGCAGGCTCCAGCCCCGGTCTGCGCAGACTCCAGTGCCCCGGTCTGCGCAGGCTCCAGCCCCGGTCTGCGCAGGCTCCAGCGCCCCGGTCTGCGAAGGCTCCAGCCCCGGTATGCGCAGGCTCCAGCCCCGGTCTGCGCAGGCTCCAGCCCCGGTCTGCGCAGTCTCCAGCGTCCCGGTCTGCGCAGGCTCCAGCGCCCCGGTCTGCGCAGGCTCCAGCCACGCTCTGCGCAGACTCCAGCGCCCCGGTCTGCGCAGTCTCCAGCGCCCCGGTCTGTGCAGGCTCCAGCCACGCTCTGCGCAGACTCCAGCGCCCCGGTCTGCGCAGGCTCCAACGCCCCGGTCTGTGCAGACACCATCGCCCCGGACTGCGCAGGCTCCAGCGCCCCGGTCTGCGCAGACTCCAGCCCCGGTCTGCGCAGGTCCAGCCCCGGTCTACGCAGACTCCAGCCCCGGTCTGCGCAGGCTCCAGCGCCCCGGTCTGCGCAGGCTCCAGCCCCGGTCTGCGCAGGCTCCAGCCCCGGTCTACGCAGACTCCAGCCCCGGTCTGCGCAGGCTCCAGCGCACCGGTCTGCGCAGGCTCCAGCCCCGGTCTGCGCAGGCTCCAGCCCCGGTCTAAGCAGACTCCAGCCCCGGTCTGCGCAGGCTCCAGCCCCGGTCTGCGCAGGCTCCAGCCCCGGTCTGCGCAGGCTCCAGCATCCCGGTCTGCGCAGGCTCCAGCGCCCCGGTCTGCGCAGACTCCAGCGCCCCGGTCTGCGCAGACTCCAGCTCCCCGGTCTGCGCAGGCTGCAGCTCCCCGGTCTGCGCAGGCTCCAGCGCCACGGTCTGCGCAGGCTCCAGCCCCGGTCTGCGCAGGCTCCAGCCCCGGTCTGCGCAGACTCCAGCGCCCCGGTCTGCGCAGGCTCCAGCCCCGGTCTGGCAGGCTCCAGCCCCCTGGTCTGCGCAGGCTCCAGCGTCCCGGTCTGCGCAGACTCCAGCGCCCCGGTCTGCGCAGACTCCAGCCCCGGTCTGTGCAGGCTCCAGCGCCCCGGTCTGCGCAGGCTCCAGCGCCCCGGTCTGCGCAGGCTCCAGCGCCCCGGTCTGCGCAGGCTCCAGCCCCGGTCTGCGCAGTTTCCAGCGTCACAGTCTGCGCAGACTCCAGCCCCGGTCTGCGCAGGCTCCAGCCCCGGTCTACGCAGACTCCAGCCCCGGTCTGCGCAGGCTCCAGCGCCCCGGTCTGCGCAGGCTCCAGCCCCGGTCTGCGCAGGCTCCAGCCCCGGTCTACGCAGACTCCAGCCCCGGTCTGCGCAGGCTCCAGCGCCCCGGTCTGCGCAGGCTCCAGCCCCGGTCTGCGCAGGCTCCAGCCCCGGTCTACGCAGACTCCAGCCCCGGTCTGCGCAGGCTCCAGCCCCGGTCTGCGCAGGCTCCAGCCCCGGTCTGCGCAGGCTCCAGCGTCCCGGTCTGCGCAGGCTCCAGCGCCCCGGTCTGCGCAGACTCCAGCGCCCCGGTCTGCGCAGACTCCAGCTCCCCGGTCTGCGCAGGCTCCAGCTCCCCGGTCTGCGCAGGCTCCAGCGCCACGGTCTGCGCAGGCTCCAGCCCCGGTCTGCGCAGGCTCCAGCCTCGGTCTGCGCAGACTCCAGCGCCCCGGTCTGCGCAGGCTCCAGCCCCGGTCTGGCAGGCTCCAGCCCCCTGGTCTGCGCAGGCTCCAGCGTCCCGGTCTGCGCAGACTCCAGCGCCCCGGTCTGCGCAGACTCCAGCCCCGGTCTGTGCAGGCTCCAGCGCCCCGGTCTGCGCAGGCTCCAGCGCCCCGGTCTGGCAGGCTCCAGCCCCCGGTCTACGCAGGCTCCAGCCCTGGTCTGCGCAGGCTCCAGCGTCCCCGGTCTGCACAGTCTCCAGCGCCCCGGTCTGCGCAGGCTCCAGCCCCCGGTCTACGCAGTCTCCAGCCCCGGTCTGCGCAGGCTCCAGCGCCCCGGTCTGCGCAGGCTCCAGCCCCGGTCTGCGCAGGCTCCAGCACCCCGGTCTGCGCAGTCTTCAGCCCCGGTCTGCGCAGGCTCCTGCCCCGGTCTGCGCAGGCTCCAGCACCCCGGACTGCGCAGGCTCCAGCGCCCCGGTCTGCGCAGGCTCCAGCCCCGGTCTGCGCAGGCTCCAGTGCTCCGGTCTGCGCAGGCTCCAGCACCCCGGACTGCGCAGGCTCCAGCGCCCCGGTCTGCGCAGGCTCCAGCGCCCCGGTCAGCGCAGGCTCCAGCCCCGGTCTGCGCAGTCTCCAGCGCCCCGGTCTGCGCAGGCTCCAGCGCCCCGGTCTGCGCAGGCTCCAGCGCCCCGGTCTGCGCAGGCTCCTGCCCCGGTATGCGCAGGCTCCAGCCCCGGTCTGCGCAGGCTCCAGCGCCCCGGTCTGCGCAGGCTCCAGCGCCCCGGTCTGCGCAGGCTTGAGCGCACCGGTCTGCGCAGGCTCCAGCGCCCCGGTCTGCGCAGGCTCCAGCGCCCCGGTCTGCGCAGGCTCCAGCCCCGGTCTGCGCAGGCTCCAGCCCCGGTCTGCGCAGGCTCCAGCGCCCCGGACAGCGCAGACTCCAGCGCCCCGGACTGCGCAGTCTCCAGCCCCGGTCTGCGCAGGCTCCAGCCCCGGTCTGCGCAGGCTCCAGCGCCCCGGTCTGCACAGGCTCCAGCGCCACGGTCTGCGCAGTATCCAGCCCCGCGGGGTCTGCGCAGTCTCCAGCGCCCCGGTCTGCACAGGCTCCAGCTCCGGTCTTTGCAGGCTCCAGCGCCCCGGTCTGCGCAGGCTCCAGCCCCGGTCTGCGCAGGCTCCAGCACCCCGGTCTGCGCAGTCTCCAGCCCCGGTCTGCGCAGTCTCCAGCGCCCAGGTCTGCGCAGGCTCCAGCCCCCGGTCTACGCAGGCTCCAGCCCCGGTCTGCGCAGGCTCCAGCCCCGGTCTGCGCAGGCTCCAGCGCCCCGGTATGCGCAGGCTCCAGCGCCCCGGTCTGCGCAGGCTCCAGCGCCCCGGTCTGCGCAGGCTCCTGCCCCGGTCTGCGCAGGCTCCAGCCCCGGTCTGCGCAGGCTCCAGCGCCCCGGTCTGCGCAGGCTCCTGCCCCGGTCTGCGCAGGCTCCAGCCCCGGTCTGCGCAGGCTCCTGCGCCCCGGTCTGCGCAGGTTCCAGCCCCGGTCTGCGCAGACTCCAGCGCCCCGGTCTGCGAAGGCTCCAGCCCCGGTCTGCGCAGGCTCCAGCCCCGGTCTGCGCAGGCTCCAGCCCCGGTCTGCGCAGTCTCCAGCGTACCGGTCTGCGCAGTCTCCAGCGTCCCGGTCTGCGCAGGCTCCAGCCACGCTCTGCGCAGACTCCAGCGCCCCGGTCTGCGCAGGCTCCAGCGCCCCGGTCTGTGCAGACACCATCGCCCCGGACTGCGCAGGCTCCAGCGCCCCGGTCTGCGCAGACTCCAGCCCCGGTCTGCGCAGGCTCCAGCCCCGGTCTACGCAGACTCCAGCCCCGGTCTGCGCAGGCTCCAGCGCCCCGGTCTGCGCAGGCTCCAGCCCCGGTCTGCGCAGGCTCCAGCCCCGGTCTACGCAGACTCCAGCCCCGGTCTGCGCAGGCTCCAGCGCCCCGGTCTGCGCAGGCTCCAGCCCCGGTCTGCGCAGGCTCCAGCCCCGGTCTACGCAGACTCCAGCCCCGGTCTGCGCAGGCTCCAGCCCCGGTCTGCGCAGGCTCCAGCCCCGGTCTGCGCAGGCTCCAGCGTCCCGGTCTGCGCAGGCTCCAGCGCCCCGGTCTGCGCAGACTCCAGCGCCCCGGTCTGCGCAGACTCCAGCTCCCCGGTCTGCGCAGGCTCCAGCTCCCCGGTCTGCGCAGGCTCCAGCGCCACGGTTTGCGCAGTCTCCAGCCCCGGTCTGCGCAGGCTCCAGCCTCGGTCTGCGCAGACTCCAGCGCCCCGGTCTGCGCAGGCTCCAGCCCCGGTCTGCGCAGACTCCAGCGCCCCGGTCTGCGCAGGCTCCAGCTCCGGTCTGCGCAGGCTCCTGCGCCCCGGTCTGCGCAGGTTCCAGCCCCGGTCTGCGCAGACTCCAGCGCCCCGGTCTGCGAAGGCTCCAGCCCCGGTCTGCGCAGGCTCCAGCCCCGGTCTGCGCAGGCTCCAGCCCCGGTCTGCGCAGTCTCCAGCGTCCCGGTCTGCGCATTCTCCAGCGTCCCGGTCTGCGCAGGCTCCAGCCACGCTCTGCGCAGACTCCAGCGCCCCGGTCTGCGCAGGCTCCAGCGCCCCGGTCTGTGCAGACACCATCGCCCCGGACTGCGCAGGCTCCAGCGCCCCGGTCTGCGCAGACTCCAGCCCCGGTCTGCGCAGGCTCCAGCCCCGGTCTACGCAGACTCCAGCCCCGGTCTGCGCAGGCTCCAGCGCCCCGGTCTGCGCAGGCTCCAGCCCCGGTCTGCGCAGGCTCCAGCCCCGGTCTACGCAGACTCCAGCCCCGGTCTGCGCAGGCTCCAGCGCCCCGGTCTGCGCAGGCTCCAGCCCCGGTCTGCGCAGGCTCCAGCCCCGGTCTACGCAGACTCCAGCCCCGGTCTGCGCAGGCTCCAGCCCCGGTCTGCGCAGGCTCCAGCCCCGGTCTGCGCAGGCTCCAGCGTCCCGGTCTGCGCAGGATCCAGCGCCCCGGTCTGCGCAGACTCCAGCGCCCCGGTCTGCGCAGACTCCAGCTCCCCGGTCTGCGCAGGCTCCAGTGCCACGGTCTGCGCAGGCTCCAGCCCCGGTCTGCGCAGGCTCCAGCCTCGGTCTGCGCAGACTCCAGCGCCCCGGTCTGCGCAGGCTCCAGCCCCGGTCTGGCAGGCTCCAGCCCCCTGGTCTGCGCAGGCTCCAGCGTCCCGGTCTGCGCAGACTCCAGCGCCCCGGTCTGCGCAGGCTCCAGCCCCGGTCTGTGCAGGCTCCAGCGCCCCGGTCTGCGCAGGCTCCAGCGCCCCGGTCTGCGCAGGCTCCAGCCCCGGTCTGCGCAGTTTCCAGCGTCACAGTCTGCGCAGGCTCCAGCGCCCCGGTCTGCGCAGGCTCCAGCGCCCCGGTCTGCGGAGGCTCCAGCGCCCCGGTCTGCGCAGTTTCCAGCGTCACAGTCTGCGCAGGCTCCAGCGCCCCGGTCTGCGCAGGCTCCAGCGCCCCGGTCTGCGGAGGCTCCAGCCCCGGTCTGCGCAGGCTCCAGCCCCGGTCTGCGCTGACTCCAGCGCCCCGGTCTGCGCAGACTCCAGCCCCGGTCTGCGCAGGCTCCAGCGCCCCGGTCTGCGCAGGCTCCAGCCCCGGTCTGCGCAGGCTCCAGCCCCGGTCTGCGCAGGCTCCAGCCCCGATCTGCGCAGGCTCCAGCGCCCCGGACTGCGCAGGCTCCAGCGCCCTGGTCTGCGCAGGCTCCTGCCCCGGTCTGCGCAGGCTCCTGCCCCGGTCTGCGCAGGCTCCAGCCCCGGTCTGCGCAGGCTCCAGCGCCCCGGTATGCGCAGGCTCCAGCGCCCCGGTCTGCGCAGGCTCCAGCGCCCCGGTCTGCGCAGGCTCCTGCCCCGGTCTGCGCAGGCTCCAGCCCCGGTCTGCGCAGGCTCCAGCCCCGATCTGCGCAGGCTCCAGCGCCCCGGACTGCGCAGACTCCAGCTTCCCGGTCTGCGCAGGCTCCAGCCCCGGTCTGCGCAGGCTCCAGCGTCCCGGTCTGCGCAGGCTCCAGCGCCCCGGTCTGCGCAGGATCCAGCGTCCCGGTCTGCGCAGACTCCAGCGCCCCGGTCTGCGCAGGCTCCAGCCCCGGTCTGCGCAGGCTCCAGCCCCGGTCTGCGCAGGCTCCAGCCCCGGTCTGCGCAGGCTCCAGCGCCCCGGACAGCGCAGACTCCAGCGCCCCGGACTGCGCAGTCTCCAGCCCCGGTCTGCGCAGGCTCCAGCCCCGGTCTGCGCAGGATCCAGCGCCCCGGTCTGCACAGGCTCCAGCGCCCCGGTCTGCGCAGTCTCCAGCCCCGGTCTGCGCAGTCTCCAGCCCCGGTCTGCGCAGGCTCCAGCTCCGGTCTGCGCAGGCTCCAGCCCCGGTCTGCGCAGGCTCCAGCCCCGGTCTGCGCAGACTCCAGTGCCCCGGTCTGCGCAGGCTCCAGCCCCGGTCTGCGCAGGCTCCAGCGCCCCGGTCTGCGAAGGCTCCAGCCCCGGTATGCGCAGGCTCCAGCCCCGGTCTGCGCAGGCTCCAGCCCCGGTCTGCGCAGTCTCCAGCGTCCCGGTCTGCGCAGGCTCCAGCGCCCCGGTCTGCGCAGGCTCCAGCCACGCTCTGCGCAGACTCCAGCGCCCCGGTCTGCGCAGTCTCCAGCGCCCCGGTCTGTGCAGGCTCCAGCCACGCTCTGCGCAGACTCCAGCGCCCCGGTCTGCGCAGGCTCCAACGCCCCGGTCTGTGCAGACACCATCGCCCCGGACTGCGCAGGCTCCAGCGCCCCGGTCTGCGCAGACTCCAGCCCCGGTCTGCGCAGGTCCAGCCCCGGTCTACGCAGACTCCAGCCCCGGTCTGCGCAGGCTCCAGCGCCCCGGTCTGCGCAGGCTCCAGCCCCGGTCTGCGCAGGCTCCAGCCCCGGTCTACGCAGACTCCAGCCCCGGTCTGCGCAGGCTCCAGCGCACCGGTCTGCGCAGGCTCCAGCCCCGGTCTGCGCAGGCTCCAGCCCCGGTCTAAGCAGACTCCAGCCCCGGTCTGCGCAGGCTCCAGCCCCGGTCTGCGCAGGCTCCAGCCCCGGTCTGCGCAGGCTCCAGCATCCCGGTCTGCGCAGGCTCCAGCGCCCCGGTCTGCGCAGACTCCAGCGCCCCGGTCTGCGCAGACTCCAGCTCCCCGGTCTGCGCAGGCTGCAGCTCCCCGGTCTGCGCAGGCTCCAGCGCCACGGTCTGCGCAGGCTCCAGCCCCGGTCTGCGCAGGCTCCAGCCCCGGTCTGCGCAGACTCCAGCGCCCCGGTCTGCGCAGGCTCCAGCCCCGGTCTGGCAGGCTCCAGCCCCCTGGTCTGCGCAGGCTCCAGCGTCCCGGTCTGCGCAGACTCCAGCGCCCCGGTCTGCGCAGACTCCAGCCCCGGTCTGTGCAGGCTCCAGCGCCCCGGTCTGCGCAGGCTCCAGCGCCCCGGTCTGCGCAGGCTCCAGCGCCCCGGTCTGCGCAGGCTCCAGCCCCGGTCTGCGCAGTTTCCAGCGTCACAGTCTGCGCAGACTCCAGCCCCGGTCTGCGCAGGCTCCAGCCCCGGTCTACGCAGACTCCAGCCCCGGTCTGCGCAGGCTCCAGCGCCCCGGTCTGCGCAGGCTCCAGCCCCGGTCTGCGCAGGCTCCAGCCCCGGTCTACGCAGACTCCAGCCCCGGTCTGCGCAGGCTCCAGCGCCCCGGTCTGCGCAGGCTCCAGCCCCGGTCTGCGCAGGCTCCAGCCCCGGTCTACGCAGACTCCAGCCCCGGTCTGCGCAGGCTCCAGCCCCGGTCTGCGCAGGCTCCAGCCCCGGTCTGCGCAGGCTCCAGCGTCCCGGTCTGCGCAGGCTCCAGCGCCCCGGTCTGCGCAGACTCCAGCGCCCCGGTCTGCGCAGACTCCAGCTCCCCGGTCTGCGCAGGCTCCAGCTCCCCGGTCTGCGCAGGCTCCAGCGCCACGGTCTGCGCAGGCTCCAGCCCCGGTCTGCGCAGGCTCCAGCCTCGGTCTGCGCAGACTCCAGCGCCCCGGTCTGCGCAGGCTCCAGCCCCGGTCTGGCAGGCTCCAGCCCCCTGGTCTGCGCAGGCTCCAGCGTCCCGGTCTGCGCAGACTCCAGCGCCCCGGTCTGCGCAGACTCCAGCCCCGGTCTGTGCAGGCTCCAGCGCCCCGGTCTGCGCAGGCTCCAGCGCCCCGGTCTGCGCAGGCTCCAGCCCCGGTCTGCGCAGTTTCCAGCGTCACAGTCTGCGCAGGCTCCAGCGCCCCGGTCTGCGCAGGCTCCAGCGCCCCGGTCTGCGGAGGCTCCAGCGCCCCGGTCTGCGCAGACTCCAGCGCCCCGGTCTGCGCAGACTCCAGCCCCGGTCTGCGCAGGCTCCAGCGCCCCGGTCTGCGCAGGCTCCAGCCCCGGTCTGCGCAGGCTCCAGCCCCGGTCTGCGCAGGCTCCAGCCCCGATCTGCGCAGGCTCCAGCGCCCCGGACTGCGCAGGCTCCAGCGCCCTGGTCTGCGCAGGCTCCAGCCCCGGTCTGCGCAGGCTCCAGCCCCGGTCTGCGCAGGCTCCAGCCACGCTCTGCGCAGGCTCCAGCGCCCCGGTCTGCGCAGGCTCCAGCGCCCCGGTCTGCGCAGGCTCCAGCGCCCCAGTCTGCGCAGGCTCCAGCCCCGGTCTGCGCAGGCTCCAGCCCCGGTCTGCGCAGGCTCCAGCCCCGGTCTGCGCAGGCTCCAGCGCCCCGGACTGCGCAGACTCCAGCTTCCCGGTCTGCGCAGGCTCCAGCCCCGGTCTGCGCAGGCTCCAGCGTCCCGGTCTGCGCAGGCTCCAGCGCCCCGGTCTGCGCAGGATCCAGCGTCCCGGTCTGCGCAGACTCCAGCGCCCCGGTCTGCGCAGGCTCCAGCCCCGGTCTGCGCAGGCTCCAGCCCCGGTCTGCGCAGGCTCCAGCCCCGGTCTGCGCAGGCTCCAGCGCCCCGGACAGCGCAGACTCCAGCGCCCCGGACTGCGCAGTCTCCAGCCCCGGTCTGCGCAGGCTCCAGCCCCGGTCTGCGCAGGATCCAGCGCCCCGGTCTGCACAGGCTCCAGCGCCCCGGTCTGCGCAGTCTCCAGCCCCGGTCTGCGCAGTCTCCAGCCCCGGTCTGCGCAGGCTCCAGCTCCGGTCTGCGCAGACTCCAGCCCCGGTCTGCGCAGGCTCCAGCCCCGGTCTGCGCAGACTCCAGTGCCCCGGTCTGCGCAGGCTCCAGCCCCGGTCTGCGCAGGCTCCAGCGCCCCGGTCTGCGAAGGCTCCAGCCCCGGTATGCGCAGGCTCCAGCCCCGGTCTGCGCAGGCTCCAGCCCCGGTCTGCGCAGTCTCCAGCGTCCCGGTCTGCGCAGGCTCCAGCGCCCCGGTCTGCGCAGGCTCCAGCCACGCTCTGCGCAGACTCCAGCGCCCCGGTCTGCGCAGTCTCCAGCGCCCCGGTCTGTGCAGGCTCCAGCCACGCTCTGCGCAGACTCCAGCGCCCCGGTCTGCGCAGGCTCCAGCGCCCCGGTCTGTGCAGACACCATCGCCCCGGACTGCGCAGGCTCCAGCGCCCCGGTCTGCGCAGACTCCAGCCCCGGTCTGCGCAGGTCCAGCCCCGGTCTACGCAGACTCCAGCCCCGGTCTGCGCAGGCTCCAGCGCCCCGGTCTGCGCAGGCTCCAGCCCCGGTCTGCGCAGGCTCCAGCCCCGGTCTACGCAGACTCCAGCCCCGGTCTGCGCAGGCTCCAGCGCACCGGTCTGCGCAGGCTCCAGCCCCGGTCTGCGCAGGCTCCAGCCCCGGTCTACGCAGACTCCAGCCCCGGTCTGTGCAGGCTCCAGCCCCGGTCTGCGCAGGCTCCAGCCCCGGTCTGCGCAGGCTCCAGCATCCCGGTCTGCGCAGGCTCCAGCGCCCCGGTCTGCGCAGACTCCAGCGCCCCGGTCTGCGCAGACTCCAGCTCCCCGGTATGCGCAGGCTCTAGCTCCCCGGTCTGCGCAGGCTCCAGCGCCACGGTCTGCGCAGGCTCCAGCCCCGGTCTGCGCAGGCTCCAGCCCCGGTCTGCGCAGACTCCAGCGCCCCGGTCTGCGCAGGCTCCAGCCCCGGTCTGGCAGGCTCCAGCCCCCTGGTCTGCGCAGGCTCCAGCGTCCCGGTCTGCGCAGACTCCAGCGCCCCGGTCTGCGCAGACTCCAGCCCCGGTCTGTGCAGGCTCCAGCGCCCCGGTCTGCGGAGGCTCCAGCGCCCCGGTCTGCGCAGGCTCCAGCGCCCCGGTCTGCGCAGGCTCCAGCCCCGGTCTGCGCAGTTTCCAGCGTCACAGTCTGCGCAGGCTCCAGCGCCCCGGTCTGCGCAGGCTCCAGCGCCCCGGTCTGCGGAGGCTCCAGCGCCCCGGTCTGCGCAGACTCCAGCGCCCCGGTCTGCGCAGACTCCAGCCCCGGTCTGCGCAGGCTCCAGCGCCCCGGTCTGCGCAGGCTCCAGCCCCGGTCTGCGCAGTTTCCAGCGTCACACTCTGCGCAGGCTCCAGCGCCCCGGTCTGCGCAGGCTCCAGCGCCCCGGTCTGCGGAGGCTCCAGCGCCCCGGTCTGCGCAGACTCCAGCGTCCCGGTCTGCGCAGGCTCATGCGTCCCGGTCTGCGCAGACTCCAGCCCCGGTCTGCGCAGGCTCCAGCCCCGGTCTGCGCAGTCTCCAGCGCTCCGGTCTGCGCAGACTCCAGCCCCGGTCTGCGCAGGCTCCAGCCCCCGGTCTGCGCAGGCTCCAGCGTCCCGGTCTGCGCAGGCTCCAGCGTCCCGGTCTGCGCAGGCTCCAGCCCCGGTCTGCGCAGGCTCCAGCCCCGGTCTGCGCAGGCTCCAGCTCCCCGGTCTGCGCAGGCTCCAGCCCCGGTCTGCGCAGGCCCCTGCGCCCCGGTCTGCGCAGGCTCCAGCGTCCCGGTCTGCGCAGGCTCCAGCTCCCCGGTCTGCGCAGGCTCCAGCCCCGGTCTGGGCAGGCTCCAGCGCCCCGGTCTGCGCAGGGTCCAGCCCCGGTCTGCGCAGGCTCCAGCGTCCCGGTCTGCGCAGGCTCCAGCCCCGGTCTGCGCAGTCTCCAGCGTCCCGGTCTGCGCAGGCTCCAGCCCCGGTCAGCGCAGACTCCAGCTCCCCGGTCTGCGCAGGCTCCAGCCCCGGTCTGCGCAGGCTCCTGCGCCCCGGTCTGCGCAGTTTTCAGCCCCGGTCTGCGCAGACTCCAGCGCCCCGGTCTGCGCAGGCTCCTGCGCCCCGGTCTGCGCAGGCTCCTGCGCCACGGTCTGCGCACGCTCCTGCGCCCCGGTCTGCGCAGGCTCCTGCACCCCGGTCTGCGCAGGCTCCAGCCCCGGTCTGCGCAGGCTCCAGCGCCCCGGTCTGTGCAGACACCATCGCCCCGGACTGCGCAGGCTCCAGCGCCCCGGTCTGCGCAGGCTCCAGCCCCAGTCTACGCAAGCACCAGCCCCGGTCTGCGCAGGCTCCAGCGCCCCGGTCTGCGCAGGCTACAGCGCCCTGGTCTGCGCAGGCTCCAGCGCCCCGGTCTGCGCAGGCTCCAGCCCCGGTCTGCGCAGGCTCCAGCCCCGGTCTACGCAGACTCAAGCCCCGGTCTGCGCAGGCTCCAGCGCCCCGGTCTGTGCAGGCTCCAGCGCCCCGGTCTGCGCAGTCTCCAGCGTCCCGGTCTGCGCAGGCTCCAGCCCCGGTCTGCGCAGGCTCCAGCGCCCCGGTCTGCGCAGGCTCCAGCCCCGGTCTGCGCAGGCTCCAGCCCCGGTCTGCGCAGGCTCCAGCCCCGGTCTGCGCAGGCTCCAGCCCCGGTCCGCGCAGGCTCCAGCGCCCCGGTCTGCGCAGGCTCTAGCCCCGGTCTGCGCAGGCTCCAGCCCCGGTCTGCGCAGGCTCCTGCCCCGGTCTGCACAGTCTCCAGCGCCCCGGTCTGTGCAGGCTCCAGCGCCCCGGTCTGCGCAGTCTCCAGCGCCCCGGTCTGCGCAGGCTCCAGCCCCGGTCTGCGCAGGCTCCAGCCCCGGTCTGCGCAGGCTCCAGCCCCGGTCTGCGCAGTCTCCAGCCCTGGTCTGCGCAGGCTCCAGCCCCGGTCTGCGCAGGCTCCAGCGCCCCAGTCTGCGCAGTCTCCAGCGTCCCGGTCTGCGCAGGCTCCAGCCCCGGTCTGCGCAGGCTCCAGCGTCCGGGTCTGCGCAGGCTCCAGCATTGTGGTCTGCCCAGGTTCCAGCGCCCCGGTCTGCGCATGCTCCAGCCCCGGTCTGCGCAGGTTCCAGCCCCGGTCTGTGCAGACTCCAGCGTCCCGGTCTGCGCAGGCTCCAGCCCCGGTCTGGCAGGCTCCAGCCCCCTGGTCTGCGCAGGCTCCAGCGTCCCGGTCTGCGCAGACTCCAGCGCCCCGGTCTGCGCAGACTCCAGCCCCGGTCTGTGCAGGCTCCAGCGCCCCGGTCTGCGCAGGCTCCAGCGCCCCGGTCTGCGCAGGCTCCAGCGCCCCGGTCTGCGCAGGCTCCAGCACCGGTCTGCGCAGTTTCCAGCGTCACAGTCTGCGCAGACTCCAGCCCCGGTCTGCGCAGGCTCCAGCCCCGGTCTACGCAGACTCCAGCCCCGGTCTGCGCAGGCTCCAGCGCCCCGGTCTGCGCAGGCTCCAGCCCCGGTCTGCGCAGGCTCCAGCCCCGGTCTACGCAGACTCCAGCCCCGGTCTGCGCAGGCTCCAGCGCCCCGGTCTGCGCAGGCTCCAGCCCCGGTCTGCGCAGGCTCCAGCCCCGGTCTACGCAGACTCCAGCCCCGGTCTGCGCAGGCTCCAGCCCCGGTCTGCGCAGGCTCCAGCCCCGGTCTGCGCAGGCTCCAGCGTCCCGGTCTGCGCAGGCTCCAGCGCCCCGGTCTGCGCAGACTCCAGGGCCCCGGTCTGCGCAGACTCCAGCTCCCCGGTCTGCGCAGGCTCCAGCTCCCCGGTCTGCGCAGGCTCCAGCGCCACGGTCTGCGCAGGCTCCAGCCCCGGTCTGCGCAGGCTCCAGCCTCGGTCTGCGCAGACTCCAGCGCCCCGGTCTGCGCAGGCTCCAGCCCCGGTCTGGCAGGCTCCAGCCCCCTGGTCTGCGCAGGCTCCAGCGCCCCGGTCTGCGGAGGCTCCAGCGCCCCGGTCTGCGCAGACTCCAGCGCCCCGGTCTGCGCAGACTCCAGCCCCGGTCTGCGCAGGCTCCAGCGCCCCGGTCTGCGCAGGCTCCAGCCCCGGTCTGCGCAGTTTCCAGCGTCACACTCTGCGCAGGCTCCAGCGCCCCGGTCTGCGCAGGCTCCAGCGCCCCGGTCTGCGGAGGCTCCAGCGCCCCGGTCTGCGCAGACTCCAGCGTCCCGGTCTGCGCAGGCTCATGCGTCCCGGTCTGCGCAGACTCCAGCCCCGGTCTGCGCAGGCTCCAGCCCCGGTCTGCGCAGTCTCCAGCGCTCCGGTCTGCGCAGACTCCAGCCCCGGTCTGCGCAGGCTCCAGCCCCCGGTCTGCGCAGGCTCCAGCGTCCCGGTCTGCGCAGGCTCCAGCGTCCCGGTCTGCGCAGGCTCCAGCCCCGGTCTGCGCAGGCTCCAGCCCCGGTCTGCGCAGGCTCCAGCTCCCCGGTCTGCGCAGGCTCCAGCCCCGGTCTGCGCAGGCCCCTGCGCCCCGGTCTGCGCAGGCTCCAGCGTCCCGGTCTGCGCAGGCTCCAGCTCCCCGGTCTGCGCAGGCTCCAGCCCCGGTCTGGGCAGGCTCCAGCGCCCCGGTCTGCGCAGGGTCCAGCCCCGGTCTGCGCAGGCTCCAGCGTCCCGGTCTGCGCAGGCTCCAGCCCCGGTCTGCGCAGTCTCCAGCGTCCCGGTCTGCGCAGGCTCCAGCCCCGGTCAGCGCAGACTCCAGCTCCCCGGTCTGCGCAGGCTCCAGCCCCGGTCTGCGCAGGCTCCTGCGCCCCGGTCTGCGCAGTTTTCAGCCCCGGTCTGCGCAGACTCCAGCGCCCCGGTCTGCGCAGGCTCCTGCGCCCCGGTCTGCGCAGGCTCCTGCGCCACGGTCTGCGCACGCTCCTGCGCCCCGGTCTGCGCAGGCTCCTGCACCCCGGTCTGCGCAGGCTCCAGCCCCGGTCTGCGCAGGCTCCAGCGCCCCGGTCTGTGCAGACACCATCGCCCCGGACTGCGCAGGCTCCAGCGCCCCGGTCTGCGCAGGCTCCAGCCCCAGTCTACGCAAGCACCAGCCCCGGTCTGCGCAGGCTCCAGCGCCCCGGTCTGCGCAGGCTACAGCGCCCTGGTCTGCGCAGGCTCCAGCGCCCCGGTCTGCGCAGGCTCCAGCCCCGGTCTGCGCAGGCTCCAGCCCCGGTCTACGCAGACTCAAGCCCCGGTCTGCGCAGGCTCCAGCGCCCCGGTCTGCGCAGGCTCCAGCGCCCCGGTCTGCGCAGTCTCCAGCGTCCCGGTCTGCGCAGGCTCCAGCCCCGGTCTGCGCAGGCTCCAGCGCCCCGGTCTGCGCAGGCTCCAGCCCCGGTCTGCGCAGGCTCCAGCCCCGGTCTGCGCAGGCTCCAGCCCCGGTCTGCGCAGGCTCCAGCCCCGGTCCGCGCAGGCTCCAGCGCAACGGTCTGCGCAGGCTCTAGCCCCGGTCTGCGCAGGCTCCAGCCCCGGTCTGCGCAGGCTCCTGCCCCGGTCTGCACAGTCTCCAGCGCCCCGGTCTGTGCAGGCTCCAGCGCCCCGGTCTGCGCAGTCTCCAGCGCCCCGGTCTGCGCAGGCTCCAGCCCCGGTCTGCGCAGGCTCCAGCCCCGGTCTGCGCAGGCTCCAGCCCCGGTCTGCGCAGTCTCCAGCCCTGGTCTGCGCAGGCTCCAGCCCCGGTCTGCGCAGGCTCCAGCGCCCCAGTCTGCGCAGTCTCCAGCGTCCCGGTCTGCGCAGGCTCCAGCCCCGGTCTGCGCAGGCTCCAGCGTCCGGGTCTGCGCAGGCTCCAGCATTGTGGTCTGCCCAGGTTCCAGCGCCCCGGTCTGCGCATGCTCCAGCCCCGGTCTGCGCAGGTTCCAGCCCCGGTCTGTGCAGACTCCAGCGTCCCGGTCTGCGCAGGCTCCAGCCCCGGTCTGGCAGGCTCCAGCCCCCTGGTCTGCGCAGGCTCCAGCGTCCCGGTCTGCGCAGACTCCAGCGCCCCGGTCTGCGCAGACTCCAGCCTCGGTCTGCGCAGACTCCAGCGCCCCGGTCTGCGCAGGCTCCAGCCCCGGTCTGGCAGGCTCCAGCCCCCTGGTCTGCACAGGCTCCAGCGCCCCGGTCTGCGGAGGCTCCAGCGCCCCGGTCTGCGCAGACTCCAGCGCCCCGGTCTGCGCAGACTCCAGCCCCGGTCTGCGCAGGCTCCAGCGCCCCGGTCTGCGCAGGCTCCAGCCCCGGTCTGCGCAGTTTCCAGCGTCACACTCTGCGCAGGCTCCAGCGCCCCGGTCTGCGCAGGCTCCAGCGCCCCGGTCTGCGGAGGCTCCAGCGCCCCGGTCTGCGCAGACTCCAGCGTCCCGGTCTGCGCAGGCTCATGCGTCCCGGTCTGCGCAGACTCCAGCCCCGGTCTGCGCAGGCTCCAGCCCCGGTCTGCGCAGTCTCCAGCGCTCCGGTCTGCGCAGACTCCAGCCCCGGTCTGCGCAGGCTCCAGCCCCCGGTCTGCGCAGGCTCCAGCGTCCCGGTCTGCGCAGGCTCCAGCGTCCCGGTCTGCGCAGGCTCCAGCCCCGGTCTGCGCAGGCTCCAGCCCCGGTCTGCGCAGGCTCCAGCTCCCCGGTCTGCGCAGGCTCCAGCCCCGGTCTGCGCAGGCCCCTGCGCCCCGGTCTGCGCAGGCTCCAGCGTCCCGGTCTGCGCAGGCTCCAGCTCCCCGGTCTGCGCAGGCTCCAGCCCCGGTCTGGGCAGGCTCCAGCGCCCCGGTCTGCGCAGGGTCCAGCCCCGGTCTGCGCAGGCTCCAGCGTCCCGGTCTGCGCAGGCTCCAGCCCCGGTCTGCGCAGTCTCCAGCGTCCCGGTCTGCGCAGGCTCCAGCCCCGGTCAGCGCAGACTCCAGCTCCCCGGTCTGCGCAGGCTCCAGCCCCGGTCTGCGCAGGCTCCTGCGCCCCGGTCTGCGCAGTTTTCAGCCCCGGTCTGCGCAGACTCCAGCGCCCCGGTCTGCGCAGGCTCCTGCGCCCCGGTCTGCGCAGGCTCCTGCGCCACGGTCTGCGCACGCTCCTGCGCCCCGGTCTGCGCAGGCTCCTGCACCCCGGTCTGCGCAGGCTCCAGCCCCGGTCTGCGCAGGCTCCAGCGCCCCGGTCTGTGCAGACACCATCGCCCCGGACTGCGCAGGCTCCAGCGCCCCGGTCTGCGCAGGCTCCAGCCCCAGTCTACGCAAGCACCAGCCCCGGTCTGCGCAGGCTCCAGCGCCCCGGTCTGCGCAGGCTACAGCGCCCTGGTCTGCGCAGGCTCCAGCGCCCCGGTCTGCGCAGGCTCCAGCCCCGGTCTGCGCAGGCTCCAGCCCCGGTCTACGCAGACTCAAGCCCCGGTCTGCGCAGGCTCCAGCGCCCCGGTCTGCGCAGGCTCCAGCGCCCCGGTCTGCGCAGTCTCCAGCGTCCCGGTCTGCGCAGGCTCCAGCCCCGGTCTGCGCAGGCTCCAGCGCCCCGGTCTGCGCAGGCTCCAGCCCCGGTCTGCGCAGGCTCCAGCCCCGGTCTGCGCAGGCTCCAGCCCCGGTCTGCGCAGGCTCCAGCCCCGGTCCGCGCAGGCTCCAGCGCAACGGTCTGCGCAGGCTCTAGCCCCGGTCTGCGCAGGCTCCAGCCCCGGTCTGCGCAGGCTCCTGCCCCGGTCTGCACAGTCTCCAGCGCCCCGGTCTGTGCAGGCTCCAGCGCCCCGGTCTGCGCAGTCTCCAGCGCCCCGGTCTGCGCAGGCTCCAGCCCCGGTCTGCGCAGGCTCCAGCCCCGGTCTGCGCAGGCTCCAGCCCCGGTCTGCGCAGTCTCCAGCCCTGGTCTGCGCAGGCTCCAGCCCCGGTCTGCGCAGGCTCCAGCGCCCCAGTCTGCGCAGTCTCCAGCGTCCCGGTCTGCGCAGGCTCCAGCCCCGGTCTGCGCAGGCTCCAGCGTCCGGGTCTGCGCAGGCTCCAGCATTGTGGTCTGCCCAGGTTCCAGCGCCCCGGTCTGCGCATGCTCCAGCCCCGGTCTGCGCAGGTTCCAGCCCCGGTCTGTGCAGACTCCAGCGTCCCGGTCTGCGCAGGCTCCAGCCCCGGTCTGGCAGGCTCCAGCCCCCTGGTCTGCGCAGGCTCCAGCGTCCCGGTCTGCGCAGACTCCAGCGCCCCGGTCTGCGCAGACTCCAGCCCCGGTCTGTGCAGGCTCCAGCGCCCCGGTCTGCGCAGGCTCCAGCGCCCCGGTCTGCGCAGGCTCCAGCGCCCCGGTCTGCGCAGGCTCCAGCACCGGTCTGCGCAGTTTCCAGCGTCACAGTCTGCGCAGACTCCAGCCCCGGTCTGCGCAGGCTCCAGCCCCGGTCTACGCAGACTCCAGCCCCGGTCTGCGCAGGCTCCAGCGCCCCGGTCTGCGCAGGCTCCAGCCCCGGTCTGCGCAGGCTCCAGCCCCGGTCTACGCAGACTCCAGCCCCGGTCTGCGCAGGCTCCAGCGCCCCGGTCTGCGCAGGCTCCAGCCCCGGTCTGCGCAGGCTCCAGCCCCGGTCTACGCAGACTCCAGCCCCGGTCTGCGCAGGCTCCAGCCCCGGTCTGCGCAGGCTCCAGCCCCGGTCTGCGCAGGCTCCAGCGTCCCGGTCTGCGCAGGCTCCAGCGCCCCGGTCTGCGCAGACTCCAGGGCCCCGGTCTGCGCAGACTCCAGCTCCCCGGTCTGCGCAGGCTCCAGCTCCCCGGTCTGCGCAGGCTCCAGCGCCACGGTCTGCGCAGGCTCCAGCCCCGGTCTGCGCAGGCTCCAGCCTCGGTCTGCGCAGACTCCAGCGCCCCGGTCTGCGCAGGCTCCAGCCCCGGTCTGGCAGGCTCCAGCCCCCTGGTCTGCGCAGGCTCCAGCGTCCCGGTCTGCGCAGACTCCAGCGCCCCGGTCTGCGCAGACTCCAGCCCCGGTCTGTGCAGGCTCCAGCGCCCCGGTCTGCGCAGGCTCCAGCGCCCCGGTCTGCGCAGGCTCCAGCCCCGGTCTGCGCAGTTTCCAGCGTCACAGTCTGCGCAGGCTCCAGCGCCCCGGTCTGCGCAGGCTCCAGCGCCCCGGTCTGCGGAGGCTCCAGCGCCCCGGTCTGCGCAGACTCCAGCGCCCCGGTCTGCGCAGACTCCAGCCCCGGTCTGCGCAGGCTCCAGCGCCCCGGTCTGCGCAGGCTCCAGCCCCGGTCTGCGCAGGCTCCAGCCCCGGTCTGCGCAGGCTCCAGCCCCGATCTGCGCAGGCTCCAGCGCCCCGGACTGCGCAGGCTCCAGCGCCCTGGTCTGCGCAGGCTCCAGCCCCGGTCTGCGCAGGCTCCAGCCCCGGTCTGCGCAGGCTCCAGCCACGCTCTGCGCAGGCTCCAGCGCCCCGGTCTGCGCAGGCTCCAGCGCCCCGGTCTGCGCAGGCTCCAGCGCCCCGGTCTGCGCAGGCTCCAGCCCCGGTCTGCGCAGGCTCCAGCCCCGGTCTGCGCAGGCTCCAGCCCCGGTCTGCGCAGGCTCCAGCGCCCCGGACTGCGCAGACTCCAGCTTCCCGGTCTGCGCAGGCTCCAGCCCCGGTCTGCGCAGGCTCCAGCGTCCCGGTCTGCGCAGGCTCCAGCGCCCCGGTCTGCGCAGGATCCAGCGTCCCGGTCTGCGCAGACTCCAGCGCCCCGGTCTGCGCAGGCTCCAGCCCCGGTCTGCGCAGGCTCCAGCCCCGGTCTGCGCAGGCTCCAGCCCCGGTCTGCGCAGGCTCCAGCGCCCCGGACAGCGCAGACTCCAGCGCCCCGGACTGCGCAGTCTCCAGCCCCGGTCTGCGCAGGCTCCAGCCCCGGTCTGCGCAGGATCCAGCGCCCCGGTCTGCACAGGCTCCAGCGCCCCGGTCTGCGCAGTCTCCAGCCCCGGTCTGCGCAGTCTCCAGCCCCGGTCTGCGCAGGCTCCAGCTCCGGTCTGCGCAGACTCCAGCCCCGGTCTGCGCAGGCTCCAGCCCCGGTCTGCGCAGACTCCAGTGCCCCGGTCTGCGCAGGCTCCAGCCCCGGTCTGCGCAGGCTCCAGCGCCCCGGTCTGCGAAGGCTCCAGCCCCGGTATGCGCAGGCTCCAGCCCCGGTCTGCGCAGACTCCAGCCCCGATCTGCGCAGTCTCCAGCGTCCCGGTCTGCGCAGGCTCCAGCGCCCCGGTCTGCGCAGGCTCCAGCCACGCTCTGCGCAGACTCCAGCGCCCCGGTCTGCGCAGTCTCCAGCGCCCCGGTCTGTGCAGGCTCCAGCCACGCTCTGCGCAGACTCCAGCGCCCCGGTCTGCGCAGGCTCCAGCGCCCCGGTCTGTGCAGACACCATCGCCCCGGACTGCGCAGGCTCCAGCGCCCCGGTCTGCGCAGACTCCAGCCCCGGTCTGCGCAGGTCCAGCCCCGGTCTACGCAGACTCCAGCCCCGGTCTGCGCAGGCTCCAGCGCCCCGGTCTGCGCAGGCTCCAGCCCCGGTCTGCGCAGGCTCCAGCCCCGGTCTACGCAGACTCCAGCCCCGGTCTGCGCAGGCTCCAGCGCACCGGTCTGCGCAGGCTCCAGCCCCGGTCTGCGCAGGCTCCAGCCCCGGTCTACGCAGACTCCAGCCCCGGTCTGTGCAGGCTCCAGCCCCGGTCTGCGCAGGCTCCAGCCCCGGTCTGCGCAGGCTCCAGCATCCCGGTCTGCGCAGGCTCCAGCGCCCCGGTCTGCGCAGACTCCAGCGCCCCGGTCTGCGCAGACTCCAGCTCCCCGGTCTGCGCAGGCTCCAGCTCCCCGGTCTGCGCAGGCTCCAGCGCCACGGTCTGCGCAGGCTCCAGCCCCGGTCTGCGCAGGCTCCAGCCCCGGTCTGCGCAGACTCCAGCGCCCCGGTCTGCGCAGGCTCCAGCCCCGGTCTGGCAGGCTCCAGCCCCCTGGTCTGCGCAGGCTCCAGCGTCCCGGTCTGCGCAGACTCCAGCGCCCCGGTCTGCGCAGACTCCAGCCCCGGTCTGCGCAGGCTCCAGCGCCCCGGTCTGCGCAGGCTCCAGCGCCCCGGTCTGCGCAGGCTCCAGCGCCCCGGTCTGCGCAGGCTCCAGCCCCGGTCTGCGCAGTTTCCAGCGTCACAGTCTGCGCAGGCTCCAGCGCCCCGGTCTGCGCAGGCTCCAGCGCCCCGGTCTGCGGAGGCTCCAGCGCCCCGGTCTGCGCAGACTCCAGCGCCCCGGTCTGCGCAGACTCCAGCCCCGGTCTGCGCAGGCTCCAGCGCCCCGGTCTGCGCAGGCTCCAGCCCCGGTCTGCGCAGTTTCCAGCGTCACACTCTGCGCAGGCTCCAGCGCCCCGGTCTGCGCAGGCTCCAGCGCCCCGGTCTGCGGAGGCTCCAGCGCCCCGGTCTGCGCAGACTCCAGCGTCCCGGTCTGCGCAGGCTCATGCGTCCCGGTCTGCGCAGACTCCAGCCCCGGTCTGCGCAGGCTCCAGCCCCGGTCTGCGCAGTCTCCAGCGCTCCGTTCTGCGCAGACTCCAGCCCCGGTCTGCGCAGGCTCCAGCCCCCGGTCTGCGCAGGCTCCAGCGTCCCGGTCTGCGCAGGCTCCAGCGTCCCGGTCTGCGCAGGCTCCAGCCCCGGTCTGCGCAGGCTCCAGCCCCGGTCTGCGCAGGCTCCAGCTCCCCGGTCTGCGCAGGCTCCAGCCCCGGTCTGCGCAGGCCCCTGCGCCCCGGTCTGCGCAGGCTCCAGCGTCCCGGTCTGCGCAGGCTCCAGCTCCCCGGTCTGCGCAGGCTCCAGCCCCGGTCTGGGCAGGCTCCAGCGCCCCGGTCTGCGCAGGGTCCAGCCCCGGTCTGCGCAGGCTCCAGCGTCCCGGTCTGCGCAGGCTCCAGCCCCGGTCTGCGCAGTCTCCAGGGTCCCGGTCTGCGCAGGCTCCAGCCCCGGTCAGCGCAGACTCCAGCTCCCCGGTCTGCGCAGGCTCCAGCCCCGGTCTGCGCAGGCTCCTGCGCCCCGGTCTGCGCAGTTTTCAGCCCCGGTCTGCGCAGACTCCAGCGCCCCGGTCTGCGCAGGCTCCTGCGCCCCGGTCTGCGCACGCTCCTGCGCCCCGGTCTGCGCAGGCTCCTGCACCCCGGTCTGCGCAGGCTCCAGCCCCGGTCTGCGCAGGCTCCAGCGCCCCGGTCTGTGCAGACACCATCGCCCCGGACTGCGCAGGCTCCAGCGCCCCGGTCTGCGCAGGCTCCAGCCCCAGTCTACGCAAGCACCAGCCCCGGTCTGCGCAGGCTCCAGCGCCCCGGTCTGCGCAGGTTACAGCGCCCTGGTCTGCGCAGGCTCCAGCGCCCCGGTCTGCGCAGGCTCCAGCCCCGGTCTGCGCAGGCTCCAGCCCCGGTCTACGCAGACTCAAGCCCCGGTCTGCGCACGCTCCAGCGCCCCGGTCTGCGCAGGCTCCAGCGCCCCGGTCTGCGCAGTCTCCAGCGTCCCGGTCTGCGCAGGCTCCAGCCCCGGTCTGCGCAGGCTCCAGCGCCCCGGTCTGCGCAGGCTCCAGCCCCGGTCTGCGCAGGCTCCAGCCCCGGTCTGCGCAGGCTCCAGCCCCGGTCTGCGCAGGCTCCAGCCCCGGTCCGCGCAGGCTCCAGCGCCCCGGTCTGCGCAGGCTCCAGCCCCGGTCTGCGCAGTTTCCAGCGTCACAGTCTGCGCAGGCTCCAGCGCCCCGGTCTGCGCAGGCTCCAGCGCCCCGGTCTGCGGAGGCTCCAGCGCCCCGGTCTGCGCAGACTCCAGCGCCCCGGTCTGCGCAGACTCCAGCCCCGGTCTGCGCAGGCTCCAGCGCCCCGGTCTGCGCAGGCTCCAGCCCCGGTCTGCGCAGTTTCCAGCGTCACACTCTGCGCAGGCTCCAGCGCCCCGGTCTGCGCAGGCTCCAGCGCCCCGGTCTGCGGAGGCTCCAGCGCCCCGGTCTGCGCAGACTCCAGCGTCCCGGTCTGCGCAGGCTCATGCGTCCCGGTCTGCGCAGACTCCAGCCCCGGTCTGCGCAGGCTCCAGCCCCGGTCTGCGCAGTCTCCAGCGCTCCGGTCTGCGCAGACTCCAGCCCCGGTCTGCGCAGGCTCCAGCCCCCGGTCTGCGCAGGCTCCAGCGTCCCGGTCTGCGCAGGCTCCAGCGTCCCGGTCTGCGCAGGCTCCAGCCCCGGTCTGCGCAGGCTCCAGCCCCGGTCTGCGCAGGCTCCAGCTCCCCGGTCTGCGCAGGCTCCAGCCCCGGTCTGCGCAGGCCCCTGCGCCCCGGTCTGCGCAGGCTCCAGCGTCCCGGTCTGCGCAGGCTCCAGCTCCCCGGTCTGCGCAGGCTCCAGCCCCGGTCTGGGCAGGCTCCAGCGCCCCGGTCTGCGCAGGGTCCAGCCCCGGTCTGCGCAGGCTCCAGCGTCCCGGTCTGCGCAGGCTCCAGCCCCGGTCTGCGCAGTCTCCAGCGTCCCGGTCTGCGCAGGCTCCAGCCCCGGTCAGCGCAGACTCCAGCTCCCCGGTCTGCGCAGGCTCCAGCCCCGGTCTGCGCAGGCTCCTGCGCCCCGGTCTGCGCAGTTTTCAGACCCGGTCTGCGCAGACTCCAGCGCCCCGGTCTGCGCAGGCTCCTGCGCCCCGGTCTGCGCACGCTCCTGCGCCCCGGTCTGCGCAGGCTCCAGCGCCCCGGTCTGCGCAGGCTCTAGCCCCGGTCTGCGCAGGCTCCAGCCCCGGTCTGCGCAGGCTCCTGCCCCGGTCTGCACAGTCTCCAGCGCCCCGGTCTGTGCAGGCTCCAGCGCCCCGGTCTGCGCAGTCTCCAGCGCCCCGGTCTGCGCAGGCTCCAGCCCCGGTCTGCGCAGGCTCCAGCCCCGGTCTGCGCAGGCTCCAGCCCCGGTCTGCGCAGTCTCCAGCCCTGGTCTGCGCAGGCTCCAGCCCCGGTCTGCGCAGGCTCCAGCGCCCCAGTCTGCGCAGTCTCCAGCGTCCCGGTCTGCGCAGGCTCCAGCCCCGGTCTGCGCAGGCTCCAGCGTCCGGGTCTGCGCAGGCTCCAGCATTGTGGTCTGCCCAGGTTCCAGCGCCCCGGTCTGCGCATGCTCCAGCCCCGGTCTGCGCAGGTTCCAGCCCCGGTCTGTGCAGACTCCAGCGTCCCGGTCTGCGCAGGCTCCAGCCCCGGTCTGCGCAGCCTCCAGCGCCCCGGTCTGCGCAGACTCCAGCGCCCCGGTCTGCGCAGACTCCAGCCCCGGTCTGCGCAGACTCCAGCCCCGGTCTGCGCAGGCTCCAGCCCCGGTCTGCGCAGACTCCAGCCCCGGTCTGCGCAGACTCCAGCCCCGGTCTGCGCAGGCTCCAGCGCCCCGGTCTGCGCAGGCTCCAGAGCCCCGGTCTGCGCAGGCTCCAGCGCCCCGGTCTGCGCAGACTCCAGCACCCCGGTCTGCGCAGGCTCCAGCCCCGGTCTGCGCAGTCTCCAGCCCCGGTCTGCGCAGGCTCCAGCCCCGGTCTGCGCAGTCTCCAGCCCCGGTCTGCGCAGGCTCCAGCCCCGGTCTGCGCAGGCTCCAGCCCCGGTCTGCGCAGGCTCCAGCGCCCCGGTCTGCGCAGGCTCCAGCACCCCAGTCTGCGCAGACTCCAGCGTCCCGGTCTGCGCAGGCTCCAGCCCCGGTCTGCGCAGGCTCCAGCGTCCCGGTCTGCGCAGGCTCCAGCATTGTGGTCTGCCCAGGTTCCAGCGCCCCGGTCTGCGCAGGCTCCAGCCCCGGTCTGTGCAGACTCCAGCGTCCCGGTCTGCGCAGGCTCCAGCCCCGGTCTGCGCAGGCTCCAGCGTCCCGGTCTGCGCAGGCTCCAGCGCCCCAGTCTGCGCAGACTCCAGCGTCCCGGTCTGCGCAGACTCCAGCCCCGGTCTGCGCAGGCTCCAGCGTCCCGGTCTGCGCAGGCTCCAGCATTGTGGTCTGCCCAGGTTCCAGCGCCCCGGTCTGCGCAGGCTCCAGCCCCGGTCTGCGCAGACTCCAGCGCCCCGGTCTGCGCAGACTCCAGCGCCCCGGTCTGCGCAGGCTCCAGCCCCGGTCTGCGCAGGCTACAGCCCCGGTCTGCGCAGGCTCCAGCGCCCCGGTCTGCGCAGACTCCAGCGCCCCGGTCTGCGCAGGCTCCCACCCCGGTCTGTGCAGGCTCCAGCGCCCCGGTCTGCGCAGACTCCAGTGCACTGGTCTGCGCAGGCTCCAGCCCCGGTCTGCGCAGGCTCCAGCGCTCCGGTCTGCGCAGGTTCCAGCCCCGGTCTGCGCAGGCTCCAGCCCCGGTCTGCGCAGGCTCCAGCGTCCCGGTCTGCACAGTCTCCAGCCCCGGTCTGCGCAGTCTCCAGCGCCCTGGTCTGCGCAGGCTCCAGCCCCCGGTCTGCGCAGGCTCCAGCCCCGGTCTGCGCAGGCTCCAGCGCCCCGGTCTGCGCAGGCTCCAGCCCCGGTCTGCGCAGACTCCAGCGCCCCAGTCTGCGCAGGCTCCAGCCCCGGTCTGCGCAGACTCCAGCGCCCCGGTCTGCGCAGTCTCCAGCGCCCCGGTCTGCACAGACTCCAGCGCCCCGGTCTGCGCAGGCTCCAGCCCCGGTCTGCGCAGACTCCATCGCCCCGGTCTGCGCAGGCTCCAGCCCCGGTCTGCGCAGACTCCAGCGCCCCGGTCTGCGCAGTCTCCAGCGCCCCGGTCTGCGCAGGCTCCAGCGCCCGGTCTGCGCAGGCTCCAGCCCCGGTCTGCGCAGGCTCCAGCGCCCCGGTCTGCGCAGGCTCCAGCCCCGGTCTGCGCAGGCTCCAGCGCTCCGGTCTGCGCAGGTTCCAGCCCCGGTCTGCGCAGGCTCCAGCCCCGGTCTGCGCAGGCTCCAGCGTCCCGGTCTGCACAGTCTCCAGCCCCGGTCTGCGCAGTCTCCAGCGCCCTGGTCTGCGCAGGCTCCAGCCCCCGGTCTGCGCAGGCTCCAGCCCCGGTCTGCGCAGGCTCCAGCGCCCCGGTCTGCGCAGGCTCCAGCCCCGGTCTGCGCAGACTCCAGCGCCCCAGTCTGCGCAGGCTCCAGCCCCGGTCTGCGCAGACTCCAGCGCCCCGGTCTGCGCAGTCTCCAGCGCCCCGGTCTGCACAGACTCCAGCGCCCCGGTCTGCGCAGGCTCCAGCCCCGGTCTGCGCAGACTCCATCGCCCCGGTCTGCGCAGGCTCCAGCCCCGGTCTGCGCAGACTCCAGCGCCCCGGTCTGCGCAGTCTCCAGCGCCCCGGTCTGCGCAGGCTCCAGCGCCCGGTCTGCGCAGGCTCCAGCCCCGGTCTGCGCAGGCTCCAGCGCCCCGGTCTGCGCAGGCTCCAGCCCCGGTCTGCGCAGACTCCAGCGCCCCGGTCTGCGCAGGCTCCAGCGCCCCGGTCTGCGCAAGCTCCAGTGCCCCGGTCTGCGCAGGCTCCAGCGCCCCGGTCTGCGCAGCCTCCAGCGCCCTGGTCTGCGCAGACACCAGCGCCCCGGTCTGCGCAGGCTCCAGCGCCCCGGTCTGCGCAGGCTCCAGCCCCGGTCTGCGCAGGCTCCAGCCCCGGTCTGCGCAGGCTCCAGCCCCGGTCTGCGCAGTCTCCAGCGCACCGGTCTGCGCAGGCTCCAGCCCCCGGTCTGCGCAGGCTCCAGCCCCGGTCTGCGCAGGCTCCAGCGCCCCGGTCTGCGCAGGCTCCAGCCCCGGTCTGCGCAGACTCCAGCGCCCCGGTCTGCGCAGGCTCCAGCCCCGGTCTGCGCAGCCTCCAGCGTCCCGGTCTGAGCAGGCTCCAGCCCCGGTCTGCGCAGACTCCAGCGCCCCGGTCTGCGCAGGCTCCAGCCCCGGTCTGCGCAGGCTCCTGCGCCCCGGTCTGCGCAGGTTCCAGCCCCGGTCTGCGCAGACTCCAGCGCCCCGGTCTGCGCAGGCTCCTGCGCCCCGGTCTGCGCAGGCTCCTGCGCCCCGGTCTGCGCAGGCTCCTGCGCCCCGGTCTGCGCAGGCTCCAGCCCCGGTCTGCGCAGGCTCCAGCGCCCCGGTCTGTGCAGACACCATCGCCCCGGACTGCGCAGGCTCCAGCGCCCCAGTCGGCGCAGGCTCCAGCCCCGGTCTACGCAGGCTCCAGCCCCGGTCTGCGCAAACTCCAGCGCCCCGGTCTGCGCAGGCTCCAGCGCCCCGGTCTGCGCAGGCTCCAGCGTCCCGGTCTGTGCAGGCTCCAGCCCCGGTCTGCGCAGGCTACAGCGCCCTGGTCTGCGCAGGCTCCAGCCCCGGTCTGCGCAGGCTCCAGCCCCGGTCTGCGCAGGCTCCAGCCCCGGTCTGCGCAGGCTCCAGCCCCGGTCTGCGCAGTCTCCAGCCCCGGTCTGCGCAGTCTCCAGCGCCCCGGTCTGCGCAGTCTCCAGCGCCCCGGTCTGCGCAGGCTCCAGCGCCCCGGTCTGCGCAGTCTCCAGCGCCCCGGTCTGCGCAGGCTCCAGCGTCCCGGTCTGCGCAGGCTCCAGCCCCGGTCTGCGCAGGCTCCAGCCCCAGTCTGCGCAGGCTCCAGCCCCGGTCTGCGCAGGCTCCAGCCCCGGTCTGTGCAGTCCCCAGCCCCGGTCTGCGCCGTCTCCAGCGCCCCGGTCTGCGCAGGCTCCAGCCCCGGTCTGCGCAGGCTCCAGCCCCGGTCTGCGCAGGCTCCAGCGCCCCGGTCTGCGCAGGCTCCTGTCCCGGTCTGCGCAGTCTCCAGCGCCCCGGTCTGCGCAGGCTCCAGCGCCCCGGTCTGAGCAGTCTCCAGCGCCCCGGTCTGCGCAGGCTCCAGCCCCGGTCTGCGCAGGCTCCAGCCCCGGTCTGCGCAGGCTCCAGCCACGCTCTGCGCAGGCTCCAGCGTCCCGGTCTGCGCAGGCTCCAGCCCCGGTCTGCGCAGCCTCCAGCGTCCCGGTCTGCGCAGGCTCCAGCCCCGGTCTGCGCAGACTCCAGCGCCCCGGTCTGCGCAGGCTCCAGCCCCGGTCTGCGCAGGCTCCTGCGCCCCGGTCTGCGCAGACTCCAGCGCCGGTCTGCGCAGACTCCAGCGCCCCGGTCTGCGCAGGCTCCTGCGCCCCGGTCTGCGCAGGCTCCTGCGCCCCGGTCTGCGCAGGCTCCTGCGTCCCGGTCTGCGCAGGCTCTAGCCCCGGTCTGCGCAGGCTCCAGCGCCCCGGTCTGTGCAGACACCATCGCCCCGGACTGCGCAGGCTCCAGCGCCCCAGTCGGCGCATGCTCCAGCCCCGGTCTACGCAGGATCCAGCCCCGGTCTGCGCAGACTCCAGCGCCCCGGTCTGCGCAGGCTCCAGCGCCCCGGTCTGCGCAGGCTCCAGCGTCCCGGTCTGTGCAGGCTCCAGCCCCGGTCTGCGCAGGCTACAGCGCCCTGGTCTGCGCAGGCTCCAGCGCCCCGGTCTGCGCAGGCTCCAGCCCCGGTCTGCGCAGGCTCCAGCCCCGGTCTACGCAGACTCCAGCCCCGGTCTGCGCAGGCTCCAGCGCCCCGGTCTGCGCAGGCTCCAGCGCCCCGGTCTGCGCAGTCTCCAGCATCCCGGTCTGCGCAGGCTCCAGCCCCGGTCTGCGCAGGCTCCAGCCCCGGTCTGCGCAGGCTCCAGCCCCGGTCTGCGCAGGCTCCAGCCCCGGTCTGCGCAGGCTCCAGCGCCCCGGTCTGCGCAGACTCCAGCCCCGGTCTGCGCAGGCTCCAGCCCCGGTCTGCGCAGGCTCCAGCCCCGGTCTGCGCAGGCTCCAGCGCCCCGGTCTGCGCAGGCTCCTGCCCCGGTCTGCGCAGTCTCCAGCGCCCCGGTCTGCGCAGGCTCCAGCGCCCCGGTCTGCGCAGTCTCCAGCGCCCCGGTCTGCGCAGGCTCCAGACCCGGTCTGCGCAGGCTCCAGCCCCGGTCTGCGCAGGCTCCAGCCACGCTCTGCGCAGGCTCCAGCCACGCTCTGCGCAGGCTCCAGCGTCCCGGTCTGCGCAGGCTCCAGCCCCGGTCTGCGCAGTCTCCAGGGTCCCGGTCTGCGCAGGCTCCAACCCCGGTCTGCGCAGACTCCAGCGCCCCGGTCTGCGCAGGCTCCAGCTCCGGTCTGCGCAGGCTCCTGCGCCCCGGTCTGCGCAGGTTCCAGCCCCGGTCTGCGCAGACTCCAGCGCCCCGGTCTGCGCAGGCTCCAGCCCCGGTCTGCGCAGGCTCCAGCCCCGGTCTGCACAGGCTCCAGCCCCGGTCTGCGCAGGCTCCAGCGCCCCGGTCTGCGCAGGCTCCAGCCCCGGTCTGCGCAGACTCCAGCGCCCCGGTCTGCGCAGGCTCCAGCGCCCCGGTCTGCGCAAGCTCCAGTGCCCCGGTCTGCGCAGGCTCCAGCGCCCCGGTCTGCGCAGCCTCCAGCGCCCTGGTCTGCGCAGACACCAGCGCCCCGGTCTGCGCAGGCTCCAGCGCCCCGGTCTGCGCAGGCTCCAGCCCCGGTCTGCGCAGGCTCCAGCCCCGGTCTGCGCAGGCTCCAGCCCCGGTCTGCGCAGTCTCCAGCGCACCGGTCTGCGCAGGCTCCAGCCCCCGGTCTGCGCAGGCTCCAGCCCCGGTCTGCGCAGGCTCCAGCGCCCCGGTCTGCGCAGGCTCCAGCCCCGGTCTGCGCAGACTCCAGCGCCCCGGTCTGCGCAGGCTCCAGCCCCGGTCTGCGCAGCCTCCAGCGTCCCGGTCTGAGCAGGCTCCAGCCCCGGTCTGCGCAGACTCCAGCGCCCCGGTCTGCGCAGGCTCCAGCCCCGGTCTGCGCAGGCTCCTGCGCCCCGGTCTGCGCAGGTTCCAGCCCCGGTCTGCGCAGACTCCAGCGCCCCGGTCTGCGCAGGCTCCTGCGCCCCGGTCTGCGCAGGCTCCTGCGCCCCGGTCTGCGCAGGCTCCTGCGCCCCGGTCTGCGCAGGCTCCAGCCCCGGTCTGCGCAGGCTCCAGCGCCCCGGTCTGTGCAGACACCATCGCCCCGGACTGCGCAGGCTCCAGCGCCCCAGTCGGCGCAGGCTCCAGCCCCGGTCTACGCAGGCTCCAGCCCCGGTCTGCGCAGACTCCAGCGCCCCGGTCTGCGCAGGCTCCAGCGCCCCGGTCTGCGCAGGCTCCAGCGTCCCGGTCTGTGCAGGCTCCAGCCCCGGTCTGCGCAGGCTACAGCGCCCTGGTCTGCGCAGGCTCCAGCCCCGGTCTGCGCAGGCTCCAGCCCCGGTCTGCGCAGGCTCCAGCCCCGGTCTGCGCAGGCTCCAGCCCCGGTCTGCGCAGTCTCCAGCCCCGGTCTGCGCAGTCTCCAGCGCCCCGGTCTGCGCAGTCTCCAGCGCCCCGGTCTGCGCAGGCTCCAGCGCCCCGGTCTGCGCAGTCTCCAGCGCCCCGGTCTGCGCAGGCTCCAGCGTCCCGGTCTGCGCAGGCTCCAGCCCCGGTCTGCGCAGGCTCCAGCCCCGGTCTGCGCAGGCTCCAGCCCCGGTCTGCGCAGGCTCCAGCCCCGGTCTGTGCAGTCCCCAGCCCCGGTCTGCGCCGTCTCCAGCGCCCCGGTCTGCGCAGGCTCCAGCCCCGGTCTGCGCAGGCTCCAGCGCCCCGGTCTGCGCAGTCTCCAGCCCCGGTCTGCGCAGGCTCCAGCCCCGGTCTGCGCAGGCTCCAGCGCCCCGGTCTGCGCAGGCTCCTGTCCCGGTCTGCGCAGTCTCCAGCGCCCCGGTCTGCGCAGGCTCCAGCGCCCCGGTCTGAGCAGTCTCCAGCGCCCCGGTCTGCGCAGGCTCCAGCCCCGGTCTGCGCAGGCTCCAGCCCCGGTCTGCGCAGGCTCCAGCCACGCTCTGCGCAGGCTCCAGCGTCCCGGTCTGCGCAGGCTCCAGCCCCGGTCTGCGCAGCCTCCAGCGTCCCGGTCTGCGCAGGCTCCAGCCCCGGTCTGCGCAGACTCCAGCGCCCCGGTCTGCGCAGGCTCCAGCCCCGGTCTGCGCAGGCTCCTGCGCCCCGGTCTGCGCAGACTCCAGCGCCGGTCTGCGCAGACTCCAGCGCCCCGGTCTGCGCAGGCTCCTGCGCCCCGGTCTGCGCAGGCTCCTGCGCCCCGGTCTGCGCAGGCTCCTGCGTCCCGGTCTGCGCAGGCTCCAGCCCCGGTCTGCGCAGGCTCCAGCGCCCCGGTCTGTGCAGACACCATCGCCCCGGACTGCGCAGGCTCCAGCGCCCCAGTCGGCGCATGCTCCAGCCCCGGTCTACGCAGGATCCAGCCCCGGTCTGCGCAGACTCCAGCGCCCCGGTCTGCGCAGGCTCCAGCGCCCCGGTCTGCGCAGGCTCCAGCGTCCCGGTCTGTGCAGGCTCCAGCCCCGGTCTGCGCAGGCTACAGCGCCCTGGTCTGCGCAGGCTCCAGCGCCCCGGTCTGCGCAGGCTCCAGCCCCGGTCTGCGCAGGCTCCAGCCCCGGTCTACGCAGACTCCAGCCCCGGTCTGCGCAGGCTCCAGCGCCCCGGTCTGCGCAGGCTCCAGCGCCCCGGTCTGCGCAGTCTCCAGCATCCCGGTCTGCGCAGGCTCCAGCCCCGGTCTGCGCAGGCTCCAGCCCCGGTCTGCGCAGGCTCCAGCCCCGGTCTGCGCAGGCTCCAGCCCCGGTCTGCGCAGGCTCCAGCGCCCCGGTCTGCGCAGACTCCAGCCCCGGTCTGCGCAGGCTCCAGCCCCGGTCTGCGCAGGCTCCAGCCCCGGTCTGCGCAGGCTCCAGCGCCCCGGTCTGCGCAGGCTCCTGCCCCGGTCTGCGCAGTCTCCAGCGCCCCGGTCTGCGCAGGCTCCAGCGCCCCGGTCTGCGCAGTCTCCAGCGCCCCGGTCTGCGCAGGCTCCAGACCCGGTCTGCGCAGGCTCCAGCCCCGGTCTGCGCAGGCTCCAGCCACGCTCTGCGCAGGCTCCAGCCACGCTCTGCGCAGGCTCCAGCGTCCCGGTCTGCGCAGGCTCCTGCGCCCCGGTCTGCGCAGGCTCCTGCGCCCCGGTCTGCGCAGGCTCCTGCGTCCCGGTCTGCGCAGGCTCCAGCCCCGGTCTGCGCAGGCTCCAGCGCCCCGGTCTGTGCAGACACCATCGCCCCGGACTGCGCAGGCTCCAGCGCCCCAGTCGGCGCATGCTCCAGCCCCGGTCTACGCAGGATCCAGCCCCGGTCTGCGCAGACTCCAGCGCCCCGGTCTGCGCAGGCTCCAGCGCCCCGGTCTGCGCAGGCTCCAGCGTCCCGGTCTGTGCAGGCTCCAGCCCCGGTCTGCGCAGGCTACAGCGCCCTGGTCTGCGCAGGCTCCAGCGCCCCGGTCTGCGCAGGCTCCAGCCCCGGTCTGCGCAGGCTCCAGCCCCGGTCTACGCAGACTCCAGCCCCGGTCTGCGCAGGCTCCAGCGCCCCGGTCTGCGCAGGCTCCAGCGCCCCGGTCTGCGCAGTCTCCAGCATCCCGGTCTGCGCAGGCTCCAGCCCCGGTCTGCGCAGGCTCCAGCCCCGGTCTGCGCAGGCTCCAGCCCCGGTCTGCGCAGGCTCCAGCCCCGGTCTGCGCAGGCTCCAGCGCCCCGGTCTGCGCAGACTCCAGCCCCGGTCTGCGCAGGCTCCAGCCCCGGTCTGCGCAGGCTCCAGCCCCGGTCTGCGCAGGCTCCAGCGCCCCGGTCTGCGCAGGCTCCTGCCCCGGTCTGCGCAGTCTCCAGCGCCCCGGTCTGCGCAGGCTCCAGCGCCCCGGTCTGCGCAGTCTCCAGCGCCCCGGTCTGCGCAGGCTCCAGACCCGGTCTGCGCAGGCTCCAGCCCCGGTCTGCGCAGGCTCCAGCCACGCTCTGCGCAGGCTCCAGCCACGCTCTGCGCAGGCTCCAGCGTCCCGGTCTGCGCAGGCTCCAGCCCCGGTCTGCGCAGTCTCCAGGGTCCCGGTCTGCGCAGGCTCCAACCCCGGTCTGCGCAGACTCCAGCGCCCCGGTCTGCGCAGGCTCCAGCTCCGGTCTGCGCAGGCTCCTGCGCCCCGGTCTGCGCAGGTTCCAGCCCCGGTCTGCGCAGACTCCAGCGCCCCGGTCTGCGCAGGCTCCAGCCCCGGTCTGCGCAGGCTCCAGCCCCGGTCTGCACAGGCTCCAGCCCCGGTCTGCGCAGTCTCCAGCGTCCCGGTCTGCGCAGTCTCCAGCGTCCCGGTCTGCGCAGGCTCCAGCCACGCTCTGCGCAGACTCCAGCGCCCCGGTCTGCGCAGGCTCCAGCGCCCCGGTCTGTGCAGACACCATCGCCCCGGACTGCGCAGGCTCCAGCGCCCCTGTCTGCGCAGGCTCCAGCCCCGGTCTACGCAGGCTCCAGCCGCGGTCTGCGCAGACTCCAGCGCCCCGGTCTGCGCAGACTCCAGCCCCGGTCTGCGCAGGCTCCAGCCCCGGTCTACGCAGACTCCAGCCCCGGTCTGCGCAGGCTCCAGCGCCCCGGTCTGCGCAGGCTCCAGCCCCGGTCTGCGCAGGCTCCAGCCCCGGTCTACGCAGACTCCAGCCCCGGTCTGCGCAGGCTCCAGCGCCCCGGTCTGCGCGGGCTCCAGCCCCGGTCTGCGCAGGCTCCAGCCCCGGTCTACGCAGACTCCAGCCCCGGTCTGCGCAGGTTCCAGCGCCCCGGTCTGCGCAGGCTCCAGCGCCCCGGTCTGCGATGTCTCCAGCGTCCCGGTCTGCGCAGGCTCCAGCCCCGGTCTGCGCAGGCTCCAGCACCGGTCTGCGCAGGCTCCAGCGCCGGTCTGCGCAGGCTCCAGCCCCGGTCTGCGCAGGCTCCTGCCCCGGTCTGCGCAGGCTCCAGCCCCGGTCTGCGCAGGCTCCCGCGTCCCGGTCTGCGCAGTCTCCAGCGCCCCGGTCTGCGCAGGCTCCAGCGTCCCAGTCTGCGCAGGCTCCAGCCCCGGTCTGCGCAGCCTCCAGCGTCCCGGTCTGCGCAGGCTCCTGCCCCGGTCTGCGCAGACTCCAGCGCCCCGGTCTGCGCAGGCTCCAGCCCCGGTCTGCGCAGGCTCCTGCGCCCCGGTCTGCGCAGGTTCCAGCCCCGGTCTGCGCAGACTCCAGCGCCCCGGTCTGCGCAGGCTCCAGCTCCGGTCTGCGCAGGCTCCTGCGCCCCGGTCTGCGCAGGCTCCAGCCCCGGTCTGCGCAGGCTCCAGCCACGCTCTGCGCAGGCTCCAGCGTCCCAGTCTGCGCAGGCTCCAGCTCCGGTCTGCGCAGCCTCCAGCGTCCCGGTCTGCGCAGGCTCCTGCCCCGGTCTGCGCAGACTCCAGCGCCCCGGTCTGCGCAGGCTCCAGCCCCGGTCTGCGCAGGCTCCTGCGCCCCGGTCTGCGCAGGTTCCAGCCCCGGTCTGCGCAGACTCCAGCGCCCCGGTCTGCGCAGGCTCCTGCGCCCCGGTCTGCGCAGGCTCCTGCGCCCCGGTCTGCGCAGGCTCCAGCCCCGGTCTGCGCAGGCTCCAGCGCCCCGGTCTGCGCAGACACCATCGCCCCGGACTGCGCAGGCTCCAGCGCCCCAGTCAGCGCAGGCTCCAGCCCCGGTCTACGCAGGCTCCAGCCCCGGTCTGCGCAGACTCCAGCGCCCCGGTCTGCGCAGGCTCCAGCGCCCCGGTCTGCGCAGGCTCCAGTGTCCCGGTCTGTGCAGGCTCCAGCCCCGGTCTGCGCAGGCTACAGCGCCCTGGTCTGCGCAGGCTCCAGCGCCCCGGTCTGCGCAGGCTCCAGCCCCGGTCTGCGCAGGCTCCAGCCCCGGTCTACGCAGACTCCAGCCCCGGTCTGCGCAGGCTCCAGCGCGCCGGTCTGCGCAGGCTCCAGCGCCCCGGTCTGCGCAGTCTCCAGCATCCCGGTCTGCGCAGGCTCCAGCCCCGGTCTGCGCAGGCTCCAGCCCCGGTCTGCGCAGGCTCCAGCCCCGGTCTGCGCAGGCTCCAGCCCCGGTCTGCGCAGGCTCCAGCGCCCCGGTCTGCGCAGACTCCAGCCCCGGTCTGCGCAGGCTCCAGCCCCGGTCTGCGCAGGCTCCAGCCCCGGTCTGCGCAGGCTCCAGCGCCCCGGTCTGCGCAGGCTCCTGCCCCGGTCTGCGCAGTCTCCAGCGCCCCGGTCTGCGCAGGCTCCAGCGCCCCGGTCTGCGCAGTCTCCAGCGCCCCGGTCTGCGCAGGCTCCAGACCCGGTCTGCGCAGGCTCCAGCCCCGGTCTGCGCAGGCTCCAGCCACGCTCTGCGCAGGCTCCAGCCACGCTCTGCGCAGGCTCCAGCGTCCCGGTCTGCGCAGGCTCCAGCCCCGGTCTGCGCAGTCTCCAGGGTCCCGGCCTGCGCAGGCTCCAACCCCGGTCTGCGCAGACTCCAGCGCCCCGGTCTGCGCAGGCTCCAGCTCCGGTCTGCGCAGGCTCCTGCGCCCCGGTCTGCGCAGGTTCCAGCCCCGGTCTGCGCAGACTCCAGCGCCCCGGTCTGCGCAGGCTCCAGCCCCGGTCTGCGCAGTCTCCAGCGTCCCGGTCTGCGCAGTCTCCAGCGTCCGGGTCTGCGCAGGCTCCAGCCACGCTCTGCGCAGACTCCAGCGCCCCGGTCTGCGCAGGCTCCAGCGCCCCGGTCTGTGCAGACACCATCGCCCCGGACTGCGCAGGCTCCTGCGCCCCGGTCTGCGCAGGCTCCAGCCCCGGTCTACGCAGGCTCCAGCCGCGGTCTGCGCAGACTCCAGCGCCCCGGTCTGCGCAGACTCCAGCCCCGGTCTGCGCAGGCACCAGCCCCGGTCTACGCAGACTCCAGCCCCGGTCTGCGCAGGCTCCAGCGCCCCGGTCTGCGCAGGCTCCAGCCCCAGTCTGCGCAGGCTCCAGCCCCGGTCTACGCAGACTCCAGCCCCGGTCTGCGCAGGCTCCAGCGCCTCGGTCTGCGCAGGCTCCAGCCCCGGTCTGCGCAGGCTCCGGCCCCGGTCTACGCAGACTCCAGCCCCGGTCTGCGCAGGCTCCAGCGCCCCGGTCTGCGCAGGCTCCAGCGCCCCGGTCTGCGCAGTCTCCAGCGTCCCGGTCTGCGCAGGCTCCAGCCCCGGTCTGCGCAGGCTCCAGCCCCGGTCTGCGCAGGCTCCAGCCCCGGTCTGCGCAGGCTCCAGCCCCGGTCTGCGCAGGCTCCTGCCCCGGTCTGCGCAGGCTCCAGCCCCGGTCTGCGCAGGCTCCCGCGTCCCGGTCTGCGCAGTCTCCAGCGCCCCGGTCTGCGCAGGCTCCAGCGTCCCGGTCTGCGCAGGCTCCAGCCCCGGTCTGCGCAGGCTCCAGCCACGCTCTGCGCAGGCTCCAGCGTCCCGGTCTGCGCAGGCTCCAGCCCCGGTCTGCGCAGCCTCCAGCGTCCCGGTCTGCGCAGGCTCCAGCCCCGGTCTGCGCAGACTCCAGCGCCCCGGTCTGCGCAGGCTCCAGCCCCGGTCTGCGCAGGCTCCTGCGCCCCGGTCTGCGCAGGTTCCAGCCCCGGTCTGCGCAGACTCCAGCGCCCCGGTCTGCGCAGGCTCCTGCGCCCCGGTCTGCGCAGGCTCCAGCCCCGGTCTGCGCAGGCTCCAGCGCCCCGGTCTGTGCAGACACCATCGCCCCGGTCTGCGCAGGCTCCAGCGTCCCGGTCTGTGCAGGCTCCAGCCCCGGTCTGCGCAGGCTACAGCGCCCTGGTCTGCGCAGGCTCCAGCGCCCCGGTCTGCGCAGGCTCCAGCCCCGGTCGGCGCAGGCTCCAGCCCCGGTCTACGCAGACTCCAGCCCCGGTCTGCGCAGGCTCCAGCAACCCGGTCTGCGCAGGCTCCAGCGCCCCGGTCTGCGCAGTCTCCAGCATCCCGGTCTGCGCAGGCTCCAGCCCCGGTCTGCGCAGGCTCCAGCCCCGGTCTGCGCAGGCTCCAGCCCCGGTCTGCGCAGGCTCCAGCCCCGGTCTGCGCAGGCTCCAGCGCCCCGGTCTGCGCAGACTCCAGCCCCGGTCTGCGCAGGCTCCAGCCCCGGTCTGCGCAGACTCCAGCGCCCCGGTCTGCGCAGGCTCCAGCTCCGGTCTGCGCAGACTCCAGCGCCCCGGTCTGCGCAGGCTCCAGCCCCGGTCTGCGCAGGCTCCAGCCCCGGTCTGCGCAGGCTCCAGCCCCGGTCTGCGCAGTCTCCAGCGTCCCGGTCTGCGCAGTCTCCAGCGTCCCGGTCTGCGCAGGCTCCAGCCACGCTCTGCGCAGACTCCAGCGCCCCGGTCTGCGCAGGCTCCAGCGCCCCGGTCTTTGCAGACACCATCGCCCCGGACTGCGCAGGCTCCAGCGCCCCGGTCTGCGCAGGCTCCAGCCCCGGTCTACGCAGGCTCCAGCCGCGGTCTGCGCAGACTCCAGCGCCCCGGTCTGCGCAGACTCCAGCCCCGGTCTGCGCAGGCTCCAGCCCCGGTCTACGCAGACTCCAGCCCCGGTCTGCGCAGGCTCCAGCGCCCCGGTCTGCGCAGGCTCCAGCCCCGGTCTGCGCAGGCTCCAGCCCCGGTCTACGCAGACTCCAGCCCCGGTCTGCGCAGGCTCCAGCGCCCCGGTCTGCGCAGGCTCCAGCCCCGGTCTGCGCAGGCTCCAGCCCCGGTCTACGCAGACTCCATCCCCGGTCTGCGCAGGCTCCAGCGCCCCGGTCTGCGCAGGCTCCAGCGCCCCGGTCTGCGCAGTCTCCAGCGTCCCGGTCTGCGCAGGCTCCAGCCCCGGTCTACGCAGACTCCATCCCCGGTCTGCGCAGGCTCCAGCGCCCCGGTCTGCGCAGGCTCCAGCGCCCCGGTCTGCGCAGTCTCCAGCGTCCCGGTCTGCGCAGGCTCCAGCCCCGGTCTGCGCAGGCTCCAGCCCCGGTCTGCGCAGGCTCCAGCCCCGGTCTGCGCAGGCTCCAGCCCCGGTCTGCGCAGTCTCCTGCCCCGGTCTGCGCAGGCTCCAGCCGCGGTCTGCGCAGGCTCCCGCGTCCCGGTCTGCGCAGTCTCCAGCGCCTCGGTCTGCGCAGGCTCCAGCGTCCCGGTCTGCGCAGGCTCCAGCCCCGGTCTGCGCAGGCTCCAGCCCCGGTCTGCGCAGGCTCCAGCCCCGGTCTGCGCAGGCTCCAGCCCCGGTCTGTGCAGTCTCCAGCCCCGGTCTGCGCAGTCTCCAGCGCCCCGGTCTGCGCAGGCTCCAGCGCCCCGGTCTGCGCAGTCTCCAGCGCCCCGGTCTGCGCAGGCTCCAGCGTCCCGGTCTGCGCAGGCTCCAGCCCCGGTCTGCGCAGGCTCCAGCCCCGGTCTGCGCAGGCTCCAGCCCCGGTCTGCGCAGGCTCCAGCCCCGGTCTGTGCAGTCTCCAGCCCCGGTCTGCGCAGTCTCCAGCGCCCCGGTCTGCGCAGGCTCCAGCCCCGGTCTGCGCAGGCTCCAGCGCCCCGGTCTGCGCAGTCTCCAGCCCCGGTCTGCGCAGGCTCCTGCGCCCTGGTCTGCGCAGGCTCCAGCCCCGGTCTGCGCAGGCTCCAGCGCCCCGGTCTGTGCAGACACCATCGCCCCGGTCTGCGCAGGCTCCAGCGTCCCGGTCTGTGCAGGCTCCAGCCCCGGTCTGCGCAGGCTACAGCGCCCTGGTCTGCGCAGGCTCCAGCGCCCCGGTCTGCGCAGGCTCCAGCCCCGGTCGGCGCAGGCTCCAGCCCCGGTCTACGCAGACTCCAGCCCCGGTCTGCGCAGGCTCCAGCACCCCGGTCTGCGCAGGCTCCAGCGCCCCGGTCTGCGCAGTCTCCAGCATCCCGGTCTGCGCAGGCTCCAGCCCCGGTCTGCGCAGGCTCCAGCCCCGGTCTGCGCAGGCTCCAGCCCCGGTCTGCGCAGGCTCCAGCCCCGGTCTGCGCAGGCTCCAGCGCCCCGGTCTGCGCAGACTCCAGCCCCGGTCTGCGCAGGCTCCAGCCCCGGTCTGCGCAGACTCCAGCGCCCCGGTCTGCGCAGGCTCCAGCTCCGGTCTGCGCAGACTCCAGCGCCCCGGTCTGCGCAGGCTCCAGCCCCGGTCTGCGCAGGCTCCAGCCCCGGTCTGTGCAGGCTCCAGCCCCGGTCTGCGCAGTCTCCAGCGTCCCGGTCTGCGCAGTCTCCAGCGTCCCGGTCTGCGCAGGCTCCAGCCACGCTCTGCGCAGACTCCAGCGCCCCGGTCTGCGCAGGCTCCAGCGCCCCGGTCTTTGCAGACACCATCGCCCCGGACTGCGCAGGCTCCAGCGCCCCGGTCTGCGCAGGCTCCAGCCCCGGTCTACGCAGGCTCCAGCCGCGGTCTGCGCAGACTCCAGCGCCCCGGTCTGCGCAGACTCCAGCCCCGGTCTGCGCAGGCTCCAGCCCCGGTCTACGCAGACTCCAGCCCCGGTCTGCGCAGGCTCCAGCGCCCCGGTCTGCGCAGGCTCCAGCCCCGGTCTGCGCAGGCTCCAGCCCCGGTCTACGCAGACTCCAGCCCCGGTCTGCGCAGGCTCCAGCGCCCCGGTCTGCGCAGGCTCCAGCCCCGGTCTGCGCAGGCTCCAGCCCCGGTCTACGCAGACTCCAGCCCCGGTCTGCGCAGGCTCCAGCGCCCCGGTCTGCGCAGGCTCCAGCGCCCCGGTCTGCGCAGTCTGCGCAGGCTCCAGCCCCGGTCTGCGCAGGCTCCAGCCCCGGTCTGCGCAGGCTCCAGCCCCGGTCTGCGCAGGCTCCAGCCCCGGTCTGCGCAGTCTCCTGCCCCGGTCTGCGCAGGCTCCAGCCCCGGTCTGCGCAGGCTCCCGCGTCCCGGTCTGCGCAGTCTCCAGCGCCTCGGTCTGCGCAGGCTCCAGCGTCCCGGTCTGCGCAGGCTCCAGCCCCGGTCTGCGCAGGCTCCAGCCCCGGTCTGCGCAGGCTCCAGCCCCGGTCTGCGCAGGCTCCAGCCCCGGTCTGTGCAGTCTCCAGCCCCGGTCTGCGCAGTCTCCAGCGCCCCGGTCTGCGCAGGCTCCAGCGCCCCGGTCTGCGCAGTCTCCAGCGCCCCGGTCTGCGCAGGCTCCAGCGTCCCGGTCTGCGCAGGCTCCAGCCCCGGTCTGCGCAGGCTCCAGCCCCGGTCTGCGCAGGCTCCAGCCCCGGTCTGCGCAGGCTCCAGCCCCGGTCTGTGCAGTCTCCAGCCCCGGTCTGCGCAGTCTCCAGCGCCCCGGTCTGCGCAGGCTCCAGCCCCGGTCTGCGCAGGCTCCAGCGCCCCGGTCTGCGCAGTCTCCAGCCCCGGTCTGCGCAGGCTCCAGCGCCCCGGTCTGCGCAGGCTCCAGCGCCCCGGTCTGCGCAGTCTCCAGCGTCCCGGTCTGCGCAGGCTCCAGCCCCGGTCTGCACAGGCTCCAGCGCCCCGGTCTGCGCAGGCTCCAGCCCCGGTCTGCGCAGGCTCCAGCGCCCCGGTCTGCGCAGGCTCCAGCGCCCCGGTCTGCGCAGTCTCCAGCATCCCGGTCTGCGCAGGCTCCAGCCCCGGTCTGCGCAGGCTCCAGCGCCCCGGTCTGCGCAGGCTCCAGCCCCGGTCTGCGCAGGCTCCAGCGTCCCGGTCCGCGCAGGCTCCAGCCCCGGTCTGTGCAGGCTCCAGCGCCCCGGTCTGCGCAGGCTCCAGCCCCGGTCTGCGCAGACTCCAGCCCCGGTCTGCGCAGGCTCCAGCGCCCCGGTCTGCGCAGGCTCCAGCCCCGGTCTGAGCAGACTCCAGCCCCGGTCTGCGCAGGCTCCAGCCCCGGTCTGCGCAGGCTCCAGCCCCGGTCTGCGCAGGCTCCAGCCCCGGTCTGCGCAGGCTCCAGCGCCCCGGTCTGCGCAGACTCCAGCCCCGGTCTGCGCAGGCTCCAGCCCCGGTCTGCGCAGGCTCCAGCGCCCCGGTCTTCGCAGGCTCCAGCCCCGGTCTGCGCAGGCTCCAGCCCCGGTCTACGCAGACTCCAGCCCCGGTCTGCGCAGGCTCCAGCGCCCCGGTCTGCGCAGGCTCCAGCGCCCCGGTCTGCGCAGTCTCCAGCGTCCCGGTCTGCGCAGGCTCCAGCCCCGGTCTGCGCAGGCTCCAGCCCCGGTCTGCGCAGGCTCCAGCCCCGGTCTGCGCAGGCTCCAGCCCCGGTCTGCGCAGGCTCCTGCCCCGGTCTGCGCAGGCTCCAGCCCCGGTCTGCGCAGGCTCCCGCGTCCCGGTCTGCGCAGTCTCCAGCGCCTCGGTCTGCGCAGGCTCCAGCGCCCCGGTCTGCGCAGGCTCCAGCCCCGGTCTGCGCAGGCTCCGGCCCCGGTCTACGCAGACTCCAGCCCCGGTCTGCGCAGGCTCCAGCGCCCCGGTCTGCGCAGGCTCCAGCGCCCCGGTCTGCGCAGTCTCCAGCGTCCCGGTCTGCGCAGGCTCCAGCCCCGGTCTGCGCAGGCTCCAGCCCCGGTCTGCGCAGGCTCCAGCCCCGGTCTGCGCAGGCTCCAGCCCCGGTCTGCGCAGGCTCCTGCCCCGGTCTGCGCAGGCTCCAGCCCCGGTCTGCGCAGGCTCCCGCGTCCCGGTCTGCGCAGTCTCCAGCGCCCTGGTCTGCGCAGGCTCCAGCGTCCCGGTCTGCGCAGGCTCCAGCCCCGGTCTGCGCAGGCTCCAGCCACGCTCTGCGCAGGCTCCAGCGTCCCGGTCTGCGCAGGCTCCAGCCCCGGTCTGCGCAGCCTCCAGCGTCCCGGTCTGCGCAGGCTCCAGCCCCGGTCTGCGCAGACTCCAGCGCCCCGGTCTGCGCAGGCTCCAGCCCCGGTCTGCGCAGGCTCCTGCGCCCCGGTCTGCGCAGGTTCCAGCCCCGGTCTGCGCAGACTCCAGCGCCCCGGTCTGCGCAGGCTCCTGCGCCCCGGTCTGCGCAGGCTCCAGCCCCGGTCTGCGCAGGCTCCAGCGCCCCGGTCTGTGCAGACACCATCGCCCCGGACTGCGCAGGCTCCAGCGCCCCGGTCGGCGCAGGCTCCAGCCCCGGTCTACGCAGGCTCCAGCCCCGGTCTGCGCAGACTCCAGCACCCCGGTCTGCGCAGGCTCCAGCGCCCCGGTCTGCGCAGGCTCCAGCGTCCCGGTCTGTGCAGGCTCCAGCCACGGTCTGCGCAGGCTACAGCGCCCTGGTCTGCGCAGGCTCCAGCGCCCCGGTCTGCGCAGGCTCCAGCCCCGGTCGGCGCAGGCTCCAGCCCCGGTCTACGCAGACTCCAGCCCCGGTCTGCGCAGGCTCCAGCACCCCGGTCTGCGCAGGCTCCAGCGCCCCGGTCTGCGCAGTCTCCAGCATCCCGGTCTGCGCAGGCTCCAGCCCCGGTCTGCGCAGGCTCCAGCCCCGGTCTGCGCAGGCTCCAGCCCCGGTCGGCGCAGGCTCCAGCCCCGGTCTACGCAGACTCCAGCCCCGGTCTGCGCAGGCTCCAGCACCCCGGTCTGCGCAGGCTCCAGCGCCCCGGTCTGCGCAGTCTCCAGCATCCCGGTCTGCGCAGGCTCCAGCCCCGGTCTGCGCAGGCTCCAGCCCCGGTCTGCGCAGGCTCCAGCTCCGGTCTGCGCAGGCTCCAGCCCCGGTCTGCGCAGGCTCCAGCGCCCCGGTCTGCGCAGACTCCAGCCCCGGTCTGCGCAGGCTCCAGCCCCGGTCTGCGCAGACTCCAGCGCCCCGGTCTGCGCAGGCTCCAGCTCCGGTCTGCGCAGGCTCCTGCGCCCCGGTCTGCGCAGGTTCCAGCCCCGGTCTGCGCAGACTCCAGCGCCCCGGTCTGCGCAGGCTCCAGCCCCGGTCTGCGCAGGCTCCAGCCCCGGTCTGCACAGGCTCCAGCCCCGGTCTGCGCAGTCTCCAGCGTCCCGGTCTGCGCAGTCTCCAGCGTCCCGGTCTGCGCAGGCTCCAGCCACGCTCTGCGCAGACTCCAGCGCCCCGGTCTGCGCAGGCTCCAGCGCCCCGGTCTTTGCAGACACCATCGCCCCGGACTGCGCAGGCTCCAGCGCCCCGGTCTGCGCAGGCTCCAGCCCCGGTCTACGCAGGCTCCAGCCGCGGTCTGCGCAGACTCCAGCGCCCCGGTCTGCGCAGACTCCAGCCCCGGTCTGCGCAGGCTCCAGCCCCGGTCTACGCAGACTCCAGCCCCGGTCTGCGCAGGCTCCAGCGCCCCGGTCTGCGCAGGCTCCAGCCCCGGTCTGCGCAGGCTCCAGCCCCGGTCTACGCAGACTCCAGCCCCGGTCTGCGCAGGCTCCAGCGCCCCGGTCTGCGCAGGCTCCAGCCCCGGTCTGCGCAGGCTCCAGCCCCGGTCTACGCAGACTCCAGCCCCGGTCTGCGCAGGCTCCAGCGCCCCGGTCTGCGCAGGCTCCAGCGCCCCGGTCTGCGCAGTCTCCAGCGTCCCGGTCTGCGCAGGCTCCAGCCCCGGTCTGCGCAGGCTCCAGCCCCGGTCTGCGCAGGCTCCAGCCCCGGTCTGCGCAGGCTCCAGCCCCGGTCTGCGCAGGCTCCTGCCCCGGTCTGCGCAGGCTCCAGCCCCGGTCTGCGCAGGCTCCCGCGTCCCGGTCTGCACAGTCTCCAGCGCCTCGGTCTGCGCAGGCTCCAGCGTCCCGGTCTGCGCAGGCTCCAGCCCCGGTCTGCGCAGGCTCCAGCCCCGGTCTGCGCAGGCTCCAGCCCCGGTCTGCGCTGGCTCCAGCCCCGGTCTGTGCAGTCTCCAGCCCCGGTCTGCGCAGTCTCCAGCGCCCCAGTCTGCGCAGGCTCCAGCGCCCCGGTCTGCGCAGTCTCCAGCGCCCCGGTCTGCGCAGGCTCCAGCGTCCCGGTCTGCGCAGGCTCCAGCCCCGGTCTGCGCAGGCTCCAGCCCCGGTCTGCGCAGGCTCCAGCCCCGGTCTGCGCAGGCTCCAGCACCGGTCTGTGCAGTCTCCAGCCCCGGTCTGCGCAGTCTCCAGCGCCCCGGTCTGCGCAGGCTCCAGCCCCGGTCTGCGCAGGCTCCAGCGCCCTGGTCTGCGCAGTCTCCAGCCCCGTCTGCGCAGGCTCCAGCGCCCCGGTCTGCGCAGGCTCCAGCGCCCCGGTCTGCGCAGTCTCCAGCGTCCCGGTCTGCGCAGGCTCCAGCCCCGGTCTGCACAGGCTCCAGCGCCCCGGTCTGCGCAGGCTCCAGCCCCGGTCTGCGCAGGCTCCAGCGCCCCGGTCTGCGCAGGCTCCAGCGCCCCGGTCTGCGCAGTCTCCAGCATCCCGGTCTGCGCAGGCTCCAGCCCCGGTCTGCGCAGGCTCCAGCGCCCTGGTCTGCGCAGGCTCCAGCCCCGGTCTGCGCAGGCTCCAGCGTCCCGGTCCGCGCAGGCTCCAGCCCCGGTCTGTGCAGGCTCCAGCGCCCCGGTCTGCGCAGGCTCCAGCCCCGGTCTGCGCAGACTCCAGCCCCGGTCTGCGCAGGCTCCAGTGCCCCGGTCTGCGCAGACTCCAGCCCCGGTCTGCGCAGGCTCCAGCCCCGGTCTGCGCAGGCTCCAGCGCCCCGGTCTGCGCAGGCTCCAGCCCCGGTCTGCGCAGGCTCCAGCCCCGGTCTACGCAGACTCCAGCCCCGGTCTGCGCAGGCTCCAGCGCCCCGGTCTGCGCAGGCTCCAGCGCCCCGGTCTGCGCAGTCTCCAGCGTCCCGGTCTGCGCAGGCTCCAGCCCCGGTCTGCGCTGGCTCCAGCCCCGGTCTGCGCAGGCTCCAGCCCCGGTCTGCGCAGGCTCCAGCCCCGGTCTGCGCAGGCTCCTGCCCCGGTCTGCGCAGGCTCCAGCCCCGGTCTGCGCAGGCTCCCGCGTCCCGGTCTGCGCAGTCTCCAGCGCCTCGGTCTGCGCAGGCTCCAGCGTCCCGGTCTGCGCAGGCTCCAGCCCCGGTCTGCGCAGGCTCCAGCCCCGGTCTGCGCAGGCTCCAGCCCCGGTCTGCGCAGGCTCCAGCCCCGGTCTGTGCAGTCTCCAGCCCCGGTCTGCGCAGTCTCCAGCGCCCCGGTCTGCGCAGGCTCCAGCGCCCCGGTCTGCGCAGTCTCCAGCGCCCCGGTCTGCGCAGGCTCCAGCGTCCCGGTCTGCGCAGGCTCCAGCCCCGGTCTGCGCAGGCTCCAGCCCCGGTCTGCGCAGGCTCCAGCCCCGGTCTGCGCAGGCTCCAGCCCCGGTCTGTGCAGTCTCCAGCCCCGGTCTGCGCAGTCTCCAGCGCCCCGGTCTGCGCAGGCTCCAGCCCCGGTCTGCGCAGGCTCCAGCGCCCCGGTCTGCGCAGTCTCCAGCCCCGGTCTGCGCAGGCTCCAGCGCCCCGGTCTGCGCAGGCTCCAGCGCCCCGGTCTGCGCAGTCTCCAGCGTCCCGGTCTGCGCAGGCTCCAGCCCCGGTCTGCACAGGCTCCAGCGCCCCGGTCTGCGCAGGCTCCAACCCCGGTCTGCGCAGGCTCCAGCGCCCAGGTCTGCGCAGGCTCCAGCGCCCCGGTCTGCGCAGTCTCCAGCATCCCGGTCTGCGCAGGCTCCAGCCCCGGTCTGCGCAGGCTCCAGCCCCGTTCTGCGCAGGCTCCAGCGTCCCGGTCCGCGCAGGCTCCAGCCCCGGTCTGTGCAGGCTCCAGCGCCCCGGTCTGCGCAGGCTCCAGCCCCGGTCTGCGCAGACTCCAGCCCCGGTCTGCGCAGGCTCCAGCGCCCCGGTCTGCGCAGGCTCCAGCCCCGGTCTGTGCAGACTCCAGCCCCGGTCTGCGCAGGCTCCAGCCCCGGTCTGCGCAGGCTCCAGCCCCGGTCTGCGCAGGCTCCAGCCCCGGTCTGCGCAGGCTCCAGTGCCCCGGTCTGCGCAGACTCCAGCCCCGGTCTGCGCAGGCTCCAGCCCCGGTCTGAGCAGGCTCCAGCGCCCCGGTCTGCGCAGGCTCCTGCCCCGGTCTGCGCAGTCTCCAGCGCCCCGGTCTGCGCAGGCTCCAGCACCCCGGTCTGCGCAGTCTCCAGCGCCCCGGTCTGCGCAGGCTCCAGCCCCGGTCTGCGCAGGCTCCAGCGCCCCAGTCTGCGCAGACTCCAGCCCCGGTCTGCGCAGGCTCCAGCCCCGGTCTGCGCAGGCTCCAGCCCCGGTCTGAGCAGGCTCCAGCGCCCCGGTCTGCGCAGGCTCCTGCCCCGGTCTGCGCAGTCTCCAGCGCCCCGGTCTGCGCAGGCTCCAGCACCCCGGTCTGCGCAGTCTCCAGCGCCCCGGTCTGCGCAGGCTCCAGCCCCGGTCTGCGCAGGCTCCAGCCCCAGTCTGCGCAGGCTCCAGCCCCGGTCTGCGCAGGCTCCAGCCACGCTCTGCGCAGGCTCCAGCATCCCGGTCTGCGCAGGCTCCAGCCCCGGTCTGCGCAGACTCCAGCGCCCCGGTCTGCGCAGGCTCCAGCCCCGGTCTGCGCAGGCTCCAGCGCCCCGGTCTGCGCAGACTCCAGCCCCGGTCTGCGCAGGCTCCAGCGCCCCGGTCTGCGCAGGCTCCAGCCCCGGTCTGTGCAGACTCCAGCGCCCCGGTCTGCACAGGCTCCAGCCCCGGTCTGCGCAGGCTCCAGCCCCGGTCTGCGCAGGCTCCAGCCCCGGTCTGCGCAGGCTCCAGCCACGGTCTGCGCAGGCTCCAGCCCCTGTCTGCGCAGGCTCCAGCCCCGGTCTGCGCAGGCTCCAGCGCCCCGGTCTGCGCAGACTCCAGCCCCGGTCTGCGCAGGCTCCAGCGTCCCGGTCTGCGCAGGCTCCAGCCCCGGTCTGCGCAGGCTCCAGCCCCGGTCTGCGCAGGCTCCAGCCCCGGTCTGCGCAGGCTCCAGCCCCGGTCTGTGCAGTCTCCAGCCCCGGTCTGCGCAGTCTCCAGCGCCCCGGTCTGCGCAGGCTCCAGCGCTCCGGTCTGCGCAGTCTCCAGCGCCCCGGTCTGCGCAGGCTCCAGCGTCCCGGTCTGCGCAGGCTCCAGCCCCGGTCTGCGCAGGCTCCAGCCCCGGTCTGCGCAGGCTCCAGCCCCGGTCTGCGCAGGCTCCAGCCCCGGTCTGTGCAGTCTCCAGCCCCGGTCTGCGCAGGCTCCAGCGCCCCGGTCTGCGCAGGCTCCAGCCCCGGTCTGCGCAGGCTCCAGCGCCCCGGTCTGCGCAGTCTCCAGCCCCGGTCTGCGCAGGCTCCAGCGCCCCGGTCTGCGCAGGCTCCAGCCCCGGTCTGCGCAGGCTCCAGCCACGCTCTGCGCAGTCTCCAGCGTCCCGGTCTGCGCAGGCTCCAGCCCCGGTCTGCGCAGACTCCAGCGCCCCGGTCTGCGCAGGCTCCAGCCCCGGTCTGCGCAGGCTCCTGCGCCCCGGTCTGCGCAGGTTCCAGCCCCGGTCTGCGCAGACTCCAGCGCCCCGGTCTGCGCAGGCTCCAGCCCCGGTCTGCGCAGGCTCCAGCCCCGGTCTGCACAGGCTCCAGACCCGGTCTGCGCAGTCTCCAGCGTCCCGGTCTGCGCAGTCTCCAGCGTCCCGGTCTGCGCAGGCTCCAGCCACGCTCTGCGCAGACTCCAGCACCCCGGTCTGCGCAGGCTCCAGCGCCCCGGTCTGCGCAGGCTCCAGCACCCCGGTCTGTGCAGGCTCCAGCCCCGGTCTACGCAGGCTCCTGCCCCGGTCTGCGCAGACTCCAGCGCCCCGGTCTGCGCAGGCTCCAGCCCCGGTCTGCGCAGTCTCCAGCCTCGGTCTACGCAGGCTCCAGCCTCGGTCTACGCAGGCTCCAGCGCCCCGGTCTGCGCAGGCTCCAGCCCCGGTCTGCGCAGGCTCCAGCCCCGGTCTACGCAGACTCCAGCCCCGGTCTGCGCAGGCTCCAGCGCCCCGGTCTGCGCAGGCTCCAGCCCCGGTCTGCGCAGTCTCCAGCCTCGGTCTACGCAGGCTCCAGCCTCGGTCTACGCAGGCTCCAGCGCCCCGGTCTGCGCAGGCTCCAGCCCCGGTCTGCGCAGGCTCCAGCCCCGGTCTACGCAGACTCCAGCCCCGGTCTGCGCAGGCTCCAGCGCCCCGGTCTGCGCAGGCTCCAGCCCCGGTCTGCGCAGGCTCCAGCCCCGGTCTACGCAGACTCCAGCCCCGGTCTGCGCAGGCTCCAGCGCCCCGGTCTGCGCAGGCTCCAGCGCCCCGGTCTGCGCAGGCTCCAGCGCCCCGGTCTGCGCAGGCTCCAGCCCCGGTCTGCGCAGGCTCCAGCCCCGGTCTGCGCAGGCTCCAGCCCCGGTCTACGCAGGCTCCTGCCCCGGTCTGCGCAGACTCCAGCGCCCCGGTCTGCGCAGGCTCCAGCCCCGGTCTGCGCAGTCTCCAGCCTCGGTCTACGCAGGCTCCAGCCTCGGTCTACGCAGGCTCCAGCGCCCCGGTCTGCGCAGGCTCCAGCCCCGGTCTGCGCAGGCTCCAGCCCCGGTCTACGCAGACTCCAGCCCCGGTCTGCGCAGGCTCCAGCGCCCCGGTCTGCGCAGGCTCCAGCCCCGGTCTGCGCAGGCTCCAGCCCCGGTCTACGCAGACTCCAGCCCCGGTCTGCGCAGGCTCCAGCGCCCCGGTCTGCGCAGGCTCCAGCGCCCCGGTCTGCGCAGTCTCCAGCGTCCCGGTCTGCGCAGGCTCCAGCCCCGGTCTGCGCAGGCTCCAGCCCCGGTCTGCGCAGGCTCCAGCCCCGGTCTGCGCAGGCTCCAGCCTCGGTCTGCGCAGGCTCCTGCCCCGGTCTGCGCAGGCTCCAGCCCCGGTCTGCGCAGGCTCCCGCGTCCCGGTCTGCGCAGTCTCCAGCGCCCCGGTCTGCGCAGGCTCCAGCGTCCCGGTCTGCGCAGGCTCCAGCCCCGGTCTGCGCAGGCTCCAGCCCCGGTCTGCGCAGGCTCCAGCCCCGGTCTGCGCAGGCTCCAGCCCCGGTCTGCGCAGTCTCCAGCCCCGGTCTGCGCAGTCTCCAGCGCCCCGGTCTGCGCAGTCTCCAGCGCCCCGGTCTGCGCAGGCTCCAGCGCCCCGGTCTGCGCAGTCTCCAGCGCCCCGGTCTGCGCAGGCTCCAGCGTCCCGCTCTGCGCAGGCTCCAACCCCGGTCTGCGCAGGCTCCAGCCCCGGTCTGCGCAGGCTCCAGCCCCGGTCTGCGCAGGCTCCAGCCCCGGTCTGTGCAGTCTCCAGCCCCGGTCTGCGCAGTCTCCAGCGCCCCGGTCTGCGCAGGCTCCAGCCCCGGTCTGCGCAGGCTCCAGCGCCCCGGTCTGCGCAGTCTCCAGCCCCGGTCTGCGCAGGCTCCAGCGCCCCGGTCTGCGCAGGCTCCAGCGCCCCGGTCTGCGCAGTCTCCAGCGTCCCGGTCTGCGCAGGCTCCAGCCCCGGTCTGCACAGGCTCCAGCGCCCCGGTCTGCGCAGGCTCCAGCCCCGGTCTGCGCAGGCTCCAGCGCCCCGGTCTGCGCAGGCTCCAGCGCCCCGGTCTGCGCAGTCTCCAGCATCCCGGTCTGCGCAGGCTCCAGCCCCGGTCTGCGCAGGCTCCAGCGCCCCGGTCTGCGCAGGCTCCAGCCCCGGTCTGCGCAGGCTCCAGCGTCCCGGTCCGCGCAGGCTCCAGCCCCGGTCTGTGCAGGCTCCAGCGCCCCGGTCTGCGCAGGCTCCAGCCCCGGTCTGCGCAGACTCCAGCCCCGGTCTGCGCAGGCTCCAGCGCCCCGGTCTGCGCAGGCTCCAGCCCCGGTCTGTGCAGACTCCAGCCCCGGTCTGCGCAGGCACCAGCCCCGGTCTGCGCAGGCTCCAGCCCCGGTCTGCGCAGGCTCCAGCCCCGGTCTGCGCAGGCTCCAGCGCCCCGGTCTGCGCAGACTCCAGCCCCGGTCTGCGCAGGCTCCAGCCCCGGTCTGCGCAGGCGCCAGCCCCGGTCTGCGCAGGCTCCAGCGTCCCGGTCTGCGCAGGCTCCTGCCCCGGTCTGCGCATTCTCCAGCGCCCCGGTCTGCGCAGGCTCCAGCACCCCGGTCTGCGCAGTCTCCAGCGCCCCGGTCTGCGCAGGCTCCAGTCCCGGTCTGCGCAGGCTCCAGCCCCAGTCTGCGCAGGCTCCAGCCCCGGTCTGCGCAGGCTCCAGCCACGCTCTGCGCAGGCTCCAGCGTCCCGGTCTGCGCTGGCTCCAGCCCCGGTCTGCGCAGACTCCAGCGCCCCGGTCTGCGCAGGCTCCAGCCCCGGTCTGCGCAGGCTCCAGCGCCCCGGTCTGCGCAGACTCCAGCCCCGGTCTGCGCAGGCTCCAGCGCCCCGGTCTGCGCAGGCTCCAGCCCCGGTCTGTGCAGACTCCAGCGCCCCGGTCTGCACAGGCTCCAGCCCCGGTCTGCGCAGGCTCCAGCCCCGGTCTGCGCAGGCTCCAGCCCCGGTCTGCGCAGGCTCCAGCCCCGGTCTGCGCAGGCTCCAGCCCCAGTCTGCGCAGGCTCCAGCCCCGGTCTGCGCAGGCTCCAGCGCCCCGGTCTGCGCAGACTCCAGCCCCGGTCTGCGCAGGCTCCAGCCCCGGTCTGCGCAGGCTCCAGCCCCGGTCTGCGCAGGCTCCAGCCCCGGTCTGCGCAGGCTCCAGCGCCCCGGTCTGCGCAGACTCCAGCCCCGGTCTGCGCAGGCTCCAGCCCCGGTCTGCGCAGGCTCCAGCCCCGGTCTGCGCAGGCTCCAGCGCCCCGGTCTGCGCAGGCTCCTGCCCCGGTCTGCGCAGTCTCCAGCGCCCCGGTCTGCGCAGGCTCCAGCCCCGGTCTGCGCAGGCTCCAGCCCCGGTCTGCGCAGGCTCCAGCCACGCTCTGCGCAGTCTCCAGCGTCCCGGTCTGCGCAGGCTCCAGCCCCGGTCTGCGCAGACTCCAGCGCCCCGGTCTGCGCAGGCTCCAGCCCCGGTCTGCGCAGGCTCCTGCGCCCCGGTCTGCGCAGGTTCCAGCCCCGGTCTGCGCAGACTCCAGCGCTCCGGTCTGCGCAGGCTCCAGCCCCGGTCTGCGCAGGCTCCAGCCCCGGTCTGCACAGGCTCCAGCCCCGGTCTGCGCAGTCTCCAGCGTCCCGGTCTGTGCAGTCTCCAGCGTCCCGGTCTGCGCAGGCTCCAGCCACGCTCTGCGCAGACTCCAGCGCCCCGGTCTGCGCAGGCTCCAGCGCCCCGGTCTGCGCAGGCTCCAGCACCCCGGTCTGTGCAGGCTCCAGCCCCGGTCTACGCAGGCTCCAGCCCCGGTCTGCGCAAACTCCAGCGCCCCGGTCTGCGCAGGCTCCAGCCCCGGTCTGCGCAGTCTCCAGCCTCGGTCTACGCAGGCTCCAGCCTCGGTCTACGCAGGCTCCAGCGCCCCGGTCTGTGCAGGCTCCAGCCCCGGTCTGCGCAGGCTCCAGCCCCGGTCTACGCAGACTCCAGCCCCGGTCTGCGCAGGCTCCAGCGCCCCGGTCTGCGCAGGCTCCAGCCCCGGTCTGCGCAGGCTCCAGCCCCGGTCTACGCAGACTCCAGCCCCGGTCTGCGCAGGCTCCAGCGCCCCGGTCTGCGCAGGCTCCAGCCCCGGTCTGCGCAGGCTCCAGCCCCGGTCTACACAGACCCCAGCCCCGGTCTGCGCAGGCTCCAGCGCCCCGGTCTGCGCAGGCTCCAGTGCCCCGGTCTGCGCAGTCTCCAGCGTCCCGGTCTGCGCAGGCTCCAGCCCCGGTCTGTGCAGGCTCCAGCCCCGGTCTGCGCAGGCTCCAGCCCCGGTCTGCGCAGGGTCCAACCCCGGTCTGCGCAGGCTCCTGCCCCGGTCGGCGCAGTCTCCAGCGCCCCGGTCTGCGCAGTCTCCAGCGCCCCGGTCGGCGCAGTCTCCAGCGCCCCGGTCTGCGCAGTCTCCAGCGCCCCGGTCTGCGCAGGCTCCAGCGCCCCGGTCTGCGCAGGCTCCAGCGCCCCGGTCTGCGCAGTCTCCAGCGCCCCGGTCTGCGCAGGCTCCGCTGGGCCGGGATTCTCCGGGGCCTCCGCGATGCTCCGGCTCCGCTTGGCCGGGATTCTCCAGGGACTCCGCGATGCTCCGGCTCCGCTTGGCCGGGATTCTCCAGGATTCCCCGGGGACTCCGCGATGCTCCGGCTCCGCTGGGCCGGGATTCACCAGGATTCTCCGGGGCCTCCGCGATGCTTCGGCTCCACTGGGCAGGGATTCTCCGGGGCCCCCGCGATGCTCCGGCTCCGCTGGGCCGGGATTCTCCGGGGCCTCCGCGATGCTCCGGCTCCGCTGGGCCGGGATTCTCCAGGGCCCAGCGATGCTCCGGCTCCGCTGGGCCGGGATTCTCCGGGGCCTCCGCGATGCTCCGGCTCCGCTTGGCCGGGATTCTCCGGGGCCCAGCGATGCTCCGGCTCCGCTGGGCCGGGATTCTCCGGGGCCTCCGCGATGCTCTGGCTCCATTGTCCGGGATTCACCAGGATTCTCCGGGGCCTCCGCGATGCTCCGGCTCCACTGGGCAGGGATTCTCCGGGGCCCCCGCGATGTTCCGGTTCCGCTGGGCCAGGATTCTCCGGGGCCTCCGCGATGCTCCGGCTCCGCTGGGCCGGGATTCTCCGGGGCCTCCGCAATGCTCCGGCTCCGCTGGGCCGGGATTCTCCGGGGCCCCCGCGATGCTCCGGCTCCGCTGGGCCGGGATTCTCCGGGGGCCCCGCGATGCTCCGGCTCCGCTGGGCCGGGATTCTCCGGGGCCTCTGCGATGCTCCGGCTCCGCTGGGCCGGGATTCTCCGGGGCCCCCGCGATGCTCCGGCTCCGCTGGGCCGGGATTCTCCGGGGCCCCCGCGATTCTCCGGCTCCGCTGGGCCGGGATTCTCCGGGGCCCAGCGATGCTCCGGCTCCGCTGGGCCGGGATTCTCCGGGGCCCAGCGATGCTCCGGCTCCGCTGGGCCGGGATTCTCCGTGGCCTCCGCGATGCTCCGGCTCCGCTGGGCAGGGATTCTCCGTGGCCTCCGCGATGCTCCGGCTCCGCTGGGCCGGGATTCTCCGGGGCCCCGCGATGCTCCGGCTCCGCTGGGCCGGGATTCTCCGGGGGCCTCAGTGATGGGCTGTGGGTGGTGACAGGTGTGGGGGGGGGGGGGGAGATGCCTGCCAGTCCCGGTGGGGTGGTGACGGGGGTGTCCAGTGAGTGGGCTAGTGCGCCCCCACGGGATCGGAGAGTCCAAACACGGACCCCCATTGTCGCGGCTGCAGGCCTCCACCTTGCTGCACAGGCCTCTGACCGTCCACCTGGTGGTGCAGCGACTCCGGCTGTATGGGTGCCCCCCCCCCCACCCCATACCCCCCACCGACTGTCTGCCTCCCCATCACCTCCCACCCCCCCCGGTCGGCACCAGCCAGCGGGCAGCATGCGGCCCACCCAAGGACAACGTCCCACAGTAGCCGAAGGGGCTACGGAGTGTACCCCCACCATAGCTGGGCCAGACAGCGGTGCCCCTGGCAGCAGGGACGGGTGCCAAGGCCCTGGGCCCCCGCAGTGCCGGGCTCCGACGGGGCCAGGGGTGTGAAGGGCAGAGTGCCGGGGGAGCGGCTGGGTGTGGGAGTGGGAATGGGGGGGGTGGGAGAGGTTGAGGAGGGGGACATGCGGGGAAGGCTCTGCAGTGCTGACTGGGGGCTTGGTGCAGCCCGATAGACCTAGTTTGCCTGGGAGTATGCACCACGCGAACATCTGGGGGTACGCACCACGCTAACATCTGGGGGTACGCACCACGCTAACATCTGGGGGTACGCACCACGCTAACATCTGGGGGTACGCACCACGCTAACATGTGGGGGTACGCACCACGCTAACATCTGGGGGTACGCACCATGCTAACATGTGGGGATACGCACCACGCTAACATCTGGGGGTACGCACCATGCTAACATGTGGGGGTACGCACCACGCTAACATCTGGGGGTACGCACCATGCTAACATGTGGGGGTACGCACCATGCTAACATCTGGGGGTACGCACCATGCTAACATCTGGGTGTACGCACCACGCTAACATCTGGGGGCACGCACCATGCTAACATGTGGGGGTACGCACCAAGCTAACATCTGGGGATACGCACCATGCTAACATCTGGGGGTACGCACCAAGCTAACATCTGGGGATACGCACCATGCTAACATCTGGGGGTACGCACCAAGCTAACATCTGGGGGTTCACACCATGCTAACATGTGGGGGTACGCACCAAGCTAACATCTGGGGATACGCACCATGCTAACATCTGGGGGTACACACCACGCTAACATCTGGGGGTATGCACCATGCTAACATCTGGGGGTACACACCACGCTAACATCTGGGGGTACACACCACGCTAACATCTGGGGATATGCACCATGCTAACATCTGGGGGTACACACCACGCTAACATCTGAGGGGACGCTCCATGCTAACATCTGGGAGAACGCACCTTGCTAATATCTGGGGGTACACACCATGCTAACATCTGGGGGTATGCACCATGCTAACATCTGGGGGTACGCACCATTCTAACATCTGGGGGTATGCACCATGCTAACATCTGGGGGTACACACCATGCTAACATGTGGGGGTACGCACCATGCTAACATGTGGGGGTACGCACCACGCTAACCTCTGGGGGTACGCACCATGCTAACATCTGGGGGTACGCACCATTCTAACATCTGGGGGTATGCACCATGCTAACATCTGGGGGTACGCACCATTCTAACATCTGGGGGTATGCACCATGCTAACATCTGGGGGTACACACCATGCTAACATCGGGGGTACGGACCATGCTAACATATGGGGGTATGCACCATGCTAACATTTGGGGGTTCGCACCAGGCTAACATCTGGGGGTACACACCGTGCTAACATCTGGAGTTACGCACCATGCTAATATCTGGGGGAACACACCATGCTAACATCTGGCGATATGCACCATGCTAACATCTGGGGGTACACACCATGCTAACATCTGGGGGGTACGCACCATGCTAACATCTGGGGAAATGCACCATGCTAACATCTTGGGGTACACACCATGCTAACATCTGGGGTTCACACCATGCTAACATCTGGGGGCATGCACCATGCTAACATCTGGGGTACGCACCATGCTAACATCTGGAGGTACGTACCATGCTAACATCTGGGGGGTACACACAATGCTAACAACTAGGGGTACACACCACGCAAACATCTGGGGGTACACACCGTGCTAACATCTGGAGGTACGCACCATGCTAACATCTGGGGGAACACACCATGCTAACATCTGGGGGTATGCACCATGCTAACATCTGGGGGTACACACCATGCCAACATCTGGGGAAATGCACCATGCTAACATCTGGGGGTACGCACCACGCTAACATCTGGGGAAATGCACCATGCTATCATCTGGGGAGACACACCATGCTTACATTTGGGGGTTTGCACCATGCTAACATCTGGGGGTTTGCACCATGCTAACATCTGGGTGTATGCACCATGCTAACATCTGGGGTACGCACCATGCTAACATCTGGAGGTACGTACCATGTTAGCATCTGGGGGCATGCACCATGCTAACATCTGGGGTACGCACCATGCTAACATCTGGAGGTACATACCATGCTAACATCTGGGGGGTACACACCATGCTAACATCTGGGGGTACACACCGTGCTAACACCTGGAGGTACGCACCATGCTAACATCTGGGGGAACACACCATGCTAACATCTGGGGGTATGCACCATGCTAACATCTGGGGTACGCACCACGCTAACATCTGGGGAAATGCGCCATGCTAACATCTGGGGGTACACACCATGCTAACATCTGGGGATACACACCATGCTAACATCTGGGGGTTCGCACCATGCTAACATCTGGGGGTTCGCACCATGCTAACATCTGGGGGTTCGCACCATGCTAACATCTGAGGTACGCACCATGCTAACATCTGGAGGTACGTAGCATGTTAACATCTGGGGGTACGCACCATGCTAACATCTGGAGGTATGTCGCATGTTAACATCTGGGGGTACGCACCACGCTAACATCTCTGACTGTCACCCTCTGCAGAATAGAGACTTCGGAATCCCACCAGGAATTGTGGCCCTCATCCTGGTCTCCGCAGCCCTGGGGGGGCCCTTTGGCTGTCCGAGTTGGAGCTGCTCAAGGGGGACCCTGCAACAGCAGAACCTGCCCCAGAGGACCAGGAGGCAGAGGGTGAGGATGGAGAGCCGGCCGCCCAACAGGCCGAGGAGGAGGAGGTGGAGGAGGAGTCCCCTGTGCACGGGTAGTGCCTGTCACTCGGGGACCTGCCTGGCTGGGCAGGGGGACTGTGCAACATATGGAGCTCTGGAGCTGCGGATGGACTCACTTTGCAGCATCCGCGATGCTGAGGACGGCGTGGATAGCACGTTTAGCGAGTTGGTCACACCTCAGGTGAAAGTTACTGAGGGAGATAGAAAATGGGTGACCAAAGGTCAGAGCAAGAGGAGGAAGGCAGTGCAGGTGTCCCCTGCGGTCATCTTCCTGCAAAACAGATATATCGCTTTGGATACTGTTGGGGGAGATGGCTCACCGGGGAAGGCAGCAGCAGCCAGGTGAGTGGGGTCTCTCAGGGATCAGCGTTGGGCCCACAACTGTTCACAATTTACACAGATGGTTTGGAGTTGGGGACCAAGTGCAATGTGTCCAAGTTTGCAGACAACACTAAGATAAGTGGTAAAGCAAAAAGTGCAGAGGATACTGGAAGTCTGCAGTGGGATTTGGATAGGCTAAGTGAATGGGCTAGGGTCTGGCAGATGGAAAACAATGTTGACAAATGTGAGGTTATCCATTTTGGTAGGAATAACTGCAAAAGGGATAATTATTTATATGATAAAATATTAAAACATGCTGCTGTGCAGAGAGACCTGGGTGCGCTAGTGCATGAGTCACAAAAAGTTGGTTTTCAGGTGCAACAGGTGATTAAGAAGGCAAATGGAATTTTGTCCTTCATTGCTAGAGGGATGGAGTTTAAGACCAGGGAGGTTATGCTGCAATTGTATAAGGTGTTAGTGAGGCCACACCTGGAGTATTGTGTTCAGTTTTGGTCTCCTTACTTGAGAAAGGACGTACTGGCACTGGAGGGTGTGCAGAGGAGATTCACTCGGTTAATCCCAGAGCTGAAGGGGTTTGATTACGTGGAGAGGTTGAGTAGACTGGGACTGTACTCGTTGGAATTTAGAAGGATGAGGGGGGATCTTATTGAAACATATAAAATTATGAAGGGAATAGATAGGATAGATGCGGGCAGGTTGTTTCCACTGGCGGGTGAAAGCAGAACTAGGGGTCATAGCCTCAAAATAAGGGGAAATAGATTTAGGACTGAGTTTAGGAGGAACTTCTTCACCCAAAGGGTTGTGAATCTATGGAATTCCTTGCCCAGTGAAGCAATAGAGGCTCCTTCATTAAATGTTTTTAAGATAAAGATAGATAGTTTTTTGAAGAATAAAGGGATTAAGGGTTATGGTGTTCGGGCCGGAAAGTGGAGCTGAGTCCACAAAAGATCAGCCATGATCTCATTGAATGGTGGAGCAGGCTCGAGGGGCCAGATGGCCGACTCCTGCTCCTAGTCCTTATGTTCTTATTATGTTCCTATGTTCTTTCTCTGCCAGACCATTGGTCATCTGGCACCGTTGGGGTATGGGGGAGGCAACCTGCTCCCGGTGGCCGTCAAGGTGACAGTTGCCCTGAACGTTTACGCCATGAATTCCTTCCAGGGACCTTTATTTTATTAATTTACGGGATGTGGGTGTCGCTGGTCAGACCAGCGATTATTGCCCATCCCCAGTTGCCCTTCAGAAGGTGGGGGTGAGTTTCCTCCTTGAACCGCTGCAGTCCCTGAGGTGTAGGTACACCCACTGTGCAGTTAGGGAGGGTGGTCGAGGATGTTGCCCCAGCGACAGTGAAGGAATGGCGATATGGGCAGCAAGGTAGCACAGTGGTTAGCACTGTTGCTTCACAGCTCCAGGGTCCCAGGTTCGATTCCCGGCTTGGGTCACTGTCTGTGCGGAGTCTGCACGTTCCCCCCGTGTCTGCGTGGGTTTCCTCCGGGTGCTCCGGTTTCCTCCCACAGTCCAAAGGTTCAGTGGATTGGCTGTGCTAAATTGCTCTTCGTGTCCAGAGAATGGTTGGGTGGGGTGACTGGGTTACGGGGATAGGGTGGAGGTGTGGGCTTGGGTAGGGTGCTCTTTCCAAGGGCCAGTGCAAACTCGATGGGCCGAATGATCTCCTTCTGCACTGTACATTCTATGATTCTATGAGAACACGACCCTGAGGAACCCCCGCAGTGATGTCCTGGAGCTGAGATGATTGACCTCCAACCACCACATCCATCTTCCTTTGTGCCGGGTATGACTCCCCCAGCGGAGAGCTTTCCCCCTGATTCCCATTGGCTCCAGTTTAGCTCGGGCTCCGTGATGCCACACTCGGTCAAACGCTGCCTTGGTGTCGAGGGCAGTCACTCTCACCTCACCTCTGGCAGTCAGCTCTCTTGTCCAGGTGTGAACCAAGTGTCGTGTTGGGTGCTCTGGTCCACAAACAAGCCAACAATGCTGGAAGTGGTGTAACGCTATTTTATTAACTGTTCAACTATGTAAACGTGGGTATAGCAATACCAGCTTAACTGGGGATCCTTTCCTACCACTAGCTATGGTGAGGCACTCAGCACATGGTGAATGTCTGTGTTGCAGGCTGTGAGCTCTGTGCTCTGAGCTGGCTGCTGCTAGAATGAGCGGGAACTCTCCTGTCCCCTGTCTTTATGGTGCTTGTGCTCTCCCTGGTGATTGGCTGCGGTGTTGTGTATGCTGATTGGTCCTACTGCATGTCCATCAGTGTGAGTGTGATTGCACCATAATGTACTGATGTATATTATGACACCGAGGCTGTAATGAGGTCAGGAGCTGAGTGACCCTGACGGAACCCACACTGAGCGTCCGTGGGCAGGTTATTGCTGAGTACGTGCCGCTGGATAGCTCTGTTGATGACTCCTCCCGTCACTTGCTGATGATGGAGAGGAGACTGATCGGGCGGTAATTGGCTGGGTTGGATTTGTCCTGTTTCTTGTGTACAGGACACACCTGGGCAATTTTCCACATTGCCGGGTAGATGCCAGTGTTGTAGCCGTACTGGAACAGCGTGGCTAGGGGTGCGGCAAGTTCTGGAGCACAAGTCTTCAGTACTATTGCTGGGATATTGTCAGGGCCCCACAGCCTTTGCCGCATCCAGAGCCTTCAGCTATTTCTTAAAATGTGAAAAGACATAATTGAAATGAGGATGTGTTACAGATGTAGCCAAGTGGCTGCCAGGACATTTAACCTCCAAGTTGGCCAACCCAGGTGGATGATGGGATGTAAAAGCAGACTTGTCCAAACACTGCTGAAATACACAATGTTGTAAAAGCAGACAGAGAACAGCCCCACCAGAATTCAGCAGTAAGGTTTGATGCACAATCAATACTCTCGAGACCACGAGGAGTCATATCGATTCAGCTTCAATCAGATAGAACTGTACCCAGCAGCGATGTTACAGAAGTGAAGGCTGCTGGGACGGCATCGGTTCTTATACCCCGCCTCTCAGGGCGGGGCTATGTACATTATCCAATGGTAGACCCCGCGGTCTAGCCAATGGTCATTCACCTCTCAGGTACTGCAATACCTGGTATTACCACATTCACCCCCTGTTAAAAAAGGACCCAGCGGGGTGATGGCCAGTGTCACTGTCGCCTGTGCATGGTCAGACCAGGTATTGCAGGTACCACGCTGTCGAGGGTCACGGAGAAAGTTCTTGTGTTGTTTATTTTCTTCATGGTGCTGCAATCAGACGATCGGGTGGCCTGGTCGTCCTTCTGGAGCGTCTGAGTTTCGGCAGCGATCCTGGTGAGGGCCCCGGCGGTTGTGACTCCGGGAACGTGGTGTCTTCCTCCCAGGCAGTTTCGTCACCCCTAGGCGGCGTTGTAGGGGCGAAAAATGGGCAGGGGGAGGGGTGCCGGTAGGGGGCGTCGGTGCCTGTTTGGCTCTGGGTAGGGGTTCCGGCGGCAGTACTGACCCTCCGGTCAGGTGCTGCGGGGGGGGGGGGGGGGTAGTGGCGTGGGCGAGCGTGGTGCGCCGGCGGGCGCCAGGTCCCAAAGGGAGACTGTATCTTGGCGGCCGTCGGGGAACGCTACGTTGGCGTACCGGGGGTTGGCATGCAGCAGGTGGACCCTCTCGACCAACGGGTCCAACTTGTGCGCCCTCGCATGTTTCCGCAGCAGGACGGGTCCAGGTGTCGCTAGCCAGGTGGGGAGCGAGGTCCCCGAGGAGGACTTCCTGGGGAAAACAAGGGGACGTTCGTGAGGTGTCGGGTTTGTGGTAGTACAGAGCAGCGACCGAATGGAGTGAAGGGCCACTGGGAGGACTCCTTGCCAACGGGATTCCTGGACCGAAGGGCCAGCGGGACCGTCTTCCAGACCGTTCCGTTCTCCCTTTCTACCTGCCCGTTTCCCCGGGGGTTGTAACTGGTCGTCCTGCTCGAGGCGATGCCCTTGCTAAGCAGGAACTGACGCAGCTCGTCGCTCATAAAGGAGGACCCCCTGTCACTGTGAATGTATGCGGGGAAACCGAACAGTGTAAAGATACCCTGGAGGGCCTTGATGACGGTGGTTGTGGTCATGTCGGGGCAGGGGGTGGCGAATGGGAACCGGGAGTACTCGTCAGTCACGTTCAGGAAATACGTGTTGCGGTCGGTGGAGGGGAGGGGGCCTTTGAAGTCCATGCTGAGGCGTTCAAAGGGACGGGAAGCCTTTATCAGATGCGCCCTCTCTGGCCGGTAGAAGTGCGGTTTGCACTCCGCGCAGATTCGGCAGTCCCTGGTGGCTGTCCTGACCGCCTCGATGGAGTAGGGCAGGTTTCGGGACTTAACAAAATGGAAGAACCGGGTGACTCCCGGGTGGCAGAGGTCCTCGTGGAGGGCTCGGAGGCGGCCTACTTGTGCGGTGGCACAAGTGCCGCGGGACAGGGCATCACGAGGCTCGTTCAGCTTCCCCGGACGGTACAAGATCTCGTAATTGTAGGTGGAGAGTTCGATCCTCCACCGCAAGATCTTGTCGTTTTTGATCTTGCCCCGCTGCGCATTATCGAACATGAAGGCAACCGACCGTTGGTCGGTGAGGAGAGTGAATCTCCTGCCGGCCAGGTAATGCCTCCAGTGTCGCACAGCTTCCACTATGGCTTGGGCTTCCTTTTCCACTGAGGAGTGGCGGATTTCTGAGGCGTGGAGGGTCCGGGAGAAGAAGGCCACGGGCCTGCCCGCTTGGTTGAGGGTGGCGGCCAGAGCTACGTCGGACGCATCGCTCTCGACCTGGAAGGGGAGGGACTCGTCGATGGCGCGCATCGTGGCTTTTGCAATGTCCGCTTTGATGCGGCAGAAGGCCTGGCGGGCCTCCGTCGACAGGGGGAAGGTTGTGGATTGGATCAGGGGTCGAGCCTTGTTGGTGTAATTAGGGGCCCGTTGTGCATAGTCGCTGAAGAACCCGAGGCAGCGCTTTATGGCCTTGGGGCAGTGAGGGAGGGGGAACTCCATGAGGGGACGCATGCGCTCAGGTCGGGGCCTATGGCTCCATATCGCACTACGTAGCCTCGGATAGCTAGATGGTCGGTGCTAAACACGCACTTCTCCTTATTGTCGGTCAGATTGAAGAGGGCAATCTGGAGAAATTAACGGAGGTTGGTGTTGTGACACCGAAGGGAACCCTTAAAAAGTGGTAGAGCCGCCCACCTGCTTCGAAGGCAGTGTACTGGCGGTCGCTATTACGGAGGGGTAGCTGGTGGTAGACAGACGTGAGATCCACCGTGGAGAAGACCTTGTATTGCGTGATCCTGTTTACCAGATCGGCAATACGGGGGAGAGGGTACGCGTCCAGCTGCGTAAACCTGTTGATGGTCTGACTGTAGTCGATGACCATCCTATGTTTCTCCCCGGTCTTTACCACCACGACTTGAGCCCTCCAGGGGCTGTTGCTCGCTTCGATGACCCCTTCCTTCAGCAGCCTTTGGACCTCGGACCTGATGAAGGTCCGGTCCTGGGCACTGTACCGTCTGCTCCTGGTGGCGACGGGTTTGCAATCCGGGGTGAGGTTCACAAACAGGGAAGGCGGGTCGACCTTAAGGGTCGCGAGGCCGCAAACCGTAAGGGGGGGGGGGGTATAGGGCCGCCAAATTTAAAGGTCAGGCTTTGTAGGTGGCACTGGAAGTCCAGTCCCAGAAGGGTGGCTGCGCAGAGGTGCGGCAGCGCGTATAGGCGGAAATTGCGGAATTGAGTGGCAACTTTCAAAGATGTATGAACATAGACCCCAAGATCTCTCTGCTCCTCCACATTGCCAAGAACTCTACCGTTAACCCTGTATTCCGCATTCATATTTGTCCTTCCAAAATGGACAACCTCACACTTTTCAGGGTTAAACTCCATCTGCCACTTCTCAGCCCAGCTCTGCATCCTATCTATGTCTCTTTGCAGCCAACAACAGCCCTCCTCACTATCCACAACTCCACCAATCTTCGTATCGTCTGCAAATTTACTGACCCATCCTTCAACTCCCTCATCCAAGTCATTAATGAAAATCACAAACAGCAGAGGACCCAGAACTGATCCCTGAGGTATGCCACTGGTAACTGGGATCCAGGCTGAATATTTGCCATCCACCACCACTCTCTGACTTCTATCGGTTAGCCAGTTCATTATCCAACTGGCCAAATTTCCCACTATCCCATGCCTCCTTACTTTCTGCAGAAGCCTACCATGGGGAACTTTATCAAATGCCTTACTAAAATCCATGTACACTACATCCACTGCTTTACCTTCATCCACATGCTTGGTCACCTCCTCAAAGAATTCAATAAGATTTGTAAGGCAAGACCTACCCCTCAAGATGGCGTCGGCCATGGATCGCACATGGAGTCCGGGGACTCCGAAGATGGCGGCGGCAAGGGACAAAATGGCGGCGCCCACTCCTCCAGCGTGGTTGCCGGGGCAAAATGGCCACGGCTGCGGGTCGCACGCTGCCTGGAGGGACAAAGGCTGCGGTGCGCGTTGGGCCGGCGGGGCTGGGAAAAAGGACTGCGGTGGGCCTTGAACAGCAGGGACCTGGAAACACAGCTGTGGGTACTCGCTGGATACCGCGGCCACAGCGTGGGCTAGGCAGGCTGCGGCATAGTGGCCTTTCTTGCCGCACCCTTTGCAGGTGACGGTGCGGGCCGGGCAGCGCGCGCGCGGGTGATTCGCCTGGCCGCAGAAGAAGCAGCGCTGGCCGGTGGCGGTAGCGGGGCGCCTTGCCGCGCAGGCCTGCGGAGTTAGCGGGTAAGTCTGGGGCGCTGCCGTGGCGGGGTGACACGCAGCCCAGGGGGGCGCGGTGCGTGCGGGGGCGTACGCAAGGGCATTTTTGTACGCCACGTCCATGGACCCTGCCAGGGCCCGGGCCTCGGGAGGTCCAGTGTGTCCATTTCGAGGAACCTTCGGCGAATGTCGGGGGAAACCATACCTGCCACGAAAGCGTCTCGAATTAAAAGTTCGGAGTGCTCATTCCCCGTCATCGCTGGGCAGCCGCAGTTTTGGCCCAGCACTATCAGTGCCCGGTAGAAGTCTTCGAGTGTCTCACCTGGGCTCTGCCATCTCGTTGCCAGCAGGTGACGGGCGTAGACCTGGTTCAGTGGACGAATGTAGTGTCCTTCCAGCAGTTCCATGGCTTTATCATAGTTCGCCGCCCCTTCGATCAGGGGGTAGATCGCCGTGCTGACCCGCGAGCGTAGGAGGTGTATCTTCTGCCTTTCCGTGGGGGTGTCGGCAGCCGGGTCAAGGTAGCTCTGGAAGCATGCCAGCCAATGCTTAGAAATCGCGGTGGAGTTTTCTGCGTGCAGGCTGAGCTGAAGGCACGCCGGCTTGATGCGGAGACCCATCCTTCAAAAGTACTTATCTGATTAAATTGATGCACAATCAATACTCTCGAGACCACGAGGAGTCATATCGATTCAGCTTCAATCAGCGATGTTACAGAAGTGAAGGCTGCTGGGACGGCATTGGTTCTTATACCCCGCCTCTCAGGGCGGGGCTATGTACATTATCCAATGGTAGACCCCGCGGCCTAGCCAATGGTCATTCACCTCTCCGGTACTGCAATACCTGGTATTACCACATTGTGCTGACTGGCAGCATCATAACGAACGGGCGCTAATCCACCGAGAGAGAGAGAGAGACAACCTTCGACATTCTGCCAACTTTGCAAGAACCGAACAGGTTTGTGCACAACCCGGGAAGTATTACTGGGAAGGTCCCGGGAAGTATTACTGGGAAGGTCTGGGGAAGTATTACAGGGAAGGACGCCCGGGAAGTATTACTGGGAAGGTCTGGGGAAGTATTACTGGTACGGTCTGGGAAAGTATTACTGGGAAGGTCCCGGGAAGTATTACTGGGAAGGTCCCGGGAAGTATTACTGGGAAGGTCCCGGGAAGTATCACTGGGAAGGTCCCGGGATGTATTACTGGTACGGTCCTGGGAAGTATTACAGGGAAGGTCCCGGGAAGTATTACTGGGAAGGTCCCGGGAAGTATTACTGGGAAGGTCCCGGGATGTATTACTGGTACGGTCCTGGGAAGTATTACTGGGAAGGTCCTGGGAAGTATTACAGGGAAGGTCCCGGGAAGTATTACTGGGAAGGTCCCGGAAAGTATTACTGGGCAGGTCCCGGAAAGTATTACTGTGAAGGACCCGGGAAGTATTACTGGGAAGGTCCCGGGAAGTATTACTGGGCAGGTCCCGGGATGTATTACTGGGAAGGTCCCGGGAAGTATTACTGGTACGGTCCTGGGAAGTATTACTGGGAAGGTCCCGGGAAGTATTACTGGGAAGGACCCGGGAAGTATTACTGGGAAGGTCCCGGGAAGTATTACTGGGAAGGTCCCGGGAAGTATTACTGTGAAGGTCCCGGGAAGTATTACTGGGAAGGTCCCGGGAAGTATTACTGGGAAGGTCCCGGGAAGTATTACTGTGAAGGTCCCGGGAAGTATTACTGGGAAGGTCCCGGGAAGTATTACTGGGAAGGTCCCGGGAAGTATTACTGGGAAGGCCCCGGGAAGTATTACTGGGAAGGTCCCGGGAAGTATTACTGGGAAGGACCCGGGAAGTATTACTGGGAAGGCCCCGGGAAGTATTACTGGGAAGGTCCCGGGATGTATTACTGGGAAGGTCCCGGGAAGTATTACTGGGAAGGTCCCGGGAAGTATTACTGGGAAGGACCCGGGAAGTATTACTGGGAAGGTCCTGGGAAGATAGACAGAAGTTTTTTAGTCAATGTTAAATGGATTGTCGTGCTTTCCCTATTTGATGAATAAAGTTGTGACTGTTTCATGTCCGACGTGTGAGGTTTCTTGTTGGTTTCAATGGGACAGATTTCCTGGGCAAACGTCATTCAGCATCGTATCGAGTGTGTGACTGCGGGCGTTTTGCCACCGTCTACGTTGGCGTCCCTGGGTCATGTCCAATTCGAAATGGTCACAAGGCCCCGGACCCCAAATCCATCAACCTCCCCTCGTGCTCTTGAATATTCAGCCGGAACGTTGAACCCGGGTTCGATTCCCCGCTGGGTCACTGTCTGTGTGGAGTCTGCGCATCCTCCCCGTGTCTGCGTGGGTTTCCTCCGGGTGCTCCGGTTTCCTCCCACAGTCCAAAGATGTGCAGGTTAGGTGGATTGGCCGTGATAAATTGCCCTTCGTGTCCACAGGTTAGGTGGGTTTCCGGGGAAGGGGGCTTGGGCCGAGGTAGGGGCTCTTTCAGAGGGTCAGTGCAGACTCAATGGGCCGAGTGTCCTCCATCTGAACTATAGGGATTCTATGTCTGCTCTATTAACAGGCAGCCCATTGACAGGGTTTTCCTGGGGAGTAAATTAAACAATGTCTTGGAACCTTTGTCTGTATTTTGCTTTTCTAAAGGCTGGGATTGGATTCTCGCTGTTAAAAACAGAGGTTGATGCATCGTAACAGGCGGTGTCACCAAACCCTCAGAGATGGGGAGGAGGTGGCACAGTGGCATTGTCACTGGACGGGTAATCCAGAGACCCAGGGGAATGCTCTGGGTTCCCCGGATCGAATCCCACTCTGGCACATGGTGAAATTGGAATTAAATTTAAAAATCTGGAAGTTAAAGTCTAATAATGACCATAAAACCATTGTCGAATATCGTAAAACCCCATCTGGTTCACTAATGCAGGGGCTGTTTAGCACAGGGCTAGATCGCTGTCTTTGAAAGCAGACCAAGGCAGGCCAGCAGCGTGGTTCAATTCCTGTAACAGCCTCCCTGAACAGGCGCCGGAATGTGGCGACTAGGGGCTTTTCACAGTAACTTCATTTGAAGCCTACCTGTGACAATAAGCGATTTTCATTTCATTTCATTTTCATAATTTCCTTCAGGGAAGGAAATCTACCGACCTTACCTGGTCTGGCCTACACGTAACTCCAGACCCAGACAGCAATGCGGTTTCCTCTCAGCAAACCACTCAGTTCCAGGGCAATTAGGGACGGGCAACTAATGCCGGCCCCGCCCAGCAACACCCACATCCCAAGAATGAATAAAAAAAGATTGGAGCTGGAGTAGATCAATCAGCCCCTCCAAGCTGCTCCATCGTTCCATTAGATCATGTCTGATCAAACTGTGGCCTTAACTCCACTTTGCTGCCTGTCCCCATAACCCTCGACTTCCTTTCCCACCAGAAACCTGTCTAACTCAGGCAGGGGGGTCAATGCTGAGTGTGTGAACTGGAATCAATAGTGAAATATCTGCCCAGGGCGGTTCACATTTCCTGTCTAACTCAGGCAGGGGGGTCAATGCTGAGTGTGTGAACTGGAATCAATAGTGGAATATCTGCCCCGGGCGGTTCACATTTCCTGTCTAACTCAGGCAGGGGGGTCAATGCTGAGTGTGTGAACTGGAATCAATAGTGAAATATCTGCCCCGGGCGGTTCACATTTCCTGTCTAACTCAGGCAGGGGTGTCAATGCTGAGTGTGTGAACTGGAATCAATAGTGAAATATCTGCCCTGGGCGGTTCACATTTCCTGTCTAACTCAGGCAGGGGGATCAATGCTGAGTGTGTGAACTGGAATCAATAGTGAAATATCTGCCCCGGGCGATTCACATTTCCTGTCTAACTCAGGCAGGGGGATCAATGCTGAGTGTGTGAACTGGAATCAATAGTGAAATATCTGTCCCGGGCGGTTCACATTTCCTGTCTAACTCAGGCAGGGTTATCAATGCTGAGTGTGTGAACTGGAATCAATAGTGAAATATCTGCCCCGGGCGGTTCACATTTCCTCTCTAACTCAGGCAGGGGGGTCAATGCTGAGTGTGTGAACTGGAATCAACAGTGAAATATCTGCCCCGGGCGGTTCACATTTCCTGTCTAACTCAGGCAGGGGTGTCAATGCTGAGTGTGTGAACTGGAATCAATAGTGAAATATCTGCCCCGGGCGGTTCACATTTCCTGTCTAACTCAGGCAGGGGGATCAATGCTGAGTGTGTGAACTGGAATCAATAGTGAAATATCTGCCCCGGGCGATTCACATTTCCTGTCTAACTCAGGCAGGGGGATCAATGCTGAGTGTGTGAACTGGAATCAATAGTGAAATATCTGCCCCGGGCGGTTCACATTTCCTGTCTAACTCAGGCAAGGGGATCAATGCTGAGTGTGTGAACTGGAATCAATAGTGAAATATCTGCCCCGGGCGATTCACATTTCCTGTCTAACTCAGGCAGGGGGGTCAATGCTGAGTGTGTGAACTGGAATCAATAGTGAAATATCTGCCCCGGGCGGTTCACATTTCCTGTCTAACTCAGGCAGGGGGGTCAATGCTGAGTGTGTGAACTGGAATCAATAGTGAAATATCTGCCCCGGGCGGTTCACATTTCCTGTCTAACTCAGGCAGGGGGGTCAATGCTGAGTGTGTGAACTGGAATCAATAGTGAAATATCTGCCCCGGGCGGTTCACATTTCCTGTCTAACTCAGGCAGGGGGGTCAATGCTGAGTGTGTGAACTGGAATCAATAGTGAAATATCTGCCCCGGGCGGTTCACATTTCCTGTCTAACTCAGGCAGGGGGGTCAATGCTGAGTGTGTGAACTGGAATCAATAGTGAAATATCTGCCCCGGGCGGTTCACATTTCCTGTCTAACTCAGGCAGGGGGGTCAATGCTGAGTGTGTGAACTGGAATCAATAGTGAAATATCTGCCCCGGGCGGTTCACATTTCCTGTCTAACTCAGGCAGGGGGATCAATGCTGAGTGTGTGAACTGGAATCAATAGTGAAATATCTGCCCCGGCCGGTTCACATTTCCTGTGTAACTCAGGCAGGGGGGTCAATGCTGAGTGTGTGAACTGGAATCAATAGTGAAATATCTGCCCCGGGCGGTTCACATTTCCTGTCTAACTCAGGCAGGGGGATCAATGCTGAGTGTGTGAACTGGAATCAATAGTGAAATATCTGCCCCGGGCGGTTCACATTTCCTGTCTAACTCAGGCAGGGGGATCAATGCTGAGTGTGTGAACTGGAATCAATAGTGAAATATCTGCCCCTGGCGGTTCACATTTCCTGTCTAACTCAGGCAGGGGGGTCAATGCTGAGTGTGTGAACTGGAATCAATAGTGAAATATCTGCCCCGGGCGGTTCACATTTCCTGTCTAACTCAGGCAGGGGGATCAATGCTGAGTGTGTGAACTGGAATCAATAGTGAATTATCTGCCCCGGGCGGTTCACATTTCCTGTCTAACTCAGGCAGGGGGGTCAATGCTGAGTGTGTGAACTGGAATCAAGAGTGAAATATCTGCCCCGGGCGGTTCACATTTCCTGTCTAACTCAGGCAGGGGGATCAATGCTGAGTGTGTGAACTGGAATCAATAGTGAAATATCTGCCCCGGGCGGTTCACATTTCCTGTCTAACTCAGGCAGGGGGGTCAATGCTGAGTGTGTGAACTGGAATCAATAGTGAAATATCTGCCCCGGGCGGTTCACATTTCCTGTCTAACTCAGGCAGGGGGATCGATGCTGAGTGTGTGAACTGGAATCAATAGTGAAATATCTGCCCCGGCCGGTTCACATTTCCTGTCTAACTCAGGCAGGGGGGTCAATGCTGAGTGTGTGAACTGGAATCAATAGTGAAATATCTGCCCCTGGCGGTTCACATTTCCTGCCTAACTCAGGCAGGGGGGTCAATGCTGAGTGTGTGAACTGGAATCAATAGTGAAATATCTGCCCCGGGCGGTTCACATTTCCTGTCTAACTCAGGCAGGGGGATCGATGCTGAGTGTGTGAACTGGAATCAATAGTGAAATATCTGCCCCGGCCGGTTCACATTTCCTGTCTAACTCAGGCAGGGGGATCAATGCTGAGTGTGTGAACTGGAATCAATAGTGAAATATCTGCCCCGGGCGGTTCACATTTCCTGTCTAACTCAGGCAGGGGGTTCAATGCAGAGTGTGTGAACTGGAATCAATAGTGAAATATCTGCCCCGGGCGGTTCACATTTCCTGTCTAACTCAGGCAGGGGGGTCAATGCTGAGTGTGTGAACTGGAATCAATAGTGAAATATCTGCCCCGGGCGGTTCACATTTCCTGTCTAACTCAGGCAGGGGGATCAATGCTGAGTGTGTGAACTGGAATCAATAGTGAAATATCTGCCCCTGGCGGTTCACATTTCCTGTCTAACTCAGGCAGGGGGGTCAATGCTGAGTGTGTGAACTGGAATCAACAGTGAAATATCTGCCCCGGGCGATTCACATTTCCTGTCTAACTCAGGCAATGGGGTCAATGCCGAGTGTGTGAACTGGAATCAATAGTGAAATATCTGCCCCGGGCGGTTCACATTTCCTGTCCAACTCAGGCAGGGGGATCGATGCTGAGTGTGTGAACTGGAATCAATAGTGAAATATCTGCCCCGGGCGGTTCACATTTCCTGTCTAACTCAGGCAGGGGGGTCAATGCTGAGTGTGTGAACTGGAATCAATAGTGAAATATCTGCCCCGGGCGGTTCACATTTCCTGTCTAACTCAGGCAGGGGGGTCGATGCTGAGTGTGTGAACTGGAATCAATAGTGAAATATCTGCCCCGGGCGGTTCACATTTCCTGTCTAACTCAGGCAGGGGGATCAATGCTGAGTGTGTGAACTGGAATCAATAGTGAAATATCTGCCCCGGGCGGTTCACATTTCCTGTCTAACTCAGGAAGGGGGGTCAATGCTGAGTGTGTGAACTGGAATCAATAATGAAATATCTGCCCCGGGCGGTTCACATTTCCTGTCTAACTCAGGCAGGGGGATCAATGCTGAGTGTGTGAACTGGAATCAATAGTGAAATATCTGCCCCGAGCGGTTCACATTTCCTGTCTAACTCAGGCAGGGGGGTCAATGCTGAGTGTGTGAACTGGAATTAGTAGTGAAATATCTGCCCCGGGCATTTCACATTTCCTGTCTAACTCAGGCAGGGGGATCAATGCTGAGTGTGTGAACTGGAATCAATAGTGAAATATCTGCCCCGGGCGGTTCACATTTCCTGTCTAACTCAGGCAGGGGGGTCAATGCTGAGTGTGTGAACTGGAATCAATAGTGAAATATCTGCCCCGGGCGGTTCACATTTCCTGTCTAACTCAGGCAAGGGGGTCAATGCTGAATGTGTGAACTGGAATCAATAGTGAAATATCTGCCCCGGGCGGTTCACATTTCCTGTCTAACTCAGGCAGGGGGGTCAGTGCTGAGTGTGTGAACTGGAATCAATAGTGAAATATCTGCCCCGGGCGGTTCACATTTCCTGTCTAACTCAGGCAGGGGGGTCAATGCTGAGTGTGTGAACTGGAATCAATAGTGAAATATCTGCCCCGGGCGGTTCACATTTCCTGTCTAACTCAGGCAGGGGGATCAGTGCTGAGTGTGTGAACTGGAATCAATAGTGAAATATCTGCCCCGGGCGGTTCACATTTCCTGTCTAACTCAGGCAGGGGGATCAATGCTGAGTGTGTGAACTGGAATCAATAGTGAAATATCTGTCCCGGGCGGTTCACATTTCCCGGCAACCGGCATCACCGAGATCATGATTTCTAAACGATTTCTAAATTGAAGGTTGCGACCAAAAAACATTTCCATATTGAATCATCCAAGACATTTCTTCAACATGTGATGTTCCTGTCGCTAAACTTTATTCAAAATCATCCCCTTAAAACTGTATAAAAATCCCTGAGATCTCTGCTCAAACTGCAGATCGAGCTGAAGGTCCTGAGGGTCATTCAGTGAATTCACCAGTGACCTGTACCGACACCAAGATGCTGAGAATCGTCTTAACCGTGTGTGTCCTCTTCTGGAACGAACTCGCTGCACAGGATGCGGTAGACAAGGTGATCGAACTCTGTGAACAAGAGGAATGCCTTAAACCCGAAGTCATCATTAAGGACAAGGTGAGTATAGTTCAGAGTTGACTGCATTCTGTAATATTTGTACCAGTGGAAATTATATAATGGCTGTGTTTTTGGGTCGAGTCCCCTTTACTCTCTTTACTCTCAAACATCTGTCTGACTCAGGCAGGGAGGGTTGTCAATGCTGAGTGTGTGAACTGGAATAAACAGTGAAATATCTGCCCCGGGCGGTTCACACATCCCGGGACCCGGCACTCACACAGTTAATGGTTTCTAAATTCAAGGCTGGGATCAGGAAAGTATTCTGAGGAGCAGAATCTATCTGTACTTTAGACACGGATTAATCAGGGATAGTCAGCATGGAAGGTCTTTCTTGACAAATACAGTTGAATTATTTGAGGCGGTGAGCAGGAGTGTTGATGAGGGAAATGCATTTGGAGTGGTCGATATGGGCTTTAGCCAGGCTTTTGATAGGGTCCCTCGTGGCAGACTGATCCAGTCAGGGCCCATGGGACCCAAGGCAAAGAGACACATTGGACCTACAATTGGCTGAGAGGCAGGAAGCTGAGGGTGGTCTCTGAAGGCAGAGGGCAGGTTAATAGGGGGGTGGAAAAGGCAAATGGGACACTGGCTTTTCTCAATCGGGACAGAGATTACAAAAGCAGGGAGGTGATGTTGGAGTTGTACAGAACATTGGTGAGGACACAGCTGGAGTACTGTGTGTAATTCTGGGCACCACATTATAGGAAGGAGGGGGTGCTGGAGGGGGTGCAGAGGAGATTCACCAGGATGGTGCCTGGGACGGAACATTTCAGTTATGAAGAGAGGTTGGGGCTTGGGTTGTTTTCGCTGGAGCAGAGAAGACTGAGGGGCGATCTGATCGAGGTGGACAAGATTATGAGGGGCATGGAGAGGATAATAATAATAATGTTTATTATTATCACAAGTAGGTTTACATTAACACTGCAATGAAGTTACTGAGAAAATCCCCTAGTCGCCACATTCAGGCACCTGTTCGGGTCACAGAGGGAGAATTCAGAATGTCCAATTCACCAACAGCACGTCTTTCGGGGCTTGTGGGAGGAAACGGGAGCACCCGGAGGAAACCCGCGCAGACACGGGGAGAACGTGCAGACTCCACACAGACAGTGAGTCAAGCCGGGAATCAAACCCAGGATCATGGCGCTGTGAAGCAACAGTGCTAACCACTGACGTCTGTTTTTGAAAACTCACCACTATTCTTAGAAGTCCCCCTATACCAAAAAGGGCCGACATTCTAAATGGTGATCAGGGATTCTCACTCCCCGACTCCGATGCAAACTTCAGTGGGTGCTATTCAGGTCAAACTATATTTTCAAGTTATCCCCCGGTATAACCCATACCTTCACTGAAGATTTCATCTACTTACCACTTAGTAGCATCGATCCTGGGTCCCGCATTGCTAAGTAAGTAAAGTAGACTTTGGAATAACCACTATTTCAGGTTAAATTAAGTTATTTTATTATTATATTTTTTCTTTTAAAAGCTGCAATCACTGTCTTTACAGAAAGTAAAACGATCCTGCTTCTGGGTCCTTCTGGTTGGTTGAAGGGACCTTCAGGCCCAACTTGACAATCAATCTTCTTTAAAGTCTGGTCTTCTTTAGATGTCTCAGCTATTGTAGCTCGGCTGCTCTGCCCTGTCCATTTCCCATGACCGAGCTGATTGTAATCTGAGTCTAGCTGCTTGTTCCTTCTCTGCTTCTCTCTCTCTCGCTCTGAGCTCTGGTTCTGAATCTGGATCTGAATCTGATAGTTCCTGCCCTGGTCTCGAGGTTTATATTTGCTTTCTAACAATTACGTTTTTTGATGTTATTGTAAAGTAACTCTTATTTTCTTTGATTGTAAAAAGGAACTTTGATCTAAACTTTCTAATCCAACAAAGTATTCATTTTGACATGACTTCATCTCATAGATCTGATTACATTGTGTCCTTTGTGGTGTTCAAAATGCTTTGGTTTCAATAGGTGTTACTTTTAATTCCTGTCATTTCTATAGTTTTATTTTCCAATTGTGTCCTCGCTCAATGTTGACTTTGATTTTGGCTTTGAATTATGTTTCTCGTAGACTGATAAACCTGGTATTAGCAAATTTTCACACCTAGAACCTCATCCTTTCTTTTCTAGATCCTTACTAAGTTAGTTACTTTCAATGAAGGTGTGAGCCATTGTTTTTGGCTTCATTCAAAATCCTGTTTGTCTTGTTTGCGAACCTGCTTGACCAAGGATATCTGCATTTTACAATCCTTCCCTGGCAGCTGCTGTTAACCCTTTGTGGGATCTTTCCCTGTATCCTCTCTTGTTTCTCTCAGACCAGATATTGCCAGACTTCCATGTTTCAAATGACACACCTTTCCATATTTTCAATTACAGGTCCCACTCCCCACCCCGCCCCAACACTCCCCCCCACAACCCCCACCCCAACTCCTCCGTGACACTCCCACCCACCCCCAAGCCTGACCCCTCCCCGACACTCCCCGCAATCCCTGACCCCTCCCCAACATGCCCCACACCCCCTATCCTGACCCCTCCCTGACACACACCCCCAACCACCACCCCCGAAGCCCTCCCTGACACTCCTTCCCACCACCAACCCCTGACCCCGCCCCGACACTCGCCGACTCCCGACCCCTCCCCAACACTCCCCCCTACCCCCGACCCCTCCCCAACCCTCCCCCCCACCCCGACCCCTCCCAGACACTCCCACCCACCGCCAACCCCATACCCCTCCCCAACATCCCCCCCACCCCGACCCCTCCCAGACACTCCCACCCACCCCCAACCCCTGACCCCTCCCCAACACTCCCCCCACCCTGACCCCTCCCTGACACTCCCCCCCACCCTGACCCTTCCCCGACACTCCCCCCCAACCCTGGCCTCTCCCCGACACTCCCCCCCACACCCGACCCCTCCCCGACACTCCCCCCACCCCGACCCCTCCCTGACACTCCCCCCACCCCGACCCCTCCCCGACACTGCCCCCACCCCCGACCCCTCCCCGACACTCCCCCACCCCGACCCCTCCCCGACACTCTCCCCACCACGACCCCTCCCCGATACTCCCCTACACCCTCAACCCCTCCACGACTCTCCCCCACCACCGACCCCTCCCTGAAACTCCCCCCACCCCCGGCCCCTCCCCGACACTCCCTCATCCCCGACCCCTCCCCGACACTCCCCCATACCCGATCCCTCCCCGACACTCCCCCACCCCCGACCCCTCCTCGACTCTCCCCCACCACCGACCCCTCCCCGACACTCCCCCCACACTCGACCCCTCCCAATGCTCCCCCACACCCCGGCCCCTCCCCAACACTCCCCCCCACCCTGCCCCCTCCCCGACACTCCCCCACCGTCCTACCTCCGACCCCTCCCCGACACTCCCTCCATCCCTGACCCCTCCCGGACACTCCCCCGATCCCCGGCCCCCTCCACAACACTCCCACCACCCCGAGCCCTCCCAGACACTCCCCCCTACCCCGACCCCTCCCCAACACTCCCCCACACCCGACCCCTCCCCGACACTCCCACACACCCGACCCCTCCCCGACACTCCCCCCCACCCCCGACCCCTCCCCAACACTCCCCCCTACCCCGACCCCTCCCCGACACTCCCCCACACCGACCCCTCCTCGACACTCCCACACACCCGACCCCTCCACGACACTGCCCCCACACCCGACCCCTCCCCGACACTCCCCCACCCCCGACCCCTCCCCGACACTGCCCCCACACCCGACCCCTCCCCGACACTCCCCCCCAACCACCACCCCCGACAACTCCGCGACACTCCCACCCACACCCAACCCCTGACCCCTCCCCAACACTCCCACCCACCCCGACCCCTCCCCAATGCTCCCCCCCACCCCGGCCCCTCCCCAACACTCCCCCCCACCCTGCCCCCTCCCCGACACTCCCCCACCGTCCTACCTCCGACCCCTCCCCAACACTAACCCACCATCCTACCCCCGACCCCTCCCCGACACTCCCTCCATCCCTGACCCCTCCCGGACACTCCCCCGATCCCCGGCCCCCTCCACAACACTCCCACCACCCCGAGCCCTCCCAGACACTCCCCCCTACCCCGACCTCCTCCCTCGGGGTGCCCGGTGGCCCCCAGGCATCTCCATGGGACTAGGGTGCGGGTAATCCCTGAGACTCCCCCGCCACCTGGCACTGCCAGTCCTGGAGGCCCACTCTGGCCTCGACCAGGGTACGCACGCTCGCACCGGATCCAAAACAGGACGTCCATTCCTTGGAGATGATGCAGTGAAGATTCACTGGGTTGATTCCTGGGTCACAGAGTTGTCCAATACTGAAAGGAATCATATTGTCGGGAACTCTCTGGAATTTAGGAGAATGAGAGCGATCTCATTGAAACAGACAAGATAACAAGGTAAATTTAGGATTCCAGGTTCCTCGGGGTGTAGTATAATGGAGTATATTCGGACAGGTCCTGTGAAGGGTTAACCCTGTGATGTCACTAGCAGGAAGTGACATATACTCGTGATCTGAGAGTCTCGCAGAAAGCAGCACGAAAAGAAGCTCGTGTCGGGGGGGTCCCGGGAATTGTATAGCCAGCTATACGAGTCGGAACCCACGGATGGGGAGGAGGGCATGAATCAATTCCTGGGGAGTGTAGTTTTTACCTCACCACTATTCTTAGAATTTCCCTCGATACCAGAAAAGGGTCAATATATTCTTTTTTTTTAGACAATTTTTTAGATTTTAGCGTACCCAATTCATTTTTTCCAATTCAGGGGCAATTTAGCGTGGCCAATCCACCTAGCTTGCACAGTTTTGGGTTGTGGGGGTGAAACCCACACAGACACAGGGAGAACGTGCAAACTCCACACGGACAGTGACCCAGAGCCGGGATTGAACCCGGGAACTCAGCGCCGTGAGGCAGCAGTGCTAACCCACTGTGCCACCGTGATGCCCGGGTCAATATATTCTAACTGGTGAGCAGGGATTTGAACTCCCTGACTCCTATGCAGACTTAAGCGGGTGCTATTCGGGTCAAACTAATGTTTCAAGTTATCCCCCGGCATAACCTGTATCTTCAGAGAAGAATTTTATTTACTTACCACCTAGGAGCTCACCTACGGGTCCGGCTTGCTAAGTAAAGTACAGTAAACTTTCAAAATGGTAATAATAACCACTCTTTCAGGTTAACAACTTGAGCTTAACTTTACTTTCACGTTAAAAAGATTAAATTACTTTTGTTAGAAAGGCAAATAAGGTCTTGACTTGTGGGGACCAGTTGCAGACTTTAAGTCTTTCTTGACAATCAGTTAACTTTGGATCTTCTGCTAGTTTCTCTGGGTTGCTCGGTCCTCCGATGGTGCTTTCCTGTCACCGAGTAAGGTTCTCTCTCTCTCTGAGTTCTCTCTGAGTTCTGGTAGTTCCTGCTCTGGTCTCTGGGTTTATATTCTCTTTCTCACAGTTATTATGTTTTTATGGCTTTCTCATAAAGTAACCTTTATTTCACTTGGATTATAAAAAGTATCTTTGATCTAAACCCTGCGATCTCGCCGGCTCGGTGCTCCTCAAGCCCTGTGGTGGTGGCAGCCCTGAGGGTGTGGGGGCAATGGAGGCAGCATATGAGACTGGAGGGGGCATCAGTGTGGTCACCGATCTGTGACAATCCCCGGTTTGTCCCGGGGGGGCTGGATGGGGGCTTTAAGATATGGCAGCAGGAAGGGATTGAGAGGTTTGGGGATCTATTCATCCAGGAGGGCTTCCCGACCTTGGAGACATTAGAGCAGGAGTTTGACTTGCCGGGTGGGAACGGGTTTCGGTATCTTCAAGTGCGGGACTTTGTACGGAGGCAGGTCCCAAGCTTTCCTCGCCTCCCCCTGAGGGGACTACAGGATAAAGTGCTGTCAAAAACAGGGATTGGAGTGGGAATGTTTCATAGATATACAGGGAATTGTTAGGGTGGGAAGGGGCCCCTGTCAGAGAGGTGAAGAGGAAGTGGGAAGAGGAGCTAGGAGGGGAGCTGGGAACTGAACTGTGGGAAAAGCTTTGAAAAGGGTGAATGCATCCTCGTCCTGAGCTAGACTCAGCTTGGTTCAGTTCAAGGTGGCCCACAGGGCCCACATAACGGTAGCCCGGATGAGTAGGTTCTTCAAGGAGGTGGAGGACAGATGTGGGCGGTGTGGGGGTAGCCCGGCCAACTATGTCCATGTGTTTTGGGCATGTCCGAAACTGAGGGAATTTTGCCAGGGATTTGCGGATGTTATGTCGAAGTCCGGGAAGGTAGGGTAACTCTGAGTCCAGAATTAACAATATTTGGGGTGTCGGAGGATCCGGGGGCAAGGTGGGGGGGGGGAGGCTGATATTCTGGCCTCCTCCTCCCTGGTGTCCCGGAGACGGATCTTGCTGAGATGGAGGGACTCGGAGCCTCCGAAGTCAGGAGTGTGGGTCAGCGATATGGTAGAGTTTCTCAGTCTGGAGAAAATCAAGTTCGCTCTGAGAGGATCAATACAGGGATTCGCCCGGAGTGGGCAGCCGTTCATCGATTTCTTTGACAAACATTGAACGTCAGCAGTAAGGGGGAAAGGGAAAAGGGGGGGAGGGGAGGAAAACAGAAGGCAGGGGAATGTTAAATAAGGACAGGGAGCTTAGTCTCCGGGTAATTGGGGACAGGGCGGGAGAAGAGGGGGACGTGGTTTATTGTTTGTTCTTTTAGGGGGTATTTTGTGCGTCAACCCGCGCGATTGTTTTAGAAATGTCAATATGTTAAATTGTGAAAATTACAAATGCTTCAAAAAAAAGGCTTGAGGAGTTATTGGGCCGATTCCAGCTCCTATTTCTTATGGTCCAATGACATTGTTTTATTGATTAGTGCCTGGATACGAGGACCAATTCCTAACCCATTGAAACCTTTCTGTTTCAGTAATGTGGTAAAACAGCCAAAGGGAAACACAATTACTGGACATGATTCAGTGTCGATGGCCTTCCAGAACATTCTCCACATTTGTTTTCATTGAAAGCCCAAGGGGAAGGTGTGAGGCCCAATGGGCAGGATAACTCTAAAGTTGAAAGAGTGCATGAGGGGGTCAGGAAAATCAATCTGGAAGTGGTGATGCCAAGACTCCCATCAAAAATTCCAAACCCTTTTACCAGGTCAGTCCATGCAGGACATGAATACTGCTCCCACACCTGGGAACGAGGACAGTCCCCTCAACACTGATGTGTTTTGGTGCGAGTTCAGCTGTGTCACATGGTAATGGATTTTATTTTCTTGTTTTAGAATTATGATGAGTTCGAATTCGGATTCTGCCGATGGGTTCAAACTGAAGTTGATGCCGTGGATATTGAAAGTGCGCTGGCGATCGGTCTGGAGAAACTATTCAGTTATGCACGTTGTGGGAATGTTGCAGGTATGTCAGATGTTCCTTCAAAGTAACAACAGATTATAAAACAGCCACTCACTCTTTAACCTGTCACGTTTGAAACTTTCTGTACAGACTGACACACTGAGCAAAGAATTGTCAATCCCAGAGCGTTCCTCGCTCACATGTGACTAGTGGGTTGAGGCGCTATTTGGGCTACTTACACACAGAGAAACAAACCGAGAAAATAGAAGCAGGAGGAGGCCATTCGGCCCCTCGAGCCTGCTCCGCCATTCATTCTGATCATGGCTGATCATCAAGTTCCCGCCTTCCCCCCATATCCCATGATCCCCTGAGCCCTACTTCTTTGATACCTTCAGGCTTTATGTTTCCAGAATCCGGGAAGGTTTCCCACCTGTGCTGGGAGTGAGATTCCAGCTGTGGTTGCTGAATTTCCCGAGTGTAATAAAGGCTCCTTGTCAGGCTTGAACCCGCTCTTGGAGTCGACATGAACCCTTGTGGAAGCTGAGAAACTGCATCTCTCTCAGCTCAGTGGATGCTGCGGGAATGCTGGCTCCTGTCTGAGACTCAGTGACAGGAAATTCTACCTTGTTAAAGAGAAATCCTGTGTAACTAGCTGCGTCCAGTTATTTAATGGTTAATGGTGGTTGAGGGTGAATGTTTAATGGTTAATGGTGGTTGAGGGTGAATGTTTAATGGTTAATGATGGTTGAGGGTGAATGTTTAATGGTTAATGGTGATTGAGGGTGAATGTTTAATGGTTTATGGTGGTTGAGGGTGAATGTTTAATGGTTAATGGTGGTTGAGGCTGAATGTTTAATGGTTAATGGTGGTTGAGGGTGAATGTTTAATGGCTAATGGTGGTTGAGGGTGAATGTTTAATGGTTAATGATGGTTGAGGGTGAATGTTTAATGGTTAATGGTGGTTGAAGGTTAATGTTTAATGGTTTATGGTGGTTGAGGGTGAATGTTTAATGGTTAATGGTGGTTGAGGGTGAATGTTTAATGGTTAATGGTGGTTGAGGGTGAATGTTTAATGGCTAATGGTAGTTGAGGGTGAATGTTTAATGGTTAATGGTGGTTGAGGGTGAATGTTTAATGGTTAATGGTGGTTGAGGGTGAATGTTTAATGGTTAATGGTGGTTGAGGGTGAATGTTTAATGGTTAATGGTGGTTGAGGGTGAATGTTTAATGGTTAATGGTGGTTGAGGGTGAATGTTTAATGGTTAATGGTGGTTGAGGGTGAATGTTTAATGGTTTATGGTGATTGAGGGTGAATGTTTAATGGTTAATGGTGGTTGAGGGTGAATGTTTAATGGTTTATGGTGATTGAGGGTGAATGTTTAATGGTTAATGGTGGTTGAGGGTGAATGTTTAATGGTTAATGGTGGTTGAGGGTGAATGTTTAATGGTCTATGGTGGTTGAGGGTGAATGTTTAATGGTTAATGGTGGTTGACGATGTCCAGTTGATGTTATATATGTAAACTTTCAAAACGAGTTTGACAAATTACCATTTTTACAATAAACTGTTAGCAAAATTTCAACTCATGTGATGGAAGGGGACGGCAGCACGGATCCAGAATTGATCCATTGATTGGTTGATTGATATTTATTGTCACATGTAACTCAGTACAGTGAAAAGTATTTTTCTGTGGCCAGGGGAACAAATGGTACATCAACAAATAGTGATTGGTTACAGTGCAGAACAAGGCCAAACAAGAGCAGCATAGGGCGTCGTGAATAGTGTTCTTACAGCGAACAGATCAGTCCCAGGGGGAGTCATTGAGGAGTCTTGTAGCTGTGGGGAAGAAGCTGTTTCTATGTCTGGATGTGCCGGTCTTCAGAGTTCTGTACCTTCTGCCTGATGGAAGGGTCTGGAAGAAGGCAATGCCTGGGTGGGAGGGGTCTCTGATAATGCTGCCTGCCTTCCTGAGGCAGCGGGAGGTGTAGACAGAATCAATGTGGGGGGTGGCAAGCTGGTGTGATGCGTTGGGCTGAGTTCACCACACTCTGCAGTTTCTTGCGATCTTGGGCCGAGCAATTTCCATACCAGGCTGTGATGCAGCCGGATAGGATGCTCTCTATCGCACATCTGTAGAAGTTTGTGAGAGTTGATGCAGACATGCCGAATTTCTTTAGCTTCCGTAGGAAGTAGACACGTTTTTGGGCTTTCTTGACTGTTGCATCAACGTGAGTGGACCAGGGCAGACTGTTGGTGATGGTGACCCCCAGGAACTTAAAGCTATCGACCATCTCCCCTTCTGAGCCATTGATGCAGACGGGAGTGTGTGCCGTGCTGAGCTTCCTGAAGTCGCTGATCAGTTCCTTGGTCTTCCCAACATTTAGAGAGGGTGTTTTCGGTACACTATGCAACCAAGTGATCTCCCTCCTGTAGTCTGATTCGTCGTTGTTTGAGATACGGCCCACCACAGTCGTATCATCCGCAAACTTCCAGATTGAGTTGGAGTTAAATCTTGCCGCACAGCCGTGTGTGTACAGGGAGTACAGTAGAGGACTGAGCACACATCCTTGCGGGGCCCCGGTGTTGGGGACTATTGTGGAGGAGGTACTGTTACCTATCCTGACAGATTGGGGTCTGTTGGTGAGGAAGTCGAGGCTCCAGCTGCACAGGGAGGGGTCAAGTCCAAGGTTGCGGAGTTTGGTTATTAGTCTTGTTGGGAGAATGGTGTTGAAGGCGGAGCTGTAGTCGATGAATAGCAGTCTTACACAGGTGTCCTTGTTGTCGAGGTGTTCGAGTGTTGATTGCAGAGCCAGGGAAACAGCATCTGCTGTGGACCGGTTGCGGTGATCGGCGAACTGCAGTGGATCGAGACCGTCTGGGAGGCTGGCAGGGATCCGTCTCATGACTAGCCACTCGAAGCATTTCATGATAACAGACGTCAGGGCCACCAGTCGGTGGTCGTTGAGGCAGGCTACCTTGTTCTTCTTTGGTGCTGGTATTGTGGTGGTCTTCGTGAAGGAGGTGGGGACCTCAGAGCGGGGGAGTGAGGTGGTGAAGATATCTGCGAATACACTCGCCAGCTGGTCTGTGCAGGCTCTGAGTGCTCGCCCAGGGACTCCGTCGGGGCTCGTCGCTTTCCGCGGATTCACTTTCAAGAAGGCAGCTCTTACCCCTGAGGCTGTAATAGTGGGTACGGGTGTGTCCAGGGCTGTTGGGGCGGGAGGCACTGATACATTGGCTGACTGCTCAAAGCGGGCATTGAACCTGTTCAGTTCCTCGAGTAGAGATGCTCCAGCCCCAGATATTCCGCCCGGCCTTGCTTTATAGCCTGTCATCTTGTGTAGACCCGGCCATAGTTGATGGGCCCAGTGGCCTAATTCTGCTCCTATGTCTTATGGTCTTATGGTCGTGCGTTGGGTCGTTGGCCTGGGATTCTAGTTTGATCCGGTATTGCCTTTTGCCGTCCCTGATGGCTTTCCGTACGTCGTACCTGGATTTCTTATCGAGGTCAGGGGGGTCAGACTTGAACGCCTCCGTCCGGGACCTCAGCAGCGAGGGGACCCTTTGGTTGAGCCAGGTTTCCGCTTGGGGAATACCCGTATTGTCTTCTTTGCGACACCGTCCTCGACACACTTCCTGGTGAAGTCTGTGACGGTGGTTGCGTATTCGTCCAGGTTCGCTGCCGGGGCCTTGAATATGGACCAGTCCACAGACTACAAGCAGTCGTGGAGAATGGCCTCAGATTCCTCGGACCAGCACTGCGCGGTTTTCCTGACTGGCTCAGCGCGCTGGAGTTGCTGTTTGTCAGCCGGAAGTAGGAATACCGACCTGTGGTCGGATTTGCCAAAGTGTGGTTGGGGAATGGAGCGGTCGGCCCCTTTGATGCCCGTGTAGCAGTGTCCAGGGTGTTCGCACCTCTGGTGGAGCAGGAGATATGTTGATGGAGTTTGGGTGGAACCTTCCTGAGGTTGGCCTGGTTGAAGTCTCCAGCCACGATTGTCAGGGCTTCGGGGCGATTTGTTTCTTGGTTGTTGATGGTGGAGTTAGTTCGTCACGTGCTGCTCTACATCCTGGCTACTTGTTCATTTGCATATTCCCTTAAAGTGATATCACAACATTTTCCACATCTCACCAAAGTGACCCTGCCCCCTCGCCTGTAACTTGTTACTCCCCGTAAGCTGATCACCCAGTTAAATGCCGTGTCTCTCTGTCTACAGGTACCGTTATTCCTCTCTCTGCACCTTGGGGAGTTTTTGGATACTTGGAAAATGGCAAAATACAACAAAGATTCAGTGTGTTTGTCTGGATAGTTCCCGAAGTCAACAACCCACCGGAACCAACAGATCCAGCAGTTACATTACAAACTGGACCTCCTGTTTGGTACTATGGCAGGTGAGTTTAGTGACTGATATATTGGGATTGATGTTCCTTTCTGTCAGCTCTTGTATCAACATCAGCCTGGGGTGGGATTCTCCCGTTTTGAGACTAAGTGCTGTGGTGTGGACAGGAATGTGGAGTGTTCCTGCTGCGGATTCTTGCCGGAAAACACTCTGAATCTTGCCACCCATCAGTAATTATTCCCCTGGGTGTTTTCCGCTGTTTTCAGCAGTGGGTCAGGCCTGGATGGTGTGTAGTCCGCCCTCCTGCCCGGGTGTCATATTGAAAAGATGTCCAACAACACTGAGCCATGTTGACAAAAGAAGGTGGACCTCCTGAAAATGCAGATCGATTTCCAGCAACATTGGTCACCCAGAAACAGGCCAGCAGGAGGACCCCCTCCAGAACACATAATACGGAAGATCCAAGGGCCCAATCTCCCCCAACCCACTGCTGTGGTGCTCCAAGGTCCAGGGTTGTGGGCGCTCTCCACCCTGAACTCTGTGGGCAGCGCCACGCATCCTGACTTTGGCACACTACATTGTGAAGAATGTTTCTCACACTGGCGTTTTTCCCTCCAGAATGGCAGAGAATCTATCCTGGGGGGGCACCCCGAGGTCCCTCTGCTACCGCACTCTCTTTAGAACTGAGCCATTAAGTCTGGATAGACTCTCTCCACCCTCTCTGTAAAATGCATCACCTCACATTTCTCTGTGTTAAACTCTATCTGCCACTTGTCTGCCCATTTGGCCAGCTTCTCGATGATCTTACTCCAGCTGTGGACTAACTGACTGGGCAGGCAGCTCAATGGGCTGAATGGTCAACTCCTGTCCCTGTTGTCCCGGCAACCGACTTTCCAAACAGGATTTGTCAGAAGTATAAAAATTAAATCCTCTGTTCTTAATCCTGTTGCAGGGCTTTTGACAAGAAAGTTAATGAACAGCAAACTGAAGAACGTGTGATTCAATTACTGAAGGATTTGGAACAAGACAACCAGCCCTTCAATAGCACATTTTTTGCCATCGGTTATTTTGACACACAAGGGTTCATGGAAATAGGTTTTACGAAGACAGGAGAATGAAGGTGTTCTGGAAGGTTCTGTACCTTTCATGGCATCAAACAGTGAGATGTGCTTAATTCTATTCTAAACCTGTTTAACTTTCCATTGGGTTTAATCTGGAATACTGAGCATAGTTTAATCTCCTTCCCTCAAGAAGGACCTTTTGAGGGAACGCAATGTCTGTTGTGAAAATTAAATAAAAACAGAGACTCTTCAAGTCCGCTCCACCATTCAGGAAGATCATGGCTGATCTTCGACCTGAACTCCACCTTCCCACACTGTCCCTCGAGTGTGTAATCTGTCTGATAAACAGGGAATGCACTCCCACTAAACTCGGTTCATCCACCCTTAACTAAGGAGCCCAAACATCACCACATCATATTCTACCTGCCATGTTCTTAACCACTCACTTAACCAACCAAATGTGGAGCAAACACGTGATCGTCCACCCACACGTTAACCGTACATGTGACTCCAGCCCTGATATATTTGACTGTCTCTGAGTCCCGCCTGCTCTATTTCCCCTTAATATTATTTATAATTGGGTCTCCCTTCAACGTCTGAAATTCATTGCTGAACACGTCTCCACACTGCACAGATACAGGGCAAAGCTCAATTGTACCGGGTGGTGGGCCCTCTATTGGGGAACGGGGATTAATCACTGCACTAATTTGCTTTTTCTGTAATCTTGCTTTCAATGAATTGTGAGACTGAGACTGAGATGGTCCTAGTGTCAGATATAGTTCCAGAATTTTCCATCTTCACACAGCCATGGAATATATTAATATTTATCCATCATACTGCCCAGAATGTTTCAAGTTGATGTGAAAAGAGTTGGGATTTGTGACAGAGCACAGAGTATTGAAGCTGTTAAATGTGAAATCATGGAGTGATCAGATGTGGGACTGTTCCTGGGCTCTCTCACTCGGAGTTAGTTCCAGATGGAATTATTTAATTACAAGGGAATGTTTAAACTGTAAAGAGACAGTGTGTTCACCATTTGTAAAATAATGAGATTTTCATCACATCATCGGGAAGATTTTGCTTCAATGTTTGAATAGTTCTGTGTCCTGTGCTCTGAAATATAATGGGAATGGACCAGAGAACAGACTGTGTGGAATAGACACTGGACACTGTAGGAAGAACACGTCACTCACTGGAGAAACCTGCTAATGGAGACCACACCCTGTGTGGGCAGTAAAATATTCCCTTTTCCTGCCAGTCCTGAGAATCAAACACTGGACATTGTGGTGGGGATGATTAAAAAGGTTGTTTCTCAATCCGGTTTGGTCTGACTCAGATCAGTCCAAGTTCAGGAAACAGATGGGCCCAGGTCAGGAAAGTGAAAGTGGGAGTTTTGTGACCCAGGTGTGAAGCAGCTTAAAACTGGTCCTTAAACCGGAGAAAGAATCCCAATCTAAAATTAGAATCCAGAGACTGAAGGTGGAATAAAGTTTCCATTCCGATCTCCTCAAACCCACACTGGGAGCTGGCTTTGGGAATATCGACAGACTGAATCTGTGACTGAGAAAATGATCGATTCAGATCTGACTCCCGTTAACAGGTGACCCATTCACAGGTTTGTCTGGTGCAGTAAATAATCCATCGTCTTCTAGTCTTTGTTTGTCTTTTGTTTTTCAAACTGCTGGGAATGGATTCTCACTGTGAAATAAAGAGGGTGATGCATTTACACATTTGGTCTCGTGTTAGATTCTTCCTCACAAATAAATCTGGGTCAATGATCACATCACTACTTTCATACCAGATAAACTCTCCACATTTCAGTGAAATGATTCTGTTAAGATGTTGAGGTGTAAAGTTAAAGAATGAGAAAGAATGAAGAGACGGAGAGTAATTTATTGGGAGATGTGACACTTGGGAGAGCGAGCTCCATATTGGTCAGGTGACAGCTCACACCGCGTGCAGTCCGACACTTCAATCTGTCACACTCCACTCTGAGCAGTCTTTCTAACTCTGTCAATGGGATATCACTGGAGAGATAGAGACCAACACACAACAATTCATGGATCAGTCATCGACCTGGTGTTGGGAATTTCTTCCCTGTTTGGAAAATCTCCCCAATCTGGGTGGGGCGGGGAGGAATTTAATTTGGGATCTGGTTCATAGAATCCCGACATAGAAACAGACAGAGATACAGGAGGAGGCCATTCGGCCCTTCGAGCCTGCTCCGCTAATCATTGTGATCATGGCTGACCATCAAGTTCAATACCCTGATCCCGCCTTCCCCCATATCCCTCGAGCCCTTTCGCCCCAAGCGCTGTATCTAATTCTTTATTGAAATCACACAACATTTTGGCCTCAACTACTTTCTGTGGGAGTGAATTCCACAGATTCACCGCTCTCTGGGTGGAGAAATTTCTTCTCACCTCAGTCCTAAAAGGTTTACCCTTATCCTCAAACTATGACCCCTCGTTCTGGACTCCCCCACCATCGGGAACGTTCTTTCTGAATCTGTCTAATCCTGGTAGAATTGTGTAAGTTTCTATGAGACCCCCTCATTCTCTAAACTCCAATGAATATAATCCTAACCGATTTAGTCTCTCCTCATATGACAGTCCCGCCATCCCAGGAATCAGCCTGGTTAACCTTCGCTGCTCTCCCTCCATAGCAAGAACATCCTTCCTCAGATCAGGACACCAAAACTGCCCACAACACTCCAGGTGTGGCCTCACCAATGCCCGATACAATTGCAGTAAAACATCTCTGTTCCTAGACTCCAATCCTCTCGCTATGAAGGCCAACATACCATTTGCCTTCTTTCCTGCCTGCTGTACCTGCGTGCTTACTTTCAGCGACTGATGCACGAGGACAGCAAGGTCTCGCTGAGTATCCACCTCTCTCAATTTAATAATAATCTGCCTTCCTATTTTTGCTCCCGAAGCGGATAACCTAACATTTATCAACATTATACTGCATCTGCCAGGCATGTGGCCACTCACTCAGCCTGTCCAAATCCCGCTGAAGTACCTCTGTATCCTCCTCACAGCTCACCCTCCCACCCCCTGTAACTAATTATCAGCTGTAAATGTTGAGATAAAACATTTCTTTCTCTTGTCCAAATCATTAATATACAATGTGAACAGTTGGGGTCTGAGCACAGATCCCTGCGATACCCCACTAGTCACTGCCTGACACTCAGAAAAAGACCCATTTGCTCCAACATTCTGCTTCCTGTCTGCTGACCAGCTTTCTCTCCATCTCAAGGCACTACCCATAATCCCATGGGCGTTAACTATACATAGTAATCCGCTTTGTGAAACGGTATAGAAAGTCTTCTGCAAATCTAAATAAACCACATCCACAAGTTCTCCCAGGTCAACTCTTCTCATTACGTCCTCAAAGAATTCTGGTAGATTTGTCAAGCCTGATTTCCCTTTTGTAAATCCAAGCTGACTTTGTCTGATTACACCTCTGCTTTCCAAATGCTGTGCTATGATATCCTTGATAATGGACTCCAGCAACTTCGCTACTATAATGATAATAATAATCTTTATTGTCACAAGTAGGCTTACATTAACACTGCAATGACGTTACTGTGAAAAGCCCCGAGTCACCACACTCCGGCGCTATTTAAAACGGGAGGTAGAGAGAAAACAGGGAACCATAGACCAGTGACTTTCAGATTTCTGGACCATTGGGATCTCTTCTGGGGCGGGTGTGACCTACAAGAAGGACGGGTTACATCTAAACTCAGGAGGCACCAATATCCTGGCTAGGAGGTTTGCTAGTGTCACTCGGGAGAGTTTAAACTAATATTCTCCTGAGGAAGGAGCAGTGCTCCGAAAGCTAGTGATTTGAAACAAACCTGTTGGAATTTAACCTGGTGTTGTAAGACTTCTTACTGTGCTCACTCCAGTCCAACGCCGGTATCTCCACATCATTTAAACTATGGCAGGGGGAGGGAACCAGAGAGTGAGCTTAGAAGGTGCCAGAACTGAAGGGGAAATAGAGACCCAAACTAATAGAACATCACCCTCAGGCAGAGCAGAAAAGGTGACGAGTGTGAGTCGGGAGGTGGTCACTGCAGGACTGAGGGTGTTGGACCTAAATGCGTGCAGTATACGGAACATGGTAAATGAGCTTGTTGCACATATTGAAATTGGCCGGTACGATGTTGTGGGCGTCACAGAGACGTGGCTGCAAGGGGATCAGGGCTGGGATCTAAATATCCAAGGATATGTGTCCTATCGAAAGGACAGGCAGATGGCAAAGGGAGCGGGGTTGCATTGTTAGTAAGGAATGAAGTTAAATCGATAGCAAGGAGCGATATCGGATCGGAAGGCACAAAATCTCTGTGGGTAGAGTTGAGGAATCGCAAAGGTAAAAAGACCCTGATGGGAGTTATGGATAGGCCCCCTAGCAGTAGTCAGGATGTGGGGCAGAAAATAAATCAAGAGATAGAGAAAGCATGTAAAAAAGGCATTATTACAATGATCATGGGGGACTTCAATATGCAGGTGGACTGGGAAAATCAGGTTGGTTGTGGATCCCAAGAAAGGGAATTTGTTGAATGTTTAAGAGATTTTTTTTGGAGCAGCTTGTGACAGAGCCGACTAGGGAACAGGCAATTCTGGATTTGGTGATGTGTGATGAGGCAGACTTGATTAGGGAACTTAACGTGAAGGAACCCTTAGGGAGCAGTGACCACAATATGATAGAATTTACCCTGCAGTTTGAGAGGGAGAAGCTGCAATCAGATGTAACGGGATTACAATTAAATAAGGGTAACTACACAAAGACATGAGGGAGGAGCTGGCCAGAGTTGATTGGAGAAGGAGCCTAGCAGGGAAGACAGTGGAACAGCAATGGCAGGAGTTTTTGGGGGTTATTGGGGAGGCACAACAGAAATTCATCCCAAGGAGGAGGAAACATGCTACGGGGAGGGCAAGGCATCCATAGCTGACGAGGGATGTCAAGGACAGCATGAAAGTTAAAGAAAAAGCAGACAAAGTGGCGAGTATTAGTGGGAGACCAGAGGATTTGAAATCATTTAAAAGCGAGCAGAGGACAACTAAAAAAGCAATAAGAGGAGTGAAGGTGAAATATGAGTTCGAGTTAGTTAGTAATATAAAAGAAGATAGGAAGAGTTTCTTTCAATATATAAAAGGTAAGAGTGAAGCAAAAATAGACATTGGACCAATGAAAAACGTGGCTGGAGAAGTGATAATAGGAAACAAAGAAATGGCAGAGGAACTGAATAGTTACGTTGCATCAGTCTTCACGGTGGAAGACACCAGTGGGATGCCAGAGCTCCAGAACCAGGGGGCAGAGGTGAGTGCAGTGACCATTACTAAGGAGAAGGTTCTGGGGAAACTGAAAGGTCTGAAGGTGGATACGTCACCTGGACCGGATGGACTACACCCCAGGGTTCTAAAAGAGATAGCTGAGGAAATTGTGGAGGCAGGAAGGGTCCCAGAGGACTGGAAAGTGGCCAATGAAACACCGTGTTTAAGAAGTGAGGGAGACAGAAGACGGGAAATTATAGGCCGGTTAGCCTGACTTCGGCCATTGGTAAGATTGGTCTGTTATTAAAGATGAGATTGCGGAGTACTTGGACGTGCATGGTAAAATAGGACTGAGTCAGCACGGCTTCGTCAAAGGGAGGTCGTGTCTGACAAATCTGTTCGAGTTCTTTAGAACATAGAACATAGAACATAGAACAATACAGCGCAGTACAGGCCCTTCGGCCCACGATGTTGCACCAAAACAAAAGCCATCTAACCTACACTATGCCATTATCATCCATATGTTTATCCAATAAACTTTTAAATGCCCTCAATGTTGGCGAGTTCACTACTGTAGCAGGTAGGGCATTCCACGGCCTCACTACTCTTTGCGTAAAGAACCTACCTCTGACCTCTGTCCTATATCTATTACCCCTCAGTTTAAAGTTATGTCCCCTCGTGCCAGCCATATCCATCCGCGGGAGAAGGCTCTCACTGTCCACCCTATCCAACCCCCTGATCATTTTGTATGCCTCTATTAAGTCTCCTCTTAACCTTCTTCTCTCCAACGAAAACAACCTCAAGTCCATCAGCCTTTCCTCATAAGATTTTCCCTCCATACCAGGCAACATCCTGGTAAATCTCCTCTGCACCCGCTCCAAAGCCTCCACGTCCTTCCTATAATGCGGTGACCAGAACTGTACGCAATACTCCAAATGCGGCCGTACCAGAGTTCTGTACAGCTGCAACATGACCTCCCGACTCCGGAACTCAATCCCTCTACCAATAAAGGCCAACACTCCATAGGCCTTCTTCACAACCCTATCAACCTGGGTGGCAACTTTCAGGGATCTATGTACATGGACACCTAGATCCCTCTGCTCATCCACACTTTCAAGAACTTTACCATTAGCCAAATATTCCGCATTCCTGTTATTCCTTCCAAAGTGAATCACCTCACACTTCTCTACATTAAACTCCATTTGCCACCTCTCAGCCCAGCTCTGCAGCTTATCTGTATCCCTCTGTAACCTGCTACATCCTTCCACACTATCGACAACACCACCGACTTCAGTGTCGTCTGCAAATTTACTCACCCACCCTTCTGCGCCTTCCTCTAGGTCATTGATAAAAATGACAAACAGCAACGGCCCCAGAACAGATCCTTGTGGTACTCCACTTGTGACTGTACTCCATTCTGAACATTTCCCATCAACCACCACCCTCTGTCTTCTTTCAGCTAGCCAATTTCTGATCCACATCTCTAAATCACCCTCAATCCCCAGCCTCCGTATTTTTTGCAATAGCCTACCGTGGGGAACCTTATCAAACGCTTTGCTGAAATCCATATACACCACATCAACTGCTCTACCCTCGTCTACCTGTTCAGTCGCCTTCTCAAAGAACTCAATAAGGTTTGTGAGGCATGACCTACCCTTCACAAAGCCATGCTGACTATCCCTGATCATATTATTCCTATCTAGATGATTATAAATCTTGTCTCTTATAATCCCCTCCAAGACTTTACCCACTACAGACGTGAGGCTCACCGGTCTATAGTTGCCAGGGTTGTCTCTGCTCCCCTTTTTGAACAAAGGGACCACATTTGCTGTCCTCCAGTCCTCTGGCACTATTCCTGTAGCCAATGATGACATAAAAATCAAAGCCAAAGGTCCAGCAATCTCTTCCCTGGCCTCCCAGAGAATCCTAGGATAAATCCCATCAGGTCCCGGCACTTACCTATTTTCAGCCTGTCCAGAATTGCCAACACCTCTTCCCTACGTCCCTCAATGCCATCTATTCTATTAGCCTGGGGCTCAGCATTCTCCTCCACAACATTATTTTTTTTCCTGAGTGAATACTGACGAAAAATATTCATTTAGTATCTCGCCTATCTCTTCAGACTCCACGCACAATTTCCCATCCCTGTCCTTGACTGGTCCTACTCTTTCCCTAGTCATTCGCTTATTCCTGACATACCTATAGAAAGCTTTTGGGTTTTCCTTGATCCTTCCTGCCAAATACTTCTCATGTCCCCTCCTTGCTCGTCTTAGCTCTCTCTTTAGATCCTTCCTCGCTACCTTGTAACTCTCCATCGCCCCAACCGAAACTTCACACCTCATCTTTACATAGGCCTCCTTCTTCCTCTTAACAAGAGATTCCACTTCCTTGGTAAACCACGGTTCCCTCGCTCGACGCCTTCCTCCCTGTCTGACCGGTACATACTTATCAAGAACACGCAGTAGCTGATCCTTGAACAAGCCCCACTTATCCAGTGTGCCCAACACTTGCAGCCTACTTCTCCACCTTATCCCCCCCAAGTCACGTCTAATGGCATCATAATTGCCCTTCCCCCAGCTATAACTCTTGCCCTGCGTTGTATACTTATCCCTTTCCATCATTAACGTAAACGTCACCGAATTGTGGTCACTGTCCCCAAAGTGCTCTCCTACCTTCAAATCCAACACCTGGCCTGGTTCATTACCCAAAACCAAATCCAACGTGGCCTCACCTCTTGTTGGTCTGTCAACATATTGTTTCAGGAAACCCTCCTGCACACACAGTACAAAAAATGACCCATCTATTGTACTCGAATTATATCTTTTCCAGTCAATATTTGGAAAGTTAAAGTCTCCCATAATAACTACCCTGTTACTTTCGCTCTTATCCAGAATCATCTTCGCCATCCATTCCTCTACATCCCTAGAACTATTAGGAGGCCTATAAAAAACTCCCAACAGGGTGACCTCTCCTTTCCTGTTTCTAACTTCAGCCCATACTACCTCGGAAGAAGAGTCCCCATCGGGGCAGCACGGTAGCGTTGTGGATAGCACAATCGCTTCACAGCTCCAGGGCCCTAGGTTCGATTCCGGCTTGGGTCACTGTCTGTGTGGAGTCTGCACATCCTCCCCGTGTGTGCGTGGGTTTCCTCCGGGTGCTCCGGTTTCCTCCCACAGTCCAAAGATGTGCAGGTTAGGTGGACTGGCCATGATCAATTGCCCTTAGTGTCCAAAATTGCCCTTGGTGTTGGGTGGGGTTACTGGGTTATGGGGATAGGGTGGAGGTGTTGACCTTGGGTGTGGTGCTCTTTCCAAGAGCCGGTGCAGACTCGATGGGCCGAATGGCCTCCTTCTGCACTGTAAATTCTATGATCTATGATAATGCTATGATCTAGCATCCTCTCCGCCACCGTAATACTGCTCTTGACTAGCAGCGCCACACCGCCCCCTCTTTTGCCTCCTTCTCTGAGCTTACTAAAACACCTAAACCCCGGAAACTGCAACATCCATTCCTATCCCTGCTCTATCCATGTCTCCGAAATGGCCACAACATCGAAGTCCCAAGTACCAACCCATGCTGCCAGTTCCCCTACCTTATTTTGTATACTCCTGGCATTGAAGTAGACACACTTCAAACCACCTACCTGAACACTGGCCCCCTCCTGCGACGTCAAATCTGTGCTCCTGACCTCTATACTCTCATTCTCCCTTACCCTAAAACTACAATCCAGGTTCCCATGCCCCTGCTGCATTAGTTTAAACCCCCCCAAAGAGCACTAACAAATCTCCCCCCCAGGATATTTGTGCCCCTCAGGTTCAGATGTAGACCATCCTGCCTGTAGAGGTCGCACCTTCCCCAAAAAGAGCCCCAGTTATCCAGAAATCTGAATCCCTCCCGCCTGCACCATCCCTGTAGCCACGTGTTTAAATGCTCTCTCTCCCTATTCCTCATCTCACTATCACGTGGCACGGGCAACAACCCAGAGATAACAACTCTGTTTGTTCTAGTTCTGAGCTTCCATCCTAGCTCCCTGAAAGCCTGCCTGACATCCTTGTCCCCTTTCCTACCTATGTCGTTAGTGCCAATGTGGACCACGACTTGGGGCTGCTCCCCCTCCCCCCTAAGGACCCGGAAAACACGATCCGAGACATCACGTACCCTTGCACCTGGGAGGCAACATACCAAACGTGAGTCTCTCACGCTCCCACAAAATCTCCTATCTGTGCCCCTGACTATAGAGTCCCCAATTACTAATGCTCTGCTCCTCTCCCCCCTTCCCTTCTGAGCAACAGGGACAGACTCCGTGTCAGAGGCCCGTACCCCATGGCTTACCCCTGGTAAGTCCCCCCCCCCACAAGTATCCAAAGCGGTATACTTGTTTCTCAGGGGAACGACCGCAGGGGATCCCTGCACTGACTGCTTTTTCCCAGTCCCTCTTACAGTTACCCACCTATCTCCAATCTTTGGTGTAACTAATTCCCTGAAGCTGCTATCTATGACCCCTTCTGCCTCCCGAATGATCCAAAGTTCTTCCAACTCCAGCTCCAGTTCCCTAACTCGGTCTTGGAGGAGCTGGAGATGGCAGCACTTCCTGCAGGTAAAATCAGCAGGGACACTAACTGCATCCCTCACCTCAAACATCCTGCAGGAGGAACATTGCACTCCCTTCCCTGCCATTCCTCTAACTTTCTACCAAGATCTGGCTAACAACTAAATTAAATTTTTTATAAAAAATAATAATAATATAATAAAATATGGTACTTACCTCAGACCAATGGGTTTTATTATTAGGTTAGAGGAGGAGGGCGGGTGGGAGACACTACACGTGTAGTGTCTCGGGTTTCCTCTCCACCAGAATTTATTGGTGAGGGTCTTCCCAGACGTCCGCGGGTCGACTTCCTGTTCCCGCCTAAAACACTAATTAAAAAAAAAAACATTTCTCAGCTCCTTCTGAAATTGACTAACCAGCCAGCTCCACTCCCGCCGAAATCGACTGGCCTGCCCCTGCAAAGACAAGTGCTTTTAAAGGACAGACTTACCTCCCAGCAACCACTTCCGCAATGCTCCCGCTGAAACTGACTCACCAGCTGATTCTCCCGCCGAAATCGACTGTCTTTGAGAAAGTAACAAGGAAGTTAGACAAAGGAGAACCAGTGGACGTGATTTATTTAGATTTCCAGAAGGCCTTTGACAAGGTGCTACATAGGAGACTGTTAAATAAGTTAAGAGCTCATGGTGTTCAGGGTAAGATCCTGGCATGGACAGAGGATTGGCTGACTGGCAGAAGGCAGAGAGTGGGGATAAAGGGGTCTTATTCAGGATGGCAGCCGGTGACTAGTGGTGTGCCTCAGGGGTCTGTGCTGGGGCCACAACTTTTCACAATATACATTAATGATCTGGAAGAAGGAACTGAAGGCTCTGTTGCTAAGTTTGCAGATGATACAAAGATCTGTCGAGGGACAGGTAGTATTGAGGAAGCAAGGGGGCTGCAGAAGGACTTGGACAGGCTAGGAGAGCGGGCAATGAAGTGGCAGATGGAATACAATCTGGAAAAGTGTGAGGTTATGCACTTTGGAAAGAGGAATTTAGCCAGACTATTTTCTAAATGGAGAAATGCTTCGGAAATCAGAAGCACAAAGGGACTTGGGAGTCCTTGTTCACGATTCTCGAAAGGTTAATGTGCAGGTTCAGTCGGCCGTTAAGAAGGCAAATGCAATGTTAGCATTCATGTCGAGAGGGCTACTTCTGAGGCTGTATAAGGCTCTGGTCAGACCCCATTTGAAGTATTGAGAGCAGTTTTGGGCCCCGTATCGAAGGAAGGATGTGCTGGCCTTGGAAAGGGTCCAGAGGGGGTTCACAAGAATGATCCCTGGAATGAAGAACTTGTCGTATGAAGAACGGTTGAGGACTCTGGGTCTGTACTCCTTGGAGTTTAGAAGGATGAGGAGGGATTATTACACAGAGGGCCGTGGGTGCCTGGAACTCGCTGCCGGAGGAGGCGGTGGAAGCAGGGACGATAGTGACATTTAAGGGGCATCTTGACAAATACATGAATAGGATGGGAATAGAAGGATACGGACCCAGGAAGTGTAGAAGATTTTAGTTTAGAGGGCAGCATGGTCGGCACGGGCTTCGAGGGCCGAAGGGCCTGTTTCTGGGCTGTACTTTTCTTTGTTCTTTGCTCTTTGTTCTTATTGAAACTTACAAGATACTGCGAGGCCTGGATAGAGTGGACGTGGAGAGGATGTTTCCACTTGGAGGAAAAACTAGAACCAGAATCTCAGACTAAAGGGACGATCCTTTAAAACAGAGATGAGGAGGAATGTCTTCAGCCAGAGGGCGGTAAATCTGTGGAACTCTTTGCCGCAGAAGGCTGTGGAGGCCAAATCGCTGAGTGTCTTTAAGACAGAGATAGATAGGTTCTTGATCAATAAGGGGATCAGGGGTTATGGGGAGAAGGCAGGAGAATGGGGATGAGAAAATATCAGCCATGATAGAATGGTGGAGCAGACTCGATGGGCCGAGTGGCCTAATTCTGCTCCAATGTCTTATGGTCTTATGGTGAGCCTAACGTCAGGCAGCCGTTAGCATAGTGGTTAGCACTGTTGTTCCACAGCGCCAGGTTCCCAGGTTCGATTCCCGACTTGGGTCACTGTCTGTGCGGAGTCTGCACAGGTGGACAGTGAGAGCCTTTTCCCTCGGATGGTGATGTCTAGCACGAGGGGACATAGCTTTAAATTGAGGGGAGATAGATATAGGACAGATGTCAGAGGTAGGTTCTTTACTCAGAGAGTAGTAAGGGCGTGGAATGCTCTGCCTGCAACAGTAGTGGACTCGCCAACACTAAGGGCATTTAAATGGTCATTGGATAGACATATGGACGATAAGGGAATAGTGTAGATGGGCTTTAGAGTGGTTTCACAGGTTGACGCAACATTGAGGGCCGAAGGGCCTGTACTGCGCTGCAATGTTCTATGTTCTATGTTCTCCCCGAGTCTGCGTGGGTTTCCTCCGGGTGCTCCGGTTTCCTCCCACAAGTCCCGAAAGACGTGCTGTTGGTGAATTGGACATTCTGAATTCTCCCTCTGTGACCCGAACAGGCGCCGGAATGTGGCGACGAGGGGATTTACACAGTAACTTCATTGAAGTGTTAGTGTGAGCCTACCTGTGACAATAACAAAGATTATTAATAATTATATTTATTATCTGATACAGGCCCTTGATTTCAATGCCGATTGTTTCCTTATTCACCTTGCTGCCTTTCTCCCTAGTTCTTGATTCTCCCCCTGCTCTGAATCCTTACAGAGGTTCCCACCCCCTGGCATATCAGCTTAAACCCTCCCCAACCGCTCTAGCAAGTACCCCCCACAAGGACATCAGTCCCAGTCCTGCCCAGGTGTAACCCATCCAGTTTGTACAGGTCCCACCTCCCCCAGAACCAGTTCCAATGCCCCAGGAATCTGAACCCCTCCCCCTGACACCATCTCTCCAGCCACAGAGTTATCCGATATATCCTGCTATTCCGACTCTGACTAGCACGTGGTACTGGGAGTAATCCTGAGATCACTGCCTTTGAGGTCCGATTTCTCAACTTGCTTCCTAACTCCCTACATTCTGCTTTTAAGCTCACATTCCAGGCCCTCATCCCTTTTATTACCTCTGACGTTGGTACCGATGTGCGCCACGGCCACTGACTGTACCCGCTCCCCCTCCAGAATGTCCTGTACCCGCTCCGAGACACCCTTGCCCCCAGCACCAAGGGGGCAACACACTCTGCTGGATTCTCGTTTGCTGCCATAGAAATGGCGATCTGTTCCCCCATCTACAAGTCAGAAGGAGGCCATTCGGCCCACCGAGTCTGTACCGACCCTCTGACAGAGCACCCTATCTGGCTAGTCCCAGGCCCGGCAAACATGTAACCCCACCTAACCTTCGGACAATAAGGGGCAATTCAGCACGGCCAATCCAACTAACCAACACATCTTTGGGCTGTGGGAGGAAACCGGAGCACCCGGAGGAAACCAACGCAGTCACAGGGAGAACGTGCAGACTCCGCACAGACACCCAATGTCGGAATTGAACCCGGGTCATTAGCCACCGTGCTGACCCGGGTCCCTGGTGCTGTGAGGCAGCAGTGCTAACCACTGTGTCACCGTGCTGCCCCGGGTTCCTGGCACTGTGAGGCAGCAGTGCTAACCACTGTGTCACCGTGCTGACCCGGGTTCCTGGCACTGTGAGGCAGCAGTGCTAACCACTGTGTCACCGTGCTGACCCGGGTCCCTGGTGCTGTGAGGCAGCAGTGCTAACCACTGTGTCACCGTGCTGCCCCGGGTTCCTGGCACTGTGAGGCAGCAGTGCTAACCACTGTGTCACCGTGCTGACCCGGGTTCCTGGCACTGTGAGGCAGCAGTGCTAACCACTGTGTCACCGTGCTGACCCGGGTCCCTGGTGCTGTGAGGCAGCAGTTCTAAGCACTGTGTCACCGTGCTGACCCGGGTCCCTGGTGCTGTGAGGCAGCAGTGCTAACCACTGTGTCACCGTGCTGACCCGGGTCCCTGAAGCTGTGAGGCAGCAGTGCTAACCACTGTGTCACCGTGCTGACCCGGTACACTGGTGCTGTGAGGCAGCAGTGCTAACCACTGTGTCACCGTGCTGACCCGGGTCCCTGGTGCTGTGAGGCAGCAGTTCTAACCACTGTGTCACCATGCTGACCCGGGTCCCTGGTGCTGTGAGGCAGCAGTGCTAACCACTGTGCCACCGCGCTGACCCGGGTCCCTGGTGCTGTGAGGCAGCAGTGCTAACCACTGTGTCACCGTGCTGACCCGGGTCACTGGCGCTGTGAGGCAGCAGTTCTAACCACTGTGTCACCGTGCTGACCCGGGTCCCTGAAGCTGTGAGGCAGCAGTGCTAACCACTGTGTCACTGTGCTGACCCGGGTCCCTGGCGCTGTGAGGCAGCAGTGCTAACCACTGTGTCACCGTGCTGACCCGGGACACTGGCGCTGTGAGGCAGCAGCGCTAACCACGGTGTCAATTGACAGACAGACACTTTGGTCGAATTGAGTGGATTATAAATTAGGAAAAACCAATCAGAGATGAAAAGATGGTGAGTCTTTAAGATAATAATCTCCTTAAAAATCACTTGTCGGGATGGAATAATCCATTCCGGGATCAGTCTATCTCTTTCTGAAACCTATTTATTTGCTGCTTGCTTTTGCTAAATCACCATTTTCCTTTTGTTTAAATCAATCCCTAATTTTGTTCTGTGAATGATGATTTGAAGAATTACCAGGATTTGTATTTTAAACTCAACCACTGTATTCGCTAAAGACAATCTACCTGACCTAAGTCTGTATTGTAATCAAAGTTTACCAGTGGACACTAAAGTTGCCAATAATGTTCAACAAAACTTTGCCAAAAAGCACAGCCTGAATCTCTATTATTTGGGAACTAAGAAGGGATAACGCATATCTAGAGTTCCGAAAAGACACAGAGATCCATCCGTGGTCCCAGTTATATTGCAGCAAGGAAACACAGTGATATCCCTCCAAACCTCTCTCAGTCCGACAGCTCAATTAGATATACAATCGCAACCACATCCTCAAAACATTCTAATCTTCCGGATCCTGGGATTTGAGGTGGGGCCAACTGTGTAACCAATATAGAGGCAGGTGTCCTGCTCTGCGATGTTCCTCCCCTGGGAGACAGACATAGAATTCCAGGATTAAGTCCCGAGATCGGATGTGGGGACTCTGGTAATTGAATTTTCACAGTAACTTCCCCCAAATGATTGGAGTCTTCCCTCATTCAGAAACTGATGATGTTTGATGCTTCTTTCTGTTGTTATGATGTGACAGGTAGTAAGTGCCAGGCTACCCAAATCCCAAAGGGAAACTTGAACAAGTTATCACAACAATTTGTAATTTATATTTACACAGAAGATGTCTAAAGTCAGAGGAAAGAATTTCAAACCACTTGCCACTATTTTGAAAACTATATTTGAACATTTATTTTGAAGAAAAGAAAAAACATGAAAGACACAAAATAATATTGACACAGTTGACAGCATTTCTCCAAATATATCCCCAAATAATTTCTGCTTAATTCACGCTGAGCTAATTTGTTACAGCGATCACTGAAAACTTACACAGGCTTTTCTCTCACTCTCATTCCATACAGGGACCAAAGATTGTCACCAAAACCTTGCAGAAACAAACACTTTTCCCTGATAATGACAGAAACTACTTCCTTACTGCTTCAACATCTCAGAACCACACCTACTGATACAGGTGTACATCTCGCTCTTCAAATATTTATGTTTCCCTTTCATCTTTAACTTTTATCGTTTGACCTTCCAATAGTCGTCTCTGTTCTCAGAAGGTGCAGTACATTCATGGTATTTTTATGGCCACTACTTTTGGGTTAACATACACTTAATACTTTGCTTTAGTTAGTTTGACATCCTTTAATTGTACATGTTCCTTTTGAAATAAACAGTTAACTTCAAGTCACTTCCCTTATCTTCCTAATGCACATTTCCATTCAGCCGCTCCCTGGTTCAGTAATGGAGCCGGAAGATCCAGGACACGTTTCTTTTGAGGCACTTACGAGGAAGCAACCACTGTGAGCGATTGTGATCGAGGTGTCGTTTCATTAGATTCCCCCCAGACATGAACTTGGTAAGAGACAGGTCCCGTTTGACGCACGACAATGCCAGATTGCCAGTGAGCACCATCATTGAAGTTATGAACCCGGCATCGTCAGGTATGAATCAACAAAGTGGTCTACCTTGAACTGGGCAACGCCCTTGCAAATTTTGGTTACGACACACCTTTGCACCGATATCCGGTCGAATCAATGTCCGTTGTGTACGATGAGTACGACCCATTAACATCCCAGCGGGGATACCCCAGTTACTGCCTGTGGCGTGATTGTGTCCAAAACTAGTAATCTAGCCAGTCTTGTGTCCCTCTTGTGTCCCCTCAGCACCTGACATGTTTCACTGAGATCATTGACAGGTCTTCTAAACTCCAATGGGAATTGGCCAAACCTGTTCCAGCTTCCTCCATAAGAAAAGCCCTTCATCCCAGAAATCGGCCGAGCAAACCTCCTCTGATCTGATTCTAATGCAATTGTATCCCAGAAGGAGACCAAAACTGTGCACAGTATTCCAGATGTGTCTCCCCAAGGCCTCGTACAGCTGCAATCCACCTTACCTGCACATCTTTGGGATGTGGGGGTGAAACCCAGGCTGACTCGAGAAGAAAGTGCAAACTCCATACGACAGTGACCCGGGGCCGGAATCGAAACCGGGTCCTCCGCTCCGTGAGGCAGTAGTGCTAACCGTGGTGCGGAACGGAAGCACAGTGGTTTGCATTGTTGCTTTACAGCTCCAGGGTCCCAGGTTCGATTCTTGGCTTGGGTCACTGTCTGTGAATACTTTGCATCAGTATTCACCAAAGAGAAGGAATTGGTAGATGTTGAGTCTGGAGAACGGTGTGTAGATAGCCTGGGTCACATTGAGATCCAAAAAGATGAGGTGTTGGGCGTCTTAAAAAATATTAAGGTAGATAAGTCCCCAGGGCCTGATGGTATCTACCCCAGAATACTGAAGGAGGCTGGAGAGGAAATTGCTGAGGCCTTGACAGAAATCTTTGGATCCTCACTGTCTCCAGGTGATGCCCCGGAGGACTGGAGAATAGCCAATGTTGTTCCTCTGTTTAAGAAGGGTAGCAAGGATAATCCAGGGAACTACAGGCCGGTGAGCCTTACTTCAGTGGTAGGGAAATTACTGGAGAGAATTCTTCGAGACAGGATCTACTCCCATTTGGAAGCAAATGGACGTATTAGTGAGAGGCAGCATAGTTTTGTGAAGGGGAGGTCGTGTCTCACTAACTTGATTGAGTTTTTCGAGGAGGTCACTAAGATGATTGATGCAGGTAGGGCAGTGGATGTTGTCTATATGGACTTCAGTAAGGCCTTTGACAAGGTCCCTCATGGTAGACTAGTACAAAAGGTGAAGTCACACGGGATCAGGGTGAGCTGGCAAGGTGGATACAGAACTGGCTAGGTCATAGAAGGCAGAGAGTAGCAATGGAAGGATGCTTTTCTAATTGGAGGGCTGTGACCAGTGGTGTTCCACAGGGATCAGTGCTGGGACCTTTGCTCTTTGTAGTATATATAAATGATTTGGAGGAAAATGTAACTGGTCTGATTAGTAAGTTTGCAGACGACACAAAGGTTGGTGGAATTGCGGATAGCGATGAGGACTGTCAGAGGATACAGCAGGATTTAGATTGTTTGGAGACTTGGGCGGAGAGATGGCAGATGGAGTTTAATCCGGACAAATGTGAGGTAATGCATTTTGGAAGGTCTAATGCAGGTCGGGAATATACAGTGAATGGTAGAACCCTCAAGAGTATTGAAAGTCAGAGAGATCTAGGAGTACAGGTCCACAGGTCACTGAAAGCGGCAGCACAGGTGGAGAAGGTAGTCAAGAAGGCATACGGCATGCTTGCCTTCTTTGGCCGGGGCATTGAGTATAAGAATTGGCAAGTCATGTTGCAGCTGTATAGAACTTTAGTTAGGCCACACTTGGAGTCTAGTGTTCAATTCTGGTCACCACACTACCAGAAGGATGTGGAGGCTTTAGAGAGGGTGCAGAAGAGATTTACCAGAATGTTGCCTGGTATGGAGGGCATTAGCTATGAGGAGCGGTTGAATAAACTCGGTTTGTTCTCACTGGAACGAAGGAGGTTGAAGGGCGACCTGATAGAGGTCTACAAAATTATATGGGGCATAGACAGAGTGGATAGTCAGAGGCTTTTCCCCAGGGTAGAGGGGTCAATTACTAGGGGGCATAGGTTTAAGGTGAGAGGGGCAAGGTTCAGAGTAGATGTACAAGGCAAGTTTTTTACGCAGAGGGTAGTGGGTGCCTGGAACTCGTTACCGGAGGAGGTGGTGGAAGCAGGGACGATAGTGACGTTTGAGGGGCGTCTTGACAAATACATGAATAGGATGGGAATAGAGGGATACGGACCCAGGAAGTGTAGAAGATTGTAGTTTAGTTGGCACGGGCTTGGAGGGCCGAAGGGCCTGTTCCTGTGCTGTACATTTCTTTTCTTTCTTCTGTGCGGAGTCTGCACGTTCTCCCCGTGTCTGCGTGGGTTTCCTCCGGGTGCTCCGGTTTCCTCCCACAAGTCCCGAAAGATGTGCTGTTAGGTGAATTGGACATTCTGAATTCTTCCTCTGTGACCCGAACAGGCGCCGGAGTGTGGCGACTAGGGGCTTTTCACAGTAACTTCATTGCAGTGTTAATGTAAGTCTACTTGTGACAACAAAGATTATTTTTTTCAATTAAAAAACAAATCTCCCTTCCCCCATCTTGCCCTCTTCCCCAACATTCCCTTGCTTCTACTGTTAATATCGCGCTGCCATGTCACACTTATAATAATCACTCATAGATCAGTCAGTCCGGTTGAATGAATTTCAGTCATGCTTATTTATTTAAGAACATATTTTAGGACATTCACACAAAATTAACTGGAAAATACTTTTTTCCTGTGTCTCTAGAAATGTCCTTCAGCCACCAACAAGTGGTAGCAAAAAACTTCAAGATAAAAGTGACTTCAGATTTACAAAATTAAAAGTCATTTCAACAAAGCCTTTAAAAGTAACTTTTACCAACGCTCCAAGGAATTTCCGACGGCTATAATTCCTCTGCTAATCAGTTGGACGGATCACATTCTTAAGGGAATCCTTATCTGGGTTTAGCCCCTTCCTTAGTTTCATTGGTTCAGCTGAGACCCCTTTGATCTGTTCAGGAAAGTGCCAGTCACTTAACAGGTGATTGGTTAATTAGACATTAATCAATTACTCCAAATGAATTAATTAACTTTCCCATGACTTTTGTCCCACGTTCAAACTCCCTACGTCATCTCTGGTCTCAGTTACGATATTGTTTCAAGCTTGGTGAATGTACCTTCATCTCAGTACTTGTGGTACATCAAGGTGATGAGAGGCATGGATAGAGTGGATAATCAGAGACTTTTTCCCAGGGTGGAAATGGCTGTCACGAGGGGACATAATTTTAAGGTGATTGGAGGAAGGTATGGGGGAGATGTCAGAGGTTCTTTACACAGAGAGTGGTGGGTGTGTGGAATGCACGGCCAGCAGAGGTGGTGGAGTCAGAGTCATTCGGGACATTTAAGTGACTCTTGGATTGACACATGGACAACAGTAAATTGAAGGGGTGTAGATTAGGTTAATCTTAAATTAGGACAAGTGGTTGGCGCAACATCGTGGCCCAAATGTCCTGCACTGTGCTGTACTGTTCTATGTTTTATTATTCGTATCATTTGAGACAGTCATGGACAGTATTCAAACAATTAAAACTTACTCATATTTCTACAAATTCAGTAATTTTCAAGAATCATTTTATCTAATATTTTAAAGGGCCCCCCTCTATAATTGTTGAATCCAATGCCAGGACCATAAGAACATAAGAACATAAGAACTAGGAGCAGGAGTAGGCCATCTGGCCCCTCGAGCCTGCTCCGCCATTTAATGAGATCATGGCTGATCTTTGTGGACTCAGCTCCACTCTCCGGCCCGTATACCATATCCCCGAATCCCTTTATTCTTTAGAAAGGTATCTATCTTTTTCTTAAAAACATTTAAAGAAGGAGCCTCAACTGCTTCACTGGGCAAGGAATTCCAGAGATTCACAACCCTTTGGGTGAAGAAGTTCTTCCTAAACTCAGTCCTAAATCTACTTCCCCTTATTTTGAGGCTATGCCCCCTAGTTCTGCTTTCCCCGACCAGTGGAAACAACCTGCCCGCATCTATACTATCTATTCCCTTCATAATCTTATATGTTTCAATAAGATCCCCGGCGTGGGTCGTGAAGGTCAGCCGGCGTGGACAGCGAAGGTCAGCCGGCGTGGACAGCGAAGGTCAGCCGGCGTGGGTCGTGAAGGTCAGCCGGCGTGGACAGCGAAGGTCAGCCGGCGTGGACAGCGAAGGTCAGCCGGCGTGGACAGCGAAGGTCAGCCGGCGTGGACAGCGAAGGTCAGCCGGCGTGGACAGCGAAGGTCAGCCGGCGTGGGTCGTGAAGGTCAGCCGGCGTGGGTCGCGCAGGTCAGCTGGCGTGGACAGCGAAGGTCAGCCGGCGTGGACAGCGAAGGTCAGCCGGCGTGGACAGCGAAGGTCAGCCGGCGTGGACAGCGAAGGTCAGCCGGCGTGGACAGCGAAGGTCAGCCGGCGTGGGTCGCGAAGGTCAGCCGGCGTGGACAGCGAAGGTCGGCCGGCGTGGACAGCGAAGGTCAGCCGGCGTGGGTCGTGAAGGTCGGCCGGCATGGACAGCGAAGGTCGGCCGGCGTGGACAGCAAAGGTCGGCCGGCGTGGACAGCGAAGGTCGGCCGGCGTGGGTCGCGAAGGTCAGCCGGCGTGGACAGCGAAGGTCGGCCGGGTTGGGTCCTGAAGGTCGGCCGGGTTGGGTCCTGAAGGTCGGCCGGGTTGGGTCCTGAAGGTCGGCCGGGTTGGGTCCTGAAGGTCGGCCGGGTTGGGTCCTGAAGGTCGGCCGGGTTGGGTCCTGAAGGTCGGCCGGTTGGGACCTGAAGGTCGGCCGGGTTGGGACCTGAAGGTCGGCCGGGTTGGGTCCTGAAGGTCGGCCGGGTTGGGTCCTGAAGGTCGGCCGGGTTGGGTCCTGAAGGTCGGCCGTGTTGGGTCCTGAAGGTCGGCCGGGTTGGGTCCTGAAGGTCGGCCGTGTTGGGTCCTGAAGGTCGGCCGGGTTGGGACCTGAAGGTCGGCCGGTTGGGTCGCGAAGGTCGGCCGGGTTGGGTCCTGAAGGTCGGCCGGTTGGGACCTGAAGGTCGGCCGGGTTGGGACCTGAAGGTCGGCCGGGTTGGGTCCTGAAGGTCGGCCGGGTTGGGTCCTGAAGGTCGGCCGGGTTGGGTCCTGAAGGTCGGCCGTGTTGGGTCCTGAAGGTCGGCCGGGTTGGGACCTGAAGGTCGGCCGGTTGGGTCGCGAAGGTCGGCTGGGTTGGGTCCTGAAGGTCGGCCGGGTTGGGTCACGAGGGTCGGCTGGGTTGGGTCCTGAAGGTCGGCCGGGTTGGGTCCTGAAGGTCGGCCGGGTTGGGTCCTGAAGGTCGGCCGGGTTGGGTCCCGAAGGTCGGCCGGGTTGGGTCCTGAAGGTCGGCCGGGTTGGGTCCTGAAGGTCGGCCGGGTTGGGTCCTGAAGGTCGGCCGGGTTGGGTCCTGAAGGTCGGCCGGGTTGGGTCCTGAAGGTCGGCCGGGTTGGGTCCTGAAGGTCGGCCGGGTTGGGTCCTGAAGGTCGGCCGGGTTGGGTCCCGAAGGTCGGCCGGGTTGGGTCCTGAAGGTCGGCCGGGTTGGGTCCTGAAGGTCGGCCGGGTTGGGTCCTGAAGGTCGGCCGGGTTGGGTCCTGAAGGTCGGCCGGGTTGGGTCCTGAAGGTCGGCCGGGTTGGGTCCTGAAGGTCGGCCGGGTTGGGTCCTGAAGGTCGGCCGGGTTGGGTCCTGAAGGTCGGCCGGTTGGGTCCTGAAGGTCGGCCGGGTTGGGTCCTGAAGGTCGGCCGGGTTGGGTCCTGAAGGTCGGCCGGGTTGGGTCCTGAAGGTCGGCCGGGTTGGGTCCTGAAGGTCGGCCGGGTTGGGTCCTGAAGGTCGGCCGGGTTGGGTCCTGAATGTCGGCCGGGTTGGGTCCTGAAGGTCGGCCGGGTTGGGTCCCGAAGGTCGGCCGGGTTGGGTCCTGAAGGTCGGCCGATGGTAAAAATGGGTCCCCGGAAACAGAGTTTGAAAAACACTGGTCTACACGGAGTCACCTCCAGACTGAAATCCAGCTCCTCCCACAGTGATGACATCACCCTGTTGGGGCATAACCAGGATCACAAACCCATCTCCAGGTGACATCATAAAGGAGACAACAGCCAATCACAGCAGCTCGAATGATGTCACCGAGCAGCTGTGGCCCCTCCCACTCAGGATGTAACAGGGTCACATGACCAGGCTCTTGTCCAGTCTGTCTACAGGCTCATCATATAACCTGTGTTCATGGCCAATCCGTCCTGTCTCTGACTCCGCGGACTCCCCATGGACGGAGTCTCCTGAGAGCATCGCCCAAAATGTCCCCTCATCAACCCTGTCTCTGGTGTTACAAATGTGACGTTCCGCTATTCAGTAATGTCCCTGCACACCTCACACTTTATACCTCACACAGACTCCCTCTCTTTATATCAGGGAATGTCTCTGTACTGCTCCAGTAGGAAGCAGTTTGAGGGAATGGTGTTGGGATGGGGCAGGAATGTCACTGCCTCCTCTATGTGTGAAATCACTTCATTCCCTGGAATAGGAAGGGGCATCAGAGGCAATAATTGTTGGAATGATAAGCAGTATCCAGTGATTTGAGTATTGGAGCAATAATTATATCAGGCCAATGACTGGTTAAACCTTCCCCACAATAGTCCATCAAATATTCCCAGATCACGTACATCACAGGGTTACACACAGAATAAAGCACTTTCTACAAAGTCCTACAGCACGGGGTTAGATATAGAGTAAAGCTCCCTCTACACTGTCCCCATCAAATACTCCCAGGACAGGTACAGCACGGGGTTAGATACAGAGTAAAGCTCCCTCTATACTGTCCTCATCAAACACTCCCAGGACAGGTACAGCACGGGGTTAGATACAGAGTAAAGGTCCCTCTACACTGTCCCCATCAAACACTCCCAGGAAATGTACAGCATGGGGTTAGATACAGAGTAAAGCTCCCTCGACACTGACACCATCAAACACTCCCAAGACAGGTACAGCACGGGGTTAGATAGAGAGTAAAGCTCCCTCTACACTGCCCCCATCAAACACTCCCAGGACAGGTACAGCATGGGGTTAGATACAGAGTAAAGCACCCCCTACACGGTCCCCATCAAACAATCCCAGGACAGGTACAGCACGGGGTTAGATACAGAGTGAAACTCCCTCTACACTGTCCCGATCAAACACTCCCAGGACAGGTACAGCACGGGGTTAGATACAGAGTAAAGCTCCCTCTACACTGTCCCCATCAAACACTCCCAGGACAGGTACAGCACTGGGTTAGATACAGAGTAAAACTCCCTCTACACTGTCCCGATCAAACACTCCCAGGACAGGTACAGCACGGGGTTAGATACAGAGTAAAGCTCCCTCTACACTGTCCCCATCAAACACTCCCAGGACAGGTACAGCACGGGGTTAGATACAGAGTAAAGCTCCCTCTACACTGTCCCCATCAAACACTCCCAGGACAGGTACAGAACGGGGTTAGATACAGAGTAAAGCTCCCTTCCTACACTGTCGCTATCAAACACTCCCAGGACAGGTACGGCAGGGGGTTAGACACAGAGTAAAGCTCCCTCTACACTGTCCCCATCAAACACTCCCAGGACAGGTACAGCACGGGGTTAGATACAGAGTAAAGCTCCCTCTACACTGCCCCCATCAAACACTCCCAGGACAGGTACAGCACGGGGTTAGATACAGAGTAAAGCTCCCTCTACACTGCCCCCATCAAACACTCCCAGGACAGGTACAGCACGGGGTTAGATACAGAGTAAAGCTCCCTCTACACTGTCCCCATCAAACACTCCCAGGACAGGTAAAGCACAGGGTTAGATACAGAGTAAAGCTCCCTCTACACTGTCCCCATCAAACACTCCCAGGACAGGTACAGCACGGGGTTAGATACAGAGTAAAGCTCCCTCTACACTGTCCCCATCAAACACTCCCAGGACAGGTACAGCACGGGGTTAGATACAGAGTAAAGCTCCATCTACACTGTCCCCATCAAACACTCCCAGGACAGGTGCTATAGAAAGGATAGAACAGGAGGTAAGAGAGGAGTGGGAGTGGCGTTTTTGATTAGGGAGAACATCACAGCAGTACTTAGAGGGGATATATCCAAGGGTTCGCCCACTGAGTCTATATGGGTGGAACTGAAAAATAAGAAGGGAGAGATCACCTTGGTAGGACTGTACTACAGGCCCCCAAATAGTCAGCGGGAAATTGAGGAGCAAATATGTAAGGAGATTACAGATAGCTGCAAGAATAATAATGTGGTAGTAGTAGGGGACTTTAACTTTCCCAACATTGACTGGGACAGCCATAGCATTAGGGGCTTGGATGGGGGGAAATTTGTTGAGTGTATTCAGGAGGAATTTCTCATTCATTATGTGGATGGACCGACCAGAGAGGGGGCAAAACTTGACCTCGTCTTGGGAAATAAGGAAGGGCAAGTGACAGAAGTGCTAGTGAGGGATCACTTTGGGACAAGTGACCATAACTCCATTAGTTTTTAGATAGCTATGGAGAATGATAGGTCTGGCCCAAGAGTTAAAATTCGTAATTGGGGCAAGGCCAATTTTGATGGTATCAGACAGGAACTTGCAGAGGTAGATTGGGGGAGACTGTTGGCAGGCAAAGGGACGGCTGGTAAATGGGAGGCTTTTAAAAATGTGTTAACCAGGGTGCAGGGTAAGCACATTCCCTTTAGAGTGAAGGGCAAGGCTGGTAGAAGTCGGGAAGCCTGGATGACTCGAGATATTGAGACTCTGGTCAAAAAGAAGAAGGAGGCATATGACGTACATAAGTAACTGGGATCAAGTGGATCCCTTGAAGAGTATAGAGATTGTCGAAATAGAGTTAAGAGGGAAATCAGGAGGGCAAAAAGGGGACATGAAATTGCTTTGGCAAATAATGCAAGGGAGAATCCAAAGAGATTCTACAGATACATAAAGGGGAAAAGAGTAACTAGGGACAGAGTAGGGCCTCTTAAGGATCAACAAGGACACCTATGTGCAGAGCCACAAGAGTTGGGTGAGATCCTGAATGAATATTTCTCATCGGTATTCACGGTGGAGAAAGGCATGGATGCTGGGAAACTAAGGGAAATAAATAGTGATGTCTTGAGAAGTGTGCATATTACAGAGGAGGAGGTGCTGGAAGTCTTAAAGCGCATCAAGGTAGATAAATCCCCGGGACCTGATGAAATGTATCCCAGGATGTTGTGGGAGGCTAGGGAGGAAATTGCGGGTCCACTAACAGAGATATTTGAATCATCGGCAGCCACAGGTGAGGTGCCTGAAGATTGGAGAGTGGCGAATGTTGTGCCCTTGTTTAAGAAGGGCAGCAGGGAAAAGCCTGGGAACTACAGACCGGTGAGCCTAACGTCTGTAGTAGGTAAGTTGCTAGAAGGTATTCTGAGAGACAGGATCTACAAGCATTTAGAGAGGCAAGGACTGATTCGGGGCAGTCTGCATGGCTTTTTGCGTGGAAAATCATGTCTCACAAATTTGATTGAGTTTTTTGAGGGGGTGACCAAGAAGGTAGATGAGGGCAGTGCAGTAGACGTTGTCTACATGGACTTTAGCAAAGCCTTTGACAAGGTACCGCATGGTAGGTTGTTGCAGAAGGTTAAAGCTCACGGGATCCAGGGTGAGGTTGCCAATTGGATTCAAAATTGGCTGGACGACAGAAGGCAGAGGGTGGTTGTAGAGGGTTGTTTTTCAAACTGGAGGCCTGTGACCAGTGGTGTGCCTCAGGGATCGGTGCTGGGTCCACTGTTATTTGTGATTTATATTAATGACTTGGATGAGAATTTAGGAGGCATGGTTAGTAAGTTTGCAGATGACACCAAGATTGGTGGCACAGTGGATAGTGAAGAAGTTTATCTAGGATTGCAACGGGATCTTGATCAATTAGGCCAGTGGGCCGACGAATGTCAGATGGAGTTTAATTTAGATAAATGTGAGGTGATGCATTTTGGCAGATCGAATCAGGCCAGGACCTACTCAGTTAATGGTATGGCGTTGGGGAGAGTTATAGAACAAAGAGATCTAGGAGTACAGGTTCATAGCTCCTTGAAGGTGGAGTCGCAGGTGGACAGGGTGGTGAAGAAGGCATTCGGCATGCTTGGTTTCATTGGTCAGAACATTGAATACAGGAGTTGGGACGTCTTGTTGAAGTTGTACAAGACATTGGTACGGCCACACTTGGAATACTGTGTGCAGTTCTGGTCACCCTATTATAGAAAGGATATTATTAAACTGGAAAGAGGGCAGAAACGATTTACTAGGATGTTGCCGGGACTTGATGGTTTGAGTTATAAGGAGAGGCTGGATAGACTGGGACTTTTTTCCCTGGAGCGTAGGAGGCTTAGGGATGATCTTATAGAGGTCTATAAAATAATGAGGGGCATAGATAAGGTAGATAGTCAACATCTTTTCCCAAAGGTAGGGGAGTCTAAAACGAGAGGGCATAGGTTTAAGGATAAAGGTGAGAGATTCAGAAAGGCCCAGAGGGGCAATTTCTTCACTCAGAGGGTAGTGAGTGTCTGGAATGGGCTGCCAGAGGTAGTAGTAGAGGCGGGTACAATTGTGTCTTTTAAAAAGCATTTAGATAGTTACATGGGTAAGATGGGTATAGAGGGTTATGGGCCAAGTGCGGGCAACTGGGACTAGCTTAATGGTAAAAACTGGGCGGCATGGACTGGTTGGGCCGAAGGGCCTGTTTCCATGCTGTAAACTTCTATGATTCTAGGTACGGCACGGGGTTAGATACAGAGTAAAGCTCCCTCTACACTGTCCCCATCAAACACTCCCAGGACAGGTACAGCACGGGGTTAGATACAGAGTAAAGCCCCCTCTACACTGTCCCCATCAAACATTCCCAGGACAGGTACAGCACGGGGTTAGATACAGAGTAAAGCTCCCTCTACACTGTCCCCATCAAACACTCCCAGGACAGGTACAGCACGGGGTTAGATACAGAGTAAAGCTCCCTCTACACTGTCCCCATCAAACATTCCCAGGACAGGTACAGCACGGGGTTAGATACAGAGTAAAGCTCCCTCTACACTGTCCACATCAATCACTCCCAGGACAGGTACAGCACGGGGTTAGATACAGAGTAAAGCTCCCTCTACACTGTCCCCATCAAACACTCCCAGGACAGGTACAGCACGTGGTTAGATACAGAGTAAAGCTCCCTCTACACTGTCCCCATCAAACACTCCCAGGACAGGTACAGCACGGGGTTAGATACAGAGTAAAGCTCCCTCTACACTGTCCCCATCAAACACTCCCAGGACAGGTACAGCACGTGGTTAGATACAGAGTAAAGCTCCCTCTACACTGTCCACATCAAACACTCCCAGGACAGGTACAGCACGTGGTTAGATACAGAGTAAAGCTCCCTCTACACTGTCCACATCAATCACTCCCAGGACAGGTACAGCACGGGGTTAGATACAGAGTAAAGCTCCCTCTACACTGTCCACATCAAACACTCCCAGGACAGGTACAGCACGGCGTTAGATACAGAGTAAAGCTCCCTCTACACTGTCCCCATCAAACACTCCCAGGACAGGGACAACGCAGGGTTAGATACAGAGTAAAGCCCCAGACCACAGCAATGTGGTTGTATCAGGTTGTCAACAGGTGGACAGGGTGGTGAAGGAGGCATTCAGCAGGCTGGGTTTCATTGGTCAGAGTATTGAATACAGGAGTTGGGATGTATTGTTGAAGTTGTAGCAGACATTGCTCAGACCACACATGGAATACTGTGTTCAGTTCTGGTCACCCTATTATAGGAAGGATATTGTTAAACTAGAAAGAGTGCAGTAGGAAGTCTTACAACACCAGGTTAGATTCTGTAGCAGCTCGGACACTGAACGGCCTAACGGAATGGCACGGAATAGCACACTTCAGCTCAGGCCCATCAGAAAACACAGGGCACGGAATGAGCTTTGACTTTTCGGGGTGGAGATATTTGCAGTCTTTCCAGCCTGCCACAAGGGGGAGCTGCAATGTCAACACAGTTGTGGGGGGAGATTTCCCTTCGGAAAGAATATGGGGAGAGGTTGGACAACATCTGCTCCTGGTTCTGGGTCTGTTGATTTGGGGGGAGGGGGAGCAGATGTTTTTGTGCCATTGAGTCACGGGTCAGCCCAGGTTTCTGCCTGTGTCCCTGAACAGCGAGTTGTTCATTTCTGTGTGAGCTCTCTGGTGCTCTGGGGTAAAAGACAGGTGATATCCTGCAGGGAATTCTCTGTCCAATATTCAGTCAGGGGCCTGGGAGCAGAGCATCATCCTGTCCTCTCGTCACAAATGGGATGTGGTGGGTCTGGGACAGAAGGGAAATTACAGGAGGATGATAAGGATGTGCTACTAAAAAGATTAATGATGGAATGTGCCAATTTGCTTTGTTAGCCCAGTCTGGGGTCATTCAGGCAGAGGTCGCTGCAAATGAACAGCACTGACACCAAATGCTTAGCTCCCAAACCCCCTTTTGGGTGTAATGTCAAGGCTCCAGTACAAGTGAGGATGCATTATACAGTGCAAGCTCACAGCTTGCTTCGTGCCCTGAAGGTACATTAAGCAGCAACATTAAAGGGGCTGGTGCAGGAGGATCGCCGACATCTGAAAGTTGCCCTCCAAGCCAGCCACCACGCTGACGTGGATATATATCTGACAGGGTCAGAATGCTGGAACTCCCTCCCTAACAGCACTGAGGGTGTACCTACACCACACGCACTGCAGCGCTTCAACACGGCAGCTCACCACCACCTTCTCAAGGGCAATTAGGGATGGGCAATAAACACTGGCCCAGACAGCTAAGCCCACACCCAAGAGGTGAACTAAAAAACACGGTTCCATTTAGTCCGAATTCTGAGAATTTGACGAGGTCGTGATTGTCGAAAATTATAAGAAAACCAATTGAAGATTTTTATTTTGCCCCTGCCGTGTGTTTAGAATACTGGTATAATTATAATACAACGAGGGCAGCACGGTGGCACAGTGGTTCTCTGTCGGTTATTCTTTTGTCTACTATGTACGTCCTGTGTACGTTCGCCCGGCCGCAGAAATATACTTTTCACTGGACTTCGGTACGTGTGAGAATAAAAACCAATCAATCAATAGCTGCTGGACGGGGACTGTGGCAGGCGGTGAGGGAAGCAACAAGAGGGACAAACATACTTGACCCCATCCTCACCAAGCTGCCTGCTGCAGAGGGATCTGTCCATGACAGGATCGGTAGAAGTGACCGCCGCACAGTCCTTGCGGAGACAAAGTCCCGTCTTCACATTGAGGATCCCTCCATCGTGCTGTGTGGAACTACAACTGCGCGAACAGATCGAGCCACTCCAGCCTGGCCCTCCATGAGGTGCTGGGGGCCATCAGCAGCAGCACTGTACTCAGCCTCAATCTGATTCATAGATTCATAGAATTTACAGTGCAGAAGGAGGCCATTCGGCCCATCGAGTCTGCACCGGCCCTTGGAAAGAGCACCCCACTTAAGCCCACACTCCCACCCTATCCCCGTAACCCAGTAACCCCACCTAACATTTTTTGGACACTAAGGGCAATTTAGCACGGCCAATCCACCTAACCTGCACATCTTTGGACTGTGGGAGGAAACCGGAGCACCCGGAGGAAACCCACGCACACACGGGGAGAACGCGTAGACTCCGCACAGACAGTGACGCAAGCCGGGATCGAACCTGGGACCCTGGCGCTGTGAAGCAACAGTGCTAACCACTGAGCTACTGTGCCGCCCATTTCCCAACAAGAAGTCAAGTTTTGCCCCCTCCCCATTCGGCCCATCCACGTACTGAATGAGAAATTCCTCCTGAATACACTCGACAAATTTCTCTCCATCCAAACCCCTGGTGCTATGGCTGTCCCAGTTAATGTTGGGAAAGTTAACGTCCCCGACTATTACCACCCTATTGTTCCAGCAGCTATCTGTAATCTCCTGAGCAGTTTCTATTCAAACCCGTTTCCCCGGTGACGCTACTCACGAGATGAACAAAGGACAAGAGTGGATTTGTTGTTCAACCCAATGTTATTCCAGAATCTTATTGTCCAAACTCGATTCACAAAAACAACTGGAGTCAAATGTTTCCACAAGGCCCAAAATCAAACCTGATCATCAAACAAACATCGACTAAATGTCTTTCTGTCTCTCAGTGTCCAGAGTAAAATGAGCTGGCACAAACATCGCAGCAAATGCTCTGCCTTTATCTGTCTCTCACTAACTTAACTGCGACAATTGTTCTGCTATCTCTGTAAGGTGGGGAATAAAATATCCCTGTGATCACAGAGCTGTCTTTAAAACTGATGGGGGAAATCTCGGAATAATGTTCACCCTGTGCTGATCGGGGCTGTGTCCATTCCCTGAAATGTGAATGTTTAAGAAGGTGATTTCTGATTCCAGTATCTGAGTATCCAATAGCAGGGCCGGCCCTCTCAGTGACCCTGTATTGTTATAGAGTGAATGTCCCAGGTGTCAGCGTGAAGACCAATCCTTTTCCCGCTGATTGACACAATCGGGTGGGTGTAAAAGGAGCTGCGATTCCCTATATCTCAGATTGTATTACTGCCCAAGGGGAGATTCCAGCCTCTCCTGTGATCTCTGTGAGGGGAAGTTGTCCTGGGATGTGGAACTGAAACATATCTGAACAGGAATGTCCCACCTTTAACCTGCGTCTGTGAGGACGTCTCTAATCTCAACCTGCTGCCAGTTGTGTCAACGATTTATTCCTTGTCTGGGAAAGGGAAAAATTAAACCAGCAGTGTTCCTGTTCCTGCTGGAATCCACTGACCTCTGCTCTACAAACTCCACACCTGGTTTTTTATTTTCCTTTTTTAAATAAATTTAGAGTACCCAATTCATTTTTTCCAATTAAGGGGCAATTCAGCGTGTTCAATCCACCTACTCTGCACATCTTTGTGTTGTGGGGGTGAGACCCACGCAGACACGGGGAGAATGTGCAAACTCCACACGGACAGTGACCCAGAGCCGGGATCGAACCTGGGACCTCGGCGCCGTGAGGCAGCAGTGCTAACCACTGTGCCACCGTGCTGCCCCTCACGTGGGTTTTAATGAGGACAGGATTGGGATCAGCTGTGCCGGTATCCCAGACGACGAGGGAACACAAGTTCAAGGGGAGGGGCGGAAGGTTCAGTGGAGGGAAGATTTTTTATCAAAAAAACATTTTATTGAGGCATTTGTGATTTTTTAACAACAATTTTGAATGTAAACAAACCTCAGTAAATACCCCCCCCCCCCCCCCCCCCCCCCCCACCGACAACCACACCCGGCCAACATGGCTTAATCCAGAGTTCCCCAGTCCCCCCTCCTCCTCTTGCCGATCCGACCTCAACTATCTGCCCTCCGCCCCCTCCCTACCCCCCCCCCCCCCCCCCCCCCCCCACTAGCGTATCTGTGACAGGTTAGTTTTCCCCGAAGAAGTTGCTAAACGGCTGCCACCTCCGAACGAACCCTAACGTTGATCCTCTCGGGGTGAACTTCATTTTCTCAAGCCTGAGAAAGTCGGCCACGTCGCTGAGCCAAACCCCCGATTTCGGGGGCTCCGAGTCCCTCCTCGCCAATAAGATCCGTCTCCGGGCTACCAGGGAGGCAAAGGCCAAAACCTCAGCCCCTCTTGCCCCCTGGACTCCAGGGTCTTCCGACACTCCAAAAATCGCCACCTCTGGACTCGGTGCCACCTCGTTTTTAACACCGTGGGCATGACCTCCGCACACCCCTGCCAGAATCCCCTCAGCTTCGGACATGCCCAAAACATGTGGACATGATTCGCGGCCCTCACGCACACCTCACACACCTGTCCTCTACCCAAACAAACCTGCCCCTCCGGGTCACCGTCATGTGTACCCTGTGGACCACCTTAAATTGTACCAGGCTGAGCCTGGCACGTGATGAAGACGTGTTCACTCTACTCAGGGCATCCTCCCACAGACTCCTTGCCCAACTCATCTTCCCATTTACGCTTTACCTCCCCTATCTGGGTTCCTCTCACTCCCTGAGCTCTTTATGAATTTCTGAGACCTTCCCCTCCCCCACCCCCGATTTCGACACTACCTTGTCCTGTATCCCCTGTGGCGGGAGGAGCGGAAAGGTGGAAACCTGCCTTTGTACAAAGTCCCTCACCTGCAGATAGCGAAACCCATTCCCACGCGGCAATTCAAACTCCTCCTCCAAATCCTCCACACAGGGAAAGCTCCCATCAATAAACAGATCCCCCAGCCTCCCAATCCCTGCTCTCGGCCACCTCCGAAACCCCCCATCCATCCTCCCCGGGACAAACCGGTGATTACCACCGATTGGAGCCCACACCGACACTCCCTCCACTCCCATATGCTGCCGCCATTGTCCCCAAACTCTCAGAGCTGCCACCACCACCGGGCTTGTAGGGTACCGAGCTGGCGAGATCGGCAGAGGTGCCGTTACCAATGCCCCCAAGCTTGTGCCCCTACATGATGCCGCCTCCACCCACTCCCACCCCGACCCCTCCCCACGACCCACTTCCTGATCATGGCTATATTTGCTGTCCAATAACAGTTCTTAAAATTGGGTGGGGCCTCTTAAAAAAGGCTGTAGAATAAAAATAGGGAGACACTGGAATATGAAGTCTCAGGAGAAACGTCATCTTTACGGTCTGTACCCCCCCCCCCCCCCCCCCCGCCAGTGACAAAGGGAGCATGTCCCACCTCCGAAAGTCCTCCTTCATCTGCTCAACTAACCGGGTCAGATTTAATTTGTGTAACTGCTCCCATCCCCGTGCCACCTGAATACCCAGGTAGCGAAAACCTACTACCATCACTTTCAACGGCAGAATAATAATCTTTATTAGTGTCACAAGTAGGCTCACATTAACACTGCAATGAAGTTACTGTGAAAAGCCCCTAGTTGCCACATTCCGGCGCCTGTTCGGGTCACAGAGGGAGAATTCAGAATTCTCAGCGGGTACGGGAATTGAACCCTCGCTGCTGGCCTTGTTCTGCATCACAAACCAGCTGTCTAGCCCACTGAGCTGAACCAGCCCCTAACCTGGGCACCCCCCCAATCTCCTCTCCTGCCCCCTCGCCTGGATCGCAAAGACCTCACTCTGACCCATATTCAATTTATACCCCGAAAACCCGCCAAATTCCCCTGGAACCCGCAAAAGCTAATTTTAAACATTTATTTTAAAATATCAAACACAATAAGTTGTTGAATATATGACTGCACCAATCTTGCGCTGTATCGGGGCTCTCTACCAGGCGGCATGTTGTCACCAGCCTACTTTTGTTTAAACAAGAAACATGGTCATGGACATATTTTATTTACCTATCTGTCCTTTACACCTAATCCTGCAGTTTCAGAATTAAAACATCTGTGTTGTGAGACAGGTTAGTTTTACCCTACTGATGATCACAACGTATTTGTGTCAGGGAAGTTTTAACCCTGAACTAATGAAACACCGGCTTGGTCACATGTCATATGTATTGCAGCTGTCATATGTATTTCAACTGTCCGAACTTCCAATGAACACCATAAAACTAATATTTTCTTATTCTTACATACGTGATTCTGTACCCTGATTAAAATCTCTTGTGTATGAAAATTACCCTGGAAATGTCATTGCTAACTACACTCAAACTATAATCTTTTAAATCACTATGTCAGACGACACACCAAAATAAGTTAGGTAACAATCATTCTGGAGCCTATTCTAAAATTCCAGATTATAAACCCAAGGTTACTTTCTTAGAAGATAAACCTTAGCAGAGAGATATTAACATTCACAGACCAAACACACACATTCTCACAGGTCGCAAATATCAGCGTAAAGAGACAGCAATTTCACAATCGCTTCATTAAAATACTGAACAAAATCTACCATTCTCATTCGGCATGAAACTTTATCTATGTTATTCCATTTCAGTCGATTGCCACTGATTAACTTTCTAGGCATTAGCTATTCTTAGAGACGTATATTTCTTTGCACAGGTGACCTGCTTGCTGAAATGGTTACATTTTTGTGCAGAATCGAAAGAGGCGGAGAACTTGGCATGATGCCATTTTTATCTGGTACGTGACCTCAAACTTTATTTATTCTTTCCTTCAATGTTACTCAAATTTCTTTCTTGTTCGTCAAACTGAATTCAATTTTCAATGTTTGCTATTTAACCAGTGTTTGAAAGAGATGTGACTGGATGGATATTTTTTTCTGCTTCAACTGAATTGAATTACTGCCGAGTTATCTGGACGGCTCGAAACGATGTGAAGTTATTCTGGACAAGAATCCATTGTTACGTTTCGAACCATAATCTTGTATTGACTTTACTCCCCATTTTCCGTTTTGGGAGGGGGATTTGTCAACCTCAGATATTTCTGAACAAAAGCTGATTGAGCGTTTCAGCCCCTTTCTGATCTTTTGGACTTTCCTTTATTTGATTTTTTTCCCTCCCTGTCCTTTGGATATGTCTAAACTTTTAGTTGATTTAAAATGTCCATTTCCAGGGAGCCTAATTCTTTCCCCTCTCCTTGAGACATTCCAGGACAGTCTTTAGCCGTAATTGGAGCAGTTTTCTGTGATGTCGTTGCCAGTTTGCACAGTCTGTACTGCCGCTATCTTTACTCGCTTTATTGCTGTGCTTAAAGGAGTCAGAGCTCAATTCCTTGAAACTAGCCTGTTTTCCAAACGGTGTGAAGGCTTCATTTCAGTCATTTGTTCTTCTAACTGGTGAACTAAGATGACTCCTGTTTTATTTGTCTGATCTCACTTCTGTGTATCTCACCATTGTCTCTGTTCCACGGGGGCTGCGTGGGATCCCACCCATCTTTCATCAGTGTTTATTTTCTACCAGAGTATTTTGCTCTTACCCGAACGCCAGACTCATGGCTCCCCGGGGGGACCCCAGAAAAGCGGCCTTGTGCCTCGCTTTTCCATGACGTGTTAACCGTGTCGTCTCTGTCACCCTGATATAAAATGGCTGAACAAGCCTCATTCCCTGTAAACTGTCTCATGAGAGCCAAGCGTGGGTCTGTATAGAGAGTGTCCCAACAGCCGCTGATAACAGCTTCACAGAACAAGACTTGCAATGTATCCTTGACAAGCTCAAGGTCTACAGCTGGAGACAGGACACATCATGATGTTAGTTTTGAATGACTTCTGTATGAAGTTAGGGGCGGGTAAGACAACACCCACTTTAACCATATATGTGATAATTGGGGATGCTTGGAAAATTGATGTACCGCATGTAATAAGTGTGACGTGAATATAGTTGATTGATTGTATGTAATTGAGAAAACAACTAATTCCGCCCCTTGAATCTGTATATTAACCCGTGTGAGCCTTAGCTCAAGTGAGAAAGGGTGCTGTCAATAGGCTGCGGAGTCCCCAGGCCTTGTCTCCCAGAATTCTGACATAAACTGCTTTTTTTTACTTATACTCAGGCCTTCGTGGGAATATTTTCACCTCTAACATTTGCCGTAGTCTGGCGGGATGTTGCTGAGCCGGACGCCGCTCGAGCCGGTGGACAAGGCGAGTAGTCAAACCGTTGACCACCAGAAATTAGAGTCACACGGCGAGGCGGACGGACGGTGAGGTCACATCCAACGAATCTGCTATCAAGGCCAAGTGAGTAACAGACTCAGTTTAAAATGTCTTTTTATGGTTTTGTTTTGTTGGTCCGCTATACCATTTTCTTCAGTACTAATTGGCGGCTCGAGGCCCCATGCCGAGCCTGAATTAAGGGGGCAATTGAGCTCTCACGTGACGGCCAGAGTTAGTTGGGAATCCGAGGCGCACAGACTGTTGAGTGAATAACGGGTGGTGAAATTTATTGTGACACAGTGCCAAGCCAGGCCCGCCACCCTACGGGAGTGGACGACCGGTAAAGCCTCTGAGCACAGTCGCCTAGTCACACCGGATACGCGGAAATAGCTAACAACCATTTTGTGTCTTTTCTGGTATTAACAGCATTGTGTAAACACTCTCTATTTCGACAAATTGCCTCTTCTAAACAGGCATCGAAGCCAATGAGTACCTTTTGTTTCATCAGAACTATTCAAAAGTAATATAGGAGCACAAATGTAGTGACAGGGCCACCTATAATTTATATCATAGTCCAGTATCACAAAATGCCCTCCAACACATCTTTTTAATTTTAGAAGGGCTCCTATTGGACAGGGGGGCAGGAACAGATAGTTCAATCCCCGCCGACTGTCTGTCCAATCAGAGTCCCTGGTCTATTTGAGTCACTCCAGGGCACAATCGAAACTCTTGGCCATTCTTTGGTGCAGCATTCTCTTCACATTTCCCAGCTGCAATAACTTCCAGATATTTTCCCTGCCCCCTTTCCGGATGCCCGGGATCATTCCCTCCAGTCTCTGCTGTGAGGAATCACACTCACACCCGCCACCCACCTCCTCATTCCTGTCAGCTTCTGGCTTGTGACAATCTGTGTAACTAATCCCGGGAATAAAGAGTCAGAGAGAATTACAGCTCCATTTTGAATATCAGGGTAGAAAATTCAGCAATTTACTTTGCCCAGGTGCAGGTGAAGTCACTTTGAGCTTGTGACAATGTTTTTCTTCGTCTCCCATGAGTTCAACATCAGAAGTTGCAAAGCACCATGTAAATGTTACTGTGAAGAGAGGCCAGGCGATGGTGTGTGGCTCTGTCAATGCAAAGTCATCACATCAGCTGAGTGCCTCACTCAATAACAAGGTCATTGGAAATGTCCGGGAGATCTGGGGCACCCACTGACCACTGAAGTAAAACTGCCCCAAAGGCAGATCTGAAACCTCATTTCAATTGTCCATCGGGACATTTACAGGGCCCACATTTCAGAGCAATAGGTGGAGCTGATTTTTATATTTGAAATTGTTCCATTGCTCCTCAATCCTGCAGGAAAATGAAGCTGTAAAAACTTTAACCAGGAACGTATTTGGTTGAGTCATTGCAGATTGTGGTCACATGGTATTTATTATTGCTTCTTGGGGTGTGGGAGTTGTCGACAAGGTTGGTTTTTATGACCCTTTCCTTGGTCCCCTTGGTGGGGGCAAACAGCAGCAGCCAGAGCAGTGGCACCACGGCTGGCTCTGATGTTCAGAAGGGAGGGTCAAAGCGCAGAAGAGCAATAGTAATAGGGGACTCTATAGTCAGGGGCACAGATAGGCGCTTCTGTGGGCGTGAAAGAGACTCCAGGATGGTATGTTGCCTCCCTGGTGCCAGGGTCCAGGGTGTCTCCGAACGGGTAGAGGGCATCCTGAAGGGGGAGGGCAAACAGGCAGAGGTCGTTGTACATATTGGTACTAACGACATAGGCAGGAAGGGGCATGAGGTCCTGCAGCAGGAGTTCAGGGAGCTAGGCAGAAAGTTAAAAGACAGGACATCTAGGGTTGTAATCTCAGGATTACTCCCTGTGCCACGTGCCAGTGAGGCTAGAAATAGGAAGATAGAGCAGCTAAACACGTGGCTAAACAGCTGGTGTAGGAGGGAGGGTTTCCGTTATCTGGACCACTGGGAGCTCTTCCGGGACAGGTGTGAACTATATAAGAATGACGGGTTGCATCTAAACCGGAGAGGCATAAGTATCCTGGCCGCGAGGTTTGCTAGTGTCACACGGGAGGGTTTAAACTAGTATGGCAGGGGGGTGGGCACGGGAGCAATAGGTCAGAAGGTGAGAGCATTGAGGGAGAACTAGGGAATAGGGACAGTGTGGCTCTGAGGCAGAGAAGACAGGGAGAAGTTGCTGAACACAGCGGGTCTGGTGGCCTGAAGTGCATATCTTTTAATGCAAGAAGTATTATGGGTAAGGCAGATGAACTTAGAGCTTGGATTAGTACTTGGAACTATGATGTTGTTGCCATTACAGAGACCTGGTTGAGGGAAGGGCAGGATTGGCAGCTAAACGTTCCAGGATTTAGATGTTTCAGGTGGGATAGAGGGGGATGTAAAAGGGGTGGCGGAGTTGCGCTATTGGTTAGGGAGAATATCACAGCTGTACTGCGGGAGGACACCTCAGAGGGCAGTGAGGCTATATGGGTAGAGATCAGGAATAAGAAGGGTGCAGTCACAATGTTGGGGGTTTACTACAGGCCTCCCAACAGCCAGCGGGAGATAGAGGAGCAGATAGGTAGACAGATTTTGGAAAAGAGTAAAAACAACAGGGTTGTGGTGATGGGAGACTTCAACTTCCCCAATATTGACTGGGACTCACTTAGTGCCAGGGGCTTAGACGGGGCGGAGTTTGTAAGGAGCATCCAGGAGGGCTTCTTAAAACAATATGTGGACAGTCCAACTAGGGAAGGGGCGGTACTGGACCTAGTATTGGGGAATGAGCCCGGCCAGGTGGTAGATGTTTCAGTAGGGGAGCATTTCGGGAACAGTGACCACAATTCAGTAAGTTTTAAAGTGCTGGTGGACAAGGATAAGAGTGGTCCTAGGATGAATGTGCTAAATTGGGGGAAGGCTAATTATAACAATATTAGGCGGGAACTGAAGAACCTAGATTGGGGGCGGATGTTTGAGGGCAAATCAACATCTGACATGTGGGAGGCTTTCAATTTCAGTTGAAAGGAATTCAGGACCGGCATGTTCCTGTGAGGAAGAAGGATAAATACGGCAATTTTCGGGAACCTTGGATAACGAGAGACATTGTAGGCCTCGTCAAAAAGAAAAAGGAGGCATTTGTCAGGGCTAAAAGGCTGGGAACAGACGAAGCCTGTGTGGAATATAAGGAAAGTAGGAAGGAACTTAAGCAAGGAGTCAGGAGGGCTAGAAGGGGTCACGAAAAGTCATTGGCAAATAGGGTTAAGGAAAATCCCAAGGCTTTTTACACGTACATAAAAAGCAAGAGGGTAGCCAGGGGAAGGGTTGGCCCACTGAAGGATAGGCAAGGGAATCTATGTGTGGAGCCAGAGGAAATGGGCGATGTACGAAATGAATACTTTGCATCAGTATTCACCAAAGAGAAGAAATTGGTAGATGTTGAGTCTGGAGAAGGTTGTGTAGATAGCCTGGGTCACATTGAGATCCAAAAAGACGAGGTGTTGGGTGTCTTAAAAAATACTAAGGGAGATAAATCTCCAGGGCCTGATGGAATCTACCCCAGAATACTGAAGGAGGCTGGAGAGGAAATTGCTGAGGCCTTGACAGAAATCTTTGGATCCTCACTGTCTTCAGGTGATGTCCCGGAGGACTGGAGAATAGCCAATGTTGTTCCTTTGTTTAAGAAGGGTAGCAAGGATAATCCCGGGAACTACAGGCCGGTGAGCCTTACTTCAGTGGTATGGAAATTACTGGAGAGAATTCTTCGAGACAGGATCTACTCCCATTTGGAAGCAAATGGACGTATTAGTGAGAGGCAGCATGGTTTTGTGAAGGGGAGGTCGTGTCTCACTAACTTGATAGAGTTTTTCGAGGAGGTCACTAAGATGATTGATGCAGGTAGGGCAGTGGATGTTGTCTATATGGACTTCAGTAAGGCCTTTGACAAGGTCCCTCATGGTAGACTAGTACAAAAAGTGAAGTCACACAGGATCAGGGGTGAGCTGGCAAGGTGGATACAGAACTGGCTAGGTCATAGAAGGCAGAGAGTAGCAATGGAAGGATGCTTTTCTAATTGGAGGGCTGTGACCAGTGGTGTTCCGCAGGGATCAGTGCTGGGACCTTTGCTCTTTGTAGTATATATAAATGAGGAAAATGTAACTGGTCTGATTAGTAAGTTTGCAGACGACACAAAGGTTGGTGGAATTGCGGATAGCGATGAGGACTGTCAGAGGATGCAGCAGGATTTAGATTGTTTGGAGACTTGGGCGGAGAGATGGCAGATGGAGTTTAATCCGGACAAATGTGAGGTAATGCATTTTGGAAGGTCTAATGCAGGTAGGGAATATACAGTGAATGGTAGAACCCTCAAGAGTATTGAAAGTCAAAGAGATCTAGGAGTACATGTCCACAGGTCACTGAAAGGGGCAACACAGTTGGAGAAGGTAGTCAAGAAGGCATACGGCATGCTTGCCTTCATTGGCCAGGGCATTGAGTATAAGAATTGGCAAGTCATGTTGCAGCTGTATAGAACCTTAGTTAGGCCACACTTGGAGTATAGTGTTCAATTCTGGTCGCCACACTACCAGAAGGATGTGGAGGCTTTAGAGAGGGTGCAGAAGAGATTTACCAGAATGTTGCCTGGTATGGAGGGCATTAGCTATGAGGAGCGGTTGAATAAACTCGGTTTGTTCTCACTGGAACGAAGGAGGTTGAGGGGCGACCTGGTAGAGGTATACAAAATTATGAGGGGCATAGACAGAGTGGATAGTCAGAGGCTTTTCCCCGGGGCAGAGGAGTCAATTACTAGGGGGCATAGGTTTAAGGTGAGAGGGGCAAGGTTTAGAGTAGATGTACGAGGCAAGTTTTTTACGCAGAGGGTAGTGGGTGCCTGGAACTCGTTACCGGAGGAGGTGGTGGAAGCAGGGACGATAGTGACATTTAAGGGGCATCTTGACAAATACATGAATAGGATGGGAATAGAGGGATACGGACCCAGGAAGTGTAGAAGATTGTAGTTTAGTTGGGCAGCATGGTCGGCACGGGCTTGTAGGGCCGAAGGGCCTGTTCCCGGGCTGTACATTTCTTTGTTCTTTTGTTCTTTGTTCGAAGATGGCGATGAGCCCTGTTTGTAAACGCTGCGTTCCATGTGGTGCAGATACACCAACATCGTTAAGTTGTCCGTTCCAGGATTTCAAGCCAGCGGCAGTGGGAAAATGGAGATTGAGTTTTTGGAGAGGAACGTGGATTGTTCCCACTTCCCGGACCTGCGAGGTTAATCTGCCTGTTGTAGCCTCATTGACAGCGAGGTGTGATTGGATAACTCAGTGAAGATTCCAGCAGCAGTTTAAATTTGTCTTGGACAGGAGCACCAATGTGTGAGCGTACACCAGCCACCTATTGGGCCAGCTGAGATCCAATCAGACAGCACAGGCTGGAGGGTAAAGCAGGGCCTGAAACCCATCCTGGGCAGCAGCTCCATTTTCATTCCCATTGACTCTGGTGGAATGGATTGGAGTGTAAATCAGGCCCTGATCTACGATCACCCAATCTGTCGTACTGCCCAAAACAACCCCCTCCCCATGGCTCTATCCTGGTCTCCATGACACTGGCCCACATCACAGGACAACTCACTAACTGGGACCGGGCTGGATTTCAGAGACACATTGAGACAGTTTGAATATTGAAGAGATGCAACTGAATGCCCCATAACAGGAAGCATCTGCTCCCTGTCTACTTTATCCACACCTTTTATCATCTTGTCTCCATCTTATACACTGGGAGCTGCCTGTTACACTGAGAATAGGGAGTGGGATTTGTTGTGTGTGTTTGAAAAGTCAGATAGAGAACAAGCCCCTCCTGACCCTTCACCAAAGTTCTATCTGTATCGCTGGGAAATTTATCAGCCTTACAGGTGTCAGGCATTTGGATATTTTGTGTTTTCCTGTCATGCTGGAAGGCCTTTCTTTGCTTCTTTATAACGTGTTTTACACAGAGGGTAGTGGGTGCCTGGAACTCGCTGCCGGAGGAGGCGGTGGAAGCAGGGACGATGGTGACGTTTAAGGGGCATCTTGACAAATACATGAAAAGGATGGGAATGTCGGGATACGGACCCCGGAAGTGCGGAGGATTTCAGTTTAGACGGGCAGCATGGTCGGTGCAGGCTTGGAGGGCCGAAGGGCCTGTTCCTGTGCTGTACATTTCTTTGTTCTTTGATTGGATTAGTTGAGATGGTGGACACACACAGGAGAGAGAAAACACTGAGAAACGTCGCCAGGAATTTAGACAGACTTTGGGGAAGTACTTTAAAAAGTTGATACACTTCTGCCCGAAAATCTACAAGAAATTGGGACCAATTGTCTACTGGTGGGAGGACCTCTGCGATTAGGATTCATCCAAATTCACCCATGGGTGCGCCTGCTGTCCCACCTGGCGGGAATCGGCATCCTGCTTCTGGCTGTGTCCCTAACTGTGCTCCCACTGAAATTCTCCCGATGGAAGAAAGGATTAATGGGACCCCTGGACCCAGAAAAAGCAGTCTGCCACCACGAGAGGATCCACGATGTCCACACTACCCCGTTTCCGTCTGGGTTTATATAGAACGGTCACAGTGTGCGGCTGCAGGCGTTTTGCTGCCCTCGACACAGAGCGCAGAGTATTGAAGTTGTTCAACGTGGAATCACGGAGAGGTCCGTGTGGGATGAAATGAGGAACTGCAGTGGCCAGGAGCGGTACTGCAGTGGCCAGGAGCGGTACTGCAGTGGCCAGGAGCGGTACTGCAGTGGCCAGGAGCGGTACTGCAATGGCCAGGAGCGGTACTGCAGTGGCCAGGAGCGGTACTGCAGTGGCCAGGAGCGGTACTGCAATGGCCAGGAGCGGTACTGCAGTGGCCAGGAGCGGTACTGCAGTGGCCAGGAGCGGTACTGCAGTGGCCAGGAACGGTACTGCAGTGGCCAGGAGCGGTACTGCAGTGGCCAGGAGTGGTACTGCAGTGGCCAGGAGCGGTACTGCAATGGCCAGGAGCGGTACTGCAGTGGCCAGGAGCGGTACTGCAGTGGCCAGGAGCGGTACTGCAGTGGCCAGGAGCGGGACTGCAGTGGCCAGGAACGGTACTGCAGTGGCCAGGAACGGTACTGCAGTGGCCAGGAGCGGTACTGCAGTGGCCAGGAGTGGTACTGCAGTGGCCAGGAGTGGTACTGCAGTGGCCAGGAGCGGTACTGCAGTGGCCAGGGGCGGTACTGCAGTGGCCAGGAGCGGTACTGCAGTGGCCAGGAGCGGTACTGCAGTGACCAGGAGCGGTACTGCAGTGGCCAGGAGCGGTACTGCAGTGGCCAGGAGCGGTACTGCAGTGGCCAGGAGTGGTACTGCAGTGGCCAGGAGCGGTACTGCAGTGGCCAGGAGTGGTACTGCAGTGGCCAGGAGCGGTACTGCAGTGGCCAGGAGTGGTACTGCAGTGGCCAGGAGCGGTACTGCAGTGGCCAGGAGTGGTACTGCAGTGGCCAGGAGCGGTACTGCAGTGGCCAGGAACGGTACCGCAGTGGCCAGGAGTGGTACTGCAGTGGCCAGGAGCGGTACTGCAGTGGCCAGGAGCGGTACTGCAGTGGCCAGGAGCGGTACTGCAGTGGCCAGGGACCCGGGTTAACACTGCTGCCTCACAGAGCCAGGGACCCGGGTTAACACTGCTGCCCCACAGAACCAGGGACCCGGGTTAACACTGCTGTCTCACAGTGCCAGGGACCCGGGTTAACACTGCTGCCTCACAGTGCCAGGGACCCGGGTTAACACTGCTGTCTCACAGTGCCAGGGACCCGGGTTAACACTGCTGCCTCACAGTGCCAGGGACCCGGGTTAACACTGCTGTCTCACAGTGCCAGGGACCCGGGTTAACCTGCTGCCTCACAGAGCCAGGGACCCGGGTTAACACTGCTGTCTCACAGTGCCAGGGACCCGGGTTAACACTGCTGTCTCACAGTGCCAGGGGCCCGGGTGAACACTGCTGTCTCACAGTGCCAGGGACCTGGGTTAACACTGCTGTCTCACAGTGTCAGGGACCCGGGTTTACACTGCTGTCTCACAGTGCCAGAGACCTAGGTTAACACTGCTGTCTCACAGTGCCAGGGACCCGGGTTAACACTGCTGCCTCACAGTGCCAGGGGCCCGGGTTAACACTGCTGTCTCACAGTGCCAGGGACCCGGGTTAACACTGCTGTCTCACAGTGCCAGGGACCCAGGTTAACACTGCTGTCTCACAGTGCCAGGGACCCGGGTTAACACTGCTGTCTCACAGTGCCAGGGACCCGGGTTAACACTGCTGTCCCACAGTGCCAGGGACCCGGGTTAACACTGCTGTCTCACATTGCCAGGGAGCTGGGTTAACACTGCTGTCTCACAGCGCCAGGGACTCGGGTTAACACTGCTGTCTCACTGTGCCAGGGAGCCGGGTTAACACTGCTGTCTCACAGTGCCAGGGACCCGGGTTAACACTGCTGTCTCACAGTGCCAGGGACCCGGGTTAACACTGCTGTCTCACAGTGCCAGGGAACCGGGTTAACACTGCTGTCTCACAGTGCCAGGGACCCGGTTTAACACTGCTGCCTCACAGTGCCAGGGACCCGGGTTAACACTGCTGTCACACAGTGCCAGGGAGCTGGGTTAACACTGCTGTCTCACAGCGCCAGGGACCCGGGTTAACACTGCTGTCTCACAGTGCCAGTGAACCGGGTTAACACTGCTGTCTCACAGCGCCAGGGACCCGGGTTAACACTGCTGTCTCACAGTGCCAGGGATTCGGGTTAACACTGCTGTCTCACAGTGCCAGTGAACCGGGTTAACACTGCTGTCTCACAGCGCCAGGGACCCGGGTTAATACTGCTGTCTCACAGTGCCAGGGACCCGGGTTAACACTGCTGTCTCACAGTGCCAGTGAACCGGGTTAACACTGCTGTCTCACAGCGCCAGGGACCCGGGTTAACACTGCTGTCTCACAGTGCCAGGGACCCGGGTTAACACTGCTGTCTCACAGTGCCAGTGAACCGGGTTAACACCGCTGTCTCACAGCGCCAGGGACCCGGGTTAATACTGCTGTCTCACAGTGCCAGGGTCCCGGGTTAACACTGCTGTCTCACAGTGCCAGCGAACCGGGTTAACACTGCTGTCTCACAGTGCCAGGGACCCGGGTTAACACTGCTGCCTCACAGTGCCAGGGACCCGGGTTAGCACTGCTGTCACACAGTGCCAGGGAGCTGGGTTAACACTGCTGTCTCACAGTGCCAGGGAACCGGGTTAACACTGCTGTCTCATAGTGCCAGGGAACCGGGTTAACACTGCTGCCTCACAGCGCCAGGGACCCGGGTTAACACTGCTGTCTCACAGTGCCAGTGACCCGGGTTAACACTGCTGTCTCACAGTGCCAGGGACCCGGGATAACACTGCTGCCTCACAGTGCCAGGGACCCGGGTTAACACTGCTGTCACACAGTGCCAGGGAGCTGGGTTAACACTGCTGTCTCACAGTGCCAGGGACCCGTGTTAAAACTGCTGTCTCACAGTGCCAGGGAACCGGGTTAACACTGCTGTCTCACAGTGCCAGGGACCCGGGTTAACACTGCTGTCTCACAGTGCCAGGGATCCGAGTAAACACTGCTGTCTCACAGTGCCAGGGACCCGGGTTATCACTGCTGTCTCACAGTGCCAGGGACCCGGGATAACACTGCTGCCTCACAGTGCCAGGGATTCGTGTTAACACTGCTGTCACACAGTGCCAGGGACTCAGGTTAACACTGCTGCCACACACTGCCAGGGACCCGGGTTAACACTGCTGTCTCACAGTGCCAGGGACCCGGGTTAACACTGCTGTCTCACAGTGCCAGGGACTCGGGTTAACACTGCTGTCTCACAGTGTCAGGGACCCGGGTTAACACTGCTGCCACACAGTGCCAAGGACCCGGGTTAACACTGCTGTCTCACAATGCCTGGGATCCGGGTTAACACTGCTGTCTCACAGTGCCAGGGGACCCGGGTTAACACTGCTGCCTCACTGTGCCAGGGGACCCGGGTTAACACTGCTGTCTCACAATGCCAGAGACCTGGGTTTACACTGCTGTCTCACAGTGCCAGGGACCCGGGTTAACACTGCTGTCTCACAGTGCCAGGGACCCGGGTTAACACTGCTGTCTCACAGTGCTAGGGACCCGGGTTAACACTGCTGTCTCACAGAGCCAGGGAACCGGGTTAACACTGCTGTCTCACAGTGCCAGGGACCCGGGTTAACACTGCTGTCTCACAGTGCCAGGGGACCCGGGTTAACACTGCTGTCTCCCAGAGCTAGGGACCCGGGTTAACACTGCTGTCTCACAGTGCCAGGGACCCGGGTTAACACTGCTGTCTCACAGTGCCAGGGACCCGGGTTAACACTGCTGTCTCACAGTGCCAGGGACCCGGGTTAACACTGCTGTCTCACAGTGCCAGGGACCCGGGTTAACACTGCTGTCCCACAGTGCCAGGGACCCGGGTTAACACTGCTGTCTCACATTGCCAGGGAGCTGGGTTAACACTGCTGTCTCACAGTGCCAGGGACTCGGGTTAACACTGCTGTCTCACAGTGCCAGGGACCCGGGTTAACACTGCTGTCTCACAGTGCCAGGGGCCCGGGTGAACACTGCTGTCTCACAGTGCCAGGGACCTGGGTTAACACTGCTGTCTCACAGTGCCAGAGACCTGGGTTAACACTGCTGTCTCACAGTGCCAGGGACCCGGGTTAACACTGCTGCCTCACAGTGCCAGGGGCCCGGGTTAACACTGCTGTCTCACAGTGCCAGGGACCTGGGTTAACACTGCTGTCTCACAGTGCCAGGGACCCGGGTTAACACTGCTGTCTCCCAGAGCTAGGGACCCGGGTTAACACTGCTGTCTCACAGTGCCAGGGACCCGGGTTAACACTGCTGTCTCACAGTGCCAGGGACCCGGGTTAACACTGCTGTCTCACAGTGCCAGGGACCCGGGTTAACACTGCTGTCTCACAGTGCCAGGGACCCGGGTTAACACTGCTGTCCCACAGTGCCAGGGACCCGGGTTAACACTGCTGTCTCACATTGCCAGGGAGCTGGGTTAACACTGCTGTCTCACAGCGCCAGGGACTCGGGTTAACACTGCTGTCTCACTGTGCCAGGGAGCCGGGTTAACACTGCTGTCTCACAGTGCCAGGGACCCGGGTTAACACTGCTGTCTCACAGTGCCAGGGACCCGGGTTAACACTGCTGTCTCACAGTGCCAGGGAACCGGGTTAACACTGCTGTCTCACAGTGCCAGGGACCCGGTTTAACACTGCTGCCTCACAGTGCCAGGGACCCGGGTTAACACTGCTGTCACACAGTGCCAGGGAGCTGGGTTAACACTGCTGTCCCACAGTGCCAGGGACCCGGGTTAACACTGCTGTCTCACAGTGCCAGTGAACCGGGTTAGCACTGCTGTCTCACAGCGCCAGGGACCCGGGTTAACACTGCTGTCTCACAGTGCCAGGGATTCGGGTTAACACTGCTGTCTCACAGTGCCAGGGACCCGGTTAACACTGCTGTCTCACAGTGCCAGGGACCCGGGATAACACTGCTGCCTCACAGTGCCAGGGACCCGGGTTAACACTGCTGTCACACAGTGCCAGGGAGCTGGGTTAACACTGCTGTCTCACAGTGCCAGGGTCTCGGGTTAACACTGCTGTCTCACAGTGCCAGGGAACCGGGTTAACACTGCTGTCTCACAGAGCCAGGGACCCGGGTTAACACTGCTGTCCCACAGTGCCAGGGACTCGGGTTAACACTGCTGTCTCACAGTGCCAGGGACCCGGGTTAACACTGCTGTCTCACAGTGCCAGTGAACCGGGTTAACACTGCTGTCTCACAGCGCCAGGGACCCGGGTTAACACTGCTGTCTCACAGTGCCAGGGTCCCGGATTAACACTGCTGTCTCACAGTGCCAGGGAACCGGGTTAACACTGCTGTCTCACAGTGCCAGGGAGCCGGGTTAACACTGCTGCCTCACAGTGCCAGGGACCCGGGTTAGCACTGCTGTCACATAGTGCCAGGGAGCTGGGTTAACACTGCTGTCTCACAGTGCCAGGGAACCGGGTTAACACTGCTGTCTCATAGTGCCAGGGAACCGGGTTAACACTGCTGCCTCACAGCGCCAGTGACCCGGGTTAACACTGCTGTCTCACAGTGCCAGGGACCCGGGTTAACACTGCTGTCTCACAGTGCCAGGGACCCGGGATAACACTGCTGCCTCACAGTGCCAGGGACCCGGGTTAACACTGCTGTCACACAGTGCCAGGGAGCTGGGTTAACACTGCTGTCTCACAGTGCCAGGGACCCGTGTTAAAACTGCTGTCTCACAGTGCCAGGGAACCGGGTTAACACTGCTGTCTCACAGTGCCAGGGACCCGGGTTAACACTGCTGTCTCACAGTGCCAGGGACCCGGGATAACACTGCTGCCTCACAGTGCCAGGGATTCGTGTTAACACTGCTGTCACACAGTGCCAGGGACTCAGGTTAACACTGCTGCCACACACTGCCAGGGACCCGGGTTAACACTGCTGTCTCACAGTGCCAGGGACCCGGGTTAACACTGCTGTCTCACAGTGCCAGGGACTCGGGTTAACACTGCTGTCTCACAGTGTCAGGGACCCGGGTTAACACTGCTGCCACACAGTGCCAAGGACCCGGGTTAACACTGCTGTCTCACAATGCCTGGGATCCGGGTTAACACTGCTGTCTCACAGTGCCAGGGGACCCGGGTTAACACTGCTGCCTCACTGTGCCAGGGGACCCGGGTTAACACTGCTGTCTCACAATGCCAGAGACCTGGGTTTACACTGCTGTCTCACAGTGCCAGGGACCCGGGTTAACACTGCTGTCTCACAGTGCCAGGGATCCGGGTTAACACTGCTGTCTCACAGTGCTAGGGACCCGGGTTAACACTGCTGTCTCACAGAGCCAGGGAACCGGGTTAACACTGCTGTCTCACAGTGCCAGGGACCCGGGTTAACACTGCTGTCTCACAGTGCCAGGGGACCCGGGTTAACACTGCTGCCTCACAGAGCCAGGGACCCGGGTTAACACTGCTGTCTCACAGAGCCAGGGACCCGGGTTAACACTGCTGTCTCACAGTGCCAGGGACCCGGGTTAACACTGCTGTCTCACAGTGCCAGGGGACCCGTGTTAACACTGCTGTCTCACAGTGCCAGGGACAGGGGTTAACACTGCTGTCTCACAGTGCCAGGGGACCCGTGTTAACACTGCTGTCTCACAGTGTCAGGGACCCGGGTTAACACTACTGTCTCACAGTGCCAGGGGACCCATGTTAACACTGCTGTCTCACAGTGCCAGGGACCCGGGATAACACTGCTGCCTCACAGTGCCAGGGAGCCGGGTTAACACTGCTGTCTCACAGTGCCAGGGACCCGGGTTAACACTGCTGCCTCACAGTGCCAGGGAGCCGGGTTAACACTGCTGCCTCACAGTGCCAGGGACCCGGGTTAACACTGCTGCCTCACAGTGCCATGGAGCCGGGTTAACACTGCTGCCTCACAGTGGCAGGGAGCCGGGTTAACACTGCTGCCTCACAGTGCGACGGAGCCGGGTTAACACTGCTGTCTCACAGAGCCAGGAACCCGGGTTAACACTGCTGTCTCACAGTCCCAGAAACCCGGGTTAACACTGCTGTCTCACAGTGCCAGAGACCCGGGTTAACACTGCTGTCTCACAGAGCCAGGTACCCGGTTCATTTCCAGCCTCGGGTGACTGTGTGGAGTCTGCACCTTCTCCCCGTGTCTCCGTGGGTTTCCTCCGGGTGCTCCGGTTTCCTCCCACTGTCCAGATGTGCAGGCTTGGTGGATTGGTCATGTTAATTGCCCCTTAGTGTCCAAAGGTTAGCTGTGGTTATGGGGATATGGTGGGGAGTGGGCCTAGGTAGGGTCGGTGCAGATTCAATGGGCCGAATAGCCTCTTTCTGCACTATAGGGATTCTCTGTGTGGTCATTGCTCCGATTAAAGGCAGCCCATTGCCAGGTATTTCTTGTGGAGTAAATTAAACAATGTCTTCTCACCTTTATGTGTCTTGTTTTACAATAGGCTGGGAACGGATTCTCTCGGCTAAATACAGAGGATGCTGCATCACAACAGGTGCTGGCATCAAATCATTAGAGGAGGAGGGGGCGCAGTGGCCTTGTCGCTGGACAAGTAATCCAGGGGAATGCTCTGGGATCCCCGGATCGAATCCCACTCTGGCAGGTGGTGAAATTTTAATTCAATAAAGAGAATCTGGAATTTAAAGTCGATTGATTGATAAAATCCCCCCTGGTTCACTAATGTCCTTTCGGGAAGGAAATCTGCCGCCCTTACCCGGTCTGGCCTACACGTGACTCCAGACCCACAGCAATGCAGTTTCCTCTGAGAACATAGAACATTACAGCGCAGTACAGGCCCTTCGGCCCTCGATGTAGCACCGACCTGTGAAACCACTCTAAAGCCCATCTACACTATTGCATTATCGTCCATATTTTTATCCAATGACAATTTGAATGCCCTTAGTGTTGGCTAGTCCACTACACACCGGACGCCTTCTTAACAACCCTGTCAACCTGGGTGGCAACTTTCAGGGATCTATGTCCATGGACACCGAGATCTCTCTGCTCATCCACACTGCCAAGAATCTTACCATTAGCCCAGTACTCTGTCTTCCTGTTATTCCTCCCAAAATGAATCACCTCCCACTTTTCTGCATTAAACTCCATTTGCCACCTCTCAGCCCAGGGCTGCAGCTTATCTATGTCCCTCTGTAACTTGTAACATCCTTCCGCACTGTCCACTGGCTTGTCTTAGCAAACCACTCAGTTCCAGGGCAATTAGGGTCGGGCAACAAATGCCGGCCCCGCCCAGCAACACCCACATCCCAAGAATGAATAAAAAAAGATTGGAGCTGGAGTAGATCAATCAGCCCCTCCAACCTGCTCCATCGTTTCATTAGATCATGTCTGATCAAACTGTGGCCTTAACTCCACTTTGCTGCCTGTCCCCATAACCCTCGACTTCCTTTCCCACCAGAAACCTGTCTAACTCAGGCAGGGGGGTGAATGCTGAGTGTGTGAACTGGAATCAATAGTGAAATATCTGCCCCGTGCGGTTCACATTTCCTGTCTAACTCAGGCAGGGGGGTCAATGCTGAGTGTGTGAACTGGAATCAATAGTGAAATATCTGCCCCGGGCGGTTCACATTTCCTGTCTAACTCAGGCAGGGGGGTCAATGCTGAGTGTGTGAACTGGAATCAATAGTGAAATATCTGCCCCTGGCGGTTCACATTTCCTGTCTAACTCAGGCAGGGGGGTCAATGCTGAGTGTGTGAACTGGAATCAATAGTGAAATATCTGCCCCGGGCGGTTCACATTTCCTGTCTAACTCAGGCAGGGGGGTCAATGCTGAGTGTGTGAACTGGAATCAATAGTGAAATATCTGCCCCGGGAGGTTCACATTTCCTGTCTAACTCAGGCAGGGGGGTCAATGCTGAGTGTGTGAACTGGAATCAATAGTGAAATATCTGCCCCGGGCGGTTCACATTTCCTGTCTAACTCAGGCAGGGGGGTCAATGCTGAGTGTGTGAACTGGAATCAATAGTGAAATATCTGCCCCGGGCGGTTCACATTTCCTGTCTAACTCAGGCAGGGGGATCAGTGCTGAGTGTGTGAACTGGAATCAATAGTGAAATATCTGCCCCGGGCGGTTCACATTTCCTGTCTAACTCAGGCAGGGGGGTCAATGCTGAGTGTGTGAACTGGAATCAATAGTGAAATATCTGCCCCGGGCGGTTCACATTTCCTGTCTAACTCAGGCAGGGGGGTCAATGCTGAGTGTGTGAACTGGAATCACTAGTGAAATATCTGCCCCGGGCGGTTCACATTTCCTGTCTAACTCAGGCGGGGGGGTCAATGCTGAGTGTGTGAACTGGAATCGATAGTGAAATATCTGCCCCGGGCGGTTCACATTTCCTGTCTAACTCAGGCAGGGGGATCAATGCTGACTGTGTGAACTGGAATCAATAGTGAAATATCTGCCCCGGGCGGTTCACATTTCCTGTCTAACTCAGGCAGGGGGATCAATGCTGAGTGTGTGAACTGGAATCAATAGTGAAATATCTGCCCCGGGCGGTTCACATTTCCTGTCTAACTCAGGCAGGGGGTCAATGCTGAGTGTGTGAACTGGAATCAATAGTGAAATATCTGCCCCGGGCGGTTCACATTTCCTGTCTAACTCAGGCAGGGGGATCAGTGCTGAGTGTGTGAACTGGAATCAATAGTGAAATATCTGCCCCGGGCGGTTCACATTTCCTGTCTAACTCAGGCAGGGGGGTCAATGCTGAGTGTGTGAACTGGAATCAATAGTGAAATATCTGCCCCGAGCGGTTCACATTTCCTGTCTAACTCAGGCAGGGGGGTCAATGCTGAGTGTGTGAACTGGAATCAATAGTGAAATATCTGCCCCGGGCGGTTCACATTTCCTGTCTAACTCAGGCAGAGGGGTCAATGCTGAGTGTGTGAACTGGAATCAATAGTGAAATATCTGCCCCACGCGGTTCACATTTCCTGTCTAACTCAGGCAGGGGAGTCAATGCTGAGTGTGTGAACTGGAATCAATAGTGAAATATCTGCCCCGGGCGGTTCACATTTCCTGTCTAACTCAGGCAGGGGGGGTCAATGCTGAGTGTGTGAATTGGAATCAATAGTGAAATATCTGCCCCGGGCGGTTCACATTTCCTGTCTAACTCAGGCAGGGGGGTCAATGCTGAGTGTGTGAACTGGAATCAATAGTGAAATATCTGCCCCGGGCGGTTCACATTTCCTGTCTAACTCAGGCAGGGGGATCGATGCTGAGGGTGTGAACTGGAATCAATAGTGAAATATCTACCCCGGGCGGTTCACATTTCCTGTCTAACTCAGGCAGGGGGGTCGATGCTGAGTGTGTGAACTGGAATCAATAGTGAAATATCTGCCCCGGGCGGTTCACATTTCCTGTCTAACTCAGGCAGGGGGATCAATGCTGAGTGTGTGAACTGGAATCAATAGTGAAATATCTGCCCCGGGCGGTTCACATTTCCTGTCTAACTCAGGCAGGGGGGTCAATGCTGAGTGTGTGAACTGGAATCAATAGTGAAATATCTGTCCCGGGCGGTTCACATTTCCTGTCTAACTCAGGCAGGGGGGTCAATGCTGAGTGTGTGAACTGGAATCAATAGTGAAATATCTGCCCCGGGCGGTTCACATTTCCTGTCTAACCCAGGCAGTGGGGTCAATGCTGAGTGTGTGAACTGGAATCAATTGTGAAATATCTGCCCCGGGCGGTTCACATTTCCTGTCTATCTCAGGCAGGGGGGATCAATGCTGAGTGTGTGAACTGGAATCAATAGTGAAATATCTGCCCCGGGCGGTTCACATTTCCTGTCTAACTCAGGCAGGGGGATCAATGCTGAGTGTGTGAACTGGAATCAATAGTGAAATATCTGCCCCGGGCGGTTCACATTTCCTGTCTAACTCAGGCAGGGGGGTCAATGCTGAGTGTGTGAACTGGAATCACTAGTGAAATATCTGTCCCGGGCGGTTCACATTTCCTGTCTAACTCAGGCAGGGGGATCAATGCTGAGTGTGTGAACTGGAATCAATAGTGAAATATCTGCCCCGGGCGGTTCACATTTCCTGTCTAACTCAGGCAGGGGGGTCAATGCTGAGTGTGTGAACTGGAATCAATAGTGAAATATCTGCCCCGGGCAGTTCACATTTCCTGTCTAACTCAGGCAGGGGGGTCAATGCTGAGTGTGTGAACTGGAATCAATAGTGAAATATCTGCCCCGGGCGCTTCACATTTCCTGTCTAACTCAGGCAGGGGGATCAATGCTGAGTGTGTGAACTGGAATCAATAGTGAAATATCTGCCCCGGGCGGTTCACATTTCCTGTCTAACTCAGGCAGGGGGGTCAATGCTGAGTGTGTGAACTGGAATCAATAGTGAAATATCTGTCCCGGGCGGTTCACATTTCCTGTCTAACTCAGGCAGGGGGGTCAATGCTGAGTGTGTGAACTGGAATCAATAGTGAAATATCTGCCCCGGGCGGTTCACATTTCCTGTCTAACTCAGGCAGTGGGGTCAATGCTGAGTGTGTGAACTGGAATCAATAGTGAAATATCTGCCCCGGGCGGTTCACATTTCCTGTCTATCTCAGGCAGGGGGGATCAATGCTGAGTGTGTGAACTGGAATCAATAGTGAAATATCTGCCCCGGGCGGTTCACATTTCCTGTCTAACTCAGGCAGGGGGATCAATGCTGAGTGTGTGAACTGGAATCAATAGTGAAATATCTGCCCCGGGCAGTTCACATTTCCTGTCTAACTCAGGCAGGTGGGTCAATGCTGAATGTGTGAACTGGAATCAATAGTGAAATATCTGCCCCGGGCGGTTCACATTTCCTGTCTAACTCAGGCAGGGGGGTCAATGCTGAGTGTGTGAACTGGAATCACTAGTGAAATATCTGCCCCGGGCGGTTCACATTTCCTGTCTAACTCAGGCAGGGGGGTCAATGCTGAGTGTGTGAACTGGAATCAATAGTGAAATATCTGTCCCGGGCGGTTCACATTTCCTGTCTAACTCAGGCAGGGGGATCAATGCTGAGTGTGTGAACTGGAATCAATAGTGAAATATCTGCCCCGGGCGGTTCACATTTCCTGTCTATCTCAGGCAGGGGGGATCAATGCTGAGTGTGTGAACTGGAATCAATAGTGAAATATCTGCCCCGGGCGGTTCACATTTCCTGTCTATCTCAGGCAGGGGGGATCAATGCTGAGTGTGTGAACTGGAATCAATAGTGAAATATCTGCCCCGGGCGGTTCACATTTCCTGTCTAACTCAGGCAAGGGGGTCAATGCTGAGTGTGTGAACTGGAATCACTAGTGAAATATCTGTCCCGGGCGGTTCACATTTCCTGTCTAACTCAGGCAGGGGGATCAATGCTGAGTGTGTGAACTGGAATCAATAGTGAAATATCTGCCCCGGGCGGTTCACATTTCCTGTCTAACTCAGGCAGGGGGGTCAATGCTGAGTGTGTGAACTGGAATCAATAGTGAAATATCTGCCCCGGGCAGTTCACATTTCCTGTCTAACTCAGGCAGGGGGGTCAATGCTGAGTGTGTGAACTGGAATCAATAGTGAAATATCTGCCCCGGGCGGTTCACATTTCCTGTCTAACTCAGGCAGGGGGATGAATGCTGAGTGTGTGAACTGGAATCACTAGTGAAATATCTGCCCCGGGCGGTTCACATTTCCAGTCTAACTCAGGCAGGGGGGTCAATGCTGAGTGTGTGAACTGGAATCAATAGTGAAATATCTGCCCCGGGCGGTTCACATTTCCTGTCTAACTCAGGCAGGGGGGTCAATGCTGAGTGTGTGAACTGGAATCAATAGTGAAATATCTGCCCCGGGCGGTTCACATTTCCTGTCTAACTCAGGCAGGGGGGTCAATGCTGAGTGTGTGAACTGGAATCAATAGTGAAATATCTGTCCCGGGCGGTTCACATTTCCTGTCTAACTCAGGCAGGGGGGTCAATGCTGAGTGTGTGAACTGGAATCAATAGTGAAATATCTGCCCCGGGCGGTTCACATTTCCTGTCTAACTCAGGCAGTGGGGTCAATGCTGAGTGTGTGAACTGGAATCAATAGTGAAATATCTGCCCCGGGCGGTTCACATTTCCTGTCTATCTCAGGCAGGGGGGATCAATGCTGAGTGTGTGAACTGGAATCAATAGTGAAATATCTGCCCCGGGCGGTTCACATTTCCTGTCTAACTCAGGCAGGGGGATCAATGCTGAGTGTGTGAACTGGAATCAATAGTGAAATATCTGCCCCGGGCGGTTCACATTTCCTGTCTAACTCAGGCAGGTGGGTCAATGCTGAATGTGTGAACTGGAATCAATAGTGAAATATCTGCCCCGGGCGGTTCACATTTCCTGTCTAACTCAGGCAGGGGGGTCAATGCTGAGTGTGTGAACTGGAATCACTAGTGAAATATCTGCCCCGGGCGGTTCACATTTCCTGTCTAACTCAGGCAGGGGGGTCAATGCTGAGTGTGTGAACTGGAATCAATAGTGAAATATCTGTCCCGGGCGGTTCACATTTCCTGTCTAACTCAGGCAGGGGGATCAATGCTGAGTGTGTGAACTGGAATCAATAGTGAAATATCTGCCCCGGGCGGTTCACATTTCCTGTCTAACTCAGGCAGGGGGGTCAATGCTGAGTGTGTGAACTGGAATCAATAGTGAAATATCTGCCCCGGGCAGTTCACATTTCCTGTCTAACTCAGGCAGGGGGGTCAATGCTGAGTGTGTGAACTGGAATCAATAGTGAAATATCTGCCCCGGGCGGTTCACATTTCCCAGCAACCGGCATCACAGAGATAATAATATTAATCTATATTATTGTCACGAGTAGGCTTACATTAACACTGCAATGAGGTTACTGTGTAAATCCCCTAGTCACCACATTCCGGCGCCTGTTCGGGTACACAGAGGGAGAATTCAGAATGTCCAATTCACCAACAGCACGTCTTTCGGGACTTGTGGGAGGAAACCGGAGCACCCGGAGGAAACCCACGCAGACACGGGGAGAACGTGCAGACTCCACACAGACAGTGACCCAAGCCGGGAATCGAACCATGGACACTGGAGCACTGAAGCAACAGTGCTAACCACTGTGATACCGTGCCGCAAGTAATTTCTAAATGGTTTCTAAATTCCAGGCTGTGGTCAAAACACCAAAAAATATTTCCATAGTTAATCAGCTGGGGCGTTTCTTCAACGTCTGATGTTCCCGTAGCTAAACTTTATTCAAAATCATCCACTAAAAACTGTATAAAAATCCCTGAGCTCTCTGCTCAAACTGCAGATCGAGCTGAAGGTGCTGAGGGGCATTCAGTGAATTCACCAGTGACCTGTACCGACACCAAGATGCTGAGAATCGTCTTAACCGTGTGTGTCCTCTTCTGGAACCAACTCGCTGCACAGGATGCGGTAGACGAGATGATCGAACTCTGTGAACAAGAGGAATGCCTTAAACCCGAAGTCATCATTAAGGACAAGGTGAGTATAGTTCAGAGTTCGCTGCATTCTGTAATATTTGTACCAGTGGAAATTATTTAATGCCTGTGTTTTTGGGTCGAGTCCCCTTTACTCTCTTTACTGTCAAACATCTGTCTGACTCAGGCAGGGAGGGTTGTCAATGCTGAGTGTGTGAACTGGAATAAACAGTGAAATATCTGCCCCGGGCGGTTCACACATCCCGGGACCCGGCACTCACACAGTTAATGGTTTCTAAATTCAAGGCTGGGATCAGGAAAGTATTCTGAGGAGCAGAATCTATCTGTACTTTAGACACGGATTAATCAGGGATAGTCAGCGTGGAAGGTCTTTCTTGACAAATACAGTTGAATTATTTGAGGCGGTGAGCAGGAGTGTTGATGAGGGGAATGCATTTGGAATGGTCGATATGGGCTTTAGCCAGGCTTTTGATAGGGTCCCTCGTGGCAGACTGATCCAGTCAGGGCCCATGGCACCCAAGGTAAAGAGACACATTGGACCCACAATTGGCTGAGAGGCAGGAAGCTGAGGGTGGTCTCTGAAGGCAGAGGGCAGGTTAATATTTTCGCTGGAGCAGAGAAGACTGAGGGGCGATCTGATCGAGGTGGACAAGATTATGAGGGGCATGGACAGGATAATAATAATAATCTTTGTTATTGTCACAGGTAGGTTTTTACACTAACACTGCAATGAGGTTACTGTGGAAATCCCCTCGTCGCCACATTCCGGCGCCTGTTCAGGTCACAGAGGGAGAATTCAGAATGTCCAATTCACCAACAGCACGTCTTTCGGGACTTGTGGGAGGAAACCGGAGCACCCGGAGGAAACCCACGCAGACACGGGGAGAACGTGCAGACTCCGCACAGACAGTGATCCAAGCCGGGAATCGAACCTGGGACCCTGGCGCTGTGTAGCAACAGTGCTAACCACTGTGCTACCGTGACGCCCCACGCTCGACCCCTCCCCAACACTCCCCGCACCCCCCCACCCCCGTCCCCTCCCCGACACCCTCCCAACCCCGAACCCGAAACTCTCCCCAACACTCCCCCCACACCCCCTACCCCTCCCTGACACTCCCCACCCCCCACCTCCGACCCCTCCCCGGCACTCACCACCCCCACCTCCGACCCCTCCCCGACACACCACTCCCCCACCCCGACCCCTCCCCGACACTCCACCCCCACCCCGACCACTCCCCAACACTCCCCACACCCCCTACCCCTCACCCCCGACCCCTCAACAACGCCCCCCCAACCCCCCACCCCCCCACCCAACCCCTTCCCGACACTCCACCCCAGACCCGACCCCTCCCCAACACTCCCCACTCCCCCCACCCCGACCCCTCCCCGACACTCCCCACTCCCCCCACCCCAACCCCTCCCCGACACTCTCCCCACCTCCGACCCCTCCCCAACACTCCCCACTCCCCCCACCCCGACCCCTCCCCGACACTCTCCCGAACTCCGACCCCTCCCCGACACTCCCCACTCCCACCACCCCGACCCCTCCCTGACACTCCCCCCACCCGACCCCTTCCCGACACTCCACCCCAGACCCGACCCCTCCACAACACTCCCCCCACACCCCCTACCCCTCCCTGACACTCCCCACCCCCCACCCCGACCCCTCCCTGACACTCCCCCACAACCCCCACCCCGACTCCTCCCTGACACTCCGCACCCCGACCCCTCCCAGACGTTCCCCACCCCGATCCATCCCCGACACTCCCCACCCCCACCCCGAACCCTCCCCGACACTCCCCCCTCCCCCGACCCCTCCCCGACACACCCCATCCCCGACCCCTCCCCGACACTCCCCACCTCGACCCCACCCCGAAACTCCCCACCCCCTCCCCGTCCCCGACACTCCCCACCCCGACCCCTCCCCGACACTCCCCACCCCCGACCCCTCCCCGACACTCCCCACCCCCACCCCGAACCCTCCCCGACACTCCCCCCTCCCCCGACCCCTCCCCGACATACCCCACCCCCGACCCCTCCCCGACACTCCCCACCTCGACCCCACCCCGAAACTCCCCACCCCCTCCCCGTCCCCGACACTCCCCACCCCGACCCCTCCCCGACACTCCCCACCCCCGACCCCTCCCCGACACTCCCCCCTCCCGACCCCTCCCCGACACTCCCCCCACCCCGACCCCTCCCCGACACTCCCCACCCCCGACCCCTCCCCAACACTCCCCACTCCCACCACCCCGACCCCTCCCCGACACTCCACCCCAGACCCGACCCCTCCACAACACTCCCCCCACACCCCCTACCCCTCCCTGACACTCCCCACCCCCCACCCCGACCCCTCCCTGACACTCCCCCACAACCCCCACCCCGACTCCTCCCTGACACTCCCCACCCCGACCCCTCCCCGACACTCCCCACCCCCGACCCCTCCCTGACACTCCCCCCTCCCGACCCCTCCCCGACACTCCCCACCCGCCTACCCTCGACCCCTCCCCGACACTCCCCACCCCGACCCCTCCCCGACACTCCCCACCCGCCTACCCTCGACCCCTCCCCGACACTCCCCACCCCCGATCCCCCCCCGACACTCCCCATGCCCCCACCCCCGACCCCTCCCCGACACTCACCACCCCCGACCCCTCCCCAACACTCCCCACCCGCCAACCTCGACCCCTCCCCGACACTCACCACCCCGACCCCTCCCCGACACTCCCCACCCGCCTACCCTCGACCCCTCCACAACGCTCCCCACCCCCCATCCCCGACACTCCACACTCCGCCCCACCCCAACCCCTGACCCCCCCGACACCATATCCGACCCCACCCTCCCTACCCTGGGCGGCCTCCTCCCCGGCAAAGGCCCCTCCCACAGCCGCGGCAGTGCCGTCGCGACATCTCTGACGTCCCCCCCACGCCGACCCCTACCTCCTCCTTGGAATCCCGGCCGTGGTCTCCACCATCGTGGCCCTCCCGTGACGTTGCCCCCTTGGCCCCTGGAGCACCCGGAGGAATCCCACACAGACACGGGGAGAAGGTGCAGACTCCACACAGACAGTGACCCAGCGGGGAATCGAACCTGGGACCCTGGAGCTGTGAAGCCATCTGAGCCCATCCGAAGCTCAAACCCACTCCCCTCACACCAGACCCCCACCCTACACCCCAGAAAGCAGCCCCCACACACCGGATTGTGTGTGTGCCCCCCCCCAACCCACAACAACAGGGGTGGTACAACTGCCCAGGGACCCCTGTGATAGGGAGACCCCACAGAGACCCTGTGATAGGGAGACCCCCCCACAGAGACGCCCGTGATAGGGAGACCCCCCCACAGAGACCCCTGTGATAAGGAGACCCACCCCACAGAGACCCCTGTGATAGGGAGACCCACCCCACAGAGACCCCTGTGATAGGGAGACCCCCCCCTCCCCACAGAGACCCCAGTGATAGGGAGACCCCCCACTGAGACCCCTGCGATAGGGAGACCCCCCCATAGAGACCCCAGTGACAGGGAGACCCCCCCACAGAGATCCCTGTGATAGGGAGACCCCCCCCCACAGAGACCCCTGTGATAGGGAGACCCCCTCCCCACAGAGACGTCTGTGATAGTGAGACCCCCACAGAGACCCCGTGATAGGGAGACCCCCGAACAGAGACCCCTGTGATAGGGAGAACCGCACAAAGACCCCCATGATAGGGAGACTTCCCCACAGAGACCCCTGTGATAGGGAGACCCCCCCCACAGAGACGCCCGTGATAGGGAGACCCCCCACAGAGACCCCTGTGATAAGGAGACCCCCCCCACTGAGACACCTGTGATAGGGAGACCCCCCCACAGAGACCCCCGTGATAGGGAGACCCCCCCACAGAGACCCCTGTGATAGGGAGACCCCCCCACAGAGACCCCATGATAAGGAGACCCCCACAGAGACCCCTGTGATAGGAAGACCCCCCCCCCACAGAGACCCCCGTGATAGGGAGAACCCCCCACAGAGACCCCTGTGATAGGGAGACCCCCCCCCACAGAGACCCCGTGATAGGGAGACCCCCACAGAGACCCCTGTGATAGGGAGACCCCCCCCACAGAGACCCCGTGATAGGGAGACCCCCACAGAGACCCCTGTGATAGGGAGACCCCCCCCACAGAGACCCCGTGATAGGGAGACCCCCACAGAGACCCCTGTGATAGGGAGACCCCCCCCACAGAGACCCCGTGATAGGGAGACCCCCACAGAGACCCCTGTGATAGGGAGACACACCCCCCACAGAGACCCCGAGATAGGGAGACCCCCACAGAGACCCCTGTGATAGGGAGACCCCCCACAGAGACCCCTGTGATAGGGAGACCCCCCCCCCCACAGAGACCTCTGTGATAGTGAGACCCCCACAGAGACCCCGTGATAGGGAGACCCCCCACAGAGACCCCTGTGATAGGGAGACCCCCACAAAGACCCCTGTGATAGGGAGACTCCCCCACAGAGACCCCTGTGATAGGGACACCCCCCACACAGAGACCCCTGTGATAGGGAGACCCACCCCACAGAGACCCCTGTGATAGGGAGACCCCCCCCTCCCCACAGAGACCCCAGTGATACGGAGACCCCCCACTGAGACCCCTGCGATAGGGAGACCCCCCCATAGAGACCCCAGTGATAGGGAGACCCCCCCACTGAGACCCCGTGACAGGGAGACCCCCCCACAGAGATCCCTGTGATAGGGAGACCCCCCCCCACAGAGACCCCTGTGATAGGGAGACCCCCCCCCACAGAGACGTCTGTGATAGTGAGACCCCCACAGAGACCCCGTGATAGGGAGACCCCCGAACAGAGACCCCTGTGATAGGGAGAACCGCACAAAGACCCCCATGATAGGGAGACTTCCCCACAGAGACCCCTGTGATAGGGAGACCCCATCCCCACAGAGACCCCGTGATAGGGAGACTTCCCCACAGAGACCCCTGTGATAGGCAGACCCCCCCCACTGAGACCCCTGTGATAGGGATACCCGCACAAAGACCCCTGTGATAGGGAGACTTCCCCACAGAGACCCCTGTGATAAGGAGACCCCCCCCCACAGAGACCCTGTGATACGGAGACCCCCCCACACAGAGACCCCTGTGATAGGGAGACCCCCCCACTGAGACCCCTGTAATAGGGAGACCCCCCCCCCCCCACAGAGGCCCCTGTGATCGGGAGATCCCCCCACAGAGACCCCTGTGATAGGGTGACCGCCCCCCCCCCCAGAGACCCCTGTGATATGGAGACCCCCCCACAGTGACCCCTGTAATAGGGAGACCCCCCCCCCACAGAGGCCCCTGTGATAGGGAGATCCCCCCACTGAGACCCCTGTAATAGGGAGACCCCCCCACAGAGACCCCTGTGATAGGGAGACCCCCCACAGAGACCCCTGTGATAGGGGGACCCCCCCCCCACAGAGATCCCTGTGATACAGAGACCCCCTCCCCCACAGAGACCCCTATGATAGGGAGACCCCCCTCCCACAGTGTCCCCTGTGATAGGGAGACTTCCCCCCACCCACAGAGACCCCTGTGATAGGGAGACCCCTCCACAGAGACCCCTGCGATAGGGAGACCCCCACAGAGACCCCTGTGATAGGGAGATCCCCCCTCACAGAGACCCCTGTGATAGGGAGACCACCCCCACAGAGACCCCTGTGATATGGAGACCCCCACAGAGACCCCTGTGATAGGGAGATCCCCCCCCCACAGAGACCCCTGTGATAGGGAGATCCCCCCCCCACAGAGACCCCTGTGATAGGGAGACCGCCCCCACAGAGACCCCTGTGATAGGGAGACCTCCACACAGAGACCCCTGTGAAAGGGAGACCCCCCACAGAGACCCCTGTGATAGGGAGACCCCCCCACAGAGAACCCTCTGATACAGAGACCCCCCCCACACAGGGGCTCCTGTGATAGGGAGACTTCCCCCCGCCCACAGAGACCCCTGTGATAGGGAGCCCCCCCCATAGAGACCCCTGTGATAGGGAGACCCCTCCACAGAGACCCCTGTGATATGGAGACCCCCACAGAGACCCCTGTGATAAGGGGACCCCCCCCCCACAGAGACCCCTGTGATAGGGAGACCCACCCCACAGAGACCCCTGTGATAGTGAGACCCCCACAGAGACCCCTGTGATAGGGAGATCCCCCCCCACAGAGACCCCTGTGATAGGGAAAGCCCCCCCCACAGAGACCCCTGTGATAGGGAGACCCCCCCACAGAGACCCCTGTGATAGGGAGACCCACCCCACAGAGACCCCTGTGATAGGGAGACCCCCCCACAGAGACCCCTGTGATAGATAGAACCCCCCACAGAGACCCCTGTGATAGGGAGACCCCCACAGAGACCCCTGTGATAGGGAGATCCCCCCCCCACAGAGACCCCTGTGATAGGGAAAGCCCCCCCCACAGAGACCCCTGTGATAGGGAGACCCCCCCACAGAGACCCCTGTGATAGATAGAACCCCCCACAGAGACCCCTGTGATAGGGAGACCCCCCCCACAGAGACCCGTGTGATAGGAAGACCCCCCCATAGCGACCCCTGTGATGGAGAGACCCTCACAGAGACCCCTGTGACATGGAGACCCCCCCACAGAGACCCCTGTGATAGATAGAACCCCCCACAGAGACCCCTGTGATAGGGAGACCCCCACAGAGACCCCTGTGATAGGGAGATCCCCCCCCCACAGAGACCCCTGTGATAGGGAAAGCCCCCCCCCCACAGAGACCCCTGCGATAGGGAGACCCCCCCACAGAGACCCCTGTGATAGATAGAACCCCCCACAGAGACCCCTGTGATAGGGAGACCCCCACAGAGACCCCTGTGATAGGGAGACCCCCACAGAGACCCCTGTGATAGGGAGATCCCCCCCCCACAGAGACCCCTGTGATAGGGAGACCACCCCCACAGAGACCCCTGTGATAGGGAGACCCCCCCCACAGAGACCCCTGTGACAGTGAGACCCTCCCCACAGAGACCCCTGTGACAGTGAGCCCCCCCCCACAGAGACCCCTGTGACAGTGAGACCCCCCCACAGAGACCCCTGTGACAGTGAGCCCCCCCCCCCCCCAGGGTCCCCTGTGACAGTGAGCCCCCCCCCCCGGGTCCCCTGCAATGGGCAGCTCAGGGGGCCGCACGACGTGTGCACCGGGGCCAATGGGCACGGGACTGATCGTCTCCATGTTCACCAACTAGACGGGGGGGGGAATCTGTCCTGGGGCACGGACACCGCATCCCACCCCCAGGCCCCCACATCCCCCGCCTGCCGCTCGGTGATACATACCTGCGGCGCTCCGAGCTGGGGGCCCTGGGTTGGCAGTAACAGCGGGTCGGAGCCATGGGATGGAGGGTGATGACAGCCCGCTCTGCCATGAGCTCCGTGCTCCACATCGTTTGACAATGTCTGCCTCATGCCCACGGTCGCACCTTCCACCTGGGTGAACCCTGCATGCCAGCTGGCCAGTCCACCACACGGTCGGTGGGGTGGGAGGTGGGGGGTGGGGGGGGAGAGTACCGTGGGGAGCCCTCGCCACCCACAACATCCGCCCATTCCCCCCCCCACCGCACCTCCTCTGTGGCCCGCCCAGACCAGCCCACCCCTCACACCCTGACAGAGCACCGAGGCCGGTTGGAACGGTGTGAACTGGTGTTTAATGTGAAAACCCGAGACCCTAACTCGAAACTGTGCCCTGCACCCGTGCCAACTTAACTGGTGTCTAACGTTCTGGCCTTCCAGCCCTAACACTGCGCCTAGGTAGTTCCCCAGACGGTACAGCAGGAGTGGAGGAGGCCCTGCTGTGATTCCCGCCCTGCCACCTGGGTCCCGGTTGGCGGGTGCCTTCTGCGGCGATCGGGCCTGGATGGGCCCGGCTCCTGCCCGTGTGTCCCAGGTGGTGTGGTGCCGGCCTGTTCTGCCTGCTGCCCACTGGAGGCTCCAGGGACAGGAGGGGTGGAGTCTGGGGCTGCGGTGTTCTGATACCTCCCCTGTGGGTGTCTCCGGCACAGCCCCAGCACCTCCTCCTCCCTCGGGGTGCCCGGTGGCCCCCAGGCATCTCCATGGGACTAGGGTGCGGGTAATCCCTGAGACTCCCCCGCCACCTGGCACTGCCAGTCCTGGAGGCACACTCTGGCCTCGACCAGGGTACGCACGCTCGCACCGGATCCAAAACAGGACGTCCATTCCTTGGAGATGATGCAGTGAAGATTCACTGGGTTGATTCCTGGGTCACAGAGTTGTCCAATACTGAAAGGAATCATATTGTCGGGAACTCTCTGGAATTTAGGAGAATGAGAGCGATCTCATTGAAACAGACAAGATAACAAGGTAAATTTAGGATTCCAGGTTCCTCGGGGTGTAGTATAATGGAGTATATTCGGACAGGTCCTGTGAAGGGTTAACCCTGTGATGTCACTAGCAGGAAGTGACATCTACTCGTGATCTGAGAGTCTCGCAGAAAGCAGCACGAAAAGAAGCTCGTGTCGGGGGGGTCCCGGGAATTGTATAGCCAGCTATACGAGTCGGAACCCCCGGATGGGGAGGAGGGCATGAATCAATTCCTGGGGAGTGTAGTTTTTACCTCACCACTATTCTTAGAATTTCCCTCGATACCAGAAAAGGGTCAATATATTCTTTTTTATTAGACAATTTTTTAGATTTTAGATTTTAGATTTTAGAGTACCCAATTCATTTTTTCCAATTAAGGGGCAATTTAGCGTGGCCAATCCACGTAGCTTGCACAGTTTTGGGTTGTGGGGGTGAAACCCACACAGACACGGGGCGAACGTGCAAACTCCACACGGACAGTGACCCAGAGCCGGGATCGAACCCGGGACCTCAGCGCCGTGAGGCAGCAGTGCTAACCACTGTGCCACCGTGCTGCCCGGGTCAATATATTCTAACTGGTGAGCAGGGATTTGAACTCCCTGACTCCTATGCAGACTTAAGCGGGTGCTATTCGGGTCAAACTAATGTTTCAAGTTATCCCCCGGCATAACCTGTATCTTCAGAGAAGAATTTTATTTACTTACCACCTAGGAGCTTACCTACAGGTCCAGCTTGCTAAGTAAAGTACAGTAAACTTTCAAAATGGTAATAATAACCACTCTTTCAGGTTAACAACTTGAGCTTAACTTTACATTCTAGTTAAAAAAGATTAAATTACTTTTTTTAGAAAGGCAAAAAAGGTCTTGTCTTGTGGGGACCAGTTTCAGACTTTAAGTCTTTCTTGACAATCAGTTAATTTTGGATCTTCTGCTAGTTTCTCTGGGTTGCTCGGCCCCCCGATGGTGCTTTCCCGTCACCGAGTAAGGTTCTCTCTCTCTCTGAGTTCTCTCTGAGTTCTGGTAGTTCCTGCTCTGGTCTCTGGGTTTATATTCTCTTTCTCACAGTTATTATGTTTTTATGGCTTTCTCATAAAGTAACCTTTATTTCACTTGGATTATAAAATGTATCTTTGATCTAAACCCTGCGATCTCGCCGGCTCGGTACTCCTCAAGCCCTGTGGTGGTGGCAGCCCTGAGGGTGTGGGGGCAATGGAGGCAGCATATGAGACTGGAGGGGGCATCAGTGTGGTCACCGATCTGTGACAATCCCCGGTTTGTCCCGGGGGGGCTGGATGGGGGCTTTAAGGTATATCAGCAGGCAGGGATTGAGAGGTTTGGGGATCTATTCATCCAGGAGGGATTCCCGACCTTGGAGACATTAGAGCAGGAGTTTGATTTGCCGGGTGGGAACGGGTTTCGGTATCTTCAAGTGCGGGACTTTGTACGGAGGCAGGTCCCAAGCTTTCCTCGCCTCCCCCTGAGGGGACTACAGGATAAAGTGCTGTCAAAAACAGGGATTGGAGTGGGAAGATTTCGGAGATATACAGGGAATTGTTAGGGTGGGAAGGGGCCCCTGTCAGAGAGGTGAAGAGGAAGTGGGAAGAGGAGCTAGGAGGGGAGCTGGGAACTGAACTGTGGGAAAAGCTTTGAAAAGGGTGAATGCATCCTCGTCCTGAGCTAGACTCAGCTTGGTTCAGTTCAAGGTCGTCCACAGGGCCCACATAACGGTAGCCCGGATGAGTAGGTTCTTCGAGGAGGTGGAGGACAGATGTGGGCGGTGTGGGGGTAGCCTGGCCAACCATGTCCATATGTTTTGGGCATGTCCGAAACTGAGGGAATTCTGCCAGGGATTTGCGGATGTTATGTCGAAGTCCGGGAAGGTAGGGTAACTCTGAGTCCAGAATTAACAATATTTGGGGTGTCGGAGGATCCGGGGGCAAAGGGGGGGGGGGAGGGAGGCTGATATTCTGGCCTCCTCCTCCCTGGTGTCCCGGAGACGGATCTTGCTGAGATGGAGGGACTCGGAGCCTCCGAAGTCAGGAGTGTGGGTCAGCGATATGGTAGAGTTTCTCAGTCTGGAGAAAATCAAGTTCGCTCTGAGAGGATCAATACAGGGATTGGCCCGGAGTGGGCAGCCGTTCATCGATTTCTTTGACAAACATTGAACGTCAGCAGTAAGGGGGAAAGGGAAAAGGGGGGGAGGGGAGGAAAACAGAAGGCAGGGGAATGTTAAATAAGGACAGGGAGCTTAGTCTCCGGGTAATTGGGGACAGGGCGGGAGAAGAGGGGGACGTGGTTTATTGTTTGTTCTTTTAGGGGGTATTTTGTGCGTCAACCCGCGCGATTGTTTTAGAAATGTCAATATGTTAAATTGTGAAAATTACAAATGCTTCAATAAAATATTTTCTAAAAAAAAGGCTTGAGGAGTTATTGGGCCTATTCCAGCTCCTATTTCTTATGGTCCAATGACATTGTTTTATTTTCATCTGGATTAGTGCCTGGATACGAGGACCAATTCCTAACCCATTGAAACCTTTCTGTTTCAGTAATGTGGTAAAACAGCCAAAGGGAAACACAATTACTGGACATGATTCAGTGTCGATGGCCTTCCAGAACATTCTCCACATTTGTTTCATTGAAAGCCCAAGGGGAAGGTGTGAGGCCCAATGGGCAGGATAACTCTAAAGTTGAAAGAGTGCATGAGGGGGTCAGGAAAATCAATCTGGAAGTGGTGATGCCAAGACTCCCATCAAAAATTCCAAACCCTTTTACCAGGTCAGTCCATGCAGGACATGAATACTGCTCCCACACCTGGGAACGAGGACAGTCCCCTCAACACTGATGTGTTTTGGTGCGAGTTCAGTTGTGTCACATGGTAATGGATTTTATTTTCTTGTTTTAGAATTATGATGAGTTCGAATTCGGATTTTGCCAATGGGTTCAAACTGAAGTTGATGCCGTGGATATTGAAAGTGCGCTGGCGATCGGTCAGGAGAAACTATTCAGTTATGCACGTTGTGGGAATGTTGCAGGTATGTCAGATGTTCCTTCAAAGTAACAACAGATTATAAAACAGCCATTCACTCTTTAACCTGTCACGTTTGAAACTTTCTGTACAGACTGACACACTGAGCAAAGAATTGTCAATCCCAGAGCGTTCCTCGCTCACATGTGACTAGTGGGTTGAGGCGCTATTTGGGCTACTTACACACATAGAAACAAACCGGGAAAATAGAAGCAGGAGGAGGCCATTCGGCCCCTCGAGCCTGCTCCGCCATTCATTCTGATCATGGCTGATCGTCAAGTTCCCGCCTTCCCCCCATATCCCATGATCCCCTGAGCCCTACTTCTTTGATACCTTCAGGCTTTATGTTTCCAGAATCTGGGAAGGTTCCCCACCTGTGCTGGGAGTGAGATTCCAGCTGTGGTTGCTGAATTTCCCGAGTGTAATAAAGGCTCCTTGTCAGGCATGAACCCGCTCTTGGAGTCGACATGAACCCTTGTGGAAGCTGAGAAACTGCATCTCTCTCAGCTCGGTGGATGCTGCGGGAATGCTGGCTTCTGTCTGAGACTCAGTGACAGGAAATTCTACCTTGTTAAAGAGAAATCCTGTGTAACTAGCTGCATCCAGTTATTTAATGGTTAATGGTGGTTGAGGGTGAATGTTTAATGGTTAATGGTGGTTGAGGGTGAATGTTTAATGGTTAATGGTGGTTGAGGGTGAATGTTTAATGGTTAATGGTGGTTGAGGATGAATAATTAATGGTTAATGGTGGTTGAGGGTGAATGTTTAATGGTTAATGGTGGTTGAAGGTGAATGTTTAATGGTTAATGGTGATTGAGGGTGAATGTTTAATGGTTAATGGTGGTTGAGGGTGAATGTTTAATGGTTAATGGTGGTTGAGGGTGAGTGTTTAATGGTTAATGGTGGTTGAGGGTGAATATTTAATGGTTAATGATGGTTGAGGGTGAATGTTTAATGGTTAATGGTGGTTGTGGGTGAATGTTTAATGGTTAATGGTGGTTGAGGGTGAATGTTTAATGGTTAATGGTGGTTGAGGATGAATGTTTAATGGTTAATGGTGGTTGAGGGTGAATGTTTAATGGTTAATGATGGTTGAGGGTGAATGTTTAATGGTGGTTGAAGGTGAATGTTTAATGGTTAATGGTGGTTGAGGGTGAATGTTTAATGGTTAATGGTGGTTGAGGGTGAATGTTTAATGGTTAATGGTGGTTGAGGGTGAATGTTTAATGGTTAATGGTGGTTGAGGGTGAATGTTTAATGGTTAATGGTGGTTGACGATGTCCAGTTGATGTTATATATGTAAACTTTCAAAACGAGTTTGACAAATTACCATTTTTACAATAAACTGTTAGCAAAATTTCAACTCATGTGATGGAAGGGGACGGCAGCACGGATCCAGAATTGATCCATTGATTGGTTGATTGATATTTATTGTCACATGTTACTCAGTACAGTGAAAAGTAGTTTTCTGCGGCCAGGGGAACAAATGATACATCAACAAATAGTGATTGGTTACAGTGCGGAACAAGGCCAAACAAGAGCAGCATCGGGCGTCGTGAACAGTGTTCTTACAGGGAACAGATCAGTCCGAGGGGGAGTCGTTGAGGAGTCTTGTAGCTGTGGGAAAGAAGCTGTTTCTATGTCTGGATGTGCCGGTCTTCAGAGTTCTGTACCTTCTGCCTGATGGAAGGGTCTGGAAGAAGGCAATGCCTGGGTGGGAGGGGTCTCTGATAATGCTGCCTGCCTTCCTGAGGCAGCGGGAGGTGTAGACAGAATCAATGGGAGGGTGGCAAGCTGGTGTGATGCGTTGGGCTGAGTTCACCACACTCTGCAGTTTCTTGCGATCGTGGACTGAGCAGTTTCCATACCAGGCTGTGATGCAGCCGGATAGGATGCTCTCTATCGCACATCTGTAGAAGTTTGTGAGAGTTGATGCAGACATGCTGAATTTCTTTAGCTTCCGTAGGAAGTAGACACGTTTTTGGGCTTTCTTGACTGTTGCATCAACGTGAGTGGACCAGGGCAGGCTGTTGGTGATGGTGACCCCCAGGAACTTAAAGCTATCGACCATCTCCCCTTCGGAGCCATTGATACAGACGGGAGTGTGTGCCGTGCTGCGCTTCCTGCAGTCGCTGATCAGTTCCTTGGTCTTCCCAACATTTAGAGAGGGTGTTTTCGGTACACTATGCAACCAAGTGATCTCCCTCCTGTAGTCTGATTCGTCGTTGTTTGAGATGCGGCCCACCACAGTCGTATCATCCGCAAACTTCCAGATTGAGTTGGAGTTAAATCTTGCCGCACAGCCGTGTGTGTGCAGGGAGTACAGTAGAGGACTGAGCACACATCCTTGCGGGGCCCCGGTGTTGGGGACTATTGTGGAGGAGGTGCTGTTACCTATCCTGACAGATTGGGGTCTGTTGGTGAGGAAGTCGAGGCTCCAGCTGCACAGGGAGGGGTCAAGTCCAAGGTTGCGGAGTTTGGTTATTAGTCTTGTTGGGAGAATGGTGTTGAAGGCGGAGCTGTAGTCGATGAATAGCAGTCTTACACAGGTGTCCTTGTTGTCGAGGTGTTCGAGTGTTGATTGCAGAGCCAGGGAAACAGCATCTGCTGTGGACCGGTTGCGGTGATCGGCGAACTGCAGTGGATCGAGACCGTCTGGGAGGCTGGCAGGGATCCGTCTCATGACTAGCCACTCGAAGCATTTCATGATAACAGACGTCAGGGCCACCGGTCGGTGGTCGTTGAGGCAGGCTACCTTGTTCTTCTTTGGTGCTGGTATTGTGGTGGTCTTCGTGAAGGAGGTGGGGACCTCAGAGCGGGGGAGTGAGGTGGTGAAGATATCTGCGAATACACTCGCCAGCTGGTCTGTGCAGGCTCTGAGTGCTCGCCCAGGGACTCCGTCGGGGCTCGTCGCTTTCCGCGGATTCACTTTCAAGAAGGCAGCTCTTACCCCTGAGGCTGTAATAGTGGGTACGGGTGTGTCCAGGGCTGTTGGGGCGGGAGGCACTGATACATTGGCTGACTGCTCAAAGCGGGCATTGAACCTGTTCAGTTCCTCGAGTAGAGATGCTCCAGCCCCAGATATTCCGCCCGGCCTTGCTTTATAGCCTGTCATCTTGTGTAGGCCCGGCCATAGTTGATGGGCCCAGTGGCCTAATTCTGCTCCTATGTCTTATGGTCTTATGGTCGTGCGTTGGGTCGTTGGCCTGGGATTCTAGTTTGATCCGGTATTGCCTTTTGCCGTCCCTGATGGCTTTCCATACGTCGTACCTGGATTTCTTATCGAGGTCAGGGGGGTCAGACTTGAACGCCTCCGTCCGGGACCTCAGCAGCGAGTGGGCCTTTTGGTTGAGCCGGGTTTCCGCTTGGGGAATACCCGTATTGTCTTCTTTGCGACACCGTCCTCGACACACTTCCTGGTGAAGTCTGTGACGGTGGTTGCGTATTCGTCCAGGTTCGCTGCCGGGGCCTTGAATATGGACCAGTCCACAGACTACAAGCAGTCGTGGAGAATGGCCTCAGATTCCTCGGACCAGCACTGCGCGGTTTTCCTGACTGGCTCAGCGCGCTGGAGTTGCTGTTTGTCAGCCGGAAGTAGGAATACCGACCTGTGGTCGGATTTGCCAAAGTGTGGTTGGGGAATGGAGCGGTCGGCCCCTTTGATGCCCGTGTAGCAGTGTCCAGGGTGTTCGCACCTCTGGTGGAGCAGGAGACATGTTGATGGAGTTTGTGTGGAACCTTCCTGAGGTTGGCCTGGTTGAAGTCTCCAGCCACGATTGTCAGGGCTTCGGGTGATTTGTTTCTTGGTTGTTGATGGTGGAGTTAGTTCGTCACGTGCTGCTCTACATCCTGGCTACTTGTTCATTTGCATATTCCCTTAAAGTGATATCACAACATTTTCCACATCTCACCAAAGTGACCCTGCCCCCTCACCTGTAACTTGTTACTCCCCGTAAGCTGATCACCCAGTTAAATGTCGTGTCTCTCTGTCTACAGGTACCGTTATTCCTCTCTCTGCACCTTGGGGAGTTTTTGGATACTTGGAAAATGGCAAAATACAACAAAGATTCAGTGTGTTTGTCTGGATAGTTCCCGAAGTCAACAACCCACCGGAACCAACAGATCCAGCAGTTACATTACAAACTGGACTTCCTGTTGGGTACTATGTTAGGTGAGTTTAGTGACTGATATATTGGGATTGATGTTCCTTTCTGTCAGCTCTTGTATCAACATCAGCCTGGGGCGGGATTCTCCCGTTTTGAGACTAAGTGCTGTGGTGTGGGCAGGAATGTGGAGTGTTCCTGCTGCGGATTCTTGCCGGAAAACACTCCGAATCTTCCCACCCATCAGTAATTATTCCCCTGGGTGTTTTCCGCTGTTTTCAGCTGTGGGTCAGGCCTGGATGGTGTGTAGTCCGCCCTCCTGCCCGGGTGTCATATTGAAAAGATGTCCAACAACACTGAGCCATGTTGACAAAAGAAGGTGGACCTCCTGAAAATGCAGATCGATTTCCAGCAACATTGGTCACCCAGAAACAGGCCAGCAGGAGGACCCCCTCCAGAACACATAATACGGAAGATCCAAGGGCCCAATCTCCCCCAACCCACTGCTGTGGTGCTCCAAGGTCCAGGGTTGTGGGCGCTCTCCACCTTCAACTCTGTGGGCAGCGCCACGCATCCTGACTTTGGCACACTACATTGTGAAGAATGTTTCTCACACTGGCGTTTTTCCCTCCAGAATGGCAGAGAATCTATCCTGGGGGGGCACCCCGAGGTCCCTCTGCTACCGCACTCTCTTTAGAACTGAGCCATTAAGTCTGGATAGGCTCTCTCCACCCTTTCTGTAAAATGCATCACCTCACATTTCTCTGTGTTAAACTCTATCTGCCACTTGTCTGCCCATTTGGCCAGCTTCTCGATGATCTTACTCCAGCTGTGGACTAACTGACTGGGCAGGCAGCTCAATGGGCTGAATGGTCAACTCCTGTCCCTGTTGTCCCGGCAACCGACTTTCCAAACAGGATTTGTCAGAAGTATAAAAATTAAATCCTCTGTTCTTAATCCTGTTGCAGGGCTTTTGACAAGAAAGTTAATGAACAACAAACTGAAGAACTTGTGATTCAATTACTGAAGGATTTGGAACAAGACAACCAGCCCTTCAATAGCACATTTTTTGCCATCGGTTATTTTGACACACAAGGGTTCATGGAAATAGGTTTTACGAAGACAGGAGAATGAAGGTTTTCTGGAAGGTTCTGTACCTTTCATGGCATCAAACAGTGAGATGTGCTTAATTCTATTCTAAACCTGTTTAACTTTCCATTGGGTTTAATCTGGAATACTGAGCATAGTTTTAATCTCCTTACCTCAAGAAGGACCTTTTGAGGGAACGCAATGTCTGTTGTGAAAATTAAATAAAAACAGAGACTCTTCAATCCGCTCCACCATTCAGGAAGATCATGGCTGATCTTCGACCTGAACTCCACCTTCCCACACTGTCCCTCGAGTGTGTAATCTGTCTGATAAACAGGGAATGCACTCCCACTAAACTCGGTTCATCCACCCTTAACTAAGGAGCCCAAACATCACCACATCATATTCTACCTGCCATGTTCTTAACCACTCACTTAACCAACCAAATGTGGAGCAAACACATGATCGTCCACCCACACGTTAACCGTACATGTGACTCCAGCCCTGATATATTTGACTGTCTCTGAGTCCCGCCTGCTCTATTTCCCCTTAATATTATTTATAATTGGGTCTCCCTTCAACATCTGAAATTCATTGCTGAACACGTCTCCACACGGCACAGATACAGGGCAAAGCTCAATTGTACCGGGTGGTGGGCCCTCTATTGGGGAACGGAGATTAATCACTGCACTAATTTGCTTTTTCTGTAATCTTGCTTTCAATGAATTGTGAGACTGAGACTGAGATGGTCCTAGTGTCAGATATAGTTCCAGAATTTTCCATCTTCACACAGCCATGGAATATATTCATATTTATCCATCATACTGCCCAGAATGTTTCAAGTTGATGTGAAAAGAGTTGGGATTTGTTACAGAGCACAGAGTATTGAAGCTGTTAAATGTGAAATCATGGAGTGATCAGATGTGGGACTGTTCCTGGGCTCTCTCACTCGGAGTTAGTTCCAGATGGAATTATTTAATTACAAGGGAATGTTTAAACTGTAAAGAGACAGTGTGTTCACCATTTGTAAAATAATGAGATTTTCATCACATCATCGGGAAGATTTTGCTTCAATGTTTGAATAGTTCTGTGTCCTGTGCTCTGAAATATAATGGGAATGGACCAGAGAACAGACTGTGTGGAATAGACACTGGACACTGTAGGAAGAACACGTCACTCACTGGAGAAACCTGCTAATGGAGACCACACCCTGTGTGGGCAGTAAAATATTCCCTTTTCCTGCCAGTCCTGAGAATCAAACACTGGACATTGTGGTGGGGATGATTAAAAAGGTTGTTTCTCAATCCGGTTTGGTCTGACTCAGATCAGTCCAAGTTCAGGAAACAGATGGGCCCAGGTCAGGAAAGTGAAAGTGGGAGTTTTGTGACCCAGGTGTGAAGCAGCTTAAAACTGGTCCTTAAACCGGAGAAAGAATCCCAATCTAAAATTAGAATCCAGAGACTGAAGGTGGAATAAAGTTTCCATTCCGATCTCCTCAAACCCACACTGGGAGCTGACTTTGGGAATATCGACAGACTGAATCTGTGACTGAGAAAATGATCGATTCAGATCTGACTCCCGTTAACAGGTGACCCATTCACAGGTTTGTCTGGTGCAGTAAATAATCCATCGTCTTCTAGTCTTTGTTTGTCTTTTGTTTTTCAAACTGCTGGGAATGGATTCTCACTGTGAAATAAAGAGGGTGATGCATTTACACATTTGGTCTCGTGTTAGATTCTTCCTCACAAATAAATCTGGGTCAATGATCACATCGCTAGTTTCATACCAGATAATCTCTCCACATTTCAGTGAAATTATTCTGTTAAGATGTTGAGGTGTAAAGTTAAAGAATGAGAAAGAATGAAGAGACGGAGAGTAATTTATTGGGAGATGTGACACTTGGAGAGCGAGCTCCATATTGGTCAGGTGACAGCTCACACCGCGTGCAGTCCGACACTTCAATCTGTCACACTCCACTCTGAGCAGTCTTTCTAACTCTGTCAATGGGATATCACTGGAGAGATAGAGGCCAACACACAACAATTCATGGATCAGTCATTGAGCTGGTGTTGGGAATTTCTTCCCTGTTTGGAAAATCTCCCCAATCTGGGTGGGGCGGGGAGGAATTTAATTTGGGATCTGGTTCATAGAATCCCGACATAGAAACAGACAGAGATACAGGAGGAGGCCATTCGGCCCTTCGAGCCTGCTCCGCTAATCATTGTGATCATGGCTGACCATCAAGTTCAATACCCTGATCCCGCCTTCCCCCATATCCCTCGAGCCCTTTCGCCCCAAGCGCTGTATCTAATTCTTTATTGAAATCACACAACATTTTGGCCTCAACTACTTTCTGTGGGAGTGAATTCCACAGATTCACCGCTCTCTGGGTGGAGAAATTTCTTCTCACCTCAGTCCTAAAAGGTTTACCCTTATCCTCAAACTATGACCCCTCGTTCTGGACTCCCCCACCATCGGGAACGTTCTTTCTGAATCTGTCTAATCCTGGTAGAATTGTGTAAGTTTCTATGAGACCCCCTCATTCTCTAAACTCCAATGAATATAATCCTAACCGATTTAGTCTCTCCTCATATGACAGTCCCGCCATCCCAGGAATCAGCCTGGTTAACCTTCGCTGCTCTCCCTCCATAGCAAGAACATCCTTCCTCAGATCAGGACACCAAAACTGCCCACAACACTCCAGGTGTGGCCTCACCAATGCCCGATACAATTGCAGTAAAACATCTCTGTTCCTAGACTCCAATCCTCTCGCTATGAAGGCCAACATACCATTTGCCTTCTTTACTGCCTGCTGTACCTGCGCACTTACTTTCAGCGACTGATGCACGAGGACAGCAAGGTCTCGCTGAGTATCTACCTCTCTCAATTTAATAATAATCTGCCTTCCTATTTTTGCTCCCGAAGCGGATAACCTAACATTTATCAACATTATACTGCATCTGCCAGGCATGTGGCCACTCACTCAGCCTGTCCAAATCCCGCTGAAGTACCTCTGTATCCTCCTCACAGCTCACCCTCCCACCCCCTGTAACTAATTATCAGCTGTAAATGTTGAGATAAAACATTTCTTTCTCTTGTCCAAATCATTAATATACAATGTGAACAGTTGGGGTCTGAGCACAGATTCCTGCGATACCCCACTAGTCACTGCCTGACACTCAGAAAAAGACCCATTTGCTCCAACATTCTGCTTCCTGTCTGCTGACCAGCTTTCTCTCCATCTCAAGGCACTACCCATAATCCCATGGGCGTTAACTATACATAGTAATCCGCTTTGTGAAACGGTATAGAAAGTCTTCTGAAAATCTAAATAAACCACATCCACCAGTTCTCCCAGGTCAACCCTTCTCATTACGTCCTCAAAGAATTCTGGTAGATTTGTCAAGCCTGATTTCCCTTTTGTAAATCCAAGCTGACTTTGTCTGATTACACCTCTGCTTTCCAAATGCTGTGCTATGATATCCTTGATAATGGACTCCAGCAACTTCGCTACTATAATGATAATAATAATCTTTATTGTCACAAGTAGGCTTACATTAACACTGCAATGACGTTACTGTGAAAAGCCCCGAGTCACCACACTCCGGCGCTATTTAAAACGGGGGGTAGAGAGAAAACAGGGAACCATAGACCAGTGACTTTCAGATTTCTGGACCATTGGGATCTCTTCTGGGGCGGGTGTGACCTACAAGAAGGACGGGTTACATCTAAACTCAGGAGGCACCAATATCCTGGCTAGGAGGTTTGCTAGTGTCACTCGGGAGAGTTTAAACTAATATTCTCCTGAGGAAGGAGCAGTGCTCCGAAAGCTAGTGATTTGAAACAAACCTGTTGGAATTTAACCTGGTGTTGTAAGACTTCTTACTGTGCTCACCCCAGTCCAACGCCGGTATCTCCACATCATTTAAACTAATATGGCAGGGGGAGGGAACCAGAGAGTGAGCTTAGAAGGTGCCAGAACTGAAGGGGAAATAGAGAACCAAACTAATAGAACATCATCCTCAGGCAGAGCAGAAAAGGTGACGAGTGTGAGTCGGGACGTGGTCAATGCAGGACTGAGGGTGTTGGACCTAAATGCGCGCAGTATACGGAACATGGTAAATGAGCTTGTTGCACATATTGAAATTGGCCGGTACGATGTTGTGGGCGTCACAGAGACGTGGCTGCAAGGGGATCAGGGCTGGGATCTAAATATCCAAGGATATGTGTCCTATCGAAAGGACAGGCAGATGGCAAAGGGAGCGGGGTTGCATTGTTAGTAAGGAATGAAGTTAAATCGATAGCAAGGAGCGATATCGGATCGGAAGGCACAAAATCTCTGTGGGTAGAGTTGAGGAATCGCAAAGGTAAAAAGACCCTGATGGGAGTTATGGACAGGCCCCCTAGCAGTAGTCAGGATGTGGGGCAGAAAATAAATCAAGAGATAGAGAAAGCATGTAAAAAAGGCATTATTACAATGATCATGGGGGACTTCAATATGCAGGTGGACTGGGAAAATCAGGTTGGTTGTGGATCCCAAGAAAGGGAATTTGTTGAATGTTTAAGAGATTTTTTTTGGAGCAGCTTGTGACAGAGCCCACTAGGGAACAGGCAATTCTGGATTTGGTGATGTGTGCTGAGGCAGACTTGATTAGGGAACTTAACGTGAAGGAACCCTTAGGGAGCAGTGACCACAATATGATAGAATTTACCCTGCAGTTTGAGAGGGAGAAGCTGCAATCAGATGTAACGGGATTACAATTAAATAAGGGTAACTACACAAAGACATGAGGGAGGAGCTGGCCAGAGTTGATTGGAGAAGGAGCCTAGCAGGGAAGACAGTGGAACAGCAATGGCAGGAGTTTTTGGGGGTTATTGGGGAGGCACAACAGAAATTCATCCCAAGGAGGAGGAAACATGCTACGGGGAGGGCAAGGCATCCATAGCTGACGAGGGATGTCAAGGACAGCATGAAAGTTAAAGAAAAAGCAGACAAAGTGGCGAGTATTAGTGGGAGACCAGAGGATTTGAAATCATTTAAAAGCGAGCAGAGGACAACTAAAAAAGCAATAAGAGGAGTGAAGGTGAAATATGAGTTCGAGTTAGTTAGTAATATAAAAGAAGATAGGAAGAGTTTCTTTCAATATATAAAAGGTAAGAGTGAAGCAAAAATAGACATTGGACCAATGAAAAACGTGGCTGGAGAAGTGATAATAGGAAACAAAGAAATGGCAGAGGAACTGAATAGTTACGTTGCATCAGTCTTCACGGTGGAAGACACCAGTGGGATGCCAGAGCTCCAGAACCAGGGGGCAGAGGTGAGTGCAGTGACCATTACTAAGGAGAAGGTTCTGGGGAAACTGAAAGGTCTGAAGGTGGATAAGTCACCTGGACCGGATGGACTACACCCCAGGGTTCTAAAAGAGATAGCTGAGGAAATTGTGGAGACAGGAAGGGTCCCAGAGGACTGGAAAGTGGCCAATGTAACACCGTGTTTAAGAAGGGAGGGAGACAGAAGACGGGAAATTATAGGCCGGTTAGCCTGACTTCGGCCATTGGTAAGATTGGTCTGTTATTAAAGATGAGATTGCGGAGTACTTGGACGTGCATGGTAAAATAGGACTGAGTCAGCACGGCTCCGTCAAAGGGAGGTCGTGTCTGACAAATCTGTTCGAGTTCTTTAGAACATAGAACATAGAACATAGAACAATACAGCGCAGTACAGGCCCTTCGGCCCACGATGTTGCACCAAAACAAAAGCCATCTAACCTACACTATGCCATTATCATCCATATGTTTATCCAATAAACTTTTAAATGCCCTCAATGTTGGCGAGTTCACTACTGTAGCAGGTAGGGCATTCCACGGCCTCACTACTCTTTGCGTAAAGAACCTACCTCTGACCTCTGTCCTATATCTATTACCCCTCAGTTTAAAGTTATGTCCCCTCGTGCCAGCCATATCCATCCGCGGGAGAAGGCTCTCACTGTCCACCCTATCCAACCCCCTGATCATTTTGTATGCCTCTATTAAGTCTCCTCTTAACCTTCTTCTCTCCAACGAAAACAACCTCAAGTCCATCAGCCTTTCCTCATAAGATTTTCCCTCCATACCAGGCAACATCCTGGTAAATCTCCTCTGCACCCGCTCCAAAGCCTCCACGTCCTTCCTATAATGCGGTGACCAGAACTGTACGCAATACTCCAAATGCGGCCGGACCAGAGTTCTGTACAGCTGCAACATGACCTCCCGACTCCGGAACTCAATCCCTCTACCAATAAAGGCCAACACTCCATAGGCCTTCTTCACAACCCTATCAACCTGGGTGGCAACTTTCAGGGATCTATGTACATGGACACCTAGATCCCTCTGCTCATCCACACTTTCAAGAACTTTACCATTAGCCAAATATTCCGCATTCCTGTTATTCCTTCCAAAGTGAATCACCTCACACTTCTCTACATTAAACTCCATTTGCCACCTCTCAGCCCAGCTCTGCAGCTTATCTATATCCCTCTGTAACCTGCTACATCCTTCCACACTATCGACAACACCACCGACTTCAGTGTCGTCTGCAAATTTACTCACCCACCCTTCTGCGCCTTCCTCTAGGTCATTGATAAAAATGACAAACAGCAACGGCCCCAGAACAGATCCTTGTGGTACTCCACTTGTGACTGTACTCCATTCTGAACATTTCCCATCAACCACCACCCTCTGTCTTCTTTCAGCTAGCCAATTTCTGATCCACATCTCTAAATCACCCTCAATCCCCAGCCTCCGTATTTTTTGCAATAGCCTACCGTGGGGAACCTTATCAAACGCTTTGCTGAAATCCATATACACCACATCAACTGCTCTACCCTCGTCTACCTGTTCAGTCGCCTTCTCAAAGAACTCAATAAGGTTTGTGAGGCATGACCTACCCTTCACAAAGCCATGCTGACTATCCCTGATCATATTATTCCTATCTAGATGATTATAAATCTTGTCTCTTATAATCCCCTCCAAGACTTTACCCACTACAGACGTGAGGCTCACCGGTCTATAGTTGCCAGGGTTGTCTCTGCTCCCCTTTTTGAACAAAGGGACCACATTTGCTGTCCTCCAGTCCTCTGGCACTATTCCTGTAGCCAATGATGACATAAAAATCAAAGCCAAAGGTCCAGCAATCTCTTCCCTGGCCTCCCAGAGAATCCTAGGATAAATCCCATCAGGTCCCGGCACTTACCTATTTTCAGCCTGTCCAGAATTGCCAACACCTCTTCCCTACGTCCCTCAATGCCATCTATTCTATTAGCCTGGGGCTCAGCATTCTCCTCCACAACATTATTTTTTTTCCTGAGGGAATACTGACGAAAAATATTCATTTAGTATCTCGCCTATCTCTTCAGACTCCACGCACAATTTCCCATCCCTGTCCTTGACTGGTCCTACTCTTTCCCTAGTCATTCGCTTATTCCTGACATACCTATAGAAAGCTTTTGGGTTTTCCTTGATCCTTCCTGCCAAATACTTCTCATGTCCCCTCCTTGCTCGTCTTAGCTCTCTCTTTAGATCCTTCCTCGCTACCTTGTAACTCTCCATCGCCCCAACCGAAACTTCACACCTCATCTTTACATAGGCCTCCTTCTTCCTCTTAACAAGAGATTCCACTTCCTTGGTAAACCACGGTTCCCTCGCTCGGCGCCTTCCTCCCTGTCTGACCGGTACATACTTATCAAGAACACGCAGTAGCTGATCCTTGAACAAGTGTATCCAGTGTGCCCAACACTTGCAGCCTACTTCTCCACCTTATCCCCCCCAAGTCACGTCTAATGGCATCATAATTGCCCTTCCCCCAGCTATAACTCTTGCCCTGCGGTGTATACTTATCCCTTTCCATCATTAACGTAAACGTCACCGAATTGTGGTCACTGTCCCCAAAGTGCTCTCCTACCTTCAAATCCAACACCTGGCCTGGTTCATTACCCAAAACCAAATCCAACGTGGCCTCACCTCTTGTTGGTCTGTCAACATATTGTTTCAGGAAACCCTCCTGCACACACTGTACAAAAAACGACCCATCTATTGTACTTGAACTATATCTTTTCCAGTCAATATTTGGAAAGTTCAAGTCTCCCATAATAACTACCCTGTTACTTTCGCTCTTATCCAGAATCATCTTCGCCATCCATTCCTCTACATCCCTAGAACTATTAGGAGGCCTATAAAAAACTCCCAACAGGGTGACCTCTCCTTTCCTGTTTCTAACTTCAGCCCATACTACCTCGGAAGAAGAGTCCCCATCGGGGCAGCACGGTAGCGTTGTGGATAGCACAATCGCTTCACAGCTCCAGGGCCCTAGGTTCGATTCCGGCTTGGGTCACTGTCTGTGTGGAGTCTGCACATCCTCCCCGTGTGTGCGTGGGTTTCCTCCGGGTGCTCCGGTTTCCTCCCACAGTCCAAAGATGTGCAGGTTAGGTGGACTGGCCATGATCAATTGCCCTTAGTGTCCAAAATTGCCCTTGGTGTTGGGTGGGGTTACTGGGTTATGGGGATAGGGTGGAGGTGTTGACCTTGGGTGTGGTGCTCTTTCCAAGAGCCGGTGCAGACTCGATGGGCCGAATGGCCTCCTTCTGCACTGTAAATTCTATGATCTATGATAATGCTATGATCTAGCATCCTCTCCGCCACCGTAATACTGCTCTTGACTAGCAGCGCCACACCTCCCCCTCTTTTGCCTCCTTCTCTGAGCTTACTAAAACACCTAAACCCCGGAACCTGCAACATCCATTCCTATCCCTGCTCTATCCATGTCTCCGAAATGGCCACAACATCGAAGTCCCAAGTACCAACCCATGCTGCCAGTTCCCCTACCTTATTTTGTATACTCCTGGCATTGAAGTAGACACACTTCAAACCACCTACCTGAACACTGGCCCCCTCCTGCGACGTCAAATCTGTGCTCCTGACCTCTATACTCTCATTCTCCCTTACCCTAAAACTACAATCCAGGTTCCCATGCCCCTGCTGCATTAGTTTAAACCCCCCCAAAGAGCACTAACAAATCTCCCCCCCAGGATATTTGTGCCCCTCAGGTTCAGATGTAGACCATCCTGTCTGTAGAGGTCGCACCTTCCCCAGAAAGAGCCCCAGTTATCCAGAAATCTGAATCCCTCCCGCCTGCACCATCCCTGTAGCCACGTGTTTAAATGCTCTCTCTCCCTATTCCTCATCTCACTATCACGTGGCACGGGCAACAACCCAGAGATAACAACTCTGTTTGTTCTAGTTCTGAGCTTCCATCCTAGCTCCCTGAAAGCCTGCCTGACATCCTTGTCCCCTTTCCTACCTATGTCGTTAGTGCCAATGTGGACCACGACTTGGGGCTGCTCCCCCTCCCCCTAAGGACCCGGAAAACACGATCCGAGACATCACGTACCCTTGCACCTGGGAGGCAACATACCAAACGTGAGTCTCTCACGCTCCCACAAAATCTCCTATCTGTGCCCCTGACTATAGAGTCCCCAATTACTAATGCTCTGCTCCTCTCCCCCCTTCCCTTCTGAGCAACAGGGACAGACTCCGTGCCAGAGGCCCGTACCCCATGGCTTACCCCTGGTAAGTCCCCCCCCCCACAAGTATCCAAAGCGGTATACTTGTTTCTCAGTGGAACGACCGCAGGGGATCCCTGCACTGACTGCTTTTTCCCAGTCCCTCTTACAGTTACCCACCTATCTCCAATCTTTGGTGTAACTAATTCCCTGAAGCTGCTATCTATGACCCCTTCTGCCTCCCGAATGATCCAAAGTTCTTCCAACTCCAGCTCCAGTTCCCTAACTCGGTCTTGGAGGAGTTGGAGATGGCAGCACTTCCTGCAGGTAAAATCAGCAGGGACACTAACGGCATCCCTCACCTCAAACATCCTGCAGGAGGAACATTGTACTCCCTTCCCTGCCATTCCTCTAACTTTCTACCAAGATCTGGCTAACAAATAAATTAAATTTTTTATAAAAAATAATAATAATATAATAAAATATGGTACTTACCTCAGACCAATGGGTTTTATTATTAGGTTAGAGGAGGAGGGCGGGTGGGAGACACTACACGTGTAGTGTCTCGGGTTTCCTCTCCACCAGAATTTATTGGGGAGGGTCTTCCCAGACGTCCGCGGGTCGACTTCCTTTCCCGCCTAAAACACTAATTAAAAAAAAACATTTCTCAGCTCCTTCTGAAATTGACTAACCAGCCAGCTCCACTCCCGCCGAAATCGACTGGCCTGCCCCTGCAAAGACAAGTGCTTTTAAAGGACAAACTTACCTCCCAGCAACCACTTCCGCAATGCTCCCGCTGAAACTGACTCACCAGCTGATTCTCCCGCCGAAATCGACTGGCCTGCCCCTGCAAAGACAAGTGCTTTTAAAGGACAGACTTACCTCCCAGCAACCACTTCCGCACTGCTCCCGCTGAAACTGACTCACCAGCTGATTCTCCCGCCGAAATCGACTGTCTTTGAGAAAGTAACAAGGAAGTTAGACAAAGGAGAACCAGTGGACGTGATTTATTTAGATTTCCAGAAGGCCTTTGACAAGGTGCTACATAGGAGACTGTTAAATAAGTTAAGAGCCCATGGTGTTCAGGGTAAGATCCTGGCATGGATAGCGGATTGGCTGACTGGCAGAAGGCAGAGAGTGGGGAGAAAGGGGTCTTATTCAGGATGGCAGCCGGTGACTAGTGGTGTGCCTCAGGGGTCGGTGCTGGGACCACAACTTTTCACAATATACATTAATGATCTGGAAGAAGGAACTGAAGGCTCTGTTGCTAAGTTTGCAGATGATACAAAGATCTGTCGAGGGACAGGTAGTATTGAGGAAGCAGGGGGGCTGCAGAAGGACTTGGACAGGCTAGGAGAGTGGGCAATGAAGTGGCAGATGGAATACAATCTGGAAAAGTGTGAGGTTACGCACTTTGGAAAGAGGAATTTAGCCAGACTATTTTCTAAATGGAGAAATGCTTCGGAAATCAGAAGCACAAAGGGACTTGGGAGTCCTTGTTCACGATTCTCGAAAGGTTAATGTGTAGGTTCAGTCGGCAGTTAAGAAGGCAAATGCAATGTTAGCATTCATGTCGAGAGGGCTACTTCTGAGGCTGTATAAGTCTCTGGTCAGACCCCATTTGGAGTATTGTGAGCAGTTTTGGGCCCCGTATCTAAGGAAGGAGGTGCTGGCCTTGGAAAGGGTCCAGAGGAGGTTCACAAGAATGATCCCTGGAATGAAGAACTTGTCGTATGAAGAACGGTTGAGGACTCTGGGTCTGTACTCCTTGGAGTTTAGAAGGATGAGGAGGGATTATTACACAGAGGGTCGTGGGTGCCTGGAACTCGCTGCCGGAGGAGGTGGTGGAAGCAGGGACGATAGTGACATTTAAGGGGCATCTTGACAAATACATGAATAGGATGGGAATAGAGGGATACGGTCCCAGGAAGTGTAGAAGATTTTAGTTTAGAGGGCAGCATGGTCGGCACGGGCTTGGAGGGCCGAAGGGCCTGTTTCTGGGCTGTACTTTTCTTTGTTCTTTGTTCTTTGTTCTTATTGAAACTTACAAGATACTGCGAGGCCTGGATAGAGTGGACGTGGAGAGGATGTTTCCACTTGGAGGAAAAACTAGAACCAGAGGACACCATCTCAGACTAAAGGGACGATCCTTTAAAACAGAGATGAGGAGGAATGTCTTCAGCCAGAGGGTGGTGAATCTGTGGAACTCTTTGCCGCAGAAGGCTGTGGAGGCCAAATCACTGAGTGTCTTTAAGACAGAGATAGATAGGTTCTTGATCAATAAGGGGATCAGGGGTTATGGGGAGAAGGCAGGAGAATGGGGATGAGAAAATATCAGCCATGATAGAATGGTGGAGCAGACTCGATGGGCCGAGTGGCCTAATTCTGCTCCAATGTCTTATGGTCTTATGGTGAGCCTAACGTCAGGCAGCCGTTAGCATAGTGGTTAGCACTGCTGTTCCACAGCGCCAGGTTCCCAGGTTCGATTCCCGACTTGGGTCACTGTCTGTGCGGAGTCTGCACAGGTGGACAGTGAGAGCCTTTTCCCTCGGATGGTGATGTCTAGCACGAGGGGACATAGCTTTAAATTGAGGGGAGATAGATATAGGACAGATGTCAGAGGTAGGTTCTTTACTCAGAGAGTAGTAAGGGCGTGGAATGCTCTGCCTGCAACAGTAGTGGACTCGCCAACACTAAGGGCATTTAAATGGTCATTGGATAGACATATGGACGATAAGGGAATAGTGTAGATGGGCTTTAGAGTGGTTTCACAGGTTGACGCAACATTGAGGGCCGAAGGGCCTGTACTGCGCTGCAATGTTCTATGTTCTATGTTCTCCCCGAGTCTGCGTGGGTTTCCTCCGGGTGCTCCGGTTTCCTCCCACAAGTCCCGAAAGACGTGCTGTTGGTGAATTGGACATTCTGAATTCTCCCTCTGTGACCCGAACAGGCGCCGGAATGTGGCGACGAGGGGATTTACACAGTAACTTCATTGAAGTGTTAGTGTGAGCCTACCTGTGACAATAACAAAGATTATTATTAATAATTATATTTATTATCTGATACAGGCCCTTGATTTCAATGCCGATTGTTTCCTTATTCACCTTGCTGCCTTTCTCCCTAGTTCTTGATTCTCCCCCTGCTCTGAATCCTTACAGAGGTTCCCATTCCCTGGCATATCAGCTTAAACCCTCCCCAACCGCTCTAGCAAGTACCCCCCACAAGGACATCAGTCCCAGTCCTCCCCAGGTGTAACCCGTCCAGTTTGTACAGGTCCCACCTCCCCCAGAACCAGTTCCAATGCCCCAGGAATCTGAACCCCTCCCCCTGACACCATCTCTCCAGCCACAGATTTATCCGATATATCCTGCTATTCCGACTCTGACTAGCACGTGGTACTGGGTGTAATCCTGAGATCACTGCCTTTGAGGTCTGATTTCTCAACTTGCTTCCTAACTCCCTACATTCTGCTTTTAAGCTCACATTCCAGACCCTCGTCCCTTTTATTACCTATGACGCTGGTACCGATGTGCACCACGGCCACTGACTGTACCCCCTCCCCCTCCAGAATGTCCTGTACCCGCTCCGAGACACCCTTGCCCCCAGCACCAAGGAGGCAACACACTCTGCTGGATTCTCGTTTGCTGCCACAGAAATGGCGATCTGTTCCCCCATCTACAAGTCAGAAGGAGGCCATTCGGCCCACCGAGTCTGTACCGACCCTCTGACAGAGCACCCTATCTGGCTAGTCCCAGGCCCGGCAAACATGTAACCCCACCTAACCTTCGGACAATAAGGGGCAATTCAGCACGGCCAATCCAACTAACCAACACATCTTTGGGCTGTGGGAGGAAACCGGAGCACCCGGAGGAAACCCACGCAGTCACAGGGAGAACGTGCAGACTCCGCACAGACACCCAATGTCGGAATTGAACCCGGGTCATTAGCCACCGTGCTGACCCGGGTCCCTGGTGCTGTGAGGCAGCAGTGCTAACCACTGTGTCACCGTGCTGACCCGGGTCCCTGGCACTGTGAGGCAGCAGTGCTAACCACTGTGTCACCGTGCTGACCCGGGTCCCTGAAGCTGTGAGGCAGCAGTGCTAACCACGGTGTCAATTGACAGACAGACAATTTGGTCGAATTGAATGGATTATAAATTAGGAAAAACCAATCAGAGATGAAAAGAAGTTGAGACTTTAAGATAATAATCTCCTTAAAAATCACTTGTCGGAAGGAACAGTGACGTCAGCTGGCTGAAAGGCCCCATTGTGTGAAAGAACCGGCCATTCCATTTCTATGGAAACAGCCAGTCGAGAGAGATACTTTCTCAGCAAACAATGTGTTTCTCCAATAATGTTGAGATGGGTTTGTGGATAAGTTGGAAAATTGGCAGGCGATGCAATGGAAAATTCACACCAATTTACTAAATACATATCTCTCTCAAAATTGACAGACAGACACTTCGGTCGAATTGAGTCAATTATAAATTAGGTAAAACCAATCAGAGATGAAAAGAAGGTGAGTCTTTAAGATAATAATCTCCTTAAAAATCACTTGTCGGGATGGAATAATCCATTCCGGGATCAGTCTATCTCTTTCTGAAACCTATTTCTTTGCTGCTTGCTTTTGCTAAATCACCATTTTCCTTTTGTTTAAATCAATCCCTAATTTTGTTCTGTGTATGATGATTTGAAGAATCACCACGATTTGTATTTTAAACTCAACCACTGTATTCGCTAAAGACAATCTACCTGACCTAAGTCTGTATTGTAATCAAAGTTTACCAGTGGACACTAAAGTTGCCAATAATGTTCAACGAAACTTTGCCAAAAAGCACAGCCTGAATCTCTATTATTTGGGAACTAAGAAGGGATAACGCATATCTAGAGTTCCGAAAAGACACAGAGATCCATCCGTGGTCCCAGTTATATTGCAGCAAGGAAACACAGTGATATCCCTCCAAACTTCTCTCAGTCCGACAGCTCAATTAGATATACAATCGCAACCACATCCTCAAAACATTCTAATCTTCCGGATCCTGGGATTTGAGATGGGGCCAACTGTGTAACCAATATAGAGGCAGGTGCCCTGCTCTGCGATGTTCCTCCCCTGGGAGACAGACATAAAATTCCAGGATTAAGTCCCGAGATCGGATGTGGGGACTCTGGTAATTGAATTTTCATCGTAACTTCCCCCAAATGATTGGAGTCTTCCCTCATTCAGAAACTGATGATGTTTGATGCTTCTTTCTGTTGTTATGATGTGACAGGTAGTAAGTGCCAGGCTACCCAAATCCCAAAGGGAAACTTGAACAAGTTATCACAACAATTTGTAATTTATATTTACACAGAAGATGTCTCAAGTCAGAGGAAAGAATTTCAAACCACTTGCCACTATTTTGAAAACTAAATTTGAACATTTATTTTTAAGAAAAGAAAATACATGAAAGACACAAAATAATATTGACACAGTTGACAGCATTTCTCCAAATATATCCCCAAATAATTTCTGCTTAATTCACGCTGAGCTAATTTGTTACTGCGATCACTGCAAACTTACACAGGCTTTTCTCTCACTCTCATTCCATACAGGGACCAAAGATTGTCACCAAAACCTTGCAGAAACAAACACGTTTCCCTGATAATGGCAGAAACTACTTCCTTACTGCTTCAACATCTCAGAACCACACCTACTGATACAGGTGTACATCTCGCTCTTCAAATATTTATGTTTCCCTTTCATCTTTCACTTTTATCGTTTGACCTTCCAATAGTCATCCCTGTTCTCAGAAGGTGCAGTACATTCATGGTATTTTTATGGCCGCTAGTTTTGGGTTAACATACACTTAATACTTTGCTTTAGTTAGTTTATGACATCCTTTAATTGTACATGTTCCTTTTGAAATAAACAGTTAACTTCAAGTCACTTCCCTTATCTTCCTAATGCACATTTCCATTCAGCCGCTCCCTGGTTCAGTAATGGAGCCGGAAGATGCAGGACAGGTTTCTTTTGAGGCACTTACGAGGAAACAACCACTGTGAGCGATAGTGATCGAGGTGTCATTTCATTAGTTTCCCCCCAGACATGAACTTGGTAAGAGACAGGTCCCGTTTGACGCACGACAATGCCAGATTGCCAGTGAGCACCATCATTGAAGTTATGAACCCGGCATCGTCAGGTTTGAATCAACAAAGAGGTCTACCTTGAACTGGGCAACGCCCTTACAAATCTTGGTTACGACACACCTTTGCACCGATATCTGGTAGAATCAAAGTCAGTCGTGTACGATGAGTACGACCCATTAACATCCCAGCGGGGATACCCCAGTTACTGCCTGTGGCATGATTGTGTACAAAACTAGAAATCTAGCCAGTCTTGTGTCCCTCTTGTGTCCCCTCAGCACCTTACACGTTTCACTGAGATCATTGACAGGTCTTCTAAACTCCAATGGGAATTGGCCAAACCTGTTCCAGCTTCCTCCATAAGAAAAGCCCTTCATCCCAGAAATCGGCCGAGCAAACCTCCTCTGATCTGATTCTAATGCAATTGTATCCCAGAAGGAGACCAAAACTGTGCACAGTATTCCAGATGTGTCTCCCCAAGGCCTCGTACAGCTGCAATCCACCTTACCTGCACATCTTTGGGATGTGGGGGTGAAACCCAGGCTGACTCGAGAAGAAAGTGCAAACTCCATACGACAGTGACCCGGGGCCGGAATCGAACCCGGGTCCTCCGCTCCGTGAGGCAGTAGTGCTAACCGTGGTGCGGCACGGAAGCACAGTGGTTTGCATTGTTGCTTTACAGCTCCAGGGTCCCAGGTTCGATTCTTGGCTTGGGTCACTGTCTGTGAATACTTTGCATCAGTATTCACCAAAGAGAAGGAATTGGTAGATGTTGAGTCTGGAGAAGGGGGTGTAGATAGCCTGGGTCACATTGAGATCCAAAAAGATGAGGTGTTGGGCGTCTTAAAAAATATTAAGGTAGATAAGTCCCCAGGGCCTGATGGTATCTACCCCAGAATACTGAAGGAGGCTGGAGAGGAAATTGCTGAGGCCTTGACAGAAATCTTTGGATCCTCACTGTCTCCAGGTGATGCCCCGGAGGACTGGAGAATAGCCAATGTTGTTCCTCTGTTTAAGAAGGGTAGCAAGGATAATCCAGGGAACTACAGGCCGGTGAGCCTTACTTCAGTGGTAGGGAAATTACTGGAGAGAATTCTTCGAGACAGGATCTACTCCCATTTGGAAGCAAATGGACATATTAGTGAGAGGCAGCATGGTTTTGTGAAGGGGAGGTCGTGTCTCACTAACTTGATAGAGTTTTTCGAGGAGGTCACTAAGATGATTGTTGCAGGTAGGGCAGTGGATGTTGTCTATATGGACTTCAGTAAAGCCTTTGACAAGGTCCCTCATGGTAGACTAGTACAAAAGGTGAAGTCACACGGGATCAGGGGTGAGCTGGCAAGGTGGATGCAGAATTGGCTAGGTCATAGAAGGCAGAGAGTAGCAATGGAAGGATGCTTTTCTAATTGGAGGGCTGTGACCAGTGGTGTTCCACAGGGATCAGTGCTGGGACCTTTGCTCTTTGTAGTATATATAAATGATTTGGAGGAAAATGTAACTGGTCTGATTAGTAAGTTTGCAGACGACACAAAGGTTGGTGGAATTGCGGATAGCGATGAGGACTGTCAGAGGATACAGCAGGATTTAGATTGTTTGGAGACTTGGGCGGAGAGATGGCAGATGGAGTTTAATCCGGACAAATGTGAGGTAATGCATTTTGGAAGGTCTAATGCAGGTCGGGAATATACAGTGAATGGTAGAACCCTCAAGAGTATTGAAAGTCAGAGAGATCTAGGAGTACAGGTCCACAGGTCACTGAAAGGGGCTACACAGGTGGAGAAGGTAGTCAAGAAGGCATACGACATGCTTGCCTTCATTGGCCGGGGCATTGAGTATAAGAATTGGCAAGTCATGTTGCAGCTGTATAGAACCTTAGTTAGGCCACACTTGGAGTATAGTGTTCAATTCTGGTCACCACACTACCAGAAGGATGTGGAGGCTTTAGAGAGGGTGCAGAAGAGATTTACCAGAATGTTGCCTGGTATGGAGGGCATTAGCTATGAGGAGCGGTTGAATAAACTTGGTTTGTTCTCACTGGAACGACGGAGGGTGAGGGGCGACCTGATAGAGGGTAGATAGGTAGAGGGGTCAATTACTAGGGGGCATATGTTTAAGGTGCGAGGGGCAAGGTTCAGAGGAGATGTATGAGGCAAATTGTTCACACAGAGGGTAGTGGGTGCCTGGAACTCGTTACCGGAGGAGGTGGTGGAAGCAGGGACGATAGTGACGTTTGAGGGGCGTCTTGACAAATACATGAATAGGATGGGAATAGAAGGATACGGACCCAGGAAGTGTAGAAGATTGTAGTTTAGTTGGCAGCCTGGTCGGCACGGGCTTGGAGGGCCGAAGGGCCTGTTCCTGTGCTGTACATTTCTTTTTATCTTCTGTGTGGAGTCTGCACGTTCTCCCCGTGTCTGCGTGGGTTTCCTCCGGGTGCTCCGGTTTCCTCCCACAAGTCCCGAAAGACATGCTGTTAGGTGAATTGGACATTCTGAATTCTCCCTCTGTGACCCGAACAGGCGCCGGAGTGTGGCGACTAGGGGCTTTTCACAGTAACTTCATTGCAGTGTTAATGTAAGTCTACTTGTGACAATAAAGATTATTTTTTTCAATTAAAAAACAAATCTCCCTTCCCCCATCTTGCCCTCTTCCCCAACATTCCCTTGCTTCTACTGTTAATATCGCGCTGCCATGTCACACTTATAATAATCACTCATAGATCAGTCAGTCCGGTTGAATGAATTTCAGTCATGCTTATTTATTTAAGAACATATTTTGGGACATTCACACAAAATTAACTGGAAAATACTTTTTTCCTGTGTCTCTAGAAATGTCCTTCAGCCACCAACAAGTGGTAGCAAAAAACTTCAAGATAAAAGTGATTTCAGATTTACAAAATTAAAAGTCATTTCAACAAAGCCTTTAAAAGTAACTTTTACCAACGCTCCAAGGAATTTCCGACGGCTATAATTCCTCTGCTAATCAGTTGGACGGATCACATTCTTAAGGGAATCCTTATCTGGGTTTAGCCCCTTCCTTAGTTTCATTGGTTCAGCTGAGACCCCTTTGATCTGTTCAGGAAAGTGCCAGTCACTTAACAGGTGATTGGTTAATTAGACATTAATCAATTACTCCAAATGAATTAATTAACTTTCCCACGACTTTTGTCCCACGTTCAAACTCCCTACGTCATATCTGGTCTCAGTTACGATATTGTTTCAAGCTTGTTGAATGTACCTTCATCTCAGTACTTGTGGTACATCAAGGTGATGAGAGGCATGGATCGAGTGGATAATCAGAGACTTTTTCCCAGGGTGGAAATGGCTGTCACGAGGGGACATAATTTTAAGGTGATTGGAGGAAGGTATAGGGGAGATGTCAGAGGTAGGTTCTTTACACAGAGAGTGGTGGGTGTGTGGAATGCACTGCCAGCGGAGGTGGTGGAGTCAGAGTCATTCGGGACATTTAAGCGACTCTTGGATTGACACATGGACAACAGTAAATTGAAGGGGTGTAGATTAGGTTAATCTTAAATTAGGACAAGTGGTTGGCGCAACATCGTGGCCCAAATGTCCTGCACTGTGCTGTACTGTTCTATGTTTTATTATTCGTATCATTTGAGACAGTCATGGACAGTATTCAAACAATTAAAACTTACTCATATTTCTACAAATTCAGTAATTTTCAAGAATCATTTTATCTAATATTTTAAAGGGCCCCCCTCTATAATTGTTGAATCCAATGCCAGGACCATAAGAACATAAGAACATAAGAACTAGGAGCAGGAGTAGGCCATCTGGCCCCTCGAGCCTGCTCCGCCATTTAATGAGATCATGGCTGATCTTTTGTGGACTCGGCTCCACTCTCCGGCCCGTACACCATATCCCCGAATCCCTTTATTCTTTAGAAAGGTATCTATCTTTTTCTTAAAACCGTTTAAAGAAGGAGCCTCAACTGCTTCACTGGGCAAGGAATTCCAGAGATTCACAACCCTTTGGGTGAAGAAATTCCTCCTGAACTCGGTCCTAAATCTACTTCCCCTTGTTTTGAGGCTATGTCCCCTAGTTCTGCTTTCCCTGACCAGTGGAAACAACATGCCCGCATCTATCCTATCTATTCCCTTCATAATTTTATATGTTTCAATAAGATCCCCCCGCATCCTTCTAAACTCCAATGAGTACAGTCCCAGTCTACTCAACCCCTCGTCATAATCTAATCCCCTCAACTTTGGGATCAACCTAGTGAATCTCCTCTGCACTCCCTCCAGTGCCAATATGTCCTTTCTCAGGTAAGGAGACCAAAACTGAACACAAAACTCCAGATGTGGCCTCACCAACACCCTATACAATTGCAGCATAACCTCCCTAGTCTTGAACTCCATCCCTCTAGCAATGAAAGATAAAACTCGATTAGCCTTCTTAATCACCTGTTGCACCTGCGCACCAACTTTTTGCGACTCGTGCACCAGCACACCCAGGTCCCTCTGCACAGCAGCATGTTTTAACATCTTACCGTTTAAATAATAATCCATTCTGCTGTTATTCCTCCCAAAATGGATAGCCTCACACTTGGCAACATTGAAGTCCATCTGCCAGACCCTAGCCCATTCACCTAACCTATCCAAATCCTTCTGCAGACTTCCGGTATCCTCTGCACATTTTGCTTTACCACTCATCTTAGTGTCGTCTGCAAACTTTGACACATTGCACTTGGTCCCCAACTCCAAATCATCTATGTAAATGTGAACAACTGAGGGCCCAACACTGATCCTTGAGGCACACCAGTAGTTACAGGTTGCCAACCAGAGAAACACCCATTTATCCCCACTCTCTGCTTTCTGTTAGTTAACCAATCCTCTACCCATGCTACCACTTTACCCTCAATGCCATGCATCTTTAGTTTATGCAGCAACCTTTTGTGTGGCACCTTGTCAAAAGCGTTCTGGAAATCCAGATATACCACATCCATTGGCTCCCCGTTATCTACCGCACTGGTAACGTCCTCAAAAAATTCTACCAATAGAACCAATAGAATTATGTCCAATATCAAACAACAGCAACTTAAACTGAAGTGTTCTGATTGATGTCAAGTCAACTCTGATTGGCCGAGGCGTTGCCATGGAGAATGCTTGAGGAACAATAGTCTCCCCAAAACCTTCGCATAATTCAAAAACAACGCAGCAACTTGGACACATTCCTCCTGTTTTTGTCTGAATCTGTGTCACTTGTAGAAAGTGTAAATGACTCACATTTAACCTTGACTGATTATCTTAAATTGGTTTAGTTAGATAAGATAATTGGATTATCTTAAAGTGCTAACTTTGTAAGTGTTAGTGTTAAATTAGTTAGTGTTAGTGACAAAGTAGTTAGTGTTAGTGACAAAGTAGTTAGCGTTAGTGCTAACTGAGTTAGTGTCAGTGACTTTTTGGACTGAAAGTGGTTATAAAGTCCTGGACACTGAGGAATCCGCTTGTTGCTCTTCCAACAGCCCCCTACACCTGGCATTGTCAAACTCGGGGGTGTGACCCGCGGGTGGGTCGCGGGTGGGTGTCGGGAGGGTCGCGGAGCCGTCCATTGCGGTGCTCCCAATCGTGCAAATCCACGCGCAACAGCTGGCTTTTAACCATGCCGGCTGCAAGCGGCCTTCAAAAAGGCCGCGACCATAGAAATACAATTTGACCGCACTGCGCATGCGTGTCCGGTCATTGGTGCGCTGCACATGCCCACCGATGATCAGGCACGCTTTCGCAGTGCGGCCAAATTTTTTTTATGTGCTCGCGCCTTTTTTTTTTGGCAAGTTCGGGGAACCAAAGGGACGATTGGGGCCAAAGGGACCCAAAACCATTTCCTCCATTTTTATCAGCAACAAACAAGTAAGAGAAAATGGTGGATCGCGCAGGTCAGCCGGCGTGGGTCGCGAAGGTCAGCCGGCGTGGGTCGCGAAGGTCGGCCGGCATGGGCTGCGAAGGTCGGCCGGCGTGGACAGCGAAGGTCAGCCGGCGTGGGTCGCGCAGGTCAGCCGGCGTGGGTCGCGAAGGTCGGCCGGCGTGGGCCGCGAAGGTCGGCCGGCGTGGGTCGCGCAGGTCAGCCGGCGTGGGTCGCGAAGGTCGGCCGGCGTGGGTCGCGCAGGTCAGCCGGCGTGGGTCGCGCAGGTCAGCCGGCGTGGGTCGCGAAGGTCGGCCGGCGTGGGTCGCGCAGGTCAGCCGGCGTGGGTCGCGCAGGTCAGCCGGCGTGGGTCGCGCAGGTCGGCCGGCGTGGGTCGCGAAGGTCGGCCGGAGTGGGTCGTGAAGGTCGGCCGGCGTGGGTCGCGAAGGTCAGCCGGCATGGGTCGCGAAGGTCGGCCGGCGTGGGTCGCGAAGGTCAGCCGGCATGGGTCGCGAAGGTCGGCCGGCGTCGGTCGCGAAGGTCGGCCGGCGTGGGTCGCGAAGGTCAGCCGGCGTGGGTCGCGAAGGTCGGCCGGCGTGGGTCGCGAAGGTCGGCCGGCGTGGATCGCGAAGGTCGGCCGGCGTGGGTCGCGAAGGTCAGCCGGCGTGGGTCGCGAAGGTCGGCCGGCGTGGGTCGCGAAGGTCGGCCGGCGTGGGTCGCGCAGGTCGGCCGGCGTGGGTCGCGAAGGTCGGCCGGCGAGAGTCGCGCAGGTCAGCCGGCGTGGGTCGCGCAGGTCAGCCGGCGTGGACAGCGAAGGTCGGCCTGCGTGGGTCGCGAAGGTCGGCCGGGTTGGGTCCCGAAGGTCGGCCGGGTTGGGTCCCGAAGGTCGGCCGGGTTGGGTCCTGAAGGTTGGCCGGGTTGGGTCCTGAAGGTCGGCCGGGTTGGGTCCTGAAGGTCGGCCGGGTTGGGTCCTGAAGGTCGGCTGGGTTGGGTCCTGAAGGTCGGCTGGGTTGGGTCCTGAAGGTCGGCTGGGTTGGGTCCTGAAGGTCGGCTGGGTTGGGTCCTGAAGGTCGGCCGGGTTGGGTCCTGAAGGTCGGCCGGGTTGGGTCCTGAAGGTCGGCCGGGTTGGGTCCTGAAGGTCGGCCGGTTGGGTCCTGAAGGTCGGCCGGGTTGGGTCCTGAAGGTCGGCCGGGTTGGGTCCTGAAGGTCGGCCGGGTTGGGTCCTGAAGGTCGGCCGGGTTGGGTCCTGAAGGTCGGCCGGGTTGGGTCCTGAAGGTCGGCCGGTTGGGTCCTGAAGGTCGGCCGGGTTGGGTCCTGAAGGTCGGCTGGGTTGGGTCCTGAAGGTCGGCTGGGTTGGGTCCTGAAGGTCGGCCGGGTTGGGTCGCGAAGGTCGGCCGGGTTGGGTCCTGAAGGTCGGCCGGGTTGGGTCCTGAAGGTCGGCCGGGTTGGGTCCTGAAGGTCGGCCGTGTTGGGTCGCGAAGGTCGGCCGGGTTGGGTCCTGAAGGTCGGCCGGGTTGGGTCCTGAAGGTCGGCCGGGTTGGGTCCTGAAGGTCGGCCGGGTTGGGTCCTGAAGGTCGGCCGGGTTGGGTCCTGAAGGTCGGCCGGTTGGGTCCTGAAGGTCGGCCGGGTTGGGTCCTGAAGGTCGGCCGGGTTGGGTCCTGAAGGTCGGCTGGGTTGGGTCCTGAAGGTCGGCCGGGTTGGGTCCTGAAGGTCGGCCGGGTTGGGTCCTGAAGGTCGGCCGGGTTGGGTCCTGAAGGTCGGCCGGGTTGGGTCCTGAAGGTCGGCCGATGGTAAAAATGGGTCCCCGGAAACAGAGTTTGAAAAACACTGGTCTACACGGAGTCACCTCCAGGCTGAAATCCAGCTCCTCCCACACTGATGACATCACCCTGTTGGGGCGTAACCAGGATCACAAACCCGTCTCCAGGTGACATCACAAAGGAGACAACAGCCAATCACAGCAGCTCGAATGATGTCACCGAGCAGCTGTGGCCCCTCCCACTCAGGATGTAACAGGGTCACATGACCAGGCTCTTGTCCAGTCTGTCTACAGGATCATCATATAACCTGTGTTCATGGCCAATCCGTCCTGTCTCTGACTCCGCGGACTCCCCATGGACGGAGTCTCCTGAGAGCATCGCCCAAAATGTCCCCTCATCAACCCTGTCTCTGGTGTTACAAATGTGACGTTCCACTATTCAGTAATGTCCCTGCACACCTCACACTTTATACCTCACACAGACTCCCTCTCTTTATATCAGGGAATGTGTCTGTACTGCTCCAGTAGGAAGCAGTTTGAGGGAATGGTGTTGGGATGGGGCAGGAATGTCACTGCCTCCTCTATGTCTGAAATCACTTCATTCCCTGGAATAGGAAGGGGCATCAGAGGCAATAATTGTTGGAATGATAAGGAGTATCCAGTGATTTGAGTATTGGAGCAATAATTATATCAGGCCAATGACTGGTTAAACCTTCCCCACAATAGTCCATCAAATATTCCCAGATCGCGTACATCACAGGGTTACACACAGAATAAACCACTTTCTACAAAGTCCCCATCACACACTCCCAGGACAGGTACAGCACGGGGTTAGTTACAGAGTAAAGCTCCCTCTACACTGTCCCCATCAAACACTCCCAGGATAGGTACAGCACGGGGTTAGATACAGAGTAAAGCTCCCTCTACACTATCCCCATCAGACACTCCCAGGACAGGTACAGCACGGGGTTAGTTACAGAGTAAAGCTCCCTCTACACTGTCCCCATCAAACACTCCCAGGATAGGTACAGCACGGGGTTAGATACAGAGTAAAGCTCCCTCTACACTATCCCCATCAGACACTCCCAGGACAGGTACAGCACGGGGTTAGTTACAGAGTAAAGCTCCCTCTACACTGTCCCCATCAAACATTGCCAGGACAGGTACAGCACGGGGTTAGATACAGAGTAAAGCTCCCTCTACACTGTCCCCATCAAATACTCCCAGGACAGGTACAGCACGGGGTTAGATACAGAGTAAAGCTCCCTCTATACTGTCCCCATCAAACACTCCCAGGACAGGTACAGCACGGGGTTAGATACAGAGTAAAGCTCCCTCTACACTGTCCCCATCAAACACTCCCAGGACAGGTACAGCACGGGGTTAGATACAGAGTAAAGCTCCCTCGACACTGACCCCATCAAACACTCCCAAGACAGGTACAGCACGGGGTTAGATAGAGAGTAAAACTCCCTCTACACTGTCCCCATCAAACACTCCCAGGACAGGTACAGCACGGGGTTAGATACAGAGTAAAGCTCCCTCTACACTGTCCCCATCAAACACTCCCAGGACAGGTACAGCACGGGGTTAGATACAGAGTAAAGCTCCCTCGACACTGACCCCATCAAACACTCCCAGGACAGGTACAGCACGGGGTTAGATACAGAGTAATGCTCCCTCTACACTGTCCCCATCAAACACTCCCAAGACAGGTACAGCACGGGGTTAGATAGAGAGTAAAACTCCCTCTACACTGTCCCCATCAAACACTCCCAGGACAGGTAGAGCACGGGGTTAGATACAGAGTAAAGCTCCCTCTACACTGTCCCCATCAAACACTCCCAGGAAATGTACAGCATGGGGTTAGATACAGAGTAAAGCTCCCTCTACACTGACCCCATCAAACACTCCCAGGACAGGTACAGCACGGGGTTAGATACAGAGTAAAGCTCCCTCTACACTGACCCCATCAAACACTCCCAGGACAGGTACAGCATGGGGTTAGATACAGAGTAAAGCTCCCTCTACACTGTCCCCATCAAATACTCCCAGGACAGGTAGAGCACGGGGTTAGATACAGAGTAAAGCTCCCTCTATACTGTCCCCATCAAACACTCCCAGGACAGGTACAGCACGGGGTTAGATACAGAGTAAAACTCCCTCTACACTGTCCCCATCAAACACTGCCAGGACAGGTACAGCACAGGGTTAGATACAGAGTAAAGCTCCCTCTACACTGTCCCCATCAGACACTCCCAGGACAGGTACAGCACAGGGTTAGATACAGAGTAAAGCTCCCTCTACACTGTCCCCATGAAACACTGCCAGGACAGGTACAGCACAGGGTTAGATACAGAGTAAAGCTCCCTCTACACTGTCCCCATCAGACACTCCCAGGACAGGTACAGCATGGGGTTAGATACAGAGTAAAGCTCCCTCTACACTGTCCCCATCAAACACTGCCAGGACAGGTACAGCACAGGGTTAGATACAGAGTAAAGCTCCCTCTACACTGTCCCCATCAGACACTCCCAGGACAGGTACAGCACAGGGTTAGATACAGAGTAAAGCTCCCTCTGCACTGTCCCCATCAAACACTCCCAGGACAGGTACAGCACGGGGTTAGATACAGAGTAAAGCTCCCTCTACACTGTCCCCATCAAACACTCCCAGGACAGGTACAGCACGGGGTTAGATACAGAGTAAAGCTCCCTCTACGCTGTCCCCATCGAACACTCCCAGGACAGGTACAGCACGGGGTTAGATACAGAGTAAAGCTCCCTCTGCACTGTCCCCATCAGACACTCCCAGGACAGGGACAGCACAGGGTTAGATACAGAGTAAAGCTCGCTCTACAGTTTCCCCCATCAAACACTCCCAGGACACTTACAGCACGGGGAGAGATACAGAGTAATGCTCTGTATCTCGATATCAAGTCAACTCTGATTGGCCGAGGCGTTGCCATGGAGAATGCATGGGGAACAATAGTCTCCACAAAACTTCCGCATCATTCAAAAACAACGCAGCAACTTGGACACATTCCTCCTGTTTTTGTCTCAATCTGTGTCACTTGTAGAAAGTGTAAATGACTCACATTTAACCTTGACTGATTATCTTAAATTGGTTGAATTAGATAAGATAATTGGATTATCTTAAAGTGCTAACTTAGTAAGTGTTAGTGTTAAATTAGTTAGTGTCAGTGACAAATTAGTTAGTGTGAGAGACGAAGTAGTTAGAGTTAGTGTTAAATTAGTTGTCAGCGCACTAAAAATTGTTCAACAAGTGCTGCCCAATCACACAGGAGGCTTTATTTTGTGTGTTGCGAGCACGAGCTGGTTGGGTGCGGTCTGTACTTTGCCTGTTATTAACAATCAGAGAAACATGCAGTTTGAGTAGATCAGCTGGTCATTGGCACTAACGCTTTCCGTACCTGGCATCGCACCGACCGGCACTGAGATTCAGACACAATGTGGATCAAAGTCTTTTCAGGCTGATGGTGGTTATAAACTCCTGGACACTGAGGAATCCGCTTGTTGCTCTTCCAACAGCCCCCTACACCTGGCATTGTCAAACTCGGGGGCGTGACCCACGGGTGGGTCGTGGGCGGGTGTCGGGAGGGTCGCGGAGCCGTCCATTGTGGCGCTCCCGATTGCCGCAAATCATTGATGCAGAGTAAAGCTCCCCATCAAACACTCCCAGGACAGGTACAGAACGGGGTTAGATACAGAGTAAAGCTCCCTCTACACTGTCGCTATCAAACACTCCCAGGACAGGTACAGCACGAGGTTAGATACAGAGTAAAGCTCCCTCTACACTGTCCCCATCAAACACTCCCAGGACAGGTACGGCAGGGGGTTAGATACAGAGTAAAGCTCCCTCTACACTGTCCCCATCAAACACTCCCAGGCCAGGTACAGCACGGGGTTAGATACAGAGTAAAACTCCCTCTACACTGTCCCGATCAAACACTCACAGGACAGGTACAGCATGGGGTTAGATACAGCGTAAAGCTCCCTCTACACTGTCCCCATCAAACACTCCCAGGACAGGTACAGCACGGGGTTAGATACAGAGTGAAACTCCCTCTACACTGTCCCGATCAAACACTCCCAGGACAGGTACAGCACGGGGTTAGATACAGAGTAAAGCTCCCTCTACACTGTCCCCATCAAACACTCCCAGGACAGGTACAGCACTGGGTTAGATACAAAGTAAAACTCCCTCTACACTGTCCCGATCAAACACTCCCAGGACAGGTACAGCACGGGGTTAGATACAGAGTAAAGCTCCCTCTACACTGTCCCCATCAAACACTCCCAGGACAGGTACAGCACGGGGTTAGATACAGAGTAAAGCTCCCTCTACACTGTCCCCATCAAACACTCCCAGGACAGGTACAGAACGGGGTTCGATACAGAGTAAAGCTCCCTTCCTACACTGTCGCTATCAAACACTCCCAGGACAGGTACGGCAGGGGGTTAGACACAGAGTAAAGCTCCCTCTACACTGTCCCCATCAAACACTCCCAGGACAGGTACAGCACGGGGTTAGATACAGAGTAAAGCTCCCTCTACACTGTCCCCATCAAACACTCCCAGGACAGGTACAGCACGGGGTTAGATACAGAGTAAATCTCCCTCTACACTGTCCCCATCAAACACTCCCAGGACAGGTGCTATAGAAAGGATAGAACAGGAGGTAAGAGAGGAGGGGGAGTGGCGTTTTTGATTAGGGAGAACATCACAGCAGTACTTAGAGGGGATATATCCGAGGGTTCGCCCACTGAGTCTATATGGGTGGAACTGAAAAATAAGAAGGGAGAGATCACCTTGGTAGGACTGTACTACAGGCCCCCAAATAGTCAGCGAGAAATTGAGGAGCAAATATGTAAGGAGATTACAGATAGCTGCAAGAATAATAATGTGGTAGTAGTAGGGGACTTTAACTTTCCCAACATTGACTGGGACAGCCATAGCATTAGGGGCTTGGATGGAGGGAAATTTGTTGAGTGTATTAAGGAGGAATTTCTCATTCAGTATGTGGATGGACCGACCAGAGAGGGGGCAAAACTTGACCTCGTCTTGGGAAATAAGGAAGGGCAAGTGACAGAAGTGCTAGTGAGGGATCACTTTGGGACAAGTGACCATAACTCCATTAGTTTTTAGATAGCTATGGAGAATGCTAGGTCTGGCCCAAGAGTTAAAATTCGTAATTGGGGCAAGGCCAATTTTGATGGTATCAGACAGGAACTTGCAGAGGTAGATTGGGGGAGACTGTTGGCAGGCAAAGGGATGGCTGGTAAATGGGAGGCTTTTAAAAATGTGTTAACCAGGGTGCAGGGTAAGCACATTCTCTTTAGAGTGAAGGGCAAGGCTGGTAGAAGTCGGGAAGCCTGGATGACTCGAGATATTGAGACTCTGGTCAAAAAGAAGAAGGAGGCATATGACGTACATAAGTCACTGGGATCAAGTGGATCCCTTGAAGAGTATAGAGATTGTCGAAATAGAGTTAAGAGGGAAATCAGGAGGGCAAAAAGGGGACATGAAATTGCTTTGGCAAATAATGCAAGGGAGAATCCAAAGAAATTCTACAGATACATAAAGGGGAAAAGAGTAACTAGGGACAGAGTAGGGCCTCTTAAGGATCAACAAGGACACCTATGTGCAGAGCCACAAGAGTTGGGTGAGATCCTGAATGAATATTTCTCATCGGTATTCACGGTGGAGAAAGGCATGGATGCTAGGAAACTAAGGGAAATAAATAGTGATGTCTTGAGAAGTGTGCATATTACAGAGGAGGAGGTGCTGGAAGTCTTAAAGCGCATCAAGGTAGATAAATCCCCGGGACCTGATGAAATGTATCCCAGGATGTTGTGGGAGGCTAGGGAGGAAATTGCGGGTCCACTAACAGAGATATTTGAATCATCGGCAGCCACAGGTGAGGTGCCTGAAGATTGGAGAGTGGCGAATGTTGTGCCCTTGTTTAAGAAGGGCAGCAGGGAAAAGCCTGGGAACTACAGACCGGTGAGCCTAACGTCTGTTGTAGGTAAGTTGCTAGAAGGTATTCTGAGAGACAGGATCTACAAGCATTTAGAGAGGCAAGGACTGATTCGGGGCAGTCTGCATGGCTTTTTGCGTGGAAAATCATGTCTCACAAATTTGATTGAGTTTTTTGAGGGGGTGACCAAGAAGGTAGATGAGGGCAGTGCAGTAGACGTTGTCTACATGGACTTTAGCAAAGCCTTTGACAAGGTACCGCATGGTAGGTTGTTGCAGAAGGTTAAAGCTCACGGGATCCAGGGTGAGGTTGCCAATTGGATTCAAAATTGGCTGGACGACAGAAGGCAGAGGGTGGTTGTAGAGGGTTGTTTTTCAAACTGGAGGCCTGTGACCAGTGGTGTGCCTCAGGGATCGGTGCTGGGTCCACTGTTATTTGTGATTTATATTAATGACTTGGATGAGAATTTAGGAGGCATGGTTAGTAAGTTTGCAGATGACACCAAGATTGGTGGCACAGTGGATAGTGAAGAAGGTTATCTAGGATTGCAACGGGATCTTGATCAATTAGGCCAGTGGGCCGACGAATGGCAGATGGAGTTTAATTTAGATAAATGTGAGGTGATGCATTTTGGCAGATCGAATCAGGCCAGGACCTACTCAGTTAATGGTATGGCGTTGGGGAGAGTTATAGAACAAAGAGATCTAGGAGTACAGGTTCATAGCTCCTTGAAGGTGGAGTCGCAGGTGGACAGGGTGGTGAAGAAGGCATTCGGCGTGCTTGGTTTCATTGGTCAGAACATTGAATACAGGAGTTGGGACGTCTTGTTGAAGTTGTACAAGACATTGGTACGGCCACACTTGGAATACTGTGTGCAGTTCTGGTCACCCTATTATAGAAAGGATATTATTAAACTGGAAAGAGGGCAGAAAAGATTTACTAGGATGTTGCCGGGACTTGATGGTTTGAGTTATAAGGAGAGGCTGGGTAGACTGGGACTTTTTTCCCTGGAGCGTAGGAGGCTTAGGGGTGATCTTATAGAGGTCTATAAAATAATGAGGGGCATAGATAAGGTAGATAGTCAACATCTTTTCCCAAAGGTAGGGGAGTCTAAAACTAGAGGGCATAGGTTTAAGGTGAGAGATTCAGAAAGGCCCAGAGGGGCAATTACTTCACTCAGAGGGTAGTGAGTGTCTGGAATGGGCTGCCAGAGGTAGTCGTAGAGGCGGGTACAATTGTGTCTTTTAAAAAGCATTTAGATAGTTACATGGGTAAGATGGGTATAGAGGGTTATGGGCCAAGTGCGGGCAACTGGGACTAGCTTAATGGTAAAAACTGGGCGGCATGGACTGGTTGGGCCGAAGGGCCTGTTTCCATGCTGTAAACTTCTATGATTCTAGGTACAGCACGGGGTTAGATACAGAGTAAAGCTCCCTCTACACTGTCCCCATCAAACACTCCCAGGACAGGTACAGCACGGGGTTATATACAGAGTAAAGCTCCCTCTACACTGTCCCCATCAAACACTCCCAGGACAGATAAAGCACGGGGTTAGATGTAGAGTAAAGCTCCCACTACACTGTCCCCATCAAACACTCCCAGGACAGGTACAGCACGGGGTTAGATACAGAGTAAAGCTCCCTCTACACTGTCCCCATCAAACACTCCCAGGACAAGTACAGCACGGGGTTAGATACAGAGTAAAGCTCCATCTACACTGTCCCCATCAAACACTGCCAGGACAGGGACAACGCAGGGTTAGATACAGAGTATAGCCCCAGACCACAGCAATGTGGTTGTATCAGGTTGTCAACAGGTGGACAGGGTGGTGAAGGAGGCATTCAGCAGGCTGGGTTTCATTGGTCAGAGTATTGAATACAGGAGTTGGGATGTATTGTTGAAGTTGTAGCAGACATTGCTAAGACCACACATGGAATACTGTGTTCAGTTCTGGTCACCCTATTATAGGAAGGATGTTGTTAAACTAGAAAGAGTGCAGTAGGAAGTCTTGCAACACCAGGTTAGATTCTGTAGCAGCTCGGACACTGAACGGCCTAACGGAATGGCACGGAATAGCACACTTCAGCTCAGGCCCATCAGAAAACACAGGGCACGGAATGAGCTTTGACTTTTCGGGGTGAAGATATTTGCAGTCTTTCCAGCCTGCCACAAGGGGGAGCTGCAATGTCAACACAGTTGTGGGGGGAGATTTCCCTTCGGAAAGAATATGGGGAGAGGTTGGACAACATCTCCTGGTTCTGGGTCTGTTGATTTGGGGGGAGGGGGAGCAGATGTTTTCGTGCCATTGAGTCACGGGTCAGCCCAGGTTTCTGCCTGTGTCCCTGAACAGCGAGTTGTTCATTTCTGTGTGAGCTCTCTGGTGCTCTGGGGTAAAAGACAGGTGATATCCTGCAGGGAATTCTCTGTCCAATATTCAGTCAGGGGCCTGGGAGCAGAGCATCATCCTGTCCTCTCGTCACAAATGGGATGTGGTGGGTCTGGGACAGAAGGGAAATTACAGGAGGATGATAAGGATGTGCTACTAAAAAGATTAATGATGGAATGTGCCAATTTGCTTTGTTAGCCCAGTCTGGGGTCATTCAGGCAGAGGTCGCTGCAAATGAACAGCACTGACACCAAATGCTTAGCTCCCAAACCCCCTTTTGGGTGTAATGTCAAGGCTCCAGTACGAGTGAGGATGCATTATACAGTGCAAGCTCACAGCTTGCTTCGTGCCCTGAAGGTACATTAAGCAGCAACATTAAAGGGGCTGGTGCAGGAGGATCGCCGACATCTGAAAGTTGCCCTCCAAGCCAGCCACCACGCTGACGTGGATATATATCTGACAGGGTCAGAATGCTGGAACTCCCTCCCTAACAGCACTGAGGGTGTACCTACACCACACGCACTGCAGCGCTTCAACACGGCAGCTCACCACCACCTTCTCAAGGGCAATTAGGGATGGGCAATAAACACTGGCCCAGACAGCAAAGCCCACACCCAAGAGGTGAACTAAAAAACACGGTTCCATTTAGTCCGAATTCTGAGAATTTGTCGAGGTCGTGATTGTCGAAAATTATAAGAAAACCAATTAAAGATTTTTATTTTGCCCCTGCCGTGTGTTTAGAATACTGGTATAATTATAATACAATGAGGGCAGCACGGTGGCACAGTGGTTAGCACTGCTGCCTCACGGGGCCGAGGACCCGGGTTCGATCCCGGCTCTGGGTCACTGTCCGTGTGGAGTTTGCACATTCTCCCCGTGACTGCGTGGGTCTCACCCCCACAACCGAAATGTGTGTAGGGGAGGTGGATTGGCCACGCTGAATTGCCCCTTAATTGGAACAAAAAAAATGATCCTATGGCTGAGGGAGGCAAGGGAGCAAAATGAGGGTGGGGGGCCTCAATGTCCATCACCAAGAGTGGATCGGTAATACCAGCACAGACCGAGCTGGCCGGGTCCTGAAGGTATTCCCCAATCGGAAACCCTGCTCAACCAAAAGGCCCACTCGCTGCTGAGGTCCCGGACGGAGGCGTTCAAGTCTGACCCCCCTGACCTCGATAAGAAATCCAGGTACGACGTACGGAAACCATCAGGGACGGCAAAAGGCAATACCGGATCAAACTAGAATCCCAGGCCAACGACCCAACCCACGACCATAAGACCATAAGACATAGGAGCAGAATTAGGCCAGGAATGAGATGGAGAATCTGGTGAACTGGTGCGACGACAATAATCTCTCCCTCACTGTCCACAAAACAAAGGAGATTGTCATCGACTCCAGGAAGCGTAGAGGACACGATAGTTAAGAAAGCCCACCAACAACTCCACTTTCTCAGAAGACTAAGGAAATTTGGCAACTACGACCCTCACCAACTTCTACAGATGCCCCATAGAAAGCATTCTTTCTGGTTGTATCACAGCTTGGTATGGAGCCTGCTCTGCCCAAGACCGCAGGAAACTACAAACAGTGGTGAATGTAGCCCAGTCCATCTCGCAAACCAGCCTCCCATCCATTGACTCTGTCTATAATTCCCACTGCCTCGGAAACGCAGCCAGCATAATTCAGGACCCCACACACCCCGGACATACTCTCTTCCACCTCCTTCCGTCAGGAAAAAGGTACCAAAGTTTGAGGTCACGCAGCGACCGACTCAAGAACAGCTTCTTGCCGACTGCCATCAGACTTTTGAATGGACCGACCTCGGATTAAGTTGATCTTTTCTCTACACCTTGCTATAACTGTAACATTATATTCTGCAGTCTCTCCTTCCTTCCCGATGTACGGTGTGAATTGTCTGTACAGCGTGCAGGAAACAACACTTTTCACTGTCCACTGATACATGTGACAACAATAAATCAAATCCAATCAAACACAACAAGAACACCTACATCAGACTTCTGTTCATCGACTACAGCTCCGCCTTCAACACCATTCTCCCAACAAGACTAATAACCAAACTCCGCAACCTTGGACTTGACCCCTCCCTGTGCAGCTGGATCCTCGACTTCCTCACCAACAGACCCCAATCTGTCAGGATAGGTAACAGCACCTCCTCCACAATAGTCCCCAACACCGGGGCCCCGCAAGGATGTGTGCTCAGTCCTCTACTGTACTCCCTGTACACACACGGCTGTGTGGCAAGATTTAACTCCAACTCAATCTGGAAGTTTGCGGATGATACGACTGTGGTGGGCCGCATCTCAAACAACGACGAATCAGACTACAGGAGGGAGATCACTTGGTTGCATAGTGTACCGAAAACACCCTCTCTAAATGTTGGGAAGACCAAGGAACTGATCAGCGACTTCAGGAAGCGCAGCACGGCACACACTCCCGTCTGCATCAATGGCTCCGAAGGGGAGATGGTCGATAGCTTTAAGTTCCTGGGGGTCACCATCACCAACAGCCTGTCCTGGTCCACTCACGTTAATGCAACAGCCAAGAGCACTCAACAACGTCTCTATTTCCTACGGAAGCTAAAGAAATTCGGCATGTCTGCATCGACTCTCACAAACTTCTACAGATGTGCGACAGAGAGCATCCTATCCAGCTGCATCACAGCCTGGTATGGAAACTGCTCGGTCCAAGATCGCAAGAAACGGCAGAGTGTGGTGAACTCAGCCCAACGCATCACACCAGCTTGCCACCCTCACATTGATTCTGTCTGCACCTCCCACTGCCTCAGGAAGGCAGACAGCATTATCAGAGACCCCTCCCACCCAGGCATCGCCTTCTTCCAGACCCTTCCATCAGGCAGAAGGTACAGAACTCTGAAGACCCGGACATCCAGACATAGAAACAGCTTCTTCCCCACAGCTACAAGACTCCTCAACGACTCCCCCTCGGACTGATCTGTTCCCTGTAAGAACACTGTTCACGACGCCCTATGCTGCTCTTGTTTGGCCTTGTTCCGCACTGTAACCAATCACTATTTGTTGATGTATCATTTGTCAATGTTCTCTGTCGGTTATTCTTTTGTCTACTATGTACGTCCTGTGTACGTTCCCCCGGCCGCAGAAATATACTTTTCACTGGACTTCGGTACGTGTGAGAATAAAAACCAATCAATCAATAGCTGCTGGACGGGGACTGTGGCAGGCGGCGAGGGAAGCAACACGAGGGACAAACATACTTGACCCCATCCTCACCAAGCTGCCTGCTGCAGAGGGATCTGTCCATGACAGGATCGGTAGAAGTGACCGCCGCACAGTCCTTGTGGAGACAAAGTCCCGTCTTCACATTGAGGATCCCCTCCATCGTGCTGTGTGGAACTACAACTGCGCGAACAGATCGAGCCACTCCAGCCTGGCCCTCCATGAGGTGCTGGGGGCCATCAGCAGCAGCACTGTACTCAGCCTCAATCTGATTCATAGATTCATAGAATTTACAGTGCAGAAGGAGGCCATTCGGCCCATCGAGTCTGCACCGGCCCTTGGAAAGAGCACCCCACTTAAGCCCACACTCCCACCCTATCCCCGTAACCCAGTAACCCCACCTAATCTTTTTTGGACACTAAGGGCAATTTAGCACGGCCAATCCACCTAACCTGCACATCTTTGGACTGTGGGAGGAAACCGGAGCACCCGGAGGAAACCCACGGAGACACGGGGAGAACGCGTAGACTCCGCACAGACAGTGACGCAAGCCGGGATCGAACCTGGGACCCTGGCGCTGTGAAGCAACAGTGCTAACCACTGAGCTACTGTGCCGCCCATTTCCCAACAAGAAGTCAAGTTTTGCCCCCTCCCCATTCGGCCCATCCACGTACTGAATGAGAAATTCCTCCTGAATACACTCGACAAATTTCTCTCCATCCAAACCCCTGGTGCTATGGCTGTCCCAGTTAATGTTGGGAAAGTTAACGTCCCCGACTATTACCACCCTATTGTTCCAGCAGCTATCTGTAATCTCCTGAGCAGTTTCTATTCAAACCCGTTTCCCCGGTGACGTTACTCACGAGATGAACAAAGGACAAGAGTGGATTTGTTGTTCAACCCAATGTTATTCCAGAATCTTATTGTCCAAACTCGATTCACAAAAACAACTCGAGTCAAATGTTTTTACAAGGCCCAAAATCAAACCTGATCATCAAACAAACATCGACTAAATGTCTTCCTGTCTCTCAGTGTCCAGAGTAAAATGAGCTGGCACAAACATCGCAGCAAATGCTCTGCCTTTATCTGTCTCTCACTAACTTAACTGCGGCAATTGTTCTGCTATCTCTGTAAGGTGGGGAATAAAATATCCCTGTGATCACAGAGCTGTCTTTAAAACTGATGGGGGAAATCTCGGAATAATGTTCCCCCTGTGCTGATCGGGGCTGTGTCCATTCCCTGAAATGTGAATGTTTAAGAAGGTGATTTCTGATTCCAGTATCTGAGTATCCAATAGCAGGGCCGGCCCTCTCACTGACCCTGTATTGTTATAGAGTGAATGTCCCAGGTGTCAGCGTGAAGACCAATCCTTTTCCCGCTGATTGACACAATCGGGTGGGTGTAAAAGGAGCCGCGATTCCCTATATCTCAGATTGTATTAAAACATAGAACAGACAGTGCAGAAGGTGGCCATTCGGCCCATCGAGTCTGCACCGAACCACTTAAGCCCCTCACTTCCACCCGATCCTCGGAACCCAATAACCCCTCCTAACCCTTTTTGGACATTCGGGGCAATTTAGCATGGCCAATCCACCTAACCTGCCGTGGGAGGAAACCGGAGCACCCGGAGGAAACCCACGCAGACACGGGGAGAATGTGCAGACTCCGCACAGACAGTGACCCAGCGGGGAATCGAACCTGGGACCCTGGAGCTGTGAAGCCACAGTGCTAACCCCTGTGATACCGTGCTGCCCTGGTTTTTTTTAACTTTCTGCTGGCCGGTTTGTTTTGCCTCACGGTATTGGCGAATGTGTTTCCCATGACACACTTCATACGTCCAGTAAGATTCAATCCTGTAAGAACAACTGCTCTGTTTGAAGAGAGGTTCGAGTAGATCCCTGGGCCCATGTCCTTTGTAATCATAGAACATAGAACATAGAACAATACAGCGCAGTACAGGCCCTTCGGCCCACGATGTTGCACCGAAACAAAAGCCATCTAACCTACACTATGCCATTATCATCCATATGCTTATTCAATAAACTTTTAAATGCCCTCAATGTTGGCGAGTTCACTACTGTAGCAGGTAGGGCATTCCACGGCCTCACTACTCTTTGCGTAAAGAACCTACCTCTGACCTCTGTCCTATATCTATTACCGCTCAGTTTAAAGCAATGTCCCTCGTGCTAGCCATTTCCATCCGCGGGAGAAGGCTCTCACTGTCCACCCTATCTAACCCCCTGATCATTTTGTATGCCTCTATTAAGTCTCCTCTTAACCTTCTTCTCTCCAACGAAAACAACCTCAAGTCCATCAGCCTTTCCTCATAAGATTTTCCCTCCATACCAGGCAACATCCTGGTAAATCTCCTCTGCACCCGCTCCAAAGCCTCCACGTCCTTCCTATAATGCGGTGACCAGAACTGTACGCAATACTCCAAATGCGGCCGTACCAGAGTTCTGTACAGCTGCAGCATGACCTCCCGACTCCGGAACTCAATCCCTCTACCAATAAAGGCCAACACTCCTGTAGAGGGTTCCATCTCTGCTACTCCACTACTGGGCCGATATCTGGGGTTTGAGTATCTATGTGTGTCTCTCTCCAGCTGGCACTGAAACTTCAGAGGCCAGGGGATGCCGCACTGGGACACCTCCGCGGGAGAGAGCACTGAATCAAGCCTGCCGTTTATCCCTAACCGGAAGCCTGAGGCTTATATCACACAGATATCCAGACCCCCACCAATGCCCAGGTGATTCTCTCTCTTGCCGGTGGTGCAACACCCACCCGGTTCATACTTCGCTGGAGTAGCTTTCCCAAGCGAGAGAATAGGACACTGCTGTTTATTACCTAACCAGCAGCCTGTCCTGAGTGAACGGGTTCGAATCGTTCAAGATGACCCTAGATTCTCAACCCCGGAATTAAGGTGAGGAATATCTTAACAATGACTTGGTCAGAGATCGCTGGTGAGAGATTGAAGAATTGAAACGACTCCAATTATCAGCAAATCGAGGTTTATTGCAAAACCCAGGTCAAAATCATCAAACAGAAGAAATTATAATAAAATCTTAAGCTCTAACACAAACTATGTCTATCAGGAAGTACTATAACGGACACAACGTAAAATCTTATTGTTACACAATTTTAGCAATGGCACAAAACACAAATCAAGCCCCCTGCCCCAAAGCCTCAACCACTATCAAAGTCCCGGGAGTTTCGCTCGCTGCTGCAGGGTACTTACAGTCACAGGCTGCAGGAGGTCAAGCTGAAGGTGGAGAGGTCAAGCCAAGAGACCCTCAATCGACACACAGCCCCTTTTATATTGTTTTACCAGGCTTTTTCCTGTGTTCGGCCAGCCCCTTTTGCATTGAATCGGTAAGGTTTAAAGTTCCCGCTGGTCCTGCCCCCTTTGAGCCGGTCAGACCTGTCGACTTCCGGGTTCTCCTCGCAGGTCCGCTCCTTCCAGCCAGGCAGACCTGTCCCGATTTGAATTTGACGCCGACTCCGCCCCCTCCACCCAGTGAGTTCCTGCCGGTGGCTTCTGTCAAGATTGGAGTACCTCCCCCAGGTCCGCCTCCAACTCGGGTTTTTCTACCGTTTATCTTTCCGGGGCTTTTCCAGCGCAATATACTGAGCCCAGACAGTCTGCCTTTTGGGATAACAAGGTTAAGCTCTCTTGTGAAGATTTTCAAAGTCTTCTATCTGCTCCGGAGATCGCTGCTATTCTCACCTCGCTATGTTGATGGGGTGTTGATTGGATTCCGCTCTGGTGGAGGCCAAGTCATTTACATCTGCATGGGGGCTATGACCATCCCATTGTCCTGCTTTACCATTCCCCTTTGTCTCTGTGTTTAATCTTATCTAGTTGTCTGGCTCCTTCTTCCTTGTAGCTCCTGGGGCGGGCGGCGGGGCGGGGGGGGGGGGGGGTTGCGGGGGGGTTATAAGTATCCATACACCTACCCAGCTCAGCAGGCCAAGACTGCTGGGAAATTTGGTTATGTTCCCGTCTCTGGATTTTACTCTTGAACAGTCCAAAAAGGGCCGAATTGCCCGAAAACCTTACAGATGCCCCTTCGATACGTCCCTACCTGCTTGGACCGTATCGACACTGGTGAAGGGCAATCATTTCCTTTTGTGTGGACCGTAGGCCCCCCCTCAACAACATGTGAAACTACAAGTCCCAAGACAGTTCCCTTAATCTAGGCTACCCCTAATTTAATTGAAAGGGAAAGACAAGACCATACTTAATTTATACACACAGTAACATACACACATTTCACCGGAACCCCAAACGTAAGGGTCCCTGTACAAACACCACAATCAAGTAACTGAAACCCGCGAATCCATACAACTATTTACATTTGAATCTCTTTATTACACTAAGGATCCTCTTTTCTGGGCTGCACTTCGCTTCTTCCCAAAAGCCCATTGAAGGCTCTTCATTTTCCTCCGTCGTCGATACCTGCAGCTGAGAGATTCAGTACAACTGAGGCGACAGCATAATGTACCCCCTGGTACAACATTTTCTTTGTGGGGACAAACACTAAACCATTCTCAGGCCCCCCTGGTGGTGATCGGACAGTTGTGAGGGTCGATTGGTTGGGCTGTGGGCAGGGGTCGCTTTACCTGAACCAGCAGTTCGGTAGCTTTTACAGTCATCCCTTCCCTGGGCGTTACACATCCCTCCCCACTGCGGTCAATTCATCCCGTTCCCTGGGTTCTGCCACCACCTAACAAAAGTGATCGATGCCCCTTGTGGACATGCCTTGGCAGACCCCCATAAACACAAATAAATGCCCTGGTCAGAAGCCCACCACTTATCCCAGCAAACGGTGATCCTACCCGGTGACCCCGTGATGGTCTGTTAGGTGTTGTTGTCCAGGCGTTCCCAGTCCGAGGACCGATCCCTCATGTCCAGGCTCAGCTTCCTGGGCCACCACCATCTCCCCAAAGGAACGTCCCCCTCACAGGTTAAACACACCCGCCTGCCCTCAGTCACCCTAACCCGGTCAGTTGCCACCTGTATCTCCTCGCAGAGTACAGAGGCCTCTCCATAGGTGAAGCTCTGGTGGCTGGAGTACCTGGTCGAGTTCGACCCCAGCCATCCAGGCCACCTCCCCAGGTGTGAGTAGCGGGTCTGCTCTGTGGCCACCTGGTCTCCCTGTCCGGTAGTGACAAGAGGGACTCTGCCGCCAGAGCACCCGTAGACGAAGGACTCTTCTGTCTCGCCTCTGCGGAGTTCTCCCGGTCCCACCATCGCCAAGATCATCAGCAAGCTCCACATCGTCGGGTGCCCCATCTGTAAAACAGACAAAACACATCCTTGCCTCTACAGAACTACCTACCTTAAAGTGCATGGCTTCTATCCCGTGGCAGCAGCAGCTTCCGCTTTGAAGTTGTGAAATCAACATGAAATTGCCGCAGCCTGTCTGTGATTCTGTGTCCACAGCCCGGCTCCACCAGGGTCCTAGTGCCTGCTGCTCATTCATTATTTCACTGCACTATACGCTTCTGTGATCCCACGATCCTAAATAACCCACACACCACTACACACGAATTAGAACTAGCAGGGGGAAAATGATATATACAATGCCACCCGTCTCCGGGTGGCCAAATTAAAACTGGACCCCACTATACTGGGGCTGTTCACCTGTTTGGACCATCGGCTCGGGCCAGAGCTCCCCCTCCCGGGGTCCGGGCTGCCCCTTGCCTCTCCTTCCCCAAAGGGGTTTGGGGATCCCTTTCTGCTCCCTCCGGAGACTGGGCTACCTGTGGCAGCACTGGATAATGTCCTACATCCCTCACCGTTCCCTTCTACTGGGGACCATCTTACCGGGGGCTTGGAGACCCGATTGCTCCTTCGTCCCCTGGATGGTTCCCAAGCCCAAGGTGATACCTCCCTCTCCTCCGCCTCCCTAGCCTCTATACTAAGGCAGGCCACCTGACCCACAGGTAAGGGCTTGGGAATCGTTCCTGTCCCTGGGCTGGGTGCTTGCAGCACGGTCGGTTTCTTTGGGACTGCCCCTTCGGGACAGCACCTTGTCACCGGTTGTGTGACCGTGGAGTCAGGGACCTCCCCCACCGTCGTTAATTCTACGGGGGGTTTCTCCACTACCACCCCCAGTCTTCCCCCCACCTTGCTCTTTCTTGCCCTTATGGGGTGGAACAATTTAAATTGACTGATGTGGCGTTCGCATGGGTCCCACCTTAAGGGATTTAAACTGCAAATAGCCGCTGAGGCAGCCTCCAGAATGGGACCCTGCACCTGGACCGGACCAGGGTCTGGGGCTAGAACTACCCCTGCGCTCCCTTTTTCCTGAGGCTGCTCCCTGGGTAGTCATACGGGTTCTTGTGGTGTGGGTGCGGGCAGGCCCTGGCCCGTTGCCATTGCCACCCGTCCCGACCCAGCTGCTGGGCTCTGCAAAAAGGCTAAAAGTTTTTTAAAATCGATGGTTTCCGGGGCAGCTGCTCCTGCCACCGGGGTCCGACTCTCTACTGCGGGAGCCCTCTCCTCCTTGCTAGGGTTTTTACATTCCCTCTTGAAATGCCCAGCCTTACCACATCCGTAGCATACCGGTCTCTTGTCGGAGGTCCGGGTGCCCTCATGCTTCCACTCTCTCTTAGGGGGTGCTGACGCGATTTCATGCACCTTACCCTTAAGGGGCTTTTCCTCACTCCTCTCCCCATTGCGATATGCGAGGGTGAGTTTCCTAAGGACCTCTGCCTCATTAAGGTCCGGGGTCTGCGGGTCGAACCAGTGTTCGGCTTTTGCCCTAACGTTAGGGAGACAGTTGGCTACTAGGGTCTTTAGCCAGTGGGCTGTTCTCTCCCCTAAATTCTGTCTATCCGCGGGGACCCCGCACGCCTCCACATAGACAATCCACAGCCTGTCTGCGAACATAGTGGGAGATTCCCCTGGTTGCTGCTTGGTTTCCCCCACCCTCATGAAAGGGCTCCCCAGATTCAAACCCATTGCCTCCAGCACAGCAGTCTGTGCTGCCGCCCATGTGTCAGGTTGTCCCCCATTCCCGGAGATCACTGCCCTGCATAGCTGTGCATCTAGGGTCATCAGGAGCATCCTTACCTGCTCCCCCTCGTCGCAGTCATTAATGCTGGCTGCCTGCTCCACCTCCATAAAATGAAGCGACGGATCCCCTTTCGGAGTTAGCCTGGGAACGTGGGCCACCATCCCCCTGAGCGCGGATGCCCCATGAGGAATGATAATGTCGCCCTCAACCGGTCCCCTATTCGCCAGCCCCGCCGGGGGACCATACCTTCTCTGCCTGACAGGGCACATCTGCCCTACCTGGGGTTCCTGCTCCTCCGCCTCCCTGGCGTCCAGCTCTCCTGCCCCGTTGGGTAGCCCCCCTGTCCCCGGGCTAACTACCCATATAGGAGACGCCGCTATCTGGGGATACACCACTGACCCCCCTTGGACCTGCCCCTGACCGGGCGGTCCGAACCCTTCCTGCTGACCCGGCCCCATCACCGGCATCCCAGGCAGCGGTCTGTCCCCATCCCATGGGGACCCACATACGAAACCAGGCGGGCACGCCGCCAGCTGGGGGTACCCTGCCGACCCCCCTTGGACTTGCTCCTGAACGTGCAGTCCGATCCCCCCCTGCCGACCCGGACACAATCCCGGTGCCTCAGGAGGCGGTCTATTCCCCTTGGCCTTTGAGGAATCATCCGCTGCGAGGAGCACCTTGCCCCTTGGGAACCCCCCTGGACCTACCAGGTGTACCTGTCCCCTGACCTTGGACAAGGTCTCCTCCAACTCCGTTATCCGTGCCTGGCACGGCCCGTGAGCACAGTCCCCTACTTCCTCGCAAGCCACTCGGTACGCTGCCTGGATGTCCCGGTACTTCCCCTCCAGCTTCCTACACTGCTCTGTACTCCGAGCATAGAGTTCCTGGAGCCTCCATTCCTTTATCTTACCCTCCACTATCTGGCAGTGGAGATATTCCTTCTCGCACCGGTTAGACTCGCTTTCCTGTAGGCTGTCCTGTTTCACTTCTGCCAATTCCTCCCGCAGTCGTTCCGCTGCGCTAGCGCTGTCCCCTGCGCTGGCCCTAACTTCTCCCAACTCCTGCCCTAATTCTTCCACCCTTCGCTCTGTTTTGGCTACCTGCTGGGACAAGCAGACCAGCCACACTGCCTTCTCCAAGTGCCTTTTGTGTGCCTTACTTTCTGTCCATGCGGCCGCCGCCATTACGGGTCGCTCCGCATTGATTAGTTCTGAGACCCAAGGTTTGGTGAGGTTGACCTTTTGCCACATATACGAGGAGATTCTCTCCTCCATTTTACTTCGTTCCCTCACCCCCTCTGCCAAGTCACATACTCCAAACCACCGGGGTCCTGCCGCGGTCGCCATTGTAGAGGGTGCCATCTCCGCTACTCCACTACTGGGCCGATATCTGGGGTTTGAGTATCTGTGTGTGTCTCTCTCCAGCTGGCACTGAAACTTCAGAGGCCAGGGGATGTCGCACTGGGACACCTCCGCGGGAGAGAGCACTGAATCAAGCCTGCCGTTTATCCCTAACCGGAAGCCTGAGGCTTATATCACACAGATATCCAGACCCCCACCAATGCCCAGGTGATTCTCTCTTGCCGGTGGTGCAACACCCACCCGGTTCCTACTTCGCTGGAGTAGTTTTCCCAAGAGAGAGAATAGGACACTGCTGTTTATTACCTAACCAGCAGCCTGTCCTGAGTGAATCGTTCAAGATGACCCCAGATTCTCGACCCCGGAATTAAGGTGAGGAATATCTTAACAATGACTTGGTCAGAGATCGCTGGTGAGAGATTGAAGAATTTAAACGACTCCAATTATCAGCAAATCGAGGTTTATTGCAAAACCCAGGTCAAAATCATCAAACAGAAGAAATTATAATAAAATCTTAAGCTCTAACACAAACTAAGTCTATTCAGAAAGTACTATAACGGACACAACGTAAAATCTTATTGTTACACAATTTTAGCAATGGCACAAAACACAAATCAAGCCCCCTGCCCCAAAGCCTCAACCACTATCAAAGTCCCGGGAGTTTCGCAAGCTGCTGCAGGGTACTTACAGTCCAAGGCTGCAGGAGGTCAAGTTGAAGGTGGAGAGGTCAAGCCAAGAGACCCTCAATCGACACACAGCCCCTTTTATATTGTTTTACCTGGCTTTTTCCTGTGTTCGGCCAGCCCCTTTTGCATTGAATCGGTAAGGTTTAAAGTTCCCGCTGGTCCCGCCCCCTTTGAGCCGGTCAGACCTGTCGACTTCCGGGTTCTCCTCGCAGGTCCGCTCCTTCCAGCCAGGCAGACCTGTCCCGATTTGAATTTGGTGCCGACTCCGCCCCCTCCACCCAGTGAGTTCCTGCCGGTGGCTTCTGTCAAGATTGGAGTACCTCCCCCAGGTCCGCCTCCAACTCGGGTTTTTCTACCATTTATCTTTCCGGGGCTTTTCCAGCGCAATATACTGAGCCCAGACAGTCTGCCTTTTGGGATAACGAGGTTAAGCTCTCTTGTGAAGATTTTCAAAGTCTTCCATCTGCTCCGGAGATCGCTGCTATTCTCACCTCGCTATGTTGATGGGGTGTTGATTGGATTCTGCTCTGGTGGAGGCCAAGTCATTTACATCTGCATGGGGGCTATGACCATCCCAGTGTCCTGCTTGCAGGCAGTCCCCTTTGTATTACCGTGCCCCTTTGTGTCTGTGTTTAATCTTATCTCGTTGTCCGGCTCCTTCTTCCTTGTAGATCCGGGGGGGGGGGGGGGGGGGGGGTTGTAAGTATCCATACACCTACCCAGCTCAGCAGGCCAAGCCTGCTGGGAAATGTGGTTATGTTCCAGTCTCTGGGTTTTATTCTTGGGCAGTCCAAAAAGGGCCAAATTGCCTGAAAACCTTCCAGTGAGGAGGTTGCAGAGCTGCTTCAGCGGGATTTGGACAGGCTGAGTGAGTGGCCACATGCCTGGCAGATGCAGTATAATGTGGATAAATGTGAGGTTATCCGCTTCGGGAGCAAAAATAGGAAAACAGATTATTATTAAATTGAGAGAGGTAGATACTCAGCGAGACCTTGCTGTCCTCGTGCATCAGTCGCTGAAAGTAAGTGCGCAGGTACAGCAGGCAGGAAAGAAGGCAAATGGTATGTTGGCCTTCATAGCGAGAGGATTGGAGTCTAGGAATAGGGATGTTTTACTGCAATTGTATCGGGCATTGGTCAGGTCACACCTGGAGTATTGTGCCCAGTTTTGGTGTCCTGATCTGAGGAAGGATGTTCTTGCTATGGAGGGAGAGCAGCGAAGGTTAACCAGGCTGATTCCTGGGATGGCGGGACTGTCATATGAGGAGAGACTGAGTCGGTTAGGATTATATTCATTGGAGTTTAGAGAATGAGGGGGTCTCATAGAAACTTACACAATTCTACCAGGATTAGACAGATTCAGAAAGAACGTTCCCGATGGTGGGGGAGTCCAGAACGAGGGGTCATAGTTTGAGGATAAGGGTAAACCTTTTAGGACTGAGGTGAGGAGAGATTTCTTCACCCAGAGAGCGGTGAATCTGTGGAATTCACTCCCACAGAAAGTAGTTCAGGCCAACACATTGTAATTTCAAGAAGGAATTAGATTTGCTCTTGGGGCTAAAGAGATCGAGGGATATGGGGGAAGGCGGGATCAGGGTATTGAACTTGATGTTGCGTCAACCTGTGAAACCACTCTAAAGCCCATCTACACTATTCCCTTATCGTCCATATGTCTATCCAATGACCATTTAAATGCCCTTAGTGTTGGCGAGTCCACTACTGTTGCAGGCAGAGCATTCCACACCCTTACTACTCTCTGAGTAAAGAACCTACCTCTGACATCTGTCCTATATCTATCTCCCCTCAATTTAAAGCTATGTCCCCTCGTGCTAGACATCACCATCCGAGGGAAAAGGCTCTCGCTGTCCACCTGTGCAGACTCCGCACAGACAGTGACCCAAGTCGGGAATCGAACCTGGGAACCTGGCGCTGTGGAACAACAGTGCTAACCACTATGCTAACGGCTGCCTGACGTTAGGCTCACCATAAGACCATAAGACATTGGAGCAGAATTAGGCCACTCGGCCCATCGAGTCTGCTCCACCATTCTATCATGGCTGATATTTTCTCATCCCCATTCTCCTGCCTTCTCCCCATAACCCCTGATCCCCTTATTGATCAAGAACCTATCTATCTCTGTCTTAAAGACACTCAGTGATTTGGCCTCCACAGCCTTCTGCGGCAAAGAGTTCCACAGATTCACCGCCCTCTGGCTGAAGACATTCCTCCTCATCTCTGTTTTAAAGGATCGTCCCTTTAGTCTGAGATTCTGGTTCTAGTTTTTCCTCCAAGTGGAAACATCCTCTCCACGTCCACTCTATCCAGGCCTCGCAGTATCTTGTAAGTTTCAATAAGAACAAAGAACAAAGAACAAAGAAAAGTACAGCCCAGAAACAGGCCCTTCGGCCCTCCAAGCCCGTGCCGACCATGCTGCCCTCTAAACTAAAATCTTCGACACTTCCTGGGACCGTATCCCGACATTCCCATCCTATTCATGTATTTGTCAAGATGCCCCTTAAATGTCACTATCGTCCCTGCTTCCACCACCTCCTCCGGTAGCGAGTTCCAGGCACCCACGGCCCTCTGTGTAATAATCCCTCCTCATCCTTCTAAACTCCAACGAGTACAGACCCAGAGTCCTCAACCGTTCCTCATACGACAAGTTCTTCATTCCAGGGATCATTCTTGTGAACCCCCTCTGGACCCTTTCCAAGGCCAGCACATCCTTCCTTAGATACGGGGCCCACAACTGCTCACAATACTCCAAATGGGGTCTGACCAGAGCCTTATACAGCCTCAGAAGTACATCCCTGGTCTTGTATTCTAGCCCTCTCGACATGAATGCTAACATTGCATTTGCCTTCTTAACTGCCGACTGAACCTACACATTAACGTTTCGAGAATCGTGAACAAGGACTCACAAGCCCCTTTGTGCTTCTGATTTCCGAAGCATTTCTCCATTTAGAAAATAGTCTGGCTAAATTCCTCTTTCCAAAGTGTGTAACCTCACACTTTTCCACATTGTATTCCATCTGCCACTTCATTGCCCGCTCTCCTAGCCTGTCCAAGTCCTTCTGCAGCCCCCCTGCTTCCTCAATACTACCTGTCCCTCCACAGATCTTTGTATCATCTGCAAACTTAGCAACAGAGCCTTCAGTTCCTTCTTCCAGATCATTAATGTATGTTGTGAAAAGTTGTGGTCCCAGCACAGACCCCTGAGGCACACCACTAGTCACCGGCTGCCATCCCCACTCTCTGCCTTCTGCCAGTCAGCCAATCCTCTATCCATGCCAGGATCTTACCCTGAACACCATGAGCTCTTAACTTATTTAACAGTCTCCTATGTAGCACCTTGTCAAAGGCCTTCTGGAAATCTAAATAAATCACGTCCACTGGTTCTCCTTGGTCTAACTTCCTTGTTACTTTCTCAAAGACAGTCGATTTCGGCGGGAGAATCAGCTGGTGAGTCAGTTTCAGCGGGAGCAGTGCAGAAGTGGTTGCTGGGAGGTAAGTCTGTCCTTTAAAAGCACTTGTCTTTGCAGGGGCAGGCCAGTCGATTTCGGCGGGAGAATCAGCTGGTGAGTCAGTTTCAGCGGGAGCAGTGCGGAAGTGGTTGCTGGGAGGTAAGTCTGTCCTTTAAAAGCACTTGTCTTTGCAGGGGCAGGCCAGTCGATTTCGGCGGGAGTGGAGCTGGCTGGTTACTCAATTTCAGCAGGAGCTGAGAAATTTTTTTTTTTTTAAATTAGTGTTTTAGGCGGGAACAGGAAGTCGACCCGCGGACGTCTGGGAAGACCCTCACCAATAAATTCTGGTGGAGAGGAAACCCGAGACACTACACGTGTAGTGTCTCCCACCCGCCCTCCTCCTCTAACCTAATAATAAAACCCATTGGTCTGAGGTAAGTACCATATTTTATTATATTATTATTATTTTTTATAAAAATTTAATTTAGTTGTTAGCCAGATCTTGGTAGAAAGTTAGAGGAATGGCAGGGAAGGGAGTGCAATGTTCCTCCTGCAGGATGTTTGAGGTGAGGGATGCAGTTAGTGTCCCTGCTGATTTTACCTGCAGGAAGTGCTGCCATCTCCAGCTCCTCCAAGACCGAGTTAGGGAACTGGAGCTGGAGTTGGAAGAACTTTGGATCATTCAGGAGGCAGAAGGGGTCATAGATAGCAGCTTCAGGGAATTAGTTACACCAAAGATTGGAGATAGGTGGGTAACTGTAAGAGGGACTGGGAAAAAGCAGTCAGTGCAGGGATCCCCTGCGGTCGTTCCCCTGAGAAACAAGTATACCGCTTTGGATACTTGTGGGGGGGGGGGGACTTACCAGGGGTAAGCCATGGGGTACGGGCCTCTGGCACGGAGTCTGTCCCTGTTGCTCAGAAGGGAAGGGGGGAGAGGAGCAGAGCATTAGTAATTGGGGACTCTCTAGTCAGGGGCACAGATAGGAGATTTTGTGGGAGCGTGAGAGACTCACGTTTGGTATGTTGCCTCCCAGGTGCAAGGGTACGTGATGTCTCGGATTGTGTTTTCCGGGTCCTTAGGGGGGAGGGGGAGCAGCCCCAAGTCGTGGTCCACATTGGCACTAACGACATAGGTAGGAAAGGGGACAAGGATGTCAGGCAGGCTTTCAGGGAGCTAGGATGGAAGCTCAGAACTAGAACAAACAGAGTTGTTATCTCTGGGTTGTTGCCCGTGCCACGTGATAGTGAGATGAGGAATAGGGAGAGAGAGCATTTAAACACGTGGCTACAGGGATGGTGCAGGCGGGAGGGATTCAGATTTCTGGATAACTGGGGCTCTTTCTGGGGAAGGTGGGACCTCTACAGACAGGATGGTCTACATCTGAACCTGAGGGGCACAAATATCCTGGGGGGGAGATTTGTTAGTGCTCTTTGGGGGGTTTAAACTAATGCAGCAGGGTCATGGGAACCTGGATTGTAGTTTTAGGGTAAGGGAGAATGAGAGTATAGAGGTCAGGAGCACAGATTTGACGTCGCAGGAGGGGGCCAGTGTTCAGGTAGGTGGTTTGAAGTGTGTCTACTTCAATGCCAGGAGTATACGAAACAAGGTAGGGGAACTGGCAGCATGGGTTGGTACCTGGGACTTCGATGTTGTTGCCATTTCGGAGACATGGATAGAGCAGGGACAGGAATGGATGTTGCAGGTTCCGGGGTTTAGGTGTTTTAGTAAGCTCAGAGAAGGAGGCAAAAGAGGGGGAGGTGTGGCGCTGCTAGTCAAGAGCAGTATTACGGCGGCGGAGAGGATGCTAGATGGGGACTCTTCTTCCGAGGTAGTATGGGCTGAAGTTAGAAACAGGAAAGGAGAGGTCACCCTGTTGGGAGTTTTTTATAGGCCTCCTAATAGTTCTAGGGATGTAGAGGAATGGATGGCGAAGATGATTCTGGATAAGAGCGAAATTAACAGGGTAGTTATTATGGGAGACTTTAACTTTCCAAATATTGACTGGAAAAGATATAATTCGAGTACAATAGATGGGTCGTTTTTTGTACAGTGTGTGCAGGAGGGTTTCCTGAAACAATATGTTGACAGGCCAACAAGAGGTGAGGCCACATTGGATTTGGCTTTGGGTAATGAACCAGGCCAGGTATTGGATTTGAAGGTAGGAGAGCACTTTGGGGACAGTGACCACAATTCGGTGACGTTTACGTTAATGATGGAAAGGGATAAGTATACACCGCAGGGCAAGAGTTATAGCTGGGGGAAGGGCAATTATGATGCCATTAGACGTGACTTGGGGGGGATAAGGTGGAGAAGTAGGCTGCAAGTGTTGGGCACACTGGATAATTGGGGCTTGTTCAAGGATCAGCTACTGCGTGTTCTTGATAAGTATGTACCGGTCAGACAGGGAGGAAGGCGTCGAGCGAGGGAACCGTGGTTTACCAAGGAAGTGGAATCTCTTGTTAAGAGGAAGAAGGAGGCCTATGTGAAGATGAGGTGTGAAGTTTCGGTTGGGGCGATGGAGAGTTACAAGGTAACGAGAAAGGATCTAAAGAGAGAGCTAAGACGAGCAAGGAGGGGACATAAGAAGTATTTGGCAGGAAGGATCAAGGAAAACTCAAAAGCTTTCTATAGGTATGTCAGGAATATGCGAATGACTAGGGAAAGAGTAGGACCAGTCAAAGACAGGGATGGGAAATTGTGTGTGGAGTCTGAAGAGATAGGCGAGATACTAAATGAATATTTTTCGTCAGTATTCACTCAGGAAAAAGATAATGTTGTGGAGGAGAATGCTGAGCCCCAGGCTAATAGAATAGATGGCATTGAGGTACGTAGGGAAGAGGTGTTGGCAATTCTGGACAGGCTGAAAATAGGTAAGTGCCGGGACCTGATGGGATTTAACCTAGGATTCTCTGGGAGGCCAGGGAAGAGATTGCTGGACCTTTGGCTTTGATTTTTATGTCATCATTGGCTACAGGAATAGTGCCAGAGGACTGGAGGACAGCAAATGTGGTCCCTTTGTTCAAAAAGGGGAGCAGAGACAACCCTGGCAACTATAGACCGGTGAGCCTCACGTCTGTAGTGGGTAAAGTCTTGGAGAGGATTATAAGAGACAAGATTTATAATCATCTAGATAGGAATGATATGATCAGGGATAGTCAGCATGGCTTTGTGAAGGGTAGGTCATGCCTCACAAACATTATTGAGTTCTTTGAGAAGGCGACTGAACAGGTAGACGAGGGTAGAGCAGTTGATGTGGTGTATATGGATTTCAGCAAAGCGTTTGATAAGGTTCCCCACGGTAGGCTATTGCAAAAAATACGGAGGCTGGGGATTGAGGGTGATTTAGAGATGTGGATCAGAAATTGGCTAGCTGAAAGAAGACAGAGGGTGGTGGTTGATGGGAAATGTTCAGAATGGAGTACAGTCACAAGTGGAGTACCACAAGGATCTGTTCTGGGGCCGTTGCTGTTTGTCATTTTTATCAATGACCTAGAGGAAGGCGCAGAAGGGTGGGTGAGTAAATTTGCAGACGATACTAAAGTCGGTGGTGTTGTCGATAGTGTGGAAGGATGTAGCAGGTTACAGAGGGATATAGATAAGCTGCAGAGCTGGGCTGAGAGGTGGCAAATGGAGTTTAATGTAGAGAAGTGTGAGGTGATTCACTTTGGAAGGAATAACAGGAATGCGGAATATTTGGCTCATGGTAAAGTTCTTGAAAGTGTGGATGAGCAGAGGGATCTAGGTGTCCATGTACATAGATCCCTGAAAGTTGCCACCCAGGTTGATAGGGTTGTGAAGAAGGCCTATGGAGTGTTGGCCTTTATTGGTAGAGGGATTGAGTTCCGGAGTCGGGAGGTCATGTTGCAGCTGTACAGAACTCTGGTACGGCCGCATTTGGAGTATTGCGTACAGTTCTGGTCACCGCATTGTAGGAAGGACTAGGAGGCTTTGGAGCGGGTGCAGAGGAGATTTACCAGGATGTTGCCTGGTATGGAGGGAAAATATTATGAGGAATGGCTGATGGACTTGAGGTTGTTTTCGTTGGAGAGAAGAAGGTTAAGAGGAGACTTAATAGAGGCATACAAAATGATCAGGGGGTTGGATAGGGTGGACAGTGAGAGCCTTCTCCCGCGGATGGATATGGCTGGCACGAGGGGACATAACTTTAAACTGAGGGGTAATAGATATAGGACAGAGGTCAGAGGTAGGTTCTTTACGCAAAGAGTAGTGAGGCCGTGGAATGCCCTACCTGCTACAGTAGTGAACTCGCCAACATTGAGGGCATTTAAAAGTTTATTGGATAAACATATGGATGATAATGGCATAGTGTAGGTTAGATGGCTTTTGTTTCGGTGCAACATCATGGGCCGAAGGGCCTGTACTGCGCTGTATTGTTCTATGTTCTATGTTCTAAAGAACTCTCACAGATTTGTCAGACACGACCTCCCTTTGACGAAGCCGTGCTGACTCAGTCCTATTTTACCGTGCACTTCCAAGTACTCCGCGATCTCATCTTTAATAACAGACCAATCTTACCAATGGCCGAGGTCAGGCTAACCGGCCTATAATTTCCCGTCTTCTGTCTCCCTCACTTCTTAAACACAGTGTTACATTGGCCACTTTCCAGTCCTCTGGGACCTTTCCTGCCTCCACAATTTCCTCAGCTATCTAGAATCATAGAATCATAGAAGTTTACAGCATGGAAACAGGCCCTTCGGCCCAACCAGTCCATGCCGCCCAGTTTTTACCATTAAGCTAGTCCCAGTTGCCCGCACTTGGCCCATAACCCTCTATACCCATCTTACCCATGTAACTATCTAAATGCTTTTTAAAAGACACAATTGTACCCGCCTCTACTACTACCTCTGGCAGCCCATCCCAGACACTCACTACCCTCTGAGTGAAGAAATTGCCCCTCTGGGCCCTTCTGAATCTCTCCCCTCGCACCTTCAACCTATGCCCTCTAGTTTTAGACTCCCCTACCTTTGGGAAAAATCTCTTTTAGGACCCTGGGGTGTAGTCCATCCGGTCCAGGTGACTTATCCACCTTCAGACCTTTCAGTTTCCCCAGAACCTTCTCCTTAGTAATGGTCACTGCATCACCTCTGCCCCCTGGTTCTGGAGCTCTGGCATCCCACTGGTGTCTTCCACCGTGAAGACTGATGCAAAGTAACTATTCAGTTCCTCTGCCATTTCTTTGTTTCCTATTATTACTTCTCCAGCCACGTTTTTCATTGGTCCAATGTCTATTTTTGCTTCACTCTTACCTTTTATATATTGAAAGAAACTCTTCCTATCTTCTTTTATATTACTAACTAACTTAAACTCATATTTCACCTTCACTCCTCTTATTGCTTTTTTAGTTGTCCTCTGCTTGCTTTTAAATGATTTCAAATCCTCTGGTCTCCCACTAATACTCGCCACTTTGTCTGCTTTTTCTTTAACTTTTATGCTGTCCTTGACATCCCTCGTCAGCTATGGATGCCTTGTCCTCCCCGTAGCATGTTCCCTCCTCCTTGGGATGAATTTCTGTTGTGCCTCCCCAATAACCCCCAAAAACTCCTGCCATTGCTGTTCCACTGTCTTCCCTGCTAGGCTCCTTCTCCAATCAACTCTGGCCAGCTCCTCCCTCATGTCTTTGTGTAGTTACCCTTATTTAATTGTAATCCCGTTACATCTGATTGCAGCTTCTCCCTCTCAAACTGCAGGGTAAATTCTATCATATTGTGGTCACTGCTCCCTAAGGGTTCCTTCACGTTAAGTTCCCTAATCAAGTCTGCCTCATCACACATCACCAAATCCAGAATTGCCTGTTCCCTAGTGGGCTCTGTCACAAGCTGCTCCAAAAACACATCTCTTAAACATTCAACAAATTCCCTTTCTTGGGATCCACAACCAACCTGATTTTCCCAGTCCACCTGCATATTGAAGTCCCCCATGATCATTGGAATATTGCCTTTTTTACATGCTTTCTCTATCTCTTGATTTATTTTCTGCCCCACATCCTGACTACTGCTAGAGGGCCTGTCCATAACTCCCATCAGGGTCTTTTTACCTTTGCGATTCCTCAACTCTACCCACAGAGATTCTATGCCTTCCGATCCTATATCGCTCCTTGCTATCGATTTAACTTCATTCCTTACTAACAATGCGACCCCGCTCCCTTTGCCACCTGCCTGTCCTTTCGATAGGACACATATCCTTGGATATTTAGATCCCAGCCCTGATCCCCTTGCAGCCACGTCTCTGTGACGCCCACAACATCGTACCGGCCAATTTCAATATGTGCAACAAGCTCATTTACCATGTTCCGTATACTGCGCGCATTTAGGTCCAACACCCTCAGTCCTGCATTGACCACCTCCCGTCTCACACTCGTCACCTTTTCTGCTCTGCCTGAGGGTGATGTTCTATTAGTTTGGTTCTCTATTTCCCCTTCAGTTCTGGCACCTTCTAAGCTCACTCTCTGGTTCCCTCCCCCTGCCATATTAGTTTAAATGATGTGGAGATACCGGCGTTGGACTGGAGTGAGCACAGGAAGAAGTCTTACAACACCAGGTTAAATTCCAACAGGTTTGTTTCAAATCACTAGCTTTCGGAGCACTGCTCCTTCCTCAGGAGAATATTAGTTTAAACCCTCCCGAGTGACACTAGCAAACCTCCCAGCCAGGATATTGGTGCCTCCTGAGTTTAGATGTAACCCGTCCATCTTGTAGGTCCCACCCGCCCCAGAAGAGATCCCAATGATCCAGAAATCTGAAACTCACTGGTCGATACTTCCCTGTTTTCTCTCTACCTCCCGTTTTGAATAGCGCCGGAATGTGGCGACTCGGGGCTTTTCACAGTAACGTCATTGCAGTGTTAATGTAAGCCGACTTGTGACAATAAATATTATTATTATTATCATTACAGTAGTGAAGTTGCTGGAGTCCATTATCAAGGATATCATAGCACAGCATTTGGAAAGCAGAGGTGTAATCAGACAAAGTCAGCTTGGATTTACAAAAGGGAAATCAGGCTTGACAAATCTACCAGAATTCTTTGAGGACGTAATGAGAAGGGTTGACCTGGGAGAACTGGTGGATGCGGTTTATTTAGATTTTCAGAAGACTTTCTACACCGTTTCACAAAGCAGAATACTATGTATAGTTAACGCCCATGGGAGTATGGGTAGTGCCTTGAGATGGATAGAAAGCTGGTCAGCAGACAGGAAGCAAAAAGTTGGAACAAATGGGCCTTTTTCTGAGTGTCAGGCAGTGACTAGTGGGGTATCGCAGGGATCTGTGCTCAGACCCCAACTGTTCACATTGTATATTAATGATTTGGACAAGAGAAAGAAATGTTTTATCTCAACATTTACAGCTGATAATTAGTTACAGGGGGTGAGAGTGAGCTGTGAGGAGGATGCAGAGCTGCTTCAGCGGGATTTGGACAGGCTGAGTGAGAGGCCACATGCCTGGCAGATGCAGTATAATGTGGATAAATGTGAGATTATCCACTTCGGGAGCAAAAATAGGAAGGCAGATTATTATTAAATTGAGAGAGGTGGATACTCAGCGAGACCTTGCTGTCCTCGTGCATCAGTCGCTGAAAGTAAGCTCGCAGGTACAGCAGGCAGGAAAGAAGGCAAATGGTATGTTGGCCTTCATAGCGAGAGGATTGGAGTCTAGGAACAGAGATGTTTTACTGCAATTGTATCGGGCATTGGTGAGGCCACACCGGGAGTATTGTGCCCAGTTTTGGTGTCCTGATCTGAGGAAGGATGTTCTTGCTATGGAGGGAGAGCAGCGAAGGTTAACCAGGCTGATTCCTGGGATGGCAGGACTGTCATATGAGGAGAGACTGAGTCGGTTAGGATTATATTCATTGGAGTTTAGAGAATGAGGGGGTCTCATAGAAACTTACACAATTCTACAAGGATTAGACAGATTCAGAAAGAACGTTCCCGATGGTGGGGGAGTCCAGAACGAGGGGTCATAGTTTGAGGATAAGGGTAAACCTTTTAGGACTGAGGTGAGGAGAGATTTCTCCACCCAGAGAGCGGTGAATCTGTGGAATTTGAAGAATGAATTATATTTGCTCTTGGGGCTAAAGGGATCGAGGGATATGGGGGAAGGCGGGATCAGGGTATTGAACTTGATGATCAGCCATGATCACAATGATTAGCGGAGCAGGCTCGAAGGGCCGAATGGCCTCCTCCTGTATCTCTGTCTGTTTCTATGTCGGGATTCTATGAACCAGATCCCAAATTAAATTCCTCCCCGGCCCACCCAGATTGGGGAGATTTTCCAAACAGGGAAGAAATTCCCAACACCAGCTCGATGACTGATCCATGAATTGTTGTGTGTTGGCCTCTATCTCTCCAGTGATATCCCATTGACAGAGTTAGAAAGACTGCTCAGAGTGGAGTGTGACAGATTGAAGTGTCGGACTGCACGCGGTGTGAGCTGTCACCTGACCAATATGGAGCTCGCTCTCCAAGTGTCACATCTCCCAATAAATTACTCTCCGTCTCTTCATTCTTTCTCATTCTTTAACTTTACACCTCAACATCTTAACAGAATCATTTCACTGAAATGTGGAGAGTTTATCTGGTATGAAACTGGCGATGTGATCATTGACCCAGATTTATTTGTGAGGAAGAATCTAACACGAGACCAAATGTGTAAATGCATCACCCTCTTTATTTCACAGTGAGAATCCATTCCCAGCAGTTTGAAAAACAAAAGACAAACAAAGACTAGAAGACGATGGATTATTTACTGCACCAGACAAACCTGTGAATGGGTCACCTGTTAACGGGAGTCAGATCTGAATCGATCATTTTCTCAGTCACAGATTCAGTCTGTCGATATTCCCAAAGTCAGCTCCCACTGTGGGTTTCAGGAGATCGGAATGGAAACTTTATTCCACCTTCAGTCTCTGGATTCTAATTTTAGATTGGGATTCTTTCTCCGGTTTAAGGACCAGTTTTAAGCTGCTTCACACCTGGGTCACAAAACTCCCACTTTCACTTTCCTGACCTGGGCCCATATGTTTCCTGAACTTGGACTGATCTGAGTCAGACCAAACCGGATTGAGAAACAACCTTTTTAATCATCCCCACCACAATGTCCAGTGTTTGATTCTCAGGACTGGCAGGAAAAGGGAATATTTTACTGCCCACACAGGGTGTGGTCTCCATTAGCAGGTTTCTCCAGTGAGTGACGTGTTCTTCCTACAGTGTCCAGTGTCTATTCCACACAGTCTGTTCTCTGGTCCATTCCCATTATATTTCAGAGCACAGGACACAGAACTATTCAAACATTGAAGCAAAATCTTCCCGATGATGTGATGAAAATCTCATTATTTTACAAATGGTGAACACACTGTCTCTTTACAGTTTAAACATTCCCTTGTAATTAAATAATTCCATCTGGAACTAACTCCGAGTGAGAGAGCCCAGGAACAGTCCCACATCTGATCACTCCATGATTTCACATTTAACAGCTTCAATACTCTGTGCTCTGTCACAAATCCCAACTCTTTTCACATCAACTTGAAACATTCTGGGCAGTATGATGGATAAATATGAATATATTCCATGGCTGTGTGAAGATAGAAAATTCTGGAACTATATCTGACACTAGGACCATCTCAGTCTCAGTCTCACAATTCATTGAAAGCAAGATTACAGAAAAAGCAAATTAGTGCAGTGATTAATCTCCGTTCCCCAATAGAGGGCCCACCACCCGGTACAATTGAGTTTTGCCCTGTGTCTGTGCAGTGTGGAGACGTGTTCAGCAATGAATTTCAGACATTGAAGGGAGACCCAATTATAAATAATATTAATGGGAAATAGAGCAGGCGGGACTCAGAGACAGTGAAATATATCAGGGCTGGAGTCACATGTACGGTTAACGTGTGGGTGGACGATCACGTGTTTGCTCCACATTTGGTTGGTTAAGTGAGTGGTTAAGAACATGGCAGGTAGAATATGATGTGGTGATGTTTGGGCTCCTTAGTTAAGGGTGGGAGAAGTGAGTTTAGTGGGAGTGCATTCCCTGTTTATCAGACAGATTACACACTCGAGGGACAGTGTGGGAAGGTGGAGTTCAGGTCGAAGATCAGCCATGATCTTCCTGAATGGTGGAGCGGACTTGAAGAGTCGCTATTTTTATTTAATTTTCACAACAGACATTGCGTTCCCCCAAAAGGTCCTTCTTGAGGGTAGGAGATTAAAACTATGCTCAGTATTCCAGATTAAACCCAATGGAAAGTTAAACAGGTTTAGAATAGAGTTAAGCATATCTCACTGTTTCATGTTCAGACTTGCAACAGAACCTTCCAGAAAACCTTGATTCTCCTGTCTTTTCAAAACCCATTCCCATTAGCCCTCCTATGGTAAAAATATCCATGATGAAATATGTGCTATCGAAGGATTGGTTGTCCTGTTCCAGATCCTTCATTAGTTGAAACAGGTGCTCTTCCATTTGTTGTTCATTAACTTTCTTGTCAAAAGCCCTGCAACAGGATTAAGAACAGAGGAATTTAATTTTTACCCTCCTGACAAATCCTGTTTGGAAAGTCGGTTGCCGGGACAACAGGGACAGGAGTTGACCATTCAGCCCTTTGAGCCGCCTGCACCAGTCAGTTAGTCCACAGCTGGAGTAAGATCATCGAGAAGCTGGCCAAATGGGCAGACAAGTGGCAGATAGAGTTTAACACAGAGAAATGTGAGGTGATGCATTTTACAGAAAGGGTGGAGAGAGTCTATCCAGACTTAATGGCTCAGTTCTAAAGAGAGTGCAGTAGCAGAGGGACATCGGGGTGCCCCCCCAGGATAGATTCTCTGCCATTCCGGCGGGAAAAACGCCAGTGTGAGAAACATTCTTCACAATGTAGTGTGCCAAGGTCAGGATGCGTGGCGCTGCCCACAGAGTTGAGGGTGGAGAGCGCCCACAACCCTGGACCTTGGAGCACCACAGCAGTGGGTTGGGGGAGATTGGGCCCTTGGATCTTCCGTATTCTGTTTTCTGGAGGGGGTCCTCCTGCTGGCCTGTTTCTGGGTGACCAATGTTGCTGGAAATCGATCTGCATTTTCAGGAGGTCCACCTTCTTTTGTCAACATGGCTCAGTGTTGTTGGACATCTTTTCAATATGACACCCGGGCAGGAGGGCGGACTACACACCATCCAGGCCTGACCCACAGCTGAAAACAGCGGAAAACACCCAGGGGAATAATTAATGATGGGTGGGAAGATTCGGAGTGTTTTCCGGCAAGCGGCCACGTTCCTGCCCATGTTCCTGCCCACATTCCTGCCCAGGTTCCTGCCCACGTTCCTGCCCACGCTCCTGCCCACATTCCTGTCCACGCTCCTGCCCATGTTCCTGCCCACGCTCCTGCCCACGCTCCTGACCAGGTCCCTGCCCACTTTCCTTCCCACGCTCCTGCCCACGCTCCCGCCCACGCTCCTGCCCACGTTCCTGCCCACGTTCCTGCCCACGCTCCTGCCCACGCTCCTGCCCAGGTTCCTGCCCATGTTCCTGCCCCCTTTCCTGCCCATGCTCCTGCCCACGCTCCTGCCCACGCTCCTGCCCACGTTCCTGCCCACGCTCCTGCCCAGGTTCCTGCCCACGTTCCTGCCCATGTTCCTGCCCCAGTTCCTGCCCATGTTCCTGCCCACGCTCCTGTTCATGTTCCTGCCCGCATTCCTGCCCTCGTTCCTGTCCACACCATAACACTTAGTCTCAAAACGGGAGAATTGCTCCCCGGGCTGATGTTGATACAAGAGCTGACAGAAAGAAACACCAATCACAATATATCAGTCGCTAAACTCACCTGCCATAGTACCAAACAGGAGGGGCTGTCACTGTTTCAACTGTTGGATCTGTTGGTTGAGGCGGGTTGGTGACTTGAGGAACTATCACAAGAAATACTCGGAATTTCTGCTGTATTTCGCCATTTTTCAAGTATCCAAAAACTCCCCAAGGTGCAGAGACAGGAACAATAGTACCTGTGGACAGAGACACTGTTACAGCATTTAACTGGGTGATCAGCTGATAGATAGTCAGAGGTTACAGGTCAGGGGGCACGGTCACTTTGGTGAGATGTGGAAAATGTTGTGATATCACTTTAAGGGAATATGCAAATGACCAAGTTGCCAGGATGGAGAGCAGCATGTGACCAGCATGGTCCCACTCGCAGTGTGAGTGCCGACTGTTGTGTTCTGCTTCTTCATGTAGCATAAGCTGCCCCCTTGATGTCGGCTCCGACAAAGGAAGGTTCAGACTTGGAGATGGTTTAACACATTCATTGAACAGTTAACAATTCTCCTACTTGGGTTCGACTCTCCTGCTGATCTTGCTGTAGTAACTCAGTCTAACTAACCAGTCTGCTCTCAGCCATGCGGTGAGTGTGATGCTTCCTGATCTGCCCCTGACTCTCTGAGTGTCGCCTGTGGAAAGAGAGAGAGCCTGTGTGCCCTGTCCTTTTATATGGGTAGCCCCCTTGTGGTAGTGTCACCTCTGGGTGTCTTGACTGCCCATTGGTCGTGTCCTATCTCACTGACCTATTGGTTGAGTGTCTGTGTGTCATGATGCCTCTGGTGCTCCCTCTAGTGTTTATTTAGTTGCAGTGTGTTTACATTAACCCCTTGTGTATTTACAGTGATGCACATCACCACACCGACACCATATTGAAATGTCCGTCCCGCTCACTCATATCACTCTGTGCAGCCCCCTCCCTTCACCAGACTGTGCAGCACGTTAACACCCAGCTGGGAAAGTGTCACAGCCTCGAGGGACAGTCTGTTCCTCAATCTACCCCCTGCTGCCCCCCGAGCCCCCCCCACACCCCCTCCCTGCCCCCCGAGCCCTACCCCCCACACCCCACTCCCTGCCCCCCGAGCCCTACCCCCCCACACCCTCCTCCCTGTCCCCCGAGCCCTACCCCCACACCCCAGAGCCCTACCCCCCCCACACCCTCCTCCCTGCCCCTGAGCCCTAACCCCCCCCACACCCTCCTCCCTGCCCCCCGAGCCCTACCCCCCACACCCCACTCCCTGCCCCCAGAGCCCTATCCCCCCCACAACCACCTCCCTGACCTCCCCCCTCTCCCTACACCCCCACACCCTCCTCCCTGCCCCCAAGCCCTACCCCCCCCCACACCCTCCTCCCTGTCCCCCGAGCCCTACCCCCCACACCCCACTCCCTGCCCCCCGAGCCCTACCCCCCCCACACCCTCCTCCCTGTCCCCCGAGCCCTACCCCCACACCCCAGAGCCCTACCCCCCCCACACCCTCCTCCCTGCCCCCCGAGCCCTAATCCCCCCCCACACCCCACTCCCTGCCCCCCGAGCCCTACCCCCCACACCCCACTCCCTGCCCCCCGAGCCCTACCCCCTCCCACACCCTCCTCTCTGCCCCCCGAGCCCTACCCCCCACACCCCACTCCCTGCCCCCCGAGCCCTACCCCCCACACCCCACTCCCTGCCCGCAGAGCCCTATCCCCCCAACAACCACCTCCCTGACCTCCCCCCCTCTCCCTACCCCCCACACCCTCCTCCCTGCCCCCCGAGCCCTACCCCTCTGCCTGGAATCGTAATCTCCTCACCCAACCCCCCCACCCCACCCTATCCCACTACACCTCTTGCACAACCCTCCTTCCACATTGCCCCTCAGAACAAACCCCTGACCCCACAATGCACCTCACACTCCTCCCCTGGTCTGTGGTGGTATGTATTAGGGGTAACACGGTACACCGCGTGTCGACAGGCTATTGGTGGAGGGATGCCAGGTCCTGATAGGATCTGCCACCAACTGGACTCCACCCAGAAATGCCGGGAGAAGAATCCAGTTTTTCCCTCCATTTCCCTCAGCAGCTGTATTCGGTAAACACGCTGCTGGGGATGAAGTTCTGCTTAATAAAGCCTTCAATTGACATTACCTCAACCTGCCTCGCGTCATATTGATGGTGCTACATGGTCAAAATTTGTACCTTTGTTTTGGTGGCTGCTGAGTGTCACAGAGCTGTCCAGATAGACACTGGTGTGTGTCACTGCTGGAAGGGACAGACAGCACAGAGCTGTCCAGATAGACACTGGTGTGTGTCACTGCTGGAAGGGACAGACAGCACAGAGCTGTCCAGATAGACACTGGTGTGTGTCACTGCTGGAAGGGACAGACAGCACAGAGCTGTCCAGATAGACACTGGTGTGTGTCACTGCTGGAAGGGACAGACAGCACAGAGCTGTCCAGATAGACACTGGTGTGTGTCACTGCTGGAAGGGACAGACAGCACAGAGCTGTCCAGATAGACACTGGTGTGTGTCACTGCTGGAAGGGACAGACAGCACAGAGCTGTCCAGATAGACACTGGTGTGTGTCACTGCTGGAAGGGACAGACAGCACAGAGCTGTCCAGATAGACACTGGTGTGTGTCACTGCTGGAAGGGACAGACAGCACGGAGCTGTCCAGATAGACACTGGTGTGTGTCACTGCTGGAAGGGACAGACAGCACAGAGCTGTCCAGATAGACACTGGTGTGTGTCACTGCTGGAAGGGGGAGATAGCTCAGAGCTGTCCAGATAGACACTGGTGTGTGTCACTGCTGGAAGGGACAGACAGCACAGAGCTGTCCAGATAGACACTGGTGTGTGTCACTGCTGGAAGGGGGGGAAAGCACAGAGCTGTCCAGATAGACACTGGTGTGTGTCACTGCTGGAAGGGACAGACAGCACAGAGCTGTCCAGATAGACACTGGTGTGGTCACTGCTGGAAGGGGGAGACAGCACAGAGCTGTCCAGATAGACACTGGTGTGTGTCACTGCTGGAAGGGGGAGACAGCACAGAGCTGTCCAGATAGACACTGGTGTGTGTCACTGCTGGAAGGGACAGGAAGCACAGAGCTGTCCAGATAGACACTGGTGTGTGTCACTGCTGGAAGGGACAGACAGCACAGAGCTGTCCAGATAGACACTGGTGTGTGTCACTGCTGGAAGGGACAGACAGCACAGAGCTGTCCAGATAGACACTGGTGTGTGTCACTACTAGAAGGGGGAGACAGCACAGAGCTGTCCAGATAGACACTGGTGTGTGTCACTGCTAGAAGGGACAGACAGCACAGAGCTGTCCAGATAGACACTGGTGTGTGTCACTGCTGGAAGGGACAGACAGCACAGAGCTGTCCAGATAGACACTGGTGTGTGTCACTGCTGGAAGGGACAGACAGCACGGAGCTGTCCAGATAGACACTGGTGTGTGTCACTGCTGGAAGGGACAGACAGCACAGAGCTGTCCAGATAGACACTGGTGTGTGTCACTGCTGGAAGGGACAGACAGCACAGAGCTGTCCAGATAGACACTGGTGTGTGTCACTGCTGGAAGGGACAGACAGCACAGAGCTGTCCAGATAGACACTGGTGTGTGTCACTGCTGGAAGGGACAGACAGCACAGAGCTGTCCAGATAGACACTGGTGTGGTCACTGCTGGAAGGGGGAGACAGCACAGAGCTGTCCAGATAGACACTGGTGTGTGTCACTGCTGGAAGGGGGAGACAGCACAGAGCTGTCCAGATAGACACTGGTGTGTGTCACTGCTGGAAGGGACAGACAGCACAGAGCTGTCCAGATAGACACTGGTGTGTGTCACTGCTGGAAGGGACAGACAGCACAGAGCTGTCCAGATAGACACTGGTGTGTGTCACTGCTGGAAGGGACAGACAGCACAGAGCTGTCCAGATAGACACTGGTGTGTGTCACTGCTGGAAGGGACAGACAGCACAGAGCTGTCCAGATAGACACTGGTGTGTGTCACTGCTAGAAGGGACAGACAGCACAGAGCTGTCCAGATAGACACTGGTGTGTGTCACTGCTGGAAGGGACAGACAGCACAGAGCTGTCCAGATAGACACTGGTGTGTGTCACTGCTGGAAGGGGGAGACAGCAGAGAGCTGTCCAGACAGACACTGGTGTGTGTCACTGCTGGAAGGGAAAGACAGCACAGAGCTGTCCAGATAGACACTGGTGTGTGTCACTGCTGGAAGGGGGAGACAGCACAGAGCTGTCCAGATAGACACTGGCGTGTGTCACTGCTGGAAGGGGGAGACAGCACAGAGCTGTCCAGATAGACACTGGCGTGTGTCACTGCTGGAAGGGACAGACAGCACAGAGCTGTCCAGATAGACACTGGTGTGTGTCACTGCTGGAAGGGACAAGCAGCACAGAGCTGTCCAGATAGACACTGGTGTGTGTCACTGCTGGAAGGGACAGACAGCACAGAGCTGTCCAGATAGACACTGGTGTGTGTCACTGCTGGAAGGGACAGACAGCACAGAGCTGTCCAGATAGACACTGGTGTGTGTCACTGCTGGAAGGGGGAGACAGCACAGAGCTGTCCAGATAGACACTGGTGTGTGTCACTGCTGGAAGGGACAGACAGCACAGAGCTGTCCAGATAGACACTGGTGTGTGTCACTGCTGGAAGGGACAGACAGCACAGAGCTGTCCAGATAGACACTGGTGTGTGTCACTGCTGGAAGGGGGAGACAGCACAGAGCTGTCCAGATAGACACTGGTGTGTGTCACTGCTGGAAGGGACAGACAGCACAGAGCTGTCCCGATAGACACTGGTGTGTGTCACTGCTGGAAGGGACAGACAGCACAGAGCTGTCCAGATAGACACTGGTGTGTGTCACTGCTGGAAGGGGGAGACAGCACAGAGCTGTCCATATAGTCACTGGTGTGTGTCACTGCTGGAAGGGACAGACAGCACAGAGCTGTCCAGATAGACACTGGTGTGTGTCACTGCTGGAAGGGACAGACAGCACAGAGCTGTCCAGATAGACACTGGTGTGTGTCACTGCTGGAAGGGACAGACAGCACAGAGCTGTCCAGATAGACACTGGTGTGTGTCACTGCTGGAAGGGACAGACAGCACAGAGCTGTCCAGATAGACACTGGTGTGTGTCACTGCTGGAAGGGACAGACAGCACAGAGCTGTCCAGATAGACACAGGTGTGTGTCACTGCTGGAAGGGACAGGCAGCACAGAGCTGTCCAGATAGACACTGGTGTGTGTCAGTGCTGGAAGGGACAGACAGCACAGAGCTGTCCAGATAGACACTGGTGTGTGTCACTGCTGGAAGGGACAGACAGCACAGAGCTGTCCAGATAGACACTGGTGTGTGTCACTGCTGGAAGGGACAGACAGCACAGAGCTGTCCAGATAGACACTGGTGTGTGTCACTGCTGGAAGGGACAGACAGCACAGAGCTGTTCAGATAGACGCTGGTGTATGTCAGTGCTGGAAGGGACAGACAGCACAGAGCTGTCCAGATAGACACTGGTGTGTGTCACTGCTGGAAGGGACAGACAGCACAGAGCTGTCCAGATAGACACTGGTGTGTGTCACTGCTGGAAGGGACAGACAGCACAGAGCTGTCCAGATAGACACTGGTGTGTGTCACTGCTGGAAGGGGGAGACAGCACAGAGCTGTCCAGATAGACACTGGTGTGTGTCGCTGCTGGAAGGGACAGACAGCACAGAGCTGTCCAGATAGACACTGGTGTGTGTCACTGCTGGAAGGGGGAGACAGCACAGAGCTGTCCAGATAGACACTGGTGTGTCACTGCTGGAAGGGACAGACAGCACAGAGCTGTCCAGATAGACACTCGTATGTATCACTGCTGGAAGGGACAGACAGCACAGAGCTGTTCAGATAGACACTGGTGTGTGTCACTGCTGGAAGGGACAGACAGCACAGAGCTGTCCAGATAGACACTGGTGTGTGTCACTGCTGGAAGGGGGAGACAGCACAGAGCTGTCCAGATAGACACTGGTGTGTGTCACTGCTGGAAGGGACAGACAGCACAGAGCTGTCCAGATAGACACTGGTGTGTGTCAGTGCTGGAAGGGACAGACAGCACAGAGCTGTCCAGATAGACACTGGTGTGTGTCACTGCTGGAAGGGACAGACAGCACAGAGCTGTCCAGATAGACACTGGTGTGTGTCACTGCTGGAAGGGACAGACAGCACAGAGCTGTCCAGATAGACACTGGTGTGTGTCACTGCTGGAAGGGACAGGCAGCACAGAGCTGTCCAGATAGTCACTGGTGTGTGTCACTGCTGGAAGGGGGAGACAGCACAGAGCTGTCCAGATAGACACTGGTGTGTGTCACTGCTGGAAGGGACAGACAGCACAGAGCTGTCCCGATAGACACTGGTGTGTGTCACTGCTGGAAGGGGGAGACAGCACAGAGCTGTCCAGATAGTCACTGGTGTGTGTCACTGCTGGAAGGGATAGACAGCACAGAGCTGTCCAGATAGACACTGGTGTGTGTCACTGCTGGAAGGGACAGACAGCACAGAGCTGTACCAGATAGACACTGGTGTGTGTCACTGCTGGAAGGGACAGACAGCACAGAGCTGTCCAGATAGACACTGGTGTGTGTCACTGCTGGAAGGGACAGACAGCACAGAGCTGTCCAGATAGACACTGGTGTGTGTCACTGCTGGAAGGGACAAGCAGCACAGAGCTGTCCAGATAGACACTGGTGTGTGTCACTGCTGGAAGGGACAGACAGCACAGAGCTGTCCAGATAGACACTGGTGTGTGTCACTGCTGGAAGGGGGAGACAGCACAGAGCTGTCCAGATAGACACTGGTGTGTGTCACTGCTGGAAGGGACAGACAGCACAGAGCTGTCCCGATAGACACTGGTGTGTGTCACTGCTGGAAGGGACAGACAGCACAGAGCTGTCCAGATAGACACTGGTGTGTGTCACTGCTGGAAGGGACAGACAGCACAGAGCTGTCCAGATAGACACTGGTGTGTGTCACTGCTGGAAGGGGGAGACAGCACAGAGCTGTCCAGATAGACACTGGTGTGTGTCACTGCTGGAAGGGACAGACAGCACAGAGCTGTCCCGATAGACACTGGTGTGTGTCACTGCTGGAAGGGACAGACAGCACAGAGCTGTCCAGATAGACACTGGTGTGTGTCACTGCTGGAAGGGACAGACAGCACAGAGCTGTTCAGATAGACACTGGTGTGTGTCACTGCTGGAAGGGGGAGACAGCACAGAGCTGTCCAGACAGACACTGGTGTGTGTCACTGCTGGAAGGGGGAGACAGCACAGAGCTGTCCAGATAGACACTGGTGTGTGTCACTGCTGGAAGGGACAGACAGCACAGAGCTGTCCAGATAGACACTGGTGTGTGTCACTGCTGGAAGGGACAGACAGCACAGAGCTGTCCAGATAGACACTGGTGTGTGTCACTGCTGGAAGGGGGAGACAGCACAGAGCTGTCCAGATAGACACTGGTGTGTGTCGCTGCTGGAAGGGACAGACAGCACAGAGCTGTCCAGATAGACACTGGTGTGTGTCACTGCTGGAAGGGACAGGCAGCACAGAGCTGTCCAGATAGACACTGGTGTGTGTCGCTGCTGGAAGGGGGAGACAGCACAGAGCTGTCCAGATAGACACTGGTGTGTCACTGCTGGAAGGGACAGACAGCACAGAGCTGTCCAGATAGACACTCGTATGTATCACTGCTGGAAGGGACAGACAGCACAGAGCTGTTCAGATAGACACTGGTGTGTGTCAATGCTGGAAGGGACAGACAGCACAGAGCTGTCCAGATAGACACTGGTGTGTGTCACTGCTGGAAGGGGGAGACAGCACAGAGCTGTCCAGATAGACACTGGTGTGTGTCACTGCTGGAAGGGACAGACAGCACAGAGCTGTCCAGATAGACACTGGTGTGTGTCAGTGCTGGAAGGGACAGACAGCACAGAGCTGTCCAGATAGACACTGGTGTGTGTCACTGCTGGAAGGGACAGACAGCACAGAGCTGTCCAGATAGTCACTTGTGTGTGTCACTGCTGGAAGGGGGAGACAGCACAGAGCTGTCCAGATAGACACTGGTGTGTGTCACTGCTGGAAGGGACAGACAGCACAGAGCTGTCCCGATAGACACTGGTGTGTGTCACTGCTGGAAGGGGGAGACAGCACAGAGCTGTCCAGATAGTCACTGGTGTGTGTCACTGCTGGAAGGGACAGACAGCACAGAGCTGTACCAGATAGACACTGGTGTGTGTCACTGCTGGAAGGGACAAGCAGCACAGAGCTGTCCAGATAGACACTGGTGTGTGTCACTGCTGGAAGGGACAGACAGCACAGAGCTGTCCAGATAGACACTGGTGTGTGTCACTGCTGTAAGGGACAGACAGCACAGAGCTGTCCAGATAGACACTGGTGTGTGTCACTGCTGGAAGGGACAGACAACACAGAGCTGTCCAGATAGACACTGGTGTGTGTCACTGCTGGAAGGGGGAGACAGCACAGAGCTGTCCAGATAGACACTGGTGTGTGTCACTGCTGGAAGGGACAGACAGCACAGAGCTGTCCCGATAGACACTGGTGTGTGTCACTGCTGGAAGGGGGAGACAGCACAGAGCTGTCCAGATAGTCACTGGTGTGTGTCACTGCTGGAAGGGGGAGACAACACAGAGCTGTCCAGATAGACACTGGTGTGTGTCACTGCTGGAAGGGACAGACAGCACAGAGCTGTCCAGATAGTCACTGGTGTGTGTCACTGCTGGAAGGGGGAGACAGCACAGAGCTGTCCAGATAGTCACTGGTGTGTGTCACTGCTGGAAGGGACAGACAGCACAGAGCTGTCCAGATAGACACTGGTGTGTGTCACTGCTGGAAGGGACAGACAGCACAGAGCTGTCCAGATAGTCACTGGTGTGTGTCACTGCTGGAAGGGACAGACAGCACAGAGCTGTCCAGATAGACACTGGTGTGTGTCACTGCTGGAAGGGACAGACAGCACAGAGCTGTCCAGATAGACACTGGTGTGTGTCACTGCTGGAAGGGACAGACAGCACAGAGCTGTCCAGATAGACACTGGTGTGTGTCACTGCTGGAAGGGACAGACAGCACAGAGCTGTCCAGATAGACACAGGTGTGTGTCACTGCTGGAAGGGACAGGCAGCCCAGAGCTGTCCAGATAGACACTGGTGTGTGTCAGTGCTGGAAGGGACAGACAGCACAGAGCTGTCCAGATAGACACTGGTGTGTGTCACTGCTGGAAGGGACAGACAGCACAGAGCTGTCCAGATAGACACTGGCGTGTGTCACTGCTGGAAGGGGGAGACAGCACAGAGATGTCCAGATAGATACTGGTGTGTGTCACTGCTGGAAGGGACAGACAGCACAGAGCTGTTCAGATAGACGCTGGTGTGTGTCACTGCTGGAAGGGACAGACAGCACAGAGCTGTCCAGATAGACACTTGTGTGTGTCACTGCTGGAAGGGACAGACAGCACAGAGCTGTCCAGATAGACACTGGTGTGTGTCACTGCTGGAAGGGACAGACAGCACAGAGCTGTTCAGATAGACACTGGTGTGTGTCACTGCTGGAAGGGGGAGACAGCACAGAGCTGTCCAGACAGACACTGGTGTGTGTCACTGCTGGAAGGGGGAGACAGCACAGAGCTGTCCAGATAGACACTGGTGTGTGTCACTGCTGGAAGGGACAGACAGCACAGAGCTGTCCAGATAGACACTGGTGTGTGTCACTGCTGGAAGGGACAGACAGCACAGAGCTGTCCAGATAGACACTGGTGTGTGTCACTGCTGGAAGGGGGAGACAGCACAGAGCTGTCCAGATAGACACTGGTGTGTGTCGCTGCTGGAAGGGACAGACAGCACAGAGCTGTCCAGATAGACACTGGTGTGTGTCACTGCTGGAAGGGGGAGACAGCACAGAGCTGTCCAGATAGACACTGGTGTGTCACTTCTGGAAGGGACAGACAGCACAGAGCTGTCCAGATAGACACTCGTGTGTATCACTGCTGGAAGGGACAGACAGCACAGAGCTGTTCAGATAGACACTGGTGTGTGTCGCTGCTGGAAGGGACAGACAGCACAGAGCTGTCCAGATAGACACTGGTGTGTGTCACTGCTGGAAGGGGGAGACAGCACAGAGCTGTCCAGATAGACACTGGTGTGTGTCACTGCTGGAAGGGACAGACAGCACAGAGCTGTCCAGATAGACACTGGTGTGTGTCACTGCTGGAATGGACAGACAGCACAGAGCTGTCCAGATAGACACTGGTGTGTGTCACTGCTGGAAGAGGGAGACAGCACAGAGCTGTCCAGATAGACACTGGTGTGTGTCACTGCTGGAAGGGACAGACAGCACAGAGCTGTCCAGATAGACACTGGTGTGTGTCGCTGCTGGAAGGGACAGACAGCACAGAGCTGTCCAGATAGACACTGGAGTGTGTCACTGCTGGAAGGGACAGACAGCACAGAGCTGTCCAGATAGACACTGGTGTGTGTCAGTGCTGGAAGGGACAGACAGCACAGAGCGGTCCAGATAGACACTGGTGTGTGTCACTGCTGGAAGGGACCGACAGCACAGAGCTGTCCAGATAGACACTGGTGTGTGTCACTGCTGGAAGGGACAGACAGCACAGAGCTGCCCAGATAGACACTGGTGTGTGTCACTGCTGGAAGGGGGAGACAGCACAGAGCTGTCCAGATAGACACTGGTGTGTGTCACTGCTGGAAGGGACCGACAGCACAGAGCTGTCCAGATAGACACTGGAGTGTGTCACTGCTGGAAGGGACAGACAGCACAGAGCTGTCCAGATAGACACTGGTGTGTGTCACTGCTGGAAGGGACAGACAGCACAGAGCTGTCCCGATAGACACTGGTGTGTGTCACTGCTGGAAGGGACAGGCAGCACAGAGCTGTCCAGATAGTCACTGGTGTGTGTCACTGCTGGAAGGGACAGACAGCACAGAGCTGTCCAGATAGACACTGGTGTGTGTCACTGCTGGAAGGGACAGACAGCACAGAGCTGTCCAGATAGACACTGGTGTGTGTCACTGCTGGAAGGGACAGACAGCACAGAGCTGTTCAGATAGACACTGGTGTGTGTCACTGCTGGAAGGGACAGACAGCACAGAGCTGTCCAGATAGACACTGGTGTGTGTCACTGCTGGAAGGGGGAGACAGCACAGAGCTGTCCAGACAGACCCTGGTGTGTGTCACTGCTGGAAGGGGGAGACAGCACAGAGCTGTCCAGATAGACACTGGTGTGTGTCACTGCTGGAAGGGACAGACAGCACAGAGCTGTCCAGATAGACACTGGTGTGTGTCACTGCTGGAAGGGGGAGACAGCACAGAGCTGTCCAGATAGACACTGGTGTGTGTCGCTGCTGGAAGGGACAGACAGCACAGAGCTGTCCAGATAGACACTGGTGTGTGTCACTGCTGGAAGGGACAGGCAGCACAGAGCTGTCCAGATAGACACTGGTGTGTGTCACTGCTGGAAGGGACAGACAGCACAGAGCTGTCCAGATAGAAACTGGTGTGTGTCACTGCTGGAAGGGGGAGACAGCACAGAGCTGTCCAGATAGTCACTGGTGTGTGTCACTGCTGGAAGGGACAGACAGCACAGAGCTGTCCAGATAAACACTGGTGTGTGTCACTGTTGGAAGGGACAGACAGCACAGAGCTGTCCAGATAGGCACTGGTGTGTGTCACTGCTGGAAGGGACAGACAGCACAGAGCTGTCCAGATAGACACTGGTGTGTGTCACTGCTGGAAGGGACAGGCAGCACAGAGCTGTCCAGATAGACACTGGTGTGTGTCACTGCTGGAAGTGACAGACAGCACAGAGCTGTCCAGATAGACACTGGTGTGTGTCACTGCTGGAAGTGGGAGACAGCACAGAGCTGTCCAGATAGACACTGGTGTGTGTCACTGCTGGAAGGGACAGACAGCACAGAGCTGTCCAGATAGACACTGGTGTGTGTCACTGCTGGAAGGGACAGACAGCACAGAGCTGTCCAGATAGACACTGGTGTGTGTCACTGCTGGAAGGGACAGACAGCACAGAGCTGTCCAGATAGACACTGGTGTGTGTCACTGCTGGAAGGGACAGACAGCACAGAGCTGTCCAGATAGACACTGGTGTGTGTCACTGCTGGAAGGGACAGGCAGCACAGAGCTGTCCAGATAGACACTGGTGTGTGTCACTGCTGGAAGTGACAGACAGCACAGAGCTGTCCAGATACACACGGTGTGTGTCACTGCTGGCAGAGACAGACAGCACAGAGCTGTCCAGACAGACACTGGTGTGTGTCACTGCTGGAAGGGACAGACAGCACAGAGCTGTCCAGATAGACACTGGTGTGTGTCACTGCTGGAAGCGACAGTCAGCACAGAGCTGTCCAGATAGACACTGGTGTGTGTCACTGCTGGAAGTGGGAGACAGCACAGAGCTGTCCAGATAGACACTGGTGTGTGTCATTGCTGGAAGGGACAGACAGCACAGAGCTGTCCAGATAGACACTGGTGTGTGTCACTGCTGGAAGTGACAGACAGCACAGAGCTGTCCAGATGCACACGGTGTGTGTCACTGCTGGAAGAGACAGACAGCACAGAGCTGTCCAGATAGACACTGGTGTGTGTCATTGCTGGAAGGGACAGACAGCACAGCTGTCCAGATAGACACTGGTGTGTGTCACTGCTGGAAGGGACAGACAGCACAGAGCTGTCCAGATAGACACTGGTGTGTGTCACTGCTGGAAGGGGAGACGGCTCAGAGCTGTCCAGATATACACTGGTGTGTGTCACTGCTGGAAGGGACAGACAGCACAGAGCTGTCCAGATAGACACTGGTGTGTGTCACTGCTGGAAGGGACAGACAGCACAGAGCTGTCCAGATAGACACTGGTGTGTGTCACTGCTGGAAGGGACAGACAGCACAGAGCTGTCCAGATAGACACTGGTGTGTGTCACTGCTGGAAGGGACAGACAGCACAGAGCTGTCCAGATAGACACTGGTGTGTGTCACTGCTGGAAGGGACAGACAGCACAGAGCTGTCCAGATAGACACTGGTGTGTGTCACTGCTGGAAGGGGGAGACAGCACAGAGCTGTCCAGATAGACACTGGTGTGTGTCACTGCTGGAAGGGACAGACAGCACAGAGCTGCCCAGATAGACACTGGTGTGTGTCACTGCTGGAAGGGACAGACAGCACAGAGCTGTCCAGATAGACACTGGTGTGTGTCACTGCTGGAAGGGACAGACAGCACAGAGCTGTCCAGATAGACACTGGTGTGTGTCACTGCTGGAAGGGGAGACGGCTCAGAGCTGTCCAGATAGAGACTGGTGTGTGTCACTGCTGGAAGGGACAGACAGCACAGAGCTGTCCAGATAGACACTGGTGTGTGTCACTGCTGGAAGGGACAGACAGCACAGAGCTGTCCAGATAGACACTGGTGTGTGTCACTGCTGGAAGGGACAGACAGCACAGAGCTGTCCAGATAGACACTGGTGTGTGTCACTGCTGGAAGGGACAGACAGCACAGAGCTGTCCAGATAGACACTGGTGTGTGTCACTGCTGGAAGGGACAGACAGCACAGAGCTGTCCAGATAGACACTGGTGTGTGTCACTGCTGGAAGGGGGAGACAGCACAGAGCTGTCCAGATAGACACTGGTGTGTGTCACTGCTGGAAGGGACAGACAGCACAGAGCTGTCCAGATAGACACTGGTGTGTGTCACTGCTGGAAGGGACAGACAGCACAGAGCTGTCCAGATAGACACTGGTGTGTGTCACTGCTGGAAGGGGGAGACTGCACAGAGCTGTCCAGATAGACACTGGTGTGTGTCACTGCTGGAAGGGACAGACAGCACAGAGCTGTCCAGATAGACACTGGTGTGTGTCACTGCTGGAAGGGACAGACAGCACAGAGCTGTCCAGATAGACACTGGTGTCTGTCACTGCTGGAAGGGACAGACAGCACAGAGCTGTCCAGATAGACACTGGCGTGTGTCACTGCTGGAAGGGGGAGACAGCACAGAGCTGTCCAGATAGACACTGGTGTGTGTCACTGCTGGAAGGGGGAGACAGCACAGAGCTGTCCAGATAGACACTGGTGTGTGTCACTGCTGGAAGGGACAGACAGCACAGAGCTGTCCAGATAGACACTGGTGTGTGTCACTGCTGGAAGGGACAGACAGCACAGAGCTGTCCAGATAGACACTGGTGTGTGTCACTGCTGGAAGGGGGAGACAGCACAGAGCTGTCCAGATAGACACTGGTGTGTGTCACTGCTGGAAGGGACAGACAGCACAGAGCTGTCCAGATAGACACTGGTGTGTGTCACTGCTGGAAGGGGGAGACAGCACAGAGCTGTCCAGATAGACACTGGTGTGTGTCACTGCTGGAAGGGACAGACAGCACAGAGCTGTCCAGATAGACACTGGTGTGTGTCACTGCTGGAAGGGACAGACAGCACAGAGCTGTCCAGATAGACACTGGTGTGTGTCACTGCTGGAAGGGACAGACAGCACAGAGCTGTCCAGATAGACACTGGTGTGTGTCACTGCTGGAAGGGACAGACAGCACAGAGCTGTCCAGATAGACACTGGTGTGTGTCACTGCTGGAAGGGACAGACAGCACAGAGCTGTCCAGATAGACACTGGTGTGTGTCACTGCTGGAAGGGACAGACAGCACAGAGCTGTCCAGATAGACACTGGTGTGTGTCACTGCTGGAAGGGACAGACAGCACAGAGCTGTCCAGATAGACACTGGTGTGTGTCACTGCTGGAAGGGGGAGACAGCACAGAGCTGTCCAGATAGACACTGGTGTGTGTCACTGCTGGAAGGGACAGACAGCACAGAGCTGTCCAGATAGACACTGGTGTGTGTCACTGCTGGAAGGGACAGACAGCACAGAGCTGTCCAGATAGACACTGGTGTGTGTCACTGCTGGAAGGGGGAGACAGCACAGAGCTGTCCAGATAGACACTGGTGTGTGTCACTGCTGGAAGGGACAGACAGCACAGAGCTGTCCAGATAGACACTGGTGTCTGTCACTGCTGGAAGGGACAGACAGCACAGAGCTGTCCAGATAGACACTGGCGTGTGTCACTGCTGGAAGGGGGAGACAGCACAGAGCTGTCCAGATAGACACTGGTGTGTGTCACTGCTGGAAGGGGGAGACAGCACAGAGCTGTCCAGATAGACACTGGTGTGTGTCACTGCTGGAAGGGACAGACAGCACAGAGCTGTCCAGATAGACACTGGTGTGTGTCACTGCTGGAAGGGACAGACAGCACAGAGCTGTCCAGATAGACACTGGTGTGTGTCACTGCTGGAAGGGACAGACAGCACAGAGCTGTCCAGATAGACACTGGTGTGTGTCAGTGCTGGAAGGGACAGACAGCACAGAGCTGTCCAGATAGACACTGGTGTCTGTCACTGCTGGACGGAACAGACAGCACAGAGCTGTCCAGATAGACACTGGTGTCTGTCACTGCTGGACGGAACAGACAGCACAGAGCTGTCCAGATAGACACTGGTGTGTGTCACTGCTGGAAGGGACAGACAGCACAGAGCTGTCCAGATAGACACTGGTGTGTGTCACTGCTGGAAGGGGGAGACAACACAGAGCTGTCCAGATAGACACTGGTGTGTGTCACTGCTGGAAGGGACAGACAGCACAGAGCTGTCCAGATAGACACTGGTGTGTGTCACTGCTGGAAGGGGGAGACAGCACAGAGCTGTCCAGATAGACACTGGTGTGTGTCGCTGCTGGAAGGGACAGACAGCACAGAGCTGTCCAGATAGACACTGGTGTGTGTCACTGCTGGAAGGGACAGACAGCACAGAGCTGTCCAGATAGACACTGGTGTGTGTCACTGCTGGAAGGGGAGACGGCTCAGAGCTGTCCAGATAGACACTGGTGTGTGTCACTGCTGGAAGGGACAGACAGCACAGAGCTGTCCAGATAGACACTGGTGTGTGTCACTGCTGGAAGTGACAGACAGCACAGAGCTGTCCAGATAGACACTGGTGTGTGTCACTGCTGGAAGGGACAGACAGCACAGAGCTGTCCAGATAGACACTGGTGTGTGTCACTGCTGGAAGCGACAGACAGCACAGAGCTGTCCAGATAGACACTGGTGTGTGTCACTGCTGGAAGGGACAGACAGCACAGAGCTGTCCAGATACACACGGTGTGTGTCACTGCTGGAAGAGACAGACAGCACAGAGCTGTCCAGATAGACACTGGTGTGTGTCACTGCTGGAAGGGACAGACAGCACAGAGCTGTCCAGATAGACACTGGTGTGTGTCATTGCTGGAAGGGACAGACAGCACAGAGCTGTCCAGATAGACACTGGTGTGTGTCACTGCTGGAAGGGACAGACAGCACAGAGCTGTCCAGATAGTCACTGGTGTGTGTCACTGCTGGAAGGGACAGACAGCACAGAGCTGTCCAGATAGACACTGGTGTGTGTCACTGCTGGAAGGGACAGACAGCACAGAGCTGTCCAGATAGACACTGGTGTGTGTCACTGCTGGAAGGGACAGGCAGCATAGAGCTGTCCAGATAGACACTGGTGTGTGTCACTGCTGGAAGGGACAGACAGCACAGAGCTGTCCAGATAGACACTGGTGTGTGTCACTGCTGGAAGGGACAGACAGCACAGAGCTGTCCAGATAGACACTGGTGTGTGTCACTGCTGGAAGGGACAGGCAGCATAGAGCTGTCCAGATAGACACTGGTGTGTGTCACTGCTGGAAGGGACAGACAGCACAGAGCTGTCCAGATAGACACTGGTGTGTGTCACTGCTGGAAGGGGGAGACAGCACAGAGCTGTCCAGATAGTCACTGGTGTGTGTCACTGCTGGAAGGGACAGACAGCACAGAGCTGTCCAGATAGACACTGGTGTGTGTCACTGTTGGAAGGGACAGACAGCACAGAGCTGTCCAGATAGGCACTGGTGTGTGTCACTGCTGGAAGGGACAGACAGCAACGAGCTGTCCAGATAGACACTGGTGTGTGTCACTGCTGGAAGGGACAGACAGTACAGAGCTGTCCAGATAGACACTGGTGTGTGTCACTGCTGGAAGGGACAGGCAGCACAGAGCTGTCCAGATAGACACTGGTGTGTGCCACTGCTGGAAGGGACAGACAGCACAGAGCTGTCCAGATAGACACTGGTGTGTGTCACTGCTGGAAGGGACAGACAGCACAGAGCTGTCCAGATAGACACTGGTGTGTGTCACTGCTGGAAGGGACAGACAGCACAGAGCTGTCCAGATAGACACTGGTGTGTGTCACTGCTGGAAGGGGAGACGGCTCAGAGCTGTCCAGATAGACACTGGTGTGTGTCACTGCTGGAAGGGACAGACAGCACAGAGCTGTCCAGATAGACACTGGTGTGTGTCACTGCTGGAAGGGACAGACAGCACAGAGCTGTCCAGATAGACACTGGTGTGTGTCACTGCTGGAAGCGACAGACAGCACAGAGCTGTCCAGATAGACACTGGTGTGTGTCACTGCTGGAAGGGACAGACAGCACAGAGCTGTCCAGATACACACGGTGTGTGTCACTGCTGGAAGAGACAGACAGCACAGAGCTGTCCAGATAGACACTGGTGTGTGTCATTGCTGGAAGGGACAGACAGCACAGAGCTGTCCAGATAGACACTGGTGTGTGTCACTGCTGGAAGGGACAGACAGCACAGAGCTGTCCAGATAGACACTGGTGTGTGTCACTGCTGGAAGGGGAGACGGCTCAGAGCTGTCCAGATATACACTGGTGTGTGTCACTGCTGGAAGGGACAGACAGCACAGAGCTGTCCAGATAGTCACTGGTGTGTGTCACTGCTGGAAGGGACAGACAGCACAGAGCTGTCCAGATAGACACTGGTGTGTGTCACTGCTGGAAGGGACAGACAGCACAGAGCTGTCCAGATAGACACTGGTGTGTGTCACTGCTGGAAGGGACAGACAGCACAGAGCTGTCCAGATAGACACTGGTGTGTGTCACTGCTGGAAGGGGGAGACAGCACAGAGCTGTCCAGATAGACACTGGTGTGTGTCACTGCTGGAAAGGACAGACAGCACAGAGCTGTCCAGATAGACAATGGTGTGTGTCACTGCTGGAAGGAACAGACAGCACAGAGCTGTCCAGATAGACACTAGTGTGTGTCACTGCTGGAAGGGACAGACAGCACAGAGCTGTCCAGATAGACACTTGTGTGTGTCACTGCTGGAAGGTGGAGACAGCACAGAGCTGTCCAGATAGACACTGGTGTGTGTCCCTGCTGGAAAGGACAGACAGCACAGAGCTGTCCAGATAGACAATGGTGTGTGTCACTGCTGGAAGGGACAGACAGCACAGAGCTGTCCAGATAGACAATGGTGTGTGTCACTGCTGGAAGGGACAGACAGCACATAGCTGTCCAGATAGACACTGGTGTGTGTCACTGCTGGAAGGGACAGACAGCACAGAGCTGTCCAGATAGACACTGGTGTGTGTCACTGCTGGAAGGGGAGACGGCTCAGAGCTGTCCAGATAGACACTGGTGTGTGTCACTGCTGGAAGGGACAGACAGCACAGAGCTGTCCAGATAGACACTGGTGTGTGTCACTGCTGGAAGGGACAGACAGCACAGAGCTGTCCAGATAGACACTGGTGTGTGTCACTGCTGGAAGGGACAGAAAGCACAGAGCTGTCCAGATAGACACTGGTGTGTGTCACTGCTGGAAGGGACAGACAGCACAGAGCTGTCCAGATAGACACTGGTGTGTGTCACTGCTGGAAGGGACAGACAGCACAGAGCTGTCCAGATAGACACTGGTGTGTGTCACTGCTGGAAGGGACCGGCAGCACAGAGCTGTCCAGATAGACACTGGTGTGTGTCACTGCTGGAAGGGTCAGACAGCACAGAGCTGTCCAGATAGACACTGGTGTGTGTCACTGCTGGAAGGGGGAGACAGCACAGATCTGTCCAGACAGACACTGGTGTGTGTCACTGCTGGAAGGGGGAGACAACACATAGCTGTCCAGATAGACACTGGTGTGTGTCACTGCTGGAAGGGACAGACAGCACAGAGCTGTCCAGATAGACACTGGTGTGTGTCACTGCTGGAAGGGGGAGACAGCACAGAGCTGTCCAGATAGACACTGGTGTGTGTCGCTGCTGGAAGGGACAGACAGCACAGAGCTGTCCAGATAGTCACTGGTGTGTGTCACTGCTGGAAGGGACAGACAGCACAGAGCTGTCCAGATAGACACTGGTGTGTGTCACTGCTGGAAGGGACAGACAGCACAGAGCTGTCCAGATAGACACTGGTGTGTGTCACTGCTGGAAGGGACAGACAGCACAGAGCTGTCCAGATAGACACTGGTGTGTGTCACTGCTGGAAGGGACAGACAGCACAGAGCTGTCCAGATTGACACTGGTGTGTGTCACTGCTGGAAGGGACAGACAGCACAGAGCTGTCCAGATAGTCACTGGTGTGTGTCACTGCTGGAAGGGACAGACAGCACAGAGCTGTCCAGATAGACACTGGTGTGTGTCACTGTTGGAAGGGACAGACAGCACAGAGCTGTCCAGATAGACACTGGTGTGTGTCACTGCTGGAAGGGACAGACAGCACAGAGCTGTCCAGATAGACACTGGTGTGTGTCACTGCTGGAAGGGACAGACAGCACAGAGCTGTCCAGATAGACACTGGTGTGTGTCGCTGCTGGAAGGGACAGACAGCTCAGAGCTGTCCAGATAGACACTGGTGTGTGTCACTGCTGGAAGGGACAGACAGCACAGAGCTGTCCAGATAGACACTGGTGTGTGTCACTGCTGGAAGGGACAGACAGCACAGAGCTGTCCAGATAGACACTGGTGTGTGTCACTGCTGGAAGTGACAGACAGCACAGAGCTGTCCAGATACACACGGTGTGTGTCACTGCTGGAAGGGACAGACAGCACAGAGCTGTCCAGATAGACACTGGTGTGTGTCACTGCTGGAAGGGACAGACAGCACAGAGCTGTCCAGATAGACACTGGTGTGTGTCACTGCTGGAAGGGACAGACAGCACAGAGCTGTCCAGATAGACACTGGTGTGTGTCACTGCTGGAAGTGACAGACAGCACAGAGCTGTCCAGATACACACGGTGTGTGTCACTGCTGGAAGGGACAGACAGCACAGAGCTGTCCAGATAGACACTGGTGTGTGTCACTGCTGGAAGGGACAGACAGCACAGAGCTGTCCAGATAGACACTGGTGTGTGTCACTGCTGGAAGGGACAGACAGCACAGAGCTGTCCAGATAGACACTGGTGTGTGTCACTGCTGGAAGCGACAGACAGCACAGAGCTGTCCAGATAGACACTGGTGTGTGTCACTGCTGGAAGGGACAGACAGCACAGAGCTGTCCAGATACACACGGTGTGTGTCACTGCTGGAAGAGACAGACAGCACAGAGCTGTCCAGATAGACACTGGTGTGTGTCATTGCTGGAAGGGACAGACAGCACAGAGCTGTCCAGATAGACACTGGTGTGTGTCACTGCTGGAAGGGACAGACAGCACAGAGCTGTCCAGATAGACACTGGTGTGTGTCACTGCTGGAAGGGACAGACAGCACAGAGCTGTCCAGATACACACGGTGTGTGTCACTGCTGGAAGAGACAGACAGCACAGAGCTGTCCAGATACACACGGTGTGTGTCACTGCTGGAAGAGACAGACAGCACAGAGCTGTCCAGATAGACACTGGTGTGTGTCATTGCTGGAAGGGACAGACAGCACAGAGCTGTCCAGATAGACACTGGTGTGTGTCACTGCTGGAAGGGACAGACAGCACAGAGCTGTCCAGATAGACACTGGTGTGTGTCACTGCTGGAAGGGACAGACAGCACAGAGCTGTCCAGATAGACACTGGTGTGTGTCACTGCTGGAAGGGGGAGACAGCACAGAGCTGTCCAGATAGACACTGGTGTGTGTCACTGCTGGAAAGGACAGACAGCACAGAGCTGTCCAGATAGACACTGGTGTGTGTCACTGCTGGAAGGGGAGACGGCTCAGAGCTGTCCTGATATACACTGGTGTGTGTCACTGCTGGAAGGGACAGACAGCACAGAGCTGTCCAGATAGTCACTGGTGTGTGTCACTGCTGGAAGGGACAGACAGCACAGAGCTGTCCAGATAGACACTGGTGTGTGTCACTGCTGGAAGGGACAGACAGCACAGAGCTGTCCAGATAGACACTGGTGTGTGTCACTGCTGGAAGGGACAGACAGCACAGAGCTGTCCAGATAGACACTGGTGTGTGTCACTGCTGGAAGGGACAGACAGCACAGAGCTGTCCAGATAGACACTGGTGTGTGTCACTGCTGGAAGGGGGAGACAGCACAGAGCTGTCCAGATAGACACTGGTGTGTGTCACTGCTGGAAAGGACAGACAGCACAGAGCTGTCCAGATAGACAATGGTGTGTGTCACTGCTGGAAGGGACAGACAGCACAGAGCTGTCCAGATAGACACTGGTGTGTGTCACTGCTGGAAGGGACCGGCAGCACAGAGCTGTCCAGATAGACACTGGTGTGTGTCACTGCTGGAAGGGTCAGACAGCACAGAGCTGTCCAGATAGACACTGGTGTGTGTCACTGCTGGAAGGGACAGACAGCACAGAGCTGTCCAGATAGACACTGGTGTGTGTCACTGCTGGAAGGGTCAGACAGCACAGAGCTGTCCAGATAGACACTGGTGTGTGTCACTGCTGGAAGGGGGAGACAGCACAGATCTGTCCAGACAGACACTGGTGTGTGTCACTGCTGGAAGGGGGAGACAACACAGAGCTGTCCAGATAGACACTGGTGTGTGTCTCTGCTGGAAGGGACAGACAGCACAGAGCTGTCCAGATAGACACTGGTGTGTGTCACTGCTGGAAGGGACAGACAGCACAGAGCTGTCCAGATAGACACTGGTGTGTGTCACTGCTGGAAGGGGGAGATAGCACAGAGCTGTCCAGATAGACACTGGTGTGTGTCGCTGCTGGAAGGGACAGACAGCACAGAGCTGTCCAGATAGTCACTGGTGTGTGTCACTGCTGGAAGGGACAGACAGCACAGAGCTGTCCAGATAGACACTGGTGTGTGTCACTGCTGGAAGGGACAGACAGCACAGAGCTGTCCAGATAGACACTGGTGTGTGTCACTGCTGGAAGGGGGAGACAGCACAGAGCTGTCCAGATAGTCACTGGTGTGTGTCACTGCTGGAAGGGACAGACAGCACAGAGCTGTCCAGATAGACACTGGTGTGTGTCACTGTTGGAAGAGACAGACAGCACAGAGCTGTCCAGATAGGCACTGGTGTGTGTCACTGCTGGAAGGGACAGACAGTACAGAGCTGTCCAGATAGACACTGGTGTGTGTCACTGCTGGAAGGGACAGGCAGCACAGAGCTGTCCAGATAGACACTGGTGTGTGTCACTGCTGGAAGTGACAGACAGCACAGAGCTGTCCAGATAGACACTGGTGTGTGTCACTGCTGGAAGGGACAGACAGCACAGAGCTGTCCAGATAGACACTGGTGTGTGTCACTGCTGGAAGGGACAGACAGCACAGAGCTGTCCAGATAGACACTGGTGTGTGTCACTGCTGGAAGGGACAGACAGCACAGAGCTGTCCAGATAGACACTGGTGTGTGTCACTGCTGGAAGGGGAGACGGCTCAGAGCTGTCCAGATAGACACTGGTGTGTGTCACTGCTGGAAGGGACAGACAGCACAGAGCTGTCCAGATAGACACTGGTGTGTGTCACTGCTGGAAGGGACAGACAGCACAGAGCTGTCCAGATAGACACTGGTGTGTGTCAGTGCTGGAAGTGACAGACAGCACAGAGCTGTCCAGATAGACACTGGTGTGTGTCACTGCTGGAAGGGACAGACAGCACAGAGCTGTCCAGATAGACACTGGTGTGTGTCACTGCTGGAAGGGGAGACGGCTCAGAGCTGTCCAGATAGACACTGGTGTGTGTCACTGCTGGAAGGGACAGACAGCACAGAGCTGTCCAGATAGACACTGGTGTGTGTCACTGCTGGAAGGGACAGACAGCACAGAGCTGTCCAGATAGACACTGGTGTGTGTCACTGCTGGAAGGGACAGACAGCACAGAGCTGTCCAGATAGACACTGGTGTGTGTCAGTGCTGGAAGTGACAGACAGCACAGAGCTGTCCAGATACACACGGTGTGTGTCACTGCTGGCAGAGACAGACAGCACAGAGCTGTCCAGATAGACACTGGTGTGTGTCACTGCTGGAAGGGACAGACAGCACAGAGCTGTCCAGATAGACACTGGTGTGTGTCACTGCTGGAAGCGACAGACAGCACAGAGCTGTCCAGATAGACACTGGTGTGTGTCACTGCTGGAAGGGACAGGAAGCACAGAGCTGTCCAGATACACACGGTGTGTGTCACTGCTGGAAGAGACAGACAGCACAGAGCTGTCCAGATAGACACTGGTGTGTGTCATTGCTGGAAGGGACAGACAGCACAGACCTGTCCAGATAGACACTGGTGTGTGTCACTGCTGGAAGGGACAGACAGCACAGAGCTGTCCAGATAGACACTGGTGTGTGTCACTGCTGGAAGGGGAGACGGCTCAGAGCTGTCCAGATATACACTGGTGTGTGTCACTGCTGGAAGGGACAGACAGCACAGAGCTGTCCAGATAGTCACTGGTGTGTGTCACTGCTGGAAGGGACAGACAGCACAGAGCTGTCCAGATAGACACTGGTGTGTGTCACTGCTGGAAGGGACAGACAGCACAGAGCTGTCCAGATAGACACTGGTGTGTGTCACTGCTGGAAGGGACAGACAGCACAGAGCTGTCCAGATAGACACTGGTGTGTGTCACTGCTGGAAGGGACAGACAGCACAGAGCTGTCCAGATAGACACTGGTGTGTGTCACTGCTGGAAGGGGGAGACAGCACAGAGCTGTCCAGATAGACACTGGTGTGTGTCACTGCTGGAAAGGACAGACAGCACAGAGCTGTCCAGATAGACAATGGTGTGTGTCACTGCTGGAAGGGACAGACAGCACATAGCTGTCCAGATAGACACTGGTCTGTGTCACTGCTGGAAGGGACAGACAGCACAGAGCTGTCCAGATAGACACTGGTGTGTGTCACTGCTGGAAGGGGGAGACAGCACAGAGCTGTCCAGATAGACACTGGTGTGTGTCCCTGCTGGAAAGGACAGACAGCACAGAGCTGTCCAGATAGACAATGGTGTGTGTCACTGCTGGAAGGGACAGACAGCACATAGCTGTCCAGATAGACACTGGTGTGTGTCACTGCTGGAAAGGACAGACAGCACAGAGCTGTCCAGACAGACAATGGTGTGTGTCACTGCTGGAAGGGACAGACAGCACATAGCTGTCCAGATAGACACTGGTGTGTGTCACTGCTGGAAGGGACAGACAGCACAGAGCTGTCCAGATAGACACTGGTGTGTGTCACTGCTGGAAGGGGAGACGGCTCAGAGCTCTCCAGATAGACACTGGTGTGTGTCACTGCTGGAAGGGACAGACAGCACAGAGCTGTCCAGATAGACACTGGTGTGTGTCACTGCTGGAAGGGACAGACAGCACAGAGCTGTCCAGATAGACACTGGTGTGTGTCACTGCTGGAAGGGACAGAAAGCACAGAGCTGTCCAGATAGACACTGGTGTGTGTCACTGCTGGAAGGGACAGACAGCACAGAGCTGTCCAGATAGACACTGGTGTGTGTCACTGCTGGAAGGGACAGACAGCACAGAGCTGTCCAGATAGACACTGGTGTGTGTCACTGCTGGAAGGGGGAGACAGCACAGAGCTGTTCATATAGACACTGGTGTGTGTCACTGCTGGAAGGGACATACAGCACAGAGCTGTCCAGATAGACACTGGTGTGTGTCACTGCTGGAAGGGACAGACAGCACAGAGCTGTCCAGATAGACACTGGTGTGTGTCACTGCTGGAAGGGGGAGACAGCACAGAGCTGTCCAGATAGACACTGGTGTGTGTCACTGCTGGAAGGGACAGACAGCACAGAGCTGTCCAGATAGACACTGGTGTGTGTCACTGCTGGAAGGGACAGACAGCACAGAGCTGTCCAGATAGACACTGGTGTGTGTCACTGCTGGAAGGGGAGACGGCTCAGAGCTGTCCAGATAGACACTGGTGTGTGTCACTGCTGGAAGGGACAGACAGCACAGAGCTGTCCGGATAGACACTGGTGTGTGTCACTGCTGGAAGGGACAGACAGCACAGAGCTGTCCAGATAGACACTGGTGTGTGTCACTGCTGGAAGGGACAGGCAGCACAGAGCTGTCCAGATAGACACTGGTGTGTGTCACTGCTGGAAGGGTCAGACAGCACAGAGCTGTCCAGATAGACACTGGTGTGTGTCACTGCTGGAAGGGGGAGACAGCACAGATCTGTCCAGATAGACACTGGTGTGTGTCACTGCTGGAAGGGACAGGAAGCACAGAGTTGTCCAGATAGACACTGGTGTGTGTCACTGCTGGAAGGGACAGACAGCACAGAGCTGTCCAGATAGACACTGGTGTGTGTCACTGCTGGAAGGGACAGACAGCACAGAGCTGTGCAGATAGACACTGGTGTGTGTCACTGCTGGAAGTGACAGACAGCACAGAGCTGTCCAGATAGACACTGGTGTGTGTCACTGCTGGAAGGGCCAGACAGCACAGAGCTGTCCAGATAGACAATGGTGTGTGTCACTGCTGGAAGGGACAGACAGCACAGAGCTGTCCAGATAGACACTGGTGTGTGTCACTGCTGGAAGGGACAGACAGCACAAGAGCTGTCCGGATAGACACTGGTGTGTGTCACTGCTGGAAGCGACAGACAGCACAGAGCTGTCCAGATAGACACTGGCGTGTGTCACTGCTGGAAGTGGGAGACAGCACAGAGCTGTCCAGATAGACACTGGTGTGTGTCACTGCTGGAATGGACAGACAGCACAGAGCTGTCCAGATAGACACTGGTGTGTGTCACTGCTGGAAGGGGAGACGGCTCAGAGCTGTCCAGATAGACACTGGTGTGTGTCACTGCTGGAAGGGACAGACAGCACAGAGCTGTCCAGATAGACACTGGTGTGTGTCACTGCTGGAAGGGACCGGCAGCACAGAGCTGTCCAGATAGACACTGGTGTGTGTCACTGCTGGAAGGGTCAGACAGCACAGAGCTGTCCAGATAGACACTGGTGTGTGTCACTGCTGGAAGGGGGAGACAGCACAGAGCTGTCCAGATAGACACTGGTGTGTGTCACTGCTGGAAGGGACAGACAGCACAGAGCTGTCCAGATAGACACTGGTGTGTGTCACTGCTGGAAGGGACAGGAAGCACAGAGCTGTCCAGATAGACACTGGTGTGTGTCACTGCTGGAAGGGACAGACAGCACAGAGCTGTCCAGATAGACACTGGTGTGTGTCGCTGCTGGAAGGGACAGACAGCACAGAGCTGTGCAGATAGACACTGGTGTGTGTCACTGCTGGAAGTGACAGACAGCACAGAGCTGTCCAGATAGACACTGGTGTGTGTCACTGCTGGAAGGGCCAGACAGCACAGAGCTGTCCAGATAGACACTGGTGTGTGTCACTGCTGGAAGGGACAGACAGCACAGAGCTGTCCAGATAGACACTGGTGTGTGTCACTGCTGGAAGGGACAGACAGCACAAGAGCTGTCCAGATAGACACTGGTGTGTGTCACTGCTGGAAGGGACAGACAGCACAGAGCTGTCCAGATAGACACTGGTGTGTGTCACTGCTGGAAGCGACAGACAGCACAGAGCTGTCCAGATAGACACTGGCGTGTGTCACTGCTGGAAGTGGGAGACAGCACAGAGCTGTCCAGATAGACACTGGTGTGTGTCACTGCTGGAAGGGACAGACAGCACAGAGCTGTCCAGATAGACACTGGTGTGTGTCACTGCTGGAATGGACAGACAGCACAGAGCTGTCCAGATAGACACTGGTGTGTGTCACTGCTGGAAGGGACAGACAGCACAGAGCTGTCCAGATAGACACTGGTGTGTGTCACTGCTGGAAGGGACAGACAGCACAGAGCTGTCCAGATAGACACTGGTGTGTGTCACTGCTGGAAGTGACAGACAGCACAGAGCTGTCCAGATAGACACTGGTGTGTGTCACTGCTGGAAGGGACAGACAGCACAGAGCTGTCCAGATAGACACTGGTGTGTGTCACTGCTGGAAGGGACAGACAGCACCGAGCTGTCCAGATAGACACTGGTGTGTGTCACTGCTGGAAGGGACAGACAGCACAGAGCTGTCCAGATAGACACTGGTGTGTGTCACTGCTGGAAGGGGAGACGGCTCAGAGCTGTCCAGATAGACACTGGTGTGTGTCAGTGCTGGAAGGGGGAGACAGCACAGAGCTGTCCAGATAGACACTGGTGTGTGTCACTGCTGGAAGGGACAGACAGCACAGAGCTGTCCAGATAGACACTGGTGTGTGTCACTGCTGGAAGGGACAGACAGCACAGAGCTGTCCAGATAGACACTGGTGTGTGTCACTGCTGGAAGGGACAGACAGCACAGAGCTGTCCAGATAGACACTGGTGTGTGTCACTGCTGGAAGGGGGAGACAGCACAGAGCTGTCCAGATAGACACTGGTGTGTGTCACTGCTGGAAGGGACAGACAGCACAGAGCTGTCCAGATAGACACTGGTGTGTGTCACTGCTGGAAGGGGGAGACAGCACAGAGCTGTCCAGATAGACACTGGTGTGTGTCACTGCTGGAAGGGGGAGACAGCACAGAGCTGTCCAGATAGACACTGGTGTGTGTCACTGCTGGAAGGGGGAGACAGCACAGAGCTGTCCAGATAGACACTGGTGTGTGTCACTGCTGGAAGGGACAGACAGCACAGAGCTGTCCAGATAGACACTGGTGTGTGTCACTGCTGGAAGGGGGAGACAGCACAGAGCTGTCCAGATAGACACTGGTGTGTGTCACTGCTGGAAGGGGGAGACAGCACAGAGCTGTCCAGATAGACAATGGTGTGTGTCACTGCTGGAAGTGACAGACAGCACAGAGCTGTCCAGATACACACGGTGTGTGTCACTGCTGGCAGAGACAGACAGCACAGAGCTGTCCAGATAGACACTGGTGTGTGTCACTGCTGGAAGGGACAGACAGCACAGAGCTGTCCAGATAGACACTGGTGTGTGTCACTGCTGGAAGCGACAGACAGCACAGAGCTGTCCAGATAGACACTGGTGTGTGTCACTGCTGGAAGGGACAGGAAGCACAGAGCTGTCCAGATACACACGGTGTGTGTCACTGCTGGAAGAGACAGACAGTACAGAGCTGTCCAGATAGACACTGGTGTGTGTCACTGCTGGAAGGGACAGGCAGCACAGAGCTGTCCAGATAGACACTGTTGTGTGTCACTGCTGGAAGTGACAGACAGCACAGAGCTGTCCAGATAGACACTGGTGTGTGTCACTGCTGGAAGGGACAGACAGCACAGAGCTGTCCAGATAGACACTGGTGTGTGTCACTGCTGGAAGGGGAGACGGCTCAGAGCTGTCCAGATAGACACTGGTGTGTGTCACTGCTGGAAGGGACAGACAGCACAGAGCTGTCCAGATAGACACTGGTGTGTGTCACTGCTGGAAGGGACAGACAGCACAGAGCTGTCCAGATAGACAATGGTGTGTGTCACTGCTGGAAGTGACAGACAGCACAGAGCTGTCCAGATAGACACTGGTGTGTGTCACTGCTGGCAGAGACAGACAGCACAGAGCTGTCCAGATAGACACTGGTGTGTGTCACTGCTGGAAGGGACAGACAGCACAGAGCTGTCCAGATAGACACTGGTGTGTGTCACTGCTGGAAGCGACAGACAGCACAGAGCTGTCCAGATAGACACTGGTGTGTGTCACTGCTGGAAGGGACAGGAAGCACAGAGCTGTCCAGATACACACGGTGTGTGTCACTGCTGGAAGAGACAGACAGCACAGAGCTGTCCAGATAGACACTGGTGTGTGTCATTGCTGGAAGGGACAGACAGCACAGAGCTGTCCAGATAGACACTGGTGTGTGTCACTGCTGGAAGGGACAGACAGCACAGAGCTGTCCAGATACACACGGTGTGTGTCACTGCTGGAAGAGACAGACAGCACAGAGCTGTCCAGATAGACAATGGTGTGTGTCACTGCTGGAAGGGACAGACAGCACAGAGCTGTCCAGATAGACACTGGTGTGTGTCACTGCTGGAAGGGACCGGCAGCACAGAGCTGTCCAGATAGACACTGGTGTGTGTCGCTGCTGGAAGGGGGAGACAGCACAGATCTGTCCAGACAGACACTGGTGTGTGTCACTGCTGGAAGGGGGAGACAACACAGAGCTGTCCAGATAGACACTGGTGTGTGTCACTGCTGGAAGGGACAGACAGCACAGAGCTGTCCAGATAGACACTGGTGTGTGTCACTGCTGGAAGGGGGAGACAGCACAGAGCTGTCCAGATAGACACTGGTGTGTGTCGCTGCTGGAAGGGACAGACAGCACAGAGCTGTCCAGATAGTCACTGGTGTGTGTCACTGCTGGAAGGGACAGACAGCACAGAGCTGTCCAGATAGACACTGGTGTGTGTCACTGCTGGAAGGGACAGACAGCACAGAGCTGTCCAGATAGACACTGGTGTGTGTCACTGCTGGAAGGGGGAGACAGCACAGAGCTGTCCAGATAGTCACTGGTGTGTGTCACTGCTGGAAGGGACAGACAGCACAGAGCTGTCCAGATAGACACTGGTGTGTGTCATTGCTGGAAGGGACAGACAGCACAGAGCTGTCCAGATAGACACTGGTGTGTGTCACTGCTGGAAGGGACAGACAGCACAGAGCTGTCCAGATAGACACTGGTGTGTGTCACTGCTGGAAGGGACAGACAGCACAGAGCTGTCCAGATAGACACTGGTGTGTGTCACTGTTGGAAGGGACAGACAGCACAGAGCTGTCCAGATAGGCACTGGTGTGTGTCACTGCTGGAAGGGACAGACAGCACAGAGCTGTCCAGATAGGCACTGGTGTGTGTCACTGCTGGAAGGGACAGACAGCAACGAGCTGTCCAGATAGACACTGGTGTGTGTCACTGCTGGAAGGGACAGGCAGCACAGAGCTGTCCAGATAGACACTGTTGTGTGTCACTGCTGGAAGTGACAGACAGCACAGAGCTGTCCAGATAGACACTGGTGTGTGTCACTGCTGGAAGGGACAGACAGCACAGAGCTGTCCAGATAGACACTGGTGTGTGTCACTGCTGGAAGGGGAGACGGCTCAGAGCTGTCCAGATAGACACTGGTGTGTGTCACTGCTGGCAGAGACAGACAGCACAGAGCTGTCCAGATAGACACTGGTGTGTGACACTGCTGGAAGGGACAGACAGCACAGAGCTGTCCAGATAGACACTGGTGTGTGTCACTGCTGGAAGCGACAGACAGCACAGAGCTGTCCAGATAGACACTGGTGTGTGTCACTGCTGGAAGGGACAGGAAGCACAGAGCTGTCCAGATACACACGGTGTGTGTCACTGCTGGAAGAGACAGACAGCACAGAGCTGTCCAGATAGACACTGGTGTGTGTCACTGCTGGAAGGGGAGACGGCTCAGAGCTGTCCAGATATACACTGGTGTGTGTCACTGCTGGAAGGGACAGACAGCACAGAGCTGTCCAGATAGACACTGGTGTGTGTCATTGCTGGAAGGGACAGACAGCACAGAGCTGTCCAGATAGACACTGGTGTGTGTCACTGCTGGAAGGGACAGACAGCACAGAGCTGTCCAGATAGACACTGGTGTGTGTCACTGCTGGAAGGGGAGACGGCTCAGAGCTGTCCAGATATACACTGGTGTGTGTCACTGCTGGAAGGGACAGACAGCACAGAGCTGTCCAGATAGTCACTGGTGTGTGTCACTGCTGGAAGGGACAGACAGCACAGAGCTGTCCAGATAGACACTGGTGTGTGTCACTGCTGGAAGGGACAGACAGCACAGAGCTGTCCAGATAGACACTGGTGTGTGTCACTGCTGGAAGGGACAGACAGCACAGAGCTGTCCAGATAGACACTGGTGTGTGTCACTGCTGGAAGGGACAGACAGCACAGAGCTGTCCAGATAGACACTGGTGTGTGTCACTGCTGGAAGGGACAGACAGCACAGAGCTGTCCAGATAGACACTGGTGTGTGTCACTGCTGGAAGGGGGAGACAGCACAGAGCTGTCCAGATAGACACTGGTGTGTGTCACTGCTGGAAGGGGGAGACAGCACAGAGCTGTCCAGATAGACAATGGTGTGTGTCACTGCTGGAAGGGACAGACAGCACATAGCTGTCCAGATAGACACTGGTGTGTGTCACTGCTGGAAGGGACAGACAGCACAGAGCTGTCCAGATAGACACTGTTGTGTGTCACTGCTGGAAGTGACAGACAGCACAGAGCTGTCCAGATAGACACTGGTGTGTGTCACTGCTGGAAGGGACAGACAGCACAGAGCTGTCCAGATAGACACTGGTGTGTGTCACTGCTGGAAGGGACAGACAGCACAGAGCTGTCCAGATAGACACTGGTGTGTGTCACTGCTGGAAGGGACAGACAGCACAGAGCTGTCCAGATAGACAATGGTGTGTGTCACTGCTGGAAGTGACAGACAGCACAGAGCTGTCCAGATACACACGGTGTGTGTCACTGCTGGCAGAGACAGACAGCACAGAGCTGTCCAGATAGACACTGGTGTGTGTCACTGCTGGAAGGGACAGACAGCACAGAGCTGTCCAGATAGACACTGGTGTGTGTCACTGCTGGAAGCGACAGACAGTACAGAGCTGTCCAGATAGACACTGGTGTGTGTCACTGCTGGAAGGGACAGGCAGCACAGAGCTGTCCAGATAGACACTGGTGTGTGTCACTGCTGGAAGGGACAGACAGCACAGAGCTGTCCAGATACACACGGTGTGTGTCACTGCTGGAAGAGACAGACAGTACAGAGCTGTCCAGATAGACACTGGTGTGTGTCACTGCTGGAAGGGACAGGCAGCACAGAGCTGTCCAGATAGACACTGGTGTGTGTCACTGCTGGAAGGGACAGACAGCACATAGCTGTCCAGATAGACACTGTTGTGTGTCACTGCTGGAAGTGACAGACAGCACAGAGCTGTCCAGATAGACACTGGTGTGTGTCACTGCTGGAAGGGACAGACAGCACAGAGCTGTCCAGATAGACACTGGTGTGTGTCACTGCTGGAAGGGACAGACAGCACAGAGCTGTCCAGATAGACACTGGTGTGTGTCACTGCTGGAAGGGACAGACAGCACAGAGCTGTCCAGATAGACACTGGTGTGTGTCACTGCTGGAAGGGCCAGACAGCACAGAGCTGTCCAGATAGACACTGGTGTGTGTCACTGCTGGAAGGGACAGACAGCACAGAGCTGTCCAGATAGACACTGGTGTGTGTCACTGCTGGAAGGGGAGACGGCTCAGAGCTGTCCAGATAGACACTGGTGTGTGTCACTGCTGGAAGGGACAGACAGCACAGAGCTGTCCAGATAGACACTGGTGTGTGTCACTGCTGGAAGGGACAGACAGCACAGAGCTGTCCAGATAGACACTGGTGTGTGTCACTGCTGGAAGGGACAGACAGCACAGAGCTGTCCAGATAGACACTGGTGTGTGTCACTGCTGGAAGGGACAGACAGCACAGAGCTGTCCAGATAGACAATGGTGTGTGTCACTGCTGGAAGGGACAGACAGTACAGAGCTGTCCAGATACACACGGTGTGTGTCACTGCTGGCAGAGACAGACAGCACAGAGCTGTCCAGATAGACACTGGTGTGTGTCACTGCTGGAAGGGACAGGAAGCACAGAGCTGTCCAGATACACACGGTGTGTGTCACTGCTGGAAGAGACAGACAGCACAGAGCTGTCCAGATAGACACTGGTGTGTGTCATTGCTGGAAGGGACAGACAGCACAGAGCTGTCCAGATAGACACTGGTGTGTGTCACTGCTGGAAGGGACAGACAGCACAGAGCTGTCCAGATAGACACTGGTGTGTGTCACTGCTGGAAGGGACAGACAGCACAGAGCTGTCCAGATAGACACTGGTGTGTGTCACTGCTGGAAGCGACAGACAGCACAGAGCTGTCCAGATAGACACTGGTGTGTGTCACTGCTGGAAGGGACAGGAAGCACAGAGCTGTCCAGATACACACGGTGTGTGTCACTGCTGGAAGAGACAGACAGCACAGAGCTGTCCAGATAGACACTGGTGTGTGTCATTGCTGGAAGGGACAGACAGCACAGAGCTGTCCAGATAGACACTGGTGTGTGTCACTGCTGGAAGGGACAGACAGCACAGAGCTGTCCAGATAGACACTGGTGTGTGTCACTGCTGGAAGGGACAGACAGCACAGAGCTGTCCAGATAGACACTGGTGTGTGTCACTGCTGGAAGGGACAGACAGCACAGAGCTGTCCAGATAGACACTGGTGTGTGTCACTGTTGGAAGGGGAGACGGCTCAGAGCTGTCCAGATATACACTGGTGTGTGTCACTGCTGGAAGGGACAGACAGCACAGAGCTGTCCAGATAGTCACTGGTGTGTGTCACTGCTGGAAGGGACAGACAGCACAGAGCTGTCCAGATAGACACTGGTGTGTGTCACTGCTGGAAGGGACAGACAGCACAGAGCTGTCCAGATAGACACTGGTGTGTGTCACTGCTGGAAGGGACAGACAGCACAGAGCTGTCCAGATAGACACTGGTGTGTGTCACTGCTGGAAGGGGGAGACAGCACAGAGCTGTCCAGATAGACACTGGTGTGTGTCACTGCTGGAAAGGACAGACAGCACAGAGCTGTCCAGATAGACAATGGTGTGTGTCACTGCTGGAAGGGACAGACAGCACATAGCTGTCCAGATAGACACTGGTGTGTGTCACTGCTGGAAGGGACAGACAGCACAGAGCTGTCCAGATAGACACTGGTGTGTGTCACTGCTGGAAGGGGGAGACAGCACAGAGCTGTCCAGATAGACACTGGTGTGTGTCCCTGCTGGAAAGGACAGACAGCACAGAGCTGTCCAGATAGACAATGGTGTGTGTCACTGCTGGAAGGGACAGACAGCACATAGCTGTCCAGATAGACAATGGTGTGTGTCACTGCTGGAAAGGACAGACAGCACAGAGCTGTCCAGACAGACAATGGTGTGTGTCACTGCTGGAAGGGACAGACAGCACATAGCTGTCCAGATAGACACTGGTGTGTGTCACTGCTGGAAGGGACAGACAGCACAGAGCTGTCCAGATAGACACTGGTGTGTTTCACTGCTGGAAGGGGAGACGGCTCAGAGCTCTCCAGATAGACACTGGTGTGTGTCACTGCTGGAAGGGACAGACAGCACAGAGCTGTCCAGATAGACACTGGTGTGTGTCACTGCTGGAAGGGACAGACAGCACAGAGCTGTCCAGATAGACACTGGTGTGTGTCACTGCTGGAAGGGACAGAAAGCACAGAGCTGTCCAGATAGACACTGGTGTGTGTCACTGCTGGAAGGGACAGACAGCACAGAGCTGTCCAGATAGACACTGGTGTGTGTCACTGCTGGAAGGGACAGACAGCACAGAGCTGTCCAGATAGACACTGGTGTGTGTCACTGCTGGAAGGGGGAGACAGCACAGAGCTGTTCATATAGACACTGGTGTGTGTCACTGCTGGAAGGGACATACAGCACAGAGCTGTCCAGATAGACACTGGTGTGTGTCACTGCTGGAAGGGACAGACAGCACAGAGCTGTCCAGATAGACACTGGTGTGTGTCGCTGCTGGAAGGGGGAGACAGCACAGAGCTGTCCAGATAGACACTGGTGTGTGTCACTGCTGGAAGGGACAGACAGCACAGAGCTGTCCAGATAGACACTGGTGTGTGTCACTGCTGGAAGGGGAGACGGCTCAGAGCTGTCCAGATAGACACTGGTGTGTGTCACTGCTGGAAGGGACAGACAGCACAGAGCTGTCCGGATAGACACTGGTGTGTGTCACTGCTGGATGGGACAGACAGCACAGAGCTGTCCAGATAGACACTGGTGTGTGTCACTGCTGGAAGGGACAGACAGCACAGAGCTGTCCAGATAGACACTGGTGTGTGTCACTGCTGGACGGGACAGACAGCACAGAGCTGTCCAGATAGACACTGGTGTGTGTCACTGCTGGAAGGGACAGACAGCACAGAGCTGTCCAGATAGACACTGGTGTGTGTCACTGCTGGAAGGGACCGACAGCACAGAGCTGTCCAGATAGACACTGGTGTGTGTCACTGCTGGAAGGGACAGACAGCACAGAGCTGTCCAGATAGACACTGGTGTGTGTCACTGCTGGAAGGGACAGGCAGCACAGAGCTGTCCAGATAGACACTGGTGTGTGTCACTGCTGGAAGGGTCAGACAGCACAGAGCTGTCCAGATAGACACTGGTGTGTGTCACTGCTGGAAGGGGGAGACAGCACAGATCTGTCCAGATAGACACTGGTGTGTGTCACTGCTGGAAGGGACAGACAGCACCGAGCTGTCCAGATAGACACTGGTGTGTGTCACTGCTGGAAGGGACAGACAGCACAGAGCTGTCCAGATAGACACTGGTGTGTGTCACTGCTGGAAGGGACAGACAGCACAGAGCTGTCCAGATAGACACTGGTGTGTGTCACTGCTGGAAGGGACAGACAGCACAGAGCTGTCCAGATATACACTGGTGTGTGTCACTGCTGGAAGGGCCAGACAGCACAGAGCTGTCCAGATAGACACTGGTGTGTGTCACTGCTGGAAGGGACAGACAGCACAGAGCTGTCCAGATATACACTGGTGTGTGTCACTGCTGGAAGGGACAGGAAGCACAGAGTTGTCCAGATAGACACTGGTGTGTGTCACTGCTGGAAGGGACAGACAGCACAGAGCTGTCCAGATAGACACTGGTGTGTGTCACTGCTGGAAGGGACAGACAGCACAGAGCTGTGCAGATAGACACTGGTGTGTGTCACTGCTGGAAGGGACAGACAGCACAGAGCTGTGCAGATAGACACTGGTGTGTGTCACTGCTGGAAGTGACAGACAGCACAGAGCTGTCCAGATAGACACTGGTGTGTGTCACTGCTGGAAGGGACAGACAGCACAGAGCTGTCCAGATAGACACTGGTGTGTGTCACTGCTGGAAGGGACAGACAGCACAAGAGCTGTCCAGATAGACACTGGTGTGTGTCACTGCTGGAAGCGACAGACAGCACAGAGCTGTCCAGATAGACACTGGTGTGTGTCACTGCTGGAAGTGGGAGACAGCACAGAGCTGTCCAGATAGACACTGGTGTGTGTCACTGCTGGAATGGACAGACAGCACAGAGCTGTCCAGATAGACACTGGTGTGTGTCACTGCTGGAAGGGGAGACGGCTCAGAGCTGTCCAGATAGACACTGGTGTGTGTCACTGCTGGAAGGGGAGACGGCTCAGAGCTGTCCAGATAGACACTGGTGTGTGTCACTGCTGGAAGGGACAGACAGCACAGAGCTGTCCAGATAGACACTGGTGTGTGTCACTGCTGGAAGGGACAGACAGCACAGAGCTGTCCAGATAGACACTGGTGTGTGTCACTGCTGGAAGGGACCGGCAGCACAGAGCTGTCCAGATAGACACTGGTGTGTGTCACTGCTGGAAGGGTCAGACAGCACAGAGCTGTCCAGATAGACACTGGTGTGTGTCACTGCTGGAAGGGGGAGACAGCACAGATCTGTCCAGATAGACACTGGTGTGTGTCACTGCTGGAAGGGGGAGACAGCACAGAGCTGTCCAGATAGACACTGGTGTGTGTCACTGCTGGAAGGGACAGACAGCACAGAGCTGTCCAGATAGACACTGGTGTGTGTCACTGCTGGAAGGGACAGGAAGCACAGAGCTGTCCAGATAGACACTGGTGTGTGTCACTGCTGGAAGGGACAGACAGCACAGAGCTGTCCAGATAGACACTGGTGTGTGTCACTGCAGGAAGGGACAGACAGCACAGAGCTGTGCAGATAGACACTGGTGTGTGTCACTGCTGGAAGTGACAGACAGCACAGAGCTGTCCAGATAGACACTGGTGTGTGTCACTGCTGGAAGGGCCAGACAGCACAGAGCTGTCCAGATAGACACTGGTGTGTGTCACTGCTGGAAGGGACAGACAGCACAGAGCTGTCCAGTTAGACACTGGTGTGTGTCACTGCTGGAAGGGACAGACAGCACAAGAGCTGTCCAGATAGACACTGGTGTGTGTCACTGCTGGAAGCGACAGACAGCACAGAGCTGTCCAGATAGACACTGGCGTGTGTCACTGCTGGAAGTGGGAGACAGCACAGAGCTGTCCAGATAGACACTGGTGTGTGTCACTGCTGGAATGGACAGACAGCACAGAGCTGTCCAGATAGACACTGGTGTGTGTCACTGCTGGAAGGGGAGACGGCTCAGAGCTGTCCAGATAGACACTGGTGTGTGTCATTGCTGGAAGGGACAGACAGCACAGAGCTGTCCAGATAGACACTGGTGTGTGTCACTGCTGGAAGGGACAGACAGCACAGAGCTGTCCAGATACACACGGTGTGTGTCACTGCTGGAAGAGACAGACAGCACAGAGCTGTCCAGATAGACACTGGTGTGTGTCACTGCTGGAAGGGGAGACGGCTCAGAGCTGTCCAGATATACACTGGTGTGTGTCACTGCTGGAAGGGACAGACAGCACAGAGCTGTCCAGATAGACACTGGTGTGTGTCACTGCTGGAAGGGACAGACAGCACAGAGCTGTCCAGATAGACACTGGTGTGTGTCACTGCTGGAAGTGGGAGACAGCACAGAGCTGTCCAGATAGACACTGGTGTGTGTCACTGCTGGAAGGGACAGACAGCACAGAGCTGTCCAGATAGACACTGGTGTGTGTCACTGCTGGAAGGGACAGACAGCACAGAGCTGTCCAGATAGACACTGGTGTGTGTCACTGCTGGAAGTGGGAGACAGCACAGAGCTGTCCAGATAGACACTGGTGTGTGTCACTGCTGGAAGGGACAGACAGCACAGAGCTGTCCAGATAGACACTGGTGTGTGTCACTGCTGGAAGGGACAGACAGCACAGAGCTGTCCAGATAGACACTGGTGTGTGTCACTGCTGGAAGGGACAGACAGCACAGAGCTGTCCAGATAGACACTGGTGTGTGTCACTGCTGGAAGGGACAGACAGCACAGAGCTGTCCAGATAGACACTGGTGTGTGTCACTGCTGGAAGGGACAGACAGCACAGAGCTGTCCAGATAGACACTGGTGTGTGTCACTGCTGGAAGGGGGAGACAGCACAGAGCTGTCCAGATAGACTCTGGTGTGTGTCACTGCTGGAAGGGACAGACAGCACAGAGCTGTCCAGATAGACACTGGTGTGTGTCACTGCTGGAAGGGGGAGACAGCACAGAGCTGTCCAGATAGACACTGGTGTGTGTCACTGCTGGAAGGGACAGACAGCACAGAGCTGTCCAGATAGACACTGGTGTGTGTCACTGCTGGAAGGGGAGACGGCTCAGAGCTGTCCAGATAGACACTGGTGTGTGTCACTGCTGGAGGGGCCAGACAGCACAGAGCTGTCCAGATAGACACTGGTGTGTGTCAGTGCTGGAAGGGACAGACAGCACAGAGCTGTTCAGATAGACACTGGAGTGTGTCACTGCTGGAAAGGACAGACAGCACGGAGCTGTCCAGATAGACACTGGTGTGTGTCACTGCTGGAAGGGACAGACAGCACAGAGCTGTCCAGATAGACACTGGTGTGTGTCACTGCTGGAAGCGACAGACAGCACAGAGCTGTCCAGATAGACACTGGTGTGTGTCACTGCTGGAAGTGGGAGACAGCACAGAGCTGTCCAGATAGACACTGGTGTGTGTCACTGCTGGAAGGGACAGACAGCACAGAGCTGTCCAGATAGACACTGGTGTGTGTCACTGCTGGAAGGGACATACAGCACAGAGCTGTCCAGATAGACACTGGTGTGTGTCACTGCTGGAAGGGACAGACAGCACAGAGCTGTCCAGATAGACACTGGTGTGTGTCACTGCTGGAAGGGGGAGACATCACAGAGCTGTCCAGATAGACAATGGTGTGTGTCACTGCTGGAAGGGACAGACAGCACAGAGCTGTCCAGATAGACACTGGTGTGTGTCACTGCTGGAAGGGACAGACAGCACAGAGCTGTCCAGATAGACACTGGTGTGTGTCACTGCTGGAAGGGGAGACGGCTCAGAGCTGTCCAGATAGACACTGGTGTGTGTCACTGCTGGAAGGGACAGACAGCACAGAGCTGTCCGGATAGACACTGGTGTGTGTCACTGCTGGAAGGGACAGACAGCACAGAGCTGTCCAGATAGACACTGGTGTGTGTCACTGCTGGAAGGGACAGGCAGCACAGAGCTGTCCAGATAGACACTGGTGTGTGTCACTGCTGGAAGGGTCAGACAGCACAGAGCTGTCCAGATAGACACTGGTGTGTGTCACTGCTGGAAGGGGGAGACAGCACAGATCTGTCCAGATAGACACTGGTGTGTGTCACTGCTGGAAGGGGGAGACAGCACAGAGCTGTCCAGATAGACACTGGTGTGTGTCACTGCTGGAAGGGACAGACAGCACAGAGCTGTCCAGATAGACAATGGTGTGTGTCACTGCTGGAAGGGACAGGAAGCACAGAGTTGTCCAGATAGACACTGGTGTGTGTCACTGCTGGAAGGGACAGACAGCACAGAGCTGTCCAGATAGACACTGGTGTGTGTCACTGCTGGAAGGGACAGACAGCACAGAGCTGTGCAGATAGACACTGGTGTGTGTCACTGCTGGAAGTGACAGACAGCACAGAGCTGTCCAGATAGACACTGGTGTGTGTCACTGCTGGAAGGGCCAGACAGCACAGAGCTGTCCAGATAGACAATGGTGTGTGTCACTGCTGGAAGGGACAGACAGCACAGAGCTGTCCAGATAGACACTGGTGTGTGTCACTGCTGGAAGGGACAGACAGCACAAGAGCTGTCCAGATAGACACATTGTGTGTCACTGCTGGAAGCGACAGACAGCACAGAGCTGTCCAGATAGACACTGGCGTGTGTCACTGCTGGAAGTGGGAGACAGCACAGAGCTGTCCAGATAGACACTGGTGTGTGTCACTGCTGGAATGGACAGACAGCACAGAGCTGTCCAGATAGACACTGGTGTGTGTCACTGCTGGAAATGGAGACGGCTCAGAGCTGTCCAGATAGACACTGGTGTGTGTCACTGCTGGAAGGGGAGACGGCTCAGAGCTGTCCAGATAGACACTGGTGTGTGTCACTGCTGGAAGGGACAGACAGCACAGAGCTGTCCAGATAGACACTGGTGTGTGTCACTGCTGGAAGGGACAGACAGCACAGAGCTGTCCAGATAGACACTGGTGTGTGTCACTGCTGGAAGGGACCGGCAGCACAGAGCTGTCCAGATAGACACTGGTGTGTGTCACTGCTGGAAGGGTCAGACAGCACAGAGCTGTCCAGATAGACACTGGTGTGTGTCACTGCTGGAAGGGGGAGACAGCACAGATCTGTCCAGATAGACACTGGTGTGTGTCACTGCTGGAAGGGGGAGACAGCACAGAGCTGTCCAGATAGACACTGGTGTGTGTCACTGCTGGAAGGGACAGACAGCACAGAGCTGTCCAGATAGACAATGGTGTGTGTCACTGCTGGAAGGGACAGGAAGCACAGAGCTGTCCAGATAGACACTGGTGTGTGTCACTGCTGGAAGGGACAGACAGCACAGAGCTGTCCAGATAGACACTGGTGTGTGTCACTGCTGGAAGGGACAGACAGCACAGAGCTGTGCAGATAGACACTGGTGTGTGTCACTGCTGGAAGTGACAGACAGCACAGAGCTGTCCAGATAGACACTGGTGTGTGTCACTGCTGGAAGGGCCAGACAGCACAGAGCTGTCCAGATAGACACTGGTGTGTGTCACTGCTGGAAGGGACAGACAGCACAGAGCTGTCCAGATAGACACTGGTGTGTGTCACTGCTGGAAGGAACAGACAGCACAAGAGCTGTCCAGATAGACACTGGTGTGTGTCACTGCTGGAAGCGACAGACAGCACAGAGCTGTCCAGATAGACACTGGCGTGTGTCACTGCTGGAAGTGGGAGACAGCACAGAGCTGTCCAGATAGACACTGGTGTGTGTCACTGCTGGAATGGACAGACAGCACAGAGCTGTCCAGATAGACACTGGTGTGTGTCACTGCTGGAAGGGGAGACGGCTCAGAGCTGTCCAGATAGACACTGGTGTGTGTCATTCCTGGAAGGGACAGACAGCACAGAGCTGTCCAGATAGACACTGGTGTGTGTCACTGCTGGAAGGGACAGACAGCACAGAGCTGTCCAGATACACACGGTGTGTGTCACTGCTGGAAGAGACAGACAGCACAGAGCTGTCCAGATAGACACTGGTGTGTGTCACTGCTGGAAGGGACAGACAGCACAGAGCTGTCCAGATAGACACTGGTGTGTGTCACTGCTGGAAGGGACAGACAGCACAGAGCTGTCCAGATAGACACTGGTGTGTGTCACTGCTGGAAGGGACAGACAGCACAGAGCTGTCCAGATAGACACTGGTGTGTGTCACTGCTGGAAGGGACAGACAGCACAGAGCTGTCCAGATAGACACTGGTGTGTGTCACTGCTGGAAGGGGGAGACAGCACAGAGCTGTCCAGATAGACTCTGGTGTGTGTCACTGCTGGAAGGGACAGACAGCACAGAGCTGTCCAGATAGACACTGGTGTGTGTCACTGCTGGAAGGGGGAGACAGCACAGAGCTGTCCAGATAGACACTGGTGTGTGTCACTGCTGGAAGGGGCAGACAGCACAGAGCTGTCCAGATAGACACTGGTGTGTGTCACTGCTGGAAGGGACAGACAGCACAGAGCTGTCCAGATAGACACTGGTGTGTGTCACTGCTGGAAGGGGAGACGGCTCAGAGCTGTCCAGATAGACACTGGTGTGTGTCACTGCTGGAGGGGCCAGACAGCACAGAGCTGTCCAGATAGACACTGGTGTGTGTCAGTGCTGGAAGGGACAGACAGCACAGAGCTGTTCAGATAGACACTGGAGTGTGTCACTGCTGGAAAGGACAGACAGCACGGAGCTGTCCAGATAGACACTGGTGTGTGTCACTGCTGGAAGGGACAGACAGCACAGAGCTGTCCAGATAGACACTGGTGTGTGTCACTGCTGGAAGCGACAGACAGCACAGAGCTGTCCAGATAGACACTGGTGTGTGTCACTGCTGGAAGTGGGAGACAGCACAGAGCTGTCCAGATAGACACTGGTGTGTGTCACTGCTGGAAGGGACAGACAGCACAGAGCTGTCCAGATAGACACTGGTGTGTGTCACTGCTGGAAGGGACAGACAGCACAGAGCTGTCCAGATAGACACTGGTGTGTGTCACTGCTGGAAGGGACAGACAGCACAGAGCTGTCCAGATAGACACTGGTGTGTGTCACTGCTGGAAGGGACAGACAGCACAGAGCTGTCCAGATAGACACTGGTGTGTGTCACTGCTGGAAGGGACAGACAGCACAGAGCTGTCCAGATAGACACTGGTGTGTGTCACTGCTGGAAGGGACAGACAGCACAGAGCTGTCCAGATAGACACTGGTGTGTGTCACTGCTGGAAGGGGGAGACAGCACAGAGCTGTCCAGATAGACACTGGTGTGTGTCACTGCTGGAAGGGACAGACAGCACAGAGCTGTCCAGATAGACACTGGTGTGTGTCACTGCTGGAAGGGACAGACAGCACAGAGCTGTCCAGATAGACACTGGAGTGTGTCACTGCTGGAAGGGACAGACAGCACAGAGCTGTCCAGATAGACACTGGTGTGTGTCACTGCTGGAAGGGGAGACGGCTCAGAGCTGTCCAGATAGACACTGGTGTGTGTCACTGCTGGAAGGGACAGACAGCACAGAGCTGTCCGGATAGACACTGGTGTGTGTCACTGCTGGAAGGGGGAGACAGCACAGAGCTGTCCAGATAGACACTGGTGTGTGTCACTGCTGGAAGGGTCAGACAGCACAGAGCTGTCCAGATAGACACTGGTGTGTGTCACTGCTGGAAGGGGGAGACAGCACAGATCTGTCCAGATAGACACTGGTGTGTGTCACTGCTGGAAGGGGGAGACAGCACAGAGCTGTCCAGATAGACACTGGTGTGTGTCACTGCTGGAAGGGACAGACAGCACAGAGCTGTCCAGATAGACACTGGTGTGTGTCACTGCTGGAAGGGACAGGAAGCACAGAGTTGTCCAGATAGACACTGGTGTGTGTCACTGCTGGAAGGGACAGAGAGCACAGAGCTGTCCAGATAGACACTGGTGTGTGTCACTGCTGGAAGGGACAGACAGCACAGAGCTGTGCAGATAGACACTGGTGTGTGTCACTGCTGGAAGTGACAGACAGCACAGAGCTGTCCAGATAGACACTGGTGTGTGTCACTGCTGGAAGGGCCAGACAGCACAGAGCTGTCCAGACAGACACTGGTGTGTGTCACTGCTGGAAGTGACAGACAGCACAGAGCTGTCCAGATAGACACTGGTGTGTGTCACTGCTGGAAGGGACAGACAGCACAGAGCTGTCCAGATAGACAATGGTGTGTGTCACTGCTGGAAGGGGGAGACAGCACAGAGCTGTCCAGATAGACACTGGTGTGTGTCACTGCTGGAAGGGACAGACAGCACAGAGCTGTCCAGATAGACACTGGTGTGTGTCACTGCTGGAAGGGACAGACAGCACAGAGCTGTCCAGATAGACACTGGTGTGTGTCACTGCTGGAAGGGACAGACAGCACAGAGCTGTCCAGATAGACACTGGTGTGTGTCACTGCTGGAAGGGACAGACAGCACAGAGCTGTCCAGATAGACACTGGCGTGTGTCACTGCTGGAAGGGACAGACAGCACAGAGCTGTCCAGATAGACACTGGTGTGTGTCACTGCTGGAAGTGGGAGACAGCACAGTGCTGTCCAGATAGACACTGGTGTGTGTCGCTGCTGGAAGGGACAGACAGCACAGAGCTGTCCAGATAGACACTGGTGTGTGTCACTGCTGGAAGGGACAGACAGCACAGAGCTGTCCAGATAGACACTGGTGTGTGTCACTGCTGGAAGGGACAGACAGCACAGTGCTGTCCAGATAGACACTGGTGTGTGTCGCTGCTGGAAGGGACAGACAGCACAGAGCTGTCCAGATAGACACTGGTGTGTGTCACTGCTGGAAGTGGGAGACAGCACAGTGCTGTCCAGATAGACACTGGTGTGTGTCGCTGCTGGAAGGGACAGACAGCACAGAGCTGTCCAGATAGACACTGGTGTGTGTCACTGCTGGAAGGGACAGACAGCACAGAGCTGTCCAGATAGACACTGGTGTGTGTCACTGCTGGAAGGGACAGACAGCACAGAGCTGTGCAGATAGACACTGGTGTGTGTCACTGCTGGAAGTGACAGACAGCACAGAGCTGTCCAGATAGACACTGGTGTGTGTCACTGCTGGAAGGGCCAGACAGCACAGAGCTGTCCAGACAGACACTGGTGTGTGTCACTGCTGGAAGTGACAGACAGCACAGAGCTGTCCAGATAGACACTGGTGTGTGTCACTGCTGGAAGGGACAGACAGCACAGAGCTGTCCAGATAGACAATGGTGTGTGTCACTGCTGGAAGGGGGAGACAGCACAGAGCTGTCCAGATAGACACTGGTGTGTGTCACTGCTGGAAGGGACAGACAGCACAGAGCTGTCCAGATAGACACTGGTGTGTGTCACTGCTGGAAGGGACAGACAGCACAGAGCTGTCCAGATAGACACTGGTGTGTGTCACTGCTGGAAGGGACAGACAGCACAGAGCTGTCCAGATAGACACTGGCGTGTGTCACTGCTGGAAGGGACAGACAGCACAGAGCTGTCCAGATAGACACTGGTGTGTGTCACTGCTGGAAGTGGGAGACAGCACAGAGCTGTCCAGATAGACACTGGTGTGTGTCACTGCTGGAAGGGACAGACAGCACAGAGCTGTCCAGATAGACACTGGTGTGTGTCACTGCTGGAAGGGACAGACAGCACAGAGCTGTCCAGATAGACACTGGTGTGTGTCACTGCTGGAAGGGACAGACAGCACAGAGCTGTCCAGATAGACACTGGTGTGTGTCACTGCTGGAAGGGACAGACAGCACAGAGCTGTCCAGATAGACACTGGCGTGTGTCACTGCTGGAAGGGACAGACAGCACAGAGCTGTCCAGATAGACACTGGTGTGTGTCACTGCTGGAAGTGGGAGACAGCACAGTGCTGTCCAGATAGACACTGGTGTGTGTCACTGCTGGAAGGGACAGACAGCACAGAGCTGTCCAGATAGACACTGGTGTGTGTCACTGCTGGAAGTGGGAGACAGCACAGTGCTGTCCAGATAGACACTGGTGTGTGTCGCTGCTGGAAGGGACAGACAGCACAGAGCTGTCCAGATAGACACTGGTGTGTGTCACTGCTGGAAGGGACAGACAGCACAGAGCTGTCCAGATAGACACTGGTGTGTGTCACTGCTGGAAGGGACAGACAGCACAGAGCTGTCCAGATAGACACTGGTGTGTGTCACTGCTGGAAGTGGGAGACAGCACAGTGCTGTCCAGATAGACACTGGTGTGTGTCACTGCTGGAAGGGACAGGCAGCACAGAGCTGTCCAGATAGACACTGGTGTGTGTCGCTGCTGGAAGGGACAGACAGCACAGAGCTGTCCAGATAGACACTGGTGTGTGTCACTGCTGGAAGGGACAGACAGCACAGAGCTGTCCAGATAGACACTGGTGTGTGTCACTGCCGGAAGGGGGAGACAGCACAGAGCTGTCCAGATAGACACTGGTGTGTGTCACTGCTGGAAGGGACAGACAGCACAGAGCTGTCCAGATAGACACTGGTGTGTGTCACTGCTGAAAGGGGAGACGGCTCAGAGCTGTCCAGATAGACACTGGTGTGTGTCACTGCTGGAAGGGGAGACGGCTCAGAGCTGTCCAGATAGACACTGGTGTGTGTCACTGCTGGAAGGGACAGACAGCACAGAGCTGTCCAGATAGACACTGGTGTGTGTCAGTGCTGGAAGGGACAGACAGCACAGAGCTGTCCAGATAGACACTGGTGTGTGTCACTGCTGGAAGGGACATACAGCACGGAGCTGTCCAGATAGACACTGGTGTGTGTCGCTGCTGGAAGGGACAGACAGCACAGAGCTGTCCAGATAGACACTGGTGTGTGTCACTGCTGGAAGGGTCAGACAGCACAGAGCTGTCCAGATAGACACTGGTGTGTGTCACTGCTGGAAGGGGGAGACAGCACAGATCTGTCCAGATAGACACTGGTGTGTGTCACTGCTGGAAGGGGGAGACAGCACAGAGCTGTCCAGATAGACACTGGTGTGTGTCACTGCTGGAAGGGACAGACAGCACAGAGCTGTCCAGATAGACACTGGTGTGTGTCACTGCTGGAAGGGACAGGAAGCACAGAGCTGTCCAGATAGACACTGGTGTGTGTCACTGCTGGAAGGGACAGACAGCACAGAGCTGTCCAGATAGACACTGGTGTGTGTCACTGCTGGAAGGGACAGACAGCACAGAGCTGTGCAGATAGACACTGGTGTGTGTCACTGCTGGAAGTGACAGACAGCACAGAGCTGTCCAGATAGACACTGGTGTGTGTCACTGCTGGAAGGGACAGACAGCACAGAGCTGTCCAGATAGACACTGGTGTGTGTCACTGCTGGAAGGGGGAGACAGCACAGATCTGTCCAGATAGACACTGGTGTGTGTCACTGCTGGAAGGGGGAGACAGCACAGAGCTGTCCAGATAGACACTGGTGTGTGTCACTGCTGGAAGGGACAGACAGCACAGAGCTGTCCAGATAGACACTGGTGTGTGTCACTGCTGGAAGGGACAGGAAGCACAGAGCTGTCCAGATAGACACTGGTGTGTGTCACTGCTGGAAGGGACAGACAGCACAGAGCTGTCCAGATAGACACTGGTGTGTGTCACTGCTGGAAGGGACAGACAGCACAGAGCTGTGCAGATAGACACTGGTGTGTGTCACTGCTGGAAGTGACAGACAGCACAGAGCTGTCCAGATAGACACTGGTGTGTGTCACTGCTGGAAGGGACAGACAGCACAGAGCTGTCCAGATAGACACTGGTGTGTGTCACTGCTGGAAGGGACAGACAGCACAGAGCTGTCCAGATAGACACTGGTGTGTGTCACTGCTGGAAGGGACAGACAGCACAGAGCTGTCCAGATAGACACTGGTGTGTGTCACTGCTGGAAGCGACAGACAGCACAGAGCTGTCCAGATAGACACTGGCGTGTGTCACTGCTGGAAGTGGGAGACAGCACAGAGCTGTCCAGATAGACACTGGTGTGTGTCACTGCTGGAAGGGACAGACAGCACAAGAGCTGTCCAGATAGACACTGGTGTGTGTCACTGCTGGAAGCGACAGACAGCACAGAGCTGTCCAGATAGACACTGGCGTGTGTCACTGCTGGAAGTGGGAGACAGCACAGAGCTGTCCAGATAGACACTGGTGTGTGTCACTGCTGGAATGGACAGACAGCACAGAGCTGTCCAGATAGACACTGGTGTGTGTCACTGCTGGAAGGGGAGACGGCTCAGAGCTGTCCAGATAGACACTGGTGTGTGTCATTGCTGGAAGGGACAGACAGCACAGAGCTGTCCAGATAGACACTGGTGTGTGTCACTGCTGGAAGGGACAGACAGCACAGAGCTGTCCAGATACACACGGTGTGTGTCACTGCTGGAAGAGACAGACAGCACAGAGCTGTCCAGATAGACACTGGTGTGTGTCACTGCTGGAAGGGACAGACAGCACAGAGCTGTCCAGATAGACACTGGTGTGTGTCACTGCTGGAAGGGGAGACGGCTCAGAGCTGTCCAGATATACACTGGTGTGTGTCACTGCTGGAAGGGACAGACAGCACAGAGCTGTCCAGATAGACACTGGTGTGTGTCACTGCTGGAAGGGACAGACAGCACAGAGCTGTCCAGATAGACACTGGTGTGTGTCACTGCTGGAAGGGACAGACAGCACAGAGCTGTCCAGATAGACACTGGTGTGTGTCACTGCTGGAAGGGACAGACAGCACAGAGCTGTCCAGATAGACACTGGTGTGTGTCACTGCTGGAAGGGACAGACAGCACAGAGCTGTCCAGATAGACACTGGTGTGTGTCACTGCTGGAAGGGACAGACAGCACAGAGCTGTCCAGATAGACACTGGTGTGTGTCACTGCTGGAAGGGACAGACAGCACAGAGCTGTCCAGATAGACTCTGGTGTGTGTCACTGCTGGAAGGGACAGACAGCACAGAGCTGTCCAGATAGACACTGGTGTGTGTCACTGCTGGAAGGGGGAGACAGCACAGAGCTGTCCAGATAGACACTGGTGTGTGTCACTGCTGGAAGGGACAGACAGCACAGAGCTGTCCAGATAGACACTGGTGTGTGTCACTGCTGGAAGGGACAGACAGCACAGAGCTGTCCAGATAGACACTGGTGTGTGTCACTGCTGGAAGGGACAGACAGCACAGAGCTGTCCAGATAGACACTGGTGTGTGTCACTGCTGGAAGGGGAGACGGCTCAGAGCTGTCCAGATAGACACTGGTGTGTGTCACTGCTGGAGGGGCCAGACAGCACAGAGCTGTCCAGATAGACACTGGTGTGTGTCAGTGCTGGATGGGACAGACAGCACAGAGCTGTTCAGATAGACACTGGAGTGTGTCACTGCTGGAAAGGACAGACAGCACGGAGCTGTCCAGATAGACACTGGTGTGTGTCACTGCTGGAAGGGACAGACAGCACAGAGCTGTCCAGATAGACACTGGTGTGTGTCACTGCTGGAAGCGACAGACAGCACAGAGCTGTCCAGATAGACACTGGTGTGTGTCACTGCTGGAAGTGGGAGACAGCACAGAGCTGTCCAGATAGACACTGGTGTGTGTCACTGCTGGAAGGGACAGACAGCACAGAGCTGTCCAGATAGACACTGGTGTGTGTCACTGCTGGAAGGGTCAGACAGCACAGAGCTGTCCAGATAGACACTGATGTGTGTCACTGCTGGAAGGGACAGACAGCACAGAGCTGTCCAGATAGACACTGGTGTGTGTCACTGCTGGAAGGGTCAGACAGCACAGAGCTGTCCAGATAGACACTGGTGTGTGTCACTGCTGGAAGGGGGAGACAGCACAGATCTGTCCAGATAGACACTGGTGTGTGTCACTGCTGGAAGGGGGGACAGCACAGAGCTGTCCAGATAGACACTGGTGTGTGTCACTGCTGGAAGGGGGAGACAGCACAGAGCTGTCCAGATAGACACTGGTGTGTGTCACTGCTGGAAGGGGGAGACAGCACAGAGCTGTCCAGATAGTCACTGGTGTGTGTCACTGCTGGAAGGGACAGACAGCACAGAGCTGTCCAGATAGACACTGGAGTGTGTCACTGCTGGAAAGGACAGACAGCACGGAGCTGTCCAGATAGACACTGGTGTGTGTCAGTGCTGGAAGGGACAGACAGCACAGAGCTGTTCAGATAGACACTGGAGTGTGTCACTGCTGGAAAGGACAGACAGCACGGAGCTGTCCAGATAGACACTGGTGTGTGTCACTGCTGGAAGGGACAGACAGCACAGAGCTGGCCAGATAGACACTGGTGTGTGTCACTGCTGGAAGGGACAGACAGCACAGAGCTGTCCAGATAGACACTGGTGTGTGTCACTGCTGGAAGGGACAGACAGCACAGAGCTGTCCAGATAGACACTGGTGTGTGTCACTGCTGGAAGCGACAGACAGCACAGAGCTGTCCAGATAGACACTGGTGTGTGTCACAGCTGGAAGTGGGAGACAGCACAGAGCTGTCCAGATAGACACTGGTGTGTGTCACTGCTGGAAGGGACAGACAGCACAGAGCTGTCCAGATAGACACTGGTGTGTGTCACTGCTGGAAGGGTCAGACAGCACAGAGCTGTCCAGATAGACACTGATGTGTGTCACTGCTGGAAGGGACAGACAGCACAGAGCTGTCCAGATAGACACTGGTGTGTGTCACTGCTGGAAGGGTCAGACAGCACAGAGCTGTCCAGATAGACACTGGTTTGTGTCACTGCTGGAAGGGGGAGACAGCACAGATCTGTCCAGATAGACACTGGTGTGTGTCACTGCTGGAAGGGGGAGACAGCACAGAGCTGTCCAGATAGACACTGGTGTGTGTCACTGCTGGAAGGGACAGACAGCACAGAGCTGTCCAGATAGACACTGGTGTGTGTCACTGCTGGAAGGGACAGGAAGCACAGAGCTGTCCAGATAGACACTGGTGTGTGTCACTGCTGGAAGGGGGAGACAGCACAGAGCTGTCCAGATAGACACTGGTGTGTGTCACTGCTGGAAGGGACAGACAGCACAGAGCTGTCCAGATAGACACTGGTGTGTGTCACTGCTGGAAGGGACAGACAGCACAGAGCTGTCCAGATAGACACTGGTGTGTGTCACTGCTGGAAGGGACAGACAGCTCAGAGCTGTCCAGATAGACACTGGTGTGTGTCACTGCTGGAAGGGGAGACGGCTCAGGGCTGTCCAGATAGACACTGGTGTGTGTCACTGCTGGAAGGGACAGACAGCACAGAGCTGTCCAGATAGACACTGGTGTGTGTCACTGCTGGAAGGGACAGACAGCACAGAGCTGTCCAGATAGACACTGGTGTGTGTCACTGCTGGAAGGGACAGACAGCACAGAGCTGTCCAGATAGACACTGGTGTGTGTCACTGCTGAAAGGGGGAGACAGCACAGAGCTGTCCAGATAGACACTGGTGTGTGTCACTGCTGGAAGGGACAGACAGCACAGAGCTGTTCAGATAGACACTGGAGTGTGTCACTGCTGGAAGGGACAGACAGCACGGAGCTGTCCAGATAGACACTGGTGTGTGTCACTGCTGGAAGGGACAGACAGCACAGAGCTGTCCAGATAGACACTGGTGTGTGTCACTGCTGGAAGGGACAGACAGCACAGAGCTGTCCAGATAGACACTGGTGTGTGTCATTGCTGGAACGGGGAGACAGCACAGAGCTGTCCAGATAGACACTGGTGTGTGTCACTGCTGGAAGGGACAGACAGCACAGAGCTGTCCAGATAGACACTGGTGTGTGTCACTGCTGGAAGGGGGAGACAGCACAGAGCTGTCCAGATAGACACTGGTGTGTGTCACTGCTGGAAGGGACAGACAGCACAGAGCTGTCCAGATAGACACTGGTGTTTGTCACTGCTGGAAGGGTCAGACAGCACAGAGCTGTCCAGATAGACACTGGTGTGTGTCACTGCTGGAAGGGACAGACAGCACAGAGCTGTCCAGATAGACACTGGTGTGTGTCACTGCTGGAAGGGTCAGACAGCACAGAGCTGTCCAGATAGACACTGGTGTGTGTCACTGCTGGAAGGGGGAGACAGCACAGAGCTGTCCAGATAGACACTGGTGTGTGTCACTGCTGGAAGGGGGAGTCAGCACAGATCTGTCCAGATAGACACTGGTGTGTGTCACTGCTGGAAGGGACAGACAGCACAGAGCTGTCCAGATAGACACTGGTGTGTGTCACTGCTGGAAGGGACAGGCAGCACAGAGCTGTCCAGATAGACACTGGTGTGTGTCACTGCTGGAAGGGACAGGCAGCACAGAGCTGTCCAGATAGACACTGGTGTGTGTCACTGCTGGAAGGGGGAGACAGCACAGATCTGTCCAGATAGACACTGGTGTGTGTCACTGCTGGAAGGGACAGACAGCACAGAGCTGTCCAGATAGACACTGGTGTGTGTCACTGCTGGAAGGGGGAGACAGCACAGAGCTGTCCAGATAGACACTGGTGTGTGTCACTGCTGGAAGGGGGAGTCAGCACAGATCTGTCCAGATAGACACTGGTGTGTGTCACTGCTGGAAGGGACAGACAGCACAGAGCTGTCCAGATAGACACTGGTGTGTGTCACTGCTGGAAGGGACAGGCAGCACAGAGCTGTCCAGATAGACACTGGTGTGTGTCACTGCTGGAAGGGACAGGCAGCACAGAGCTGTCCAGATAGACACTGGTGTGTGTCACTGCTGGAAGGGGGAGACAGCACAGATCTGTCCAGATAGACACTGGTGTGTGTCACTGCTGGAAGGGACAGACAGCACAGAGCTGTCCAGATAGACACTGGTGTGTGTCACTGCTGGAAGGGACAGGAAGCACAGAGCTGTCCAGATAGACACTGGTGTGTGTCACTGCTGGAAGGGACCGACAGCACAGAGCTGTCCAGATAGACACTGGTGTGTGTCACTGCTGGAAGTGGGAGACAGCACAGAGCTGTCCAGATAGACACTGGTGTGTGTCACTGCTGGAAGGGACAGACAGCACAGAGCTGTCCAGATAGACACTGGTGTGTGTCACTGCTGGAAGGGACAGACAGCACAGAGCTGTCCAGATAGACACTGGTGTGTGTCACTGCTGGAAGGGACAGACAGCACAGAGCTGTCCAGATAGACACTGGTGTGTGTCACTGCTGGAAGGGGAGACGGCTCAGAGCTGTCCAGATAGACACTGGTGTGTGTCACTGCTGGAAGGGACAGACAGCACAGAGCTGTCCAGATAGACACTGGTGTGTGTCACTGCTGGAAGGGACAGACAGCACAGAGCTGTCCAGATAGACACTGGTGTGTGTCACTGCTGGGAGGGACAGACAGCACAGAGCTGTCCAGATAGACACTGGTGTGTGTCACTGCTGGAAGGGACAGACAGCACAGAGCTGTCCAGATAGACACTGGTGTGTGTCACTGCTGGAAGGGGGAGACAGCACAGAGCTGTCCAGATAGACACTGGTGTGTGTCACTGCTGGAAGGGACAGACAGCACAGAGCTGTCCAGATAGACACTGGTGTGTGTCACTGCTGGAAGGGACAGACAGCACAGAGCTGTCCAGATAGACAGTGGTGTGTGTCACTGCTGGAAGGGACAGACAGCACAGAGCTGTCAAGATAGACACTGGTGTGTGTCGCTGCTGGAAGGGGAGACGGCTCAGAGCTGTCCAGATAGACACTGGTGTGTGTCACTGCTGGAAGGGACAGACAGCACAGAGCTGTCCAGATAGACACTGGTGTGTGTCACTGCTGGAAGGGACAGACAGCACAGAGCTGTCCAGATAGACACTGGTGTGTGTCACTGCTGGAAGGGACAGACAGCACAGAGCTGTCCAGATAGACAATGGTGTGTGTCACTGCTGGAAGGGACAGACAGCACAGAGCTGCCCAGATAGACACTGGAGTGTGTCACTGCTGGAAGGGACAGACAGCACGGAGCTGTCCAGATAGACACTGGTGTGTGTCACTGCTGGAAGGGACAGACAGCACAGAGCTGTCCAGATAGACACTGGTGTGTGTCACTGCTGGAAGGGGAGACGGCTCAGGGCTGTCCAGATAGACACTGGTGTGTGTCACTGCTGGAAGGGACAGACAGCACAGAGCTGTCCAGATAGACACTGGTGTGTGTCACTGCTGGAAGGGACAGACAGCACAGAGCTGTCCAGATAGACACTGGTGTGTGTCACTGCTGGAAGGGACAGACAGCACAGAGCTGTCCAGATAGACACTGGTGTGTGTCACTGCTGGAAGGGGGAGACAGCACAGAGCTGTCCAGATAGACACTGGTGTGTGTCACTGCTGGAAGGGACAGACAGCACAGAGCTGTTCAGATAGACACTGGAGTGTGTCACTGCTGGAAGGGACAGACAGCACGGAGCTGTCCAGATAGACACTGGTGTGTGTCACTGCTGGAAGGGACAGACAGCACAGAGCTGTCCAGATAGACACTGGTGTGTGTCACTGCTGGAAGGGACAGACAGCACAGAGCTGTCCAGATAGACACTGGTGTGTGTCACTGCTGGAACGGGGAGACAGCACAGAGCTGTCCAGATAGACACTGGTGTGTGTCACTGCTGGAAGGGACAGACAGCACAGAGCTGTCCAGATAGATACTGGTGTGTGTCACTGCTGGAAGGGACAGACAGCACAGAGCTGTCCAGATAGACACTGGTGTGTGTCACTGCTGGAAGGGGGAGACAGCACAGAGCTGTCCAGATAGACACTGGTGTGTGTCACTGCTGGAAGGGACAGACAGCACAGAGCTGTCCAGATAGACACTGGTGTTTGTCACTGCTGGAAGGGTCAGACAGCACAGAGCTGTCCAGATAGACACTGGTGTGTGTCACTGCTGGAAGGGTCAGACAGCACAGAGCTGTCCAGATAGACACTGGTGTGTGTCACTGCTGGAAGGGGGAGACAGCACAGAGCTGTCCAGATAGACACTGGTGTGTGTCACTGCTGGAAGGGGGAGTCAGCACAGATCTGTCCAGATAGACACTGGTGTGTGTCACTGCTGGAAGGGACAGACAGCACAGAGCTGTCCAGATAGACACTGGTGTGTGTCACTGCTGGAAGGGACAGGCAGCACAGAGCTGTCCAGATAGACACTGGTGTGTGTCACTGCTGGAAGGGACAGGCAGCACAGAGCTGTCCAGATAGACACTGGTGTGTGTCACTGCTGGAAGGGACAGACAGCACAGAGCTGTCCAGATAGACACTGGTGTGTGTCACTGCTGGAAGGGACAGACAGCACAGAGCTGTCCAGATAGACACTGGTGTGTGTCACTGCTGGAAGGGGGAGACAGCACAGAGCTGTCCAGATAGACACTGGTGTGTGTCACTGCTGGAAGGGACAGACAGCACAGAGCTGTCCAGATAGACACTGGGGTGTGTCACTGCTGGAAGGGACAGGAAGCACAGAGCTGTCCAGATAGACACTGGTGTGTGTCACTGCTGGAAGGGACCGACAGCACAGAGCTGTCCAGATAGACACTGGTGTGTGTCACTGCTGGAAGTGGGAGACAGCACAGAGCTGTCCAGATAGACACTGGTGTGTGTCACTGCTGGAAGGGACAGACAGCACAGAGCTGTCCAGATAGACACTGGTGTGTGTCACTGCTGGAAGGGGAGACGGCTCAGAGCTGTCCAGATAGACACTGGTGTGTGTCACTGCTGGAAGGGACAGACAGCACATAGCTGTCCAGATAGACACTGGTGTGTGTCACTGCTGGAAGGGACAGACAGCACAGAGCTGTCCAGATAGACACTGGTGTGTGTCACTGCTGGGAGGGACAGACAGCACAGAGCTGTCCAGATAGACACTGGTGTGTGTCACTGCTGGAAGGGACAGACAGCACAGAGCTGTCCAGATAGACACTGGTGTGTGTCACTGCTGGAAGGGACAGACAGCACAGAGCTGTCCAGATAGACAGTGGTGTGTGTCACTGCTGGAAGGGACAGACAGCACAGAGCTGTCAAGATAGACACTGGTGTGTGTCGCTGCTGGAAGGGGAGACGGCTCAGAGCTGTCCAGATAGACACTGGTGTGTGTCACTGCTGGAAGGGACAGACAGCACAGAGCTGTCCAGATAGACACTGGTGTGTGTCACTGCTGGAAGGGACAGACAGCACAGAGCTGTCCAGATAGACACTGGTGTGTGTCACTGCTGGAAGGGACAGACAGCACAGAGCTGTCCAGATAGACAATGGTGTGTGTCACTGCTGGAAGGGACAGACAGCACAGAGCTGCCCAGATAGACACTGGAGTGTGTCACTGCTGGAAGGGACAGACAGCACGGAGCTGTCCAGATAGACACTGGTGTGTGTCACTGCTGGAAGGGACAGACAGCACAGAGCTGTCCAGATAGACACTGGTGTGTGTCACTGCTGGAAGGGACAGACAGCACAGAGCTGTCCAGATAGACACTGGTGTGTGTCACTGCTGGAAGGGACAGACAGCACTGAGCTGTCCAGATAGACACTGGAGTGTGTCACTGCTGGAAGGGACAGACAGCACGGAGCTGTCCAGATAGACACTGGTGTGTGTCAATGCTGGAACGGGGAGACAGCACAGAGCTGTCCAGATAGACACTGGTGTGTGTCACTGCTGGAAGGGACAGACAGCACAGAGCTGTCCAGATAGACACTGGTGTGTGTCACTGCTGGAAGGGGGAGACAGCACAGAGCTGTCCAGATAGACACTGGTGTGTGTCACTGCTGGAAGGGACAGACAGCACAGAGCTGTCCAGATAGACACTGGTGTTTGTCACTGCTGGAAGGTGTCATGATATTCAAACACACACATCATGATGGACACACTAACAGGCAAATCAGAGTACACAACACCACAACCAATCACAGACAAGAACACCAACCACATAAAAAGCACGAGCACGACACCTGGAGGTCAGTAGGTCTGGGGAGAAGGAAACAAGAAAGAGCTGTTGAAACACCACAAGCAGGGAGCCCCCCACGTGCAGAGTGCAAAGACCAAGTTGTAAATAGTGAGTTTAAATAAAGAAGCGTTGTACCATATGCAACTGTGTTGGCTCATCTGTGTGTCAGAACACCCAACGCCACAGAAGGGTCAGACAGCACAGAGCTGTCCAGATAGACACTGGTGTGTGTCACTGCTGGAAGGGACAGACATCACAGAGCTGTCCAGATAGACACTGGTGTGTGTCACTGCTGGAAGGGTCAGACAGCACAGGGCTGTCCAGATAGACACTGGTGTGTGTCACTGCTGGAAGGGGGAGACAGCACAGAGCTGTCCAGATAGACACTGGTGTGTGTCACTGCTGGAAGGGGGAGTCAGCACAAATGTCCAGATAGACACTGGTGTGTGTCACTGCTGGAAGGGACAGACAGCACAGAGCTGTCCAGATAGACACTGGTGTGTGTCACTGCTGGAAGGGGGAGACAGCACAGAGCTGTCCAGATAGACACTGGTGTGTGTCACTGCTGGAAGGGACAGACAGCACAGAGCTGTCCAGATAGACACTGGTGTGTGTCACTGCTGGAAGGGACAGACAGCACAGAGCTGTCCAGATAGACACTGGTGTGTGTCACTGCTGGAAGCGACAGACAGCACAGAGCTGCCCAGATAGACACTGGAGTGTGTCACTGCTGGATGGGACAGACAGCACAGAGCTGTTCAGATAGACACTGGAGTGTGTCACTGCTGGAAGGGACAGACAGCACGGAGCTGTCCAGATAGACACTGGTGTGTGTCACTGCTGGAAGGGACAGACAGCACAGAGCTGTCCAGATAGACACTGGTGTGTGTCACTGCTGGAACGGGGAGACAGCACAGAGCTGTCCAGATAGACACTGGTGTGTGTCACTGCTGGAAGGGACAGACAGCACAGAGCTGTCCAGATAGACACTGGTGTGTGTCACTGCTGGAAGGGGGAGACAGCACAGAGCTGTCCAGATAGACACTGGTGTGTGTCACTGCTGGAAGGGACAGACAGCACAGAGCTGTCCAGATAGACACTGGTGTTTGTCACTGCTGGAAGGGACAGACAGCACAGAGCTGTCCAGATAGACACTGGTGTGTGTCACTGCTGGAAGGGACAGACAGCACAGAGCTGTCCAGATAGACACTGGTGTGTGTCACTGCTGGAAGGGACAGACAGCACAGAGCTGTCCAGATAGACACTGGTGTGTGTCACTGCTGGAAGGGACAGACAGCACAGAGCTGTCCAGATAGACACTGGTGTGTGTCACTGCTGGAAGGGACAGACAGCACGGAGCTGTCCAGATAGACACTGGTGTGTGTCACTGCTGGAAGGGACAGACAGCACAGAGCTGTCCAGATAGACACTGGTGTGTGTCACTGCTGGAAGGGACAGACAGCACAGAGCTGTCCAGATAGTCACTGGTGTGTGTCACTGCTGGAAGGGACAGACAGCACAGAGCTGCCCAGATAGACACTGGTGTGTGTCACTGCTGGAAGGGACAGACAGCACAGAGCTGTCCAGACAGACACTGGTGTGTGTCACTGCTGGAAGGGACAGACAGCACAGAGCTGTCCAGATAGACACTGGTGTGTGTCACTGCTGGAAGGGACAGACAGCACAGGGCTGTCCAGATAGACAATGGTGTGTGTCACTGCTGGAAGGGACAGACAGCACAGAGCTGTCCAGATAGACACTGGTGTGTGTCACTGCTGGAAGGGGGAGACAGCACAGAGCTGTCCAGATAGACACTGGTGTGTGTCACTGCTGGAAGGGACAGACAGCACAGAGCTGTCCAGATAGACACTGGTGTGTGTCACTGCTGGAAGGGGGAGACAGCACAGAGCTGTCCAGATAGACACTGGTGTGTGTCACTGCTGGAAGGGACAGACAGCACAGAGCTGTCCAGATAGACACTGGTGTGTGTCACTGCTGGAAGGGACAGACAGCACAGAGCTGTCCAGATAGACACTGGTGTGTGTCTCTGCTGGAAGGGACAGACAGCACAGAGCTGTCCAGATAGACACTGGTGTGTGTCACTGCTGGAAGGGACAGACAGCACAGAGCTGTCCAGATAGACACTGGTGTGTGTCACTGCTGGAAGGGACAGACAGCACAGAGCTGTCCAGATAGACACTGGTGTGTGTCACTGCTGGAAGGGGGAGACAGCACAGAGCTGTCCAGATAGACACTGGTGTGTGTCACTGCTGGAAGGGGGAGTCAGCACAGATCTGTCTAGATAGACACTGGTGTGTGTCACTGCTGGAAGGGGGAGACAGCACAGAGCTGTCCAGATAGACACTGGTGTGTGTCACTGCTGGAAGGGACAGACAGCACAGAGCTGTCCAGATAGACACTGGTGTGTGTCACTGCTGGAAGGGACAGGCAGCACAGAGCTGTGCAGATAGACACTGGTGTGTGTCACTGCTGGAAGTGACAGACAGCACAGAGCTGTCCAGATAGACACTGGTGTGTGTCACTGCTGGAAGGGCCAGACAGCACAGAGCTGTCCAGATAGACACTGGTGTGTGTCACTGCTGGAAGGGACAGACAGCACAGAGCTGTCCAGATAGACACTGGTGTGTGTCACTGCTGGAAGGGACAGACAGCACAAGAGCTGTCCAGATAGACACTGGTGTGTGTCACTGCTGGAAGCGACAGACAGCACAGATCTGTCCAGATAGACACTGGCGTGTGTCACTGCTGGAAGTGGGAGACAGCACAGAGCTGTCCAGATAGACACTGGTGTGTGTCACTGCTGGAAGGGACAGACAGCACAGAGCTGTCCAGATAGACACTGGTGTGTGTCACTGCTGGAAGGGGAGACGGCTCAGAGCTGTCCAGATAGACACTGGTGTGTGTCATTGCTGGAAGGGACAGACAGCACAGAGCTGTCCAGATAGACACTGGTGTGTGTCACTGCTGGAAGGGACAGACAGCACAGAGCTGTCCAGATACACACGGTGTGTGTCACTGCTGGAAGAGACAGACAGCACAGAGCTGTCCAGATAGACACTGGTGTGTGTCATTGCTGGAAGGGACAGACAGCACAGAGCTGTCCAGATAGACACTGGTGTGTGTCACTGCTGGAAGGGACAGACAGCACAGAACTGTCCAGATAGACACTGGTGTGTGTCACTGCTGGAAGCGACAGACAGCACAGAGCTGTCCAGATAGACACTGGTGTGTGTCACTGCTGGAAGGGACAGACAGCACAGAGCTGTCCAGATAGACACTGGTGTGTGTCACTGCTGGAAGGGACAGACAGCACAGAGCTGTCCAGATAGACACTGGTGTGTGTCACTGCTGGAAGGGACAGACAGCACGGAGCTGTCCAGATAGACACTGGTGTGTGTCACTGCTGGAAGGGACAGACAGCACAGAGCTGTCCAGATAGACACTGGTGTGTGTCACTGCTGGAAGGGGGAGATAGCTCAGAGCTGTCCAGATAGACACTGGTGTGTGTCACTGCTGGAAGGGACAGACAGCACAGAGCTGTCCAGATAGACACTGGTGTGTGTCACTGCTGGAAGGGGGGGAAAGCACAGAGCTGTCCAGATAGACACTGGTGTGTGTCACTGCTGGAAGGGGGAGACAGCACAGAGCTGTCCAGATAGACTCTGGTGTGTGTCACTGCTGGAAGGGACAGACAGCACAGAGCTGTCCAGATAGACACTGGTGTGTGTCACTGCTGGAAGGGGGAGACAGCACAGAGCTGTCCAGATAGACACTGGTGTGTGTCACTGCTGGAAGGGACAGACAGCACAGAGCTGTCCAGATAGACACTGGTGTGTGTCACTGCTGGAAGGGACAGACAGCACAGAGCTGTCCAGATAGACACTGGTGTGTGTCACTGCTGGAAGGGGAGACGGCTCAGAGCTGTCCAGATAGACACTGGTGTGTGTCACTGCTGGAGGGGCCAGACAGCACAGAGCTGTCCAGATAGACACTGGTGTGTGTCAGTGCTGGATGGGACAGACAGCACAGAGCTGTTCAGATAGACACTGGAGTGTGTCACTGCTGGAAAGGACAGACAGCACGGAGCTGTCCAGATAGACACTGGTGTGTGTCACTGCTGGAAGGGACAGACAGCACAGAGCTGTCCAGATAGACACTGGTGTGTGTCACTGCTGGAAGCGACAGACAGCACAGAGCTGTCCAGATAGACACTGGTGTGTGTCACTTCTGGAAGTGGGAGACAGCACAGAGCTGTCCAGATAGACACTGGTGTGTGTCACTGCTGGAAGGGACAGACAGCACAGAGCTGTCCAGATAGACACTGGTGTGTGTCACTGCTGGAAGGGTCAGACAGCACAGAGCTGTCCAGATAGACACTGATGTGTGTCACTGCTGGAAGGGACAGACAGCACAGAGCTGTCCAGATACACACTGGTGTGTGTCACTGCTGGAAGGGGGAGACAGCACAGATCTGTCCAGATAGACACTGGTGTGTGTCACTGCTGGAAGGGGGGACAGCACAGAGCTGTCCAGATAGACACTGGTGTGTGTCACTGCTGGAAGGGGGAGACAGCACAGAGCTGTCCAGATAGACACTGGTGTGTGTCACTGCTGGAAGGGTCAGACAGCACAGAGCTGTCCAGATAGTCACTGGTGTGTGTCACTGCTGGAAGGGACAGACAGCACAGAGCTGTCCAGATAGACACTGGAGTGTGTCACTGCTGGAAAGGACAGACAGCACGGAGCTGTCCAGATAGACACTGGTGTGTGTCAGTGCTGGAAGGGACAGACAGCACAGAGCTGTTCAGATAGACACTGGAGTGTGTCACTGCTGGAAAGGACAGACAGCACGGAGCTGTCCAGATAGACACTGGTGTGTGTCACTGCTGGAAGGGACAGACAGCACAGAGCTGTCCAGATAGACACTGGTGTGTGTCACTGCTGGAAGGGACAGACAGCACAGAGCTGTCCAGATAGACACTGGTGTGTGTCACTGCTGGAAGGGACAGACAGCACAGAGCTGTCCAGATAGACACTGGTGTGTGTCACTGCTGGAAGCGACAGACAGCACAGAGCTGTCCAGATAGACACTGGTGTGTGTCACTGCTGGAAGTGGGAGACAGCACAGAGCTGTCCAGATAGACACTGGTGTGTGTCACTGCTGGAAGGGACAGACAGCACAGAGCTGTCCAGATAGACACTGGTTTGTGTCACTGCTGGAAGGGGGAGACAGCACAGATCTGTCCAGATAGACACTGGTGTGTGTCACTGCTGGAAGGGGGAGACAGCACAGAGCTGTCCAGATAGACACTGGTGTGTGTCACTGCTGGAAGGGACAGACAGCACAGAGCTGTCCAGATAGACACTGGTGTGTGTCACTGCTGGAAGGGACAGGAAGCACAGAGCTGTCCAGATAGACACTGGTGTGTGTCACTGCTGGAAGGGGGAGACAGCACAGAGCTGTCCAGATAGACACTGGTGTGTGTCACTGCTGGAAGGGACAGACAGCACAGAGCTGTCCAGATAGACACTGGTGTGTGTCACTGCTGGAAGGGACAGACAGCTCAGAGCTGTCCAGATAGACACTGGTGTGTGTCACTGCTGGAAGGGGAGACGGCTCAGGGCTGTCCAGATAGACACTGGTGTGTGTCACTGCTGGAAGGGACAGAAAGCACAGAGCTGTCCAGATAGACACTGGTGTGTGTCACTGCTGGAAGGGACAGACAGCACAGAGCTGTCCAGATAGACACTGGTGTGTGTCACTGCTGGAAGGGGGAGACAGCACAGAGCTGTCCAGATAGACACTGGTGTGTGTCACTGCTGGAAGGGACAGACAGCACAGAGCTGTTCAGATAGACACTGGAGTGTGTCACTGCTGGAAGGGACAGACAGCACGGAGCTGTCCAGATAGACACTGGTGTGTGTCACTGCTGGAAGGGACAGACAGCACAGAGCTGTCCAGATAGACACTGGTGTGTGTCACTGCTGGAAGGGACAGACAGCACAGAGCTGTCCAGATAGACACTGGTGTGTGTCACTGCTGGAACGGGGAGACAGCACAGAGCTGTCCAGATAGACACTGGTGTGTGTCACTGCTGGAAGGGACAGACAGCACAGAGCTGTCCAGATAGACACTGGTGTGTGTCACTGCTGGAAGGGGGAGACAGCACAGAGCTGTCCAGATAGACACTGGTGTGTGTCACTGCTGGAAGGGACAGACAGCACAGAGCTGTCCAGATAGACACTGGTGTTTGTCACTGCTGGAAGGGTCAGACAGCACAGAGCTGTCCAGATAGACACTGGTGTGTGTCACTGCTGGAAGGGACAGACAGCACAGAGCTGTCCAGATAGACACTGGTGTGTGTCACTGCTGGAAGGGTCAGACAGCACAGAGCTGTCCAGATAGACACTGGTGTGTGTCACTGCTGGAAGGGGGAGACAGCACAGAGCTGTCCAGATAGACACTGGTGTGTGTCACTGCTGGAAGGGGGAGGCAGCACAGAGCTGTCCAGATAGACACTGGTGTGTGTCACTGCTGGAAGGGGGAGACAGCACAGAGCTGTCCAGATAGACACTGGTGTGTGTCACTGCTGGAAGGGACAGACAGCACAGAGCTGTCCAGATAGACACTGGTGTGTGTCACTGCTGGAAGGGGAGACGGCTCAGAGCTGTCCAGATAGACACTGGTGTGTGTCACTGCTGGAAGGGACAGACAGCACATAGCTGTCCAGATAGACACTGGTGTGTGTCACTGCTGGAAGGGACAGACAGCACAGAGCTGTCCAGATAGACACTGGTGTGTGTCACTGCTGGGAGGGACAGACAGCACAGAGCTGTCCAGATAGACACTGGTGTGTGTCACTGCTGGAAGGGACAGACAGCACAGAGCTGTCCAGATAGACACTGGTGTGTGTCACTGCTGGAAGGGGGAGACAGCACAGAGCTGTCCAGATAGACACTGGTGTGTGTCACTGCTGGAAGGGACAGACAGCACAGAGCTGTCCAGATAGACACTGGTGTGTGTCACTGCTGGAAGGGACAGACAGCACAGAGCTGTCCAGATAGACAGTGGTGTGTGTCACTGCTGGAAGGGACAGACAGCACAGAGCTGTCAAGATAGACACTGGTGTGTGTCGCTGCTGGAAGGGGAGACGGCTCAGAGCTGTCCAGATAGACACTGGTGTGTGTCACTGCTGGAAGGGACAGACAGCACAGAGCTGTCCAGATAGACACTGGTGTGTGTCACTGCTGGAAGGGACAGACAGCACAGAGCTGTCCAGATAGACACTGGTGTGTGTCACTGCTGGAAGGGACAGACAGCACAGAGCTGTCCAGATAGACAATGGTGTGTGTCACTGCTGGAAGGGACAGACAGCACAGAGCTGCCCAGATAGACACTGGAGTGTGTCACTGCTGGAAGGGACAGACAGCACGGAGCTGTCCAGATAGACACTGGTGTGTGTCACTGCTGGAAGGGACAGACAGCACAGAGCTGTCCAGATAGACACTGGTGTGTGTCACTGCTGGAAGGGACAGACAGCACAGAGCTGTCCAGATAGACACTGGTGTGTGTCACTGCTGGAAGGGACAGACAGCACGGAGCTGTCCAGATAGACACTGGTGTGTGTCAATGCTGGAACGGGGAGACAGCACAGAGCTGTCCAGATAGACACTGGTGTGTGTCACTGCTGGAAGGGACAGACAGCACAGAGCTGTCCAGATAGACACTGGTGTGTGTCACTGCTGGAAGGGGGAGACAGCACAGAGCTGTCCAGATAGACACTGGTGTGTGTCACTGCTGGAAGGGACAGACAGCACAGAGCTGTCCAGATAGACACTGGTGTGTGTCACTGCTGGGAGGGACAGACAGCACAGAGCTGTCCAGATAGACACTGGTGTGTGTCACTGCTGGAAGGGACAGACAGCACTGAGCTGTCCAGATAGACACTGGTGTGTGTCACTGCTGGAAGGGGGAGACAGCACAGAGCTGTCCAGATAGACACTGGTGTGTGTCACTGCTGGAAGGGACAGACAGCACAGAGCTGTCCAGATAGACACTGGTGTGTGTCACTGCTGGAAGGGACAGACAGCACAGAGCTGTCCAGATAGACACTGGTGTGTGTCACTGCTGGAAGGGACAGACAGCACTGAGCTGTCCAGATAGACACTGGAGTGTGTCACTGCTGGAAGGGACAGACAGCACGGAGCTGTCCAGATAGACACTGGTGTGTGTCAATGCTGGAACGGGGAGACAGCACAGAGCTGTCCAGATAGACACTGGTGTGTGTCACTGCTGGAAGGGACAGACAGCACAGAGCTGTCCAGATAGACACTGGTGTGTGTCACTGCTGGAAGGGGGAGACAGCACAGAGCTGTCCAGATAGACACTGGTGTGTGTCACTGCTGGAAGGGGGAGACAGCACAGAGCTGTCCAGATAGACACTGGTGTGTGTCACTGCTGGAAGGGACAGACAGCACAGAGCTGTCCAGATAGACACTGGTGTGTGTCACTGCTGGAAGGGACAGACGGCTCAGAGCTGTCCAGATAGACACTGGTGTGTGTCACTGCTGGAAGGGACAGACAGCACAGAGCTGTCCAGATAGACACTGGTGTGTGTCACTGCTGGAAGGGACAGACAGCACAGAGCTGTCCAGATAGACACTGGTGTTTGTCACTGCTGGAAGGTGTCATGATATTCAAACACACACATCATGATGGACACACTAACAGGCAAATCAGAGTACACAACACCACAACCAATCACAGACAAGAACACCAACCACATAAAAAGCACGAGCACGACACCTGGAGGTCAGTAGGTCTGGGGAGAAGGAAACAAGAAAGAGCTGTTAAAACACCACAAGCAGGGAGCCCCCCACGTGCAGAGTGCAAAGACCAAGTTGTAAATAGTGAGTTTAAATAAAGAAGCGTTGTACCATATGCAACTGTGTTGGCTCTTCTGTGTGTCAGAACACCCAACACCACAGAAGGGTCAGACAGCACAGAGCTGTCCAGATAGACACTGGTGTGTGTCACTGCTGGAAGGGACAGACATCACAGAGCTGTCCAGATAGACACTGGTGTGTGTCACTGCTGGAAGGGTCAGACAGCACAGGGCTGTCCAGATAGACACTGGTGTGTGTCACTGCTGGAAGGGGGAGACAGCACAGAGCTGTCCAGATAGACACTGGTGTGTGTCACTGCTGGAAGGGGGAGTCAGCACAAATGTCCAGATAGACACTGGTGTGTGTCACTGCTGGAAGGGACAGACAGCACAGAGCTGTCCAGATAGACACTGGTGTGTGTCACTGCTGGAAGGGGGAGACAGCACAGAGCTGTCCAGATAGACACTGGTGTGTGTCACTGCTGGAAGGGACAGACAGCACAGAGCTGTCCAGATAGACACTGGTGTGTGTCACTGCTGGAAGGGACAGACAGCACAGAGCTGTCCAGATAGACACTGGTGTGTGTCACTGCTGGAAGCGACAGACAGCACAGAGCTGCCCAGATAGACACTGGAGTGTGTCACTGCTGGATGGGACAGACAGCACAGAGCTGTTCAGATAGACACTGGAGTGTGTCACTGCTGGAAGGGACAGACAGCACGGAGCTGTCCAGATAGACACTGGTGTGTGTCACTGCTGGAAGGGACAGACAGCACAGAGCTGTCCAGATAGACACTGGTGTGTGTCACTGCTGGAACGGGGAGACAGCACAGAGCTGTCCAGATAGACACTGGTGTGTGTCACTGCTGGAAGGGACAGACAGCACAGAGCTGTCCAGATAGACACTGGTGTGTGTCACTGCTGGAAGGGGGAGACAGCACAGAGCTGTCCAGATAGACACTGGTGTGTGTCACTGCTGGAAGGGACAGACAGCACAGAGCTGTCCAGATAGACACTGGTGTTTGTCACTGCTGGAAGGGACAGACAGCACAGAGCTGTCCAGATAGACACTGGTGTGTGTCACTGCTGGAAGGGGGAGACAGCACAGAGCTGTCCAGATAGACACTGGTGTGTGTCACTGCTGGAAGGGGGAGTCAGCACAGATCTGTCTAGATAGACACTGGTGTGTGTCACTGCTGGAAGGGGGAGACAGCACAGAGCTGTCCAGATAGACACTGGTGTGTGTCACTGCTGGAAGGGACAGACAGCACAGAGCTGTCCAGATAGACACTGGTGTGTGTCACTGCTGGAAGGGACAGGCAGCACAGAGCTGTGCAGATAGACACTGGTGTGTGTCACTGCTGGAAGTGACAGACAGCACAGAGCTGTCCAGATAGACACTGGTGTGTGTCACTGCTGGAAGGGCCAGACAGCACAGAGCTGTCCAGATAGACACTGGTGTGTGTCACTGCTGGAAGGGACAGACAGCACAGAGCTGTCCAGATAGACACTGGTGTGTGTCACTGCTGGAAGGGACAGACAGCACAAGAGCTGTCCAGATAGACACTGGTGTGTGTCACTGCTGGAAGCGACAGACAGCACAGATCTGTCCAGATAGACACTGTCGTGTGTGACTGCTGGAAGTGGGAGACAGCACAGAGCTGTCCAGATAGACACTGGTGTGTGTCACTGCTGGAAGGGACAGACAGCACAGAGCTGTCCAGATAGACACTGGTGTGTGTCACTGCTGGAAGGGGAGACGGCTCAGAGCTGTCCAGATAGACACTGGTGTGTGTCATTGCTGGAAGGGACAGACAGCACAGAGCTGTCCAGATAGACACTGGTGTGTGTCACTGCTGGAAGGGACAGACAGCACAGAGCTGTCCAGATACACACGGTGTGTGTCACTGCTGGAAGAGACAGACAGCACAGAGCTGTCCAGATAGACACTGGTGTGTGTCATTGCTGGAAGGGACAGACAGCACAGAGCTGTCCAGATAGACACTGGTGTGTGTCACTGCTGGAAGGGACAGACAGCACAGAACTGTCCAGATAGACACTGGTGTGTGTCACTGCTGGAAGCGACAGACAGCACAGAGCTGTCCAGATAGACACTGGTGTGTGTCACTGCTGGAAGGGACAGACAGCACAGAGCTGTCCAGATAGACACTGGTGTGTGTCACTGCTGGAAGGGACAGACAGCACAGAGCTGTCCAGATAGACACTGGTGTGTGTCACTGCTGGAAGGGACAGACAGCACAGAGCTGTCCAGATAGACACTGGTGTGTGTCACTGCTGGAAGGGACAGACAGCACGGAGCTGTCCAGATAGACACTGGTGTGTGTCACTGCTGGAAGGGACAGACAGCACAGAGCTGTCCAGATAGACACTGGTGTGTGTCACTGCTGGAAGGGGGAGATAGCTCAGAGCTGTCCAGATAGACACTGGTGTGTGTCACTGCTGGAAGGGACAGACAGCACAGAGCTGTCCAGATAGACACTGGTGTGTGTCACTGCTGGAAGGGGGGGAAAGCACAGAGCTGTCCAGATAGACACTGGTGTGTGTCACTGCTGGAAGGGGGAGACAGCACAGAGCTGTCCAGATAAACTCTGGTGTGTGTCACTGCTGGAAGGGACAGACAGCACAGAGCTGTCCAGATAGACACTGGTGTGTGTCACTGCTGGAAGGGGGAGACAGCACAGAGCTGTCCAGATAGACACTGGTGTGTGTCACTGCTGGAAGGGACAGACAGCACAGAGCTGTCCAGATAGACACTGGTGTGTGTCACTGCTGGAAGGGACAGACAGCACAGAGCTGTCCAGATAGACACTGGTGTGTGTCACTGCTGGAAGGGGAGACGGCTCAGAGCTGTCCAGATAGACACTGGTGTGTGTCACTGCTGGAGGGGCCAGACAGCACAGAGCTGTCCAGATAGACACTGGTGTGTGTCAGTGCTGGATGGGACAGACAGCACAGAGCTGTTCAGATAGACACTGGAGTGTGTCACTGCTGGAAAGGACAGACAGCACGGAGCTGTCCAGATAGACACTGGTGTGTGTCACTGCTGGAAGGGACAGACAGCACAGAGCTGTCCAGATAGACACTGGTGTGTGTCACTGCTGGAAGCGACAGACAGCACAGAGCTGTCCAGATAGACACTGGTGTGTGTCACTGCTGGAAGTGGGAGACAGCACAGAGCTGTCCAGATAGACACTGGTGTGTGTCACTGCTGGAAGGGACAGACAGCACAGAGCTGTCCAGATAGACACTGGTGTGTGTCACTGCTGGAAGGGTCAGACAGCACAGAGCTGTCCAGATAGACACTGATGTGTGTCACTGCTGGAAGGGACAGACAGCACAGAGCTGTCCAGATAGACACTGGTGTGTGTCACTGCTGGAAGGGGGAGACAGCACAGATCTGTCCAGATAGACACTGGTGTGTGTCACTGCTGGAAGGGGGAGACAGCACAGATCTGTCCAGATAGACACTGGTGTGTGTCACTGCTGGAAGGGGGGACAGCACAGAGCTGTCCAGATAGACACTGGTGTGTGTCACTGCTGGAAGGGGGAGACAGCACAGAGCTGTCCAGATAGACACTGGTGTGTGTCACTGCTGGAAGGGTCAGACAGCACAGAGCTGTCCAGATAGTCACTGGTGTGTGTCACTGCTGGAAGGGACAGACAGCACAGAGCTGTCCAGATAGACACTGGTGTGTGTCACTGCTGGAAAGGACAGACAGCACGGAGCTGTCCAGATAGACACTGGTGTGTGTCACTGCTGGAAAGGACAGACAGCACAGATCTGTCCAGATAGACACTGGTGTGTGTCACTGCTGGAAGGGGGAGACAGCACAGATCTGTCCAGATAGACACTGGTGTGTGTCACTGCTGGAAGGGGGGACAGCACAGAGCTGTCCAGATAGACACTGGTGTGTGTCACTGCTGGAAGGGGGAGACAGCACAGAGCTGTCCAGATAGACACTGGTGTGTGTCACTGCTGGAAGGGTCAGACAGCACAGAGCTGTCCAGATAGTCACTGGTGTGTGTCACTGCTGGAAGGGACAGACAGCACAGAGCTGTCCAGATAGACACTGGTGTGTGTCACTGCTGGAAAGGACAGACAGCACGGAGCTGTCCAGATAGACACTGGTGTGTGTCAGTGCTGGAAGGGACAGACAGCACAGAGCTGTTCAGATAGACACTGGAGTGTGTCACTGCTGGAAGGGACAGACAGCACAGAGCTGTCCAGATAGGCACTGGTGTGTGTCACTGCTGGAAGGGACAGACAGCACGGAGCTGTCCAGATAGACACTGGTGTGTGTCACTGCTGGAAGGGACAGACAGCACAGAGCTGTCCAGATAGACACTGGTGTGTGTCACTGCTGGAAGGGACAGACAGCACAGAGCTGTCCAGATAGACACTGGTGTGTGTCACTGCTGGAAGGGACAGACAGCACAGAGCTGTCCAGATAGACACTGGTGTGTGTCACTGCTGGAAGCGACAGACAGCACAGAGCTGTCCAGATAGACACTGGTGTGTGTCACTGCTGGAAGTGGGAGACAGCACAGAGCTGTCCAGATAGACACTGGTGTGTGTCACTGCTGGAAGGGACAGACAGCACAGAGCTGTCCAGATAGACACTGGTGTGTGTCACTGCTGGAAGGGTCAGACAGCACAGAGCTGTCCAGATAGACACTGATGTGTGTCACTGCTGGAAGGGACAGACAGCACAGAGCTGTCCAGATAGACACTGGTGTGTGTCACTGCTGGAAGGGTCAGACAGCACAGAGCTGTCCAGATAGACACTGGTTTGTGTCACTGCTGGAAGGGGGAGACAGCACAGATCTGTCCAGATAGACACTGGTGTGTGTCACTGCTGGAAGGGGGAGACAGCACAGAGCTGTCCAGATAGACACTGGTGTGTGTCACTGCTGGAAGGGACAGACAGCACAGAGCTGTCCAGATAGACACTGGTGTGTGTCACTGCTGGAAGGGACAGGAAGCACAGAGCTGTCCAGATAGACACTGGTGTGTGTCACTGCTGGAAGGGGGAGACAGCACAGAGCTGTCCAGATAGACACTGGTGTGTGTCACTGCTGGAAGGGACAGACAGCACAGAGCTGTCCAGATAGACACTGGTGTGTGTCACTGCTGGAAGGGACAGGAAGCACAGAGCTGTCCAGATAGACACTGGTGTGTGTCACTGCTGGAAGTGGGAGACAGCACAGAGCTGCCCAGATAGACACTGGTGTGTGTCACTGCTGGAAGGGACAGACAGCACAGAGCTGTCCAGATAGACACTGGTGTGTGTCACTGCTGGAAGGGACAGACAGCACAGAGCTGTCCAGATAGACACTGGTGTGTGTCACTGCTGGAAGGGACAGACAGCACAGAGCTGTCCAGATAGACACTGGTGTGTGTCACTGCTGGAAGGGACAGACAGCTCAGAGCTGTCCAGATAGACACTGGTGTGTGTCACTGCTGGAAGGGGAGACGGCTCAGGGCTGTCCAGATAGACACTGGTGTGTGTCACTGCTGGAAGGGACAGACAGCACAGAGCTGTCCAGATAGACACTGGTGTGTGTCACTGCTGGAAGGGACAGACAGCACAGAGCTGTCCAGATAGACACTGGTGTGTGTCACTGCTGGAAGGGACAGACAGCACAGAGCTGTCCAGATAGACACTGGTGTGTGTCACTGCTGGAAGGGGGAGACAGCACAGAGCTGTCCAGATAGACACTGGTGTGTGTCACTGCTGGAAGGGACAGACAGCACAGAGCTGTTCAGATAGACACTGGAGTGTGTCACTGCTGGAAGGGACAGACAGCACGGAGCTGTCCAGATAGACACTGGTGTGTGTCACTGCTGGAAGGGACAGACAGCACAGAGCTGTCCAGATAGACACTGGTGTGTGTCACTGCTGGAAGGGACAGACAGCACAGAGCTGTCCAGATAGACACTGGTGTGTGTCACTGCTGGAACGGGGAGACAGCACAGAGCTGTCCAGATAGACACTGGTGTGTGTCACTGCTGGAAGGGACAGACAGCACAGAGCTGTCCAGATAGACACTGGTGTGTGTCACTGCTGGAAGGGGGAGACAGCACAGAGCTGTTCAGATAGACACTGGTGTGTGTCACTGCTGGAAGGGACAGACAGCACAGAGCTGTCCAGATAGACACTGGTGTTTGTCACTGCTGGAAGGGTCAGACAGCACAGAGCTGTCCAGATAGACACTGGTGTGTGTCACTGCTGGAAGGGACAGACAGCACAGAGCTGTCCAGATAGACACTGGTGTGTGTCACTGCTGGAAGGGTCAGACAGCACAGAGCTGTCCAGATAGACACTGGTGTGTGTCACTGCTGGAAGGGGGAGACAGCACAGAGCTGTCCAGATAGACACTGGTGTGTGTCACTGCTGGAAGGGGGAGTCAGCACAGATCTGTCCAGATAGACACTAGTGTGTGTCACTGCTGGAAGGGGGAGGCAGCACAGAGCTGTCCAGATAGACACTGGTGTGTGTCACTGCTGGAAGGGGGAGACAGCACAGAGCTGTCCAGATAGACACTGGTGTGTGTCACTGCTGGAAGGGACAGACAGCACAGAGCTGTCCAGATAGACACTGGTGTGTGTCACTGCTGGAAGGGACAGGAAGCACAGAGCTGTCCAGATAGACACTGGTGTGTGTCACTGCTGGAAGTGGGAGACAGCACAGAGCTGTCCAGATAGACACTGGTGTGTGTCACTGCTGGAAGGGACAGACAGCACAGAGCTGTCCAGATAGACACTGGTGTGTGTCACTGCTGGAAGGGGAGACGGCTCAGAGCTGTCCAGATAGACACTGGTGTGTGTCACTGCTGGAAGGGACAGACAGCACAGAGCTGTCCAGATAGACACTGGTGTGTGTCACTGCTGGAAGGGACAGACAGCACAGAGCTGTCCAGATAGACACTGGTGTGTGTCACTGCTGGGAGGGACAGACAGCACAGAGCTGTCCAGATAGACACTGGTGTGTGTCACTGCTGGAAGGGACAGACAGCACAGAGCTGTCCAGATAGACACTGGTGTGTGTCACTGCTGGAAGGGGGAGACAGCACAGAGCTGTCCAGATAGACACTGGTGTGTGTCACTGCTGGAAGGGACAGACAGCACAGAGCTGTCCAGATAGACACTGGTGTGTGTCACTGCTGGAAGGGACAGACAGCACAGAGCTGTCCAGATAGACAGTGGTGTGTGTCACTGCTGGAAGGGACAGACAGCACAGAGCTGTCAAGATAGACACTGGTGTGTGTCGCTGCTGGAAGGGGAGACGGCTCAGAGCTGTCCAGATAGACACTGGTGTGTGTCACTGCTGGAAGGGACAGACAGCACAGAGCTGTCCAGATAGACACTGGTGTGTGTCACTGCTGGAAGGGACAGACAGCACAGAGCTGTCCAGATAGACACTGATGTGTGTCACTGCTGGAAGGGACAGACAGCACAGAGCTGTCCAGATAGACAATGGTGTGTGTCACTGCTGGAAGGGACAGACAGCACAGAGCTGCCCAGATAGACACTGGAGTGTGTCACTGCTGGAAGGGACAGACAGCACGGAGCTGTCCAGATAGACACTGGTGTGTGTCACTGCTGGAAGGGACAGACAGCACAGAGCTGTCCAGATAGACACTGGTGTGTGTCACTGCTGGAAGGGACAGACAGCACAGAGCTGTCCAGATAGACACTGGTGTGTGTCACTGCTGGAAGGGACAGACAGCACTGAGCTGTCCAGATAGACACTGGAGTGTGTCACTGCTGGAAGGGACAGACAGCACGGAGCTGTCCAGATAGACACTGGTGTGTGTCAATGCTGGAACGGGGAGACAGCACAGAGCTGTCCAGATAGACACTGGTGTGTGTCACTGCTGGAAGGGACAGACAGCACAGAGCTGTCCAGATAGACACTGGTGTGTGTCACTGCTGGAAGGGGGAGACAGCACAGAGCTGTCCAGATAGACACTGGTGTGTGTCACTGCTGGAAGGGACAGACAGCACAGAGCTGTCCAGATAGACACTGGTGTGTGTCACTGCTGGAAGGGACAGACAGCACAGAGCTGTCCAGATAGACACTGGTGTTTGTCACTGCTGGAAGGTGTCATGATATTCAAACACACACATCATGATGGACACACTAACAGGCAAATCAGAGTACACAACACCACAACCAATCACAGACAAGAACACCAACCACATAAAAAGCACGAGCACGACACCTGGAGGTCAGTAGGTCTGGGGAGAAGGAAACAAGAAAGAGCTGTTGAAACACCACAAGCAGGGAGCCCCCCACGTGCAGAGTGCAAAGACCAAGTTGTAAATAGTGAGTTTAAATAAAGAAGCGTTGTACCATATGCAACTGTGTTGGCTCTTCTGTGTGTCAGAACACCCAACACCACAGAAGGGTCAGACAGCACAGAGCTGTCCAGATAGACACTGGTGTGTGTCGCTGCTGGAGGGGGTGACAGCACAGAGCTGTCCAGATAGACACTGGTGTGTGTCACTGCTGGAAGGGACAGACATCACAGAGCTGTCCAGATAGACACTGGTGTGTGTCACTGCTGGAAGGGTCAGACAGCACAGGGCTGTCCAGATAGACACTGGTGTGTGTCACTGCTGGAAGGGGGAGACAGCACAGAGCTGTCCAGATAGACACTGGTGTGTGTCACTGCTGGAAGGGGGAGTCAGCACAAATGTCCAGATAGACACTGGTGTGTGTCACTGCTGGAAGGGACAGACAGCACAGAGCTGTCCAGATAGACACTGGTGTGTGTCACTGCTGGAAGGGGGAGACAGCACAGAGCTGTCCAGATAGACACTGGTGTGTGTCACTGCTCGAAGGGACAGACAGCACAGAGCTGTCCAGATAGACACTGGTGTGTGTCACTGCTGGAAGGGACAGACAGCACAGAGCTGTCCAGATAGACACTGGTGTGTGTCACTGCTGGAAGCGACAGACAGCACAGAGCTGCCCAGATAGACACTGGAGTGTGTCACTGCTGGATGGGACAGACAGCACAGAGCTGTTCAGATAGACACTGGAGTGTGTCACTGCTGGAAGGGACAGACAGCACGGAGCTGTCCAGATAGACACTGGTGTGTGTCACTGCTGGAAGGGACAGACAGCACAGAGCTGTCCAGATAGACACTGGTGTGTGTCACTGCTGGAAGGGGGAGACAGCACAGAGCTGTCCAGATAGACACTGGTGTGTGTCACTGCTGGAAGGGACAGACAGCACAGAGCTGTCCAGATAGACACTGGTGTTTGTCACTGCTGGAAGGGACAGACAGCACAGAGCTGTCCAGATAGACACTGGTGTGTGTCACTGCTGGAAGGGGGAGACAGCACAGAGCTGTCCAGATAGACACTGGTGTGTGTCACTGCTGGAAGGGGGAGTCAGCACAGATCTGTCTAGATAGACACTGGTGTGTGTCACTGCTGGAAGGGGGAGACAGCACAGAGCTGTCCAGATAGACACTGGTGTGTGTCACTGCTGGAAGGGACAGACAGCACAGAGCTGTCCAGATAGACACTGGTGTGTGTCACTGCTGGAAGGGACAGGCAGCACAGAGCTGTGCAGATAGACACTGGTGTGTGTCACTGCTGGAAGTGACAGACAGCACAGAGCTGTCCAGATAGACACTGGTGTGTGTCACTGCTGGAAGGGCCAGACAGCACAGAGCTGTCCAGATAGACACTGGTGTGTGTCACTGCTGGAAGGGACAGACAGCACAGAGCTGTCCAGATAGACACTGGAGTGTGTCACTGCTGGAAGGGACAGACAGCACAGAGCTGTCCAGATAGACACTGGTGTGTGTCACTGCTGGAAGGGACAGACAGCACAAGAGCTGTCCAGATAGACACTGGTGTGTGTCACTGCTGGAAGCGACAGACAGCACAGATCTGTCCAGATAGACACTGGCGTGTGTCACTGCTGGAAGTGGGAGACAGCACAGAGCTGTCCAGATAGACACTGGTGTGTGTCACTGCTGGAAGGGACAGACAGCACAGAGCTGTCCAGATAGACACTGGTGTGTGTCACTGCTGGAAGGGGAGACGGCTCAGAGCTGTCCAGATAGACACTGGTGTGTGTCATTGCTGGAAGGGACAGACAGCACAGAGCTGTCCAGATAGACACTGGTGTGTGTCACTGCTGGAAGGGACAGACAGCACAGAGCTGTCCAGATACACACGGTGTGTGTCACTGCTGGAAGAGACAGACAGCACAGAGCTGTCCAGATAGACACTGGTGTGTGTCATTGCTGGAAGGGACAGACAGCACAGAGCTGTCCAGATAGACACTGGTGTGTGTCACTGCTGGAAGGGACAGACAGCACAGAACTGTCCAGATAGACACTGGTGTGTGTCACTGCTGGAAGCGACAGACAGCACAGAGCTGTCCAGATAGACACTGGTGTGTGTCACTGCTGGAAGGGACAGACAGCACAGAGCTGTCCAGATAGACACTGGTGTGTGTCACTGCTGGAAGGGGGAGACAGCACAGAGCTGTCCAGATAGACACTGGTGTGTGTCACTGCTGGAAGGAACAGACAGCACAGAGCTGTCCAGATAGACACTGGTGTGTGTCACTGCTGGAAGGGACAGACAGCACGGAGCTGTCCAGATAGACACTGGTGTGTGTCACTGCTGGAAGGGACAGACAGCACAGAGCTGTCCAGATAGACACTGGTGTGTGTCACTGCTGGAAGGGGGAGATAGCTCAGAGCTGTCCAGATAGACACTGGTGTGTGTCACTACTGGAAGGGACAGACAGCACAGAGCTGTCCAGATAGACACTGGTGTGTGTCACTGCTGGAAGGGGGGGAAAGCACAGAGCTGTCCAGATAGACACTGGTGTGTGTCACTGCTGGAAGGGACAGACAGCACAGAGCTGTCCTGATAGACACTGGTGTGTGTCACTGCTGGAAGGGACAGACAGCACAGAGCTGTCCAGATAGACACTGGTGTGTGTCACTGCTGGAAGGCACAGACAGCACAGGGCTGTCCAGATAGACACTGGTATGTGTCACTGCTGGAAGGGACAGACAGCACAGAGCTGTCCAGATAGACACTGGTGTGTGTCACTGCTGGAAGGGGGAGACAGCACAGAGCTGTCCAGATAGACACTGGTGTGTGTCACTGCTGGAAGGGACAGACAGCACAGAGCTGTCCAGATAGACACTGGTGTGTGTCACTGCTGGAAGGGACAGACAGCACAGAGCTGTCCAGATAGACACTGGTGTGTGTCACTGCTGGAAGGGACTGACAGCACAGAGCTGTCCAGATAGACACTGGTGTGTGTCACTGCTGGAAGGGGAGACGGCTCAGAGCTGTCCAGATAGACACTGGTGTGTGTCACTGCTGGAAGGGACAGACAGCACAGAGCTGTCCAGATAGACACTGGTGTGTGTCACTGCTGGAAGGGACAGACAGCACAGAGCTGTCCAGATAGACACTGGTGTGTGTCACTGCTGGAATGGACAGACAGCACAGAGCTGTCCAGATAGACACTGGTGTGTGTCACTGCTGGAAGGGACAGACAGCACAGAGCTGTCCAGATAGACACTGGTGTGTGTCACTGCTGGAAGGGACAGACAGCACAGAGCTGTCCAGATGGACACTGGTGTGTGTCACTGCTGGAAGGGGGAGACAGCACAGAGCTGTCCAGATAGACACTGGTGTGTGTCACTGCTGGAAGGGACAGACAGCACAGAGCTGTCCAGATAGACACTGGTGTGTGTCACTGCTGGAAGGGACAGACAGCACAGAGCTGTCCAGATAGACACTGGTGTGTGTCACTGCTGGAAGGGACAGACAGCACAGAGCTGTCCAGATAGACACTGGTGTGTGTCACTGCTGGAAGGGACAGACAGCACAGAGCTGTCCAGATAGACACTGGTGTGTGTCACTGCTGGAAGGGGGAGACAGCACAGAGCTGTCCAGATAGACACTGGTGTGTGTCACTGCTGGAAGGGGGAGTCAGCACAGATCTGTCTAGATAGACACTGGTGTGTGTCACTGCTGGAAGGGGGAGACAGCACAGAGCTGTCCAGATAGACACTGGTGTGTGTCACTGCTGGAAGGGACAGGCAGCACAGAGCTGTGCAGATAGACACTGGTGTGTGTCACTGCTGGAAGGGGGACACAGCACAGAGCTGTCCAGATAGACACTGGTGTGTGTCACTGCTGGAAGGGGGAGTCAGCACAGATCTGTCTAGATAGACACTGGTGTGTGTCACTGCTGGAAGGGGGAGACAGCACAGAGCTGTCCAGATAGACACTGGTGTGTGTCACTGCTGGAAGGGACAGACAGCACAGGGCTGTCCAGATAGACACTGGTGTGTGTCACTGCTGGAAGGGACAGACAGCACAGAGCTGTCCAGATAGACACTGGTGTGTGTCACTGCTGGAAGGGACAGGCAGCACAGAGCTGTGCAGATAGACACTGGTGTGTGTCACTGCTGGAAGTGACAGACAGCACAGAGCTGTCCAGATAGACACTGGTGTGTGTCACTGCTGGAAGGGACAGACAGCACAGAGCTGTCCAGATAGACACTGGTGTGTGTCACTGCTGGAAGGGACAGGCAGCACAGAGCTGTGCAGATAGACACTGGTGTGTGTCACTGCTGGAAGGGACAGACAGCACAGAGCTGTCCAGATAGACACTGGTGTGTGTCACTGCTGGAAGGGACAGACAGCACAAGAGCTGTCCAGATAGACACTGGTGTGTGTCACTGCTGGAAGCGACAGACAGCACAGAGCTGTCCAGATAGACACTGGCGTGTGTCACTGCTGGAAGTGGGAGACAGCACAGAGCTGTCCAGATAGACACTGGTGTGTGTCACTGCTGGAAGGGACAGACAGCACAGAGCTGTCCAGATAGACACTGGTGTGTGTCATTGCTGGAAGGGACAGACAGCACAGAGCTGTCCAGATAGACACTGGTGTGTGTCACTGCTGGAAGGGACAGACAGCACAGAGCTGTCCAGATACACACGGTGTGTGTCACTGCTGGAAGAGACAGACAGCACAGAGCTGTCCAGATAGACACTGGTGTGTGTCATTGCTGGAAGGGACAGACAGCACAGAGCTGTCCAGATAGACACTGGTGTGTGTCACTGCTGGAAGGGACAGACAGCACAGAACTGTCCAGATAGACACTGGTGTGTGTCACTGCTGGAAGCGACAGACAGCACAGAGCTGTCCAGATAGACACTGGTGTGTGTCACTGCTGGAAGGGACAGACAGCACAGAGCTGTCCAGATAGACACTGGTGTGTGTCACTGCTGGAAGGGGGAGACAGCACAGAGCTGTCCAGATAGACACTGGTGTGTGTCACTGCTGGAAGGAACAGACAGCACAGAGCTGTCCAGATACACACGGTGTGTGTCACTGCTGGAAGGGACAGACAGCACAGAGCTGTCCAGATAGACACTGGTGTGTGTCACTGCTGGAAGGGACAGACAGCACAGAGCTGTCCAGATAGACACTGGTGTGTGTCACTGCTGGAAGGGACAGACAGCACAGAGCTGTCCAGATAGACACTGGTGTGTGTCACTGCTGGAAGGGACAGACAGCACAGAGCTGTCCAGATAGACACTGGTGTGTGTCACTGCTGGAAGGGACAGACAGCACAGAGCTGTCCAGATAGACACTGGTATGTGTCACTGCTGGAAGGGACAGACAGCACAGAGCTGTCCAGATAGACACTGGTGTGTGTCACTGCTGGAAGGGGGAGACAGCACAGAGCTGTCCAGATAGACACTGGTGTGTGTCACTGCTGGAAGGGACAGACAGCACAGAGCTGTCCAGATAGACACTGGTGTGTGTCACTGCTGGAAGGGACAGACAGCACAGAGCTGTCCAGATAGACACTGGTGTGTGTCACTGCTGGAAGGGACAGACAGCACAGAGCTGTCCAGATAGACACTGGTGTGTGTCACTGCTGGAAGGGGAGACGGCTCAGAGCTGTCCAGATAGACACTGGTGTGTGTCACTGCTGGAAGGGACAGACAGCACAGAGCTGTCCAGATAGACACTGGTGTGTGTCACTGCTGGAAGGGACAGACAGCACAGAGCTGTCCAGATAGACACTGGTGTGTGTCACTGCTGGAAGGGACAGACAGCACAGAGCTGTCCAGATAGACACTGGTGTGTGTCACTGCTGGAAGGGACAGACAGCACAGAGCTGTCCAGATAGACACTGGTGTGTGTCACTGCTGGAAGGGACAGACAGCACAGAGCTGTCCAGATAGACACTGGTGTGTGTCACTGCTGGAAGGGGGAGACAGCACAGAGCTGTCCAGATAGACACTGGTGTGTGTCACTGCTGGAAGGGACAGACAGCACAGAGCTGTCCAGATAGACACTGGTGTGTGTCACTGCTGGAAGGGACAGACAGCACAGAGCTGTCCAGATAGACACTGGTGTGTGTCACTGCTGGAAGGGACAGACAGCACAGAGCTGTCCAGATAGACACTGGTGTGTGTCACTGCTGGAAGGGACAGTCAGCACAGAGCTGTCCAGATAGACACTGGTGTGTGTCACTGCTGGAAGGGGAGACGGCTCAGAGCTGTCCAGATAGACACTGGTGTGTGTCACTGCTGGAAGGGCCAGACAGCACAGAGCTGTCCAGATAGACACTGGTGTGTGTCAGTGCTGGAAGGGACAGACAGCACAGAGCTGTTCAGATAGACACTGGATTGTGTCACTGCTGGAAAGGACAGACAGCACGGAGCTGTCCAGATAGACACTGGTGTGTGTCACTGCTGGAAGGGACAGACAGCACAGAGCTGTCCAGATAGACACTGGTGTGTGTCACTGCTGGAAGCGACAGACAGCACAGAGCTGTCCAGATAGACACTGGTGTGTGTCACTGCTGGAAGTGGGAGACAGCACAGAGCTGTCCAGATAGACACTGGTGTGTGTCACTGCTGGAAGGGACTGACAGCACAGAGCTGTCCAGATAGACACTGGTGCGTGTCACTGCTGGAAGGGTCAGACAGCACAGAGCTGTCCAGATAGACACTGATGTGTGTCACTGCTGGAAGGGACAGACAGCACAGAGCTGTCCAGATAGACACTGGTGTGTGTCACTGCTGGAAGGGTCAGACAGCACAGAGCTGTCCAGATAGACACTGGTGTGTGTCACTGCTGGAAGGGGGAGACAGCACAGATCTGTCCAGATAGACACTCGTGTGTGTCACTGCTGGAAGGGGGGACAGCACAGAGCTGTCCAGATAGACATTGGTGTGTGTCACTGCTGGAAGGGGGAGACAGCACAGAGCTGTCCAGATAGACACTGGTGTGTGTCACTGCTGGAAGGGTCAGACAGCACAGAGCTGTCCAGATAGACACTGGTGTGTGTCACTGCTGGAAGGGACAGACAGCACAGAGCTGTCCAGATAGACACTGGAGTGTGTCACTGCTGGAAAGGACAGACAGCACGGAGCTGTCCAGATAGACACTGGTGTGTGTCAGTGCTGGAAGGGACAGACAGCACAGAGCTGTTCAGATAGACACTGGAGTGTGTCACTGCTGGAAAGGACAGACAGCACGGAGCTGTCCAGATAGACACTGGTGTGTGTCACTGCTGGAAGGGACAGACAGCACAGAGCTGTCCAGATAGACACTGGTGTGTGTCACTGCTGGAAGCGACAGACAGCACAGAGCTGTCCAGATAGACACTGGTGTGTGTCACTGCTGGAAGTGGGAGACAGCACAGAGCTGTCCAGATAGACACTGGTGTGTGTCACTGCTGGAAGGGACAGACAGCACAGAGCTGTCCAGATAGACACTGGTGTGTGTCACTGCTGGAAGGGTCAGACAGCACAGAGCTGTCCAGATAGACACTGATGTGTGTCACTGCTGGAAGGGACAGACAGCACAGAGCTGTCCAGATAGACACTGGTGTGTGTCACTGCTGGAAGGGTCAGACAGCACAGAGCTGTCCAGATAGACACTGGTGTGTGTCACTGCTGGAAGGGGGAGACAGCACAGATCTGTCCAGATAGACACTGGTGTGTGTCACTGCTGGAAGGGGGAGACAGCACAGAGCTGTCCAGATAGACACTGGTGTGTGTCACTGCTGGAAGGGACAGACAGCACAGAGCTGTCCAGATAGACACTGGTGTGTGTCACTGCTGGAAGGGACAGGAAGCACAGAGCTGTCCAGATAGACACTGGTGTGTGTCACTGCTGGAAGGGACAGACAGCACAGAGCTGTCCAGATAGACACTGGTGTGTGTCACTGTTGGAAAGGACAGACAGCACGGAGCTGTCCAGATAGACACTGGTGTGTGTCACTGCTGGAAGGGACAGACAGCACAGAGCTGTCCAGATAGACACTGGTGTGTGTCACTGCTGGAAGCGACAGACAGCACAGAGCTGTCCAGATAGACACTGGTGTGTGTCACTGCTGGAAGTGGGAGACAGCACAGAGCTGTCCAGATAGACACTGGTGTGTGTCACTGCTGGAAGGGACAGACAGCACAGAGCTGTCCAGATAGACACTGGTGTGTGTCACTGCTGGAAGGGTCAGACAGCACAGAGCTGTCCAGATAGACACTGGTGTGTGTCACTGCTGGAAGGGTCAGACAGCACAGAGCTGTCCAGATTGTCACTGGTGTGTGTCACTGCTGGAAGGGGGAGACAGCACAGATCTGTCCAGATAGACACTGGTGTGTGTCACTGCTGGAAGGGGGAGACAGCACAGAGCTGTCCAGATAGACACTGGTGTGTGTCACTGCTGGAAGGGACAGACAGCACAGAGCTGTCCAGATAGACACTGGTGTGTGTCACTGCTGGAAGGGACAGGAAGCACAGAGCTGTCCAGATAGACACTGGTGTGTGTCACTGCTGGAAGGGACAGACAGCACAGAGCTGTCCAGATAGACACTGGTGTGTGTCACTGCTGGAAGGGACAGACAGCACAGAGCTGTGCAGATAGACACTGGTGTGTGTCACTGCTGGAAGTGATAGACAGCACAGAGGGGTCCAGATAGACACTGGTGTGTGTCACTGCTGGAAGGGCCAGACAGCACAGAGCTGTCCAGATAGACACTGGTGTGTGTCACTGCTGGAAGGGACAGACAGCACAGAGCTGTCCAGATAGACACTGGTGTGTGTCACTGCTGGAAGGGACAGACAGCACAAGAGCTGTCCAGATAGACACTGGTGTGTGTCACTGCTGGAAGCGACAGACAGCACAGAGCTGTCCAGATAGACACTGGCCTGTGTCACTGCTGGAAGTGGGAGACAGCACAGAGCTGTCCAGATAGACACTGGTGTGTGTCACTGCTGGAAGGGACAGACAGCACAGAACTGTCCAGATAGACACTGGTGTGTGTCACTGCTGGAAGGGGAGACGGCTCAGAGCTGTCCAGATAGACACTGGTGTGTGTCACTGCTGGTAGGGAGAGACAGCACAGAGCTGTCCAGATAGACACTGGTGTGTGTCACTGCTGGAAGGGACAGACAGCACAGAGCTGTCCAGATAGACACTGGTGTGTGTCACTGCTGGAAGCGACAGACAGCACAGAGCTGTCCAGATAGACACTGGTGTGTGTCACTGCTGGAAGTGGGAGACAGCACAGAGCTGTCCAGATAGACACTGGTGTGTGTCACTGCTGGAAGGGACAGACAGCACAGAGCTGTCCAGATATACACTGGTGTGTGTCACTGCTGGAAGGGGAGACGGCTCAGAGCTGTCCATATAGACACTGGTGTGTGTCACTGCTGGAAGGGACAGACAGCACAGAGCTGTCCAGATAGACACTGGTGTGTGTCACTGCTGGAAGGGACAGACAGCACAGAGCTGTCCAGATAGACACTGGTGTGTGTCACTGCTGGAAGGGACAGACAGCACAGAGCTGTCCAGATAGACACTGGTGTGTGTCACTGCTGGAAGGGACAGACAGCACAGAGCTGTCCAGATAGACACTGGTGTGTGTCACTGCTGGAAGGGACAGACAGCACAGAGCTGTCCAGATAGACACTGGTGTGTGTCACTGCTGGAAGGGACAGACAGCACAGAGCTGTCCAGATAGACACTGGTGTGTGTCACTGCTGGAAGGGACAGACAGCACAGAGCTGTCCAGATAGACACTGGTGTGTGTCACTGCTGGAAGGGACAGACAGCACAGAGCTGTCCAGATAGACACTGGTGTGTGTCACTGCTGGAAGGGGAGACGGCTCAGAGCTGTCCAGATAGACACTGGTGTGTGTCACTGCTGGAAGGGACAGACAGCACAGAGCTGTCCAGATAGACACTGGTGTGTGTCATTGCTGGAAGGGACAGACAGCACAGAGCTGCCCAGATAGACACTGGAGGGTGTCACTGCTGGATGGGACAGACAGCACAGAGCTGTCCAGATAGACACTGGTGTGTGTCGATGCTGGAAGGGACAGACAGCACAGAGCTGTCCAGATAGACACTGGTGTGTGTCACTGCTGGAACGGGGAGACAGCACAGAGCTGTCCAGATAGACACTGGTGTGTGTCACTGCTGGAAGTGGGAGACAGCACAGAGCTGCCCAGATAGACACTGGTGTGTGTCACTGCTGGAAGGGACAGACAGCACAGAGCTGTCCAGATAGACACTGGTGTGTGTCACTGCAGGAAGGGACAGACAGCACAGAGCTGTCCAGATAGACACTGGTGTGTGTCACTGCTGGAAGTGGGAGACAGCACAGAGCTGTCCAGATAGACACTGGTGTGTGTCACTGCTGGAAGGGACAGACAGCACAGAGCTGTCCAGATAGACACTGGTGTGTGTCACTGCTGGAATGGGGAGACAGCACAGAGCTGTCCAGATAGACACTGGTGTGTGTCACTGCTGGAAGGGGGAGACAGCACAGAGCTGTCCAGATAGACACTGGTGTGTGTCACTGCTGGAAGGGACAGACAGCACAGAGCTGTCCAGATAGACACTGGTGTGTGTCACTGCTGGAAGGGACAGACAGCACAGAGCTGTCCAGATAGACACTGGAGGGTGTCACTGCTGGATGGGACAGACAGCACAGAGCTGTCCAGATAGACACTGGTGTGTGTCGATGCTGGAAGGGACAGACAGCACAGAGCTGTCCAGGTAGACACTGGTGTGTGTCACTGCTGGAACGGGGAGACAGCACAGAGCTGCCCAGATAGACACTGGTGTGTGTCACTGCTGGAAGGGACAGACAGCACAGAGCTGTCCAGATAGACACTGGTGTGTGTCACTGCTGGAAGTGGGAGACAGCACAGAGCTGTCCAGATAGACACTGGTGTGTGTCACTGCTGGAAGGGACAGACAGCACAGAGCTGTCCAGATAGACACTGGTGTGTGTCACTGCTGGAAGGGACAGACAGCACAGAGCTGTCCAGATAGACACTGGTGTGTGTCACTGCTGGAAGGGACAGACAGTACAGAGCTGTCCAGATAGACACTGGAGGGTGTCACTGCTGGATGGGACAGACAGCACAGAGCTGTCCAGATAGACACTGGTGTGTGTCGATGCTGGAAGGGACAGACAGCACAGAGCTGTCCAGATATACACTGGTGTGTGTCACTGCTGGAAGGGGGAGACAGCACAGAGCTGTCCAGATAGACACTGGTCTGTGTCACTGCTGGAACGGGGAGACAGCACAGAGCTGCCCAGATAGACACTGGTGTGTGTCACTGCTGGAAGGGACAGACAGCACAGAGCTGTCCAGATAGACACTGGTGTGTGTCACTGCTGGAAGTGGGAGACAGCACAGAGCTGTCCAGATAGACACTGGTGTGTGTCACTGCAGGAAGGGACAGACAGCACAGAGCTGTCCAGATAGACACTGGTGTGTGTCACTGCTGGAAGTGGGAGACAGCACAGAGCTGTCCAGATAGACACTGGTGTGTGTCACTGCTGGAAGGGACAGACAGCACAGAGCTGTCCAGATAGACACTGGTGTGTGTCACTGCTGGAATGGGGAGACAGCACAGAGCTGTCCAGATAGACACTGGTGTGTGTCACTGCTGGAAGGGACAGACAGCACAGAGCTGTCCAGATAGACACTGGTGTGTGTCACTGCTGGAAGGGGGAGACAGCACAGAGCTGTCCAGATAGACACTGGTGTGTGTCACTGCTGGAAGGGACAGACAGCACAGAGCTGTCCAGATAGACACTGGTGTTTGTCACTGCTGGAAGGGTCAGACAGAACAGAGCTGTCCAGATAGACACTGGTGTGTGTCACTGCTGGAAGGGACAGACAGCACAGAGCTGTCCAGATAGACACTGGTGTGTGTCACTGCTGGAAGGGTCAGACAGCACAGAGCTGTCCAGATAGACACTGGTGTGTGTCACTGCTGGAAGAGACAGACAGCACAGAGCTGTCCAGATAGACACTGGTGTGTGTCACTGCTGGAAGGGACAGACAGCACACAGCTGTCCAGATAGACACTGGTGTGTGTCACTGCTGGAAGGGGGAGACAGCACAGAGCTGTCCAGATAGACCCTGGTGTGTGTCACTGCTGGAAGGGACAGACAGCACAGAGCTGTCCAGATAGACACTGGTGTGTGTCACTGCTGGAAGGGACAGACAGCACAGAGCTGTCCAGATAGACACTGGTGTGTGTCACTGCTGGAAGAGACAGACAGCACAGAGCTGTCCAGATAGACACTGGTGTGTGTCACTGCTGGAAGGGACAGACAGCACACAGCTGTCCAGATAGACACTGGTGTGTGTCACTGCTGGAAGGGGGAGACAGCACAGAGCTGTCCAGATAGACACTGGTGTGTGTCACTGCTGGAAGGGGGAGACAGCACAGAGCTGTCCAGATAGACACTGGTGTGTGTCACTGCTGGAAGGGACAGACAGCACAGAGCTGTCCAGATAGACACTGGTGTGTGTCACTGCTGGAAGGGACAGGAAGCACAGAGCTGTCCAGATAGACACTGGTGTGTGTCACTGCTGGAAGGGACCGACAGCACAGAGCTGTCCAGATAGACACTGGTGTGTGTCACTGCTGGAAGTGGGAGACAGCACAGAGCTGTCCAGATAGACACTGGTGTGTGTCACTGCTGGAAGGGACAGACAGCACAGAGCTGTCCAGATAGACACTGGTGTGTGTCACTGCTGGAAGGGGAGACGGCTCAGAGCTGTCCAGATAGACACTGGTGTGTGTCACTGCTGGAAGGGACAGACAGCACATAGCTGTCCAGATAGACACTGGTGTGTGTCACTGCTGGAAGGGACAGACAGCACAGAGCTGTCCAGATAGACACTGGTGTGTGTCACTGCTGGAAGGGACAGACAGCACAGAGCTGTCCAGATAGACACTGGTGTGTGTCACTGCTGGAAGGGACAGACAGCACAGAGCTGTCCAGATAGACACTGGTGTGTGTCACTGCTGGAAGGGGAGACGGCTCAGAGCTGTCCAGATAGACACTGGTGTGTGTCACTGCTGGAAGGGACAGACAGCACAGAGCTGTCCAGATAGACACTGGTGTGTGTCACTGCTGGAAGTGGGAGACAGCACAGAGCTGTCCAGATAGACACTGGTGTGTGTCACTGCTGGAAGGGACAGACAGCACAGAGCTGTCCAGATAGACACTGGTGTGTGTCACTGCTGGAAGGGGAGACGGCTCAGAGCTGTCCAGATAGACACTGGTGTGTGTCACTGCTGGAAGGGACAGACAGCACAGAGCTGTCCAGATAGACACTGGTGTGTGTCACTGCTGGAAGGGACAGACAGCACAGAGCTGTCCAGATAGACACTGGTGTGTGTCACTGCTGGAAGCGACAGACAGCACAGAGCTGTCGAGATAGACACTGGTGTGTGTCACTGCTGGAAGTGGGAGACAGCACAGAGCTGTCCAGATAGACACTGGTGTGTGTCACTGCTGGAAGGGACAGACAGCACAGAGCTGTCCAGATATACACTGGTGTGTGTCACTGCTGGAAGGGGAGACGGCTCAGAGCTGTCCAGATAGACACTGGTGTGTGTCACTGCTGGAAGGGACAGACAGCACAGAGCTGTCCAGATAGACACTGGTGTGTGTCACTGCTGGAAGGGACAGACAGCACAGAGCTGTCCAGATAGACACTGGTGTGTGTCACTGCTGGAAGGGACAGACAGCACAGAGCTGTCCAGATAGACACTGGTGTGTGTCACTGCTGGAAGGGACAGACAGCACAGAGCTGTCCAGATAGACACTGGTGTGTGTCACTGCTGGAAGGGGGAGACAGCACAGAGCTGTCCAGATAGACACTGGTGTGTGTCACTGCTGGAAGGGACAGACAGCACAGAGCTGTCCAGATAGACACTGGTGTGTGTCACTGCTGGAAGGGACAGACAGCACAGAGCTGTCCAGATAGACACTGGTGTGTGTCACTGCTGGAAGGGACAGACAGCACAGAGCTGTCCAGATAGACACTGGTGTGTGTCACTGCTGGAAGGGGAGACGGCTCAGAGCTGTCCAGATAGACACTGGTGTGTGTCACTGCTGGAAGGGACAGACAGCACAGAGCTGTCCAGATAGACACTGGTGTGTGTCACTGCTGGAAGGGACAGACAGCACAGAGCTGTCCAGAGAGACACTGGTGTGTGTCACTGCTGGAAGGGACAGACAGCACAGAGCTGTCCAGATAGACAATGGTGTGTGTCATTGCTGGAAGGGACAGACAGCACAGAGCTGCCCAGATAGACACTGGAGTGTGTCACTGCTGGATGGGACAGACAGCACAGAGCTGTCCAGATAGACACTGGTGTGTGTCGCTGCTGGAAGGGACAGACAGCACAGAGCTGTCCAGATAGACACTGGTGTGTGTCACTGCTGGAACGGGGAGACAGCACAGAGCTGTCCAGATAGACACTGGTGTGTGTCACTGCTGGAACGGGGAGACAGCACAGAGCTGTCCAGATAGACACTGGTGTGTGTCACTGCTGGAAGGGACAGACAGCACAGAGCTGTCCAGATAGACACTGGCGTGTGTCACTGCTGGAAGGGACAGACAGCACAGAGCTGTCCAGATAGACACTAGTGTGTGTCACTGCTGGAAGGGACAGACAGCACAGAGCTGTCCAGATAGACACTGGTGTGTGTCACTGCTGGAAGGGACAGACAGCACAGAGCTGTCCAGATAGACAATGGTGTGTGTCACTGCTGGAAGGGGGAGACAGCACAGAGCTGTCCAGATAGACACTGGCGTGTGTCACTGCTGGAAGTGGGAGACAGCACAGAGCTGTCCAGATAGACACTGGTGTGTGTCATTGCTGGAAGGGACAGACAGCACAGAGCTGCCCAGATAGACACTGGTGTGTGTCACTGCTGGAAGGGACAGACAGCACAGAGCTGTCCAGATAGACACTGGTGTGTGTCACTGCAGGAAGGGACAGACAGCACAGAGCTGTCCAGATAGACACTGGTGTGTGTCACTGCTGGAAGGGACAGACAGCACAGAGCTGTCCAGATAGACACTGGTGTGTGTCACTGCTGGAAGGGACAGACAGCACAGAGCTGTCCAGATAGACACTGGTGTGTGTCACTGCTGGAAGGGACAGACAGCACAGAGCTGTCCAGATAGACACTGGTGTGTGTCACTGCTGGAAGGGGGAGACAGCACAGAGCTGTCCAGATAGACACTGGTGTGTGTCACTGCTGGAAGGGACAGACAGCACAGAGCTGTCCAGATAGACACTGGTGTGTGTCACTGCTGGAACGGGGAGACAGCACAGAGCTGTCCAGATAGACACTGGTGTGTGTCACTGCTGGAAGGGGGAGACAGCACAGAGCTGTCCAGATAGACACTGGTGTGTGTCACTGCTGGAAGGGGGAGACAGCACAGAGCTGTCCAGATAGACACTGGTGTGTGTCACTGCTGGAAGGGACAGACAGCACAGAGCTGTCCAGATAGACACTGGTGTTTGTCACTGCTGGAAGTGTCAGACAGCACAGAGCTGTCCAGATAGACACTGGTGTGTGTCACTGCTGGAAGGGGGAGACAGCACAGAGCTGTCCAGATAGACACTGGTGTGTGTCACTGCTGGAAGGGGGAGTCAGCACAGATCTGTCCAGATAGACACTGGTGTGTGTCACTGCTGGAAGGGGGAGACAGCACAGAGCTGTCCAGATAGACACTGGTGTGTGTCACTGCTGGAAGGGACAGACAGCACAGAGCTGTCCAGATAGACACTGGTGTGTGTCACTGCTGGAAGGGGGAGACAGCACAGAGCTGTCCAGATAGACACTGGTGTGTGTCACTGCTGGAAGGGACAGACAGCACAGAGCTGTCCAGATAGACACTGGTGTGTGTCACTGCTGGAAGGGACAGGAAGCACAGAGCTGTCCAGATAGACACTGGTGTGTGTCACTGCTGGAAGGGACCGACAGCACAGAGCTGTCCAGATAGACACTGGTGTGTGTCACTGCTGGAAGTGGGAGACAGCACAGAGCTGTCCAGATAGACACTGGTGTGTGTCACTGCTGGAAGGGACAGACAGCACAGAGCTGTCCAGATAGACACTGGTGAGTGTCACTGCTGGAAGGGGAGACGGCTCAGAGCTGTCCAGATAGACACTGGTGTGTGTCACTGCTGGAAGGGACAGACAGCACATAGCTGTCCAGATAGACACTGGTGTGTGTCACTGCTGGAAGGGACAGACAGCACAGAGCTGTCCAGATAGACACTGGTGTGTGTCACTGCTGGAAGGGACAGACAGCACAGAGCTGTCCAGATAGACACTGGTGTGTGTCACTGCTGGAATGGACAGACAGCACAGAGCTGTCCAGATAGACACTGGTGTGTGTCACTGCTGGAAGGGGGAGACAGCACAGAGCTGTCCAGATAGACACTGGTGTGTGTCACTGCTGGAAGGGACAGACAGCACAGAGCTGTCCAGATAGACACTGGTGTGTGTCACTGCTGGAAGGGACAGACAGCACAGAGCTGTCCAGATAGACACTGGTGTGTGTCACTGCTGGAAGGGGAGACGGCTCAGAGCTGTCCAGATAGACACTGGTGTGTGTCACTGCTGGAAGGGACAGACAGCACAGAGCTGTCCAGATAGACACTGGTGTGTGTCACTGCTGGAAGGGACAGACAGCACAGAGCTGTCCAGATAGACAGTGGTGTGTGTCACTGCTGGAAGGGACAGACAGCAAAGAGCTGTCCAGATAGACACTGGTGTGTGTCACTGCTGGAAGGGAAGACGGCTCAGAGCTGTCCAGATAGACACTGGTGTGTGTCACTGCTGGAAGGGACAGACAGCACAGAGCTGTCCAGATAGACACTGGTGTGTGTCACTGCTGGAAGGGACAGACAGCACAGAGCTGTCCAGATAGACAATGGTGTGTGTCACTGCTGCAAGGGACAGACAGCACGGAGCTGTCCAGATAGACACTGGTGTGTGTCACTGCTGGAAGGGACAGACAGCACAGAGCTGTCCAGATAGACACTGGTGTGTGTCACTGCTGGAACGGGGAGACAGCACAGAGCTGTCCAGATAGACACTGGTGTGTGTCACTGCTGGAAGGGACAGACAGCACAGAGCTGTCCAGATAGACACTGGTGTGTGTCACTGCAGGAAGGGACAGACAGCACAGAGCTGTCCAGATAGACACTGGTGTGTGTCACTGCTGGAAGGGACAGACAGCACAGAGCTGTCCAGATAGACACTGGTGTGTGTCACTGCTGGAAGGGACAGACAGCACAGAGCTGTCCAGATAGACACTGGTGTGTGTCACTGCTGGAAGGGGGAGACAGCACAGAGCTGTCCAGATAGACACTGGTGTGTGTCACTGCTGGAAGGGACAGACAGCACAGAGCTGTCCAGATAGACACTGGTGTGTGTCACTGCTGGAACGGGGAGACAGCACAGATCTGTCCAGATAGACACTGGTGTGTGTCACTGCTGGAAGGGGGAGACAGCACAGAGCTGTCCAGATAGACACTGGTGTGTGTCACTGCTGGAAGGGACAGACAGCACAGAGCTGTCCAGATAGACACTGGTGTGTGTCACTGCTGGAAGGGACAGACAGCACAGAGCTGTCCAGATAGACACTGGTGTGTGTCACTGCTGGAAGGGACAGGAAGCACAGAGCTGTCCAGATAGACACTGGTGTGTGTCACTGCTGGAAGGGACAGACAGCACAGAGCTGTCCAGATAGACACTGGTGTGTGTCACTGCTGGAAGGGACCGACAGCACAGAGCTGTCCAGATAGACACTGGTGTGTGTCACTGCTGGAAGTGGGAGACAGCACAGAGCTGTCCAGATAGACACTGGTGTGTGTCACTGCTGGAAGGGACAGACAGCACAGAGCTGTCCAGATAGACACTGGTGTGTGTCACTGCTGGAAGGGGAGACGGCTCAGAGCTGTCCAGATAGACACTGGTGTGTGTCACTGCTGGAAGGGACAGACAGCACATAGCTGTCCAGATAGACACTGGTGTGTGTCACTGCTGGAAGGGACAGACAGCACAGAGCTGTCCAGATAGACACTGGTGTGTGTCACTGCTGGAAGGGACAGACAGCACAGAGCTGTCCAGATAGACACTGGTGTGTGTCACTGCTGGAATGGACAGACAGCACAGATCTGTCCAGATAGACACTGGTGTGTGTCACTGCTGGAAGGGGGAGACAGCACAGAGCTGTCCAGATAGACACTGGTGTGTGTCACTGCTGGAAGGGACAGACAGCACAGAGCTGTCCAGATAGACAGTGGTGTGTGTCACTGCTGGAAGGGACAGACAGCAAAGAGCTGTCCAGATAGACACTGGTGTGTGTCACTGCTGGAAGGGGAGACGGCTCAGAGCTGTCCAGATAGACACTGGTGTGTGTCACTGCTGGAAGGGACAGACAGCACAGAGCTGTCCAGATAGACACTGGTGTGTGTCACTGCTGGAAGGGACAGAGAGCACAGAGCTGTCCAGATAGACACTGGTGTGTGTCACTGCTGGAAGGGACAGACAGCACGGAGCTGTCCAGATAGACACTGGTGTGTGTCACTGCTGGAAGGGTCAGACAGCACAGAGCTGTCCAGATAGACACTGGTGTGTGTCACTGCTGGAAGGGGGAGTCAGCACAGATCTGTCCAGATAGACACTGGTGTGTGTCACTGCTGGAAGGGACAGACAGCACAGAGCTGTCCAGATAGACACTGGTGTGTGTCACTGCTGGAAGGGGGAGACAGCACAGAGCTGTCCAGATAGACACTGGTGTGTGTCACTGCTGGAAGGGACAGACAGCACAGAGCTGTCCAGATAGACACTGGTGTGTGTCACTGCTGGAAGGGGGAGACAGCACGGAGCTGTCCAGATAGACACTGGTGTGTGTCACTGCTGGAAGGGACAGACAGCACAGAGCTGTCCAGATAGACACTGGAGTGTGTCACTGCTGGAAGGGACAGACAGCACAGAGCTGTCCAGATAGACACTGGTGTGTGTCACTGCTGGAAGGGACAGACAGCACAGAGCTGTCCAGATAGACACTGGTGTGTGTCACTGCTGGAAGGGACAGACAGCACAGAGCTGTCCAGATAGACAATGGTGTGTGTCACTGCTGGAAGGGACAGACAGCACAGAGCTGTTCAGATAGACACTGGAGTGTGTCACTGCTGGAAGGGACAGACAGCACGGAGCTGTCCAGATAGACACTGGTGTGTGTCACTGCTGGAAGGGACAGACAGCACAGAGCTGTCCAGATAGACACTGGTGTGTGTCACTGCTGGAACGGGGAGACAGCACAGAGCTGTCCAGATAGACACTGGTGTGTGTCACTGCTGGAAGGGACAGACAGCACAGAGCTGTCCAGATAGACACTGGTGTGTGTCACTGCTGGAAGGGGGAGACAGCACAGAGCTGTCCAGATAGACACTGGTGTGTGTCACTGCTGGAAGGGGGAGACAGCACAGAGCTGTCCAGATAGACACTGGTGTGTGTCACTGCTGGAAGGGGGAGTCAGCACAGATCTGTCCAGATAGACACTGGTGTGTGTCACTGCTGGAAGGGGGAGACAGCACAGAGCTGTCCAGATATACACTGGTGTGTGTCACTGCTGGAAGGGGGAGACAGCACAGAGCTGTCCAGATAGACACTGGTGTGTGTCACTGCTGGAAGGGACAGACAGCACAGAGCTGTCCAGATAGACACTGGTGTGTGTCACTGCTGGAAGGGGGAGACAGCACAGAGCTGTCCAGATAGACACTGGTGTGTGTCACTGCTGGAGGGGACAGACAGCACAGAGCTGTCCAGATAGACACTGGTGTGTGTCGCTGCTGGAAGGGACAGACAGCACAGAGCTGTCCAGATAGACACTGGTGTGTGTCACTGCTGGAAGGGACCGACAGCACAGAGCTGTCCAGATAGACACTGGTGTGTGTCACTGCTGGAAGGGACAGACAGCACAGAGCTGTCCAGATAGACACTGGTGTGTGTCACTGCTGGAAGGGACAGACAGCACAGAGCTGTACAGATAGACACTGGTGTGTGTCGCTGCTGGAAGGGACAGACAGCACAGAGCTGTCCAGACAGACACTGGTGTGTGTCACTGCTGGAAGGGGGAGACAGCACAGAGCTGTCCAGATAGACACTGGTGTGTGTCACTGCTGGAAGGGACAGACAGCACAGAGCTGTCCAGATAGACACTGGTGTGTGTCACTGCTGGAAGGGACAGACAGCACGGAGCTGTCCAGATAGACACTGGTGTGTGTCACTGCTGGAAGGGACAGACAGCACGGAGCTGTCCAGATAGACACTGGTGTGTGTCACTGCTGGAAGGGACAGACAGCACAGAGCTGTCCAGATAGACACTGTTGTGTGTCACTGCTGGAAGGGACAGACAGCACAGAGCTGTCCAGATAGACACTGGAGTGTGTCACTGCTGGAAGGGACAGGCAGCACAGAGCTGTCCAGATAGACACTGGTGTGTGTCACTGCTGGTAGGGGGAGACGGCACAGAGTTGTCCAGATAGACACTGGTGTGTGTCACTGCTGGAATGGGGGATAGCACAGAGCTGTCCAGATAGACACTGGTGTGTGTCACTGCTGGAAGGGACAGACAGCACGGAGCTGTCCAGATAGGCACTGGTGTGTGTCACTGCTGGAAGGGACAGACAGCACAGAGCTGTTCAGATAGACACTGGTGTGTGTCACTGCTGGAAGGGGCAGACAGCACGGAGCTGTCCAGATAGACACTGGTGTGTGTCACTGCTGGAAGGGACAGACAGCACGGAGCTGTCCAGATAGGCACTCGTGTGTGTCACTGCTGGAAGGGACAGACAGCACAGAGCTGTTCAGATAGACACTGGTGTGTGTCACTGCTGGAAGGGGCAGACAGCACAGAGCTGTCCAGATAGACACTGGTGTGTGTCACTGCTGGTAGGGGGAGACGGCACAGAGTTGTCCAGATAGACACTGGTGTGTGTCACTGCTGGAAGGGGGGACAGCACAGGGCTGTCCAGATAGACACTGGTGTGTGTCACTGCTGGAAGGGACAGACAGCACAGAGCTGTCCAGATAGACACTGGTGTGTGTCACTGCTGGAAGGGACAGACAGCACAGAGCTGTCCAGATAGACACTGGTGTGTGTCACTGCTGGAAGGGGGAGACAGCACAGAGCTGTCCAGATAGACACTGGTGTGTGTCACTGCTGGAAGGGACAGACAGCACAGAGCTGTCCAGATAGACACTGGTGTGTGTCACTGCTGGAAGGGACAGACAGCACAGAGCTGTCCAGATAGACACTGGTGTGTGTCACTGCTGCAAGGGGGAGACAGCACAGAGCTGTCCAGATAGACACTGGTGTGTGTCACTGCTGGAAGGGACAGACAGCACAGAGCTGTCCAGATAGACACTGGTGTGTGTCACTGCTGGAGAATCTGTAGAATTTGAAGAAGGAATTAGATTTGCTCTTGGGGCGAACGGGATCGAGGGATATGGGGGAAGGCGGGATCAGGGTATTGAACTTGATGGTCAGCCATGATGATAATGATTAGCGGAGCAGGCTCGACGGGCCGAATGGCCTCCTCCTGCTTCTATTTCCTCGGTTTGTTTCTATGTGTGTAAGTAGCCCAAATAGCGCCTCAACCCACTAGTCACATGTGAGCGAGGAACGCTCTGGGATTGACAATTCTTTGCTCAGTGTGTCAGTCTGTACAGAAAGTTTCAAACGTGACAGGTTAAAGAATGAGTGGCTGTTTTAGAATCTGTTGTTACTTTGAAGGAACATCTGACATACCTGCAACATTCCCACAACGTGCGTAACTGAATAGTTTCTCCTGACCGATCGCCAGCGCACTTTCAATATCCACGGCATCAACTTCAGTTTCAATCCTCCGGAGTTCTTTGAATTGCACCTCAAGGTAATTCTAAAACAGGAAAATAAAATCCATCACCATGTGACACAACTGAACTCGCACCAAAACACATCAGTGTTGAGGGGACTGTCCTCGTTCCCAGGTGTGGGAGCAGTATTCATGTCCTGTGATAGGGAGAACCCCACAGAGACCCCTGTGATAGGCCCCCCCCCCCCCCACAGAGACCCCAGTGATAGGGAGACCACCACAGAGACCCCTGTGATAGGGAGACCCCCATAGGGACCCCTGTGAAAGGGAGACCCCCCGTCACAGAGACCCCTGTGATAGTGAGACCCCCACAGAGACCCCTGTGATAGGGAGACCCCCATAGGGACCCCTGTGAAAGGGAGACCCCCCGTCACAGAGACCCCTGTGATAGTGAGACCCCCACAGAGACCCCTGTGATAGTGAGACCCCCACAGAGACCCCTGTGATAGGGAGCCCCCCCCAGAGACCCCAGTGATAGGGAGACCACCACAGAGACCCCTGTGATAGGGAGACCCCCACAGAGACCACTGTGATAGGGAGCCCCCCCCCACAGAGACCCCAGTGCTAGGGAGACCCCCCCCACTGAGACCCCTGTGACAGGGAGACCCCCACAGAGACCCCTGTGATTGGGAGCCCCCCCTCCCCACAGAGACCCCTGTGATAGGGAGCCCCCCCCCCACAGAGACCCCAGTGATAGGGAGACCCCCCCCACAGAGACCCCTGTGACAGGGAGACCCCCACAGAGACCCCTGTGATAGGGAGCCCCCCTCCCACAGAGACCCCTGTGATAGGGAGACCCCCCCACAGAGACCCCTGTGACAGGGAGACCCCCACAGAGACCCCTGTGATAGGTGAGCCCCCCCCCCCCACAGAGACCCCTGTGATAGGCGAGCCCCCCCAGATTGACCCCCTCACTGCAGGAACCCCCTCCACATGTGACTCTCCACAAAAAGACCCCCCCACACACCAACACTGACCCCACCCCAGAAGATGGACCCAACCCTGCCCGGAAGCTCAGAGCAGTCCAGACAGGGTCAGTTAGTGCCCCCCTATTATAGGGGTCCCTGTGGGGAGGGTTTCCCTATCACAGGGGTCTCTGTGCATAGGAGGGGCCCATCAGAGGGGTCTCTGTGGGGGGGTGGGGTCTCCCTATCACAGGGGTCTCTGTGGGGGGGGTATCCCTATCACAGGGGTCTCTGTGGGGGGGGGGGTCTCCCTATCACCGAGGTCTCTGTGGGTGTCTCCCTGTCACAGGGGTTTCTGTGGGGGTTCATCTATCACAGGGGTCTCTGTGGGGGGGGGCTCCCTATCAAAGGGGTCTCTGTGGGGGTCTCACTATCACAGGGGTCTCTGTGTGGGGGGGGGCTCCCTATCACAGGGGTCTCTGTGGGGGTCTCACTATCACAGGGGTCTCTGTGAGGGGGGGTCTCCCTTTCACAGGGGTCCCTATAGGGGTCTCACTATCACAGGGCTCTCTGTGGGGGTCTCCCTATCACCGGGGTCTCTGTTGGGTGGTCTCCCTATCACAGGGATCTCTTCGGGGGGGGGGGGATCTCCCTATCAGAGGTCACTGTGGGGAGGGGTCTCCTTATCAGAGGGGTCTCTGTGGGGAGGGGTCTCCTTATCACAGGGGTCTCTGTGGGGAGGGGTCTCCCTATCACAGTGGGTCCCTATCACCCCTGTACTTGTGGGTCAGGAGAGTCCCTATGCAAACCAGGGGGTTGGGGGCTGCAGTGCTGTGCGGTAGGTGGGAGGGGTCAGGGCTGATGCGGGGGGGGGGCTGTGCGGTGTGGTGGGGAGGGAGGGAGGGGTCAGGGCTGACGTGTGGTCCGGGGGGGGGGTGGGGGGGCTGTGGATGGGGGAGGGGTCGGTGTGGGTGTGGATGGGGGAGGGGTCGGTGTGGGTGTGGGTGGGGGAGGGGTCGGTGTGGATGGGGGAGGGGTCGGTCTGGATGGGGGAGGGGTCGGTGTGGGTGTGGATGGGGGAGGTGTCGGTGTGGATGGGGGAGGGGTCGGTGTGGGTCTGGATGGGGGAGGTGTCGGTGTGGATGGGGGAGGGGTCGGTGTGGATGGGGAGGGGTCGGTCTGGATGGGGGAGGGGTCGGTCTGGATGGGGGAGGGGTCGGTGTGGGTGTGGATGGGGGAGGGGTCGGTGTGAATGGGGGAGGGGTCGGTGTGGGTGTGGATGGGGGAGGGGTCGGTGTGGATGGGGAGGGGTCGGTGTGGGTGTGGATGGGGGAGGGGTCGGTGTGGGTGTGGATGGGGGAGGGGTCGGTGTGGGTGTGGATGGGGGAGGGGTCGGTGTGGATGGGGGAGGGGTCGGTCTGGATGGGGGAGGGGTCGGTGTGGGTGTGGATGGGGGAGGGGTCGGTGTGGGTGTGGATGGGGAGGGGTCGGTGTGGGTGTGGATGGGGGAGGGGTCGGTGTGGGTGTGGATGGGGGAGGTGTCGGTGTGGATGGGGGAGGGGTCGGTGTGGGTGTGGATGGGGAGGGGTCGGTGTGGGTCTGGATGGGGGAGGGGTCGGTGTGGGTGTGGATGGGGGAGGGGTCGGTGTGGATGGGGGAGGGGTCAGTGTGGTCGGTGGGAGGGGTCAGGGCTGACGTGTGGTCCGGGGAGGGTGGGGGTGCTGTGGATGGGCTCAGTTGGTCACTACTATCTCGGCCCAGGTGTGGTGGGCCTCACCAATGGGGCAAACGCTCCGATGTGATTCCCGGGGACAGAGAATCCCGGGAGTGTAGATCAAAGGGGTCATTCACATCCATTCCCATTTATTTATGCTCCCGCTGGCGTGCGGCATGGGACCCGTTCCCGCCGTCACTGAGGGGTCAGAGCATCGCGTTCCCGTTGTCACCAATCCCAATGTTACCCCAATTCTCCGTCCCATTGGGAACACATTCCGGGTATCCCGGGCCGCAGAATCCAGCCCTTCCAGTCACAGAATCATCCCTCCACCACCCTCAGCTTCCTGCCTCTCAGCCAATTGTGGGTCCAATGTGTCTCTTTGCCTTGGGTCCCATGGGCCCTGACTGGATCAGTCTGCCACGAGGGACCCTATCAAAAGCCTGGCTAAAGCCCATATCGACCACTCCAAATGCATTCCCCTCATCAACACTCCTGCTCACCGCCTCAAATAATTCAACTGTATTTGTCAAGAAAGACCTTCCACGCTGACTATCCCTGATTAATCCGTGTCTAAAGTACAGATAGATTCTGCTCCCTCAGAATACTTTCCTGATCCCAGCCTTGAATTTAGAAACCATTAACTGTGTGAGTGCCGGGTCCCGGGATGTGTGAACTGCCCGGGGCAGATATTTCACTATTGATTCCAGTTCACACACTCAGCATTGACAACCCTCCCTGCCTGAGTCAGACAGATGTTTGACAGTAAAGAGAGTAAAGGGGACTCGACCCAAAAACACAGGCATTAAATAATTTCCACTGGTATGAACGTTACAGAATGCAGTAAACTCTTAAGGGTGGCACGGTAGCACAGTGGTTAGCACTGTTGCTACATAGCGCCAGGGTCCGAGGTTCGATTCCCGGCTTGGGTCACTGTCTGTGTGGCGTCTGCACGTTCTCCCCGTGTCTGCGTGGGTTTCCTCCGGGTGCTCCGGTTTCCTCCCACAAGTCCCGAAAGACGTGCTGTTGGTGAATTGGACATTCTGAATTCTCCCTCTCTGACCCGAACAGGTGCCGGAATGTGGCAACTAGGGGCTTTTCACAGTAACTTCATTGCAGTGTTAGTGTCAGTTTACTTGTGACAATAATAAAGATGATTCTTGTTCTAATTATCCTTACCTTTTCCTCAATGATTACTGCGGGTTTCAGGCAGTCATTTTCTCCACAGATCCCGATCACCTCGTCTACCGCATCCTGTGCAGCGAGTTGGTTCCAGAAGAGGACACACACGGTTAAGACGATTCTCAGCATCTTGGTGTCGGTACAGGTCACTGGTGAATTCACTGAATGCCCCTCAGCACCTTCAGCTCGATCTGCAGTTTGAGCAGAGAGCTCAGGGATTTTTATACAGTTTTTAGTGGATGATTTTGAATAAGGTTTAGCTACGGGAACATCACATGTTGAAGAAACGCCCCAGCTGATTAACTATGGAAATGTTTTTTGGTGTTTTGATCACAGCCTGGAATTTAGAAACCATTTAGAAATCATGTCCAGCACGGTAGCACAGTGGTTAGCACTGTTACTTCACTGCTCCAGTGTCCCTGGTTCGATTCCCGGCTTGTGTCACTGTCTGTGCGGAGTCTGCACGTTCTCCCAGTGTCTGTGTGGGTTCTTCCGGGTGCTCCGGTTTCCTCCCACAAGTCCCGAAAGACGTGCTGTTGGTGAATTGGACATTCTGAATTCTCCAATCTTCTGAATGATTCCAGTTCACACACTCAGCATTGACCCCCCTGCCTGAGTTAGACAGGAAATGTGAACCGCCCGGGGCAGATATTTCACTATTGATTCCAGTTCACACACTCAGCATTCATCCCCCTGCCTGAGTTAGACAGGAAATGTGAACCGCCCGGGGCAGATATTTCAAGATTGATTCCAGTTCACACACTCAGCATTGACCCCTCTGCCTGAGTTAGACAGGAAATGTGAACCGCCCGGGGCAGATATTTCACTATTGATTCCAGTTCGCACACTCAGCATTGACCCCCCTGCCTGAGTTAGACAGGAAATGTGAACCGCCCGGGGCAGATATTTCACTATTGATTCCAGTTCACACACTCAGCATTGACCCCCCTGCCTGAGTTAGACAGGAAATGTGAACCGCCCGGGGCAGATATTTCACTATTGATTCCAGTTCACACACTCAGCATTGACCCCCCTGCCTGAGTTAGACAGGAAATGTGAACCGCCCGGGGCAGATATTTCACTATTGATTCCAGTTCACACACTCAGCATTGATCCCCCTGCCTGAGTTAGACAGGAAATGTGAACCGCCCGGGGCAGATATTTCACTATTGATTCCAGTTCACACACTCAGCATTGACCCCCCTGCCTGAGTTAGACAGGAAATGTGAACCGCCCGGGGCAGATATTTCACTATTGATTCCAGTTCACACACTCAGCATTGACCCCCTTGCCTGAGTTAGATAGGAAATGTGAACCGCCCGGGGCAGATATTTCACTATTGATTCCAGTTCACACACTCAGCATTGACCCCCCTGCCTGAGTTAGACAGGAATTGTGAACCGCCCGGGGCAGATATTTCACTATTGATTCCAGTTCACACACTCAGCATTGACCCCCCTACCTGAGTTAGACAGGAAATGTGAACCGCCCGGGGCAGATATTTCACTATTGATTCCAGTTCACACACTCAGCATTGACCCCCCTGCCTGAGTTAGACAGGAAATGTGAACCGCCCGGGGCAGATATTTCACTATTGATTCCAATTCACACACTCAGCATTGACCCATCTGCCTGAGTTAAACAGGAAATGTGAACCGCACGGGGCAGATATTTCACTATTGGTCCCAGTTCACACACTCAGCATTGACCCCCCTGCCTGAGTTAGACAGGAAATGTGAACCGCCCGGGGCAGATATTTCACTATTGATTCCAGTTCACACACTCAGCATTGACCCCCCTGCCTGAGTTAGACAGGAAATGTGAACCGCCCGGGGCAGATATTTCACTATTGATTCCAGTTCACACACTCAGCATTGACCCCCCTGCCTGAGTTAGACAGGAAATGTGAACCGCCCGGGGCAGATATTTCACTATTGATTCCAGTTCACACACTCAGCTTCGATCCCCCTGCCTGAGTTAGACAGGAAATGTGAACCGCCCGGGGCAGATATTTCACTATTGATTCCAGTTCACACACTCAGCATTGATCCCCCTGCCTGAGTTAGACAGGAAATGTGAACCGCCCGGGGCAGATATTTCACTATTGATTCCAGTTCACACACTCAGCATTGACCCATCTGCCTGAATTAAACAGGAAATGTGAACCGCCCGGGGCAGTTATTTCACTATTGATTCCAGTTCACACACTCAGCATTGACCCCCCTGCCTGAGTTAGACAGGAAATGTGAACCGCCCGGGGCAGATATTTCACTATTGATTCCAGTTCACACACTCAGCATTGATCTCCCTGCCTGAGTTAGACTGGAAATGTGAACCGCCCGGGGCAGATATTTCACTATTGATTCCAGTTCACACACTCAGCATTGACCCCCCTGCCTGAGTTAGACAGGAAATGTGAACCGCCCGGGGCAGATATTTCACTATCGATTCCAGTTCACACACTCAGCATCGATCCCCCTGGTTGAGTTAGACAGGAAATGGGAACCGCCCGGGGCAGATATTTCACTATTGTTTCCAGTTCACACACTCAGCATAGACCCCTCTGCCTAAGTTAGACAGGAAATGTGAACCGCCCGGGGCAGATATTTCACTATTGATTCCAGTTCACACACTCAGCATTGACCCCCCTGCCTGAGTTAGACAGGAAATGTGAACCGCCCGGGGCAGATATTTCACTATTGATTCCAGTTCACACACTCAGCATTGACCCCCCTGCCTGAGTTAGACAGGAAATGTGAACCGCACGGGGCAGATATTTCACTATTGATTCCAGTTCACACACTCAGCATCGACCCCCCTGCCTCAGTTAGACAGGAAATGTGAATCGCCCGGGGCAGATATTTCACTATTGATTCCAGTTCACACACTCAGCATTGATCCCCCTGCCTGAGTTAGACAGGAAATGTGAACCGCCCGGGGCAGATATTTCACTATTGATTCCAGTTCACACACTCAGCATTGACCCCCCTGCCTGAGTTAGACAGGAAATGTGAACCGCCCGGGGCAGATATTTCACTATTGATTCCAGTTCACACACTCAGCAGTGACCCCCCTGCCTGAGTTAGACAGAAAATGTGAACCGCCCGGGGCAGATATTTCACTATTGATTCCAGTTCACACACTCAGCATTGACCCCCCTTCCTGAGTTAGACAGGAAATGTGAACCGCCCGGGGCAGATATTTCACTATTGATTCCAGTTGACACACTCAGCACTGACCCCCCTGCCTGAGTTAGACAGGAAATGTGAACCGCCCAGGGCAGATATTTCACTATTGATTCCAGTTCACACACTCAGCATTGACCACCCTGCCTGAGTTAGACAGGAAATGTGAACCGCCCGGGGCAGATATTTCACTATTGATTCCAGTTCACACACTCAGCATTGACCCCCCTGCCTGAGTTGGACAGGAAATGTGAACCGCCCGGGGCAGATATTTCATTATTGATTCCAGTTCACACACTCAGCAGTGAAGCCCCTGCCTGAGTTGGACAGGAAATGTGAACCGCCCGGGGCAGATATTTCACTATTGATTCCAGTTCACACACTCAGCATTGATCCCCCTGCCTGAGTTAGACAGGAAATGTGAACCGCCCGGGGCAGATATTTCACTATTGATTCCAGTTCACACACTCAGCATTGACCCCCCTGCCAGAGTTAGACAGGAAACGTGAACCGCACGGGGCAGATACTTCACTATTGATTCCAGTTCACAAACTCAGCATTGATCCCCCTGCCTGAGTTAGACAGGAAATGTGAACCGCCCGGGGCAGATATTTCACTATTGATTCCAGTTCGCACACTCAGCATTGAACCCCCTGCCTGAGTTAGACAGGAAATGTGAACCGCCCGGGGCAGATATTTCACTATTGATTCCAGTTCACACACTCAGCATTGATCCCCCTGCCTGAGTTAGACAGGAAATGTGAACCGCCCGGGGCAGTTATTTCACTATTGATTACAGTTCACACACTCAGCAGTGACCCCCTGCCTGAGTTAGACAGGAAATGTGAACAGCCCGGGGCAGATATTTCACTATTGATTCCAGTTCACACACTCGGCATTGACCCCCCTGCCTGAGTTAGACAGGAAATGTGAACCGCCCGGGGCAGATATTTCACTATTGATTCCAGTTCACACACTCAGCATCGACCCCCCTGCCTGAGTTAGACAGGAAATGTGAACCGCCCGGGGCAGATATTTCACTATTGATTCCAGTTCACACACTCAGCATCGATCCCCCTGCCTGAGTTAGACAGTAAATGTGAACCGCCCGGGGCAGATATTTCACTATTGATTCCAGTTCACAGACTCAGCATCGACCCCCCTGCCTGAGTTAGACAGTAAATGTGAACCGCCCGGGGCAGATATTTCACTATTTATTCCAGTTCACACACTCAGCATTGACCCCCCTGCCTGAGTTAGACAGGAAATGTGAACCGCCCGGGGCAGATATTTCACTATTGATTCCAGTTCACACACTCAGCATTGACCCCTCTGCCTGAGTTAGACAGGAAATGTGAACCGCCCGGGGCAGATATTTCACTATTGATTCCAGTTCACGCACTCAGCATTGACCCCCCTGCCTGAGTTAGACAGGAAATGTGAATCACCCGGGGCAGATATTTCACTATTGATTCCAGTTCACACACTCAGCATTGACCCCCCTGCCTGAGTTAGACAGGAAATGTGAACCGCCCGGGGCAGATATTTCACTATTGATTCCAGTTCACACACTCAGCATTGACCCCCCTGCCTGAGTTAGACAGGAATTGTGAACCGCCCGGGGCAGATATTTCACTATTGATTCCAGTTCACACACTCAGCATTGACCCCCCTGCCTGAGTTAGACAGGAAATGTGAACCGCCCGGGGCAGATATTTCACTGTTGATTCCAGTTCACGCACTCAGCATTGACCCCCCTACCTGAGTTAGACAGGAAATGTGAACCGCCCGGGGCAGATATTTCACTGTTGATTCCAGTTCACGCACTCAGCATTGACCCCCCTACCTGAGTTAGACAGGAAATGTGAACCGCCCGGGGCAGATATTTCACTATTGATTCCAGTTCACACACTCAGCATTGACCCATCTGCCTGAGTTAAACAGGAAATGTGAACCGCCCGGGGCAGATATTTCACTATTGATTCCAATTCACACACTCAGCATTGACCCCCCTGCCTGAGTTAGACAGGAAATGTGAACCGCCCGGGGCAGATATTTCACTATTGATTCCAATTCACACACTCAGCATTGACCCCCCTGCCTGAGTTAGACGGGAAATGTGAACCGCCCGGGGCAGATATTTCACTATTGATTCCAGTTCACACACTCAGCATCGATCCCCCTGCCTGAGTTAGACAGGAAATGTGAACCGCCCGGGGCAGATATTTCACTATTGATTCCAGTTCACACACTCAGCATTGACCCCCCTGCCTGAGTTAGACAGGAAATGTGAACCGCCCGGGGCAGATATTTCACTATTGATTCCAGTTCACACACTCAGCATTGACCCATCTGCCTGAGTTAAACAGGAAATGTGAACCGCACGGGGCAGATATTTCACTATTGGTCCCAGTTCACACACTCAGCATTGACCCCCCTGCCTGAGTTAGACAGGAAATGTGAACCGCCCGGGGCAGTTATTTCACTATTGATTCCAGTTCACACACTCAGCATTGACCCCCCTGCCTGAGTTAGACAGGAAATGTGAACCGCCCGGGGCAGATATTTCAATATTGATTCCAGTTCACACACTCAGCATTGACCCCCCTGCCTGAGTTAGACAGGAAATGTGAACCGCCCGGGGCAGATATTTCACTATTGATTCCAGTTCACACACTCAGCATTGACCCCCCTGCCTGAGTTAGACAGGAAATGTGAACCGCCCGGGGCAGATATTTCACTATTGATTCCAGTTCACACACTCAGCATCGATCCCCCTGCCTGAGTTAGACAGGAAATGTGAACCGCCCGGGGCAGATATTTCACTATTGATTCCAGTTCACACACTCAGCATTGATCCCCCTGCCTGAGTTAGACAGGAAATGTGAACCGCCCGGGGCAGATATTTCACTATTGATTCCAGTTCACACACTCAGCATTGACCCATCTGCCTGAATTAAACAGGAAATATGAACCGCCCGGGGCAGTTATTTCACTATTGATTCCAGTTCACACACTCAGCATTGACCCCCCTGCCTGAGTTAGACAGGAAATGTGAACCGCCCGGGGCAGATATTTCACTATTGATTCCAGTTCACACACTCAGCATTGATCTCCCTGCCTGAGTTAGACTGGAAATGTGAACCGCCCGGGGCAGATATTTCACTATTGATTCCAGTTCACACACTCAGCATTGACCCCCCTGCCTGAGTTAGACAGGAAATGTGAACCGCCCGGGGCAGATATTTCACTATCGATTCCAGTTCACACACTCAGCATCGATCCCCCTGGTTGAGTTAGACAGGAAATGGGAACCGCCCGGGGCAGATATTTCACTATTGTTTCCAGTTCACACACTCAGCATAGACCCCTCTGCCTAAGTTAGACAGGAAATGTGAACCGCCCGGGGCAGATATTTCACTATTGATTCCAGTTCACACACTCAGCATTGACCCCCCTGCCTGAGTTAGACAGGAAATGTGAACCGCCCGGGGCAGATATTTCACTATTGATTCCAGTTCACACACTCAGCATTGACCCCCCTGCCTGAGTTAGACAGGAAATGTGAACCGCACGGAGCAGATATTTCACTATTGATTCCAGTTCACACACTCAGCATCGACCCCCGTGCCTCAGTTAGACAGGAAATGTGAATCGCCCGGGGCAGATATTTCACTATTGATTCCAGTTCACACACTCAGCATTGATCCCCCTGCCTGAGTTAGTCAGGAAATGTGAACCGCCCGGGGCAGATATTTCACTATTGATTCCAGTTCACACACTCAGCATTGACCCCCCTGCCTGAGTTAGACAGGAAATGTGAACCGCCCGGGGCAGATATTTCACTATTGATTCCAGTTCACACACTCAGCAGTGACCCCCCTGCCTGAGTTAGACAGGAAATGTGAACCGCCCGGGGCAGATATTTCACTATTGATTCCAGTTCACACACTCAGCATTGATCCCCCTGCCTGAGTTAGACAGAAAATGTGAACCGCCCGGGGCAGATATTTCACTATTGATTCCAGTTCACACACTCAGCATTGACCCCCCTTCCTGAGTTAGACAGGAAATGTGAACCGCCCGGGGCAGATATTTCACTATTGATTCCAGTTGACACACTCAGCACTGACCCCCCTGCCTGAGTTAGACAGGAAATGTGAACCGCCCAGGGCAGATATTTCACTATTGATTCCAGTTCACACACTCAGCATTGACCACCCTGCCTGAGTTAGACAGGAAATGTGAACCGCCCGGGGCAGATATTTCACTATTGATTCCAGTTCACACACTCAGCATTGACCCCGGTGCCTGAGTTAGACACGAAATGTGAACCGCCCGGGGCAGATATTTCACTATTGATTCCAGTTCACACACTCAGCATTGACCCCCCTGCCTGAGTTGGACAGGAAATGTGAACCGCCCGGGGCAGATATTTCATTATTGATTCCAGTTCACACACTCAGCAGTGAAGCCCCTGCCTGAGTTGGACAGGAAATGTGAACCGCCCGGGGCAGATATTTCACTATTGATTCCAGTTCACACACTCAGCATTGATCCCCCTGCCTGAGTTAGACAGGAAATGTGAACCGCCCGGGGCAGATATTTCACTATTGATTCCAGTTCACACACTCAGCACTGACCCCCCTGCCTGAGTTAGACAGGAAATGTGAACCGCCCAGGGCAGATATTTCACTATTGATTCCAGTTCACACACTCAGCATTGACCCCCCTGCCTGAGTTAGACAGGAAATGTGAACCTCCCGGGGCAGATATTTCACTATTGATTCCAGTTCACACACTCAGCATTGACCCCCCTGCCTGAGTTGGACAGGAAATGTGAACCGCCCGGGGCAGATATTTCACTATTGATTCCAGTTCACACACTCAGCATTGACCCCCCTGCCAGAGTTAGACAGGAAACGTGAACCGCACGGGGCAGATACTTCACTATTGATTCCAGTTCACAAACTCAGCATTGATCCCCCTGCCTGAGTTAGACAGGAAATGTGAACCGCCCGGGGCAGATATTTCACTATTGATTCCAGTTCGCACACTCAGCATTGACCCCCCTGCCTGAGTTAGACAGGAAATGTGAACCGCCCGGGGCAGATATTTCACTATTGATTCCAGTTCACACACTCAGCATTGATCCCCCTGCCTGAGTTAGACAGGAAATGTGAACCGCCCGGGGCAGATATTTCACTATTGATTACAGTTCACACACTCAGCAGTGACCCCCTGCCTGAGTTAGACAGGAAATGTGAACAGCCCGGGGCAGATATTTCACTATTGATTCCAGTTCACACACTCGGCATTGACCCCCCTGCCTGAGTTAGACAGGAAATGTGAACCGCCCGGGGCAGATATTTCACTATTGATTCCAGTTCCCACACTCAGCATCGACCCCCCTGCCTGAGTTAGACAGGAAATGTGAACCGCCCGGGGCAGATATTTCACTATTGATTCCAGTTCACACACTCAGCATCGATCCCCCTGCCTGAGTTAGACAGGAAATGTGAACCTCCCGGGGCAGATATTTCACTATTGATTCCAGTTCACAGCCTCAGCATCGACCCCCCTGCCTGAGTTAGACAGGAAATGTGAACCGCCCGGGGCAGATATTTCACTATTGATTCCAGTTCACACACTCAGCATTGACCCCCCTGCCTGAGTTAGACAGGAAATGTGAACCGCACGGGGCAGATATTTCACTATTGATTCCAGTTCACACACTCGGCATTGACCCCCCTGCCTGTGTTAGACAGGAAATGTGAACCGCCCGGGGCAGATATTTCACTATTGATTCCAGTTCACACACTCAGCATTGACCCCCCTGCCTGAGTTAGACAGGAAATGTGAATCACCCGGGGCAGATATTTCACTATTGATTCCAGTACACACACTCAGCATTGACCCCCTGCCTGAGTTAGACAGGAAATGTGAACCGCCCGCGGCAGATATTTCACTATTGATTCCAGTTCACACACTCAGCAGTGACCCCCCTGCCTGAGTTAGACAGGAAATGTGAACCGCCCGGGGCAGATATTTCACTATTGATTCCAGTTCACACACTCAGCATTGACCCCCCTGCCTGAGTTAGACAGGAAATGTGAACCGCCCGGGGCAGATATTTCACTATTGATTCCAGTTCACACACTCAGCATTGATCCCCCTGCCTGAGTTAGACAGGAAATGTGAACCGCCCGGGGCAGATATTTCACTATTGATTCCAGTTCACACACTCAGCATTGACCCCCCTGCCTGAGTTAGACAGGAAATGTGAACCGCCCGGGGCAGATATTTCACTATTGATTCCAGTTCACACACTCAGCATTGATCCCCCTGCCTGAGATAGACAGGAAATGTGAACCGCCCGGGGCAGATATTTCACTATTGATTCCAGTTCACACACTCAGCATTGACCCCCCTGCCTGAGTTAGACAGGAAATGTGAACCGCCCGGGGTAGATATTTCACTATTGATTCCAGTTCACACACTCAGCATTGATCCCCCTGCCTGAGTTAGACAGGAAATGTGAACCGCCCGGGGCAGATATTTCACTATTGATTCCAGTTCACACACTCAGCATTGACCCCCCTGCCTGAGTTAGACAGGAAATGTGAACCGCCCGGGGCAGATATTTCACTATTGATTCCAGTTCACACACTCAGCATTGACCCCCCTGCCTGAGTTAGACAGGAAATGTGAACCGCCCGGGGCAGATATTTCACTATTGATTCCAGTTCACACACTCAGCATTGACCCCCCTGCCTGAGTTAGGCAGGAAATGTGAACCGCCCGGGGCAGATATTTCACTATTGATTCCAGTTCACACACTCAGCATTGACCCCCCTGCCTGAGTTAGACAGGAAATGTGAACGCCCGGGGCAGATATTTCACTATTGATTCCAGTTCACACACTCAGCATTGACCCCCCTGCCTGAGTTAGACAGGAAATGTGAACCGCCCGGGGCAGATATTTCACTATTGATTCCAGTTCACACACTCAGCATTGACCCCCCTGCCTGAGTTCGACAGGAAATGTGAACCGCCCGGGGCAGATATTTCACTATTGATTCCAGTTCACACACTCAGCATTGACCCCCCTGCCTGAGTTAGACAGGAAATGTGAACCGCCCGGGGCAGATATTTCACTATTGATTCCAGTTCACACACTCAGCATTGACTCCCCTGCCTGAGTTAGACAGGAAATGTGAACCGCCCGGGGCAGATATTTCACTATTGATTCCAGTTCACACACTCAGCATTGACCCCCCTGCCTGAGTGAGACAGGAAATGTGAACCGCCCGGGGCAGATATTTCACTATTGATTCCAGTTCACACACTCAGCATTGACCCTCCTGCCTGAGTTGGACAGGAAATGTGAACCGCCCGGGGCAGATATTTCACTATTGATTCCAGTTCACACACTCAGCATTGACCCCCCTGCCTGAGTTAGACAGGAAACGTGAACCGCACGGGGCAGATACTTCACTATTGATTCCAGTTCACACACTCAGCATTGATCCCCCTGCCTGAGTTAGACAGGAAATGTGAACCGCCCGGGGCAGATATTTCACTATTGATTCCAGTTCACACACTCAGCATTGATCCCCCTGCCTGAGTTAGACAGAAAATGTGAACCGCCCGGGGCAGATATTTCACTATTGATTCCAGTTCACACACTCAGCATTGACCCCCCTTCCTGAGTTAGACAGGAAATGTGAACCGCCCGGGGCAGATATTTCACTATTGATTCCAGTTGACACACTCAGCACTGACCCCCCTGCCTGAGTTAGACAGGAAATGTGAACCGCCCAGGGCAGATGTTTCACTATTGATTCCAGTTCACACACTCAGCATTGACCACCCTGCCTGAGTTAGACAGGAAATGTGAACCGCCCGGGGCAGATATTTCACTATTGATTCCAGTTCACACACTCAGCATTGACCCCGGTGCCTGAGTTAGACACGAAATGTGAACCGCCCGGGGCAGATATTTCACTATTGATTCCAGTTCACACACTCAGCATTGACCCCCCTGCCTGAGTTGGACAGGAAATGTGAACCGCCCGGGGCAGATATTTCATTATTGATTCCAGTTCACACACTCAGCAGTGAAGCCCCTGCCTGAGTTGGACAGGAAATGTGAACCGCCCGGGGCAGATATTTCACTATTGATTCCAGTTCACACACTCAGCATTGATCCCCCTGCCTGAGTTAGACAGGAAATGTGAACCGCCCGGGGCAGATATTTCACTATTGATTCCAGTTCACACACTCAGCATTGACCCCCCTGCCTGAGTTAGACAGGAAATGTGAACCGCCCTGGGCAGATATTTCACTATTGATTCCAGTTCACACACTCAGCATTGACCCCCCTGCCTGAGTTAGACAGGAAATGTGAACCTCCCGGGGCAGATATTTCACTATTGATTCCAGTTCACACACTCAGCATTGACCCCCCTGCCTGAGTTGGACAGGAAATGTGAACCGCCCGGGGCAGATATTTCACTATTGATTCCAGTTCACACACTCAGCATTGACCCCCCTGCCAGAGTTAGACAGGAAACGTGAACCGCACGGGGCAGATACTTCACTATTGATTCCAGTTCACAATCTCAGCATTGATCCCCCTGCCTGAGTTAGACAGGAAATGTGAACCGCCCGGGGCAGATATTTCACTATTGATTCCAGTTCGCACACTCAGCATTGACCCCCCTGCCTGAGTTAGACAGGAAATGTGAACCGCCCGGGGCAGATATTTCACTATTGATTCCAGTTCACACACTCAGCATTGATCCCCCTGCCTGAGTTAGACAGGAAATGTGAACCGCCCGGGGCAGATATTTCACTATTGATTACAGTTCACACACTCAGCAGTGACCCCCTGCCTGAGTTAGACAGGAAATGTGAACAGCCCGGGGCAGATATTTCACTATTGATTCCAGTTCACACACTCGGCATTGACCCCCCTGCCTGAGTTAGACAGGAAATGTGAACCGCCCGGGGCAGATATTTCACTATTGATTCCAGTTCACACACTCAGCATTGATCCCCCTGCCTGAGTTAGACAGGAAATGTGAACCGCCCAGGGCAGATATTTCACTATTGATTACAGTTCACACACTCAGCAGTGACCCCCTGCCTGAGTTAGACAGGAAATGTGAACAGCCCGGGGCAGATATTTCACTATTGATTCCAGTTCACACACTCGGCATTGACCCCCCTGCCTGAGTTAGACAGGAAATGTGAACCGCCCGGGGCAGATATTTCACTATTGATTCCAGTTCCCACACTCAGCATCGACCCCCCTGCCTGAGTTAGACAGGAAATGTGAACCGCCCGGGGCAGATATTTCACTATTGATTCCAGTTCACACACTCAGCATTGACCCCGGTGCCTGAGTTAGACACGAAATGTGAACCGCCCGGGGCAGATATTTCACTATTGATTCCAGTTCACACACTCAGCATTGACCCCCCTGCCTGAGTTGGACAGGAAATGTGAACCGCCCGGGGCAGATATTTCATTATTGATTCCAGTTCACACACTCAGCAGTGAAGCCCCTGCCTGAGTTGGACAGGAAATGTGAACCGCCCGGGGCAGATATTTCACTATTGATTCCAGTTCACACACTCAGCATTGATCCCCCTGCCTGAGTTAGACAGGAAATGTGAACCGCCCGGGGCAGATATTTCACTATTGATTCCAGTTCACACACTCAGCACTGACCCCCCTGCCTGAGTTAGACAGGAAATGTGAACCGCCCAGGGCAGATATTTCACTATTGATTCCAGTTCACACACTCAGCATTGACCCCCCTGCCTGAGTTAGACAGGAAATGTGAACCTCCCGGGGCAGATATTTCACTATTGATTCCAGTTCACACACTCAGCATTGACCCCCCTGCCTGAGTTGGACAGGAAATGTGAACCGCCCGGGGCAGATATTTCACTATTGATTCCAGTTCACACACTCAGCATTGACCCCCCTGCCAGAGTTAGACAGGAAACGTGAACCGCACGGGGCAGATACTTCACTATTGATTCCAGTTCACAATCTCAGCATTGATCCCCCTGCCTGAGTTAGACAGGAAATGTGAACCGCCCGGGGCAGATATTTCACTATTGATTCCAGTTCGCACACTCAGCATTGACCCCCCTGCCTGAGTTAGACAGGAAATGTGAACCGCCCGGGGCAGATATTTCACTATTGATTCCAGTTCACACACTCAGCATTGATCCCCCTGCCTGAGTTAGACAGGAAATGTGAACCGCCCGGGGCAGATATTTCACTATTGATTACAGTTCACACACTCAGCAGTGACCCCCTGCCTGAGTTAGACAGGAAATGTGAACAGCCCGGGGCAGATATTTCACTATTGATTCCAGTTCACACACTCGGCATTGACCCCCCTGCCTGAGTTAGACAGGAAATGTGAACCGCCCGGGGCAGATATTTCACTATTGATTCCAGTTCACACACTCAGCATTGATCCCCCTGCCTGAGTTAGACAGGAAATGTGAACCGCCCAGGGCAGATATTTCACTATTGATTACAGTTCACACACTCAGCAGTGACCCCCTGCCTGAGTTAGACAGGAAATGTGAACAGCCCGGGGCAGATATTTCACTATTGATTCCAGTTCACACACTCGGCATTGACCCCCCTGCCTGAGTTAGACAGGAAATGTGAACCGCCCGGGGCAGATATTTCACTATTGATTCCAGTTCCCACACTCAGCATCGACCCCCCTGCCTGAGTTAGACAGGAAATGTGAACCGCCCGGGGCAGATATTTCACTATTGATTCCAGTTCACACACTCAGCATCGATCCCCCTGCCTGAGTTAGACAGGAAATGTGAACCTCCCGGGGCAGATATTTCACTATTGATTCCAGTTCACAGCCTCAGCATCGACCCCCCTGCCTGAGTTAGACAGGAAATGTGAACCGCCCGGGGCAGATATTTCACTATTGATTCCAGTTCACACACTCAGCATTGACCCCCCTGCCTGAGTTAGACAGGAAATGTGAACCGCACGGGGCAGATATTTCACTATTGATTCCAGTTCACACACTCGGCATTGACCCCCCTGCCTGAGTTAGACAGGAAATGTGAACCGCCCGGGGCAGATAAATTTCACTATTGATTCCAGTTCACACACTCAGCATTGACCCCCCTGCCTGAGTTAGACAGGAAATGTGAATCACCCGGGGCAGATATTTCACTATTGATTCCAGTACACACACTCAGCATTGACCCCCTGCCTGAGTTAGACAGGAAATGTGAACCGCCCGCGGCAGATATTTCACTATTGATTCCAGTTCACACACTCAGCAGTGACCCCCCTGCCTGAGTTAGACAGGAAATGTGAACCGCCCGGGGCAGATATTTCACTATTGATTCCAGTTCACACACTCAGCATTGATCCCCCTGCCTGAGTTAGACAGGAAATGTGAACCGCCCGGGGCAGATATTTCACTGTTGATTCCAGTTCACACACTCAGCATTGACCCCCCTGCCTGAGTTAGACAGGAAATGTGAACCGCCCGGGGCAGATATTTCACTATTGATTCCAGTTCACACACTCAGCATTGACCCCCCTGCCTGAGTTAGACAGGAAATGTGAACCGCCCGGGGCAGATATTTCACTATTGATTCCAGTTCACACACTCAGCATTGACCCCCCTGCCTGAGTTAGGCAGGAAATGTGAACCGCCCGGGGCAGATATTTCACTATTGATTCCAGTTCACACACTCAGCATTGACACCCCTGCCTGAGTTAGACAGGAAATGTGAACCGCCCGGGGCAGATATTTCACTATTGATTCCAGTTCACACACTCAGCATTGATCCCCCTGCCTGAGTTAGACAGGAAATGTGAACCGCCCGGGGCAGATATTTCACTATTGATTCCAGTTCACACACTCAGCATTGACCCCCCTGCCTGAGTTAGACAGGAAATGTGAACCGCCCGGGGCAGATATTTCACTATTGATTCCAGTTCACACACTCAGCATTGACCCCCCTGCCTGAGTTAGACAGGAAATGTGAACCGCCCGGGGCAGATATTTCACTATTGATTCCAGTTCACACACTCAGCATTGACCCCCCTGCCTGAGTTAGGCAGGAAATGTGAACCGCCCGGGGCAGATATTTCACTATTGATTCCAGTTCACACACTCAGCATTGACCCCCCTGCCTGAGTTAGACAGGAAATGTGAACGCCCGGGGCAGATATTTCACTATTGATTCCAGTTCACACACTCAGCATTGACCCTCCTGCCTGAGTTGGACAGGAAATGTGAACCGCGCGGGGCAGATATTTCACTATTGATTCCAGTTCACACACTCAGCATTGACCCCCCTGCCTGAGTTAGACAGGAAATGTGAACCGCCCGGGACAGATATTTCACTATTGATTCCAGTTCACACACTCAGCATTGACCCCCCTTCCTGAGTTAGACAGGAAATGTGAACCGCCCGGGGCAGATATTTCACTATTGATTCCAGTTCACACACTCAGCATTGACCCCCCTGCCTGAGTTAGACAGGAAATGTGAACCGCCCGGGGCAGATATTTCACTATTGATTCCAGTTCACACACTCAGCATTGACCCCCCTGCCTGAGTTAGACAGGAAATGTGAACCCCCCCGGGGCAGACATTTCACTATTGATTCCAGTTCACACACTCAGCATTGACCCCCCTGCCTGAGTTAGACAGGAAATGTGAACCGCCCGGGGCAGATATTTCACTGTTGATTCCAGTTCACACACTCAGCATTGACCCCCCTGCCTGAGTTAGACAGGAAATGTGAACCGCCCGGGACAGATATTTCACTATTGATTCCAGTTCACACACTCAGCATTGACCCCCCTGCCTGAGTTACACAGGAAATGTGAACCGCCCGGGGCAGATATTTCACTATTGATTCCAGTTCACACACTCAGCATTGATCCCCCTGCCTGAGTTAGACAGGAAATGTGAACCGCCCAGGGCAGATATTTCACTATTGATTCCAGTTCACACACTCAGCATTGACCCCCCTGCCTGAGTTAGACAGGAAATGTGAATCACCCGGGGCAGATATTTCACTATTGATTCCAGTTCACACACTCAGCATTGACCCCTCTGCCTGAGTTAGACAGGAAATGTGAACCGCCCGGGGCAGATATTTCACTATTGATTCCAGTTCACACACTCAGCATCGACCCCCCTGCCTGAGTTAGACAGGAAATCTGAACCGCCCGGGGCAGATATTTCACTATTGATTCCAGTTCACACACTTAGCATCGACCCCCCTGCCTGAGTTAGTCAGGAAATGTGAACCGCCCGGGGCAGATAAATTTCACTATTGATTCCAGTTCACACACTCAGCATTGACCCCCCTGCCTGAGTTAGACAGGAAATGTGAAGCGCCCGGGGCAGATATTTCACTCTTGATTCCAGTTCACACACTCAGCATTGATCCCCCTGCCTGAGTTAGACAGAAAATGTGAACCGCCCGGGGCAGATATTTCACTATTGATTCCAGTTCACACACTCAGCATCGACCCCCCTGCCTGAGTTAGACAGGAAATGTGAACCGCCCGGGGCAGATATTTCACTATTGATTCCAGTTCACACACTCAGCATCGACCCCCCTGCCTGAGTTAGACAGGAAATGTGAACCGCCCGGGGCAGATAAATTTCACTATTGATTCCAGTTCACACACTCAGCATTGACCCCCCTGCCTGAGTTAGACAGGAAATGTGAACCGCCCGGGGCAGATATTTCACTATTGATTCCAGTTCACACACTCAGCATTGATCCCCCTGCCTGAGTTAGACAGGAAATGTGAACCGCCCGGGGCAGATAAATTTCACTATTGATTCCAGTTCACACACTCAGCATTGACCCCCCTGCCTGAGTTAGACAGGAAATGTGAACCGCCCGGGGCAGATATTTCACTATTGATTCCAGTTCACACACTCAGCATTGATCCCCCTGCCTGAGTTAGACAGGAAATGTGAACCGCCCGGGGCAGATAAATTTCACTATTGATTCCAGTTCACACACTCAGCATTGACCCCCCTGCCTGAGTTAGACAGGAAATGTGAAGCGCCCGGGGCAGATATTTCACTCTTGATTCCAGTTCACACACTCAGCATTGATCCCCCTGCCTGAGTTAGACAGAAAATGTGAACCGCCCGGGGCAGATATTTCACTATTGATTCCAGTTCACACACTCAGCATTGACCCCCCTGCCTGAGTTAGACAGGAAATGTGAATCGCCCGGGGCAGATATTTCACTGTTGATTCCAGTTCACACACTCAGCATTGACCCCCCTGCCTGAGTTAGACAGGAAATGTGAACCGCCCGGGGCAGATATTTCACTATTGATTCCAGTTCACACACTCAGCATCGACCCCCCTGCCTGAGTTAGACAGGAAATGTGGATCGCCCGGGACAGATATTTCACTATTGATTCCAGTTCACACACTCAGCATTAATCCCCCTGCCTGAGTTAGACAGGAAATGTGAACCGCCCGGGACAGATATTTCACTATTGATTCCAGTTCACACACTCAGCATTGATCCCTCTGCCTGAGTTAGACAGGAAATGTGAACCGCCCGGGGCAGATATTTCACTATTGATTCCAGTTCACACACTCGGCATTGACCCCCCTGCCTGAGTTAGACAGGAAATGTGAACCGCCCGGGGCAGATATTTCACTATTGATTCCAGTTCCCACACTCAGCATCGACCCCCCTGCCTGAGTTAGACAGGAAATGTGAACCGCCCGGGGCAGATATTTCACTATTGATTCCAGTTCACACACTCAGCATCGATCCCCCTGCCTGAGTTAGACAGGAAATGTGAACCTCCCGGGGCAGATATTTCACTATTGATTCCAGTTCACAGCCTCAGCATCGACCCCCCTGCCTGAGTTAGACAGGAAATGTGAACCGCCCGGGGCAGATATTTCACTATTGATTCCAGTTCACACACTCAGCATTGACCCCCCTGCCTGAGTTAGACAGGAAATGTGAACCGCACGGGGCAGATATTTCACTATTGATTCCAGTTCACACACTCGGCATTGACCCCCCTGCCTGAGTTAGACAGGAAATGTGAACCGCCCGGGGCAGATAAATTTCACTATTGATTCCAGTTCACACACTCAGCATTGACCCCCCTGCCTGAGTTAGACAGGAAATGTGAATCCCCCGGGGCAGATATTTCACTATTGATTCCAGTACACACACTCAGCATTGACCCCCTGCCTGAGTTAGACAGGAAATGTGAACCGCCCGCGGCAGATATTTCACTATTGATTCCAGTTCACACACTCAGCAGTGACCCCCCTGCCTGAGTTAGACAGGAAATGTGAACCGCCCGGGGCAGATATTTCACTATTGATTCCAGTTCGCACACTCAGCATTGACCCCCCTGCCTGAGTTAGACAGGAAATGTGAACCGTCCGGGGCAGATATTTCACTATTGATTCCAGTTCACACACTCAGCATTGTCCCCCTGCCTGAGTTAGACAGGAAATGTGAACCGCCCGGGCCAGATATTTCACTATTGATTCCAGTTCACACACTCAGCATTGATCCCCCTGCCTTAGTTAGACAGGAAATGTGAACCGCCCGGGGCAGATAAATTTCACTATTGATTCCAGTTCACACACTCAGCATTGACCCCCCTGCCTGAGTTAGACAGGAAATGTGAAGCGCCCGGGGCAGATATTTCACTCTTGATTCCAGTTCACACACTCAGCATTGATCCCCCTGCCTGAGTTAGACAGAAAATGTGAACCGCCCGGGGCAGATATTTCACTATTGATTCCAGTTCACACACTCAGCATTGACCCCCCTGCCTGAGTTAGACAGGAAATGTGAACCGCCCGGGGCAGATATTTCACTATTGATTCCAGTTCACACACTCAGCATTGACCCCCCTGCCTGAGTTAGACAGGAAATGTGAACCGCCCGGGGCAGATATTTCACTATTGATTCCAGTTCACACACTCAGCATCGACCCCCCTGCCTGAGTTAGACAGGAAATGTGGATCGCCCGGGACAGATATTTCACTATTGATTCCAGTTCACACACTCAGCATTAATCCCCCTGCCTGAGTTAGACAGGAAATGTGAACCGCCCGGGACAGATATTTCACTATTGATTCCAGTTCACACACTCAGCATTGATCCCTCTGCCTGAGTTAGACAGGAAATGTGAACCGCCCGGGGCAGATATTTCACTATTGATTCCAGTTCACACACTCGGCATTGACCCCCCTGCCTGAGTTAGACAGGAAATGTGAACCGCCCGGGGCAGATATTTCACTATTGATTCCAGTTCCCACACTCAGCATCGACCCCCCTGCCTGAGTTAGACAGGAAATGTGAACCGCCCGGGGCAGATATTTCACTATTGATTCCAGTTCACACACTCAGCATCGATCCCCCTGCCTGAGTTAGACAGGAAATGTGAACCTCCCGGGGCAGATATTTCACTATTGATTCCAGTTCACAGCCTCAGCATCGACCCCCCTGCCTGAGTTAGACAGGAAATGTGAACCGCCCGGGGCAGATATTTCACTATTGATTCCAGTTCACACACTCAGCATTGACCCCCCTGCCTGAGTTAGACAGGAAATGTGAACCGCACGGGGCAGATATTTCACTATTGATTCCAGTTCACACACTCGGCATTGACCCCCCTGCCTGAGTTAGACAGGAAATGTGAACCGCCCGGGGCAGATAAATTTCACTATTGATTCCAGTTCACACACTCAGCATTGACCCCCCTGCCTGAGTTAGACAGGAAATGTGAATCCCCCGGGGCAGATATTTCACTATTGATTCCAGTACACACACTCAGCATTGACCCCCTGCCTGAGTTAGACAGGAAATGTGAACCGCCCGCGGCAGATATTTCACTATTGATTCCAGTTCACACACTCAGCAGTGACCCCCCTGCCTGAGTTAGACTGGAAATGTGAACCGCCCGGGGCAGATATTTCACTATTGATTCCAGTTCACACACTCAGCATTGACCCCCCTGCCTGAGTTAGACAGGAAATGTGAACCGCCCGGGGCAGATATTTCACTATTGATTCCAGTTCACACACTCAGCATTGACCCCCCTGCCTGAGTTAGACAGGAAATGTGAACCCCCCCGGGGCAGACATTTCACTATTGATTCCAGTTCACACACTCAGCATTGACCCCCCTGCCTGAGTTAGACAGGAAATGTGAACCGCCCGGGGCAGATATTTCACTGTTGATTCCAGTTCACACACTCAGCATTGACCCCCCTGCCTGAGTTAGACAGGAAATGTGAACCGCCCGGGACAGATATTTCACTATTGATTCCAGTTCACACACTCAGCATTGACCCCCCTGCCTGAGTTACACAGGAAATGTGAACCGCCCGGGGCAGATATTTCACTATTGATTCCAGTTCACACACTCAGCATTGATCCCCCTGCCTGAGTTAGACAGGAAATGTGAACCGCCCAGGGCAGATATTTCACTATTGATTCCAGTTCACACACTCAGCATTGACCCCCCTGCCTGAGTTAGACAGGAAATGTGAATCACCCGGGGCAGATATTTCACTATTGATTCCAGTTCACACACTCAGCATTGACCCCTCTGCCTGAGTTAGACAGGAAATGTGAACCGCCCGGGGCAGATATTTCACTATTGATTCCAGTTCACACACTCAGCATCGACCCCCCTGCCTGAGTTAGACAGGAAATGTGAACCGCCCGGGGCAGATATTTCACTATTGATTCCAGTTCACACACTTAGCATCGACCCCCCTGCCTGAGTTAGTCAGGAAATGTGAACCGCCCGGGGCAGATAAATTTCACTATTGATTCCAGTTCACACACTCAGCATTGACCCCCCTGCCTGAGTTAGACAGGAAATGTGAAGCGCCCGGGGCAGATATTTCACTCTTGATTCCAGTTCACACACTCAGCATTGATCCCCCTGCCTGAGTTAGACAGAAAATGTGAACCGCCCGGGGCAGATATTTCACTATTGATTCCAGTTCACACACTCAGCATCGACCCCCCTGCCTGAGTTAGACAGGAAATGTGAACCGCCCGGGGCAGATATTTCACTATTGATTCCAGTTCACACACTCAGCATCGACCCCCCTGCCTGAGTTAGACAGGAAATGTGAACCGCCCGGGGCAGATAAATTTCACTATTGATTCCAGTTCACACACTCAGCATTGACCCCCCTGCCTGAGTTAGACAGGAAATGTGAACCGCCCGGGGCAGATATTTCACTATTGATTCCAGTTCACACACTCAGCATTGATCCCCCTGCCTTAGTTAGACAGGAAATGTGAACCGCCCGGGGCAGATAAATTTCACTATTGATTCCAGTTCACACACTCAGCATTGACCCCCCTGCCTGAGTTAGACAGGAAATGTGAAGCGCCCGGGGCAGATATTTCACTCTTGATTCCAGTTCACACACTCAGCATTGATCCCCCTGCCTGAGTTAGACAGAAAATGTGAACCGCCCGGGGCAGATATTTCACTATTGATTCCAGTTCACACACTCAGCATTGACCCCCCTGCCTGAGTTAGACAGGAAATGTGAATCGCCCGGGGCAGATATTTCACTGTTGATTCCAGTTCACACACTCAGCATTGACCCCCCTGCCTGAGTTAGACAGGAAATGTGAACCGCCCGGGGCAGATATTTCACTATTGATTCCAGTTCACACACTCAGCATCGACCCCCCTGCCTGAGTTAGACAGGAAATGTGGATCGCCCGGGACAGATATTTCACTATTGATTCCAGTTCACACACTCAGCATTAATCCCCCTGCCTGAGTTAGACAGGAAATGTGAACCGCCCGGGACAGATATTTCACTATTGATTCCAGTTCACACACTCAGCATTGATCCCTCTGCCTGAGTTAGACAGGAAATGTGAACCGCCCGGGGCAGATATTTCACTATTGATTCCAGTTCACACACTCGGCATTGACCCCCCTGCCTGAGTTAGACAGGAAATGTGAACCGCCCGGGGCAGATATTTCACTATTGATTCCAGTTCCCACACTCAGCATCGACCCCCCTGCCTGAGTTAGACAGGAAATGTGAACCGCCCGGGGCAGATATTTCACTATTGATTCCAGTTCACACACTCAGCATCGATCCCCCTGCCTGAGTTAGACAGGAAATGTGAACCTCCCGGGGCAGATATTTCACTATTGATTCCAGTTCACAGCCTCAGCATCGACCCCCCTGCCTGAGTTAGACAGGAAATGTGAACCGCCCGGGGCAGATATTTCACTATTGATTCCAGTTCACACACTCAGCATTGACCCCCCTGCCTGAGTTAGACAGGAAATGTGAACCGCACGGGGCAGATATTTCACTATTGATTCCAGTTCACACACTCGGCATTGACCCCCCTGCCTGAGTTAGACAGGAAATGTGAACCGCCCGGGGCAGATAAATTTCACTATTGATTCCAGTTCACACACTCAGCATTGACCCCCCTGCCTGAGTTAGACAGGAAATGTGAATCCCCCGGGGCAGATATTTCACTATTGATTCCAGTACACACACTCAGCATTGACCCCCTGCCTGAGTTAGACAGGAAATGTGAACCGCCCGCGGCAGATATTTCACTATTGATTCCAGTTCACACACTCAGCAGTGACCCCCCTGCCTGAGTTAGACAGGAAATGTGAACCGCCCGGGGCAGATATTTCACTATTGATTCCAGTTCGCACACTCAGCATTGACCCCCCTGCCTGAGTTAGACAGGAAATGTGAACCGTCCGGGGCAGATATTTCACTATTGATTCCAGTTCACACACTCAGCATTGTCCCCCTGCCTGAGTTAGACAGGAAATGTGAACCGCCCGGGGCAGATATTTCACTATTGATTCCAGTTCACACACTCAGCATTGATCCCCCTGCCTTAGTTAGACAGGAAATGTGAACCGCCCGGGGCAGATAAATTTCACTATTGATTCCAGTTCACACACTCAGCATTGACCCCCCTGCCTGAGTTAGACAGGAAATGTGAAGCGCCCGGGGCAGATATTTCACTCTTGATTCCAGTTCACACACTCAGCATTGATCCCCCTGCCTGAGTTAGACAGAAAATGTGAACCGCCCGGGGCAGATATTTCACTATTGATTCCAGTTCACACACTCAGCATTGACCCCCCTGCCTGAGTTAGACAGGAAATGTGAATCGCCCGGGGCAGATATTTCACTGTTGATTCCAGTTCACACACTCAGCATTGACCCCCCTGCCTGAGTTAGACAGGAAATGTGAACCGCCCGGGGCAGATATTTCACTATTGATTCCAGTTCACACACTCAGCATCGACCCCCCTGCCTGAGTTAGACAGGAAATGTGGATCGCCCGGGACAGATATTTCACTATTGATTCCAGTTCACACACTCAGCATTAATCCCCCTGCCTGAGTTAGACAGGAAATGTGAACCGCCCGGGACAGATATTTCACTATTGATTCCAGTTCACACACTCAGCATTGATCCCTCTGCCTGAGTTAGACAGGAAATGTGAACCGCCCGGGGCAGATATTTCACTATTGATTCCAGTTCACACACTCGGCATTGACCCCCCTGCCTGAGTTAGACAGGAAATGTGAACCGCCCGGGGCAGATATTTCACTATTGATTCCAGTTCCCACACTCAGCATCGACCCCCCTGCCTGAGTTAGACAGGAAATGTGAACCGCCCGGGGCAGATATTTCACTATTGATTCCAGTTCACACACTCAGCATCGATCCCCCTGCCTGAGTTAGACAGGAAATGTGAACCTCCCGGGGCAGATATTTCACTATTGATTCCAGTTCACAGCCTCAGCATCGACCCCCCTGCCTGAGTTAGACAGGAAATGTGAACCGCCCGGGGCAGATATTTCACTATTGATTCCAGTTCACACACTCAGCATTGACCCCCCTGCCTGAGTTAGACAGGAAATGTGAACCGCACGGGGCAGATATTTCACTATTGATTCCAGTTCACACACTCGGCATTGACCCCCCTGCCTGAGTTAGACAGGAAATGTGAACCGCCCGGTGCAGATAAATTTCACTATTGATTCCAGTTCACACACTCAGCATTGACCCCCCTGCCTGAGTTAGACAGGAAATGTGAATCCCCCGGGGCAGATATTTCACTATTGATTCCAGTACACACACTCAGCATTGACCCCCTGCCTGAGTTAGACAGGAAATGTGAACCGCCCGGGGCAGATATTTCACTATTGATTCCAGTTCACACACTCAGCAGTGACCCCCCTGCCTGAGTTAGACAGGAAATGTGAACCGCCCGGGGCAGATATTTCACTATTGATTCCAGTTCACACACTCAGCATTGACCCCCCTGCCTGAGTTAGACAGGAAATGTGAACCGCCCGGGGCAGATATTTCACTATTGATTCCAGTTCACACACTCAGCATTGTCCCCCTGCCTGAGTTAGACAGGAAATGTGAACCGCCCGGGGCACATATTTCACTATTGATTCCAGTTCACACACTCAGCATTGTCCCCCTGCCTGAGTTAGACAGGAAATGTGAACCGCCCGGGGCAGATATTTCACTATTGAATCCAGTTCACACACTCAGCATTGACCCCCCTGCCTGAGTTAGACAGGAAATGTGAACCGCCCGGGGCAGATATTTCACTATTGATTCCAGTTCACACACTCAGCATTGATCCCCCTGCCTGAGTTAGACAGGAAATGTGAACCGCCCGGGGCAGATATTTCACTATTGATTCCAGTTCACACACTCAGCATTGACCCCCCTGCCTGAGTTAGACAGGAAATGTGAACCGCCCGGGGCAGATATTTCACTATTGATTCCAGTTCACACACTCAGCATTGATCCCCCTGCCTGAGATAGACAGGAAATGTGAACCGCCCGGGGCAGATATTTCACTATTGATTCCAGTTCACACACTCAGCATTGACCCCCCTGCCTGAGTTAGACAGGAAATGTGAACCGCCCGGGGTAGATATTTCACTATTGATTCCAGTTCACACACTCAGCATTGATCCCCCTGCCTGAGTTAGACAGGAAATGTGAACCGCCCGGGGCAGATATTTCACTATTGATTCCAGTTCACACACTCAGCATTGACCCCCCTGCCTGAGTTAGACAGGAAATGTGAACCGCCCGGGGCAGATATTTCACTATTGATTCCAGTTCACACACTCAGCATTGACCCCCCTGCCTGAGTTAGACAGGAAATGTGAACCGCCCGGGGCAGATATTTCACTATTGATTCCAGTTCACACACTCAGCATTGACCCCCCTGCCTGAGTTAGGCAGGAAATGTGAACCGCCCGGGGCAGATATTTCACTATTGATTCCAGTTCACACACTCAGCATTGACCCCCCTGCCTGAGTTAGACAGGAAATGTGAACGCCCGGGGCAGATATTTCACTATTGATTCCAGTTCACACACTCAGCATTGACCCCCCTGCCTGAGTTAGACAGGAAATGTGAACCGCCCGGGGCAGATATTTCACTATTGATTCCAGTTCACACACTCAGCATTGACCCCCCTGCCTGAGTTCGACAGGAAATGTGAACCGCCCGGGGCAGATATTTCACTATTGATTCCAGTTCACACACTCAGCATTGACCCCCCTGCCTGAGTTAGACAGGAAATGTGAACCGCCCGGGGCAGATATTTCACTATTGATTCCAGTTCACACACTCAGCATTGACTCCCCTGCCTGAGTTAGACAGGAAATGTGAACCGCCCGGGGCAGATATTTCACTATTGATTCCAGTTCACACACTCAGCATTGACCCCCCTGCCTGAGTGAGACAGGAAATGTGAACCGCCCGGGGCAGATATTTCACTATTGATTCCAGTTCACACACTCAGCATTGACCCTCCTGCCTGAGTTGGACAGGAAATGTGAACCGCCCGGGGCAGATATTTCACTATTGATTCCAGTTCACACACTCAGCATTGACCCCCCTGCCTGAGTTAGACAGGAAACGTGAACCGCACGGGGCAGATACTTCACTATTGATTCCAGTTCACACACTCAGCATTGATCCCCCTGCCTGAGTTAGACAGGAAATGTGAACCGCCCGGGGCAGATATTTCACTATTGATTCCAGTTCACACACTCAGCATTGATCCCCCTGCCTGAGTTAGACAGGAAATGTGAACAGCCCGGGGCAGATATTTCACTATTGATTCCAGTTCACACACTCGGCATTGACCCCCCTGCCTGAGTTAGACAGGAAATGTGAACCGCCCGGGACAGATATTTCACTATTGATTCCAGTTCACACACTCAGCATTGACCCCCCTTCCTGAGTTAGACAGGAAATGTGAACCGCCCGGGGCAGATATTTCACTATTGATTCCAGTTCACACACTCAGCATTGACCCCCCTGCCTGAGTTAGACAGGAAATGTGAACCGCCCGGGGCAGATATTTCACTATTGATTCCAGTTCACACACTCAGCATTGACCCCCCTGCCTGAGTTAGACAGGAAATGTGAACCCCCCCGGGGCAGATATTTCACTATTGATTCCAGTTCACACACTCAGCATTGACCCCCCTGCCTGAGTTAGACAGGAAATGTGAACCGCCCGGGGCAGATATTTCACTGTTGATTCCAGTTCACACACTCAGCATTGACCCCCCTGCCTGAGTTAGACAGGAAATGTGAACCGCCCGGGACAGATATTTCACTATTGATTCCAGTTCACACACTCAGCATTGACCCCCCTGCCTGAGTTACACAGGAAATGTGAACCGCCCAGGGCAGATATTTCACTATTGATTCCAGTTCACACACTCAGCATTGATCCCCCTGCCTGAGTTAGACAGGAAATGTGAACCGCCCAGGGCAGATATTTCACTATTGATTCCAGTTCACACACTCAGCATTGACCCCCCTGCCTGAGTTAGACAGGAAATGTGAATCACCCGGGGCAGATATTTCACTATTGATTCCAGTTCACACACTCAGCATTGACCCCTCTGCCTGAGTTAGACAGGAAATGTGAACCGCCCGGGGCAGATATTTCACTATTGATTCCAGTTCACACACTCAGCATCGACCCCCCTGCCTGAGTTAGACAGGAAATGTGAACCGCCCGGGGCAGATATTTCACTATTGATTCCAGTTCACACACTTAGCATCGACCCCCCTGCCTGAGTTAGACAGGAAATGTGAACCGCCCGGGGCAGATAAATTTCACTATTGATTCCAGTTCACACACTCAGCATTGACCCCCCTGCCTGAGTTAGACAGGAAATGTGAAGCGCCCGGGGCAGATATTTCACTCTTGATTCCAGTTCACACACTCAGCATTGATCCCCCTGCCTGAGTTAGACAGAAAATGTGAACCGCCCGGGGCAGATATTTCACTATTGATTCCAGTTCACACACTCAGCATCGACCCCCCTGCCTGAGTTAGACAGGAAATGTGAACCGCCCGGGGCAGATATTTCACTATTGAATCCAGTTCACACACTCAGCATCGACCCCCCTGCCTGAGTTAGACAGGAAATGTGAACCGCCCGGGGCAGATAAATTTCACTATTGATTCCAGTTCACACACTCAGCATTGACCCCCCTGCCTGAGTTAGACAGGAAATGTGAACCGCCCGGGGCAGATATTTCACTATTGATTCCAGTTCACACACTCAGCATTGATCCCCCTGCCTTAGTTAGACAGGAAATGTGAACCGCCCGGGGCAGATAAATTTCACTATTGATTCCAGTTCACACACTCAGCATTGACCCCCCTGCCTGAGTTAGACAGGAAATGTGAAGCGCCCGGGGCAGATATTTCACTCTTGATTCCAGTTCACACACTCAGCATTGATCCCCCTGCCTGAGTTAGACAGAAAATGTGAACCGCCCGGGGCAGATATTTCACTATTGATTCCAGTTCACACACTCAGCATTGACCCCCCTGCCTGAGTTAGACAGGAAATGTGAAACGCCCGGGGCAGATATTTCACTGTTGATTCCAGTTCACACACTCAGCATTGACCCCCCTGCCTGAGTTAGACAGGAAATGTGAACCGCCCGGGGCAGATATTTCACTGTTGATTCCAGTTCACACACTCAGCATTGACCCCCCTGCCTGAGTTAGACAGGAAATGTGAACCGCCCGGGGCAGATATTTCACTATTGATTCCAGTTCACACACTCAGCATCGACCCCCCTGCCTGAGTTAGACAGGAAATGTGGATCGCCCGGGACAGATATTTCACTATTGATTCCAGTTCACACACTCAGCATTAATCCCCCTGCCTGAGTTAGACAGGAAATGTGAACCGCCCGGGACAGATATTTCACTATTGATTCCAGTTCACACACTCAGCATTGATCCCTCTGCCTGAGTTAGACAGGAAATGTGAACCGCCCGGGGCAGATATTTCACTATTGATTCCAGTTCACACACTCAGCATTGACCCCCCTGCCTGAGTTAGACAGGAAATGTGAACCGCCCGGGGCAGATATTTCACTATTGATTCCAGTTCACACACTCAGCATTGACCCCCCTGCCTGAGTTAGACAGGAAATGTGAACCGCCCGGGTCAGATATTTCACTATTGATTCCAGTTCACACACTCAGCACTGACCCCCCTGCCTGAGTTAGACAGGAAATGTGAACCGCCCGGGGCAGATATTTCACTACTGATTCCAGTTCACACACTCAGCATTGACCCCCCTGCCTGAGTTAGACAGGAAATGTGAACCGCCCGGGGCAGATATATTTCACTATTGATTCCAGTTCACACACTCAGCATTGATCCCCCTGCCTGAGTTAGACAGGAAATGTGAACCGCCCGGGGCAGATATTTCACTATTGATTCCAGTTCACACACTCAGCATCGATCCCCCTGCCTGAGTTAGACAGGAAATGTGAACCGCCCGGGGCAGATATTTCACTATTGATTCCAGTTCACACACTCAGCATGGACCCCCCTGCCTGAGTTAGACAGGAAATGTGAACCGCTCGGGGCAGATATTTCACTATTGATTCCAGTTCACACACTCAGCATTGACCCCCCTGCCTGAGTTAGACAGGAAATGTGAACCGCCCGGGGCAGATATTTCACTATTGATTCCAGTTCACACACTCAGCATTGACTCCCCCTGCCTGAGTTAGACAGGAAATGTGAACCGCCCGGGGCAGATATTTCACTATTGATTCCAGTTCACGCACTCAGCATTGATCGTCCTGCCTGAGTTTGACAGGAAATGTGAACCGCCCGGGGCAGATATTTCACTATTGATTCCAGTTCACACACTCAGCACTGACCCCCCTGCCTGAGTTAGACAGGAAATGTGAACCGCCCGGGGCAGATATTTCACTATTGATTCCAGTTCACACACTCAGCATCGATCACCCTGCCTGAGTTAGACAGGAAATGTTAACCGCCCGGGGCAGATATTTCACTATTGATTCCAGTTCACACACTCAGCATTGACCCCCCTGCCTGAGTTAGACTGGAAATGTGAACCGCCCGGGACAGATATTTCACTATTGATTCCAGTTCACACACTCAGCACTGACCCCCCTGCCTGAGTTAGACAGGAAATGTGAACCGCCCGGGGCAGATATTTCACTATTGATTCCAGTTCACACACTCAGCATCGATCACCCTGCCTGAGTTAGACAGGAAATGTGAACCGCCCGGGGCAGATATTTCACTATTGATTCCAGTTCACACACTCAGCATTGACCCCCCTGCCTGAATTAGACAGGAAATGTGAACCGCCCGGGGCAGATATTTCACTCATGATTCCAGTTCACACACTCAGCATTGATCCCCCTGCCTGAGTTAGACAGGAAATGTGAACCGCCCGGGGCAGATATTTCACTATTGATTCCAGTTCACACACTCAGCATTGAACCCCCTGCCTGAGTTAGACAGGAAATGTGAACCGCCCGGGGCAGATATTTCACTATTGATTCCAGTTCACACACTCAGCATTGAACCCCCTGCCTGAGTTAGACAGGAAATGTGAACCGCCCGGGGCAGATATTTCACTATTGATTCCAGTTCACACACTCAGCATTGACTCCCCTGCCTGAGTTAGACAGGAAATGTGAACCGCCCGGGGCAGATATTTCACTATTGATTCCAGTTCACACACTCAGCATTGACCCCCCTGCCTGAGTGAGACAGGAAATGTGAACCGCCCGGGGCAGATATTTCACTATTGATTCCAGTTCACACACTCAGCATTGACCCTCCTGCCTGAGTTGGACAGGAAATGTGAACCGCCCGGGGCAGATATTTCACTATTGATTCCAGTTCACACACTCAGCATTGACCCCCCTGCCTGAGTTAGACAGGAAATGTGAACCGCCCGGGGCAGATATTTCACTATTGATTCCAGTTCACACACTCAGCATTGATCCCCCTGCCTGAGTTAGACAGGAAATGTGAACAGCCCGGGGCAGATATTTCACTATTGATTCCAGTTCACACACTCGGCATTGACCCCCCTGCCTGAGTTAGACAGGAAATGTGAACCGCCCGGGACAGATATTTCACTATTGATTCCAGTTCACACACTCAGCATTGACCCCCCTGCCTGAGTTAGACAGGAAATGTGAACCGCCCGGGGCAGATATTTCACTATTGATTCCAGTTCACACACTCAGCATTGACCCCCCTGCCTGAGTTAGACAGGAAATGTGAACCGCCCGGGGCAGATATTTCACTATTGATTCCAGTTCACACACTCAGCATTGACCCCCCTGCCTGAGTTAGACAGGAAATGTGAACCCCCCCGGGGCAGATATTTCACTATTGATTCCAGTTCACACACTCAGCATTGACCCCCCTGCCTGAGTTAGACAGGAAATGTGAACCGCCCGGGGCAGATATTTCACTGTTGATTCCAGTTCACACACTCAGCATTGACCCCCCTGCCTGAGTTAGACAGGAAATGTGAACCGCCCGGGACAGATATTTCACTATTGATTCCAGTTCACACACTCAGCATTGACCCCCCTGCCTGAGTTACACAGGAAATGTGAACCGCCCAGGGCAGATATTTCACTATTGATTCCAGTTCACACACTCAGCATTGATCCCCCTGCCTGAGTTAGACAGGAAATGTGAACCGCCCAGGGCAGATATTTCACTATTGATTCCAGTTCACACACTCAGCATTGACCCCCCTGCCTGAGTTAGACAGGAAATGTGAATCACCCGGGGCAGATATTTCACTATTGATTCCAGTTCACACACTCAGCATTGACCCCTCTGCCTGAGTTAGACAGGAAATGTGAACCGCCCGGGGCAGATATTTCACTATTGATTCCAGTTCACACACTCAGCATCGACCCCCCTGCCTGAGTTAGACAGGAAATGTGAACCGCCCGGGGCAGATATTTCACTATTGATTCCAGTTCACACACTTAGCATCGACCCCCCTGCCTGAGTTAGACAGGAAATGTGAACCGCCCGGGGCAGATAAATTTCACTATTGATTCCAGTTCACACACTCAGCATTGACCCCCCTGCCTGAGTTAGACAGGAAATGTGAAGCGCCCGGGGCAGATATTTCACTCTTGATTCCAGTTCACACACTCAGCATTGATCCCCCTGCCTGAGTTAGACAGAAAATGTGAACCGCCCGGGGCAGATATTTCACTATTGATTCCAGTTCACACACTCAGCATCGACCCCCCTGCCTGAGTTAGACAGGAAATGTGAACCGCCCGGGGCAGATATTTCACTATTGATTCCAGTTCACGCACTCAGCATCGACCCCCCTGCCTGAGTTAGACAGGAAATGTGAACCGCCCGGGGCAGATAAATTTCACTATTGATTCCAGTTCACACACTCAGCATTGACCCCCCTGCCTGAGTTAGACAGGAAATGTGAACCGCCCGGGGCAGATATATCACTATTGATTCCAGTTCACACACTCAGCATTGATCCCCCTGCCTTAGTTAGACAGGAAATGTGAACCGCCCGGGGCAGATAAATTTCACTATTGATTCCAGTTCACACACTCAGCATTGACCCCCCTGCCTGAGTTAGACAGGAAATGTGAAGCGCCCGGGGCAGATATTTCACTCTTGATTCCAGTTCACACACTCAGCATTGACCCCCCTGCCTGAGTTAGACAGGAAATGTGAACCGCCCAGGGCAGATATTTCACTATTGATTCCAGTTCACACACTCAGCACTGACCCCCCTGCCTGAGTTAGACAGGAAATGTGAACCGCCCGGGGCAGATATTTCACTATTGATTCCAGTTCACACACTCAGCATTGATCCCCCTGCCTGAGTTAGACAGAAAATGTGAACCGCCCGGGGCAGATATTTCACTATTGATTCCAGTTCACACACTCAGCATTGACCCCCCTGCCTGAGTTAGACAGGAAATGTGAATCGCCCGGGGCAGATATTTCACTGTTGATTCCAGTTCACACACTCAGCATTGATCCCCCTGCCTGAGTTAGACAGGAAATGTGAACCGCCCGGGGCAGATATTTCACTATTGATTCCAGTTCACACACTCAGCATTGATCCCCCTGCCTGAGTTAGACAGAAAATGTGAACCGCCCGGGGCAGATATTTCACTATTGATTCCAGTTCACACACTCAGCATTGACCCCCCTGCCTGAGTTAGACAGGAAATGTGAATCGCCCGGGGCAGATATTTCACTGTTGATTCCAGTTCACACACTCAGCATTGACCCCCCTGCCTGAGTTAGACAGGAAATGTGAACCGCCCGGGGCAGATATTTCACTATTGATTCCAGTTCACACACTCAGCATCGACCCCCCTGCCTGAGTTAGACAGGAAATGTGGATCGCCCGGGACAGATATTTCACTATTGATTCCAGTTCACACACTCAGCATTAATCCCCCTGCCTGAGTTAGACAGGAAATGTGAACCGCCCGGGACAGATATTTCACTATTGATTCCAGTTCACACACTCAGCATTGATCCCTCTGCCTGAGTTAGACAGGAAATGTGAACCGCCCGGGGCAGATATTTCAGTATTGATTCCAGTTCACACACTCAGCATTGACCCCCCTGCCTGAGTTAGACAGGAAATGTGAACCGCCCGGGGCAGATATTTCACTATTGATTCCAGTTCACACACTCAGCATTGACCCCCCTGCCTGAGTTAGACAGGAAATGTGAACCGCCCGGGTCAGATATTTCACTATTGATTCCAGTTCACACACTCAGCACTGACCCCCCTGCCTGAGTTAGACAGGAAATGTGAACCGCCCGGGGCAGATATTTCACTACTGATTCCAGTTCACACACTCAGCATTGACCCCCCTGCCTGAGTTAGACAGGAAATGTGAACCGCCCGGGGCAGATATATTTCACTATTGATTCCAGTTCACACACTCAGCATTGATCCCCCTGCCTGAGTTAGACAGGAAATGTGAACCGCCCGGGGCAGATATTTCACTATTGATTCCAGTTCACACACTCAGCATCGATCCCCCTGCCTGAGTTAGACAGGAAATGTGAACCGCCCGGGGCAGATATTTCACTATTGATTCCAGTTCACACACTCAGCATTGACCCCCCTGCCTGAGTTAGACAGGAAATGTGAACCGCTCGGGGCAGATATTTCACTATTGATTCCAGTTCACACACTCAGCATTGACCCCCCTACCTGAGTTAGACAGGAAATGTGAACCGCCCGGGGCAGATATTTCACTATTGATTCCAGTTCACACACTCAGCATTGAACCCCCCTGCCTGAGTTAGACAGGAAATGTGAACCGCCCGGGGCAGATATTTCACTATTGATTCCAGTTCACGCACTCAGCATTGATCGTCCTGCCTGAGTTTGACAGGAAATGTGAACCGCCCGGGGCAGATATTTCACTATTGATTCCAGTTCACACGCTCAGCATTGATCCCCCTGCCTGAGTTAGACAGGAAATGTGAACAGCCCGGGGCAGATATTTCACTATTGATTCCAGTTCACACACTCAGCATTGACCCCCCTGCCTGAGTTAGACTGGAAATGTGAACCGCCCGGGGCAGATATTTCACTATTGATTCCAGTTCACACACTCAGCATTAACCCCCCTGCCTGAGTTAGACAGGAAATGTGAACCGCCCGGGGCAGATATTTCACTATTGATTCCAGTTCACACACTCAGCATCGATCACCCTGCCTGAGTTAGACAGGAAATGTGAACCGCCCGGGGCAGATATTTCACTATTGATTCCAGTTCACACACTCAGCATTGACCCCCCCTGCCTGAATTAGACAGGAAATGTGAACCGCCCGGGGCAGATATTTCACTCATGATTCCAGTTCACACACTCAGCATTGATCCCCCTGCCTGAGTTAGACAGGAAATGTGAACCGCCCGGGGCAGATATTTCACTATTGATTCCAGTTCACACACTCAGCATTGAACCCCCTGCCTGAGTTAGACAGGAAATGTGAACCGCCCGGGGCAGATATTTCACTATTGATTCCAGTTCACACACTCAGCATTGACCCCCCTGCCTGAGTTAGACAGGAAATGTGAACCGCCCGGGGCAGATATTTCACTATTGATTCCAGTTCACACACTCAGCATTGACCCCCCTGCCTGAATTAGACAGGAAATGTGAACCGCCCGGGGCAGATATTTCACTCATGATTCCAGTTCACACACTCAGCATTGATCCCCCTGCCTGAGTTAGACAGGAAATGTGAACCACCCGGGGCAGATATTTCACTATTGATTCCAGTTCACACACTCAGCATTGATCCCCCTGCCTGAGTTAGACAGGAAATGTGAACCGCCCGGGGCAGATATTTCACTATTGATTCCATTTCACACACTCAGCATCGACCCCCCTGCCTGAGTTAGACAGGAAATGTGAACCTCCCGGGGCAGATATTTCACTATTGATTCCAGTTCACACACTCAGCATTGACCCCCCTGCCTGAGTTAGGCAGGAAATGTGAACCGCCCGGGACAGATATTTCACTGTTGATTCCAGTTCACACACTCAGCATTGACCCCCCTGCCTGAGATAGACAGGAAATGTGAACCGCCCGGGGCAGATATTTCACTATTGATTCCAGTTCACACACTCAGCATTGACCCCCCTGCCTGAGTTAGACAGGAAATGTGAACCGCCCGGGACAGATATTTCACTATTGATTCCAGTTCACACACTCAGCATTGACCCCCCTGCTGAGTTAGACAGGAAATGTGAACCGCCCGGGACAGATATTTCACTATTGATTCCAGTTCACACACTCAGCATTGACCCCCCTGCCTGAGTTAGACAGGAAATGTGAACCGCCCGGGGCAGATATTTCACTATTGTTTCCAGTTCACACACTCAGCATTGTCCCCCCTGCCTGAGTTAGACAGGAAATGTGAACCGCCCGGGGCAGATATTTCACTATTGATTCCAGTTCACACACTCAGCATTGACCCCCCTGCCTGAGTTAAAAATGTGAACCGCCCGGGGCAGATATTTCACTATTGATTCCAGTTCACACACTCAGCATTGATCCCCCTGCCTGAGTTAGACAGGAAATGTGAACCGCCCGGGGCAGATATTTCACTATTGATTCCAGTTCACACACTCAGCATTGATCCCCCTGCCTGAGTTAGACAGGAAATGTGAACCGCCCGGGGCAGATATTTCACTATTGATTCCAGTTCACACACTCAGCATCGATCCCTCTGCCTGAGTTAGACAGGAAATGTGAACCGCCCGAGACAGATATTTCACTATTGATTTCAGTTCACACACTCAGCATTGATCCCCCTGCCTGAGTTAGACAGGAAATGTGAACCGCCCGGGGCAGATATTTCACTATTGATTCCAGTTCACACACTCAGCATTGACCCCCCTGCCTGAGTTAGACAGGAAATGTGAACCGCACGGGACAGATATTTCACTATTGATTCCAGTTCACACACTCAGCATTGACCCCCCTGCCTGAGTTAGACAGGAAATGTGAACCGCCCGGGGCAGATATTTCACTATTGATTCCAGTTCACACACTCAGCATTGACCCCCCTGCCTGAGTTAGACAGGAAATGTGAACCGCCCGGGACAGATATTTCACTCTTGATTCCAGTTCACACACTCTGCATTGACCCCCCTGCCTGAGTTAGACAGGAAATGTGAACCGCCCGGGGCAGATATTTCACTATTGATTCCAGTTCACACACTCAGCATTGACCCCCCTGCCTGAGTTAGACAGGAAATGTGAACCGCCCGGGGTAGATATTTCACTATTGATTCCAGTTCACACACTCAGCATTGATCCCCCTGCCTGAATTAGACAGGAAATGTGAACCGCCCGGGGCAGATATTTCACTCATGATTCCAGTTCACACACTCAGCATTGATCCCCCTGCCTGAGTTAGACAGGAAATGTGAACCGCCCGGGGCAGATATTTCACTATTGATTCCAGTTCACACACTCAGCATTGATCCCTCTGCCTGAGTTAGACAGGAAATGTGAACCGCCCGGGGCAGATATTTCACTATTGATTCCAGTTCACACACTCAGCATCGACCCCCCTGCCTGAGTTAGACAGGAAATGTGAACCTCCCGGGGCAGATATTTCACTATTGATTCCAGTTCACACACTCAGCATCGACCCCCCTTCCTGAGTTAGACAGGAAATGTGAACCGCCCGGGGCAGATATTTCACTATTGATTCCAGTTCACACACTCAGCATTGACCCCCCTGCCTGAGTTAGACAGGAAATGTGAACCGCCAGGGGCAGATATTTCACTATTGATTCCAGTTCACACACTCAGCATTGACCCCCCTGCCTGAGTTAGACAGGAAATCTGAACCGCCCGGGGCAGATATTTCACTATTGATTCCAGTTCACACACTCAGCATTGACCCCCCTGCCTGAGTTAGACAGGAAATGTGAACCGCCCGGGGCAGATATTTCACTATTGATTCCAGTTCACACACTCAGCATTGACCCCCCTGCCTGAGTTAGACAGGAAATGTGAACCGCCCGGGGCAGATATTTCACTATTGATTCCAGTTCACACACTCAGCATTGACCCCCCTGCCTAAATTAGACAGGAAATGTGAACCGCCCGGGGCAGATATTTCACTCATGATTCCAGTTCACACACTCAGCATTGATCCCCCTGCCTGAGTTAGACAGGAAATGTGAACCGCCCAGGGCAGATATTTCACTATTGATTCCAGTTCACACACTCAGCATTGATCCCCCTGCCTGAGTTAGACAGGAAATGTGAACCGCCCGGGGCAGATATTTCACTATTGATTCCAGTTCACACACTCAGCATCGACCCCCCTGCCTGAGTTAGACAGGAAATGTGAACCTCCCGGGGCAGATATTTCACTATTGATTCCAGCTCACACACTCAGCATTGACCCCCCTGCCTGAGTTAGGCAGGAAATGTGAACCGCCCGGGACAGATATTTCACTATTGATTCCAGTTCACACACTCAGCATTGACCCCCCTGCCTGAGTTAGACAGGAAATGTGAACCGCCCGGGGCAGATATTTCACTATTGATTCCAGTTCACACACTCAGCATTGACCCCCCTGCCTGAGTTAAAAATGTGAACCGCCCGGGGCAGATATTTCACTATTGATTCCAGTTCACACACTCAGCATTGATCCCCCTGCCTGAGTTAGACAGGAAATGTGAACCGCCCGGGGCAGATATTTCACTATTGATTCCAGTTCACACACTCAGCATCGATCCCTCTGCCTGAGTTAGACAGGAAATGTGAACCGCCCGGGGTCGATATTTCACTATTGATTCCAGTTCACACACTCAGCATTGATCCCCCTGCCTGAGTTAGACAGGAAATGTGAACCGCCCGGGACAGATATTTCACTATTGATTCCAGTTCACACACTCAGCATTGATCCCCCTGCCTGAGTTAGACAGGAAATGTGAACCGCCCGGGACAGATATTTCACTATTGATTCCAGTTCACACACTCAGCATTGACCCCCCTGCCTGAGTTAGACAGGAAATGTGAACCGCCCGGGACAGATATTTCACTATTGATTCCAGTTCACACACTCAGCATTGACCCCCCTGCCTGAGTTAGACAGGAAATCTGAACCGCCCGGGGCAGATATTTCACTATTGATTCCAGTTCACACACTCAGCATTGACCCCCCTGCCTGAGTTAGACAGGAAATGTGAACCGCCCGGGGCAGATATTTCACTATTGATTCCAGTTCACACACTCAGCATTGACCCCCCTGCCTGAGTTAGACAGGAAATGTGAACCGCCCGGGGTAGATATTTCACTATTGATTCCAGTTCACACACTCAGCATTGACCCCCCTGCCTGAGTTAGACAGGAAATGTGAACCGCCCGAGACAGATATTTCACTATTGATTCCAGTTCACACACTTAGCATTGACCCCCCTGCCTGAGTTAGACAGGAAATGTGAACCGCCCGGGGCAGATATTTCACTATTGATTCCAGTTCACACACTCAGCATTGACCCCCCTGCCTGAGTTAGACAGGAAATGTGAACCGCCCGGGGCAGATATTTCACTATTGATTCCAGTTCACACACTCAGCATTGACCCCCCTGCCTGAGTTAGACAGGTTTCTGGTGGGAAAGGAAGTCGAGGGTTATGGGGACAGGCAGCAAAGTGGAGTTCAGGCCACAGTTTGATCAGACATGATCTAATGGAACGATGGTGCAGGTTGGAGGGGCTGATTGATCTACTCCAGCTCCAATCTTTTTTTATTCATTCTTGGGATGTGGGTGTTGCTGGGCGGGGCCGGCATTTGTTGCCCGACCCTAATTGCCCTGGAACTGAGTGGTTTGCTAAGACAAGCCAGTGGACAGTGCGGAAGGATGCTACAAGTTACAGAGGGACATAGATCAGCTGCAGCGCTGGGCTGAGAGGTGGCAAATGGAGTTTAATGCAGAAAAGTGTGAGGTGATTCATTTTGGGAGGAATAACAGGAAGACAGAGTACTGGGCTAATGGTAAGATTCTTGGCAGTGTGGATGAGCAGAGAGATCTCGGTGTCCATGTACATAGATCCCTGAAAGTTGCCACCCAGGTTGAGAGGGTTGTTAAGAAGGCGTACGGTGTGTTAGCTTTTATTGGTAGAGGGATTGAGTTTCGGAGCCATGAGGTCACGTTGCAGCTGTACAAAACTCTGGTGCGGCTGCATTTGGAGTATTGCGTGCAATTCTGGTCGCTGCATTATAGGAAGGATGTGGAAGCATTGGAAAGGGTGCAGAGGAGATTTACCAGAATGTTGCCTGGTATGGAGGGAAGATCTTATGAGGAAAGGCTGAGGGACTTGAGGCTGTTTTCGTTAGAGCGAAGAAGGTTAAGAGGTGACTTAATTGAGGCATACAAGATGATCAGAGGATTGGATAGGGTGGACAGTGAGAGCCTTTTTCCTCGGATGGTGATGTCTAGCACGAGGGGACATAGTTTAAATTGAGGGGAGATAGATATAGGACAGATGTCAGAGGTAGGTTCTTTACTCAGAGAGTAGTAAGGGTGTGGAATGCCCTGCCTGCAACAGTAGTGGACTCGCCAACACTAAGGACATTCGAATGGTCATTGGATAGACATATGGACGATAAGGGAATAGTGTAGTTGGGCTTTGGAGTGCTTTCACAGGTCGGCGCAACATCGTGGGCCGAAGGGCCTGTACTGCGCTGTAATGTTATATGTTCTGTGTTCAGTCGCTGAAAGTAACCACGCAGGTACAGCCGGCAGGAAAGAAGGCAAATGGTATGTTGGCCTTCATAGCGAGAGGATTGGAGTCTATGAACAGAGATGTATTACTGCAATTGTATCGGGCATTGGTGAGGCCACACCTGGAGTATTGTGGGCAGTTTTGGTGTCCTGATCTGAGGAAGGATGTTCTTGCTATGGAGGGAGAGCAGCGAAGGTTAACCAGGCTGATTCCTGGGATGGCGGGACTGTCATATGAGGAGAGACTGAGTCGGTTAGGATTATATTCATTGGAGTTTAGAGAATGAGGGGGTCTCATAGAAACTTACACAATTCTACCAGGATTAGACAGATTCAGAAAGAACGTTCCCGATGGTGGGGGAGTCCAGAACGAGGGGTCATAGTTTGAGGATAAGGGGTAAACCTTTTAGGACTGAGGTGAGGGGAACTTTCTCCACCCAGAGAGCGGTGAATCTGTGGAATTTGAAGAAGGAATTATATTTGCTCTTGGGGCTAAAGGGATCGAGGGATATGGGGGAAGGCGGGATCAGGGTATTGAACTTGATGATCAGCCATGATCACAATGATTAGCGGAGCAGGCTCGAAGGGCCGAATGGCCTCCTCCTGTATCTCTGTCTGTTTCTATGCAGGGATTCTATGAACCAGATCCCAAATTAAATTCCTCCCCGCCCCACCCAGATTGGGGAGATTTTCCAAACAGGGAAGAAATTCCCAACACCAGCTCGATGACTGATCCATGAATTGTTGTGTGTTGGCGTCTATCTCTCCAGTGATATCCCATTGACAGAGTTAGAAAGACTGCTCAGAGTGGAGTGTGACAGATTGAAGTGTCGGACTGCACGCGGTGTGAGCTGTCACCTGACCAATATGGAGCTCGCTCTCCAAGTGTCACATCTCCCAATAAATTACTCTCCGTCTCTTCATTCTTTCTCATTCTTTAACTTTACACCTCAACATCTTAACAGAATCATTTCACTGAAATGTGCAGAGTTTATCTGATATGAAACTAGCGATGTGATCATTGACCCAGATTTATTTGTGAGGAAGAATCTAACACGAGACCAAATGTGTAAATGCATCACCCTCTTTATTTCACAGTGAGAATCCATTCCCAGCAGTTTGAAAAACAAAAGACAAACAAAGACTAGAAGACGATGGATTATTTACTGCACCAGACAAACCTGTGAATGGTTCACCTGTTAACGGGAGTCAGATCTGAATCGATCATTTTCTCAGTCACAGATTCAGTCTGTCGATATTCCCAAAGTCAGCTCCCAGTGTGGGTTTGAGGAGATCGGAATGGAAACTTTATTCCACCTTCAGTCTCTGGATTCTAATTTTAGATTGGGATTCTTTCTCCGGTTTAAGGACCAGTTTTAAGCTGCTTCACACCTGGGTCACAAAACTCCCACTTTCACTTTCCTGACCTGGGCCCATTTGTTTCCTGAACTTGGACTGATCTGAGTCAGACCAAACCGGATTGAGAAACAACCTTTTTAATCATCCCCACCACAATGTCCAGTGTTTGATTCTCAGGACTGGCAGGAAAAGGGAATATTTTACTGCCCACACAGGGTGTGGTCTCCATTAGCAGGTTTCTCCAGTGAGTGACGTGTTCTTCCTACAGTGTCCAGTGTCTATTCCACACAGTCTGTTCTCTGGTCCATTCCCATTATATTTCAGAGCACAGGACACAGAACTATTCAAACATTGAAGCAAAATCTTCCCGATGGTGTGATGAAAATCTCATTATTTTACAAATGGTGAACACACTGTCTCTTTACAGTTTAAACATTCCCTTGTAATTAAATAATTCCATCTGGAACTAACTCCGAGTGAGAGAGCCCAGGAACAGTCCCACATCTGATCACTCCATGATTTCACATTTAACAGCTTCAATACTCTGTGCTCTGTCACAAATCCCAACTCTTTTCACATCAACTTGAAACATTCTGGTCAGTATGATGGATAAATATTAATATATTCCATGGCTGTGTGAAGATAGAAAATTCTGGAACTATATCTGACACTAGGACCATCTCAGTCTCAGTCTCACAATTCATTGAAAGCAAGATTACAGAAAAAGCAAATTAGTGCAGTGATTAATCTCCGTTCCCCAATAGAGGGCCCACCACCCGGTACAATTGAGTTTTGCCCTGTATCTGTGCAGTGTGGAGACGTGTTCAGCAATGAATTTCAGATGTTGAAGGGAGACCTAATTATAAATAATATTAACGGGAAATAGAGAAGGCGGGACTCAGAGACAGTCAAATATATCAGGGCTGGAGTCACATGTACGGTTCACGTGTGGGTGGACGATCACGTGTTTGCTCCACATTTGGTTGGTTAAGTGAGTGGTTAAGAACTTGGCAGGTAGAATATGATGTGGTGATGTTTGGGCTCCTTAGTTAAGGGTGGGTGAAGTGAGTTTAGTGGGAGTGCATTCCCTGTTTATCAGACAGATTACACACCCGAGGGACAGTGTGGGAAGGTGGAGTTCAGGTCGAAGATCAGCCATGATCTTCCTGAATGGTGGAGCGGATTGAAGATTCTCTGTTTTTATTTAATTTTCACAACAGGCATTGCGTTCCCTCAAAAGGTCCTTCTTGAGGGAAGGAGATTAAAACTATGCTCAGTATTCCAGATTAAACCCAATGGAAAGTTAAACAGGTTTAGAATAGAATTAAGCACATCTCACTGTTTGATGCCATGAAAGGTACAGAACCTTCCAGAAAACCTTCATTCTCCTGTCTTCATAAAACCCATTTCCATTAACCCTTGTGTGCTCAAATAAGCGATGGCAAAAAATGTGCTATTGAAGGGCTGGTTGTCTTGTTCCAAATCCTTCAGTAATTGAATCACAAGTTCTTCAGTTTGTTGTTCATTAACTTTCTTGTCAAAAACCCTGCAACAGGATTAAGAACAGAGGATTTAATTTTTATACTTCTGACAAATCCTGTTTGGAAAGTCGGTTGCCGGGACAACAGGGACAGGAGTTGACAATTCAGCCCTTTGAGCCGCCTCCGCCAGTCAGTTAGTCCACAGCTGGAGTAAGACCATCGAGAAGCTGGCCAAATGGGCAGAGAAGTGGCAGATAGAGTTTAACACAGAGAAATGTGAGGTGATGCATTTTACAGAGAGGGTGGAGAGAGTCTATCCAGACTTAATGGCTCAGTTCTAAAGAGAGTGCAGTAGCAGAGGGACCTCGGGGTGCCCCCCCCCAGGATAGATTCTCTGCCATTCCGGCGGGAAAAACGCCAGTGTGAGAAACATTCTCCACAATGTAGTGTGCCAAAGTCAGGATGCGTGGCGCTGCCCACAGAGTTGAGGGTGGAGAGCGCCCACAACCCTGGACCCTGGAGCACCACAACAGTGGGTTGGGGGAGATTGGACCCTTGGATCTTCCGTATTCTGTGTTCTGGAGGGGTCCTCCTGCTGGCCTGTTTCTGGGTGACCAATGTTGCTGGAAATCGATCTGCATTTTCAGGAGGTCCACCTTCTTTTGGCAACATGGCTCAGTGTTGTTGGACATCTTTTCAATATGACACCCGGGCAGGAGGGCGGACTACACACCATCCAGGCCTGACCCACTGCTGAAAACAGCGGAAAACACCCAGGGGAATAATTACTGATGGGTGGGAAGATTCGGAGTGTTTTCCGGCAAGAATCCGCAGCAGGAACACTCCACATTCCTGCCCACACCACAGCACTTAGTCTCAAAACGGGAGAATCCCGCCCCAGGCTGATGTTGATACAAGAGCTGACAGAAAGGAACATCAATCCCAATATATCAGTCACTAAACTCACCTGGCATAGTACCAAACAGGAGGTCCAGTTTGTAATGTAACTGCTGGATCTGTTGGTTCCGGTGGAGTGTTGACTTCGGGAACTATCAGGACAAACACACTGAATCTTTGTTGTATTTTGCCATTTTTCAAGTATCCAAAAACTCCCCAAGGTGCAGCGAGAGGAATAACGGTACCTGTAGACAGAGAGACACGACATTTAACTGGGTGATCAGCTTACGGTGAGTAACAAGTTACAGGTGAGGGGGCAGGGTCACTTTGGTGAGATGTGGAAAATGTTGTGATATCACTTTAAGGGAATATGCAAATGAACAAGTAGCCAGGATGTAGAGCAGCACGTGACGAACTAACTCCACCATCAACAACCAAGAAACAAATCACCCCGAAGCCCTGACAATCGTGGCTGGAGACTTCAACCAGGCCAACCTCAGGAAGGTTCCACCCAAACTCCATCAACATGTCTCCTGCTCCACCAGAGGTGCGAACACCCTGGACACTGCTACACGGGCATCAAAGGGGCCGACCGCTCCATTCCCCAACCACACTTTGGCAAATCCGACCACAGGTCGGTATTCCTACTTCCGGCTGACAAACAGCAACTCCAGCGCGCTGAGCCAGTCAGGAAAACCGCGCAGTGCTGGTCCGAGGAATCTGAGGCCATTCTCCACGACTGCTTGTAGTCTGTGGACTGGTCCATATTCAAGGCCCCGGCAGCGAACCTGGACGAATACGCAACCACCGTCACAGACTTCACCAGGAAGTGTGTCGAGGACGGTGTCGCAAAGAAGACAATACGGGTATTCCCCAAGCGGAAACCTGGCTCAACCAAAAGGCCCACTCGCTGCTGAGGTCCCGGACGGAGGCGTTCAAGTCTGACCCCCCTGACCTCGATAAGAAATCCAGGTACGACGTACGGAAAGCCATTGGGGATGCAAAAAGACAATACCACATGAAACCAGAGTCCCAGGCCAACGACACTAACCCACGGCGACTATGGCCGGGCCTACACAAGATAACAGGCTATAAAGCAAGGCCGGGCGGAATATCTGGGGCTGGAGCATCTCTACTCGAGGAACTGAACAGGTTCAATGCCCGCTTTGAGCAGTCAGCCAATGTATCAGTGCCTCCCGCCCCAACAGCCCTGGACACACCCGTACCCACTATTACAGCCTCAGGGGTAAGAGCTGCCTTCTTGAAAGTGAATCCGCAGAAAGCGACGAGCCCCGACGGAGTCCCTGGGCGAGCACTCAGAGCCTGCGCAGACCAGCTGGCGAGTGTATTCGCAGATATCTTCACCACCTCACTCCCCCGCTCTGAGGTCCCCACCTCCTTCACGAAGACCACCACAATACCAGCAACAAAGAAGAACAAGGTAGCCTGCCTCAACGACTACCGACCGGTGGCCCTGACGTCTGCTATCATGAAATGCTTCGAGCGGCCAGTCATGAGACGGATCCACGCCAGCCTCCCAGACGGTCTCGATCCACTGCAGTTCGCCGATCACCGCAACCGGTCCACAGCAGATGCTGTTTCCCTGGCTCTGCAATCAACACTCGAACACCTCGACAACAAGGACACCTGTGTAAGACTGCTATTCATCGACTACAGCTCCGCCTTCAACACCATTATCCCAACAAGACTAATAACCAAACTCCGCAACCTTGGACTTGACCCCTCCCTGTGCAGCTGGAGCCTCGACTTCCTCACCAACAGACCCCAATCTGTCAGGATAGGTAACAGCCCCTCCTCCGCAATAGTCCCCAACACCGGGGCCCCGCAAGGATGTGTGCTCAGTCCTCTACTGTACTCCCTGCACACACACGGCTGTGTGGCAAGATTTAACTCCAACTCAATCTGGAAGTTTGCGGATGATATGACTGTGGTGGGCCGTATCTCAAACAACGACGAATCAGACTACAGGAGGGAGATCACTTGGTTGCATAGTGTACCGAAAACACCCTCTCTAAATGTTGGGAAGACCAAGGAACTGATCAGCGACTGCAGGAAGCACAGCACGGCACACACTCCCGTCTGCATCAATGGCTCCGAAGGGGAGATAATAATAATAATCGCTTATTGTCACAAGTAGGCTTCAATGAAGATACTGTGAAAAGCCCCTAGTCGCCACATTCCGGCATCTGTTCGGGGAGGCCTGTATGGGAATTGAACCCGTGTTGCTGGTCTTGTTTGGCATTACAAGCCAGCTGTTTAGCCCACTGTGCTAAACCAGCCCCTAAACCAGATGGTCGATAGCTTTAAGTTCCTGGGGGTCACCATCACCAACAGTCTGCCCTGGTCCACTCACGTTGATGCAACAGTCAAGAAAGCCCAACAACGTGTCTACTTCCTACGGAAGCTAAAGAAATTCAGCATATCTGCATCAACTCTCACAAACTTCTACAGATGTGCGATAGAGAGCATCCTATCCAGCTGCATCACAGCCTGGTATGGAAACTGCTCAGTCCACGATCGCAAGAAACTGCAGAGTGTGGTGAACTCAGCCCAACGCATCACACCAGCTTGCCACCCCCACATTGATTCTGTCTACACCTCCCGCTGCCTCAGGAAGGCAGGCAGCATTATCAGAGACCCCTCCCACCCAGGCATTGCCTTCTTCCAGACCCTTCCATCATGCAGAAGGTACAGAAGTCTGAAGACCCGCACATCCAGACATAGAAACAGCTTCTTCCCCACAGCTACAAGACTCCTCAACGACTCCCCCTCGGACTGATCTATTCCCTGTAAGAACACTATTCACGACGCCCTATGCTGCTCTTGTTTGGCCTTGTTCTGCACTGTAACCAATCACTATTTGTTGATGTACCATTTGTTCCCCTGGCCGCAGAAAACTACTTTTCACTGTACTGAGTTACATGTGACAATAAATATCAATCAACCAATCAATGGATCAATTCTGGATCCGTGCTGCCGTCCCCTTCCATCACATGAGTTTAAATTTTGCTAAGTCTGTTGTAAAAATGGTAATTTGTCAAACTCGTTTTGAAAGTTTCCATACATAACATCATTGTACACCCTCAACCACCATAAACCATTAAACATTCACCCACAACAACCATTAACCATTAAACATTCACCCTCAACCACCATTAACCATTAAACATTCACCCTCAACCACCATTAACTATTAAACATTCACCCACAATCACCATAAACCATTAAACATTCACCCTCAACCACCATAAACCATTAAACATTCACCCTCAACCACCATTAACCATTAAACATTCACCCTCAACCACCATAAACCATTAAACATTCACCCTCAATCACCATTAACCATTAAACATTCACCCTCAACCACCATTAACCATTAAACATTCACCCTCAACAACCATAAACCATTAAACATTCACCCTCAATCAACATTAACTATTAAACATTCACCCTCAACCACCATTAACCATTAACCATTAAACATTCACCCTCAACCACCATTCACCATTAAACATTCACCCTCAACCACCATAAACCATTAAACATTCACCCTCAACCACCATTAACCATTAAACATTCACCCTCAACCACCATTAACCATTAAACATTCACCCTCAATCACCATTAACCATTAAACATTCACCCTCAACCACCATTAACCATTAAACATTCACCCTCAATCACCATTAACCATTAAACATTCACCCTCAATCACCATTAACCATTAAACATTCACCCTCAACCGCCATTAACCATTAAACATTCACCCTCAACCACCATTAACCATTAAACATTCACCCTCAACCACCATTAACCATTAAACATTCACCCTCAATCACCATTAACCATTAAACATTCACCCTCAACCACCATTAACCATTAAACATTCACCCTCAACCACCATTAACCATTAAACATTCACCCTCAACCACCATTAACCATTAAACATTCACCCTCAACCACCATAAACCATTAAACATTCACCCTCAATCACCATTAACCATTAAACATTCACCCTCAATCAACATTAACCATTAAACATTCACCCTCAACCACCATTAACCATTAAACATTCACCCTCAACCACCATAAACCATTAAACATTCACCCTCAACCACCATTAACCATTAAACATTCACCCTCAATCACCATTAACCATTAAACATTCACCCTCAATCACCATTAACCATTAAACATTCACCCTCAACCGCCATTAACCATTAAACATTCACCCTCAACCACCATTAACCATTAAACATTCACCCTCAACCACCATTAACCATTAAACATTCACCCTCAATCACCATTAACCATTAAACATTCACCCTCAACCACCATTAACCATTAAACATTCACCCTCAACCACCATAAACCATTAAACATTCACCCTCAACCACCATTAACCATTAAACATTCACCCTCAACCACCATAAACCATTAAACATTCACCCTCAACCACCATTAACCATTAAACATTCACCCTCAACCACCATAAACCATTAAACATTCACCCTCAACCACCATTAACCATTAAACATTCACCCTCAATCACCATTAACTATTAAACATTCACCCTCAACCACCATTAACTATTAAACATTCACCCTCAACCACCATTAACCATTAAACATTCACCCTCAACCACCATTAACCATTAAACATTCACCCTCAACCACCATTAACCATTAAACATTCACCCTCAACCACCATAAACCATTAAACATTCACCCTCAATCACCATTAACCATTAAACATTCACCCTCAATCAACATTAACCATTAAACATTCACCCTCAACCACCATTAACCATTAAACATTCACCCTCAACCACCATAAACCATTAAACATTCACCCTCAACCACCATTAACCATTAAACATTCACCCTCAATCACCATTAACTATTAAACATTCACCCTCAACCACCATTAACTATTAAACATTCACCCTCAACCACCATTAACCATTAAACATTCACCCTCAACCACCATTAACCATTAAACATTCACCCTCAACCACCATTAACCATTAAACATTCACCCTCAACCACCATAAACCATTAAACATTCACCCTCAACCACCATTAACCACCATGCAATGGAAGGATGCTTTTCTAATTGGAGGGCTGTGACCAGTGGTGTTCCACAGGGATCAGTGCTGGGACCTTTGCTCTTTGTAGTATATATAAATGATTTGGAGGAAAATGTAACTGGTCTGATTAGTAAGTTTGCAGACGACACAAAGGTTGGTGGAATTGCGGATAGCGATGAGGACTGTCAGAGGATACAGCAGGATTTAGATTGTCTGGAGACTTGGGCGGAGAGATGGCAGATGGAGTTTAATCCGGACAAATGTGAGGTAATGCATCTTGGAAGGTCTAATGCAGGTAGGGAATATACGGTGAATGGTAGAACCCTCAAGAGTATTGAAAGTCAAAGAGATCTAGGAGTACAGGTCCACAGGTTATTGAAAGGGGCAACACAGGTGGAGAAGGTAGTCAAGAAGGCATACGGCATGCTTGCCTTCATTGGCCGGGGCATTGAGTATAAGAATTGGCAAGTCATGTTGCAGCGGTATAGAACCTTAGTTAGGCCACACTTGGAGTATAGTGTTCAATTCTGGTCGCCACACTACCAGAAGGATGTGGAGGCTTTAGAGAGGGTGCAGAAGAGATTTACCAGAATGTTGCCTGGTATGGAGGGCATTAGCTATGAGGAGCGATTGAATAAACTCGGTTTGTTCTCACTGGAACGAAGGAGGTTGAGGGGCGACCTGATAGAGGTATACAAAATTATGTGGGGCATAGACAGAGTGGATAGTCAGAGGCTTTTCCCCAGGGTAGAGGGGTCAATTACTAGGGGGCATAGGTTTAAGGTGAGAGGGGCAAGGTTTAGAGTAGATGTACGAGGCAAGTTTTTTACGCAGAGGGTAGTGGGTGCCTGGAACTCGCTACCGGAGGAGGTGGTGGAAGCAGGGACGATAGTGACATTTAAGGGGCATCTTGACAAATATATGAATAGGATGGGAATAGAGGGATACGGACCCAGGAAGTGTAGAAGATTGTAGTTTAGTCGGGCAGCATGGTCGGCACGGGCTTGGAGGGCCGAAGGGCCTGCTACTGTGCTGTACATTCCTTTGCTCTTTGTTCTTCTTTGTATTAACCATTAAACATTCACCCTCAACCACCATTAACCATTAAACATTCACCCTCAACCACCATTAACCATTAAACATTCACCTCAACCACCATTAACCATTAAACATTCACCCTCAACCACCATAAACCATTAAACATTCACCCTCAACCACCATTAACCATTAAACATTCACCCTCAACCACCATTAACCATTAAACATTCACCCTCAACCACCATTAACCATTAAACATTCACCCTCAACCAGCATTAACCATTAAACATTCATCCTCAACCACCATTAACCATTAAACATTCACCTCAACCACCATAAACCATTAAACATTCACCCTCAACCACCATTAACCATTAAACATTCACCCTCAACCACCATTAACCATTAAACATTCACCTCAACCACCATAAACTATTAAACATTCACCCTCAACCACCATTAACCATTAAACATTCACCCTCAACCACCATTAACCATTAAACATTCACCCTCAACCACCATTAACCATTAAACATTCACCCTCAATCACCATTAACCATTAAACATTCACCCTCAACCACCATTAACCATTAAACATTCACCCTCAACCACCATAAACCATTAAACATTCACCCTCAACCACCATTAACCATTAAACATTCACCCTCAACCAGCATTAACCATTAAACATTCACCCTCAACCACCATTAACCATTAAACATTCACCTCAACCACCATAAACCATTAAACATTCACCCTCAACCACCATTAACCATTAAACATTCACACTCAACCACCCGTAACCATTAAACATTCACCCTCAACCATCATAAACCATTAAACATTCACCCTCAACCACCATTAACCATTAAACATTCACCCTCAACCACCCGTAACCATTAAACATTCACCCTCAACCATCATAAACCATTAAACATTCACCTCAACCACCATAAACCATTAAACATTCACCCTCAACCACCATTAACCATTAAACATTCACCTCAACCACCATAAACCATTAAACATTCACCCTCAACCACCATTAACCATTAAACATTCACCCTCAACCAGCATTAACCATTAAACATTCACCCTCAAACACCATTAACCATTAAACATTCACCCTCAATCACCATTAACCATTAAACATTCACCCTCAACCACCATTAACCATGAAACATTCACCCTCAACCACCATTAACCATTAAACATTCATCCTCAACGACCATTAACCATTAAACATTCACCCTCAACCACCATAAACCATTAAACATTCACCCTCAACCACCATTAACCATTAAACATTCACCCTCAACCACCATTAACCATTAATCATTCATCCTCAACAACCATAAACCATTAAACATCCACCCTCAACCAGCATAAACCATTAAACATTCACCCTCAATCATCATTAACCATTAAACATTCACCGTCAACCACCATTAACCATTAAACATTCACCCTCAACCACCATTAACCATTAAACATTCACCCTCAACCACCATTAGCCATTAAACATTCACCCTCAACCACCATTAACCATTAAATAACTGGACGCAGCTAGTTACACAGGATTTCTCTTTAACAAGGTAGAATTTCCTGTCACTGAGTCTCAGACAGGAGCCTGCATTCCCACAGCATCCACTGAGCTGAGAGAGATGCAGTTTCTCAGCTTCCACAAGGGTTCATGTCGACTCCAAGAGCGGGTTCATGCCTGACAAGGAGCCTTTATTACACTCGGGAAATTCAGCAACCACAGCTGGAATCTCACTCCCAGCACAGGTGGGAAACCTTCCCCGATTCTGGAAACATAAAGCCTGAAGGTATCAAAGAAGTAGGGCTCAGGGGATCATGGGATATGGGGGGAAGGCGGGAACTTGATAATCAGCCATGATCAGAATGAATGGCGGAGCAGGCTCGAGGGGCCGAATGGCCTCCTCCTGCTTCTATTTTCTCGGTTTGTTTCTATGTGTGTAAGTAGCCCAAATAGCGCCTCAACCCACTAGTCACATGTGAGCGAGGAACGCTCTGGGATTGACAATTCTTTGCTCAGTGTGTCAGTCTGTACAGAAAGTTTCAAACGTGACAGGTTAAAGAGTGAGTGGCTGTTTTAGAATCTGTTGTTACTTTGAAGGAACATCTGACATACCTGCAACATTCCCACAACGTGCATAACTGAATAGTTTCTCCTGACCGATCGCCAGCGCACTTTCAATATCCACGGCATCAACTTCAGTTTGAACCCATTGGCGAAATTTGAATTCCATCTCAACATAATTCTAAAACAAGAAAATAAAATCCATTACCATGTGACACAACTGAACTCGCACCAAAACACATCAGTGTTGAGGGGACTGTCCTCGTTCCCAGGTGTGGGAGCAGTATTCATGTCCTGCATGGACTGACCTGGTAAAAGGGTTTGGAATTTTTGATGGGAGTCTTGGCATCACCACTTCCAGATTGATTTTCCTGACCCCCTCATGCACTCTTTCAACTTTAGAGTTATCCTGCCCATTGGGCCTCACACCTTCCCCTTGGGCTTTCAATGAAACAAATATAGAGAATGTTCTGGAAGGCCATCGACACTGAATCATGTCCAGTAATTGTGTTTCCCTTTGGCTGTTTTACCACATTACTGAAACAGAAAGGTTTCAATGGGTTAGGAATTGGTCCTCGTATCCAGGCACTAATCCAGGATGAAAATAAAACAATGTCATTGGACCATAAGAAATAGGAGCTGGAATCGGCCCAATAACTCCTCAAGCCTTTTTTTTAGAAAATATTTTATTGAAGCATTTGTAATTTTCACAATTGAACATATTGACATTTCTAAAACAATCGCGCGGGTTGACGCACAAAATACCCCCTAAAAGAACAAACAATAAACCACGTCCCCCTCTTCTCCCGCCCTGTCCCCAATTACCCGGAGACTAAGCTCCCTGTCCTTATTTAACATTCCCCTGCCTTCTGTTTTCCTCCCCCCCCCCCCTTTTCCCTTTCCCCCTTACTGTTGACGTTCAATGTTTGTCAAAGAAATCGATGAACGGCTGCCCACTCCGGGCCAATCCCTGTATTGATCCTCTCAGAGCGAACTTGATTTTCTCCAGACTGAGAAACTCTACCATATCGCTGACCCACACTCCTGACTTCGGAGTCTCCGAGTCCCTCCATCTCAGCAAGATCCATCTCCGGGACACCAGGGAGGAGGAGGCCAGAATATCAGCCTCCCTCCCCCCCCCCCGTGCCCCCGGATCCTCCGACACCCCAAATATTGTTAATTCTGGACTCGGAGTTACCCTACCTTCCCGGACTTCGACATAACATCCGCAAATCCCTGGCAGAATTCCCTCAGTTTCGGACATGCCCAAAACATATGGACATAGTTGGCAGGGCTACCCCCACACCGCCCACATCTGTCCTCCACCTCCTCGAAGAACCTACTCATCCGGGCTACCGTTATGTGGGCCCTGTGGGCCACCTTGAACTGAACCAAGCTGAGTCTAGCTCAGGACGAGGATGCATTCACCCTTTTCAAAGCTTTTCCCACAGTTCAGTTCCCAGCTCCCCTCCTAGCTCCTCTTCCCACTTCCTCTTCACCTCTCTGACAGGGGCCCCTTCCCACCCTAACAATTCCCTGTATATCTCCGAAACCTTCCCACTCCAATCCCTGTTTTTGACAGCACTTTATCCTGTAGTCCCCTCAGGGGGAGGCGAGGAACGCTTGGGACCTGCCTCCGTACAAAGTCCCGCACTTGAAGATACCGAAACCCGTTCCCACCGGGCAAGTCAAACTCCTGCTCTAATGTCTCCAAGGTCGGGAAGCCCTCCTGGATGAATAGATCCCCAAACCTCTCAATCCCTGCCTGCTGCCATACCTTAAAGCCCCCATCCAGCCCCCCCGGGACAAACCGGGGATTGTCACAGATCGGTGACCACACTGATGCCCCCTCCAGTCTCATATGCTGCCTCCATTGCCCCCACACCCTCAGGGCTGCCACCACCACAGGGCTTGAGGAGCACCGAGCCGGCGAGATCGCAGGGTTTAGATCAAAGATACATTTTATAATCCAAGTGAAATAAAGGTTACTTTATGAGAAAGCCATAAAAACATAATAACTGTGAGAAAGAGAATATAAACCCAGAGACCAGAGCAGGAACTACCAGAACTCAGAGAGAACTCAGAGAGAGAGAGAACCTTACTCGGTGACGGGAAAGCACCATCGGGGGACCGAGCAACCCAGAGAAACTAGCAGAAGATCCAAAATTAACTGATTGTCAAGAAAGACTTAAAGTCTACAACTGGTGCCCACAAGACAAGACCTTATTTGCCTTTCTAACAAAAGTAATTTAATCTTTTTAACGTGAAAGTAAAGTTAAGTTCAAGTTGTTAACCTGAAAGAGTGGTTATTATTACCATTTTGAAAGTTTACTGTACTTTACTTAGCAAGCCGGACCCGTAGGTGAGCTCCTAGGTGGTAAGTAAATAAAATTCTTCTCTGAAGATACAGGTTATGCTGGGGGATAACTTGAAACATTAGTTTGACCCGAATAGCACCCGCTTAAGTCTGCATAGGAGTCAGGGAGTTCAAATCCCTGCTCACCAGTTAGAATATATTGACCCGGGCATCACGGTGGCACAGTGGGTTAGCACTGCTGCATCACGGCGCTGAGGTCCCGGGTTCGATCCCGGCTCTGGGTCACTGTCCGTGTGGAGTTTGCACGTTCTCCCCGTGTCTGTGTGGGTTTCACCCCCACAACCCAAAACTGTGCAAGCTAGGTGGATTGGCCACGCTAAATTGCCCCTTAATTGGAAAAAATGAATTGGGTACTCTAAAATCTAAAATCTAAAATCTAAAAAATCGTCAAAAAAAAGAATATATTGACCCTTTTCTGGTATCGAGGGAAATTCTAAGAATAGTGGTGAGGTAAAAACTACACTCCCCAGGAATTGATTCATGCCCTCCTCCCCATCCGGGGGTTCCGACTCGTATAGCTGGCTATACAATTCCCGGGACCCCCCCGACACGAGCTTCTTTTCGTGCTGCTTTCTGCGAGACTCTCAGATCACAAGTAGATGTCACTTCCTGCTAGTGACATCACAGGGTTAACCCTTCACAGGACCTGTCCGAATATACTCCATTATACTACACCCCGAGGAACCTGGAATCCTAAATTTACCTTGTTATCTTGTCTGTTTCAATGAGATCGCTCTCATTCTCCTAAATTCCAGAGAGTTCCCGACAATATGATTCCTTTCAGTATTGGACAACTCTGTGACCCAGGAATCAACCCAGTGAATCTTCACTGCATCATCTCCAAGGAATGGACGTCCTGTTTTGGATCCGGTGCGAGCGTGCGTACCCTGGTCGAGGCCAGAGTGGGCCTCCAGGACTGGCAGTGCCAGGTGGCGGGGGAGTCTCAGGGATTACCCGCACCCTAGTCCCATGGAGATGCCTGGGGGCCACCGGGCACCCCGAGGGAGGAGGAGGTGCTGGGGCTGTGCCGGAGACTCCCGCAGGGGAGGTATCAGAACACCGCAGCCCCAGACTCCACCCCTCCTGTCCCTGGAGCCTCCAGTGGGCAGCAGGCAGAACAGGCCGGCACCACACCACCTGGGACACACGGGCAGGAGCCGGGCCCATCCAGGCCCGATCGCCGCAGAAGGCACCCGCCAACCGGGACCCAGGTGGCAGGGCGGGACTAACAGCAGGGCCTCCTCCACTCCTGCTGTACCGTCTGGGGAACTACCTAGGCGCAGTGTTAGGGCTGGAAGGCCAGAACGTTAGACACCAGTTAAGTTGGCACGGGTGCAGGGGGGAATGGTTGGGGAGGGGTCGGGGGAGGGTGGGAATGGCTGGGAGGGGTCGGGGTGGGGGGGAGGGGGTCGGGAATCGGGGGAGTGTCGGGGAGGGGTCGGGGGTAGGACGGTGGGGGAGTGTCGGGGAGGGGGCGGGGTGGGGGGGAGTGTTGGGAGGGGTCGGGGTAGGGGGGAGTGTCTGGGAGGGCTCGGGGTGGCGGGAGTGTTGTGGAGGGGGCCGGGGATCGGGGGAGTGTCCGGGAGGGGTCAGGGATGGAGGGAGTGTCGGGGAGGGGTCGGGGGTAGGATGGTGGGTTAGTGTTGGGGAGGGGTCGGAGGTAGGACGGTGGGGGAGTGTCGGGGAGGGGGCAGGGTGGGGGGGAGTGTTGGGGAGGGGCCGGGGTGGGGGGGAGCATTGGGGAGGGGTCGGGGTGGGTGGGAGTGTTGGGGAGGGGTCAGGGGTTGGGTGTGGGTGGGAGTGTCGCGGAGTTGTCGGGGGTGGTGGTTGGGGGGGAGTGTCGGGGAGGGGTCGGGTGTGGGGGCAGTGTCGGGGAGGGGTCGGGGGTGGGGGAGTGTTGGGGAGGGGTCGGGGATGAGGGAGTGTCGTGGAGGGGTCGGGTGTGTGGGAGTGTCGAGGAGGGGTCAGGTGTGGGGGAGTGTCGGGGAGGGGTCGGGTGTGGGGGAGTGTTGGGGAGGGGTCGGGGTGGGGGGGAGTGTCGGGGAGGGGTCGGGTGTGTGGGAGTGTCGGGGAGGGGTCGGGGGTGGGGGAGTGTCGGGGAGGGGTTGGGGTGAGGGAGTGTCGGGGAGGGGTCGGGGGTGGGGGCAGTGTCGGGGAGGGGTCGGGGTGGGTGGAGTGTCGGGGAGGGGTCAGGGTGGGGGGAGTGTCGGGGAGGGGTCGGGTGTGGGGGGGAGTGTCGGGGAGAGGCCGGGGTTGGTGGGGAGTGTCGGGGAAGGGTCAGGGTGGGGGGGAGTGTCAGGGAGGGGTCAGGGTGGGGGGAGTGTTGGGGAGGGGTCAGGGGTTGGGGTTGGGTGGGAGTTTCTGGGAGGGGTCGGGGTGGGGGGAGTGTCGGGGAGGGGTCGGGGTGGGGGGAGTGTCGGGGAGGGGTCGGGGGTGGGGGCAGTGTCGGGGAGGGGTCGGGGTGGGGGAAGTGTCGGGGAGGGGTCGGGGTGGGGGGAGTGTCGGGGAAGGGGCAGGGTGGGGGGGAGTGTCAGGGAGGGGTCAGGGTGGGGGGAGTGTTGGGGAGGGGTCAGGGGTTGGGGGTGGGTGGGAGTGTCTGGGAGGGGTCGGGGTGGGGGGGATGTTGGGGAGGGGTATGGGGTTGGGGGTGGGTGGGAGTGTCTGGGAGGGGTCGGGGTGGGGGGGAGGGTTGGGGAGGGGTCGGGGGTGGTGGTAGGGGGTGTGTGTCAGGGAGGGGTCAGGATAGGGGGTGTGGGGCATGTTGGGGAGGGGTCAGGGATTGCGGGGAGTGTCGGGGAGGGGTCAGGCTTGGGGGTGGGTGGGAGTGTCACGGAGGAGTTGGGGTGGGGGTTGTGGGGGGGAGTGTTGGGGCGGGGTGGGGAGTGGGACCTGTAATTGAAAATATGGAAAGGTGTGTCATTTGAAACATGGAAGTCTGGCAATATCTGGTCTGAGAGAAACAAGAGAGGATACAGGGAAAGATCCCACAAAGGGTTAACAGCAGCTGCCAGGGAAGGATTGTAAAATGCAGATATCCTTGGTCAAGTAGGTTCGCAAACAAGACAAACAGGATTTTGAATGAAGCCAAAAACAATGGCTCACACCTTCATTGAAAGTAACTAACTTAGTAAGGATCTAGAAAAGAAAGGATGAGGTTCTAGGTGTGAAAATTTGCTAATACCAGGTTTATCAGTCTACGAGAAACATAATTCAAAGCCAAAATCAAAGTCAACATTGAGCGAGGACACAATTGGAAAATAAAACTATAGAAATGACAGGAATTAAAAGTAACACCTATTGAAACCAAAGCATTTTGAACATCACAAAGGACACAATGTAATCAGAACTATGAGATGAAGTCATGTCAAAATGAATACTTCGTTGGATTAGAAAGTTTAGATCAAAGTTCCTTTTTACAATCAAAGAAAATAAGAGTTACTTTACAATAACATCAAAAAACGTAATTGTTAGAAAGCAAATATAAACCTCGAGACCAGGGCAGGAACTATCAGACTCAGATCCAGATTCAGAACCAGAGCTCAGAGCGAGAGCGAGAGAAGCAGAGAAGGAACAAGCAGCTAGACTCAGATTACAATCAGCTCGGTCATGGGAAATGGACAGGGCAGAGCAGCCGAGCTACAATAGCTAAATACATCTAAAGAAGACCAGACTTTAAAGAAGATTGATTGTCAAGTCGGGCCTGAAGGTCCCTTCAACCAACCAGAAGGACCCAGAAGCAAGATCGTTTTACTTTCTGTAAAGACAGTGATTGCATCTTTTAAAAAGAGAAAAAATTATAATAATAAAATAACTTAAAAGTTTGAACCTGAAACGGTGGTTATTAGTCTACTTTACTTATTAGCAATGCGGGACCCAGGATCGATGCTACTAAGTGGTAAGTAGATGAAATCTTCGGTGAAGGTATGGGTTATACCAGGGGATAACTTGAAAATATAGTTTGACCTGAATAGCACCCACTGAAGTTTGCATCGGAGTCGGGGAGTGAGAATCCCTGATCACCATTTAGAATGTCGGCCCTTTTTGGTATAGGGGGACTTCTAAGAATAGTGGTGAGTTTTCAAAAACAGACGTCAGTGGTTAGCACTGTTGCTTCACAGCGCCATGATCCTGGGTTTGATTCTCGGCTTGACTCACTGTCTGTGTGGAGTCTGCACGTTCTCCCCGTGTCTGTGTGGGTTTCCTCCGGGTGCTCCCGTTTCCTCCCACAAGCCCCGAAAGATGTGCTGTTGGTGAATTGGACATTCTGAATTCTCCCTCTGTGACCCGAACAGGTGCCGGAATGTGGCGACTAGGGGATTTTCACAGTAACTTCATGGCAGTGTTAATGTAAGCCTGCTTGTGATAATAATAAACATTATTATTATTATCCTCTCCATGCCCCTCATAATCTTGTCCACCTCGATCAGATTGCCCCTCAGTCTTCTCTGCTCCAGCGAAAACAACCCAAGCCCCAACCTCTCTTCATAACTGAAATGTTCCGTCCCAGGCACCATCCTGGTGAATCTCCTCTGCACCCCCTCCAGCACCCCCTCCTTCCTATAATGTGGTGCCCAGAATTACACACAGTACTCCAGCTGTGTCCTCACCAATGTTCTGTACAACTCCAACATCACCTCCCTGCTTTTGTAATCTCTGTCCCGATTGAGAAAAGCCAGTGTCCCATTTGCCTTTTCCACCCCCCTATTAACCTGCCCTCTGCCTTCAGAGACCACCCTCAGCTTCCTGCCTCTCAGCCAATTGTGGGTCCAATGTGTCTCTTTGCCTTGGGTCCCATGGGCCCTGACTGGATCAGTCTGCCACGAGGGACCCTATCAAAAGCCTGGCTAAAGCCCATATCGACCACTCCAAATGCATTCCCCTCATCAACACTCCTGCTCACCGCCTCAAATAATTCAACTGTATTTGTCAAGAAAGACCTTCCACGCTGACTATCCCTGATTAATCCGTGTCTAAAGTACAGATAGATTCTGCTCCTCAGAATACTTTCCTGATCCCAGCCTTGAATTTAGAAACCATTAACTGTGTGAGTGCCGGGTCCCGGGATGTGTGAACCGCCCGGGGCAGATATTTCACTGTTTATTCCAGTTCACACGCTCAGCATTGACAAGCCTCCCTGCCTGAGTCAGACAGATGTTTGAGAGTAAAGAGAATAAAGGGGACTCGACCCAAAAACACAGCCATTAAATAATTTCCACTGGTACGAACGTTACAGAATGAAGTAAACTCTGAACTATACTCACCTTGTCCTCAATGACGACTTCAGGTTTAAGGCATTCCTCTTGTTCACAGAGTTTGATCACCTTGTCTACCGCATCCTGTGCAGCGAGTTGGTTCCAGAAGAGGACACACACGGTTAAGACGATTCTCAGCATCTTGGTGTCGGTACAGGTCACTGGTGAATTCACTGAATGCCCCTCAGCACCTTCAGCTCGATCTGCAGTTTGAGCAGAGAGCTCAGGGATTTTTATACAGTTTTAAGGGGATGATTTTGAATAAAGTTTAGCGACAGGAACATCACATGTTGAAGAAATGTCTTGGATGATTCAATATGGAAATGTTTTTTGGTCGCAACCTTCAATTTAGAAATTGTTTAGAAATCATGATCTCGGTGATGCCGGTTGCCGGGAAATGTGAACCGCCCGGGACAGATATTTCACTATTGATTCCAGTTCACACACTCAGCATCGATCCCCCTGCCTGAGTTAGAGAGGAAATGTGAACCGCCCGGGGCAGATATTTCACTATTGATTCCAGTTCACACACTCAGCATTGACCCCCCTGCCTGAGTTAGACAGGAAATGTGAACCGCCCGGGGCAGATATTTCACTATTGATTCCAGTTCACACACTCAGCATTGACCCCCCTGCCTGTGTTAGACAGGAAATGTGAACCGCCCGGGGCAGATATTTCACTATTGATTCCAGTTCACACACTCAGCATTGACCCCCCTGCCTGAGTTAGACAGGAAATGTGAACCACCCGGGGCAGATATTTCACTATTGATTCCAGTTCACACACTCAGCATTGACCCCCCTGCCTGAGTTAGACAGGAAAAGTGAACCACCCGGGGAAGATATTTCACTATTGATTCCAGTTCACACACTCAGCATTGACCCCCCTGCCTGAGTTAGACAGGAAATGTGAACCGCCCGGGGCAGATATTTCACTATTGATTCCAGTTCACACACTCAGCATTGACCCCCCTGCCTGAGTTAGACAGGAAATGTGAACCGCCCGGGGCAGATATTTCACTATTGATTCCAGTTCACACACTCAGCATTGACCCCCCTGCCTGAGTTAGACAGGAAATGTGAACCGCCCGGGGCAGATATTTCACTATTGATTCCAGTTCACACACTCAGCATTGACCCCCCTGCTTGAGTTAGACAGGAAAAGTGAACCACCCGGGGAAGATATTTCACTATTGATTCCAGTTCACACACTCAGCATTGACCCCCCTGCCTGAGTTAGACAGGAAATGTGAACCGCCCGGGGCAGATATTTCACTATTGATTCCAGTTCACAAACTCAGCATTGACCCCCCCCTGCCTGAGTTAGACAAGAAATGTGAACCGCCCGGGGCAGATATTTCACTATTGATTCCAGTTCACACACTCAGCATCGACCCCCCTGCCTGAGTTAGACAGGAAATGTGAACCGCCCGGGGCAGATATTTCACTATTGATTCCAGTTCACACACTCAGCATCGACCCCCCTGCTTGAGTTAGACAGGAAATGTGAACCGCCCGGGGCAGATATTTCACTATTGATTCCAGTTCACACACTCAGCATCGACCCCCCTGCTTGAGTTAGACAGGAAATGTGAACCGCCCGGGGCAGATATTTCACTATTGATTCCAGTTCACACACTCAGCATTGACCCCCCTGCCTGAGTTTGACAGGAAATGTGAACCGCCCGGGGCAGATATTTCACTAGTGATTCCAGTTCACACACTCAGCATCGATCCCCCTGCCTGAGTTAGACAGGAAATGTGAACCGCCCGGGCAGATATTTCACTATTGATTCCAGTTCACACACTCAGCATTGACCCCCCTGCCTGAGTTAGACAGGAAATGTGAAACGCCCGGGGCAGATATTTCACTATTGATTCCAGTTCACACACTCAGCATTGACCCCCCTGCCTGAGTTAGACAGGAAATGTGAACCGCCCGGGGCAGATATTACACTATTGATTCCAGTTCACAAACTCAGCATTGACCCCCCCTGCCTGAGTTAGACAAGAAATGTGAACCGCCCGGGGCAGATATTTCACTATTGATTCCAGTTCACACACTCAGCATCGACCCCCCTGCCTGAGTTAGACAGGAAATGTGAACCGCCCGGGGCAGATATTTCACTATTGATTCCAGTTCACACACTCAGCATCGACCCCCCTGCTTGAGTTAGACAGGAAATGTGAACCGCCCGGGGCAGATATTTCACTATTGATTCCAGTTCACACACTCAGCATCGACCCCCCTGCTTGAGTTAGACAGGAAATGTGAACCGCCCGGGGCAGATATTTCACTATTGATTCCAGTTCACACACTCAGCATTGACCCCCCTGCCTGAGTTAGACAGGAAATGTGAACCGCCCGGGGCAGATATTTCACTAGTGATTCCAGTTCACACACTCAGCATCGATCCCCCTGCCTGAGTTAGACAGGAAATGTGAACCGCCTGGGCAGATATTTCACTATTGATTCCAGTTCACACACTCAGCATTGACCCCCCTGCCTGAGTTAGACAGGAAATGCGAACCGCCCGGGGCAGATATTTCACTATTGATTCCAGTTCACACACTCAGCATTGACCCCCCTGCCTGAGTTAGACAGGAAATGTGAACCGCTCGGGGCAGATATTTCACTATTGATTCCAGTTCACACACTCAGCATTGACCCCCCTGCCTGAGTTAGACAGGAAACGTGAACCGCCCGGGGCAGATATTTCACTATTGATTCCAGTTCACACACTCAGCATTGACCCCCCTGCCTGAGTTAGACAGGAAATGTGAACCGCCCGGGGCAGATATTTCACTATTGATTCCAGTTCACACACTCAGCATCGATCCCCCTGCCTGAGTTAGACAGGAAATGTGAACAGCCCGGGGCAGATATTTCACTATTGATTCCAGTTCACACACTCAGCATTGACCCCCCTGCCTGAGTTAGACAGGAAATGTGAACCGCCCGGGGCAGATATTTCACTATTGATTCCAGTTCACACACTCAGCATCGATCCCCCTGCCTGAGATAGACAGGAAATGTGAACCGCCCGGGGCAGGTATTTCACTATTGATTCCAGTTCACACACTCAGCATTGACCCCCCTGCCTGAGTTAGACAGGAAATGTGAACCGCCCGGGGCAGATATTTCTCTATTGATTCCAGTTCACACACTCAGCATTGACCCCACTGCCTGAGTTAGACAGGAAATGTGAGCCGCCCGGGGCAGATATATCACTATTGATTCCAGTTCACACACTCAGCATTGACCCCCCTGCCTGAGTTCGACAGGAAATGTGAACCGCCCGGGGCAGATATTTCACGATTGATTCCAGTTCACACACTCAGCATTGACCCCCCTGCCTGAGTTAGACAGGAAATGTGAACCGCCCGGGGCAGATATTTCACTATTGATTCCAGTTCACACACTCAGCATTGACCCCCCTGCCTGAGTTAGACAGGAAATGTGAACCGCCCGGGGCAGATATTTCACTATTGATTCCAGTTCACACACTCAGCATTGACCCCCCTGCCTGAGTGAGACAGGAAATGTGAACCGCCCGGGGCAGATATTTCAGTATTGATTCCAGTTCACACACTCAGCATTGATCCCCATGCCTGAGTTAGACAGGAAATGGGAACCGCCCGGGGCAGATATTTCACTATTGATTCCAGTTCACACACTCAGCATTGATCCCCCTGCCTGAGTTAGACGGGAAATGTGAACCGCCCGGGGCAGATATTTCACTATTGATTCCAGTTCACACACTCAGCATTGACCCCCCTGCCTGAGTTAGACAGGAAATGTGAACCGCCCGGGGCAGATATTTCACTATTGATTCCAGTTCACACACTCAGCATTGACCCCCCTGCCTGAGTTAGACAGGAAATGTGAACCGCCCGGGGCAGATATTTCACTATTGATTCCAGTTCACACACTCAGCATCGATCCCCCTGCCTGAGTTAGAGAGGAAATGTGAACCGCCCGGGGCAGATATTTCACTATTGATTCCAGTTCACACACTCAGCATTGACCCCCCTGCCTGAGTTAGACAGGAAATGTGAACCGCCCGGGGCAGATATTTCACTATTGATTCCAGTTCACACACTCAGCATTGACCCCCCTGCCTGTGTTAGACAGGAAATGTGAACCGCCCGGGGCAGATATTTCACTATTGATTCCAGTTCACACACTCAGCATTGACCCCCCTGCCTGAGTTAGACAGGAAATGTGAACCACCCGGGGCAGATATTTCACTATTGATTCCAGTTCACACACTCAGCATTGACCCCCCTGCCTGAGTTAGACAGGAAAAGTGAACCACCCGGGGAAGATATTTCACTATTGATTCCAGTTCACACACTCAGCATTGACCCCCCTGCCTGAGTTAGACAGGAAATGTGAACCGCCCGGGGCAGATATTTCACTATTGATTCCAGTTCACACACTCAGCATTGACCCCCCTGCCTGAGTTAGACAGGAAATGTGAACCGCCCGGGGCAGATATTTCACTATTGATTCCAGTTCACACACTCAGCATTGACCCCCCTGCCTGAGTTAGACAGGAAATGTGAACCGCCCGGGGCAGATATTTCACTATTGATTCCAGTTCACACACTCAGCATTGACCCCCCTGCTTGAGTTAGACAGGAAAAGTGAACCACCCGGGGAAGATATTTCACTATTGATTCCAGTTCACACACTCAACATTGACCCCCCTGCCTGAGTTAGACAGGAAATGTGAACCGCCCGGGGCAGATATTTCACTATTGATTCCAGTTCACAAACTCAGCATTGACCCCCCCCTGCCTGAGTTAGACAAGAAATGTGAACCGCCCGGGGCAGATATTTCACTATTGATTCCAGTTCACACACTCAGCATCGACCCCCCTGCCTGAGTTAGACAGGAAATGTGAACCGCCCGGGGCAGATATTTCACTATTGATTCCAGTTCACACACTCAGCATCGACCCCCCTGCTTGAGTTAGACAGGAAATGTGAACCGCCCGGGGCAGATATTTCACTATTGATTCCAGTTCACACACTCAGCATTGACCCCCCTGCCTGAGTTTGACAGGAAATGTGAACCGCCCGGGGCAGATATTTCACTAGTGATTCCAGTTCACACACTCAGCATCGATCCCCCTGCCTGAGTTAGACAGGAAATGTGAACCGCCCGGGCAGATATTTCACTATTGATTCCAGTTCACACACTCAGCATTGACCCCCCTGCCTGAGTTAGACAGGAAATGTGAAACGCCCGGGGCAGATATTTCACTATTGATTCCAGTTCACACACTCAGCATTGACCCCCCTGCCTGAGTTAGACAGGAAATGTGAACCGCCCGGGGCAGATATTACACTATTGATTCCAGTTCACAAACTCAGCATTGACCCCCCCTGCCTGAGTTAGACAAGAAATGTGAACCGCCCGGGGCAGATATTTCACTATTGATTCCAGTTCACACACTCAGCATCGACCCCCCTGCCTGAGTTAGACAGGAAATGTGAACCGCCCGGGGCAGATATTTCACTATTGATTCCAGTTCACACACTCAGCATCGACCCCCCTGCTTGAGTTAGACAGGAAATGTGAACCGCCCGGGGCAGATATTTCACTATTGATTCCAGTTCACACACTCAGCATCGACCCCCCTGCTTGAGTTAGACAGGAAATGTGAACCGCCCGGGGCAGATATTTCACTATTGATTCCAGTTCACACACTCAGCATTGACCCCCCTGCCTGAGTTAGACAGGAAATGTGAACCGCCCGGGGCAGATATTTCACTAGTGATTCCAGTTCACACACTCAGCATCGATCCCCCTGCCTGAGTTAGACAGGAAATGTGAACCGCCTGGGCAGATATTTCACTATTGATTCCAGTTCACACACTCAGCATTGACCCCCCTGCCTGAGTTAGACAGGAAATGCGAACCGCCCGGGGCAGATATTTCACTATTGATTCCAGTTCACACACTCAGCATTGACCCCCCTGCCTGAGTTAGACAGGAAATGTGAACCGCTCGGGGCAGATATTTCACTATTGATTCCAGTTCACACACTCAGCATTGACCCCCCTGCCTGAGTTAGACAGGAAACGTGAACCGCCCGGGGCAGATATTTCACTATTGATTCCAGTTCACACACTCAGCATTGACCCCCCTGCCTGAGTTAGACAGGAAATGTGAACCGCCCGGGGCAGATATTTCACTATTGATTCCAGTTCACACACTCAGCATCGATCCCCCTGCCTGAGTTAGACAGGAAATGTGAACAGCCCGGGGCAGATATTTCACTATTGATTCCAGTTCACACACTCAGCATTGACCCCCCTGCCTGAGTTAGACAGGAAATGTGAACCGCCCGGGGCAGATATTTCACTATTGATTCCAGTTCACACACTCAGCATCGATCCCCCTGCCTGAGATAGACAGGAAATGTGAACCGCCCGGGGCAGGTATTTCACTATTGATTCCAGTTCACACACTCAGCATTGACCCCCCTGCCTGAGTTAGACAGGAAATGTGAACCGCCCGGGGCAGATATTTCTCTATTGATTCCAGTTCACACACTCAGCATTGATCCCCCTGCCTGATTAGACAGGAAATGTGAACCGCCCGGGGCAGATATTTCACTATTGATTCCAGTTCACACACTCAGCATTGACCCCCCTGCCTGAGTTAGACAGGAAATGTGAGCCGCCCGGGGCAGATATATCACTATTGATTCCAGTTCACACACTCAGCATTGACCCCCCTGCCTGAGTTCGACAGGAAATGTGAACCGCCCGGGGCAGATATTTCACGATTGATTCCAGTTCACACACTCAGCATTGACCCCCCTGCCTGAGTTAGACAGGAAATGTGAACCGCCCGGGGCAGATATTTCACTATTGATTCCAGTTCACACACTCAGCATTGACCCCCCTGCCTGAGTTAGACAGGAAATGTGAACCGCCCGGGGCAGATATTTCACTATTGATTCCAGTTCACACACTCAGCATTGACCCCCCTGCCTGAGTGAGACAGGAAATGTGAACCGCCCGGGGCAGATATTTCAGTATTGATTCCAGTTCACACACTCAGCATTGACCCCCCTGCCTGAGTTAGACAGGAAATGTGAACCGCCCGGGGCAGATTTTTCACTATTGATTCCAGTTCACACACTCAGCATTGATCCCCATGCCTGAGTTAGACAGGAAATGGGAACCGCCCGGGGCAGATTTTTCACTATTGATTCCAGTTCACACACTCAGCATTGATCCCCCTGCCTGAGTTAGACGGGAAATGTGAACCGCCCGGGGCAGATATTTCACTATTGATTCCAGTTCACACACTCAGCATTGACCCCCCTGCCTGAGTTAGACAGGAAATGTGAACCGCCCGGGGCAGATATTTCACTATTGATTCCAGTTCACACACTCAGCATTGACCCCCCTGCCTGAGTTAGACAGGAAATGTGAACCGCCCGGGGCAGATATTTCACTATTGATTCCAGTTCACACACTCAGCATTGATCCCCCTGCCTGAGTTGGACAGGAAATGTGAACCACCCGGGGCAGATATTTCACTATTGATTCCAGTTCACACACTCAGCATTGATCCCCCTGCCTGAGTTAGACAGGAAATGTGAACCCCCCGGGGCAGATATTTCACTATTGATTCCAGTTCACACACTCAGCATTGACCCCCCTGCCTGAGTTAGACAGGAAATGTGAACCGCCCGGGGCAGATATTTCACTATTGATTCCAGTTCACACACTCAGCATTGATCCCCCTGCCTGAGTTGGACAGGAAATGTGAACCATCCGGGGCAGATATTTCACTATTGATTCCAGTTCACACACTCAGCATTGATCCCCCTGCCTGAGTTAGACAGGAAATGTGAACCGCCCGGGGCAGATATTTCACTATTGATTCCAGTTCACACACTCAGCATTGATCTCCCTGCCTGAGTTAGACAGGAAATGTGAACCGCCCGGGGCAGATATTTCACTATTGATTCCAGTTCACACACTCAGCATTGACCCCCCTGCCTGAGTTAGAGAGGAAATGTGAACCGCCCGGGGCAGATATTTCACTATTGATTCCAGTTCACACACTCAGCATTGACCCCCCTGCCTGAGTTAGACAGGAAATGTGAAACGCCCGGGGCAGATATTTCACTATTGATTCCAGTTCACACACTCAGCATTGATCCCCCTGCCTGAGTTAGACAGGAAATGTGAACCGCCCGGGGCAGATATTTCACTATTGATTTCAATTCACACACTCAGCATTGACCCCCCTGCCTGAGTTAGACAGGAAATGTGAACCGCCCGGGGCAGATATTTCACTATTGATTCCAGTTCACACACTCAGCATTGACCCCCCTGCCTGAGTTAGACAGGAAATGTGAAACGCCCGGGGCAGATATTTCACTATTGATTCCAGTTCACACACTCAGCATTGACCCCCCTGCCTGAGTTAGACAGGAAATGTGAACCGCCCGGGGCAGATATTACACTATTGATTCCAGTTCACAAACTCAGCATTGACCCCCCCTGCCTGAGTTAGACAAGAAATGTGAACCGCCCGGGGCAGATATTTCACTATTGATTCCAGTTCACACACTCAGCATCGACCCCCCTGCCTGAGTTAGACAGGAAATGTGAACCGCCCGGGGCAGATATTTCACTATTGATTCCAGTTCACACACTCAGCATCGACCCCCCTGCTTGAGTTAGACAGGAAATGTGAACCGCCCGGGGCAGATATTTCACTATTGATTCCAGTTCACACACTCAGCATCGACCACCCTGCTTGAGTTAGACAGGAAATGTGAACCGCCCGGGGCAGATATTTCACTATTGATTCCAGTTCACACACTCAGCATTGACCCCCCTGCCTGAGTTAGACAGGAAATGTGAACCGCCCGGGGCAGATATTTCACTAGTGATTCCAGTTCACACACTCAGCATCGATCCCCCTGCCTGAGTTAGACAGGAAATGTGAACCGCCTGGGCAGATATTTCACTATTGATTCCAGTTCACACACTCAGCATTGACCCCCCTGCCTGAGTTAGACAGGAAATGCGAACCGCCCGGGGCAGATATTTCACTATTGATTCCAGTTCACACACTCAGCATTGACCCCCCTGCCTGAGTTAGACAGGAAATGTGAACCGCTCGGGGCAGATATTTCACTATTGATTCCAGTTCACACACTCAGCATTGACCCCCCTGCCTGAGTTATCAGGAAACGTGAACCGCCCGGGGCAGATATTTCACTATTGATTCCAGTTCACACACTCAGCATTGACCCCCCTGCCTGAGTTAGACAGGAAATGTGAACCGCCCGGGGCAGATATTTCACTATTGATTCCAGTTCACACACTCAGCATCGATCCCCCTGCCTGAGTTAGACAGGAAATGTGAACAGCCCGGGGCAGATATTTCACTATTGATTCCAGTTCACACACTCAGCATTGACCCCCCTGCCTGAGTTAGACAGGAAATGTGAACCGCCCGGGGCAGATATTTCACTATTGATTCCAGTTCACACACTCAGCATCGATCCCCCTGCCTGAGATAGACAGGAAATGTGAACCGCCCGGGGCAGGTATTTCACTATTGATTCCAGTTCACACACTCAGCATTGACCCCCCTGCCTGAGTTAGACAGGAAATGTGAACCGCCCGGGGCAGATATTTCTCTATTGATTCCAGTTCACACACTCAGCATTGACCCCACTGCCTGAGTTAGACAGGAAATGTGAGCCGCCCGGGGCAGATATATCACTATTGATTCCAGTTCACACACTCAGCATTGACCCCCCTGCCTGAGTTCGACAGGAAATGTGAACCGCCCGGGGCAGATATTTCACGATTGATTCCAGTTCACACACTCAGCATTGACCCCCCTGCCTGAGTTAGACAGGAAATGTGAACCGCCCGGGGCAGATATTTCACTATTGATTCCAGTTCACACACTCAGCATTGACCCCCCTGCCTGAGTTAGACAGGAAATGTGAACCGCCCGGGGCAGATATTTCACTATTGATTCCAGTTCACACACTCAGCATTGACCCCCCTGCCTGAGTGAGACAGGAAATGTGAACCGCCCGGGGCAGATATTTCAGTATTGATTCCAGTTCACACACTCAGCATTGATCCCCATGCCTGAGTTAGACAGGAAATGGGAACCGCCCGGGGCAGATATTTCACTATTGATTCCAGTTCACACACTCAGCATTGATCCCCCTGCCTGAGTTAGACGGGAAATGTGAACCGCCCGGGGCAGATATTTCACTATTGATTCCAGTTCACACACTCAGCATTGACCCCCCTGCCTGAGTTAGACAGGAAATGTGAACCGCCCGGGGCAGATATTTCACTATTGATTCCAGTTCACACACTCAGCATTGACCCCCCTGCCTGAGTTAGACAGGAAATGTGAACCGCCCGGGGCAGATATTTCACTATTGATTCCAGTTCACACACTCAGCATCGATCCCCCTGCCTGAGTTAGAGAGGAAATGTGAACCGCCCGGGGCAGATATTTCACTATTGATTCCAGTTCACACACTCAGCATTGACCCCCCTGCCTGAGTTAGACAGGAAATGTGAACCGCCCGGGGCAGATATTTCACTATTGATTCCAGTTCACACACTCAGCATTGACCCCCCTGCCTGTGTTAGACAGGAAATGTGAACCGCCCGGGGCAGATATTTCACTATTGATTCCAGTTCACACACTCAGCATTGACCCCCCTGCCTGAGTTAGACAGGAAATGTGAACCACCCGGGGCAGATATTTCACTATTGATTCCAGTTCACACACTCAGCATTGACCCCCCTGCCTGAGTTAGACAGGAAAAGTGAACCACCCGGGGAAGATATTTCACTATTGATTCCAGTTCACACACTCAGCATTGACCCCCCTGCCTGAGTTAGACAGGAAATGTGAACCGCCCGGGGCAGATATTTCACTATTGATTCCAGTTCACACACTCAGCATTGACCCCCCTGCCTGAGTTAGACAGGAAATGTGAACCGCCCGGGGCAGATATTTCACTATTGATTCCAGTTCACACACTCAGCATTGACCCCCCTGCCTGAGTTAGACAGGAAATGTGAACCGCCCGGGGCAGATATTTCACTATTGATTCCAGTTCACACACTCAGCATTGACCCCCCTGCTTGAGTTAGACAGGAAAAGTGAACCACCCGGGGAAGATATTTCACTATTGATTCCAGTTCACACACTCAGCATTGACCCCCCTGCCTGAGTTAGACAGGAAATGTGAACCGCCCGGGGCAGATATTTCACTATTGATTCCAGTTCACAAACTCAGCATTGACCCCCCCCTGCCTGAGTTAGACAAGAAATGTGAACCGCCCGGGGCAGATATTTCACTATTGATTCCAGTTCACACACTCAGCATCGACCCCCCTGCCTGAGTTAGACAGGAAATGTGAACCGCCCGGGGCAGATATTTCACTATTGATTCCAGTTCACACACTCAGCATCGACCCCCCTGCTTGAGTTAGACAGGAAATGTGAACCGCCCGGGGCAGATATTTCACTATTGATTCCAGTTCACACACTCAGCATTGACCCCCCTGCCTGAGTTTGACAGGAAATGTGAACCGCCCGGGGCAGATATTTCACTAGTGATTCCAGTTCACACACTCAGCATCGATCCCCCTGCCTGAGTTAGACAGGAAATGTGAACCGCCCGGGCAGATATTTCACTATTGATTCCAGTTCACACACTCAGCATTGACCCCCCTGCCTGAGTTAGACAGGAAATGTGAAACGCCCGGGGCAGATATTTCACTATTGATTCCAGTTCACACACTCAGCATTGACCCCCCTGCCTGAGTTAGACAGGAAATGTGAACCGCCCGGGGCAGATATTACACTATTGATTCCAGTTCACAAACTCAGCATTGACCCCCCCTGCCTGAGTTAGACAAGAAATGTGAACCGCCCGGGGCAGATATTTCACTATTGATTCCAGTTCACACACTCAGCATCGACCCCCCTGCCTGAGTTAGACAGGAAATGTGAACCGCCCGGGGCAGATATTTCACTATTGATTCCAGTTCACACACTCAGCATCGACCCCCCTGCTTGAGTTAGACAGGAAATGTGAACCGCCCGGGGCAGATATTTCACTATTGATTCCAGTTCACACACTCAGCATCGACCCCCCTGCTTGAGTTAGACAGGAAATGTGAACCGCCCGGGGCAGATATTTCACTATTGATTCCAGTTCACACACTCAGCATTGACCCCCCTGCCTGAGTTAGACAGGAAATGTGAACCGCCCGGGGCAGATATTTCACTAGTGATTCCAGTTCACACACTCAGCATCGATCCCCCTGCCTGAGTTAGACAGGAAATGTGAACCGCCTGGGCAGATATTTCACTATTGATTCCAGTTCACACACTCAGCATTGACCCCCCTGCCTGAGTTAGACAGGAAATGCGAACCGCCCGGGGCAGATATTTCACTATTGATTCCAGTTCACACACTCAGCATTGACCCCCCTGCCTGAGTTAGACAGGAAATGTGAACCGCTCGGGGCAGATATTTCACTATTGATTCCAGTTCACACACTCAGCATTGACCCCCCTGCCTGAGTTAGACAGGAAACGTGAACCGCCCGGGGCAGATATTTCACTATTGATTCCAGTTCACACACTCAGCATTGACCCCCCTGCCTGAGTTAGACAGGAAATGTGAACCGCCCGGGGCAGATATTTCACTATTGATTCCAGTTCACACACTCAGCATCGATCCCCCTGCCTGAGTTAGACAGGAAATGTGAACAGCCCGGGGCAGATATTTCACTATTGATTCCAGTTCACACACTCAGCATTGACCCCCCTGCCTGAGTTAGACAGGAAATGTGAACCGCCCGGGGCAGATATTTCACTATTGATTCCAGTTCACACACTCAGCATCGATCCCCCTGCCTGAGATAGACAGGAAATGTGAACCGCCCGGGGCAGGTATTTCACTATTGATTCCAGTTCACACACTCAGCATTGACCCCCCTGCCTGAGTTAGACAGGAAATGTGAACCGCCCGGGGCAGATATTTCTCTATTGATTCCAGTTCACACACTCAGCATTGATCCCCCTGCCTGATTAGACAGGAAATGTGAACCGCCCGGGGCAGATATTTCACTATTGATTCCAGTTCACACACTCAGCATTGACCCCCCTGCCTGAGTTAGACAGGAAATGTGAGCCGCCCGGGGCAGATATATCACTATTGATTCCAGTTCACACACTCAGCATTGACCCCCCTGCCTGAGTTCGACAGGAAATGTGAACCGCCCGGGGCAGATATTTCACGATTGATTCCAGTTCACACACTCAGCATTGACCCCCCTGCCTGAGTTAGACAGGAAATGTGAACCGCCCGGGGCAGATATTTCACTATTGATTCCAGTTCACACACTCAGCATTGACCCCCCTGCCTGAGTTAGACAGGAAATGTGAACCGCCCGGGGCAGATATTTCACTATTGATTCCAGTTCACACACTCAGCATTGACCCCCCTGCCTGAGTGAGACAGGAAATGTGAACCGCCCGGGGCAGATATTTCAGTATTGATTCCAGTTCACACACTCAGCATTGACCCCCCTGCCTGAGTTAGACAGGAAATGTGAACCGCCCGGGGCAGATTTTTCACTATTGATTCCAGTTCACACACTCAGCATTGATCCCCATGCCTGAGTTAGACAGGAAATGGGAACCGCCCGGGGCAGATTTTTCACTATTGATTCCAGTTCACACACTCAGCATTGATCCCCCTGCCTGAGTTAGACGGGAAATGTGAACCGCCCGGGGCAGATATTTCACTATTGATTCCAGTTCACACACTCAGCATTGACCCCCCTGCCTGAGTTAGACAGGAAATGTGAACCGCCCGGGGCAGATATTTCACTATTGATTCCAGTTCACACACTCAGCATTGACCCCCCTGCCTGAGTTAGACAGGAAATGTGAACCGCCCGGGGCAGATATTTCACTATTGATTCCAGTTCACACACTCAGCATTGATCCCCCTGCCTGAGTTGGACAGGAAATGTGAACCACCCGGGGCAGATATTTCACTATTGATTCCAGTTCACACACTCAGCATTGATCCCCCTGCCTGAGTTAGACAGGAAATGTGAACCCCCCGGGGCAGATATTTCACTATTGATTCCAGTTCACACACTCAGCATTGACCCCCCTGCCTGAGTTAGACAGGAAATGTGAACCGCCCGGGGCAGATATTTCACTATTGATTCCAGTTCACACACTCAGCATTGATCCCCCTGCCTGAGTTGGACAGGAAATGTGAACCATCCGGGGCAGATATTTCACTATTGATTCCAGTTCACACACTCAGCATTGATCCCCCTGCCTGAGTTAGACAGGAAATGTGAACCGCCCGGGGCAGATATTTCACTATTGATTCCAGTTCACACACTCAGCATTGATCTCCCTGCCTGAGTTAGACAGGAAATGTGAACCGCCCGGGGCAGATATTTCACTATTGATTCCAGTTCACACACTCAGCATTGACCCCCCTGCCTGAGTTAGAGAGGAAATGTGAACCGCCCGGGGCAGATATTTCACTATTGATTCCAGTTCACACACTCAGCATTGACCCCCCTGCCTGAGTTAGACAGGAAATGTGAAACGCCCGGGGCAGATATTTCACTATTGATTCCAGTTCACACACTCAGCATTGATCCCCCTGCCTGAGTTAGACAGGAAATGTGAACCGCCCGGGGCAGATATTTCACTATTGATTTCAATTCACACACTCAGCATTGACCCCCCTGCCTGAGTTAGACAGGAAATGTGAACCGCCCGGGGCAGATATTTCACTATTGATTCCAGTTCACACACTCAGCATTAACCCCCCTGCCTGAGTTAGACAGGAAATGTGAACCGCCCGGGGCAGATATTTCACTATTGATTCCAGTTCACACACTCAGCATTAACCCCCCTGCCTGAGTTAGACAGGAAATGTGAACCGCCCGGGGCAGATATTTCACTATTGATTCCAGTTCACACATTCAGCATTGACCCCCCTGCCTGAGTTAGACAGGAAATGTGAACCGCCCAGGACAGATATTTCACTATTGATTCCAGTTCACACACTCAGCATTGACCCCCCTGCCTGAGTTAGACAGGAAATGTGAACCGCCCGGGGCAGATATTTCACTATTGATTCCAGTTCACACACTCAGCATTGATCCCCCTGCCTGAGTTAGACAGGAAATGTGAACCGCCCGGGGCAGATATTTCACTATTGATTCCAGTTCACACACTCAGCATTGACCCCCCTGCCTGAGTTAGACAGGAAATGTGAACCGCCCGGGGCAGATATTTCACTATTGATTCCAGTTCACACACTCAGCATTGACCCCCCTGCCTGAGTTAGACAGGAAATGTGAACCGCCCGGGGCAGATATTTCACTATTGATTCCAGTTCACACACTCAGCATTGACCCCTCTGCCTGAGTTAGACAGGAAATGTGAACCGCCCGGGGCAGATATTTCACTATTGATTCCAGTTCACACACTCAGCATTGACCCCCCTGCCTGAGTTAGACAGGAAATGTGAACCGCCCGGGGCAGATATTTCACTGTTGATTCCAGTTCACACACTCAGCATTGATCCCCCTGCCTGAGTTAGACAGGAAATGTGAACCGCCCGGGGCAGATATTTCACTATTGATTCCAGTTCACACACTCAGCATTGACCCCCCTTCCTGAGTTAGACAGGAAATGTGAACCGCCCGGGGCAGATATTTCACTATTGATTCCAGTTCACACACTCAGCATTGACCCCCCTGCCTGAGTTAGACAGGAAATGTGAACCGCCCGGGGCAGATATTACACTATTGATTCCAGTTCACAAACTCAGCATTGACCCCCCCTGCCTGAGTTAGACAGGAAATGTGAACCGCCCGGGGCAGATATTTCACTATTGATTCCAGTTCACACACTCAGCATCGATCCCCCTGCCTGAGTTAGACAGGAAATGTGAACAGCCCGGGGCAGATATTTCACTATTGATTCCAGTTCACACACTCAGCATTGACCCCCCTGCCTGAGTTAGACAGGAAATGTGAACAGCCCGGGGCAGATATTTCACTATTGATTCCAGTTCACACACTCAGCATTGACCCCCCTGCCTGAGTTAGACAGGAAATGTGAAGCACCCGGGGCAGATATTTCACTATTGATTCCAGTTCACACACTCAGCATCGATCCCCCTGCCTGAGTTAGACAGGAAATGTGAACAGCCCGGGGCAGATATTTCACTATTGATTCCAGTTCACACACTCAGCATTGATCCCCATGCCTGAGTTAGACAGGAAATGTGAACCGCCCGGGGCAGATATTTCACTATTGATTCCAGTTCACACACTCAGCATTGACCCCCCTGCCTGAGTTAGACAGGAAATGTGAACCGCCCGGGGCAGATATTTCACTATTGATTCCAGTTCACACACTCAGCATTGATCCCCCTGCCTGAGTTAGACAGGAAATGTGAACCGCCCGGGGTAGATATTTCACTATTGATTCCAGTTCACACACTCAGCATTGACCCCCCTGCCTGAGTTAGACAGGAAATGCGAACCGCCCGGGGCAGATATTTCAATATTGATTCCAGTTCACACACTCAGCATTGACCCCACTGCCTGAGTTAGACAGGAAATGTGAGCCGCCCGGGGCAGATATTTCACTATTGATTCCAGTTCACACACTCAGCATTGATCGTCCTGCCTGAGTTAGACAGGAAATGTGAACCGCCCGGGGCAGATATTTCACTATTGATTCCAGTTCACACACTCAGCATTGATCCCCCTGCCTGAGTTAGACAGGAAATGTGAACCGCCCGGGGCAGATATTTCACTATTGATTCCAGTTCACACACTCAGCATCGATCCACCTGCCTGAGTTAGACAGGAAATTGGATTTCGGCGGCAGCGGTGCGCAGGGGCCTTCTTGGAGGTGAGTAGTGAGTTTAAAAGCACTTACCTTTACAGGAGCAGCCCATTGGATTTCGGCGGCAGCGGTGCGCAGGGGCCTTCTTGGAGGTGAGTAGTGAGTTTAAAAACCTTACCTTTACAGGAGCAGCCCATTGGATTTCGGCGGCAGCGGTGCGCAGGGGCCTTCTGGGAGGTGAGTAGTTAGTTTAAAAGCACTTACCTTTACAGGAGCAGCCCATTGGATTTCGGCGGCAGCGGTGCGCAGGGGCCTTCTTGGAGGTGAGTAGTGAGTTTAAAAACCTTACCTTTACAGGAGCAGCCCATTGGATTTCGGCGGCAGCGGTGCGCAGGGGCCTTCTGGGAGGTGAGTAGTTAGTTTAAAAGCACTTACCTTTACAGGAGCAGCCCATTGGATTTCGGCGGCAGCGGTGCGCAGGGGCCTTCTTGGAGGTGAGTAGTGAGTTTAAAAACCTTACCTTTACAGGAGCAGCCCATTGGATTTCGGCGGCAGCGGTGCGCAGGGGCCTTCTGGGAGGTGAGTAGTTAGTTTAAAAGCACTTACCTTTACAGGAGCAGCCCATTGGATTTCGGCGGCAGCGGTGCGCAGGGGCCTTCTTGGAGGTGAGTAGTGAGTTTAAAAACCTTACCTTTACAGGAGCAGCCCATTGGATTTCGGCGGCAGCGGTGCGCAGGGGCCTTCTTGGAGGTGAGTAGTTAGTTTAAAAGCACTTACCTTTACAGGAGCAGCCCATTGGATTTCGGCGGGAACCGGAAGTTCGACCTCTGGCAAGTCCCCCCCCCCCCCCCCCCCCAATAAATTCTGGTGGAGAGGAAACCCGAGACACTACACGTGTAGTGTCTCCCACCCACCCTCCTCCTCTAACCTAATAATAAGACCCATTGGTGTAAGGTAAGTGCCATATTATATTATATATTATTAGCATTGTGCAGGCCAAGGATTGGAGGTGGAGGAGCAGTCTCTGTCAGCGAGAGAACCTGAGAACATCTCAGAAGGTAAGCAAGTGATTTTTACTTTTATACCTTTTTTCAAATTGTGTGTGTCGGGGGGGACAGAAAAGCTGTGACCTGAGTGGCTGGTTGGGATTCTAACCTAATTTTTTTTTTTGACTATTTGGGAACTAATTAAACATAATAACTTAATTATAATTTAGAGGATATCTAAGCCAGAGATCGGAGGATATTATAGTTAGCTATCGCATTTCTATTAGAAATCTAGTGCTAGGAAACAGGTAGTTGACAGTAACTTTGTAATTTAAAAAAAAGTATTTATTAAAAAAAAAAAAAGACAAATTTTAATTAATTGACGCAATGTCAGTTAGAGGGGTGCTGTGCTCTGACTGTGAGATGTGGCAGGTCCGGGAGGCTTCCAGCGTCCTGGATGGCTTCATCTGCAGAAAGTGCACCCAACTGCAGCTCCTCACAGACCGCATGGTTCGGTTGGAGCAGCAATTGGATGCACTTAGGAGCATGCAGGTGGCGGTTATATGACGCTATGAGCAAGCGTCATAGATCGCAGTTATGTAAGTGTGGTCACACCCAAGGTGCAGGCAGAGAAATGGGTGACCACCAGAAAGGGCAGGCAGTCAGTGCAGGAATCCCCTGTGGTTGTCCCCCTCTCGAACAGATATACCCCTTTGGATACTGTCGGGGGGGATAGCCTATCAGGGGAAAACAGCAGCAGCCAGAGCAGTGGCACCACGGCTGGCTCTGATGTTCAGAAGGGAGGGTCAAAGCGCAGAAGAGTAATAGTTATAGGGGACTCTATAGTCAGGGGAACAGATAGGCGCTTCTGTGGACGTGAAAGAGACTCCAGGATGGTATGTTGCCTCCCTGGTGCCAGGGTCCAGGATGTCTCCGAACGGGTAGAGGGAATCCTGAAGGGGGAGGGCAAACAGGTAGAGGTCGTTGTACATATTGGTACTAACGACATAGGCAGGAAGAGGCATGAGGTCCTGCAGCAGGAGTTCAGGGAGCTAGGCAGAAAGTTAAAAGACAGGACCTCGAGGGTTGTAATCTCGGGATTACTCCCTGTGCCACGTGCCAGTGAGGCTAGAAATAGGAAGATAGAGCAGACAAACACGTGGCTAAACAGCTGGTGTAGGAGGGAGGGTTTCGGTTATCTGGACCACTGGGAGCTCTTCCGGGGCAGGTGTGACCTGTATAAGATGGACGGGTTGCATCTAAACCGGAGAGGCATAAATATCCTGGCCGCGAGATTTGCTAGTGTCACACGGGAGGGTTTAAACTAGTATGGCAGGGGGGTGGGCACGGGAGCAATAGGTCAGAAGGTGAGAGCGTTGAGGGAGAACTAGGGAATATGGACAGTGTGGCTCTGAGGCAGAGCAGACGGGGAGAAGTTGCTGAACACAGCGGGTCTGGTGGCCTGAAGTGCATATGTTTTAATGCAAGGAGCATTACGGGTAAGGCAGATGAACTTAGAGCTTGGATTACTACTTGGAACTATGATGTTGTTGCCATTACAGAGACCTGGTTGAGGGAAGGGCAGGATTGGCAGCTAAACGTTCCAGGTTTTAGATGTTTCAGGCGGGATAGAGGGGGATGTAAAAGGGGAGGCGGAGTTGCGCTACTTGTTCAGGAGAGTATCACAGCTATACAGCGAGAGGACACCTCAGAGGGCAGTGAGGCTATATGGGTAGAGATCAGGAATAAGAAGGGTGCAGTCACAATGTTGGGGGTATACTACAGGCCTCCCAACAGCCAGCGGGAGATAGAGGAGCAGATAGGTAGACAGATTTTGGAAAAGAGTAAAAACAACAGGGTTGTGGTGATGGGAGACTTCAACTTCCCCAATATTGACTGGGACTCACTTAGTGCCAGGGGCTTTGACGGGGCAGAGTTTGTAAGGAGCATCCAGGAGGGCTTCTTAAAACAATATGTAAACAGTCCAACTAGGGAAGAGGCGGTACTGGACCTGGTATTGGGGAATGAGCCCGGCCAGGTGGTAGATGTTTCAGTAGGGGAGCATTTCGGTAACAGTGACCACAATTCAGTAAGTTTTAAAGTACTGGTGGACAAGGATAAGAGTGGTCCGAGGATGAATGTGCTAAATTGGGGGAAGGCTAATTATAACAATATTAGGCGGGAACTGAAGAGCATAGATTGGGGGCGGATGTTTGAGGGCAAATCAACATCTGACATGTGGGAGGCTTTCAAGTGTCAGTTGATAGGAATACAGGACAGGCATGTTCCTGTGAGGAAGAAAGACAAATACGGCAATTTTCGGGAACCTTGGATGACGAATGATATTGTAGGCCTCGTCAAAAAGAAAAAGGAGGCATTTGTCAGGGCTAAAAGGCTGGGAACAGACGAAGCCTGTGTGGCATATAAGGAAAGTAGGAAGGAACTTAAGCAGGGAGTCAGGAGGGCTAGAAGGGGTCATGAAAAGTCATTGGCAAATAGGGTTAAGGAAAATCCCAAGGCTTTTTACACTTACATAAAAAGCAAGAGGGTAGCCAGGGAAAGGGTTGGCCCACTGAAGGATAGGCAAGGGAATCTATGTGTGGAGCCAGAGGAAATGGGCGAGGTACTAAATGAATACTTTGCATCAGTATTCACCAAAGAGAAGGAATTGGTAGATGTTGAGTCTGGAGAAGGGGGTGTAGATAGCCTGGGTCACATTGTGATCCAAAAAGACGAGGTGTTGGGTGTCTTAAAAAATATTAAGGTAGATAAGTCCCCAGGGCCGGATGGGATCTACCCCAGAATACTGAAGGAGGCTGGAGAGGAAATTGCTGAGGCCTTGACAGAAATCTTTGGATCCTCGCTGTCTTCAGGGGATGTCCCGGAGGACTGGAGAATAGCCAATGTTGTTCCTCTGTTTAAGAAGGGTGGCAGGGATAATCCCGGGAACTACAGGCCGGTGAGCCTTACTTCAGTGGTAGGGAAATTACTGGAGAGAATTCTTCGAGACAGGATCTACTCCCATTTGGAAGCAAATGGACGTATTAGTGAGAGGCAGCACGGTTTTGTGAAGGGGAGGTCGTGTCTCACTAACTTGATAGAGTTTTTCGAGGAGGTCACTAAGATGATTGATGCAGGTAGGGCAGTAGATGTTGTCTATATGGACTTCAGTAAGGCCTTTGACAAGGTCCCTCATGGTAGACTAGTACAAAAGGTGAAGTCACACGGGATCAGGGGTGAACTGGCAAGGTGGATACAGAACTGGCTAGGCCATAGAAGGCAGAGGGTAGCAATGGAGGGATGCTTTTCTAATTGGAGGGCTGTGACCAGTGGTGTTCCACAGGGATCAGTGCTGGGACCTTTGCTCTTTGTAGTATATATAAATGATTTGGAGGAAAATGTAACTGGTCTGATTAGTAAGTTTGCAGACGACACAAAGGTTGGTGGAATTGCGGATAGCGATGAGGACTGTCTGAGGATACAGCAGGATTTAGATTGTCTGGAGACTTGGGCGGAGAGATGGCAGATGGAGTTTAACCTGGACAAATGTGAGGTAATGCATTTTGGAAGGGCTAATGCAGGTAGGGAATATACAGTGAATGGTAGAACCCTCAAGAGTATTGAAAGTCAAAGAGATCTAGGAGTACAGGTCCACAGATCACTGAAAGGGGCTACACAGGTGGAGAAGGTAGTCAAGAAGGCATACGGCATGCTTGCCTTCATTGGCCGGGGCATTGAGTATAAGAATTGGCAAGTCATGTTGCAGCTGTATAGAACCTTAGTTAGGCCACACTTGGAGTATAGTGTTCAATTCTGGTCGCCACACTACCAGAAGGATGTGGAGGCTTTAGAGAGGGTGCAGAAGAGATTTACCAGAATGTTGCCTGGTATGGAGGGCATAAGCTATGAGGAGCGATTGAATAAACTCGGTTTGTTCTCACTGGAACGAAGGAGGTTGAGGGGCGACCTGATAGAGGTATACAAAATTATGAGGGGCATAGACAGAGTGGATAGTCAGAGGCTTTTCCCCAGGGTAGAGGGGTCAATTACTAGGGGGCATAGGTTTAAGGTGAGTGGGGCAAAGTTTAGAGTAGATGTACGAGGCAAGTTTTTTACGCAGAGGGTAGTGGGTGCCTGGAACTCACTACCGGAGGAGGTAGTGGAGGCAGGGACGATAGGGACATTTAAGGGGCATCTTGACAAATATATGAATAGGATGGGAATAGAAGGATACGGACCCAGGAAGTGTAGAAGATTGTAGTTTAGTCGGGCAGTATGGTCGGCACGGGCTTGGAGGGCCGAAGGGCCTCTTCCTGTGCTGTACATTTCTTTGTTCTTTTTTGTTTTTGAAATGTGAACCGCCCGGGGCAGATATTTCACTATTGATTCCAGTTCACACACTCAGCATTGACCCCCCTGCCTGAGTTAGACAGGAAATGTGAACCGCCCGGGGCAGATATTTCACTATTGATCCCAGTTCGCACACTCAGCATTGACCCCCCTGCCTGAGTTAGACAGGAAATGTGAACCGCCCGGGGCAGATATTTCACTATTGATTCCAGTTCACACACTCAGCATTGATGCCCCTGCCTGAGTTAGACGGGAAATGTGAACCGCCCGGGGCAGATATTTCACTATTGATTCCAGTTCACACACTCAGCATTGACCCCCCTGCCTGAGTTAGACAGGAAATGTGAACCGCCCGGGGCAGATATTTCACTATTGATTCCAGTTCACACACTCAGCATTGACCCCCCTGCCTGAGTTAGACAGGAAATGTGAACCGCCCGGGGCAGATATTTCACTATTGATTCCAGTTCACACACTCAGCATTGACCCCCCTGCCTGAGTTAGACAGGAAATGTGAACCGCCCGGGGAGATATTTCACTATTGATTCCAGTTCACACACTCAGCATTGACCCCCCTGCCTGAGTTAGACAGGAAATGTGAACCGCCTGGGGCAGATATTTCACTATTGATTCCAGTTCACACACTCAGCATTGACTCCCCTGCCTGAGTTAGACAGGAAATGTGAACTGCCCGGGGCAGATATTTCACTATTGATTCCAGTTCACACACTCATCATTGATCCCCCTGCCTGAGTTAGACAGGAAATGTGAACCGCCCGGGGCAGATATTTCACTATTGATTCCAGTTCACACAATCAGCATTGACCCCCCTGCCTGAGTTAGACAGGAAATGTGAACCGCCCAGGTCAGATATTTCACTATTGATTTCAGTTCACACACTCAGCATTGACCCCCCTGCCTGAGTTAGACAGGAAATGTGAACCGCCCGGGGCAGATATTTCACTATTGATTCCAGTTCACACACTCAGCATTGACCCCCCTGCCTGAGTTAGACAGGAAATGTGAACCGCCCGGGGCAGATATTTCACTATTGATTCCAGTTCACACACTCAGCATTGATCCCCCTGCCTGAGTTAGACAGGAAATGTGAACCGCCCGGGGCAGATATTTCACTATTGATTCCAGTTCACACACTCAGCATTGATCCCCCTGCCTGAGTTAGACAGGAAATGTGAACCGCCCGGGGCAGATATTTCACTATTGATTCCAGTTCACACACTCAGCATTGACCCACCTGCCTGAGTTAGACAGGAAATGTGAACCGCACGGGGCAGATATTTCACTATTGATTCCAGTTCACACACTCAGCATTGACCCCCCTGCCTGAGTTAGGCAGGAAATGTGAACCGCCCGGGGCAGATATTTCACTATTGATTCCAGTTCACACACTCAGCATTGATGCCCCTGCCTGAGTTAGACAGGAAATGTGAACCGCCCGGGGCAGATATTTCACTATTGATTCCAGTTCACACACTCAGCATTGACCCCACTGCCTGAGTTAGACAGGAAATGTGAACTGCCCGGGGCAGATATTTCACTATTGATTCCAGTTCACACACTCAGCATTGACCCCCCTGCCTGAGTTAGACAGGAAATGTGAACCGCCCGGGGTAGATATTTCACTATTGATTCCAGTTCACACACTCAGCATTGACCCCCCTGCCTGAGTTAGACAGGAAATGTGAACCCCCCGGGGCAGATATTTCACTATTGATTCCAGTTCACACACTCAGCATTGATCCCCCTGCCTGAGTTAGACAGGAAATGTGAACCGCCCGGGGCAGATATTTCACTATTGATTCCAGTTCACACACTTAGCATTGATCGTCCTGCCTGAGTTAGATAGGAAATGTGAACCGCCCGGGGCAGATATTTCACTATTGATTCCAGTTCACACACTCAGCATTGACCCCCCTGCCTGAGTTAGACAGGAAATGTGAACCGCCCGTGGCAGATATTTCACTATTGATTCCAGTTCACACACTCAGCATTGACCCCCCTGCCTGAGTTAGACAGGAAATGTGAACCGCCCGGGGCAGATATTTCACTATTGATTCCAGTTCACACACTCAGCATTGACCCCCCTGCCTGAGTTAGACAGGAAATGTGAACCGCCCGGGGCAGATATTTCACTATTGATTCCAGTTCACACACTCAGCATTGACCCCCCTGCCTGAGTTAGACAGGAAATGTGAACCGCCCGGGGCAGATATTTCACTGTTGATTCCAGTTCACACACTCAGCATTGATCCCCCTGCCTGAGTTAGACAGGAAATGTGAACCGCCCGGGGCAGATATTTCACTATTGATTCCAGTTCACACACTCAGCATTGACCCCCCTGCCTGAGTTAGACAGGAAATGTGAACCGCCCGGGGCAGATATTTCACTATTGATTCCAGTTCACACACTCAGCATTGACCCCCCTGCCTGAGTTAGACAGGAAATGTGAACCGCCCGGGGCAGATATTACACTATTGATTCCAGTTCACAAACTCAGCATTGACCTCCCCTGCCTGAGTTAGACAGGAAATGTGAACCGCCCGGGGCAGATATTTCACTATTGATTCCAGTTCACACACTCAGCATCGATCCCCCTGCCTGAGTTAGACAGGAAATGTGAACAGCCCGGGGCAGATATTTCACTATTGATTCCAGTTCACACACTCAGCATTGACCCCCCTGCCTGAGTTAGACAGGAAATGTGAACAGCCCGGGGCAGATATTTCACTATTGATTCCAGTTCACACACTCAGCATTGACCCCCCTGCCTGAGTTAGACAGGAAATGTGAAGCACCCGGGGCAGATATTTCACTATTGATTCCAGTTCACACACTCAGCATTGACCCCCCTGCCTGAGTTAGACAGGAAATGTGAACCGCCCGGGGCAGATATTTCACTATTGATTCCAGTTCACACACTCAGCATTGATGCCCCTGCCTGAGTTAGACGGGAAATGTGAACCGCCCGGGGCAGATATTTCACTATTGATTCCAGTTCACACACTCAGCATTGACCCCCCTGCCTGAGTTAGACAGGAAATGTGAACCGCCCGGGGCAGATATTTCACTATTGATTCCAGTTCACACACTCAGCATTGACCCCCCTGCCTGAGTTAGACAGGAAATGTGAACCGCCCGGGGCAGATATTTCACTATTGATTCCAGTTCACACACTCAGCATTGACCCCCCTGCCTGAGTTAGACAGGAAATGTGAACCGCCCGGGGAGATATTTCACTATTGATTCCAGTTCACACACTCAGCATTGACCCCCCTGCCTGAGTTAGACAGGAAATGTGAACCGCCTGGGGCAGATATTTCACTATTGATTCCAGTTCACACACTCAGCATTGACCCCCCTGCCTGAGTTAGACAGGAAATGTGAACTGCCCGGGGCAGATATTTCACTATTGATTCCAGTTCACACACTCATCATTGATCCCCCTGCCTGAGTTAGACAGGAAATGTGAACCGCCCGGGGCAGATATTTCACTATTGATTCCAGTTCACACAATCAGCATTGACCCCCCTGCCTGAGTTAGACAGGAAATGTGAACCGCCCAGGTCAGATATTTCACTATTGATTTCAGTTCACACACTCAGCATTGACCCCCCTGCCTGAGTTAGACAGGAAATGTGAACCGCCCGGGGCAGATATTTCACTATTGATTCCAGTTCACACACTCAGCATTGACCCCCCTGCCTGAGTTAGACAGGAAATGTGAACCGCCCGGGGCAGATATTTCACTATTGATTCCAGTTCACACACTCAGCATTGATCCCCCTGCCTGAGTTAGACAGGAAATGTGAACCGCCCGGGGCAGATATTTCACTATTGATTCCAGTTCACACACTCAGCATTGATCCCCCTGCCTGAGTTAGACAGGAAATGTGAACCGCCCGGGGCAGATATTTCACTATTGATTCCAGTTCACACACTCAGCATTGAACCACCTGCCTGAGTTAGACAGGAAATGTGAACCGCCCGGGGCAGATATTTCACTATTGATTCCAGTTCACACACTCAGCATTGACCCCCCTGCCTGAGTTAGGCAGGAAATGTGAACCGCCCGGGGCAGATATTTCACTATTGATTCCAGTTCACACACTCAGCATTGATGCCCCTGCCTGAGTTAGACAGGAAATGTGAACCGCCCGGGGCAGATATTTCACTATTGATTCCAGTTCACACACTCAGCATTGACCCCACTGCCTGAGTTAGACAGGAAATGTGAACTGCCCGGGGCAGATATTTCACTATTGATTCCAGTTCACACACTCAGCATTGACCCCCCTGCCTGAGTTAGACAGGAAATGTGAACCGCCCGGGGTAGATATTTCACTATTGATTCCAGTTCACACACTCAGCATTGACCCCCCTGCCTGAGTTAGACAGGAAATGTGAACCCCCCGGGGCAGATATTTCACTATTGATTCCAGTTCACACACTCAGCATTGACCCTCCTGCCTGAGTTAGACAGGAAATGTGAACCGCCCGGGGCAGATATTTCACTATTGATTCCAGTTCACACACTCAGCATTGACCCCCCTGCCTGAGTTAGACAGGAAATGTGAACCGCCCGGGACAGATATTTCACTATTGATTCCAGTTCACACACGCAGCAACGAACCCCCTGCCTGAGTTAGACAGGAAATGTGAAACTCCCGGGACAGATATTTCACTATTGATTCCAGTTCACACACTCAGCATTGATCCCCCTGCCTGAGTTAGACAGGAAATGTGAAACTACCGGGACAGATATTTCACTATTGGTTCCAGTTCACACACTCAGCATTGACCCCCCTGCCTGAGTTAGACAGGAAATGTGAACCGCCCGGGGCAGATATTTCACTATTGATTCCAGTTCACACACTCAGCATTGACCCCCTGCCTGAGTTAGACAGGAAATGTGAACCGCCCGGGGCAGATATTTCACTATTGATTCCAGTTCACACACTCAGCATTGACCCCCCTGCCTGAGTTAGACAGGAAATGTGAACCGCCTGGGACAGATATTTCACTATTGATTCCAGTTCACACACTCAGCATTGATCCCCCTGCCTGAGTTAGACAGGAAATGTGAACCGCCCGGGACAGATATTTCACTATTGATTCCAGTTCACACATTCAGCATTGATCCCCCTGCCTGAGTTAGACAGGAAATGTGAACCGCCCGGGGCAGATATTTCACTATTGATTCCAGTTCACACACTCAGCATTGACCCCCCTGCCTGAGTTAGACAGGAAATGTGAACCGCCCGGGGCAGATATTTCACTATTGATTCCAGTTCACACACTCAGCATTGACCCCCCTGCCTGAGTTAGACAGGAAATGTGAACTGCCCGGGGCAGATGTTTCACTATTGATTCCAGTTCACACACTCAGCATTGACCCCCCTGCCTGAGTTAGACAGGAAATGTGAACCGCCCGGTGCAGATATTTCACTATTGATTCCAGTTCACACACTCAGCATTGACCCCCCTGCCTGAATTCGACAGGAAATGTGAACCGCCCGGGGCAGATATTTCACTATTGATTCCAGTTCACACACTCAGCATTGACCCCCCTGCCTGAGTTAGACAGGAAATGTGAACCGCCCGGGGCAGATATTTCACTATTGATTCCAGTTCGCACACTCAGCATTGACCCCCCTGCCTGAGTTAGACAGGAAATGTGAACCGCCCGGGGCAGATATTTCACTATTGATTCCAGTTCACACACTCAGCATTGACCCCCCTGCCTGAGTTAGACAGGAAATGTGAACCGCCCGGGGAGATATTTCACTATTGATTCCAGTTCACACACTCAGCATTGACCCCCCTGCCTGAGTTAGACAGGAAATGTGAACCGCCCGGGACAGATATTTCACTATTGATTCCAGTTCACACACTCAGCATTGATCCCCCTGCCTGAGTTAGACAGGAAATGTGAACCGCCCAGGTCAGATATTTCACTATTGATTCCAGTTCACACACTCAGCATTGACCCACCTGCCTGAGTTAGACAGGAAATGTGAACCGCCTGGGGCAGATATTTCACTCAGCACTGACCCCCCTGCCTGAGTTAGACAGGAAATGTGAACCGCCCGGGGCAGATATTTCACTATTGATTCCAGTTCACACACTCAGCATTGATCCCCCTGCCTGAGTTAGACAGGAAATGTGAACAGCCCGGGGCAGATATTTCACTATTGATTCCAGTTCACACACTCAGCATTGACCCACCTCCCTGAGTTAGACAGGGAATGTGAACCGCCCGGGGCAGATATTTCACTATTGATTCCAGTTCACACACTCAGCATTGATCCCGCTGCCTGAGTTAGACAGGAAATGTGAACCGCCCGGGGCAGATATTTCACTATTGATTCCAGTTCACACACTCAGCATTGATCCCCCTGCCTGAGTTAGACAGGAAATGTGAACCGCCCGGGGCAGATATTTCACTATTGATTCCAGTTCACACACTCAGCATTGACCCCCCTGCCTGAGTTAGACAGGAAATGTGAACCGCCCGGGGCAGATATTTCACTATTGATTCCAGTTCACACACTCAGCATTGACCCCCCTGCCTGAGTTAGACAGGAAATGTGAACCGCCCGGGGCAGATATTTCACTATTGATTCCAGTTCACACACTCAGCATTGACCCCCCTGCCTGAGTTAGACAGGAAATGTGAACTGCCCGGGGCAGATGTTTCACTATTGATTCCAGTTCACACACTCAGCATTGACCCCCCTGCCTGAGTTAGACAGGAAATGTGAACCGCCCGGTGCAGATATTTCACTATTGATTCCAGTTCACACACTCAGCATTGACCCCCCTGCCTGAATTCGACAGGAAATGTGAACCGCCCGGGGCAGATATTTCACTATTGATTCCAGTTCACACACTCAGCATTGACCCCCCTGCCTGAGTTAGACAGGAAATGTGAACCGCCCGGGGCAGATATTTCACTATTGATTCCAGTTCGCACACTCAGCATTGACCCCCCTGCCTGAGTTAGACAGGAAATGTGAACCGCCCGGGGCAGATATTTCACTATTGATTCCAGTTCACACACTCAGCATTGACCCCCCTGCCTGAGTTAGACAGGAAATGTGAACCGCCCGGGGAGATATTTCACTATTGATTCCAGTTCACACACTCAGCATTGACCCCCCTGCCTGAGTTAGACAGGAAATGTGAACCGCCCGGGACAGATATTTCACTATTGATTCCAGTTCACACACTCAGCATTGATCCCCCTGCCTGAGTTAGACAGGAAATGTGAACCGCCCAGGTCAGATATTTCACTATTGATTCCAGTTCACACACTCAGCATTGACCCACCTGCCTGAGTTAGACAGGAAATGTGAACCGCCTGGGGCAGATATTTCACTCAGCACTGACCCCCCTGCCTGAGTTAGACAGGAAATGTGAACCGCCCGGGGCAGATATTTCACTATTGATTCCAGTTCACACACTCAGCATTGATCCCCCTGCCTGAGTTAGACAGGAAATGTGAACAGCCCGGGGCAGATATTTCACTATTGATTCCAGTTCACACACTCAGCATTGACCCACCTCCCTGAGTTAGACAGGGAATGTGAACCGCCCGGGGCAGATATTTCACTATTGATTCCAGTTCACACACTCAGCATTGATCCCGCTGCCTGAGTTAGACAGGAAATGTGAACCGCCCGGGGCAGATATTTCACTATTGATTCCAGTTCACACACTCAGCATTGATCCCCCTGCCTGAGTTAGACAGGAAATGTGAACCGCCCGGGGCAGATATTTCACTATTGATTCCAGTTCACACACTCAGCATTGACCCCCCTGCCTGAGTTAGACAGGAAATGTGAACCGCCCGGGGCAGATATTTCACTATTGATTCCAGTTCACACACTCAGCATTGACCCCCCTGCCTGAGTTAGAGAGGAAATGTGAACCGCCCGGGGCAGATATTTCACTATTGATTCCAGTTCACACACTCAGCATTGATCCCCCTGCCTGAGTTAGACAGGAAATGTGAACCGCCCGGGGCAGATATTTCACTATTGATTCCAGTTCACACACTCAGCATTGACCCCCCTGCCTGAGTTAGACAGGAAATGTGAACCGCCCGGGGCAGATATTTCACTATTGATTCCAGTTCACACACTCAGCATTGACCCCCCTGCCTGAGTTAGACAGGAAATGTGAACCGCCCGGGGCAGATATTACACTATTGATTCCAGTTCACAAACTCAGCATTGACCTCCCCTGCCTGAGTTAGACAGGAAATGTGAACCGCCCGGGGCAGATATTTCACTATTGATTCCAGTTCACACACTCAGCATCGATCCCCCTGCCTGAGTTAGACAGGAAATGTGAACAGCCCGGGGCAGATATTTCACTATTGATTCCAGTTCACACACTCAGCATTGACCCCCCTGCCTGAGTTAGACAGGAAATGTGAACAGCCCGGGGCAGATATTTCACTATTGATTCCAGTTCACACACTCAGCATTGACCCCCCTGCCTGAGTTAGACAGGAAATGTGAAGCACCCGGGGCAGATATTTCACTATTGATTCCAGTTCACACACTCAGCATCGATCCCCCTGCCTGAGTTAGACAGGAAAAGTGAACAGCCCGGGGCAGATATTTCACTATTGATTCCAGTTCACACACTCAGCATTGACCCCCCTGCCTGAGTTAGACAGGAAATGTGAACCGCCCGGGGCAGATATTTCACTATTGATTCCAGTTCACACACTCAGCATTGACCCCCCTGCCTGAGTTAGACAGGAAATGTGAAAATCCCGGGGCAGATATTTCACTATTGATTCCAGTTCACACACTCAGCATTGACCCCCCTGCCTGAGTTAGACAGGAAATGTGAACCGCCCGGGGCAGATATTTCACTATTGATTCCAGTTCACACACTCAGCATTGACCCCCCTGCCTGAGTTAGACAGGAAATGCGAACCGCCCGGGGCAGATATTTCACTATTGATTCCAGTTCACACACTCAGCATTGACCCCACTGCCTGAGTTAGACAGGAAATGTGAGCCGCCCGGGGCAGATATTTCACTATTGATTCCAGTTCACACACTCAGCATTGATCGTCCTGCCTGAGTTAGACAGGAAATGTGAACCGCCCGGGGCAGATATTTCACTATTGATTCCAGTTCACACACTCAGCATTGATCCCCCTGCCTGAGTTAGACAGGAAATGTGAACCGCCCGGGGCAGATATTTCACTATTGATTCCAGTTCACACACTCAGCATCGATCCACCTGCCTGAGTTAGACAGGAAATGTGAACCGCCCGGGGCAGATATTTCACTATTGATTCCAGTTCACACACTCAGCATTGACCCCCCTGCCTGAGTTAGACAGGAAATGTGAACCGCCCGGGGCAGATATTTCACTATTGATTCCAGTTCGCACACTCAGCATTGACCCCCCTGCCTGAGTTAGACAGGAAATGTGAACCGCCCGGGGCAGATATTTCACTATTGATTCCAGTTCACACACTCAGCATTGATCCCCCTGCCTGAGTTAGACGGGAAATGTGAACCGCCCGGGGCAGATATTTCACTATTGATTCCAGTTCACACACTCAGCATTGACCCCCCTGCCTGAGTTAGACAGGAAATGTGAACCGCCCGGGGCAGATATTTCACTATTGATTCCAGTTCACACACTCAGCATTGACCCCCCTGCCTGAGTTAGACAGGAAATGTGAACCGCCCGGGGCAGATATTTCACTATTGATTCCAGTTCACACACTCAGCATTGACCCCCCTGCCTGAGTTAGACAGGAAATGTGAACCGCCCGGGGAGATATTTCACTATTGATTCCAGTTCACACACTCAGCATTGACCCCCCTGCCTGAGTTAGACAGGAAATGTGAACCGCCTGGGGCAGATATTTCACTATTGATTCCAGTTCACACACTCAGCATTGACTCCCCTGCCTGAGTTAGACAGGAAATGTGAACTGCCCGGGGCAGATATTTCACTATTGATTCCAGTTCACACACTCATCATTGATCCCCCTGCCTGAGTTAGACAGGAAATGTGAACCGCCCGGGGCAGATATTTCACTATTGATTCCAGTTCACACAATCAGCATTGACCCCCCTGCCTGAGTTAGACAGGAAATGTGAACCGCCCAGGTCAGATATTTCACTATTGATTTCAGTTCACACACTCAGCATTGACCCCCCTGCCTGAGTTAGACAGGAAATGTGAACCGCCCGGGGCAGATATTTCACTATTGATTCCAGTTCACACACTCAGCATTGACCCCCCTGCCTGAGTTAGACAGGAAATGTGAACCGCCCGGGGCAGATATTTCACTATTGATTCCAGTTCACACACTCAGCATTGATCGTCCTGCCTGAGTTAGACAGGAAATGTGAACCGCCCGGGGCAGATATTTCACTATTGATTCCAGTTCACACACTCAGCATTGATCCCCCTGCCTGAGTTAGACAGGAAATGTGAACCGCCCGGGGCAGATATTTCACTATTGATTCCAGTTCACACACTCAGCATCGATCCACCTGCCTGAGTTAGACAGGAAATGTGAACCGCCCGGGGCAGATATTTCACTATTGATTCCAGTTCACACACTCAGCATTGACCCCCCTGCCTGAGTTAGACAGGAAATGTGAACCGCCCGGGGCAGATATTTCACTATTGATTCCAGTTCGCACACTCAGCATTGACCCCCCTGCCTGAGTTAGACAGGAAATGTGAACCGCCCGGGGCAGATATTTCACTATTGATTCCAGTTCACACACTCAGCATTGATCCCCCTGCCTGAGTTAGACGGGAAATGTGAACCGCCCGGGGCAGATATTTCACTATTGATTCCAGTTCACACACTCAGCATTGACCCCCCTGCCTGAGTTAGACAGGAAATGTGAACCGCCCGGGGCAGATATTTCACTATTGATTCCAGTTCACACACTCAGCATTGACCCCCCTGCCTGAGTTAGACAGGAAATGTGAACCGCCCGGGGCAGATATTTCACTATTGATTCCAGTTCACACACTCAGCATTGACCCCCCTGCCTGAGTTAGACAGGAAATGTGAACCGCCCGGGGAGATATTTCACTATTGATTCCAGTTCACACACTCAGCATTGACCCCCCTGCCTGAGTTAGACAGGAAATGTGAACCGCCTGGGGCAGATATTTCACTATTGATTCCAGGTCACACACTCAGCATTGACTCCCCTGCCTGAGTTAGACAGGAAATGTGAACTGCCCGGGGCAGATATTTCACTATTGATTCCAGTTCACACACTCATCATTGATCCCCCTGCCTGAGTTAGACAGGAAATGTGAACCGCCCGGGGCAGATATTTCACTATTGATTCCAGTTCACACACTCAGCATTGACCCCCCTGCCTGAGTTACACAGGAAATGTGAACCCCCCGGGGCAGATATTTCACTATTGATTCCAGTTCACACACTCAGCATTGATCCCCCTGCCTGAGTTAGACAGGAAATGTGAACCGCCCGGGGCAGATATTTCACTATTGATTCCAGTTCACACAATCAGCATTGACCCCCCTGCCTGAGTTAGACAGGAAATGTGAACCGCCCAGGTCAGATATTTCACTATTGATTTCAGTTCACACACTCAGCATTGACCCCCCTGCCTGAGTTAGACAGGAAATGTGAACCGCCCGGGGCAGATATTTCACTATTGATTCCAGTTCACACACTCAGCATTGACCCCCCTGCCTGAGTTAGACAGGAAATGTGAACCGCCCGGGGCAGATATTTCACTATTGATTCCAGTTCACACACTCAGCATTGACCCCCCTGCCTGAGTTAGACAGGAAATGTGAACCGCCCGGGGAGATATTTCACTATTGATTCCAGTTCACACACTCAGCATTGACCCCCCTGCCTGAGTTAGACAGGAAATGTGAACCGCCTGGGGCAGATATTTCACTATTGATTCCAGTTCACACACTCAGCATTGACTCCCCTGCCTGAGTTAGACAGGAAATGTGAACTGCCCGGGGCAGATATTTCACTATTGATTCCAGTTCACACACTCATCATTGATCCCCCTGCCTGAGTTAGACAGGAAATGTGAACCGCCCGGGGCAGATATTTCACTATTGATTCCAGTTCACACACTCAGCATTGACCCCCCTGCCTGAGTTACACAGGAAATGTGAACCCCCCGGGGCAGATATTTCACTATTGATTCCAGTTCACACACTCAGCATTGATCCCCCTGCCTGAGTTAGACAGGAAATGTGAACCGCCCGGGGCAGATATTTCACTATTGATTCCAGTTCACACACTTAGCATTGATCGTCCTGCCTGAGTTAGATAGGAAATGTGAACCGCCCGGGGCAGATATTTCACTATTGATTCCAGTTCACACACTCAGCATTGACCCCCCTGCCTGAGTTAGACAGGAAATGTGAACCGCCCGGGGCAGATATTTCACTATTGATTCCAGTTCACACACTCAGCATTGACCCCCCTGCCTGAGTTAGACAGGAAATGTGAACCGCCCGGGACAGATATTTCACTATTGATTCCAGTTCACACACGCAGCAACGATCCCCCTGCCTGAGTTAGACAGGAAATGTGAAACTCCCGGGACAGATATTTCACTATTGATTCCAGTTCACACACTCAGCATTGATCCCCCTGCCTGAGTTAGACAGGAAATGTGAAACTCCCGGGACAGATATTTCACTATTGATTCCAGTTCACACACTCAGCATTGACCCCCCTGCCTGAGTTAGACAGGAAATGTGAACCGCCCGGGGCAGATATTTCACTATTGATTCCAGTTCACACACTCAGCATTGACCCCCTGCCTGAGTTAGACAGGAAATGTGAACCGCCCGGGGCAGATATTTCACTATTGATTCCAGTTCACACACTCAGCATTGACCCCCCTGCCTGAGTTAGACAGGAAATGTGAACCGCCTGGGACAGATATTTCACTATTGATTCCAGTTCACACACTCAGCATTGATCCCCCTGCCTGAGTTAGACAGGAAATGTGAACCGCCCGGGACAGATATTTCACTATTGATTCCAGTTCACACACTCAGCATTGATCCCCCTGCCTGAGTTAGACAGGAAATGTGAACCGCCCGGGGCAGATATTTCACTATTGATTCCAGTTCACACACTCAGCATTGACCCCCCTGCCTGAGTTAGACAGGAAATGTGAACCGCCCGGGGCAGATATTTCACTATTGATTCCAGTTCACACACTCAGCATTGACCCCCCTGCCTGAGTTAGACAGGAAATGTGAACTGCCCGGGGCAGATATTTCACTATTGATTCCAGTTCACACACTCAGCATTGACCCCCCTGCCTGAGTTAGACAGGAAATGTGAACCGCCCGGTGCAGATATTTCACTATTGATTCCAGTTCACACACTCAGCATTGACCCCCCTGCCTGAATTCGACAGGAAATGTGAACCGCCCGGGGCAGATATTTCACTATTGATTCCAGTTCACACACTCAGCATTGACCCCCCTGCCTGAGTTAGACAGGAAATGTGAACCGCCCGGGGCAGATATTTCACTATTGATTCCAGTTCGCACACTCAGCATTGACCCCCCTGCCTGAGTTAGACAGGAAATGATAACCGCCCGGGGCAGATATTTCACTATTGATTCCAGTTCACACACTCAGCATTGACCCCCCTGCCTGAGTTAGACAGGAAATGTGAACCGCCCGGGGAGATATTTCACTATTGATTCCAGTTCACACACTCAGCATTGACCCCCCTGCCTGAGTTAGACAGGAAATGTGAACTGCCCGGGACAGATATTTCACTATTGATTCCAGTTCACACACTCAGCATTGATCCCCCTGCCTGAGTTAGACAGGAAATGTGAACCGCCCAGGTCAGATATTTCACTATTGATTCCAGTTCACACACTCAGCATTGACCCACCTGCCTGAGTTAGACAGGAAATGTGAACCGCCTGGGGCAGATATTTCACTCAGCACTGACCCCCCTGCCTGAGTTAGACAGGAAATGTGAACCGCCCGGGGCAGATATTTCACTATTGATTCCAGTTCACACACTCAGCATTGATCCCCCTGCCTGAGTTAGACAGGAAATGTGAACAGCCCGGGGCAGATATTTCACTATTGATTCCAGTTCACACACTCAGCATTGACCCACCTGCCTGAGTTAGACAGGGAATGTGAACCGCCCGGGGCAGATATTTCACTATTGATTCCAGTTCACACACTCAGCATTGACCCCCCTGCCTGAGTTAGGCAGGAAATGTGAACCGCCCGGGGCAGATATTTCACTATTGATTCCAGTTCACACACTCAGCATTGACCCCCCTGCCTGAGTTAGACAGGGAATGTGAACCCCCCGGGGCAGATATTTCACTATTGATTCCAGTTCACACACTCAGCATTGACCCCCCTGCCTGAGTTAGGCAGGAAATGTGAACCGCCCGGGGCAGATATTTCACTATTGATTCCAGTTCACACACTCAGCATTGATCCCCCTGCCTGAGTTAGACAGGAAATGTGAAACGCCCGGGGCAGATAAATTTCACTATTGATTCCAGTTCACACACTCAGCATTGATCCCCCTGCCTGAGTTAGACAGGAAATGTGAACTGCCCGGGGCAGATATTTCACTATTGATTCCAGTTCACACACTCAGCATTGACCCCCCTGCCTGAGTTAGACAGGAAATGTGAACCGCCCGGGGCAGATATTTCACTATTGATTCCAGTTCACACACTCAGCATTGACCCCCCTGCCTGAGTTAGACAGGAAATGTGAACCGCCCGGGGAGATATTTCACTATTGATTCCAGTTCACACACTCAGCATTGACCCCCCTGCCTGAGTTAGACAGGAAATGTGAACCGCCTGGGGCAGATATTTCACTATTGATTCCAGTTCACACACTCAGCATTGACTCCCCTGCCTGAGTTAGACAGGAAATGTGAACTGCCCGGGGCAGATATTTCACTATTGATTCCAGTTCACACACTCATCATTGATCCCCCTGCCTGAGTTAGACAGGAAATGTGAACCGCCCTTGGCAGATATTTCACTATTGATTCCAGTTCACACACTCAGCATTGACCCCCCTGCCTGAGTTACACAGGAAATGTGAACCCCCCGGGGCAGATATTTCACTATTGATTCCAGTTCACACACTCAGCATTGATCCCCCTGCCTGAGTTAGACAGGAAATGTGAACCGCCCGGGGCAGATATTTCACTATTGATTCCAGTTCACACAATCAGCATTGACCCCCCTGCCTGAGTTAGACAGGAAATGTGAACCGCCCAGGTCAGATATTTCACTATTGATTTCAGTTCACACACTCAGCATTGACCCCCCTGCCTGAGTTAGACAGGAAATGTGAACCGCCCGGGGCAGATATTTCACTATTGATTCCAGTTCACACACTCAGCATTGACCCCCCTGCCTGAGTTAGACAGGAAATGTGAACCGCCCGGGGCAGATATTTCACTATTGATTCCAGTTCACACACTCAGCATTGACCCCCCTGCCTGAGTTAGACAGGAAATGTGAACGCCCGGGGCAGATATTTCACTATTGATTCCAGTTCACACAATCAGCATTGACTCCCCTGCCTGAGTTAGACAGGAAATGTGAACCGCCCTGGGCAGATATTTCACTATTGATTCCAGTTCACACACTCATCATTGATCCCCCTGCCTGAGTTAAACAGGAAATGTGAACCGCCCGGGGCAGATATTTCACTATTGATTCCAGTTCACACACTCAGCATTGACCCCCCTGCCTGAGTTACACAGGAAATGTGAACCCCCCGGGGCAGATATTTCACTATTGATTCCAGTTCACACACTCAGCATTGATCCCCCTGCCTGAGTTAGACAGGAAATGTGAACCGCCCGGGGCAGATATTTCACTATTGATTCCAGTTCACACACTTAGCATTGATCGTCCTGCCTGAGTTAGATAGGAAATGTGAACCGCCCGGGGCAGATATTTCACTATTGATTCCAGTTCACACACTCAGCATTGACCCCCCTGCCTGAGTTAGACAGGAAATGTGAACCGCCCGGGGCAGATATTTCACTATTGATTCCAGTTCACACACTCAGCATTGACCCCCCTGCCTGAGTTAGACAGGAAATGTGAACCGCCCGGGACAGATATTTCACTATTGATTCCAGTTCACACACGCAGCAACGATCCCCCTGCCTGAGTTAGACAGGAAATGTGAAACTCCCGGGACAGATATTTCACTATTGATTCCAGTTCACACACTCAGCATTGATCCCCCTGCCTGAGTTAGACAGGAAATGTGAAACTCCCGGGACAGATATTTCACTATTGATTCCAGTTCACACACTCAGCATTGACCCCCCTGCCTGAGTTAGACAGGAAATGTGAACCGCCCGGGGCAGATATTTCACTATTGATTCCAGTTCACACACTCAGCATTGACCCCCTGCCTGAGTTAGACAGGAAATGTGAACCGCCCGGGGCAGATATTTCACTATTGATTCCAGTTCACACACTCAGCATTGATCCCCCTGCCTGAGTTAGACAGGAAATGTGAACCGCCCGGGGCAGATATTTCACTATTGATTCCAGTTCACACACTCAGCATTGATCCCCCTGCCTGAGTTAGACAGGAAATGTGAACCGCCCGGGACAGATATTTCACTATTGATTCCAGTTCACACACTCAGCATTGATCCCCCTGCCTGAGTTAGACAGGAAATGTGAACCGCACGGGGCAGATATTTCACTATTGATTCCAGTTCACACACTCAGCATTGACCCCCCTGCCTGAGTTAGACAGGAAATGTGAACCGCCCGGGGCAGATATTTCACTATTGATTCCAGTTCACACACTCAGCATTGACCCCCCTGCCTGAGTTAGACAGGAAATGTGAACTGCCCGGGGCAGATATTTCACTATTGATTCCAGTTCACACACTCAGCATTGACCCCCCTGCCTGAGTTAGACAGGAAATGTGAACCGCCCGGTGCAGATATTTCACTATTGATTCCAGTTCACACACTCAGCATTGACCCCCCTGCCTGAATTCGACAGGAAATGTGAACCGCCCGGGGCAGATATTTCACTATTGATTCCAGTTCACACACTCAGCATTGACCCCCCTGCCTGAGTTAGACAGGAAATGTGAACCGCCCGGGGCAGATATTTCACTATTGATTCCAGTTCGCACACTCAGCATTGACCCCCCTGCCTGAGTTAGACAGGAAATGATAACCGCCCGGGGCAGATATTTCACTATTGATTCCAGTTCACACACTCAGCATTGACCCCCCTGCCTGAGTTAGACAGGAAATGTGAACCGCCCGGGGAGATATTTCACTATTGATTCCAGTTCACACACTCAGCATTGACCCCCCTGCCTGAGTTAGACAGGAAATGTGAACTGCCCGGGACAGATATTTCACTATTGATTCCAGTTCACACACTCAGCATTGATCCCCCTGCCTGAGTTAGACAGGAAATGTGAACCGCCCAGGTCAGATATTTCACTATTGATTCCAGTTCACACACTCAGCATTGACCCACCTGCCTGAGTTAGACAGGAAATGTGAACCGCCTGGGGCAGATATTTCACTCAGCACTGACCCCCCTGCCTGAGTTAGACAGGAAATGTGAACCGCCCGGGGCAGATATTTCACTATTGATTCCAGTTCACACACTCAGCATTGATCCCCCTGCCTGAGTTAGACAGGAAATGTGAACAGCCCGGGGCAGATATTTCACTATTGATTCCAGTTCACACACTCAGCATTGACCCACCTGCCTGAGTTAGACAGGGAATGTGAACCGCCCGGGGCAGATATTTCACTATTGATTCCAGTTCACACACTCAGCATTGACCCCCCTGCCTGAGTTAGACAGGGAATGTGAACCCCCCGGGGCAGATATTTCACTATTGATTCCAGTTCACACACTCAGCATTGACCCCCCTGCCTGAGTTAGGCAGGAAATGTGAACCGCCCGGGGCAGATATTTCACTATTGATTCCAGTTCACACACTCAGCATTGATCCCCCTGCCTGAGTTAGACAGGAAATGTGAACCGCCCGGGGCAGATAAATTTCACTATTGATTCCAGTTCACACACTCAGCATTGATCCCCCTGCCTGAGTTAGACAGGAAATGTGAACTGCCCGGGGCAGATATTTCACTATTGATTCCAGTTCACACACTCAGCATTGACCCCCCTGCCTGAGTTAGACAGGAAATGTGAACCGCCCGGTGCAGATATTTCACTATTGATTCCAGTTCACACACTCAGCATTGACCCCCCTGCCTGAATTCGACAGGAAATGTGAACCGCCCGGGGCAGATATTTCACTATTGATTCCAGTTCACACACTCAGCATTGACCCCCCTGCCTGAGTTAGACAGGAAATGTGAACCGCCCGGGGCAGATATTTCACTATTGATTCCAGTTCGCACACTCAGCATTGACCCCCCTGCCTGAGTTAGACAGGAAATGTGAACCGCCCGGGGCAGATATTTCACTATTGATTCCAGTTCACACACTCAGCATTGACCCCCCTGCCTGAGTTAGACAGGAAATGTGAACCGCCCGGGGAGATATTTCACTATTGATTCCAGTTCACACACTCAGCATTGACCCCCCTGCCTGAGTTAGACAGGAAATGTGAACCGCCCGGGACAGATATTTCACTATTGATTCCAGTTCACACACTCAGCATTGATCCCCCTGCCTGAGTTAGACAGGAAATGTGAACCGCCCAGGTCAGATATTTCACTATTGATTTCAGTTCACACACTCAGCATTGACCCCCCTGCCTGAGTTAGACAGGAAATGTGAACCGCCCGGGGCAGATATTTCACTATTGATTCCAGTTCACACACTCAGCATTGACCCCCCTGCCTGAGTTAGACAGGAAATGTGAACCGCCCGGGGCAGATATTTCACTATTGATTCCAGTTCACACACTCAGCATTGACCCACCTGCCTGAGTTAGACAGGAAATGTGAACCGCCTGGGGCAGATATTTCACTCAGCACTGACCCCCCTGCCTGAGTTAGACAGGAAATGTGAACCGCCCGGGGCAGATATTTCACTATTGATTCCAGTTCACACACTCAGCATTGATCCCCCTGCCTGAGTTAGACAGGAAATGTGAACAGCCCGGGGCAGATATTTCACTATTGATTCCAGTTCACACACTCAGCATTGACCCACCTGCCTGAGTTAGACAGGGAATGTGAACAGCCCGGGGCAGATATTTCACTATTGATTCCAGTTCACACACTCAGCATTGACCCCCCTGCCTGAGTTAGGCAGGAAATGTGAACCTCCCGGGGCAGATATTTCACTATTGATTCCAGTTCACACACTCAGCATTGACCCCCCTGCCTGAGTTAGACAGGGAATGTGAACCGCCCGGGGCAGATATTTCACTATTGATTCCAGTTCACACACTCAGCATTGACCCCCCTGCCTGAGTTAGGCAAGAAATGTGAACCGCCCGGGGCAGATATTTCACTATTGATTCCAGTTCACACACTCAGCATTGATCCCCCTGCCTGAGTTAGACAGGAAATGTGAACCGCGCGGGACAGATATTTCACTATTGATTCCAGTTCACACACTCAGCATTGACCCCCCTGCCTGAGTTAGACAGGAAATGTGAACCGCCCGGGGCAGATATTTCACTATTGATTCCAGTTCACACACTCAGCATTGATCCCCCTGCCTGAGTTAGACAGGAAATGTGAACCGCCCGGGGCAGATATTTCACTATTGATTCCAGTTCACACACTCAGCATTGATCCCCCTGCCTGAGTTAGACAGGAAATGTGAACCGCCCGGGGCAGATAAATTTCACTATTGATTCCAGATCACACACTCAGCATTGACCCCCCTGCCTGAGTTAGACAGGAAATGTGAACCGCCCGGGGCAGATATTTCACTATTGATTCCAGTTCACACACTCAGCATTGACCCCCTGCCTGAGTTAGACAGGAAATGTGAACCGCCCGGGGCAGATATTTCACTATTGATTCCAGTTCACACACTCAGCATTGACCCCCCTGCCTGAGTTAGACAGGAAATGTGAACCGCCCGGGGCAGATATTTCACTATTGATTCCAGTTCACACACTCAGCATTGACCCCCCTGCCTGAGTTAGACAGGTTTCTGGTGGGAAAGGAAGTCGAGGGTTATGGGGACAGGCAGCAAAGTGGAGTTAAGGCCACAGTTTGATCAGACATGATCTAATGGAACGATGGAGCAGGTTGGAGGGGCTGATTGATCTACTCCAGCTCCAATCTTTTTTTATTCATTCTTGGGATGTGGGTGTTGCTGGGCGGGGCCGGCATTAGTTGCCCGTCTCTAATTGCCCTGGAACTGAGTGGTTTGCTGAGAGGAAACCGCATTGCTGTGGGTCTGGAGTTACGTGTAGGCCAGACCAGGTAAGGTCGGCAGATTTCCTTCCCTAAAGGAAATTATGAAAATGAAATGAAATGAAAATCGCTTATTGTCACAGGTAGGCTTCAAATGAAGTTACTGTGAAAAGCCCCTAGTCGCCACATTCCGGCGCCTGTTCAGGGAGGCTGTTACAGGAATTGAACCATGCTGCTGGCCTGCCTTGGTCTGCTTTCAAAGACAGCGATCTAGCCCTGTGCTAAACAGCCCCTGCATTAGTGAACCAGGTGGGTTTTACGATAATCAACAATGGTTTTATGGTCATTATTAGACTTTAACTTCCAGATTTTTAAAGTTAATTCCAATTTCACCATGTGCCAGAGTGGGATTCGATCCGGGGAACCCAGAGCTTCCCCCTGGGTCTCTGGATTACCCGTCCAGTGACAATGCCACTGTGCCACCTCCTCCCCATCTCTGAGGGTTTGGTGACACCGCCTGTTACGATGCATCAACCTCTGTTTTTAACAGCGAGAATCCAATCCCAGCCTTTAGAAAAGCAAAATACAGACAAAGGTTCCAAGACATTGTTTAATTTACTCCCCAGGAAAACCCTGTCAATGGGCTGCCTGTTAATAGAGCAGACATAGAATCCCTATAGTTCAGATGGAGGACACTCGGCCCATTGAGTCTGCACTGACCCTCTGAAAGAGCCCCTACCTCGGCCCAAGCCCCCTTCCCCGGAAACCCACCTAACCTGTGGACACGAAGGGCAATTTATCCTGGCCAATCCACCTAACCTGCACATCTTTGGACTGTGGGAGGAAACCGGAGCACCCGGAGGAAACCCACGCACACACGGGGAGGATGCGCAGACTCCACACAGACAGTGACCCAGCGGGGAATCGAACCCGGGTTCAACGTTCCGGCTGAATATTCAAGAGCACGAGGGGAGGTTGATGGATTTGGGGTCCGGGGCCTTGTGACCATTTCGAATTGGACATGACCCAGGGACGCCAATGTAGACGGTGGCAAAACGCCCGCAGTCACACACTCGATACGATGCTGAATGACGTTTGCCCAGGAAATCTGTCCCATTGAAACCAACAAGAAACCTCACACGTCGGACATGAAACAGTCACAACTTTATTCATCAAATAGGGAAAGCACGAGAATCCATTTAACATTGACTAAAAAACTTCTGTCTATCTTCCCAGGACCGTACCAGTAATACTTCCCGGGACCTTCCCAGTAATACTTCCCAGGACCGTACCAGTAATACTTCCCCAGACCGTACCAGTAATACTTCCCGGGACCTTCCCTGTAATACTTCCCGGGACCTTCCCAGTAATACTTCCCCAGACCGTACCAGTAATACTTCCCGGGACCTTCCCAGTAATACTTCCCGGGACCTTCCCAGTAATACTTCCCGGGACCTTCCCAGTAATACTTCCCGGGACCTTCCCAGTAATACCTCCCGGGACCTTCCCAGTAATACTTCCCAGGACCGTACCAGTAATACTTCCCGGGACCTTCCCAGTAATACTTTCCGGGACCTTCCCAGTAATACTTCCCGGGACCTTCCCAGTAATACTTCCCAGGACCGTACCAGTAATACTTCCCGGGACCTTCCCTGTAATACTTCCCAGGACCGTACCAGTAATACTTCCCGGGACCTTCCCAGTAATACTTTCCCAGACCGTACCAGTAATACTTCCCCAGACCTTCCCAGTAATACTTCCCGGGACCTTCCCAGTAATACTTCCCGGGTCCTTCCCAGTAATACTTTCCGGGACCTTCCCAGTAATACTTCCCGGGACCTTCCCAGTAATACTTCCCGGGACCTTCCCTGTAATACTTCCCGGGACCTTCCCAGTAATACTTCCCGGGACCTTCCCTGTAATACTTCCCAGGACCGTACCAGTAATACTTCCCGGGACCTTCCCAGTAATACTTTCCCAGACCGTACCAGTAATACTTCCCCAGACCTTCCCAGTAATACTTCCCGGGACCTTCCCAGTAATACTTCCCGGGTCCTTCCCAGTAATACTTCCCGGGACCTTCCCAGTAATACTTCCCGGGACCTTCCCTGTAATACTTCCCGGGACCTTCCCAGTAATACTTCCCGGGGCCTTCCCTGTAATACTTCCCGGGACCTTCCCAGTAATACTTCCCGGGACCTTCCCTGTAATACTTCCCAGGACCGTACCAGTAATACTTCCCGGGACCTTCCCAGTAATACTTTCCCAGACCGTACCAGTAATACTTCCCCAGACCTTCCCAGTAATACTTCCCGGGACCTTCCCAGTAATACTTCCCGGGTCCTTCCCAGTAATACTTCCCGGGCGTCCTTCCCTGTAATACTTCCCGGGACCTTCCCTGTAATACTTCCCGGGACCTTCCCTGTAATACTTCCCCAGACCTTCCCAGTAATACTTCCCGGGACCTTCCCAGTAATACTTCCCGGGAAGTACGGGGCAGCACGGTAGCATAGTGGTTAGCACAAATGCTTCACAGCTCCAGGGTCCCAGGTTCGATTCCGGCTTGGGTCACTGTCTGTGCGGAGTCTGCACATCCTCTCCGTGTGTGCGTGGGTTTCCTCCGGGTGCTCCGGTTTCCTCCCACAGTCCAAAGATGTGCAGGTTAGGTGGATTGGCCATGATAAATTGCCCTTAGTGTCCAAAACTGCCCTTAGTGTTGGGTGAGGTTACTGGGTTATGGGGATAGGGTGGAAGCGTGGACCTTGGGTAGGGTGCTCTTTCCAAGAGCCGGTGCAGACTCGATGGGCCGAATGGCCTCCTTCTGCACTGTAAATTCTATGATCTATGAATACTTCCCGGGTCCTTCCCAGTAATACTTCCCGGGCGTCCTTCCCTGTAATACTTCCCCAGACCTTCCCAGTAATACTTCCCGGGACCTTCCCTGTAATACTTCCCCAGACCTTCCCAGTAATACTTCCCGGGACCTTCCCAGTAATACTTCCCGGGTCCTTCCCAGTAATACTTCCCGGGCGTCCTTCCCTGTAATACTTCCCGGGACCTTCCCAGTAATACTTCCCGGGACCTTCCCTGTAATACTTCCCAGGACCGTACCAGTAATACCTCCCGGGACCTTCCCAGTAATACTTTCCCAGACCGTACCAGTAATACTTCCCCAGACCTTCCCAGTAATACTTCCCGGGACCTTCCCAGTAATACTTCCCGGGTCCTTCCCAGTAATACTTCCCGGGCGTCCTTCCCAGTAATACTTCCCGGGCGTCCTTCCCTGTAATACTTCCCGGGACCTTCCCTGTAATACTTCCCCAGACCTTCCCAGTAATACTTCCCGGGACCTTCCCAGTAATACTTCCCGGGACCTTCCCAGTAATACTTCCCGGGTTGTGCACAAACCTGTTCGGTTCTTGCAAAGTTGGCAGAATGTCGAAGGTTGTCTCTCTCTCTCTCTCGGTGGATTAGCGCCCGTTCGTTATGATGCTGCCAGTCAGCACAATGTGATAATACCAGGTATTGCAGAACCTGAGAGGTGAATGGCCATTGGCTAGGCCGCGGGGTCTACCATTGGATAATGTACATAGCCCTGCCCTGAGAGGCGGGGTATAAGAACCGATGCCGTCCCAGCAGCCTTCACTTCTGTAACATCGCTGCTGGGTACAGTTCTATCTGATTGAAGCTGAATCGATATGACTCCTCGTGGTCTCGAGAGTATTGATTGCGTATCAATTTAATCAGATAACTACTTTGAAGGATGGGTCTCCGCATCAAGCCGGCGTGCCTTCAGCTCAGCCCGCACGCAGAAAACCCCACCGCGATTTCTAAGCATTGGCTGGCATGCTTCCAGAGCTACCTCGACCCGGCTGCCGACACCCCCACGGAAAGGCAGAAGATACACCTCCTACGCTCGCGGGTCAGCACGGCGATCTACCCCCTGATCGAAGGGGCGGCAAACTATGATAAAGCCAAGGAACTGCTGGAAGGACATTACATTCGTTCACTGAACCAGGTCTACGCCCGTCACCTGCTGGCAACGAGACGGCAGAGCCCAGGTGAGACGCTCGAAGACTTCTACCGGGCACTGATAGTGCTGGGCCAAAACTGCGGCTGCCCAGCGATGACGGGGAATGAGCACACTGAACTTTTAATCCGAGACGCTTTCGTGGCAGGTATGGTTTCCCCCGACATCCGCCGAAGGCTCCTCGAAATAGACACACTGGACCTCCCCGAGGCCCGGGCCCTGGCAGGGTCCATGGACGTGGCGTACAAAAACGCCCTTGCGTACGCCCCCGCACGCACCGCGCCCCCCTGGGCTGCGTGTCACCCCGCCGCGGCAGCCCCCCAGACTTAACCGCTAACTCCGCAGGCCTGCGCGGCAAGGCGACCCGCTACCGCCACCGGCCAACGCTGCTGCTTCTGCGGCCAGGCGAATCACCCGCGCGCGCGCTGCCCGGCCCGCACCGTCACCTGCAAAGGGTGCGGCAAGAATGGCCACTATGCCGCAGCCTGCCTAGCGCGCGCTGTGGCCGCGGTATCCAGCGAGTACCCACAGCTGTGTTTCCAGGTCCCTGCTGTTCAAGGCCCACCGCAGTCCTTTTTCCCAGCCCCGCCGGCCCAACGCGCACCGCAGCCTTTGTCCCTCCAGGCAGCGTGCGACCCGCAGCCGCGGCCAGTTTGCCCCGGCAACCACGCTGGAGGAGTGGGCGCCGCCATTTTGTCCCTTGCCGCCGGCATCTTCGGAGTCCCCGGACTCCATGTGCGATCCATGGCCGACGCCATCTTGAGGGGTAGGTCTTGCCTTACAAATCTTATTGAATTCTTTGAGGAGGTGACCAAGCATGTGGATGAAGGTAAAGCAGTGGATGTAGTGTACATGGATTTTAGTAAGGCATTTGATAAAGTTCCCCATGGTAGGCTTCTGCAGAAAGTAAGGAGGCATGGGATAGTGGGAAATTTGGCCAGCTGGATAACGAACTGGCTAACCGATAGAAGTCAGAGAGTGGTGGTGGATGGCAAATATTCAGCCTGGATCCCAGTTACCAGTGGCGTACCGCAGGGATCAGTTCTGGGTCCTCTGCTGTTTGTGATTTTCATTAATGACTTGGATGAGGGAGTTGAAGGGTGGGTCAGTAAATTTGCAGACGATACGAAGATTGGTGGAGTTGTGGTTAGTGAGGAGGGCTGTTGTTGGCTGCAAAGAGACATAGATAGGGTGCAGAGCTGGGCTGAGAAGTGGCAGATGGAGTTTAACCCTGAAAAGTGTGAGGTTGTCCATTTTGGAAGGACAAATATGAATGCGGAATACAGGGTTAACGGTAGAGTTCTTGGCAATGTGGAGGAGCAGAGAGATCTTGGGGTCTATGTTCATACATCTTTGAAAGTTGCCACTCAAGTGGATAGAGCTGTGAAGAAGGCCTATGGTGTGCTCGCGTTCATTAACAGAGGGATTGAATTTAAGAGCCGTGAGGTGATGATGCAGTTGTACAAAACTTTGGTACGGCCACATTTGGAGTACTGTGTACAGTTCTGGTCGCCTCATTTTAGGAAGGATGTGGAAGCTTTGGAAAAGGTGCAAAGAAGATTTACCAGGATGTTACCTGGAATGGAGAGTAGGTCTTACGAGGAAAGATTGAGGGTGCTAGGCCTTTTCTCATTAGAACGGAGAAGGATGAGGGGCGACTTGATAGAGGTTTATAAGATGATCAGGGGAATAGATAGAGTAGACAGTCAGAGACTTTTTCCCCGGGTGGAACAAACCATTACAAGGGGACATAAATTTAAGGTGAAAGGTGGAAGATATAGGAGGGATATCAGAGGTAGGTTATTTACCCAGAGAGTAGTGGGGGCATGGAATGCACTGCCTGTGGAAGTAGTTGAGTCGGAAACATTAGGGACCTTCAAGCAGCTATTGGATAGGTACATGGATTACGGGAAAATGATATAGTGTAGATTTATTTGTTCTTAAGGGCAGCACGGTAGCATTGTGGAAAGCACAATTGCTTCACAGCTCAAGGGTCCCAGGTTCGATTCCGGCTTGGGTCACTGTCTGTGCGGAGTCTGCACGTCCTCCCAGTGTCTGCGTGGGTTTCCTCCGGGTGCTCCGGTTTCCTCCCACAGTCCAAAGATGTGCAGGATAGGTGGATTGGCCAGGATAAATTGCCCTTAGTGTCCAAAATTGCCCTTGGTGTTGGGTGGAGGTGTTGAGTTTGGATAGGGGGCTCTTTCCAAGAGCCGGTTCAGACTCAGGGGGCCGAATGGCCTCCTTCTGCACTGTAAATTCAATGATAATCTATGATTAATCTAGGACAAAGGTTCGGCACAACATCGTGGGCCGAAGGGCCTGTTCTGTGCTGTATTTTCTATGTTCAAGCCCCCAGCACGGCTGACTACGCGCTGCCCGATCTAAACTCCTTGCTGCAGCTGGCCTCCGTTACCCTGGACCAGAGTCGGCCCCGGACGCTAGCGAAGGCCACCACGACGATCGCCATCAACGGCCACGTGACGTCGTGCCTCATCGACTCCGGGAGCACGGAGAGCTTCGTCCACCCCGACACGGTAAGGCGCTGTTCTCTGGTCACCTATCCCACCCAACAAAGGATCGCCCTGGCCTCCGGGTCACACGCGGTGTAGATAAAGGGTTCTGCCTCGCGAACCTCACTGTCCAAGGCAGGGAATTCCGCAATTTCCGCCTATACGTGCTGCCGCAGCTCTGCGCAGCCACCCTTCTGGGACTGGACTTCCAGTGCCACCTACAAAGCCTGACCTTTAAATTTGGCGGCCCTATACCCCCCCTTACGGTTTGCGGCCTCGCGACCCTTAAGGTCGACCCGCCTTCCCTGTTTGTGAACCTCACCCCGGATTGCAAACCCGTCGCCACCAGGAGCAGACGGTACAGTGCCCAGGACCGGACCTTCATCAGGTCCGAGGTCCAAAGGCTGCTGAAGGGAGGGGTCATCGAAGCGAGCAACAGTCCCTGGAGGGCTCAAGTCGTGGTGGTAAAGACCGGGGAGAAACATAGGATGGTCATCGACTACAGTCAGACCATCAACAGGTTTACGCAGCTGGACGCGTACCCTCTCCCCCGTATTGCCGATCTTGTAAACAGGATCACGCAATACAAGGTCTTCTCCACGGTGGATCTCACGTCTGTCTACCACCAGCTACCCCTCCGTAATAGCGACCGCCAGTACACTGCCTTCGAAGCAGGTGGGCGGCTCTACCACTTTTTAAGGGTTCCCTTCGGTGTCACAACACCAACCTCCGTAAATTTCTCCAGATCGCCCTCTTCAATCTGACCGACAATAAGGAGAAGTGCGTGTTTAGCACCGACCGTCTAGCCATCCTAGGCTACACAGTGCGATATGGAGCCATAGGCCCCGACCTGAGCGCATGCGTCCCCTCATGGAGTTCCCCCTCCCTCACTGCCCCAAGACCCTAAAGCGCTGCCTCGGGTTCTTCAGCGACTATGCACAACGGGCCCCTAATTACACCAACAAGGCTCGACCCCTGATCCAATCCACAACCTTCCCCCTGTCGATAGAGGCCCGCCAGGCCTTCTGCCGCATCAAAGCGGACATTGCAAAAGCCACGATGCGCGCCATCGACGAGTCCCTCCCCTTCCAGGTCGAGAGCGACGCGTCCGACGTAGCTCTGGCCGCCACCCTCAACCAAGCGGGCAGGCCCGTGGCCTTTTTCTCCCGAACCCTCCACGCCTCCGAAATTCGCCACTCCTCAGTGGAAAAGGAAGCCCAAGCCATAGTGGAAGCTGTGCGACACTGGAGGCATTACCTGGCCGGCAGGAGATTCACTCTCCTCACCGACCAACGGTCGGTAGCCTTCATGTTCGATAATGCGCAGCAGGGCAAGATCAAAAACGACAAGATCTTGCGGTGGAGGATCGAACTCTCCACCTACAATTACGAGATCTTGTACCGTCCGGGGAAGCTGAACGAGCCTCGTGATGCCCTGTCCCGCAGCACTTGTGCCACCGCACAAGTAGGCCGCCTCCGAGCCCTCCACGAGGACCTCTGCCACCCGGGAGTCACCCGGTTCTTCCATTTCGTTAAGTCCCGAAACCTGCCCTACTCCATCGAGGAGGTCAGGACAGTCACCAGGGACTGCCGAATCTGCGCGGAGTGCAAACCGCACTTCTACCGGCCAGAGAGGGCGCATCTGATAAAGGCTTCCCGTCCCTTTGAACGCCTCAGCATGGACTTCAAAGGCCCCCTCCCCTCCACCGACCGCATCACGTACTTCCTGAACGTGACTGACGAGTACTCCCGGTTCCCATTCGCCATCCCCTGCCCAGACATGACCACAACCACCGTCATCAAGGCCCTCCAAAGTATTTTTACACTGTTCGGTTTCCCCGCCTACATCCACAGTGACAGGGGGTCCTCCTTTATGAGCGACGAGCTGCGTCAGTTCCTGCTTAGCAAAGGCATCGCCTCGAGCAGGACGACCAGTTACAACCCCCGGGGAAACGGGCAGGTAGAAAGGGAGAACGGAACGGTCTGGAAGACGGTCCCGCTGGCCCTTCGGTCCAGGAATCCCGTTGGCAAGGAGTCCTCCCAGTGGCCCTTCACTCCATCCGGTCGCTGCTCTGTACTACCACAAACCCGACACCTCACGAACGTCCCCTTGTTTTCCCCAGGAAGTCCTCCTCGGGGACCTCGCTCCCCACCTGGCTAGCGACACCCGGACCCGTCCTGCTGCGGAAACATGCGAGGGCGCACAAGTCGGACCCGTTGGTCGAGAGGGTCCACCTGCTGCATGCCAACCCCCGGTACGCCTACGTAGCGTTCCCCGATGGACGCCAAGATACAGTCTCCCTTTGGGACCTGGCGCCCGCTGGAGCACCACGCTCGCCCACGCCACTACCCCCCCCCCCCCCCCGCAGCACCTGACCGGAGGGTCAGTACTGCCGCCGGAACCCCTACCCAGAGCCAAACAGGCACCGACGCCCCCTACCGGCACCCCTCCCCCTGCCCATTTTTCGCCCCTCCAACGCCGCCTAGGGGTGACGAAACTGCCTGGGAGGAAGACACCACGTTCCCGGAGTCACAACCGCCGGGGCCCTCACCAGGATCGCTGCCGAAACTCAGACGCTCCAGAAGGACGACCAGGCCACCCGATCGTCTGATTGCAGCACCATGAAGAAAATAAACAACACAAGAACTTTCTCCGTGACCCTCGACAGCGTGGTACCTGCAATACCTGGTCTGACCATGCACAGGCGACAGTGACACTGGCCATCACCCCGCTGGGTCCTTTTTTAACAGGGGGTGAATGTGGTAATACCAGGTATTGCAGTACCTGAGAGGTGAATGACCATTGGCTAGACCGCGGGGTCTACCATTGGGTAATGTACATAGCCCCGCCCTGAGAGGCGGGGTATAAGAACCAATGCCGTCCCAGCAGCCTTCACTTCTGTAACATCGCTGCTGGGTACAGTTCTATCTGATTGAAGCTGAATCGATATGACTCCTCGTGGTCTCGAGAGTATTGATTGTGCATCAAACCTTACTGCTGAATTCTGGTGGGGCTGTTCTCTGTCTGCTTTTACAACATTGTGTATTTCAGCAGTGTTTGGACAAGTCTGCTTTTACATCCCATCATCCACCTGGGTTGGCCAACTTGGAGGTTAAATGTCCTGGCAGCCACTTGGCTACATCTGTAACACATCCTCATTTCAATTATGTCTTTTCACATTTTAAGAAATAGCTGAAGGCTCTGGATACGGCAAAGGCTGTGGGCCCTGACAATATCCCAGCAATAGTACTGAAGACTTGTGCTCCAGAACTTGCCGCGCCCCTAGCCACGCTGTTCCAGTACGGCTACAACACTGGCATCTACCCGGCAATGTGGAAAAGTGCCCAGGTGTGTCCTGTACACAAGAAACAGGACAAATCCAGCCCAGCCAATTACCGCCCTATCAGTCTCCTCTCCATCATCAGCACAGTGACGGGAGGAGTCATCAACAGAGCTATCCAGCGGCACTTACTCAGCAATAACCTGCCCACGGACGCTCAGTGTGGGTTCCGTCAGGGTCACTCAGCTCCTGACCTCATTACAACCTTGGTGTCATAATATACATCAGTACATTATGGTGCAATCACACTCACACTGATGGACATGCAGTCGGACCAACCAGCATACAGAACACCGCAGCCAATCACCAGTGAGAGCACACGCACTATAAAGACAGGGGACAGGAGAGTTCCCGCTCATTCTAGCAGCAGCCAGCTCAGAGCACAGAGCTCACAGCCTGCAACACAGACAGTCACCATGTCCTGAGTGCCTCACCATAGCGAGTGGTAGGAAAGGATCCCCAGTTAAGCTGGTATTGCTATACCCACGTTTACATAGTTGAACAGTTAATAAAATAGCGTTACACCACTTCCAGCATTGTTGGCTTGTTTGTGGACCAGAGCACCCAACACGACACTTGGTTCAAACATGGACAAGAGAGCTGACTGCCAGAGGTGAGGTGAGAGTGACTGCCCTCGACACCAAGGCAGCGTTTGACCGAGTGTGGCATCACGGAGCCCGAGCTAAACTGGAGCCAATGGAATCAGGGGGAAAGCTCTCCGCTGGGGGAGTCATACCCGGCACAAAGGAAGATGGATGTGGTGGTTGGAGGTCAATCATCTCAGCTCCAGGACATCACTGCGGGGGTTCCTCAGGGTCGTGTTCTCATAGAATGTACAGTGCAGAAGGAGATCATTCGGCCCATCGAGTTTGCACTGGCCCTTGGAAAGAGCACCCTACCCAAGCCCACACCTCCACCCTATCCCCGTAACCCAGTCACCCCACCCAACCATTCTCTGGACACGAAGAGCAATTTAGCACAGCCAATCCACCGAACCTTTGGAGTGTGGGAGGAAACCGGAGCACCCGGAGGAAACCCACGCAGACACGGGGGGAACGTGCAGACTCCGCACAGACAGTGACCCAAGCCGGGAATCGAATCTGGGACCCTGGAGCTGTGAAGCAACAGTGCTAACCACTGTGCTACCTTGCTGCCCATATCGCCATTCCTTCACTGTCGCTGGGGCAACATCCTCGACCACCCTCCCTAACTGCACAGTGGGTGTACCTACACCTCAGGGACTGCAGCGGTTCAAGGAGGAAACTCACCCCCACCTTCTGAAGGGCAACTGGGGATGGGCAATAATCGCTGGTCTGACCAGCGACACCCACATCCCGTAAATTAATAAAATAAAGGTCCCTGGAAGGAATTCATGGCGTAAACGTTCAGGGCAACTGTCACCTTGACGGCCACCGGGAGCAGGTTGCCTCCCCCATACCCCAACGGTGCCAGATGACCAATGGTCTGGCAGAGAAAGAACATAGGAACATAATAAGAACATAAGGACTAGGAGCAGGAGTCGGCCATCTGGCCCCTCGAGCCTGCTCCACCATTCAATGAGATCGTGGCTGATCTTTTGTGGACTCAGCTCCACTTTCCGGCCCGAACACCATAACCCTTAATCCCTTTATTCTTCAAAAAACTATCTATCTTTATCTTAAAAACATTTAATGAAGGAGCCTCTACTGCTTCACTGGGCAAGGAATTCCAGAGATTCACAACCCTTTGGGTGAAGAAGTTCCTCCTAAACTCAGTCCTAAATCTACTTCCCCTTATTTTGAGGCTCTGCCCCCTAGTTCTGCTTTCACCCGCCAGTGGAAACAACCTGCCCACATCTATCCTATCTATTCCCTTCATAATCTTATATGTTTCAATAAGATCCCCCCTCATCCTTCTAAATTCCAACGAGTACAGTCCCAGTCTACTCAACCTCTCCTCATAATCCAACCCCTTCAGCTCTGGGATTAACCTAGTGAATCTCCTCTGCACACCCTCCAGTGCCAGTACGTCCTTTCTCAAGTAAGGAGACCAAAACTGAACACAATACTCCAGGTGTGGCCTCACTAACACCTTATACAATTGCAGCATAACCTCCCTGGTCTTAAACTCCATCCCTCTAGCAATGAAGGACAACATTCCATTTGCCTTCTTAATCACCTGTTGCACCTGAAAACCAACTTTTTGTGACTCATGCACTAGCGCACCCAGGTCTCTCTGCATAGCAGCATGTTTTAATATTTTATCATTTAAATAATTATCCCTTTTGCAGTTATTCCTACCAAAATGGATAACCTCACATTTGTCAACATTGTTTTCCATCTGCCAGACCCTAGCCCATTCACTTAGCCTATCCAAATCCCTCTGCAGACTTCCAGTATCCTCTGCACTTTTTGCTTTACCACTTATCTTAGTGTCGTCTGCAAACTTGGACACATTGCCCTTGGTCCCCAACTCCAGACCATCTGTGTAAATTGTGAACAATTGTGGGCCCAACGCTGATCCCTGAGAGACCCCACTCACCTGGCTGCTGCTGCCTTCCCCCGGTGAGCCATCTCCCCCAACAGTATCCAAAGCTGGATATCTGTTTTGCAGGAAGATGACCGCAGGGGACACCTGCACTGCCTTCCTCCTCTTGCTCTGACCTTTGGTCACCCATTTTCTATCTCCCTCAGTAACTTTCACCTGAGGTGTGACCAACTCGCTAAACGTGCTATCCACGCCGTCCTCAGCATCGCGGATGCTGCAAAGTGAGTCCATCCGCAGCTCCAGAGCTCCATATGTTGCACAGTCCCCCTGCCCAGCCAGGCAGGTCCCCGAGTGACAGGCACTACCCGTGCACAGGGGACTCCTCCTCCACCTCCTCCTCCTCGGCCTGTTGGGCGGCCGGCTCTCCATCCTCACCCTCTGCCTCCTGGTCCTCTGGGGCAGGTTCTGCTGTTGCAGGGTCCCCCTTGAGCAGCTCCAACTCGGACAGCCAAAGGGCCCCCCCAGGGCTGCGGAGACCAGGATGAGGGCCACAATTCCTGGTGGGATTCCGAAGTCTCTATTCTGCAGAGGGTGACAGTCAGAGATGTTAGCGTGGTGCGTACCCCCAGATGTTAACATGCTACATACCTCCAGATGTTAGCATGGTGCGTACCCCCAGATGTTAACATGCTACGTACCTCCAGATGTTAGCATGGTGCGTACCCCAGATGTTAGCATGGTGTGTATCCCCAGATGTTAGCATGGTGTGTACCCCCAGATGTTAGCATGGCGCATTTCCCCAGATGTTAGCGTGGTGCGTACCCCCAGATGTTAGCATGGTGCATACCCCCAGATGTTAGCATGGTGTGTTCCCCCAGATGTTAGCATGGTGCGTACCTCCAGATGTTAGCATGGTGTGTACCCCAGATGTTAGCGTGGTGTGTACCCCCAGATGTTAGCATGGTGCGTACCCCAGATGTTAGCATGGTGCATGCCCCCAGATGCTAACATGGTACGTACCTCCAGATGTTAGCATGGTGCGTACCCCAGATGTTAGCATGGTGCATACCCCCAGATGTTAGCATGGTGCGAACCCCCAGATGTTAGCATGGTGCGAACCCCCAAAGGTAAGCATGGTGTGTCTCCCCAGATGATAGCATGGTGCATTTCCCCAGATGTTAGCGTGGTGCGTACCCCCAGATGTTAGCATGGTGCATTTCCCCAGATGTTAGCGTGGTGTGTACCCCCAGATGTTAGCATGGTGTGTTCCCCCAGATGTTAGCATGGTGCGTACCTCCAGATGTTAGCACGGTGTGTACCCCCAGATGTTAGCGTGGTGTGTACCCCTAGTTGTTAGCATTGTGTGTACCCCCCAGATGTTAGCATGGTACGTACCTCCAGATGTTAGCATGGTGCGTACCCCAGATGTTAGCATGGTGCATGCCCCCAGATGTTAGCATGGTGTGAACCCCCAGATGTTAGCATGGTGTGTACCCCAAGATGTTAGCATGGTGCATTTCCCCAGATGTTAGCATGGTGCGTACCCCCCAGATGTTAGCATGGTGTGTACCCCCAGATGTTAGCATGGTGCATATCCCCAGATGTTAGCATGGTGTGTTCCCCCAGATATTAGCATGGTGCGTAACTCCAGATGTTAGCACGGTGTGTACCCCCAGATGTTAGCATGGTGCATATCCCCAGATGTTAGCATGGTGTATTCCCCCAGATATTAGCATGGTGCGTAACTCCAGATGTTAGCACGGTGTGTACCCCCAGATGTTAGCGTGGTGCGAACCCCCAAATGTTAGCATGGTGCATACCCCCATATGTTAGCATGGTCCGTACCCCCGATGTTAGCATGGTGTGTACCCCCAGATGTTAGCATGGTGCATACCCCCAGATGTTAGAATGGTGCGTACCCCCAGATGTTAGCATGGTGCGTATCCCCAGATGTTAGCATGGTGTGTACTCCCAGATGTTAGCGTGGTGCGAACCCCCAGATGTTAGCATGGTGCGTACCCCCAGATGTTAGCATGGTGTGTCCCCCCAGATGTTAGCATGGTGCATACCCCCAGATGTTAGCATGGTGCGTACCCCAAGATATTAGCAAGGTGCGTTCTCCCAGATGTTAGCATGGAGTGTTCCCCCAGATGTTAGCGTGGTGCATATCCCCAGATGTTAGCATGGTGCATATCCCCAGAAGTTAGCTTGGTGCGTACCCCCAGATGTTAGCATGGTGCATACCCCCAGATGTTAGCATGGTGCGTACCCCCAGATGTTAGCATGGAGCGTTCCCCCAGATGTTAGCATGGTGCATACCCCCAGAAGTTAGCATGGTGCGTACCCCCAAATGTTAGCTTGGTGCGTACACCCAGATGTTAGCGTGGTGCGTATCCCCAGATGTTAGCGTGGTGCGTATCCCCAGATGTTAGCGTGGTGCGTATCCCCAGATGTTAGCGTGGTGCGTATCCCCAGATGTTAGCATGGTGCGTACCCCCAGATGTTAGCGTGGTGCGTACCCCCAGATGTTAGCGTGGTGCGTACCCCCAGATGTTAGCGTGGTGCGTACCCCCAGATGTTAGCGTGGTGCGTACCCCCAGGCAAACTAGGTCCATCGGGCTGCACCAAGCCCCCAGTCAGCACTGCAGACCCTTCCCCGCATGTCCCCCTCCTTCAACCTCTCCCTCCCCCCCCATTCCCACTCCCACACCCAGCCGCTCCCCCGGCACTCTGCCCTTCACACCCCTGGCCCCGTCGGAGCCGGGCACTGCGGGGGCCCAGGGCCTTGGCACCCGTCCCTGCTGCCAGGGGCACCGCTGTCTGGCCCAGCTATGGTGGTTGTACACTCCGCAGCCCCTTCGGCTACTGTGGGACGTTGTCCTTGGGTGGGCCGCATGCTGCCCGCTGGCTGGTGCCGACCGGGGGGGGTGGGAGGTGATGGGGAGGCAGACAGTCGGTGGGGGGTATGGGGTGGGGGGGGGGCACCCATACAGCCGGAGTCACTGCACCACCAGGTGGACGGTCAGAGGCCTGTGCAGCAAGGTGGAGGCCTGCAGCCGCGACAATGGGGGTCCGTGTTTGGACTCTCCGATCCCGTGGGGGCGCACTAGCCCACTCACTGGACACCCCCATCACCCCCCACCGGGACTGGCAGGCATCTCCCCCCCCCCCACCTGTCACCACCCACAGCCCATCACTGAGGCCCCCGGAGAATCCCTGCCCAGTGGAGCCGGAGCATCGCTGAGGCCCCGGAGAATCCCGGCCCAGCGGAGCCGGAGCATCGCGGAGGCCCCGGAGAATCCCGGCCCAGCGGAGCCGGAGCATCGCGGGGGCCCCGGAGAATCCCGGTCCAGCGGAGCCGGAGCATCGCGGGGCCCCCGGAGAATCCCGGCCCAGCGGAGCCGGAGCATCGCGGAGGCCCCGGAGAATCCCGGCCCAGCGGAGCCGGAGCATCGCGGAGGCCCCGGAGAATCCCGGCCCAGCGGAGCCGGAGCATCGCGGAGGCCCCGGAGAATCCCGGCCCAGCGGAGCCGGAGCATCGCGGAGGCCCCGGAGAATCCCGGCCCAGCGGAGCCGGAGCATCGCGGAGGCCCCGGAGAATCCTGGTGAATCCCGGCCCAGCGGAGCCGGAGCATCGCGGAGGCCCCGGAGAATCCCGGCCCATCGGAGCCGGAGCATCGCGGAGACCCCGGAGAATCCCGGCCCAGCGGAGCCGGAGCATCGCGGAGGCCCCGGAGAATCCCGGCCCAGCGGAGCCGGAGCATCGCAGAGGCCCCGGAGAATCCTGGTGAATCCCGGCCCAGCGGAGCCGGAGCATCGCGGAGGCCCCGGAGAATCACGGCCCAGCGGAGCCGGAGCATCGCAGAGGCCCCGGAGAATCCCGGCCCAGCGGAGCCGGAGCATCGCAGAGGCCCCGGAGAATCCTGGTGAATCCCGGCCCAGCGGAGCCGGAGCATTGCGGAGGCCCCGGAGAATCCCGGCCCAGCGGAGCCGGAGCATCGCAGAGGCCCCGGAGAATCCTGGAGAATCCCGGCCCAGCGGAGCCGGAGCATCGCGGGGGCCCCGGAGAATCCCGGCCCAGCGGAGCCGGAGCATCGCAGAGGCCCCGGAGAATCCTGGTGAATCCCGGACAATGGAGCCAGAGCATCGCGGAGGCCCCGGAGAATCCCGGGCCAGCGGAGCCGGAACATCGCAGTGGCCCCGGAGAATCCCAGCCCAGCGGAGCCCGAGCATCGCGGAGGCCCCGGAGAATCCCGGTCCAGCGGAGACGGAGCATCGCGGAGTCCCCGGAGACCCCCGGCCCAGCGGAGACGGAGCATCGCGGAGTCCCCGGAGAATCCCGGCCCAGCGGAGCATCGCGGAGGCCCCAGAGAATCCCGGCCCAGCGGAGCCGGAGCATCGCGGAGGCCCCAGAGAATCCCGGCCCAGCGGAGCCGGAGCATCGCGGGGGCCCCGGAGAATCCCGGCCCAGCGGAGCCGGAGCATCGAGGAGTCCCCGGAGAATCCTGGAGAATTCCGGCCCAGCGGAGCCGGAGCATCGCGGAGTCCCCGGGGAATCCTGGAGAATCCCGGCCAAGCGGAGCCGGAGCATCGCGGAGTCCCTGGAGAATCCCGGCCAAGCGGAGCCGGAGCATCGCGGAGGCCCCGGAGAATCCCGGCCCAGCGGAGCCGGAGCATCGCGGAGTCCCTGGAGAATCCCGGCCAAGCGGAGCCGGAGCATCGCGTAGGCCCCGGAGAATCCTGGCCCAGCGGAGCCGGAGCATCGCGGAGGCCCCGGAGAATCCCGGCCAAGCGGAGCCGGAGCATCACGGAGCCCCCGGGGAATCCCGGCCCAGCGGACCCAGAGCATCGCGCGGCCCCCGGGGCGCTGGAGTCTGCGCAGACCGGGGCACTGGAGACTGCGCAGACCGGGGCTGGAGACTGCGCAGACCGGGGCTGGAGCCTGCGCAGACCGGGGCTGGAGACTGCGCAGACCGGGGCGCTGGAGCCTGCGCAGACCGGGGCGCTGGAGCCTGCGCAGACCGGGGCGCTGGAGACTGCGCAGACCGGGGCAGGAGCCTGCGCAGACCGGGGCTGGAGCCTGCGCAGACCGGGGCTGGAGACTGCGCAGACTGGGGCGCTGGAGCCTGCGCAGACCGGGGCTGGAGCCTGCGCAGACCGGGGCTGGAGCCTGCGCAGACCGGGGCGCTGGAGACTGCGCAGACCGGGGTGCTGGAGCCTGCGCAGACCGGGGCTGGAGCCTGCACAGACCGGGACGCTGGAGACTGCGCAGACCGGAGCGCTGGAGCCTGCGCAGACCGGGACGCTGGAGCCTGCACAGACCGGGACGCTGGAGACTGCGCAGACCGGGACGCTGGAGCCTGCACAGACCGGGACGCTGGAGACTGCGCAGACCGGAGCGCTGGAGCCTGCGCAGACCGGGACTGGAGCCTGCGCAGACCGGGACTGGAGCCTGCACAGACCGGGACGCTGGAGACTGCGCAGACCGGAGCGCTGGAGCCTGCGCAGACCGGGGCTGGAGCCTGCGCAGACCGGGGCTGGAGACTGCGCGGACAGGGACGCTGGAGCCTGCACAGACCGGGACGCTGGAGACTGCGCAGACCGGGACGCTGGAGCCTGCACAGACCGGGACGCTGGAGACTGCGCAGACCGGAGCGCTGGAGCCTGCGCAGACCGGGGCGCTGGAGCCTGCGCAGACCGGGGCTGGAGCCTGCGCAGACCGGGGCTGGAGACTGCGCAGACCGGGACTGGAGCCTGCGCAGACCGGGGCTGGAGACTGCGCAGACCGGGGTGCTGGAGCCTGCGCAGACCGGGACTGGAGCCAGCGCAGACCGGGGCGCTGGAGCCTGGCAGACCGGGGCTGGAGCCTGCGCAGACCGGGGCTGGTGTCTGCGCAGACCGGGGCGCTGGAGACTGCGCAGACCGGGGCTGGAGACTGCGCAGACCGGGGTGCTGGAGCCTGCGCAGACCGGGGCGCTGGAGCCTGCGCAGACCGGGCCGCTGGAGCCTGGCAGACCGGGGCTGGAGCCTGCGCAGACCGGGGCTGGAGACTGCGCGGACAGGGACGCTGGAGCCTGCACAGACCGGGACGCTGGAGACTGCGCAGACCGGGACGCTGGAGCCTGCACAGACCGGGACGCTGGAGACTGCGCAGACCGGAGCGCTGGAGCCTGCGCAGACCGGGGCGCTGGAGCCTGCGCAGACCGGGGCTGGAGCCTGCGCAGACCGGGGCTGGAGACTGCGCAGACCGGGACTGGAGCCTGCGCAGACCGGGGCTGGAGACTGCGCAGACCGGGGTGCTGGAGCCTGCGCAGACCGGGACTGGAGCCAGCGCAGACCGGGGCGCTGGAGCCTGGCAGACCGGGGCTGGAGCCTGCGCAGACCGGGGCTGGTGTCTGCGCAGACCGGGGCGCTGGAGACTGCGCAGACCGGGGCTGGAGACTGCGCAGACCGGGGTGCTGGAGCCTGCGCAGACCGGGGCGCTGGAGCCTGCGCAGACCGGGCCGCTGGAGCCTGGCAGACCGGGGCTGGAGCCTGCGCGGACCGGGGCTGGAGTCTGCGCAGACCGGGGCGCTGGAGACTGCGCAGACCGGGGCTGGAGACTGCGCAGACCGGGGTGCTGGAGCCTGCGCAGACCGGGGCTGGAGCCTGCGCAGACCGGGGCGCTGGAGCCTGGCAGACCGGGACTGGAGCCTGCGCAGACCGGGCCGCTGGAGCCTGGCAGACCGGGGCTGGAGCCTGCGCAGACCGGGGCTGGAACCTGCGCAGACCGGGACGCTGGAGCCTGCGCAGACCGGGGCGCTGGAGACTGCGCAGACCGGGGCAGGAGCCTGCGCAGACCGGGGCTGGAGCCTGCGCAGACCGGGGCTGGAGCCTGCGCAGACCGGGGCTGGAGCCTGCGCAGACCGGGACGCTGGAGCCTGCGCAGACCGGGGCGCTGGAGACTGCGCAGACCGGGGCAGGAGCCTGCGCAGACCGGGGCTGGAGCCTGCGCAGACCGGGGCTGGAGCCTGCGCAGACCGGGGCTGGAGCCTGCGCAGACCGGGGCAGGAGCCTGCGCAGACCGGGGCGTTGGAGCCTGCGCAGACCGGGGCGTTGGAGCCTGCGCAGACCGGGGCTGGAGTCTGCGCAGACCGGGGCTGGAGCCTGCGCAGACCGGGGCGCTGGAGTCTGCGCAGACCGGGGCTGGAGCCTGCGCAGACCGGGGCGCTGGAGCCTGCGCAGACCGGGACTGGAGCCTGCGCAGACCGCGGCGCTGGAGCCTGCGCAGACCGGGGCTGGAGCCTGCGCAGACCGGGGCTGGAGCCTGCGCAGACCGCGGCGCTGGAGACTGCGCAGACCGGGACGCTGGAGCCTGCGCAGACCGGGCCGCTGGAGCCTGGCAGACCGGGGCTGGAGCCTGCGCAGACCGGGGCGTCGCAGACCGGGGCGCTGGAGACTGCGCAGACCGGGGCTGGAGACTGCGCAGACCGGGGTGCTGGAGCCTGCGCAGACCGGGGCTGGAGCCTGCGCAGACCGGGGCGCTGGAGCCTGGCAGACCGGGACTGGAGCCTGCGCAGACCGGGCCGCTGGAGCCTGGCAGACCGGGGCTGGAGCCTGCGCAGACCGGGGCTGGAACCTGCGCAGACCGGGACGCTGGAGCCTGCGCAGACCGGGGCGCTGGAGACTGCGCAGACCGGGGCAGGAGCCTGCGCAGACCGGGGCTGGAGCCTGCGCAGACCGGGGCTGGAGCCTGCGCAGACCGGGGCTGGAGCCTGCGCAGACCGGGACGCTGGAGCCTGCGCAGACCGGGGCGCTGGAGACTGCGCAGACCGGGGCAGGAGCCTGCGCAGACCGGGGCTGGAGCCTGCGCAGACCGGGGCTGGAGCCTGCGCAGACCGGGGCTGGAGCCTGCGCAGACCGGGGCAGGAGCCTGCGCAGACCGGGGCGTTGGAGCCTGCGCAGACCGGGGCGTTGGAGCCTGCGCAGACCGGGGCTGGAGTCTGCGCAGACCGGGGCTGGAGCCTGCGCAGACCGGGGCGCTGGAGTCTGCGCAGACCGGGGCTGGAGCCTGCGCAGACCGGGGCGCTGGAGCCTGCGCAGACCGGGACTGGAGCCTGCGCAGACCGCGGCGCTGGAGCCTGCGCAGACCGGGGCTGGAGCCTGCGCAGACCGGGGCTGGAGCCTGCGCAGACCGCGGCGCTGGAGACTGCGCAGACCGGGACGCTGGAGCCTGCGCAGACCGGGCCGCTGGAGCCTGGCAGACCGGGGCTGGAGCCTGCGCAGACCGGGGCGTCGCAGACCGGGGCGCTGGAGACTGCGCAGACCGGGGCTGGAGACTGCGCAGACCGGGGCTGGAGCCTGCGCAGACCGGGGCGTCGCAGACCGGGGCGCTGGAGACTGCGCAGACCGGGGCTGGAGACTGCGCAGACCGGGGCGCTGGAGCCTGCGCAGACCGGGGCGCTGGAGCCTGCGCAGACCGGGGCTGGAGCCTGCGCAGACCGGGGCGCTGGAGCCTGCGCAGACCGGGACTGGAGCCTGCGCAGACCGGGGCGCTGGAGCCTGCGCAGACCGGGCCGCTGGAGCCTGGCAGACCGGGGCTGGAGCCTGCGCAGACCGGGGCTGGAGCCTGCGCAGACCGGGACGCTGGAGCCTGCGCAGACCGGGGCGCTGGAGCCTGCGCAGACCGGGGCGCTGGAGACTGCGCAGACCGGGGCAGGAGCCTGCGCAGACCGGGGCTGGAGCCTGCGCAGACCGGGGCTGGAGCCTGCGCAGACCGGGGCTGGAGCCTGCGCAGACCGGGGCGTTGGAGCCTGCGCAGACCGGGGCGTTGGAGCCTGCGCAGACCGGGGCTGGAGCCTGCGCAGACCGCGGCGCTGGAGCCTGCGCAGACCGGGGCGCAGGAGCCTGCGCAGACCGGGGCGCTGGAGACTGCGCAGACCGGAGCGCTGGAGCCTGCGCAGACCGGGGCGCTGGAGCCTGCGCAGACCGGGGCTGGAGCCTGCGCAGACCGGGGCTGGAGACTGCGCAGACCGGGACTGGAGCCTGCGCAGACCGGGGCTGGAGACTGCGCAGACCGGGGTGCTGGAGCCTGCGCAGACCGGGACTGGAGCCAGCGCAGACCGGGGCGCTGGAGCCTGGCAGACCGGGGCTGGAGCCTGCGCAGACCGGGGCTGGTGTCTGCGCAGACCGGGGCGCTGGAGACTGCGCAGACCGGGGCTGGAGACTGCGCAGACCGGGGTGCTGGAGCCTGCGCAGACCGGGGCGCTGGAGCCTGCGCAGACCGGGCCGCTGGAGCCTGGCAGACCGGGGCTGGAGCCTGCGCGGACCGGGGCTGGAGTCTGCGCAGACCGGGGCGCTGGAGACTGCGCAGACCGGGGCTGGAGACTGCGCAGACCGGGGTGCTGGAGCCTGCGCAGACCGGGGCTGGAGCCTGCGCAGACCGGGGCGCTGGAGCCTGGCAGACCGGGACTGGAGCCTGCGCAGACCGGGCCGCTGGAGCCTGGCAGACCGGGGCTGGAGCCTGCGCAGACCGGGGCTGGAACCTGCGCAGACCGGGACGCTGGAGCCTGCGCAGACCGGGGCGCTGGAGACTGCGCAGACCGGGGCAGGAGCCTGCGCAGACCGGGGCTGGAGCCTGCGCAGACCGGGGCTGGAGCCTGCGCAGACCGGGGCTGGAGCCTGCGCAGACCGGGACGCTGGAGCCTGCGCAGACCGGGGCGCTGGAGACTGCGCAGACCGGGGCAGGAGCCTGCGCAGACCGGGGCTGGAGCCTGCGCAGACCGGGGCTGGAGCCTGCGCAGACCGGGGCTGGAGCCTGCGCAGACCGGGGCAGGAGCCTGCGCAGACCGGGGCGTTGGAGCCTGCGCAGACCGGGGCGTTGGAGCCTGCGCAGACCGGGGCTGGAGTCTGCGCAGACCGGGGCTGGAGCCTGCGCAGACCGGGGCGCTGGAGTCTGCGCAGACCGGGGCTGGAGCCTGCGCAGACCGGGGCGCTGGAGCCTGCGCAGACCGGGACTGGAGCCTGCGCAGACCGCGGCGCTGGAGCCTGCGCAGACCGGGGCTGGAGCCTGCGCAGACCGGGGCTGGAGCCTGCGCAGACCGCGGCGCTGGAGACTGCGCAGACCGGGACGCTGGAGCCTGCGCAGACCGGGCCGCTGGAGCCTGGCAGACCGGGGCTGGAGCCTGCGCAGACCGGGGCGTCGCAGACCGGGGCGCTGGAGACTGCGCAGACCGGGGCTGGAGACTGCGCAGACCGGGGCTGGAGCCTGCGCAGACCGGGGCGTCGCAGACCGGGGCGCTGGAGACTGCGCAGACCGGGGCTGGAGACTGCGCAGACCGGGGCGCTGGAGCCTGCGCAGACCGGGGCGCTGGAGCCTGCGCAGACCGGGGCTGGAGCCTGCGCAGACCGGGGCGCTGGAGCCTGCGCAGACCGGGACTGGAGCCTGCGCAGACCGGGGCGCTGGAGCCTGCGCAGACCGGGCCGCTGGAGCCTGGCAGACCGGGGCTGGAGCCTGCGCAGACCGGGGCTGGAGCCTGCGCAGACCGGGACGCTGGAGCCTGCGCAGACCGGGGCGCTGGAGCCTGCGCAGACCGGGGCGCTGGAGACTGCGCAGACCGGGGCAGGAGCCTGCGCAGACCGGGGCTGGAGCCTGCGCAGACCGGGGCTGGAGCCTGCGCAGACCGGGGCTGGAGCCTGCGCAGACCGGGGCGTTGGAGCCTGCGCAGACCGGGGCGTTGGAGCCTGCGCAGACCGGGGCTGGAGCCTGCGCAGACCGCGGCGCTGGAGCCTGCGCAGACCGGGGCGCAGGAGCCTGCGCAGACCGGGGCGCTGGAGACTGCGCAGACCGGGGCTGGAGTCTGCGCAGACCAGGGTGCTGGAGTCTGCGCAGACCGGGGCTGGAACCTGCGCAGACCGGGGCGCAGGAGCCTGCGCAGACCCGGGCTGGAGCCTGCGCAGACCGGGGCGCTGGAGTCTGCGCAGACCGGGGCTGGAGCCTGCGCAGACCGGGAAGTTGAGACTGCGCAGAACAGGGCTGGAGCCTGCGCAGAGCGGGGCTGGAGCCTGCGCAGACCGGGGCGCTGGAGTCTGCGCAGACCGGGGCTGGAGCCTGCGCAGACCGGGGCGCTGGAGTCTGCGCAGACCGGGGCTGGAGCCTGCGCAGACCGGGACGCTGGAGCCTGCGCAGAGCGTGGCTGGAGCCTGCGCAGAGCGGGGCTGGAGCCTGCGCAGACCGGGGCTGGAGCCTGCGCAGACCGGGGCTGGAGCCTGCGCAGACCGGGGCGCTGGAGCCTGCGCAGACCGGGGCGCTGGAGCCTGCGCAGACCGGGGCGCTGGAGACTGCGCAGACCGGGGCAGGAGCCTGCGCAGACCGGGGCGCTGGAGCCTGCGCAGACCGGGGCTGGAGCCTGCGCAGACCGGGGCGCTGGAGCCTGCTCAGACCGGGGAGCTGGAGCCTGCGCAGACCGGGGCAGGAGCCTGCGCAGACAGGGGCGTTGGAGCCTGCGCAGACCGGGGCGTTGGAGCCTGCGCAGACCGGGGCTGGAGCCTGCGCAGACCGCGGCGCTGGAGCCTGCGCAGACCGGGGCTGGAGCCTGCGCAGACCGGGACGCTGGAGCCTGCACAGACCGGGACGCTGGAGACTGCGCAGACCGGAGCGCTGGAGCCTGCGCAGACCGGGACGCTGGAGCCTGCACAGACCGGGACGCTGGAGACTGCGCAGACCGGGACGCTGGAGCCTGCACAGACCGGGACGCTGGAGACTGCGCAGACCGGAGCGCTGGAGCCTGCGCAGACCGGGACTGGAGCCTGCGCAGACCGGGGCTGGAGCCTGCGCAGACCGGGGCTGGAGACTGCGCGGACAGGGATGCTGGAGCCTGCGCAGACCGGGACGCTGGAGCCTGCACAGACCGGGACGCTGGAGACTGCGCAGACCGGAGCGCTGGAGCCTGCGCAGACCGGGGCGCTGGAGCCTGCGCAGACCGGGGCTGGAGCCTGCGCAGACCGGGTCTGGAGACTGCGCAGACCGGGACTGGAGCCTGCGCAGACCGGGGCTGGAGCCTGCGCAGACCGGGGCGCTGGAGCCTGCGCAGACCGGTGTGCTGGAGCCTGCGCAGACCGGGGCGCTGGAGCCTGCGCAGACCGGGGCTTGAGCCTGCGCAGACCGGGGCGCTGGAGCCTGCGCAGACCGGGACTGGAGCCAGCGCAGACCGGGGCGCTGGAGCCTGGCAGACCGGGGCTGGAGCCTGCGCAGACCGGGGCGTCGCAGACCGGGGCTGGAGCCTGCGCAGACCGGGGTGCTGGAGCCTGCGCAGACCGGGGCTGGAGCCTGCGCAGACCGGGGCACTGGAGCCTGCGCAGACCGGGACTGGAGCCTGCGCAGACCGGGGCGCTGGAGCCTGCGCAGACCGGGCCGCTGGAGCCTGGCAGACCGGGGCTGGAGCCTGCGCAGACCGGGGCTGGAGCCTGCGCAGACCGGGGCTGGAGCCTGCGCAGACCGGGACTGGAGCCTGCGCAGACCGGGGCTGGAGCCTGCGCAGACCGGGGCGCTGGAGCCTGCGCAGACCGGGCCGCTGGAGCCTGGCAGACCGGGGCTGGAGCCTGCGCAGACCGGGGCGCTGGAGCCTGCGCAGACCGGGGCGCTGGAGCCTGCGCAGACCGGGGCTGGAACCTGCGCAGGTCGGGACGCTGGAGCCTGCGCAGACCGGGGCGCTGGAGCCTGCGCAGACCGGGGCGCTGGAGCCTGCGCAGACCGGGGCGCTGGAGCCTGCGCAGACCGGGGCTGGAACCTGCGCAGACCGGGACGCTGGAGCCTGCGCAGACCGGGGCAGGAGCCTGCGCAGAACGGGGCTGGAGCCTGCGCAGACCGGGGCTGGAGCCTGCGCAGACCGGGGCTGGAGCCTGCGCAGACCGGGGCAGGAGCCTGCGCAGACCGGGGCGTTGGAGCCTGCGCAGACCGGGGCGTTGGAGCCTGCGCAGACCGGGGCTGGAGTCTGCGCAGACCGGGGCTGGAGCCTGCGCAGACCGGGGCGCTGGAGTCTGCGCAGACCGGGGCTGGAACCTGCGCAGACCGGGACGCTGGAGCCTGCGCAGACCGGGGCGCTGGAGCCTGCGCAGACCGGGGCTGGAACCTGCGCAGACCGGGACGCTGGAGCCTGCGCAGACCGGGGCAGGAGCCTGCGCAGACCGGGGCTGGAGCCTGCGCAGACCGGGGCTGGAGCCTGCGCAGACCGGGGCTGGAGCCTGCGCAGACCGGGGCAGGAGCCTGCGCAGACCGGGGCGTTGGAGCCTGCGCAGACCGGGGCGTTGGAGCCTGCGCAGACCGGGGCTGGAGTCTGCGCAGACCGGGGCTGGAGCCTGCGCAGACCGGGGCGCTGGAGTCTGCGCAGACCGGGGCTGGAGCCTGCGCAGACCGGGGCGCTGGAGCCTGCGCAGACCGGGCGCTGGAGTCTGCGCAGACCGGGGCGCTGGAGTCTGCGCAGACCGGGACGCTGGAGCCTGCGCAGACCGGGGCGCTGGAGTCTGCGCAGACCGGGGCTGGAGTCTGCGCAGACCGGGGCTGGAGCCTGCGCAGACCGGGGCGCTGGAGCCTGCGCAGACCGGGACTGGAGCCTGCGCAGACCGCGGCGCTGGAGCCTGCGCAGACCGGGGCTGGAGCCTGCGCAGACCGGGGCTGGAGCCTGCGCAGACCGCGGCGCTGGAGACTGCGCAGACCGGGACGCTGGAGCCTGCGCAGACCGGGGCGCTGGAGCCTGCGCAGACCGGGCCGCTGGAGCCTGGCAGACCGGGGCTGGAGCCTGCGCAGACCGGGGCGTCGCAGACCGGGGCGCTGGAGACTGCGCAGACCGGGGCTGGAGACTGCGCAGACCGGGGTGCTGGAGCCTGCGCAGACCGGGGCTGGAGCCTGCGCAGACCGGGGCGCTGGAGCCTGCGCAGACCGGGACTGGAGCCTGCGCAGACCGGGGCGCTGGAGCCTGCGCAGACCGGGCCGCTGGAGCCTGGCAGACCGGGGCTGGAGCCTGCGCAGACCGGGGCTGGAGCCTGCGCAGACCGGGACGCTGGAGCCTGCGCAGACCGGGGCGCTGGAGCCTGCGCAGACCGGGGCGCTGGAGACTGCGCAGACCGGGGCAGGAGCCTGCGCAGACCGGGGCTGGAGCCTGCGCAGACCGGGGCTGGAGCCTGCGCAGACCGGGGCTGGAGCCTGCGCAGACCGGGGCGTTGGAGCCTGCGCAGACCGGGGCGTTGGAGCCTGCGCAGACCGGGGCTGGAGCCTGCGCAGACCGCGGCGCTGGAGCCTGCGCAGACCGGGGCGCAGGAGCCTGCGCAGACCGGGGCGCTGGAGACTGCGCAGACCGGGGCTGGAGTCTGCGCAGACCAGGGCGCTGGAGTCTGCGCAGACCGGGGCTGGAACCTGCGCAGACCGGGGCGCAGGAGCCTGCGCAGACCCGGGCTGGAGCCTGCGCAGACCGGGGCGCTGGAGTCTGCGCAGACCGGGGCTGGAGCCTGCGCAGACCGGGAAGTTGAGACTGCGCAGACCGGGGCTGGAGCCTGCGCAGAGCGGGGCTGGAGCCTGCGCAGACCGGGGCGCTGGAGTCTGCGCAGACCGGGGCTGGAGCCTGCGCAGACCGGGGCGCTGGAGTCTGCGCAGACCGGGGCTGGAGCCTGCGCAGACCGGGACGCTGGAGCCTGCGCAGAGCGTGGCTGGAGCCTGCGCAGAGCGGGGCTGGAGCCTGCGCAGACCGGGGCTGGAGCCTGCGCAGACCGGGGCTGGAGCCTGCGCAGACCGGGGCGCTGGAGACTGCGCAGACCGGGGCGCTGGAGCCTGCGCAGACCGGGGCGCTGGAGACTGCGCAGACCGGGGCAGGAGCCTGCGCAGACCGGGGCGCTGGAGCCTGCGCAGACCGGGGCTGGAGCCTGCGCAGACCGGGGCGCTGGAGCCTGCTCAGACCGGGGAGCTGGAGCCTGCGCAGACCGGGGCAGGAGCCTGCGCAGACAGGGGCGTTGGAGCCTGCGCAGACCGGGGCGTTGGAGCCTGCGCAGACCGGGGCTGGAGCCTGCGCAGACCGCGGCGCTGGAGCCTGCGCAGACCGGGGCGCAGGAGCCTGCGCAGACCGGGGCGCTGGAGTCTGCGCAGACCAGGGCGCTGGAGTCTGCGCAGACCGGGGCTGGAACCTGCGCAGACCGGGGCGCAGGAGCCTGCGCAGACCGGGGCTGGAGCCTGCGCAGACCGGGGCGCTGGAGTCTGCGCAGACCGGGGCTGGAGCCTGCGCAGACCGGGACGCTGGAGACTGCGCAGACCGGGGCTGGAGCCTGCGCAGACCGGGACGCTGGAGACTGCGCAGACCGGGGCTGGAGCCTGCGCAGACCGGGACGCTGGAGTCTGCGCAGACCGGGGCTGGAGCCTGCGCAGACTGGGACGCTGGAGCCTGCGCAGAGCGTGGCTGGAGCCTGCGCAGAGCGGGGCTGGAGCCTGCGCAGACCGGGGCGCTGGAGTCTGCGCAGACCGGGGCTGGAGCCTGCGCAGACTGGGACGCTGGAGCCTGCGCAGAGCGTGGCTGGAGCCTGCGCAGAGCGGGGCTGGAGCCTGCGCAGACCGGGGCTGAAGCCTGCGCAGACCGGGGCGCTGGAGACTGCGCAGACCGGGGCGCTGGAGACTGCGCAGACCGGGGCAGGAGCCTGCGCAGACCGGGGCGCTGGAGCCTGCGCAGACCGGGGCTGGAGCCTGCGCAGACCGGGGCACTGGAGCCTGCGCAGACCGGGACGCTGGAGACTGCGCAGACCGGAGCGCTGGAGCCTGCGCAGACCGGGGCGCTGGAGCCTGCGCAGACCGGGGCTGGAGCCTGCGCAGACCGGGGCTGGAGACTGCGCAGACCGGGACTGGAGCCTGCGCAGACCGGGGCTGGAGACTGCGCAGACCGGGGTGCTGGAGCCTGCGCAGACCGGGGCTGGAGCCTGCGCAGACCGGGGCGCTGGAGCCTGCGCAGACCGGGACTGGAGCCAGCGCAGACCGGGGCGCTGGAGCCTGGCAGACCGGGGCTGGAGCCTGCGCAGACCGGGGCGTCGCAGACCGGGGCTGGAGCCTGCGCAGACCGGGGCGCTGGAGACTGCGCAGACCGGGGCTGGAGACTGCGCAGACCGGGGTGCTGGAGCCTGCGCAGACCGGGGCTGGAGCCTGCGCAGACCGGGGCGCTGGAGCCTGCGCAGACCGGGACTGGAGCCTGCGCAGACCGGGGCGCTGGAGCCTGCGCAGACCGGGGCGTTGGAGCCTGCGCAGACCGGGGCGTTGGAGCCTGCGCAGACCGGGACTGGAGCCTGCGCAGACCGCGGCGCTGGAGCCTGCGCAGACCGGGGCTGGAGCCTGCGCAGACCGGGGCTGGAGCCTGCGCAGACCGCGGCGCTGGAGACTGCGCAGACCGGGACGCTGGAGCCTGCGCAGACCGGGGCGCTGGAGCCTGCGCAGACCGGGCCGCTGGAGCCTGGCAGACCGGGGCTGGAGCCTGCGCAGACCGGGGCAGGAGCCTGCGCAGACCGGGGCTGGAGCCTGCGCAGACCGGGGCTGGAGCCTGCGCAGACCGGGGCTGGAGCCTGCGCAGACCGGGGCAGGAGCCTGCGCAGACCGGGGCGTTGGAGCCTGCGCAGACCGGGGCGTTGGAGCCTGCGCAGACCGGGGCTGGAGCCTGCGCAGACCGCGGCGCTGGAGCCTGCGCAGACCGGGGCGCTGGAGACTGCGCAGACCGGGGCTGGAGTCTGCGCAGACCAGGGCGCTGGAGTCTGCGCAGACCGGGGCTGGAACCTGCGCAGACCGGGGCGCAGGAGCCTGCGCAGACCCGGGCTGGAGCCTGCGCAGACCGGGGTGCTGGAGTCTGCGCAGACCGGGGCTGGAGCCTGCGCAGACCGGGACGCTGGAGACTGCGCAGACCGGGGCTGGAGCCTGCGCAGAGCGGGGCTGGAGCCTGCGCAGACCGGGGCGCTGGAGTCTGCGCAGACCGGGGCTGGAGCCTGCGCAGACCGGGGCGCTGGAGTCTGCGCAGACCGGGGCTGGAGCCTGCGCAGACCGGGACGCTGGAGCCTGCGCAGAGCGTGGCTGGAGCCTGCGCAGAGCGTGGCTGGAGCCTGCGCAGACCGGGGCTGGAGCCTGCGCAGACCGGGGCTGGAGCCTGCGCAGACCGGGGCGCTGGAGACTGCGCAGACCGGGGCGCTGGAGCCTGCGCAGACCGGGGCGCTGGAGACTGCGCAGACCGGGGCAGGAGCCTGCGCAGACCGGGGCGCTGGAGCCTGCGCAGACCGGGGCTGGAGCCTGCGCAGACCGGGGCGCTGGAGCCTGCACAGACCGGGGAGCTGGAGCCTGCGCAGACCGGGGCAGTAGCCTGCGCAGACCGGGGCGTTGGAGCCTGCGCAGACCGGGGCGTTGGAGCCTGCGCAGACCGGGGCTGGAGCCTGCGCAGACCGCGGCGCTGGAGCCTGCGCAGACCGGGGCGCAGGAGCCTGCGCAGACCGGGGCGCTGGAGTCTGCGCAGACTAGGGCGCTGGAGTCTGCGCAGACCGGGGCTGGAACCTGCGCAGACCGGGACGCAGGAGCCTGCGCAGACCCGGGCTGGAGCCTGCGCAGACCGGGGCGCTGGAGTCTGCGCAGACCGGGGCTGGAGCCTGCGCAGACCGGGACGCTGGAGACTGCGCAGACCGGGGCTGGAGCCTGCGCAGACTGGGACGCTGGAGCCTGCGCAGAGCGTGGCTGGAGCCTGCGCAGAGCGGGGCTGGAGCCTGCGCAGACCTGGGCTGAAGCCTGCGCAGACCGGGGCGCTGGAGACTGCGCAGACCGGGGCGCTGGAGCCTGCGCAGACCGGGGCGCTGGAGACTGCGCAGACCGGGGCAGGAGCCTGCGCAGACCGGGGCGCTGGAGCCTGCGCAGACCGGGGCGTTGGAGCCTGTGCAGACCGGGGCTGGAGCCTGCGCAGACCGCGGCGCTGGAGCCTGCGCAGACCGGGGCGCAGGAGCCTGCGCAGACCGGGGCGCTGGAGTCTGCGCAGACCAGGGCGCTGGAGTCTGCGCAGACCGGGGCTGGAACCTGCGCAGACCGGGGCGCAGGAGCCTGCGCAGACCCGGGCTGGAGCCTGCGCAGACCGGGGCGCTGGAGTCTGCGCAGACCGGGGCTGGAGCCTGCGCAGACCGGGATGCTGGAGACTGCGCAGACCGGGGCTGGAGCCTGCGCAGACTGGGACGCTGGAGCCTGCGCAGAGCGTGGCTGGAGCCTGCGCAGAGCGGGGCTGGAGCCTGCGCAGACCGGGGCTGAAGCCTGCGCAGACCGGGGCGCTGGAGACTGCGCAGACCGGGGCGCTGGAGCCTGCGCAGAGCGTGGCTGGAGCCTGCGCAGAGCGGGGCTGGAGCCTGCGCAGACCGGGGCTGGAGCCTGCGCAGACCGGGGCTGGAGCCTGCGCAGACCGGGGCGCTGGAGACTGCGCAGACCGGGGCGCTGGAGCCTGCGCAGACCGGGGCGCTGGAGACTGCGCAGACCGGGGCAGGAGCCTGCGCAGACCGGGGCGCTGGAGCCTGCGCAGACCGGGGCTGGAGCCTGCGCAGACCGGGGCGCTGGAGCCTGCACAGACCGGGGAGCTGGAGCCTGCGCAGACCGGGGCAGGAGCCTGCGCAGACCGGGGCGTTGGAGCCTGCGCAGACCGGGGCGTTGGAGCCTGCGCAGACCGGGGCTGGAGCCTGCGCAGACCGCGGCGCTGGAGCCTGCGCAGACCGGGGCGCAGGAGCCTGCGCAGACCGGGGCGCTGGAGTCTGCGCAGACCAGGGCGCTGGAGTCTGCGCAGACCGGGGCTGGAACCTGCGCAGACCGGGGCGCAGGAGCCTGCGCAGACCCGGGCTGGAGCCTGCGCAGACCGGGGCGCTGGAGTCTGCGCAGACCGGGGCTGGAGCCTGCGCAGACCGGGACGCTGGAGACTGCGCAGACCGGGGCTGGAGCCTGCGCAGACTGGGACGCTGGAGCCTGCGCAGAGCGTGGCTGGAGCCTGCGCAGAGCGGGGCTGGAGCCTGCGCAGACCTGGGCTGAAGCCTGCGCAGACCGGGGCGCTGGAGACTGCGCAGACCGGGGCGCTGGAGCCTGCGCAGACCGGGGCGCTGGAGACTACGCAGACCGGGGCAGGAGCCTGCGCAGACCGGGGCGCTGGAGCCTGCGCAGACCGGGGCTGGAGCCTGCGCAGACCGGGGCGCTGGAGCCTGCGCAGACCGGGGCAGGAGCCTGCGCAGACCGGGGCTGGAGCCTGCGCAGACCGGGGCAGGAGCCTGCGCAGACCGGGGCGCTGGAGCCTGCGCAGACCGGGGCTGGAACCTGCGCAGACCGGGGCGCTGGAGCCTGCGCAGACCGGGGTGCTGGAGCCTGCGCAGACCGGGGAGCTGGAGCCTGCGCAGACCGGGGCTGGAGCCTGCGCAGACCGGGGCTGGAACCTGCGCAGACCGGGGCTGGAGCCTGCGCAGACCGGGGCTGGAGACTGCGCAGACCGGGGCTGGAGCTTGCGCAGACCGGGGCGCTGGAGCCTGCGCAGAACGGGGCTGGAGCCTGCGCAGACCGGGGCGCTGGAGTCTGCGCAGAGCGGGGCTGGAGCCTGCGCAGACCGGGGCGCTGGAGACTGCGCAGAACGGGGCTGGAGCCTGCGCCGACCGGGGCGCAGGAGCCTGCGCAGACCGGGGCGCTGGAGTCTGCGCAGACCAGGGCGCTGGAGTCTGCGCAGACCGGGGCTGGAACCTGCGCAGACCGGGGCGCAGGAGCCTGCGCAGACCCGGGCTGGAGCCTGCGCAGACCGGGGCGCTGGAGTCTGCGCAGACCGGGGCTGGAGCCTGCGCAGACCGGGACGCTGGAGACTGCGCAGACCGGGGCTGGAGCCTGCGCAGACTGGGACGCTGGAGCCTGCGCAGAGCGTGGCTGGAGCCTGCGCAGAGCGGGGCTGGAGCCTGCGCAGACCTGGGCTGAAGCCTGCGCAGACCGGGGCGCTGGAGACTGCGCAGACCGGGGCGCTGGAGCCTGCGCAGACCGGGGCGCTGGAGACTACGCAGACCGGGGCAGGAGCCTGCGCAGACCGGGGCGCTGGAGCCTGCGCAGACCGGGGCTGGAGCCTGCGCAGACCGGGGCGCTGGAGCCTGCGCAGACCGGGGCAGGAGCCTGCGCAGACCGGGGCTGGAGCCTGCGCAGACCGGGGCAGGAGCCTGCGCAGACCGGGGCGCTGGAGCCTGCGCAGACCGGGGCTGGAACCTGCGCAGACCGGGGCGCTGGAGCCTGCGCAGACCGGGGTGCTGGAGCCTGCGCAGACCGGGGAGCTGGAGCCTGCGCAGACCGGGGCTGGAGCCTGCGCAGACCGGGGCTGGAACCTGCGCAGACCGGGGCTGGAGCCTGCGCAGACCGGGGCTGGAGACTGCGCAGACCGGGGCTGGAGCTTGCGCAGACCGGGGCGCTGGAGCCTGCGCAGAACGGGGCTGGAGCCTGCGCAGACCGGGGCGCTGGAGTCTGCGCAGAGCGGGGCTGGAGCCTGCGCAGACCGGGGCGCTGGAGACTGCGCAGAACGGGGCTGGAGCCTGCGCCGACCGGGGCGCTGGAGTCTGCGCAGACCGGGGCTGGAGCCTGCGCAGACCGGGGCTGGAGCCTGCGCAGACCGGGTCTGGAGCCTGCGCAGACCGGGGCTGGAGACTGCGCAGACCGGGGCGCTGGAGCCGGCGCAGACCAGGGCTGGAGCCTGCGCAGACCGGGACGCTGGAGACTGCGCAGACTGGGGCGCTGGAGCCTGCGCAGACCGGGGCGCTGGAGCCTGCGCAGACCGGGGCTGGAGCCTGCGCAGACCGGGGCTGGAGCCTGCGCAGACCGGGGCTGGAGACTGCGCAGACCGGGGCTGGAGCCTGCGCAGACCGGGGCTGGAGCCTGCGCAGACCGGGGCTGGAGCCTGCGCAGACCGGGGCGCTGGAGACTGCGCAGACCGGGGCGCTGGATCCTGCGCCGACCGGGGCGCTGGAGCCTGCGCAGACCGGGGCCTGCGCAGACCGGGGCTGGAGCCTGCGCAGACCGGGGCTGGAGCCTGCGCAGACCGGGGCGCTGGAGCCTGCGCAGACCGGGGCTGGAGCCTGCGCAGACCGGGGCGCTGGAGCCTGCGCAGACCGGGGCTGGAGCCTGCGCAGAACGGGATGCTGGAGACTGCGCAGCCCGGGGCGCTGGAGCCTGCGCAGACCGGGGCGCTGGAGCCTGCGCAGACCGGGGCTGGAGCCTGCGCAGACCGGGGCGCTGGAGCCTGCGCAGACCGGGGCGCTGGAGCCTGCGCAGTCCGGGGCGATGGTGTCTGCACAGAACGGGGCGCTGGAGCCTGCGCAGACCGGGGCTGGAGCCTGCGCAGACCGGGGCGCAGGAGCCTGCGCAGACCGGGGCGCAGGAGCCTGCGCAGACCGGGACGCTGGAGCCTGCGCAGACCGAGGCGCTGGAGTCTGCGCAGTCCGGGTCTGGAGCCTGCGCAGACCGGGGCGCTGGAGTCTGCGCAGACCGGGGCTGGAGACTGCGCGGACCGGGGCGCTGGAGACTGCGCAGACTGGGACGCTGGAGACTGCGCAGACTGGGACGCTGGAGACTGCGCAGACTGGGGCTGGAGCCTGCGCAGACCGGGGCGCTGGAGCCTGCGCAGACCGGGGCAGGAGCCTGCGCAGACCGGGGCTGGAGCCTGCGCAGACCGGGGCAGGAGCCTGCGCAGACCGGGGCGCTGGAGCCTGCGCAGACCGGGGCTGGAACCTGCGCAGACCGGGGCGCTGGAACCTGCGCAGACCGGGGCGCTGGAGCCTGCACAGACCGGGGAGCTGGAGCCTGCGCAGACCGGGGCTGGAGCCTGCGCAGACCGGGGCTGGAACCTGCGCAGACCGGGGCTGGAGCCTGCGCAGACCGGGGCTGGAGACTGCGCAGACCGGGGCTGGAGCTTGCGCAGACCGGGGCGTTGGAGCCTGCGCAGACCGGGGCTGGAGCCTGCGCAGACCGCGGCGCTGGAGCCTGCGCAGACCGGGGCGCAGGAGCCTGCGCAGACCGGGGCGCTGGAGTCTGCGCAGACCAGGGCGCTGGAGTCTGCGCAGACCGGGGCTGGAACCTGCGCAGACCGGGGCGCAGGAGCCTGCGCAGACCCGGGCTGGAGCCTGCGCAGACCGGGGCGCTGGAGTCTGCGCAGACCGGGGCTGGAGCCTGCGCAGACCGGGACGCTGGAGACTGCGCAGACCGGGGCTGGAGCCTGCGCAGACTGGGACGCTGGAGCCTGCGCAGACCGGGGCTGGAGCCTGCGCAGAACGGGATGCTGGAGACTGCGCAGCCCGGGGCGCTGGAGCCTGCGCAGACCGGGGCGCTGGAGCCTGCGCAGACCGGGGCTGGAGCCTGCGCAGACCGGGGCGCTGGAGCCTGCGCAGACCGGGGCGCTGGAGCCTGCGCAGTCCGGGGCGATGGTGTCTGCACAGAACGGGGCGCTGGAGCCTGCGCAGACCGGGGCTGGAGCCTGCGCAGACCGGGGCGCAGGAGCCTGCGCAGACCGGGGCGCAGGAGCCTGCGCAGACCGGGACGCTGGAGCCTGCGCAGACCGAGGCGCTGGAGTCTGCGCAGTCCGGGTCTGGAGCCTGCGCAGACCGGGGCGCTGGAGTCTGCGCAGACCGGGGCTGGAGACTGCGCGGACCGGGGCGCTGGAGACTGCGCAGACTGGGACGCTGGAGACTGCGCAGACTGGGACGCTGGAGACTGCGCAGACTGGGGCTGGAGCCTGCGCAGACCGGGGCGCTGGAGCCTGCGCAGACCGGGGCAGGAGCCTGCGCAGACCGGGGCTGGAGCCTGCGCAGACCGGGGCAGGAGCCTGCGCAGACCGGGGCGCTGGAGCCTGCGCAGACCGGGGCTGGAACCTGCGCAGACCGGGGCGCTGGAACCTGCGCAGACCGGGGCGCTGGAGCCTGCACAGACCGGGGAGCTGGAGCCTGCGCAGACCGGGGCTGGAGCCTGCGCAGACCGGGGCTGGAACCTGCGCAGACCGGGGCTGGAGCCTGCGCAGACCGGGGCTGGAGACTGCGCAGACCGGGGCTGGAGCTTGCGCAGACCGGGGCGTTGGAGCCTGCGCAGACCGGGGCTGGAGCCTGCGCAGACCGCGGCGCTGGAGCCTGCGCAGACCGGGGCGCAGGAGCCTGCGCAGACCGGGGCGCTGGAGTCTGCGCAGACCAGGGCGCTGGAGTCTGCGCAGACCGGGGCTGGAACCTGCGCAGACCGGGGCGCAGGAGCCTGCGCAGACCCGGGCTGGAGCCTGCGCAGACCGGGGCGCTGGAGTCTGCGCAGACCGGGGCTGGAGCCTGCGCAGACCGGGACGCTGGAGACTGCGCAGACCGGGGCTGGAGCCTGCGCAGACTGGGACGCTGGAGCCTGCGCAGAACGTGGCTGGAGCCTGCGCAGAGCGGGGCTGGAGCCTGCGCAGACCTGGGCTGAAGCCTGCGCAGACCGGGGCGCTGGAGACTGCGCAGACCGGGGCGCTGGAGCCTGCGCAGACCGGGGCGCTGGAGACTGCGCAGACCGGGGCAGGAGCCTGCGCAGACCGGGGCGCTGGAGCCTGCGCAGACCGGGGCTGGAGCCTGCGCAGACCGGGGCGCTGGAGCCTGCGCAGACCGGGGCGCTGGAGCCTGCGCAGACCGGGGCAGGAGCCTGCGCAGACCGGGGCTGGAGCCTGCGCAGACCGGGGCAGGAGCCTGCGCAGACCGGGGCAGGAGCCTGCGCAGACCGGGGCGCTGGAGCCTGCGCAGACCGGGGCAGGAGCCTGCGCAGACCGGGGCTGGAGCCTGCGCAGACCGGGGCAGGAGCCTGCGCAGACCGGGGCGCTGGAGCCTGCGCAGACCGGGGCTGGAACCTGCGCAGACCGGGGCGCTGGAGCCTGCGCAGACCGGGGCGCTGGAGCCTGCACAGACCGGGGAGCTGGAGCCTGCGCAGAACGGGGCTGGAGCCTGCGCAGACCGGGGCTGGAACCTGCGCAGACCGGGGCTGGAGCCTGCGCAGACCGGGGCTGGAGACTGCGCAGACCGGGGCTGGAGCTTGCGCAGACCGGGGCGCTGGAGCCTGCGCAGAACGGGGCTGGAGCCTGCGCAGACCGGGGCGCTGGAGTCTGCGCAGAGCGGGGCTGGAGCCTGCGCAGACCGGGGCGCTGGAGACTGCGCAGAACGGGGCTGGAGCCTGCGCCGACCGGGGCGCTGGAGTCTGCGCAGACCGGGGCTGGAGCCTGCGCAGACCGGGGCTGGAGCCTGCGCAGACCGGGTCTGGAGCCTGCGCAGACCGGGGCTGGAGACTGCGCAGACCGGGGCGCTGGAGCCGGCGCAGACCAGGGCTGGAGCCTGCGCAGACCGGGACGCTGGAGACTGCGCAGACTGGGGCGCTGGAGCCTGCGCAGACCGGGGCGCTGGAGCCTGCGCAGACCGGGGCTGGAGCCTGCGCAGACCGGGGCTGGAGCCTGCGCAGACCGGGGCTGGAGACTGCGCAGACCGGGGCTGGAGCCTGCGCAGACCGGGGCTGGAGCCTGCGCAGACCGGGGCTGGAGCCTGCGCAGACCGGGGCGCTGGAGACTGCGCAGACCGGGGCGCTGGATCCTGCGCCGACCGGGGCGCTGGAGCCTGCGCAGACCGGGGCCTGCGCAGACCGGGGCTGGAGCCTGTGCAGACCGGGGCTGGAGCCTGCGCAGACCGGGGCGCTGGAGCCTGCGCAGACCGGGGCTGGAGCCTGCGCAGACCGGGGCGCTGGAGCCTGCGCAGACCGGGGCTGGAGCCTGCGCAGCCCGGGGCGCTGGAGCCTGCGCAGACCGGGGCGCTGGAGCCTGCGCAGACCGGGGCTGGAGCCTGCGCAGACCGGGGCGCTGGAGCCTGCGCAGACCGGGGCGCTGGAGCCTGCGCAGTCCGGGGCGATAGTGTCTGCACAGAACGGGGCGCTGGAGCCTGCGCAGACCGGGGCTGGAGCCTGCGCAGACCGGGGCGCAGGAGCCTGCGCAGACCGGGGCGCAGGAGCCTGCGCAGACCGAGGCGCTGGAGTCTGCGCAGACCGGGTCTGGAGCCTGCGCAGACCGGGGCGCTGGAGTCTGCGCAGACCGGGGCTGGAGACTGCGCGGACCGGGGCGCTGGAGACTGCGCAGACTGGTACGCTGGAGACTGCGCAGACTGGGACGCTGGAGACTGCGCAGACCGGGGCTGGAGCCTGCGCAGACCGGGGCTGCAGACTGCGCAGACCGGGGTGCTGGAGCTTGCGCAGACCGGGTCTGGAGCCTGCGCGGACCGGGGCTGGAGACTGCGCAGACTGGGACACTGGAGACTGCGCAGACTGGGACGCTGGAGACTGCGCAGACTGGGGCTGGAGCCTGCGCAGACCGGGGCGCTGGAGCCTGCGCAGACCGGGGCAGGAGCCTGCGCAGACCGGGGCTGGAGCCTGCGCAGACCGGGGCAGGAGCCTGCGCAGACGGGGCGCTGGAGCCTGCGCAGACCGGGGCTGGAACCTGCGCAGACCGGGGCGCTGGAGCCTGCGCAGACCGGGGCGCTGGAGCCTGCGCAGACCGGGGAGCTGGAGCCTGCGCAGACCGGGGCTGGAGCCTGCGCAGACCGGGGCTGGAACCTGCGCAGACCGGGGCTGGAGCCTGCGCAGACCGGGGCTGGAGACTGCGCAGACCGGGGCTGGAGCTTGCGCAGACCGGGGCGTTGGAGCCTGCGCAGACCGTGGCTGGAGCCTGCGCAGACCGCGGCGCTGGAGCCTGCGCAGACCGGGGCGCAGGAGCCTGCGCAGACCGGGGCGCTGGAGTCTGCGCAGACCAGGGCGCTGGAGTCTGCGCAGACCGGGGCTGGAACCTGCGCAGACCGGGGCGCAGGAGCCTGCGCAGACCCGGGCTGGAGCCTGCGCAGACCGGGGCGCTGGAGTCTGCGCAGACCGGGGCTGGAGCCTGCGCAGACCGGGACGCTGGAGACTGCGCAGACCGGGGCTGGAGCCTGCGCAGACTGGGACGCTGGAGCCTGCGCAGAGCGTGGCTGGAGCCTGCGCAGAGCGGGGCTGGAGCCTGCGCAGACCTGGGCTGAAGCCTGCGCAGACCGGGGCGCTGGAGACTGCGCAGACCGGGGCGCTGGAGCCTGCGAAGACCGGGGCGCTGGAGACTGCGCAGACCGGGGCAGGAGACTGCGCAGACCGGGGCGCTGGAGCCTGCGCAGACCGGGGCTGGAGCCTGCGCAGACCGGGGCGCTGGAGCCTGCGCAGACCGGGGCAGGAGCCTGCGCAGACCGGGGCTGGAGCCTGCGCAGACCGGGGCAGGAGCCTGCGCAGACCGGGGCGCTGGAGCCTGCGCAGACCGGGGCTGGAACCTGCGCAGACCGGGGCTGGAGCCTGCGCAGACCGGGGCTGGAGCTTGCGCAGACCGGGTCTGGAGCCTGCGCAGACCGGGGCTGGAGACTGCGCAGACCGGGGCGCTGGAGCCGGCGCAGACCAGGGCTGGAGCCTGCGCAGACCGGGACGCTGGAGACTGCGCAGACCGGGGCGCTGGAGCCTGCGCAGACCGGGGCGCTGGAGCCTGCGCAGACCGGGGCTGGAGCCTGCGCAGACCGGGGCTGGAGCCTGCGCAGACCGGGGCTGGAGACTGCGCAGACCGGGGCTGGAGCCTGCGCAGACCGGGGCTGGAGCCTGCGCAGACCGGGGCTGGAGCCTGCGCAGACCGGGGCGCTGGAGACTGCGCAGACCGGGGCGCTGGATCCTGCGCCGACCGGGGCGCTGGAGCCTGCGCAGACCGGGGCCTGCGCAGACCGGGGCTGGAGCCTGCGCAGACCGGGGCTGGAGCCTGCGCAGACCGGGGCGCTGGAGCCTGCGCAGACCGGGGCTGGAGCCTGCGCAGACCGGGGCGCTGGAGCCTGCGCAGACCGGGGCTGGAGCCTGCGCAGAACGGGATGCTGGAGACTGCGCAGCCCGGGGCGCTGGAGCCTGCGCAGACCGGGGCGCTGGAGCCTGCGCAGACCGGGGCTGGAGCCTGCGCAGACCGGGACGCTGGAGCCTGCGCAGACCGGGGCGCTGGAGCCTGCGCAGTCCGGGGCGATGGTGTCTGCACAGAACGGGGCGCTGGAGCCTGCGCAGACCGGGGCTGGAGCCTGCGCAGACCGGGGCGCAGGAGCCTGCGCAGACCGGGGCGCAGGAGCCTGCGCAGACCGAGGCGCTGGAGTCTGCGCAGACCGGGTCTGGAGCCTGCGCAGACCGGGGCGCTGGAGTCTGCGCAGACCGGGGCTGGAGACTGCGCGGACCGGGGCGCTGGAGACTGCGCAGACTGGGACGCTGGAGACTGCGCAGACTGGGACGCTGGAGACTGCGCAGACTGGGGCTGGAGCCTGCGCAGACCGGGGCGCTGGAGCCTGCGCAGACCGGGGCAGGAGCCTGCGCAGACCGGGGCTGGAGCCTGCGCAGACCGGGGCAGGAGCCTGCGCAGACCGGGGCGCTGGAGCCTGCGCAGACCGGGGCTGGAACCTGCGCAGACCGGGGCGCTGGAGCCTGCGCAGACCGGGGCGCTGGAGCCTGCACAGACCGGGGAGCTGGAGCCTGCGCAGACCGGGGCTGGAGCCTGCGCAGACCGGGGCTGGAACCTGCGCAGACCGGGGCTGGAGCCTGCGCAGACCGTGGCTGGAGACTGCACAGACCGGGGCTGGAGCTTGCGCAGACCGGGGCGCTGGAGCCTGCGCAGAACGGGGCTGGAGCCTGCGCAGACCGGGGCGCTGGAGTCTGCGCAGAGCGGGGCTGGAGCCTGCGCAGACCGGGGCGCTGGAGACTGCGCAGAACGGGGCTGGAGCCTGCGCCGACCGGGGCGCTGGAGCCTGCGCAGAACGGGGCGCTGGAGCCTGCACAGACCGGGGAGCTGGAGCCTGCGCAGACCGGGGCTGGAGCCTGCGCAGACCGGGGCTGGAACCTGCGCAGACCGGGGCTGGAGCCTGCGCAGACCGTGGCTGGAGACTGCGCAGACCGGGGCTGGAGCTTGCGCAGACCGGGGCGCTGGAGCCTGCGCAGAACGGGGCTGGAACCTGCGCAGCCCGGGGCGCTGGAGCCTGCGCAGACCGGGGCGCTGGAGCCTGCGCAGACCGGGGCTGGAGCCTGCGCAGACCGGGGCGCTGGAGCCTGCGCAGACCGGGGCGCTGGAGCCTGCGCAGTCCGGGGCGATAGTGTCTGCACAGAACGGGGCGCTGGAGCCTGCGCAGACCGGGGCTGGAGCCTGCGCAGACCGGGGCGCAGGAGCCTGCGCAGACCGGGGCGCAGGAGCCTGCGCAGACCGAGGCGCTGGAGTCTGCGCAGACCGGGTCTGGAGCCTGCGCAGACCGGGGCGCTGGAGTCTGCGCAGACCGGGGCTGGAGACTGCGCGGACCGGGGCGCTGGAGACTGCGCAGACTGGGACGCTGGAGACTGCGCAGACTGGGACGCTGGAGACTGCGCAGACCGGGGCTGGAGCCTGCGCAGACCGGGGCTGCAGACTGCGCAGACCGGGGTGCTGGAGCCTGCGCAGACCGGCGCTGGAGTCTGCGCGGACCGGGGCGCTGGAGACTGCGCAGACTGGGACACTGGAGACTGCGCAGACTGGGACGCTGGAGACTGCGCAGACTGGGGCTGGAGCCTGCGCAGACCGGGGCGCTGGAGCCTGCGCAGACCGGGGCAGGAGCCTGCGCAGACCGGGGCTGGAGCCTGCGCAGACCGGGGCAGGAGCCTGCGCAGATGGGGCGCTGGAGCCTGCGCAGACCGGGGCTGGAACCTGCGCAGACCGGGGCGCTGGAGCCTGCGCAGACCGGGGCGCTGGAGCCTGCGCAGACCGGGGAGCTGGAGCCTGCGCAGACCGGGGCTGGAGCCTGCGCAGACCGGGGCTGGAACCTGCGCAGACCGGGGCTGGAGCCTGCGCAGACCGGGGCTGGAGACTGCGCAGACCGGGGCTGGAGCTTGCGCAGACCGGGGCGTTGGAGCCTGCGCAGACCGTGGCTGGAGCCTGCGCAGACCGCGGCGCTGGAGCCTGCGCAGACCGGGGCGCAGGAGCCTGCGCAGACCGGGGCGCTGGAGTCTGCGCAGACCAGGGCGCTGGAGTCTGCGCAGACCGGGGCTGGAACCTGCGCAGACCGGGGCGCAGGAGCCTGCGCAGACCCGGGCTGGAGCCTGCGCAGACCGGGGCGCTGGAGTCTGCGCAGACCGGGGCTGGAGCCTGCGCAGACCGGGACGCTGGAGACTGCGCAGACCGGGGCTGGAGCCTGCGCAGACTGGGACGCTGGAGCCTGCGCAGAGCGTGGCTGGAGCCTGCGCAGAGCGGGGCTGGAGCCTGCGCAGACCTGGGCTGAAGCCTGCGCAGACCGGGGCGCTGGAGACTGCGCAGACCGGGGCGCTGGAGCCTGCGAAGACCGGGGCGCTGGAGACTGCGCAGACCGGGGCAGGAGCCTGCGCAGACCGGGGCGCTGGAGCCTGCGCAGACCGGGGCTGGAGCCTGCGCAGACCGGGGCGCTGGAGCCTGCGCAGACCGGGGCAGGAGCCTGCGCAGACCGGGGCTGGAGCCTGCGCAGACCGGGGCAGGAGCCTGCGCAGACCGGGGCGCTGGAGCCTGCGCAGACCGGGGCTGGAACCTGCGCAGACCGGGGCTGGAGCCTGCGCAGACCGGGGCTGGAGCTTGCGCAGACCGGGTCTGGAGCCTGCGCAGACCGGGGCTGGAGACTGCGCAGACCGGGGCGCTGGAGCCGGCGCAGACCAGGGCTGGAGCCTGCGCAGACCGGGACGCTGGAGACTGCGCAGACTGGGGCGCTGGAGCCTGCGCAGACCGGGGCGCTGGAGCCTGCGCAGACCGGGGCTGGAGCCTGCGCAGACCGGGGCTGGAGCCTGCGCAGACCGGGGCTGGAGACTGCGCAGACCGGGGCTGGAGCCTGCGCAGACCGGGGCTGGAGCCTGCGCAGACCGGGGCTGGAGCCTGCGCAGACCGGGGCGCTGGAGACTGCGCAGACCGGGGCGCTGGATCCTGCGCCGACCGGGGCGCTGGAGCCTGCGCAGACCGGGGCCTGCGCAGACCGGGGCTGGAGCCTGCGCAGACCGGGGCTGGAGCCTGCGCAGACCGGGGCGCTGGAGCCTGCGCAGACCGGGGCTGGAGCCTGCGCAGACCGGGGCGCTGGAGCCTGCGCAGACCGGGGCTGGAGCCTGCGCAGAACGGGATGCTGGAGACTGCGCAGCCCGGGGCGCTGGAGCCTGCGCAGACCGGGGCGCTGGAGCCTGCGCAGACCGGGGCTGGAGCCTGCGCAGACCGGGACGCTGGAGCCTGCGCAGACCGGGGCGCTGGAGCCTGCGCAGTCCGGGGCGATGGTGTCTGCACAGAACGGGGCGCTGGAGCCTGCGCAGACCGGGGCTGGAGCCTGCGCAGACCGGGGCGCAGGAGCCTGCGCAGACCGGGGCGCAGGAGCCTGCGCAGACCGAGGCGCTGGAGTCTGCGCAGACCGGGTCTGGAGCCTGCGCAGACCGGGGCGCTGGAGTCTGCGCAGACCGGGGCTGGAGACTGCGCGGACCGGGGCGCTGGAGACTGCGCAGACTGGGACGCTGGAGACTGCGCAGACTGGGACGCTGGAGACTGCGCAGACTGGGGCTGGAGCCTGCGCAGACCGGGGCGCTGGAGCCTGCGCAGACCGGGGCAGGAGCCTGCGCAGACCGGGGCTGGAGCCTGCGCAGACCGGGGCAGGAGCCTGCGCAGACCGGGGCGCTGGAGCTTGCGCAGACCGGGGCTGGAACCTGCGCAGACCGGGGCTGGAGCCTGCGCAGACCGGGGCTGGAGCTTGCGCAGACCGGGTCTGGAGCCTGCGCAGACCGGGGCTGGAGACTGCGCAGACCGGGGCGCTGGAGCCTGCACAGACCGGGGAGCTGGAGCCTGCGCAGACCGGGGCTGGAGCCTGCGCAGACCGGGGCTGGAACCTGCGCAGACCGGGGCTGGAGCCTGCGCAGACCGTGGCTGGAGACTGCGCAGAGCGTGGCTGGAGCCTGCGCAGAGCGGGGCTGGAGCCTGCGCAGACCTGGGCTGAAGCCTGCGCAGACCGGGGCGCTGGAGACTGCGCAGACCGGGGCGCTGGAGCCTGCGAAGACCGGGGCGCTGGAGACTGCGCAGACCGGGGCAGGAGCCTGCGCAGACCGGGGCGCTGGAGCCTGCGCAGACCGGGGCTGGAGCCTGCGCAGACCGGGGCGCTGGAGCCTGCGCAGACCGGGGCAGGAGCCTGCGCAGACCGGGGCTGGAGCCTGCGCAGACCGGGGCAGGAGCCTGCGCAGACCGGGGCGCTGGAGCCTGCGCAGACCGGGGCTGGAACCTGCGCAGACCGGGGCTGGAGCCTGCGCAGACCGGGGCTGGAGCTTGCGCAGACCGGGTCTGGAGCCTGCGCAGACCGGGGCTGGAGACTGCGCAGACCGGGGCGCTGGAGCCGGCGCAGACCAGGGCTGGAGCCTGCGCAGACCGGGACGCTGGAGACTGCGCAGACTGGGGCGCTGGAGCCTGCGCAGACCGGGGCGCTGGAGCCTGCGCAGACCGGGGCTGGAGCCTGCGCAGACCGGGGCTGGAGCCTGCGCAGACCGGGGCTGGAGACTGCGCAGACCGGGGCTGGAGCCTGCGCAGACCGGGGCTGGAGCCTGCGCAGACCGGGGCTGGAGCCTGCGCAGACCGGGGCGCTGGAGACTGCGCAGACCGGGGCGCTGGATCCTGCGCCGACCGGGGCGCTGGAGCCTGCGCAGACCGGGGCCTGCGCAGACCGGGGCTGGAGCCTGCGCAGACCGGGGCTGGAGCCTGCGCAGACCGGGGCGCTGGAGCCTGCGCAGACCGGGGCTGGAGCCTGCGCAGACCGGGGCGCTGGAGCCTGCGCAGACCGGGGCTGGAGCCTGCGCAGAACGGGATGCTGGAGACTGCGCAGCCCGGGGCGCTGGAGCCTGCGCAGACCGGGGCGCTGGAGCCTGCGCAGACCGGGGCTGGAGCCTGCGCAGACCGGGACGCTGGAGCCTGCGCAGACCGGGGCGCTGGAGCCTGCGCAGTCCGGGGCGATGGTGTCTGCACAGAACGGGGCGCTGGAGCCTGCGCAGACCGGGGCTGGAGCCTGCGCAGACCGGGGCGCAGGAGCCTGCGCAGACCGGGGCGCAGGAGCCTGCGCAGACCGAGGCGCTGGAGTCTGCGCAGACCGGGTCTGGAGCCTGCGCAGACCGGGGCGCTGGAGTCTGCGCAGACCGGGGCTGGAGACTGCGCGGACCGGGGCGCTGGAGACTGCGCAGACTGGGACGCTGGAGACTGCGCAGACTGGGACGCTGGAGACTGCGCAGACTGGGGCTGGAGCCTGCGCAGACCGGGGCGCTGGAGCCTGCGCAGACCGGGGCAGGAGCCTGCGCAGACCGGGGCTGGAGCCTGCGCAGACCGGGGCAGGAGCCTGCGCAGACCGGGGCGCTGGAGCTTGCGCAGACCGGGGCTGGAACCTGCGCAGACCGGGGCGCTGGAGCCTGCGCAGACCGGGGCGCTGGAGCCTGCACAGACCGGGGAGCTGGAGCCTGCGCAGACCGGGGCTGGAGCCTGCGCAGACCGGGGCTGGAACCTGCGCAGACCGGGGCTGGAGCCTGCGCAGACCGTGGCTGGAGACTGCGCAGACCGGGGCTGGAGCTTGCGCAGACCGGGGCGCTGGAGCCTGCGCAGAACGGGGCTGGAGCCTGCGCAGACCGGGGCGCTGGAGTCTGCGCAGAGCGGGGCTGGAGCCTGCGCAGACCGGGGCGCTGGAGACTGCGCAGAACGGGGCTGGAGCCTGCGCCGACCGGGGCGCTGGAGCCTGCGCAGAACGGGGCGCTGGAGCCTGCACAGACCGGGGAGCTGGAGCCTGCGCAGACCGGGGCTGGAGCCTGCGCAGACCGGGGCTGGAACCTGCGCAGACCGGGGCTGGAGCCTGCGCAGACCGTGGCTGGAGACTGCGCAGACCGGGGCTGGAGCTTGCGCAGACCGGGGCGCTGGAGCCTGCGCAGAACGGGGCTGGAGCCTGCGCAGACCGGGGCGCTGGAGTCTGCGCAGAGCGGGGCTGGAGCCTACGCAGACCGGGGCGCTGGAGACTGCGCAGAACGGGGCTGGAGCCTGCGCCGACCGGGGCGCTGGAGTCTGCGCAGACCGGGGCTGGAGCCTGCGCAGACCGGGGCTGGAGCCTGCGCAGACCGGGTCTGGAGCCTGCGCAGACCGGGGCTGGAGACTGCGCAGACCGGGGCGCTGGAGCCGGCGCAGACCAGGGCTGGAGCCTGCGCAGACCGGGACGCAGGAGACTGCGCAGACTGGGGCGCTGGAGCCTGCGCAGACCGGGGCGCTGGAGCCTGCGCAGACCGGGGCTGGAGCCTGCGCAGACCGGGGCTGGAGCCTGCGCAGACCGGGGCTGGAGACTGCGCAGACCGGGGCTGGAGCCTGCGCAGACCGGGGCTGGAGCCTGCGCAGACCGGGGCTGGAGCCTGCGCAGACCGGGGCGCTGGAGACTGCGCAGACCGGGGCGCTGGATCCTGCGCCGACCGGGGCGCTGGAGCCTGCGCAGACCGGGGCTGGAGCCTGCGCAGACCGGGGCAGGAGCCTGCGCAGACCGGGGCTGGAGCCTGCGCAGACCGGGGCTGGAGCCTGCGCAGACCGGGGCGCTGGAGCCTGCGCAGACCGGGGCTGGAGCCTGCGCAGACCGGGGCGCTGGAGCCTGCACAGACCGGGGCTGGAGCCTGCGCAGAACGGGATGCAGGAGACTGCGCAGCCCGGGGCGCTGGAGCCTGCGCAGACCGGGGCGCTGGAGCCTGCGCAGACCGGGGCTGGAGCCTGCGCAGACCGGGGCGCTGGAGCCTGCGCAGACCGGGGCGCTGGAGCCTGCGCAGTCCGGGGCGATGGTGTCTGCGCAGAACGGGGCGCTGGAGCCTGCGCAGACCGGGGCTGGAGCCTGCGCAGACCGGGGCGCAGGAGCCTGCGCAGACCGGGGCGCAGGAGCCTGCGCAGACCGGGGCGCTGGAGTCCGCGCAGACCGGGTCTGGAGCCTGCGCAGACCGGGGCGCTGGAGACTGCGCAGACCGGGGCGCTGGAGCCTGCGCAGACCGGGGCGCTGGAGACTGCGCAGACCGGGGCAGGAGCCTGCGCAGACCGGGGCGCTGGAGCCTGCGCAGACCGGGGCTGGAGCCTGCGCAGACCGGGGCGCTGGAGCCTGCGCAGACCGGGGCAGGAGCCTGCGCAGACCGGGGCTGGAGCCTGCGCAGACCGGGGCAGGAGCCTGCGCAGACCGGGGCGCTGGAGCCTGCGCAGACCGGGGCTGGAACCTGCGCAGACCGGGGCGCTGGAGCCTGCGCAGACCGGGGCGCTGGAGCCTGCACAGACCGGGGAGCTGGAGCCTGCGCAGACCGGGGCTGGAGCCTGCGCAGACCGGGGCTGGAACCTGCGCAGACCGGGGCTGGAGCCTGCGCAGACCGGGGCTGGAGACTGCGCAGACCGGGGCTGGAGCTTGCGCAGACCGGGGCGCTGGAGCCTGCGCAGAACGGGGCTGGAGCCTGCGCAGACCGGGGCGCTGGAGTCTGCGCAGAGCGGGGCTGGAGCCTGCGCAGACCGGGGCGCTGGAGACTGCGCAGAATGGGGCTGGAGCCTGCGCCGACCGGGGCGCTGGAGTCTGCGCAGACCGGGGCTGGAGCCTGCGCAGACCGGGGCTGGAGCCTGCGCAGACCGGGTCTGGAGCCTGCGCAGACCGGGGCTGGAGACTGCGCAGACCGGGGCGCTGGAGCCGGCGCAGACCAGGGCTGGAGCCTGCGCAGACCGGGACGCTGGAGACTGCGCAGACCGGGGCGCTGGAGCCTGCGCAGACCGGGGCGCTGGAGCCTGCGCAGACCGGGGCTGGAGCCTGCGCAGACCGGGGCTGGAGCCTGCGCAGACCGGGGCTGGAGACTGCGCAGACCGGGGCTGGAGCCTGCGCAGACCGGGGCTGGAGCCTGCGCAGACCGGGGCTGGAGCCTGCGCAGACCGGGGCGCTGGAGACTGCGCAGACCGGGGCGCTGGATCCTGCGCCGACCGGGGCGCTGGAGCCTGCGCAGACCGGGGCCTGCGCAGACCGGGGCTGGAGCCTGCGCAGACCGGGGCTGGAGCCTGCGCAGACCGGGGCGCTGGAGCCTGCGCAGACCGGGGCTGGAGCCTGCGCAGACCGGGGCGCTGGAGCCTGCGCAGACCGGGGCTGGAGCCTGCGCAGACCGGGGCGCTGGAGCCTGCGCAGACCGGGGCTGGAGCCTGCGCAGAACGGGATGCTGGAGACTGCGCAGCCCGGGGCGCTGGAGCCTGCGCAGACCGGGGCGCTGGAGCCTGCGCAGACCGGGGCTGGAGCCTGCGCAGACCGGGACGCTGGAGCCTGCGCAGACCGGGGCGCTGGAGCCTGCGCAGTCCGGGGCGATGGTGTCTGCACAGAACGGGGCGCTGGAGCCTGCGCAGACCGGGGCTGGAGCCTGCGCAGACCGGGGCGCAGGAGCCTGCGCAGACCGTGGCGCAGGAGCCTGCGCAGACCGAGGCGCTGGAGTCTGCGCAGACCGGGTCTGGAGCCTGCGCAGACCGGGGCGCTGGAGTCTGCGCAGACCGGGGCTGGAGACTGCGCGGACCGGGGCGCTGGAGACTGCGCAGACTGGGACGCTGGAGACTGCGCAGACTGGGACGCTGGAGACTGCGCAGACTGGGGCTGGTGCCTGCGCAGACCGGGGCGCTGGAGCCTGCGCAGACCGGGGCAGGAGCCTGCGCAGACCGGGGCTGGAGCCTGCGCAGACCGGGGCAGGAGCCTGCGCAGACCGGGGCGCTGGAGCCTGCGCAGACCGGGGCTGGAACCTGCGCAGACCGGGGCGCTGGAGCCTGCGCAGACCGGGGCGCTGGAGCCTGCACAGACCGGGGAGCTGGAGCCTGCGCAGACCGGGGCTGGAGCCTGCGCAGACCGGGGCTGGAACCTGCGCAGACCGGGGCTGGAGCCTGCGCAGACCGTGGCTGGAGACTGCGCAGACCGGGGCTGGAGCTTGCGCAGACCGGGGCGCTGGAGCCTGCGCAGAACGGGGCTGGAGCCTGCGCAGACCGGGGCGCTGGAGTCTGCGCAGAGCGGGGCTGGAGCCTGCGCAGACCGGGGCGCTGGAGACTGCGCAGAACGGGGCTGGAGCCTGCGCCGACCGGGGCGCTGGAGTCTGCGCAGACCGGGGCTGGAGCCTGCGCAGACCGGGGCTGGAGCCTGCGCAGACCGGGTCTGGAGCCTGCGCAGACCGGGGCTGGAGACTGCGCAGACCGGGGCGCTGGAGCCGGCGCAGACCAGGGCTGGAGCCTGCGCAGACCGGGACGCAGGAGACTGCGCAGACCGGGACGCTGGAGCCTGCGCAGACCGGGGCGCTGGAGCCTGCGCAGACCGGGGCTGGAGCCTGCGCAGACCGGGGCTGGAGCCTGCGCAGACCGGGGCTGGAGACTGCGCAGACCGGGGCTGGAGCCTGCGCAGACCGGGGCTGGAGCCTGCGCAGACCGGGGCTGGAGCCTGCGCAGACCGGGGCGCTGGAGACTGCGCAGACCGGGGCGCTGGAGAATGCGCAGACCGGGGCAGGAGCCTGCGCAGACCGGGGCGCTGGAGCCTGCGCAGACCGGGGCTGGAGCCTGCGCAGACCGGGGCTGGAGCTTGCGCAGACCGGGGCGCTGGAGCCTGCACAGACCGGGGAGCTGGAGCCTGCGCAGACCGGGGCAGGAGCCTGCGCAGACCGGGGCGTTGGAGCCTGCGCAGACCGGGGCGTTGGAGCCTGCGCAGACCGGGGCTGGAGCCTGCGCAGACCGCGGCGCTGGAGCCTGCGCAGACCACGGCGCTGGAGCCTGCGCAGACCGGGGCGCAGGAGCCTGCGCAGACCGGGGCTGGAGCCTGCGCAGACCGGGGCGCAGGAGCCTGCGCAGACCGGGGCTGGAGCCTGCGCAGACCGCGGCGCTGGAGCCTGCGCAGACCGGGGCGCAGGAGCCTGCGCAGACCGGGGCTGGAGTCTGCGCAGACCAGGGCGCTGGAGTCTGCGCAGACCGGGGCTGGAACCTGCGCAGACCGGGGCTGGATCCTGCGCAGACCGGGGCAGGAGCCTGCGCAGACCGGGGCGTTGGAGCCTGCGCAGACCGGGGCGTTGGAGCCTGCGCAGACCGGGGCTGGAGCCTGCGCAGACCGCGGCGCTGGAGCCTGCGCAGACCGGGGCGCAGGAGCCTGCGCAGACCGGGGCGCTGGAGTCTGCGCAGACCAGGGCGCTGGAGTCTGCGCAGACCGGGGCTGGAACCTGCGCAGACCCGGGCTGGAGCCTGCGCAGACCGGGGCGCTGGAGTCTGCGCAGACCGGGGCTGGAGCCTGCGCAGACCGGGACGCTGGAGACTGCGCAGACCGGGGCTGGAGCCTGCGCAGACCGGGGCTGGAGCCTGCGCAGACCGGGGCAGGAGCCTGCGCAGACCGGGGCGTTGGAGCCTGCGCAGACCGGGGCGCTGGAGCCTGCGCAGACCGGGGCTGGAGCCTGCGCAGACCGCGGCGCTGGAGCCTGCGCAGACCGGGGCGCAGGAGCCTGCGCAGACCGGGGCGCTGGAGTCTGCGCAGACCAGGGCGCTGGAGTCTGCGCAGACCGTGGCTGGAACCTGCGCAGACCCGGGCTGGAGCCTGCGCAGACCGGGACGCTGGAGCCTGCGCAGAGCGTGGCTGGAGCCTGCGCAGACCGGGGCTGAAGCCTGCGCAGACTGGGGCTGGAGCCTGCGCAGACCGGGGCGCTGGAGACTGCGCAGACCGGGGCGCTGGAGCCTGCGCAGACCGGGACGCTGGAGACTGCGCAGACCGGGGCAGGAGCCTGCGCAGACCGGGGCGCTGGAGCCTGCGCAGACCGGGGCTGGAGCCTGCGCAGACCGGGGCTGGAGCCTGCGCAGACCGGGGCTGGAGCTTGCGCAGACCGGGGCGCTGGAGCCTGCACAGACCGGGGAGCTGGAGCCTGCGCAGACCGGGGCTGGAGCCTGCGCAGACCGGGGCTGGAACCTGCGCAGACCGGGGCTGGAGCCTGCGCAGACAGGGGCTGGAGACTGCGCAGACCGGGGCTGGAGCTTGCGCAGACCGGGGCGCTGGAGCCTGCGCAGACCGGGGCTGGAGCCTGCGCAGACCGGGGCGCTGGAGTCTGCGCAGAGCGGGACTGGAGCCTGCGCAGACCGGGGCGCTGGAGACTGCGCAGAACGGGGCTGGTGCCTGCGCCGACCGGGGCGCTGGAGTCTGCGCAGACCGGGGCTGGAGCCTGCGCAGACCGGGGCTGGAGCCTGCGCAGACCGGGTCTGGAGCCTGCGCAGACCGGGGCTGGAGACTGCGCAGACCGGGGCGCTGGAGCCGGCGCAGACCAGGGCTGGAGCCTGCGCAGACCGGGACGCTGGAGACTGCGCAGACTGGGGCGCTGGAGCCTGCGCAGACCGGGGCGCTGGAGCCTGCGCAGACCGGGGCTGGAGCCTGCGCAGACCGGGGCTGGAGACTGCGCAGACCGGGGCTGGAGCCTGCGCAGACCGGGGCTGGAGCCTGCGCAGACCGGGGCTGGAGCCTGCGCAGACCGGGGCTGGAACCTGCGCAGACAGGGACGCTGGAGCCTGCGCAGACCGGGGCTGGAGCCTGCGCAGACCGGGGAGCTGGAGCCTGCGCAGACCGGGGCGCTGGAGCCTGCGCAGACCGGGGCTGGAGCCTGCGCAGACCGGGGCGCTGGAGTCTGCGCAGACCGGGGCTGGAGCCTGCGCAGACCAGGGCGCTGAAGCCTGCGCAGACCGGGGCTGGAGACTGCGCAGACCGGGGCTGGAGCCTGCGCAGACCGGGGCGCTGGAGTCTGCGCAGACCGGGGCTGGAGCCTGCGCAGACCGGGACGCTGGAGACTGCGCAGACCGGGGCTGGAGCCTGCGCAGACCGGGACGCTGGAGCCTGCGCAGAGCGTGGCTGGAGCCTGCGCAGAGCGTGGCTGGAGCCTGCGCAGACCGGGGCTGGAGCCTGCGCAGACCGGGGCTGGAGCCTGCGCAGACCGGGGCGCTGGAGACTGCGCAGACCGGGGCGCTGGAGCCTGCGCAGACCGGGGCGCTGGAGACTGCGCAGACCGGGGCAGGAGCCTGCGCAGACCGGGGCGCTGGAGCCTGCGCAGACCGGGGCTGGAGCCTGCGCAGACCTGGGCTGGAGCTTGCGCAGACCGGGGCGCTGGAGCCTGCACAGACCGGGGAGCTGGAGCCTGCGCAGACCGGGGCAGGAGCCTGCGCAGACCGGGGCGTTGGAGCCTGCGCAGACCGGGGCGTTGGAGCCTGCGCAGACCGGGGCTGGAGCCTGCGCAGACCGCGGCGCTGGAGCCTGCGCAGACCGGGGCGCAGGAGCCTGCGCAGACCGGGGCGCTGGAGTCTGCGCAGACCGGGGCTGGAGCCTGCGCAGACCGGGGCTGGAGCCTGCGCAGACCGGGTCTGGAGCCTGCGCAGACCGGGGCTGGAGACTGCGCAGACCGGGGGCGCTGGAGCCGGCGCAGACCAGGGCTGGAGCCTGCGCAGACCGGGACGCAGGAGACTGCGCAGACCGGGGCGCTGGAGCCTGCGCAGACCGGGGCGCTGGAGCCTGCGCAGACCGGGGCTGGAGCCTGCGCAGACCGGGGCTGGAGCCTGCGCAGACCGGGGCTGGAGACTGCGCAGACCGGGGCTGGAGCCTGCGCAGACCGGGGCTGGAGCCTGCGCAGACCGGGGCTGGAGCCTGCGCAGACCGGGGCGCTGGAGACTGCGCAGACCGGGGCGCTGGAGAATGCGCAGACCGGGGCAGGAGCCTGCGCAGACCGGGGCGCTGGAGCCTGCGCAGACCGGGGCTGGAGCCTGCGCAGACCGGGGCTGGAGCTTGCGCAGACCGGGGCGCTGGAGCCTGCACAGACCGGGGAGCTGGAGCCTGCGCAGACCGGGGCAGGAGCCTGCGCAGACCGGGGCGTTGGAGCCTGCGCAGACCGGGGCGTTGGAGCCTGCGCAGACCGGGGCTGGAGCCTGCGCAGACCGCGGCGCTGGAGCCTGCGCAGACCGCGGCGCTGGAGCCTGCGCAGACCGGGGCGCAGGAGCCTGCGCAGACCGGGGCTGGAGCCTGCGCAGACCGGGGCGCAGGAGCCTGCGCAGACCGGGGCTGGAGCCTGCGCAGACCGCGGCGCTGGAGCCTGCGCAGACCGGGGCGCAGGAGCCTGCGCAGACCGGGGCTGGAGTCTGCGCAGACCAGGGCGCTGGAGTCTGCGCAGACCGGGGCTGGAACCTGCGCAGACCGGGGCTGGATCCTGCGCAGACCGGGGCAGGAGCCTGCGCAGACCGGGGCGCTGGAGCCTGCACAGACCGGGGAGCTGGAGCCTGCGCAGACCGGGGCAGGAGCCTGCGCAGACCGGGGCGTTGGAGCCTGCGCAGACCGGGGCGTTGGAGCCTGCGCAGACCGGGGCTGGAGCCTGCGCAGACCGCGGCGCTGGAGCCTGCGCAGACCGGGGCGCAGGAGCCTGCGCAGACCGGGGCGCTGGCGTCTGCGCAGACCGGGGCTGGAGCCTGCGCAGACCGGGGCTGGAGCCTGCGCAGACCGGGTCTGGAGCCTGCGCAGACCGGGGCTGGAGACTGCGCAGACCGGGGCGCTGGAGCCGGCGCAGACCAGGGCTGGAGCCTGCGCAGACCGGGACGCAGGAGACTGCGCAGACCGGGGCGCTGGAGCCTGCGCAGACCGGGGCGCTGGAGCCTGCGCAGACCGGGGCTGGAGCCTGCGCAGACCGGGGCTGGAGCCTGCGCAGACCGGGGCTGGAGACTGCGCAGACCGGGGCTGGAGCCTGCGCAGACCGGGGCTGGAGCCTGCGCAGACCGGGGCTGGAGCCTGCGCAGACCGGGGCGCTGGAGACTGCGCAGACCGGGGCGCTGGAGAATGCGCAGACCGGGGCAGGAGCCTGCGCAGACCGGGGCGCTGGAGCCTGCGCAGACCGGGGCTGGAGCCTGCGCAGACCGGGGCTGGAGCTTGCGCAGACCGGGGCGCTGGAGCCTGCACAGACCGGGGAGCTGGAGCCTGCGCAGACCGGGGCAGGAGCCTGCGCAGACCGGGGCGTTGGAGCCTGCGCAGACCGGGGCGTTGGAGCCTGCGCAGACCGGGGCTGGAGCCTGCGCAGACCGCGGCGCTGGAGCCTGCGCAGACCGCGGCGCTGGAGCCTGCGCAGACCGGGGCGCAGGAGCCTGCGCAGACCGGGGCTGGAGCCTGCGCAGACCGGGGCGCAGGAGCCTGCGCAGACCGGGGCTGGAGCCTGCGCAGACCGCGGCGCTGGAGCCTGCGCAGACCGGGGCGCAGGAGCCTGCGCAGACCGGGGCTGGAGTCTGCGCAGACCAGGGCGCTGGAGTCTGCGCAGACCGGGGCTGGAACCTGCGCAGACCGGGGCTGGATCCTGCGCAGACCGGGGCAGGAGCCTGCGCAGACCGGGGCGTTGGAGCCTGCGCAGACCGGGGCGTTGGAGCCTGCGCAGACCGGGGCTGGAGCCTGCGCAGACCGCGGCGCTGGAGCCTGCGCAGACCGGGGCGCAGGAGCCTGCGCAGACCGGGGCGCTGGAGTCTGCGCAGACCAGGGCGCTGGAGTCTGCGCAGACCGGGGCTGGAACCTGCGCAGACCCGGGCTGGAGCCTGCGCAGACCGGGGCGCTGGAGTCTGCGCAGACCGGGGCTGGAGCCTGCGCAGACCGGGACGCTGGAGACTGCGCAGACCGGGGCTGGAGCCTGCGCAGACCGGGGCTGGAGCCTGCGCAGACCGGGGCAGGAGCCTGCGCAGACCGGGGCGTTGGAGCCTGCGCAGACCGGGGCGTTGGAGCCTGCGCAGACCGGGGCTGGAGCCTGCGCAGACCGCGGCGCTGGAGCCTGCGCAGACCGGGGCGCAGGAGCCTGCGCAGACCGGGGCGCTGGAGTCTGCGCAGACCAGGGCGCTGGAGTCTGCGCAGACCGTGGCTGGAACCTGCGCAGACCCGGGCTGGAGCCTGCGCAGACCGGGGCGCTGGAGTCTGCGCAGACCGGGGCTGGAGCCTGCGCAGACCGGGACGCTGGAGACTGCGCAGACCGGGGCTGGAGCCTGCGCAGACCGGGACGCTGGAGCCTGCGCAGAGCGTGGCTGGAGCCTGCGCAGACCGGGGCTGAAGCCTGCGCAGACTGGGGCTGGAGCCTGCGCAGACCGGGGCGCTGGAGACTGCGCAGACCGGGGCGCTGGAGCCTGCGCAGACCGGGGCGCTGGAGACTGCGCAGACCGGGGCAGGAGCCTGCGCAGACCGGGGCGCTGGAGCCTGCGCAGACCGGGGCTGGAGCCTGCGCAGACCGGGGCTGGAGCCTGCGCAGACCGGGGCTGGAGCTTGCGCAGACCGGGGCGCTGGAGCCTGCACAGACCGGGGAGCTGGAGCCTGCGCAGACCGGGGCTGGAGCCTGCGCAGACCGGGGCTGGAACCTGCGCAGACCGGGGCTGGAGCCTGCGCAGACAGGGGCTGGAGACTGCGCAGACCGGGGCTGGAGCTTGCGCAGACCGGGGCGCTGGAGCCTGCGCAGACCGGGGCTGGAGCCTGCGCAGACCGGGGCGCTGGAGTCTGCGCAGAGCGGGACTGGAGCCTGCGCAGACCGGGGCGCTGGAGACTGCGCAGAACGGGGCTGGTGCCTGCGCCGACCGGGGCGCTGGAGTCTGCGCAGACCGGGGCTGGAGCCTGCGCAGACCGGGGCTGGAGCCTGCGCAGACCGGGTCTGGAGCCTGCGCAGACCGGGGCTGGAGACTGCGCAGACCGGGGCGCTGGAGCCGGCGCAGACCAGGGCTGGAGCCTGCGCAGACCGGGACGCTGGAGACTGCGCAGACTGGGGCGCTGGAGCCTGCGCAGACCGGGGCTGGAGCCTGCGCAGACCGGGGAGCTGGAGCCTGCGCAGACCGGGGCGCTGGAGCCTGCGCAGACCGGGGCTGGAGCCTGCGCAGACCGGGGCGCTGGAGTCTGCGCAGACCGGGGCTGGAGCCTGCGCAGACCAGGGCGCTGAAGCCTGCGCAGACCGGGGCTGGAGACTGCGCAGACCGGGGCTGGAGCCTGCGCAGACCGGGGCGCTGGAGTCTGCGCAGACCGGGGCTGGAGCCTGCGCAGACCGGGACGCTGGAGACTGCGCAGACCGGGGCTGGAGCCTGCGCAGACCGGGACGCTGGAGCCTCCGCAGAGCGTGGCTGGAGCCTGCGCAGAGCGTGGCTGGAGCCTGCGCAGACCGGGGCTGGAGCCTGCGCAGACCGGGGCTGGAGCCTGCGCAGACCGGGGCGCTGGAGACTGCGCAGACCGGGGCGCTGGAGCCTGCGCAGACCGGGGCGCTGGAGACTGCGCAGACCGGGGCAGGAGCCTGCGCAGACCGGGCCGCTGGAGCCTGGCAGACCGGGGCTGGAGCCTGCGCAGACCGGGGCTGGAGCCTGCGCAGACCGGGACGCTGGAGCCTGCGCAGACCGGGGCGCTGGAGCCTGCGCAGACCGGGGCGCTGGAGACTGCGCAGACCGGGGCAGGAGCCTGCGCAGACCGGGGCTGGAGCCTGCGCAGACCGGGGCTGGAGCCTGCGCAGACCGGGGCTGGAGCCTGCGCAGACCGGGGCAGGAGCCTGCGCAGACCGGGGCGTTGGAGCCTGGCAGACCGGGGCTGGAGCCTGCGCAGACCGGGGCTGGAGCCTGCGCAGACCGGGACGCTGGAGCCTGCGCAGACCGGGGCGCTGGAGCCTGCGCAGACCGGGGCGCTGGAGACTGCGCAGACCGGGGCAGGAGCCTGCGCAGACCGGGGCTGGAGCCTGCGCAGACCGGGGCTGGAGCCTGCGCAGACCGGGGCTGGAGCCTGCGCAGACCGGGGCAGGAGCCTGCGCAGACCGGGGCGTTGGAGCCTGCGCAGACCGGGGCGTTGGAGCCTGCGCAAAACGGGCGCTGGAGCCTGCGCAGACCGGGGCGCAGGAGCCTGCGCAGACCGGGGCGCTGGAGACTGCGCAGACCGGGGCTGGAGTCTGCGCAGACCAGGGCGCTGGAGTCTGCGCAGACCGGGGCTGGAACCTGCGCAGACCGGGGCGCAGGAGCCTGCGCAGACCCGGGCTGGAGCCTGCGCAGACCGGGGCGCTGGAGTCTGCGCAGACCGGGGCTGGAGCCTGCGCAGACCGGGACACTGGAGACTGCGCAGACCGGGGCTGGAGCCTGCGCAGAGCGGGGCTGGAGCCTGCGCAGACCGGGGCGCTGGAGTCTGCGCAGACCGGGGCTGGAGCCTGCGCAGACCGGGGCGCTGGAGTCTGCGCAGACCGGGGCTGGAGCCTGCGCCGACCGGGACGCTGGAGCCTGCGCAGAGCGTGGCTGGAGCCTGCGCAGAGCGGGGCTGGAGCCTGCGCAGACCGGGGCTGGAGCCTGCGCAGACCGGGGCTGGAGCCTGCGCAGACCGGGGCGCTGGAGACTGCGCAGACCGGGGCGCTGGAGCCTGCGCAGACCGGGGCGCTGGAGACTGCGCAGACCGGGGCAGGAGCCTGCGCAGACCGGGGCGCTGGAGCCTGCGCAGACCGGGACTGGAGCCTGCGCAGACCGGGGCGCTGGAGCCTGCGCAGACCGGGCCGCTGGAGCCTGGCAGACCGGGGCTGGAGCCTGCGCAGACCGGGACTGGAGCCTGCGCAGACCGGGGCGCTGGAGCCTGCGCAGACCGGGCCGCTGGAGCCTGGCAGACCGGGGCTGGAGCCTGCGCAGACCGGGGCTGGAGCCTGCGCAGACCGGGGCGCTGGAGCCTGCGCAGACCGGGGCGCTGGAGACTGCGCAGACCGGGGCAGGAGCCTGCGCAGACCGGGGCTGGAGCCTGCGCAGACCGGGGCTGGAGCCTGCGCAGACCGGGGCTGGAGCCTGCGCAGACCGGGGCAGGAGCCTGCGCAGACCGGGGCGTAGGAGCCTGCGCAGACCGGGGCGCTGGAGACTGCGCAGACCGGGGCAGGAGCCTGCGCAGACCGGGGCTGGAGCCTGCGCAGACCGGGGCTGGAGCCTGCGCAGACCGGGGCTGGAGCTTGCGCAGACCGGGGCGCTGGAGCCTGCACAGACCGGGGAGCTGGAGCCTGCGCAGACCGGGGCAGGAGCCTGCGCAGACCGGGGCGTTGGAGCCTGCGCAGACCGGGGCGTTGGAGCCTGCGCAGACCGGGGCTGGAGCCTGCGCAGACCGCGGCGCTGGAGCCTGCGCAGACCGGGGCGCAGGAGCCTGCGCAGACCGGGGCGCTGGAGTCTGCACAGACCGGGGAGCTGGAGCCTGCGCAGACCGGGGCTGGAGCCTGCGCAGACCGGGGCTGGAACCTGCGCAGACCGGGGCTGGAGCCTGCGCAGACAGGGGCTGGAGACTGCGCAGACCGGGGCTGGAGCTTGCGCAGACCGGGGCGCTGGAGCCTGCGCAGACCGGGGCTGGAGCCTGCGCAGACCGGGGCGCTGGAGTCTGCGCAGAGCGGGGCTGGAGCCTGCGCAGACCGGGGGGCTGGAGCCTGCGCAGACCGGGGCGCTGGAGACTGCGCAGAACGGGGCTGGAGCCTGCGCCGACCGGGGCGCTGGAGACTGCGCAGAACGGGGCTGGAGCCTGCGCCGACCGGGGCGCTGGAGACTGCGCAGACCGGGACGCTGGAGCCTGCGCAGACCGGGGCGCTGGAGCCTGCGCAGACCGGGGTGCTGGAGCCTGCGCAGACCGGGGCTGGAGCCTGCGCAGACCGGGGCGTCGCAGACCGGGGCTGGAGCCTGCGCAGACCGGGGCGCTGGAGACTGCGCAGACCGGGGCTGGAGACTGCGCAGACCGGGGTGCTGGAGCCTGCGCAGACCGGGGCTGGAGCCTGCGCAGACCGGGGCGCTGGAGCCTGCGCAGACCGGGACTGGAGCCTGCGCAGACCGGGGCGCTGGAGCCTGCGCAGACCGGGCCGCTGGAGCCTGGCAGACCGGGGCTGGAGCCTGCGCAGACCGGGGCTGGAGCCTGCGCAGACCGGGACGCTGGAGCCTGCGCAGACCGGGGCGCTGGAGCCTGCGCAGACCGGGGCGCTGGAGACTGCGCAGACCGGGGCAGGAGCCTGCGCAGACCGGGGCTGGAGCCTGCGCAGACCGGGGCTGGAGCCTGCGCAGACCGGGGCTGGAGCCTGCGCAGACCGGGGCAGGAGCCTGCGCAGACCGGGGCTGGAGCCTGCGCAGACCGGGACGCTGGAGCCTGCGCAGACCGGGGCGCTGGAGCCTGCGCAGACCGGGGCGCTGGAGACTGCGCAGACCGGGGCAGGAGCCTGCGCAGACCGGGGCTGGAGCCTGCGCAGACCGGGGCTGGAGCCTGCGCAGACCGGGGCTGGAGCCTGCGCAGACCGGGGCAGGAGCCTGCGCAGACCGGGGCGTTGGAGCCTGCGCAGACCGGGGCGTTGGAGCCTGCGCAGACCGGGGCTGGAGCCTGCGCAGACCGCGGCGCTGGAGCCTGCGCAGACCGGGGCGCAGGAGCCTGCGCAGACCGGGGCGCTGGAGACTGCGCAGACCGGGGCTGGAGTCTGCGCAGACCAGGGCGCTGGAGTCTGCGCAGACCGGGGCTGGAACCTGCGCAGACCGGGGTGCTGGAGTCTGCGCAGACCGGGGCTGGAGCCTGCGCAGACCGGGACGCTGGAGACTGCGCAGACCGGGGCTGGAGCCTGCGCAGAGCGGGGCTGGAGCCTGCGCAGACCGGGGCGCTGGAGTCTGCGCAGACCGGGGCTGGAGCCTGCGCAGACCGGGGCGCTGGAGTCTGCGCAGACCGGGGCTGGAGCCTGCGCCGACCGGGACGCTGGAGCCTGCGCAGAGCGTGGCTGGAGCCTGCGCAGAGCGGGGCTGGAGCCTGCGCAGACCGGGGCTGGAGCCTGCGCAGACCGGGGCTGGAGCCTGCGCAGACCGGGGCGCTGGAGACTGCGCAGACCGGGGTGCTGGAGCCTGCGCAGACCGGGGCGCTGGAGACTGCGCAGACCGTGGCAGGAGCCTGCGCAGACCGGGGCGTTGGAGCCTGCGCAGACCGGGGCGTTGGAGCCTGCGCAGACCGGGGCTGGAGCCTGCGCAGACCGGGGCGCTGGAGTCTGCGCAGACCAGGGCGCTGGAGCCTGCGCAGACCGGGGCGCAGGAGCCTGCGCAGACCGGGGCGCTGGAGTCTGCGCAGACCAGGGCGCTGGAGTCTGCGCAGACCGGGGCTGGAACCTGCGCAGACCGGGGCGCAGGAGCCTGCGCAGACCGGGGCGCTGGAGTCTGCGCAGACCGGGGCTGGAGCCTGCGCAGACCGGGACGCTGGAGACTGCGCAGACCGGGGCTGGAGCCTGCGCAGACCGGGACGCTGGAGCCTGCGCAGACCGGGGTGCTGGAGCCTGCGCAGAGCGTGGCTGGAGCCTGCGCAGACCGGGGCTGAAGCCTGCGCCGACTGGGGCTGGAGCCTGCGCAGACCGGGGCGCTGGAGACTGCGCAGACCGGGGCGCTGGAGCCTGCGCAGACCGGGGCGCTGGAGACTGCGCAGACCGGGGCAGGAGCCTGCGCAGACCGGGACGCTGGAGCCTGCGCAGACCGGGGCTGGAGCCTGCGCAGACCGGGCCGCTGGAGCCTGGCAGACCGGGGCTGGAGCCTGCGCAGACCGGGGCGTCGCAGACCGGGGCTGGAGCCTGCGCAGACCGGGGCGCTGGAGACTGCGCAGACCGGGGCTGGAGACTGCGCAGACCGGGGTGCTGGAGCCTGCGCAGACCGGGGCTGGAGCCTGCGCAGACCGGGGCGCTGGAGCCTGCGCAGACCGGGACTGGAGCCTGCGCGGACCGGGGCGCTGGAGCCTGTGCAGACCGGGCCGCTGGAGCCTGGCAGACCGGGGCTGGAGCCTGCGCAGACCGGGGCTGGAGCCTGCGCAGACCAGGACGCTGGAGCCTGCGCAGACCGGGGCGCTGGAGCCTGCGCAGACCGGGGCGCTGGAGACTGCGCAGACCGGGGCAGGAGCCTGCGCAGACCGGGGCTGGAGCCTGCGCAGACCGGGGCTGGAGCCTGCGCAGACCGGGGCTGGAGCCTGCGCAGACCGGGGCAGGAGCCTGCGCAGACCGGGGCGTTGGAGCCTGCGCAGACCGGGGCGTTGGAGCCTGCGCAGACTGGGGCTGGAGCCTGCGCAGACCGCGGCGCTGGAGCCTGCGCAGACCTGGGCGCAGGAGCCTGCGCAGACCGGGGCGCTGGAGACTGCGCAGACCGGGGCTGGAGTCTTCGCAGACCAGGGCGCTGGAGTCTGCGCAGACCGGGGCTGGAACCTGCGCAGACCCGGGCTGGAGCCTGCGCAGACCGGGGCGCTGGAGTCTGCGCAGACCGGGGCTGGAGCCTGCGCAGACCGGGACGCTGGAGACTGCGCAGACCGGGGCTGGAGCCTGCGCAGAGCGGGGCTGGAGCCTGCGCAGACCGGGGCGCTGGAGTCTGCGCAGACCGGGGCTGGAGCCTGCGCAGACCGGGGCGCTGGAGTCTGCGCAGACCGGGGCTGGAGCCTGCGCCGACCGGGACGCTGGAGCCTGCGCAGAGCGTGGCTGGAGCCTGCGCAGACCGGGGCTGGAGCCTGCGCATACCGGGGCGCTGGAGACTGCGCAGACCGGGGCGCTGGAGCCTGCGCAGACCGGGGCGCTGGAGCCTGCGCAGACCGGGGCTGGAGCCTGCGCAGACCGGGGCTGGAGCCTGCGCAGACCGGGGCTGGAGCCTGCGTATACCGGGGCGCTGGAGACTGCGCAGACCGGGGCGCTGGAGCCTGCGCAGACCGGGGCGCTGGAGACTGCGCAGACCGGGGCAGGAGCCTGCGCAGACCGGGGCGCTGGAGCCTGCGCAGACCGGGGCTGGAGCCTGCGCAGACCGGGGATGGAGCTTGCGCAGACCGGGGCGCTGGAGCCTGCACAGACCGGGGAGCTGGAGCCTGCGCAGACCGGGGCAGGAGCCTGCGCAGACCGGGGCGTTGGAGCCTGCGCAGACCGGGGCGTTGGAGCCTGCGCAGACCGGGGCTGGAGCCTGCGCAGACCGCGGCGCTGGAGCCTGCGCAGACCGGGGCGCAGGAACCTGCGCAGACCGGGGCTGGAGCCTGCGCAGACCGGGGCTGGAGCCTGCGCAGACCGGGTCTGGAGTCTTCGCAGACCGGGGTGCTGGTGCCTGCGCAGACCGGGACTGGAGCCTGCGCAGACCGGGGCGCTGGAGCCTGCGCAGACCGGGGCTGGAGACTGCGCAGACCGGGGCTGGAGCCTGCGCAGACCGGGGCTGGAGCCTGCGCAGACCGGGGCTGGAGACTGCGCAGACCGGGGCTGGAGCCTGCGCAGACCGGGGCTGGAGCCTGCGCAGACCGGGGCTGGAGACTGCGCAGACCGGGGCTGGAGCCTGCGCAGACCGGGGCTGGAGCCTGCGCAGACCGGGGCTGGAGCCTGCGCAGACCGGGGCTGGAACCTGCGCAGACAGGGACGCTGGAGCCTGCGCAGACCGGGGCTGGAGCCTGCGCAGACCGGGGCGCTGGAACCTGGGCAGACCGGGGCTGGAGCCTGCGTAGACAGGGGCTGGAGCCTGCGCAGACCGGGGAGCTGGAGCCTGCGCAGACCGGGGCGCTGGAGCCTGCGCAGACCGGGGCTGGAGCCTGCGCAGACCGGGGCGCTGGAGTCTGCGCAGACCGGGGCTGGAGCCTGCGCAGACCAGGGCGCTGAAGCCTGCGCAGACCGGGGCTGGAGACTGCGCAGACCGGGGCTGGAGCCTGCGCAGACCGGGGCGCTGGAGTCTGCGCAGACCGGGGCTGGAGCCTGCGCAGACCGGGACGCTGGAGACTGCGCAGACCGGGGCTGGAGCCTGCGCAGACCGGGACGCTGGAGCCTGCGCAGAGCGTGGCTGGAGCCTGCGCAGAGCGGGGCTGGAGCCTGCGCAGACCGGGGCTGGAGCCTGCGCAGACCGGGGCTGGAGCCTGCGCAGACCGGGGCGCTGGAGACTGCGCAGACCGGGGCGCTGGAGCCTGCGCAGACCGGGGCGCTGGAGACTGCGCAGACCGGGGCAGGAGCCTGCGCAGACCGGGGCGCTGGAGCCTGCGCAGACCGGGGCTGGAGCCTGCGCAGACCTGGGCTGGAGCTTGCGCAGACCGGGGCGCTGGAGCCTGCACAGACCGGGGAGCTGGAGCCTGCGCAGACCGGGGCAGGAGCCTGCGCAGACCGGGGCGTTGGAGCCTGCGCAGACCGGGGCGTTGGAGCCTGCGCAGACCGGGGCTGGAGCCTGCGCAGACCGCGGCGCTGGAGCCTGCGCAGACCGGGGCGCAGGAGCCTGCGCAGACCGGGGCGCTGGAGTCTGCGCAGACCAGGGCGCTGGAGTCTGCGCAGACCGGGGCTGGAACCTGCGCAGACCGGGGCGCAGGAGCCTGCGCAGACCCGGGCTGGAGCCTGCGCAGACCGGGGCGCTGGAGTCTGCGCAGACCGGGGCTGGAGCCTGCGCAGACCGGGACGCTGGAGACTGCGCAGACCGGGGCTGGAGCCTGCGCAGACCGGGACGCTGGAGCCTGCGCAGAGCGTGGCTGGAGCCTGCGCAGACCGGGGCTGAAGCCTGCGCCGACTGGGGCTGGAGCCTGCGCAGACCGGGGCGCTGGAGACTGCGCAGACCGGGGCGCTGGAGCCTGCGCAGACCGGGGCGCTGGAGACTGCGCAGACCGGGGCAGGAGCCTGCGCAGACCGGGGCGCTGGAGCCTGCGCAGACCGGGGCTGGAGCCTGCGCAGACCGGGGCTGGAGCCTGCGCAGACCGGGGCTGGAGCTTGCGCAGACCGGGGCGCTGGAGCCTGCACAGACCGGGGAGCTGGAGCCTGCGCAGACCGGGGCTGGAGCCTGCGCAGACCGGGGCTGGAACCTGCGCAGACCGGGGCTGGAGCCTGCGCAGACAGGGGCTGGAGACTGCGCAGACCGGGGCTGGAGCTTGCGCAGACCGGGGCGCTGGAGCCTGCGCAGACCGGGGCTGGAGCCTGCGCAGACCGGGGCGCTGGAGTCTGCGCAGAGCGGAGCTGGAGCCTGCGCAGACCGGGGCGCTGGAGACTGCGCAGAACGGGGCTGGAGCCTGCGCCGACCGGGGCGCTGGAGTCTGCGCAGACCGGGGCTGGAGCCTGCGCAGACCGGGGCTGGAGCCTGCGCAGACCGGGGCGCTGGAGCCTGCGCAGACCGGGGCGCTGGAGCCTGCGCAGACCGGGGCTGGAGCCTGCGCAGACCGGGGCTGGAGCCTGCGCAGACCGGGGCTGGAGACTGCGCAGACCGGGGCTGGAGCCTGCGCAGACCGGGGCTGGAGCCTGCGCAGACCGGGGCTGGAACCTGCGCAGACAGGGACGCTGGAGCCTGCGCAGACCGGGGCTGGAGCCTGCGCAGATCGGGGCGCTGGAACCTGGGCAGACCGGGGCTGGAGCCTGCGTAGACAGGGGCTGGAGCCTGCGCAGACCGGGGAGCTGGAGCCTGCGCAGACCGGGGCGCTGGAGCCTGCGCAGACCGGGGCTGGAGCCTGCGCAGACCGGGGCGCTGGAGTCTGCGCAGACCGGGGCTGGAGCCTGCGCAGACCAGGGCGCTGAAGCCTGCGCAGACCGGGGCTGGAGACTGCGCAGACCGGGGCTGGAGCCTGCGCAGACCGGGGCGCTGGAGCCTGCGCAGACCAGGGCTGGAGCCTGCGCAGACTGGGGCGCTGGAGCCTGCGCAGACCGGGGCGCTGGAGCCTGCGCAGACCGGGGCTGGAGCCTGCGCAGACCGGGGCTGGAGCCTGCGCAGACCGGGGCGCTGGAGCCTGCGCAGACCGGGAGGCTGGAGCCTGCGCAGACCGGGGCTGGAGCCTGCGCAGACCGCGGCGCTGGAGACTGCGCAGACCGGGACGCTGGAGCCTGCACAGACCGGGGCGCTGGAGCCTGCGCAGACCGGGCCGCTGGAGCCTGGCAGACCGGGGCTGGAGCCTGCGCAGACCGGGGCGTCGCAGACCGGGGCTGGAGCCTGCGCAGACCGGGGCGCTGGAGACTGCGCAGACCGGGGCTGGAGACTGCGCAGACCGGGGCTGGAGACTGCGCAGACCGGGGCGCTGGAACCTGCGCAGACCGGGGCTGGAGACTGCGCAGACCGGGGTGCTGGAGCCTGCGCAGACCGGGGCTGGAGCCTGCGCAGACCGGGGCGCTGGAGCCTGCGCAGACCGGGACTGGAGCCTGCGCAGACCGGGGCGCTGGAGCCTGCGCAGACCGGGCCGCTGGAGCCTGGCAGACCGGGACGCTGGAGCCTGCGCAGACCGGGGCGATGGAGCCTGCGCAGACCGGGACGCTGGAGCCAGCGCAGACCGGGGCAGGAGCCTGCGCAGACCGGGACGCTGGAGACTGCGCAGACCGGGGCTGGAGCCTGCACAGACCGGGGCTGGAGCCTGCGCAGACCGGGGCAGGAGCCTGCGCAGACCGGGACGCTGGAGCCTGCGCAGACCGGGGTGCTGGAGCCTGCGCAGACCGGGGCGCTGGAGACTGCGCAGACCGGGGCAGGAGCCTGCGCAGACCGGGGCTGGAGCCTGCGCAGACCGGGGCTGGAGCCTGCGCAGACCGGGGCTGGAGCCTGCGCAGACCGGGGCAGGAGCCTGCGCAGACCGGGGCGTTGGAGCCTGCGCAGACCGGGGCGTTGGAGCCTGCGCAGACCGGGGCTGGAGCCTGCGCAGACCGCGGCGCTGGAGCCTGCGCAGACCGGGGCGCAGGAGCCTGCGCAGACCGGGGCGCTGGAGACTGCGCAGACCGGGGCTGGAGTCTGCGCAGACCAGGGCGCTGGAGTCTGCGCAGACCGGGGCTGGAACCTGCGCAGACCGGGGCGCAGGAGCCTGCGCAGACCCGGGCTGGAGCCTGCGCAGACCGGGGCGCTGGAGTCTGCGCAGACCGGGGCTGGAGCCTGCGCAGACCGGGACGCTGGAGACTGCGCAGACCGGGGCTGGAGCCTGCGCAGAGCGGGGCTGGAGCCTGCGCAGTCCGGGGCGCTGGAGTCTGCGCAGACCGGGGCGCTGGAGCCTGCGCAGACCGGGGCGCTGGAGTCTGCGCAGACCGGGGCTGGAGCCTGCGCAGACCGGGGCGCTGGAGTCTGCGCAGACCGGGGCTGGAGCCTGCGCCGACCGGGACGCTGGAGCCTGCGCAGAGCGTGGCTGGAGCCTGCGCAGACCGGGGCTGGAGCCTGCGCAGACCGGGGCTGGAGCCTGCGCAGACCGGGGCTGGAGCCTGCGCCGACCGGGGCGCTGGAGCCTGCGCAGAGCGGGGCTGGAGCCTGCGCAGACCGGGGCTGGAGCCTGCGCAGACCGGGGCTGGAGCCTGCGCAGACCGGGGCGCTGGAGACTGCGCAGACCGGGGCGCTGGAGCCTGCGCAGACCGGGGCAGGAGCCTGCGCAGACCGGGGCGCTGGAGCCTGCGCAGACCGGGGCTGGAGCCTGCGCAGACCGGGGATGGAGCTTGCGCAGACCGGGGCGCTGGAGCCTGCACAGACCGGGGAGCTGGAGCCTGCGCAGACCGGGGCAGGAGCCTGCGCAGACCGGGGCGTTAGAGCCTGCGCAGACCGGGGCGTTGGAGCCTGCGCAGACCGGGGCTGGAGCCTGCGCAGACCGCGGCGCTGGAGCCTGCGCAGACCGGGGCGCAGGAGCCTGCGCAGACCGGGGCTGGAGCCTGCGCAGACCGGTGCTGGAGCCTGCGCAGACCGGGTCTGGAGTCTTCGCAGACCGGGGTGCTGGTGCCTGCGCAGACCGGGACTGGAGCCTGCGCAGACCGGGGCGCTGGAGCCTGCGCAGACCGGGGCTGGAGACTGCGCAGACCGGGGCTGGAGCCTGCGCAGACCGGGGCTGGAGCCTGCGCAGACCGGGGCTGGAGACTGCGCAGACCGGGGCTGGAGCCTGCGCAGACCGGGGCTGGAGCCTGCGCAGACCGGGGCTGGAGACTGCGCAGACCGGGGCGCTGGAGACTGCGCAGACCGGGGCTGGAGACTGCGCAGACCGGGGCGCTGGAGTCTGCGCAGACCGGGGCGCTGGAGACTGCGCAGACCGGGGCTGGAGCCTGCGCAGACCGGGGCGCTGGAGCCTGCGCAGACCGGGGCGCTGGAGCCTGCGCAGACCGGGGCGCTGGAGACTGCGCAGACCGGGGCGCTGGAGCCTGCGCAGACCGGGGCGCTGGAGCCTGCGCAGACCGGGACGCTGGAGCCTGCGCAGACCGGGACGCTGGAGTCTGCGCAGACCGGTGCTGGAGCCTGCGCAGACCGGGGCGCTGGAGCCTGCGTAGACCGGGGCTCGAGCCTGCTCAGACCGGGGCTGGAGCCTGCGCAGACCGGGGCTGGAGCCTGCGCAGACCGGGGCTGGTGCCTGCGCAGACCGGGGCTGGAGCCTGCGCAGACCGGGGCGCTGGACCTGCGCAGACCGGGGTGCTGGAGTCTGCGCAGACCGGGGAGCTGGAGCCTGCGCAGACCGGGGCTGGAGCCTGCGCAGACCGGGGCTGGAGCCTGCGCAGACCGGGGCTGGAGACTGCGCAGACCGGGGCTGGAGCCTGCGCAGACCGGGGCTGGAGCCTGTGCAGACCGGGGCTGGAGCTTGCGCTGACCGGGCGCTGGAGCCTGTGCAGACCGGGGCTGGAGCCTGCGCAGACCGGAGCGCTGGAGCCTGCGCAGACCGGGGCTGGAGCCTGCGCAGACCGGGGCTGGAGCCTGCGCAGACCGGGGCTGGAGACTGCGCAGACCGGGGCTGGAGACTGCGCAGACCGGGGCGCTGGAGACTACGCAGTCCGGGGTGCTGGAGCCTGCGCAGACCGGGGCTGGAGCCTGCGCAGACCGGGGCACTGGAGTCTGCGCAGACCGGGGCTGGAGACTGCGCAGACCGGGGCGCTGGAGCCTGCGCAGACCGGGGCGCTGGAGACTGCGTAGACCAGGGCTGGAGCCTGCGCAGACCGGGGCTGGAGCCTGCGCAGACCGGGGCTGGAGCCTGCGCAAACCGGGGCGCTGGAGCCTGCGCAGACCGGGGCTGGAGCCTGCGCAGACCGGGGCTGGAGCCTGTGCAGACCGGGGCTGGAGCCTGCGCAGACCGGGGCGCTGGAGCCTACGCAGACCGGGGCGCTGGAGCCTGCGCAGACCGGGGCGCTGGAGGCTGCGCAGACCGGGGCGCAGGAGCCTGCGCAGACCGGGGCTGGAGCCTGCGCAGACCGGGGCAGGAGCCTGCGCAGTCCGGGGCGCTGGAGCCTGCGCAGACCGGGACGCGGGAGCCTGCGCAGACCGGGGTGCAGGAGTCTGCGCAGACCGGGGTGCTGGAGTCTCCGCAGACCGGGGTGCTGGAGTCTGCGCAGACCGGGGCTGGAGCCTGCGCAGACCGGGGCTGGAGACTGCGCAGACCGGGGCGCTGGAGTCTGCGCAGACCGGGGCGCTGGAGACTGCGCAGACCGGGGCTGGAGACTGCGCAGACTGGGGCTGGAGCCTGCGCAGACCGGGGCTGGAGCCTGCGCAGACCGGGATGCTGGAGTCTGCACAGACCGGGGCTGGAACCTGCGCAGACCGGGGCGCTGGAGCCTGCGCAGACCGGGGCGCTGGAACCTGGGCAGACCACAATGCTGGAGCCTGCGCAGACCGGGACGCTGGAGCCTGCGCAGACCGGGGCTGGAGCCTGCGCAGACCGGGGCGCTGGAGCCTGCGCAGACCGGGGCTGGAGCCTGCGCAGACCGGGGCTGGAGCCTGCGCAGACCGGGGCGCTGGAGCCTGCGCAGACCGGGGCTGGAGACTGCGCAGACCGGGGCGCTGGAGACTGCGCAGACCGGGGCTGGAGACTACGCAGACCGGGGCTGGAGCCTGCGCAGACCGGGGCGCTGCAACCTGGGCAGACCGGGGCGCTGGAGCCTGCGCAGACCGGGGCTGGAGCCTGCGCAGACCGGGGCTAGAGCCTGCGTAGACCGGGGCTGGAGCCTGCGCAGACCGGGGCGCTGGAGCCTGCGCAGACCGGGGCTGGAGACTGCGCAGACCGGGACGCTGGAACCTGCGCAGACCGGGTAGCTGGAGCCTGCGCAGACCGGGGCTGGAGACTGCGTAGACCGGGGGCTGGAGACTGTGCAGACCGGGGACGCTGGAGCCAGCGTAGACCGGGGGCTGGAGACTGCGCAGACCGGGGCTGGAGCCTGCGCAGACCGGGGCTGGAGCCTGCGCAGACCGGGGCTGGAGCCTGCGCAGACCGGGGCGCTGGAGCCTGCGCAGACCGGGGCTGGAGCCTGCGCAGACCGGGGCTGTAGCCTGTGCAGACCGGGTCTGGAGCTTGCGCTGACCGGGCGCTGGAGCCTGTGCAGACCGGGGCTGGAGCCTGCGCAGACCGGGGCTGGAGCCTGCGCAGACCGGGGCTGGAGCCTGCGCAGACCGGGGCGCTGGAGCCTGCGCAGACCGGGGCTGGAGCCTGCGCAGACCGGGGCTGTAGCCTGTGCAGACCGGGTCTGGAGCTTGCGCTGACCGGGCGCTGGAGCCTGTGCAGACCGGGGCTGGAGCCTGCGCAGACCGGAGCGCTGGAGCCTGCGCAGACCGGGGCTGGAGCCTGCGCAGGCCGGGGCGCTGGAGCCTGCGCAGACCAGGGCGCTGGAGCTTGCGCAGACCGGGGCTGGAGCCTGCGCAGACCGGGGCTAGAGCCTGCGTAGACCGGGGCTGGAGCCTGCGCAGACCGGGGCGCTGGAGCCTGCGCAGACCGGGGCTGGAGCCTGCGCAGACCGGGACGCTGGAACCTGCGCAGACCGGGTAGCTGGAGCCTGCGCAGACCGGGGCTGGAGACTGCGTAGACCGGGGGCTGGAGACTGCGCAGACCGGGGACGCTGGAGCCTGCGTAGACCGGGGGCTGGAGACTGCGCAGACCGGGGCTGGAGCCTGCGCAGACCGGGGCTGGAGACTGCGCAGACCGGGGCGCTGGAGTCTGCGCAGACCGGGGCGCTGGAGCCTGCGCAGACCAGGGCGCTGGAGCTTGCGCAGACCGGGGCTGGAGCCTGCGCAGACCGGGGCTAGAGCCTGCGTAGACCGGGGCTGGAGCCTGCGCAGACCGGGGCGCTGGAGCCTGCGCAGACCGGGGCTGGAGCCTGCGCAGACCGGGACGCTGGAACCTGCGCAGACCGGGTAGCTGGAGCCTGCGCAGGCCGGGGCTGGAGACTGCGTAGACCGGGGGCTGGAGACTGTGCAGACCGGGGACGCTGGAGCCTGCGTAGACCGGGGGCTGGAGACTGCGCAGACCGGGGCTGGAGCCTGCGCAGACCGGGGCTGGAGACTGCGCAGACCGGGGCGCTGGAGTCTGCGCAGACCGGGGCGCTGGAGCCTGCGCAGACCGGGGCGCTGGAGCCTGCGCAGACCGGGGCTGGAGCCTGCGCAGACCGGGGCGCTGGAGCCTGCGCAGACCGGGGCTGGAGCCTGCGCAGGCCGGGGTGCTGGAGCCTGCGCAGACCGGGGCGCTGGAGACTGCGCAGACCGGGGCGCTGGAGCCTGCGCAGACCGGGGCGCTGGAGACTGCGCAGACCGGGGCGCTGGAGCCTGCGCAGACCGGGGCGCTGGAGCCTGCGCAGACCGGGGCGCTGGAGCCTGCGCAGACCGGGACGCTGGAGCCTGCGCAGACCGGGACGCTGGAGTCTGCGCAGACCGGGGCGCTGGAGCCTGCGCAGACCGGGGCTGGAGCCTGCGCAGACCGGGGCTGGAGCCTGCGCAGTCCGGGGCGCTGGAGCCTGCGCAGACCGGGACGCGGGAGCCTGCGCAGACCGGGGTGCAGGAGTCTGCGCAGACCGGGGTGCTGGAGTCTCCGCAGACCGGGGCGCTGGAGCCTGCGCAGACCGGGGCGCTGGAGCCTGCGCAGACCGGGGCTGGAGCCTGCGCAGACCGGGGCGCTGGAGCCTGCGCAGACCGGGGCGGGAGCCTGCGCAGGCCGGGGTGCTGGAGCCTGCGCAGACCGGGGCGCTGGAGACTGCGCAGACCGGGGCGCTGGAGCCTGCGCAGACCGGGGCGCTGGAGACTGCGCAGAACGGGGCGCTGGAGCCTGCGCAGACCGGGGCGCTGGAGCCTGCGCAGACCGGGGCGCTGGAGCCTGCGCAGACCGGGACGCTGGAGCCTGCGCAGACCGGGACGCTGGAGTCTGCGCAGACCGGGGCGCTGGAGCCTGCGCAGACCGGGGCTGGAGCCTGCGCAGACCGGGGCTGGAGCCTGCGCAGTCCGGGGCGCTGGAGCCTGCGCAGACCGGGACGCGGGAGCCTGCGCAGACCGGGGTGCAGGAGTCTGCGCAGACCGGGGTGCTGGAGTCTCCGCAGACCGGGGTGCTGGAGTCTGCGCAGACCGGGGCTGGAGCCTGCGCAGACCGGGGCTGGAGTCTGCGCAGACCGGGGCGCTGGAGACTGCGCAGACCGGGGCTGGAGACTGCGCAGACTGGGGCTGGAGCCTGCGCAGACCGGGGCTGGAGCCTGCGCAGACCGGGACGCTGGAGTCTGCACAGACCGGGGCTGGAACCTGCGCAGACCGGGGCGCTGGAGCCTGCGCAGACCGGGACGCTGGAGCCTGCGCAGACCACAATGCTGGAGCCTGCGCAGACCGGGACGCTGGAGCCTGCGCAGACCGGGGCTGGAGCCTGCGCAGACCGGGGCGCTGGAGCCTGCGCAGACAGGGGCTGGAGCCTGCGCAGACCGGGGCTGGAGCCTGCGCAGTCCGGGGCGCTGGAGCCTGCGCAGACCGGGCCTGGAGCCTGCGCAGACCGGGGCGCTGGAACCTGCGCAGACCGGGGCGCTGGAGCCTGCGCAGACCGGGACGCTGGAGCCTGCGCAGACCACAATGCTGGAGCCTGCGCAGACCGGGACGCTGGAGCCTGCGCAGACCGGGGCTGGAGCCTGCGCAGACCGGGGCGCTGGAGCCTGCGCAGACAGGGGCTGGAGCCTGCGCAGACCGGGGCTGGAGCCTGCGCAGTCCGGGGCGCTGGAGCCTGCGCAGACCGGGGCTGGAGCCTGCGCAGACCGGGGCGCTGGAGACTGCGCAGACCGGGGCTGGAGACTACGCAGACCGGGGCTGGAGCCTGCGCAGACCGGGGCGCTGCAACCTGGGCAGACCGGGGCGCTGGAGCCTGCGCAGACCGGGGCTGGAGCCTGCGCAGACCGGGGCTGGAGCCTGCGCAGACCGGGGTGCTGGAGCCTGCGCAGACCGGGGCTGGAGTCTTCGCAGACCGGGGTGCTGGTGCCTGCGCAGACCGGGACTGGAGCCTGCGCAGACCGGGGCGCTGGAGCCTGCGCAGACCGAGGCTGGAGACTGCGCAGACCGGGGCTGGAGCCTGCGCAGACCGGGGCTGGAGCCTGCGCAGACCGGGGCTGGAGACTGCGCAGACCGGGGCTGGAGCCTGCGCAGACCGGGGCTGGAGCCTGCGCAGACCGGGGCTGGAGACTGCGCAGACCGGGGCGCTGGAGACTGCGCAGACCGGGGCTGGTGTCTGCGCAAACCGGGGCGCTGGAGCCTGCACAGACCGGGGTGCTGGAGCCTGCGCAGACCGGTGCGCTGGAGACTGCGCAGACCGGGGCGCTGGAGCCTGCGCAGACCGGGGCGCTGGAGACTGCGCAGACCGGGGCGCTGGAGCCTGCGCTGACCGGGGCGCTGGAGCCTGCGCAGACCGGGGCGCTGGAGCCTGCGCAGACCGGGACGCTGGAGCCTGCGCAGACCGGGACGCATGGAGTCTGCGCAGACCGGGGCGCTGGAGCCTGCGTAGACCGGGGCTGGAGCCTGCGCAGACCGGGGCTGGAGCCTGCGCAGACCGGGGCTGGTGCCTGCGCAGACCGGGGTGCTGGAGTCTGCACAGACCGGGGCGCTGGAGACTGCGCAGACCGGGGCGCTGGAGCCTGCGCAGACCGGGGAGCTGGAGCCTGCGCAGACCGGGGCGCTGGAGACTGCGTAGATCGGGGCTGGAGCCTGCGCAGTCCGGGGTGCTGGAGCCTGCGCAGACCGGGGCGCTGGAGCCTGCGCAGTCCGGGGTGCTGGAGCCTGCGCAGACCGGGGCTGGAGCCTGCGCAGACCGGGGCGCTGGAGTCTGCGCAGACCGGGGCTGGAGACTGCGCAGACCGGGGCGCTGGAGCCTGCGCAGACCGGGACGCTGGAGCCTGCGCAGACCGGGACGCTGGAGTCTGCGCAGACCGGGGCGCTGGAGCCTGCGTAGACCGGGGCTGGAGCCTGCGCAGACCGGGGCTGGAGCCTGCGCAGACCGGGGCTGGTGCCTGCGCAGACCGGGGTGCTGGAGTCTGCACAGACCGGGGCGCTGGAGACTGCGCAGACCGGGGCGCTGGAGCCTGCGCAGACCGGGGAGCTGGAGCCTGCGCAGACCGGGGCGCTGGAGACTGCGTAGATCGGGGCTGGAGCCTGCGCAGTCCGGGGTGCTGGAGCCTGCGCAGACCGGGGCGCTGGAGCCTGCGCAGTCCGGGGTGCTGGAGCCTGCGCAGACCGGGGCTGGAGCCTGCGCAGACCGGGGCGCTGGAGTCTGCGCAGACCGGGGCTGGAGACTGCGCAGACCGGGGCGCTGGAGCCTGCGCAGACCGGGGCGCTGGAGACTGCGTAGACCGGGGCTGGAGCCTGCGCAGACCGGGGCTGGAGCCTGCGCAGACCGGGGCGCTGGAGCCTGCGCAGACCGGGGCTGGAGCCTGCGCAGACCGGGGCTGGAGCCTGTGCAGACCGGGGCTGGAGCTTGCGCTGACCGGGCGCTGGAGCCTGTGCAGACCGGGGCTGGAGCCTGTGCAGACCGGAGCGCTGGAGCCTGCGCAGACCGGGGCTGGAGCCTGCGCAGACCGGGGCTGGAGCCTGTGCAGACAGGGGCTGGAGCTTGCGCTGACCGGGCGCTGGAGCCTGCGCAGACCGGGGCTGGAGCCTGCGCAGACCGGGGCGCTGGAGCCTACGCAGACCGGGGCGCTGGAGCCTGCGCAGACCGGGGCGCTGGAGGCTGCGCAGACTGGGGCGCAGGAGCCTGCGCAGACCGGGGCTGGAGCCTGCGCAGACCGGGGCAGGAGCCTGCGCAGTCCGGGGCGCTGGAGCCTGCGCAGACCGGGACGCGGGAGCCTGCGCAGACCGGGGTGCAGGAGTCTGCGCAGACCGGGGTGCTGTAGTCTCCGCAGACCGGGGTGCTGGAGTCTGCGCAGACCGGGGCTGGAGCCTGCGCAGATCGGGGCTGGAGACTGCGCAGACCGGGGCGCTGGAGTCTGCGCAGACTGGGGCGCTGGAGACTGCGCAGACCGGGGCTGGTGACTGCGCAGACCGGGGCTGGAGCCTGCGCAGACCGGGGCTGGAGACTGCGCAGACCGGGGCGCTGGAGTCTGCGCAGACCGGGGCGCTGGAGTCTGCGCAGACCGGGACGTGGAGCTTGCGCAGACCGGGGCTGGAGCTTGCGCTGACCGGGCGCTGGAGCCTGCGCAGACCGGGGCTGGAGCCTGCGCAGACCGGGGCTGGAGCCTGCGCAGACCGGGGCTGGAGACTGCGCAGACCGGGGCTGGAGCCTGCGCAGACCGGGGCTGGAGACTGTGCAGACCGGGGCGCTGGAGTCTGCGCAGACCGGGGCGCTGGAGCCTGCGCAGACCAGGGTGCTGGAGTCTGCGCAGACCGGGACGTGGAGCTTGCGCAGACCGGGGCTGGAGCTTGCGCTGACCGGGCGCTGGAGCCTGCGCAGACCGGGGCTGGAGACTGCGCAGACCGGGGCTGGAGCCTGCGCAGACCGGGGCTGGAGACTGCGCAGACCGGGGCGCTGGAGTCTGCGCAGACCGGGGCGCTGGAGCCTGCGCAGACCAGGGCGCTGGAGCTTGCGCAGACCGGGGCTGGAGCCTGCGCAGACCGGGGCTAGAGCCTGCGTAGACCGGGGCTGGAGCCTGCGCAGACCGGGGCGCTGGAGCCTGCGCAGACCGGGGCTGGAGCCTGCGCAGACCGGGACGCTGGAACCTGCGCAGACCGGGTAGCTGGAGCCTGCGCAGGCCGGGGGTGGAGACTGCGTAGACCGGGGGCTGGAGACTGTGCAGACCGGGGACGCTGGAGCCTGCGTAGACCGGGGGCTGGAGACTGCGCAGACCGGGGCTGGAGCCTGCGCAGACCGGGGCTGGAGACTGCGCAGACCGGGGCGCTGGAGTCTGCGCAGACCGGGGCGCTGGAGACTGCGCAGACCGGGGCGCTGGAGCCTGCGCAGACCGGGGCGCTGGAGACTGCGCAGACCGGGGCGCTGGAGCCTGCGCAGACATGGGCGCTGGAGCCTGCGCAGACCGGGGCGCTGGAGCCTGCGCAGACCGGGACGCTGGAGCCTGCGCAGACCGGGACGCTGGAGTCTGCGCAGCCCGGGGCGCTGGAGCCTGCGCAGACCGGGGCTGGAGCCTGCGCAGACCGGGGCTGGAGCCTGCGCAGTCCGGGGCGCTGGAGCCTGCGCAGACCGGGACGCGGGAGCCTGCGCAGACCGGGGTGCAGGAGTCTGCGCAGACCGGGGTGCTGGAGTCTCCGCAGACCGGGGTGCTGGAGTCTGCGCAGACCGGGGCTGGAGCCTGCGCAGACCGGGGCTGGAGACTGCGCAGACCGGGGCGCTGGAGTCTGCGCAGACCGGGGCGCTGGAGACTGCGCAGACCGGGGCTGGAGACTGCGCAGACTGGGGCTGGAGCCTGCGCAGACCGGGGCTGGAGCCTGCGCAGACCGGGACGCTGGAGTCTGCACAGACCGGGGCTGGAACCTGCGCAGACCGGGGCGCTGGAGCCTGCGCAGACAGGGGCTGGAGCCTGCGCAGACCGGGGCTGGAGCCTGCGCAGTCCGGGGCGCTGGAGCCTGCGCAGACCGGGGCTGGAGCCTGCGCAGACCGGGGCGCTGGAGCCTGCGCAGACAGGGGCTGGAGCCTGCGCAGACCGGGGCTGGAGCCTGCGCAGTCCGGGGCGCTGGAGCCTGCGCAGACCGGGCCTGGAGCCTGCGCAGACCGGGGCGCTGGAACCTGCGCAGACCGGGGCGCTGGAGCCTGCGCAGACCGGGACGCTGGAGCCTGCGCAGACCACAATGCTGGAGCCTGCGCAGACCGGGACGCTGGAGCCTGCGCAGACCGGGGCTGGAGCCTGCGCAGACCGGGGCGCTGGAGCCTGCGCAGACCGGGGCTGGAGCCTGCGCAGACCGGGGCGCTGGAGCCTGCGCAGACAGGGGCTGGAGCCTGCGCAGACCGGGGCTGGAGCCTGCGCAGTCCGGGGCGCTGGAGCCTGCGCAGACCGGGGCTGGAGCCTGCGCAGACCGGGGCGCTGGAGACTGCGCAGACCGGGGCTGGAGACTACGCAGACCGGGGCTGGAGCCTGCGCAGACCGGGGCGCTGCAACCTGGGCAGACCGGGGCGCTGGAGCCTGCGCAGACCGGGGCTGGAGCCTGCGCAGACCGGGGCTGGAGCCTGCGCAGACCGGGGTGCTGGAGCCTGCGCAGACCGGGGCGCTGGAGCCTGCGCAGACCTGGGCTGGAGCCTGCGCAGACCGGGGCTGGAGCCTGCGCAGACCGGGGCTGGAGTCTTCGCAGACCGGGGTGCTGGTGCCTGCGCAGACCGGGACTGGAGCCTGCGCAGACCGGGGCGCTGGAGCCTGCGCAGACCGAGGCTGGAGACTGCGCAGACCGGGGCTGGAGCCTGCGCAGACCGGGGCTGGAGCCTGCGCAGACCGGGGCTGGAGACTGCGCAGACCGGGGCTGGAGCCTGCGCAGACCGGGGCTGGAGCCTGCGCAGACCGGGGCTGGAGACTGCGCAGACCGGGGCGCTGGAGACTGCGCAGACCGGGGCTGGTGTCTGCGCAAACCGGGGCGCTGGAGCCTGCACAGACCGGGGTGCTGGAGCCTGCGCAGACCGGGGCGCTGGAGACTGCGCAGACCGGGGCGCTGGAGCCTGCGCAGACCGGGGCGCTGGAGACTGCGCAGACCGGGGCGCTGGAGCCTGCGCAGACCGGGGCGCTGGAGCCTGCGCAGACCGGGGCGCTGGAGCCTGCGCAGACCGGGACGCTGGAGCCTGCGCAGACCGGGACGCATGGAGTCTGCGCAGACCGGGGCGCTGGAGCCTGCGTAGACCGGGGCTGGAGCCTGCGCAGACCGGGGCTGGAGCCTGCGCAGACCGGGGCTGGTGCCTGCGCAGACCGGGGTGCTGGAGTCTGCACAGACCGGGGCGCTGGAGACTGCGCAGACCGGGGCGCTGGAGCCTGCGCAGACCGGGGAGCTGGAGCCTGCGCAGACCGGGGCGCTGGAGACTGCGTAGATCGGGGCTGGAGCCTGCGCAGTCCGGGGTGCTGGAGCCTGCGCAGACCGGGGCGCTGGAGCCTGCGCAGTCCGGGGTGCTGGAGCCTGCGCAGACCGGGGCTGGAGCCTGCGCAGACCGGGGCGCTGGAGTCTGCGCAGACCGGGGCTGGAGACTGCGCAGACCGGGGCGCTGGAGCCTGCGCAGACCGGGACGCTGGAGCCTGCGCAGACCGGGACGCTGGAGTCTGCGCAGACCGGGGCGCTGGAGCCTGCGTAGACCGGGGCTGGAGCCTGCGCAGACCGGGGCTGGAGCCTGCGCAGACCGGGGCTGGTGCCTGCGCAGACCGGGGTGCTGGAGTCTGCACAGACCGGGGCGCTGGAGACTGCGCAGACCGGGGCGCTGGAGCCTGCGCAGACCGGGGAGCTGGAGCCTGCGCAGACCGGGGCGCTGGAGACTGCGTAGATCGGGGCTGGAGCCTGCGCAGTCCGGGGTGCTGGAGCCTGCGCAGACCGGGGCGCTGGAGCCTGCGCAGTCCGGGGTGCTGGAGCCTGCGCAGACCGGGGCTGGAGCCTGCGCAGACCGGGGCGCTGGAGTCTGCGCAGACCGGGGCTGGAGACTGCGCAGACCGGGGCGCTGGAGCCTGCGCAGACCGGGGCGCTGGAGACTGCGTAGACCGGGGCTGGAGCCTGCGCAGACCGGGGCTGGAGCCTGCGCAGACCGGGGCGCTGGAGCCTGCGCAGACCGGGGCTGGAGCCTGCGCAGACCGGGGCTGGAGCCTGTGCAGACCGGGGCTGGAGCTTGCGCTGACCGGGCGCTGGAGCCTGTGCAGACCGGGGCTGGAGCCTGTGCAGACCGGAGCGCTGGAGCCTGCGCAGACCGGGGCTGGAGCCTGCGCAGACCGGGGCTGGAGCCTGTGGAGACAGGGGCTGGAGCTTGCGCTGACCGGGCGCTGGAGCCTGCGCAGACCGGGGCTGGAGCCTGCGCAGACCGGGGCGCTGGAGCCTACGCAGACCGGGGCGCTGGAGCCTGCGCAGACCGGGGCGCTGGAGGCTGCGCAGACTGGGGCGCAGGAGCCTGCGCAGACCGGGGCTGGAGCCTGCGCAGACCGGGGCAGGAGCCTGCGCAGTCCGGGGCGCTGGAGCCTGCGCAGACCGGGACGCGGGAGCCTGCGCAGACCGGGGTGCAGGAGTCTGCGCAGACCGGGGTGCTGTAGTCTCCGCAGACCGGGGTGCTGGAGTCTGCGCAGACCGGGGCTGGAGCCTGCGCAGATCGGGGCTGGAGACTGCGCAGACCGGGGCGCTGGAGTCTGCGCAGACTGGGGCGCTGGAGACTGCGCAGACCGGGGCTGGAGACTGCGCAGACCGGGGCTGGAGCCTGCGCAGACCGGGGCTGGAGACTGCGCAGACCGGGGCGCTGGAGTCTGCGCAGACCGGGGCGCTGGAGTCTGCGCAGACCGGGACGTGGAGCTTGCGCAGACCGGGGCTGGAGCTTGCGCTGACCGGGCGCTGGAGCCTGCACAGACCGGGGCTGGAGCCTGCGCAGACCGGGGCTGGAGCCTGCGCAGACCGGGGCTGGAGACTGCGCAGACCGGGGCTGGAGCCTGCGCAGACCGGGGCTGGAGACTGCGCAGACCGGGGCGCTGGAGTCTGCGCAGACCGGGGCGCTGGAGCCTGCGCAGACCGGGGTGCTGGAGTCTGCGCAGACCGGGACGTGGAGCTTGCGCAGACCGGGGCTGGAGCTTGCGCTGACCGGGCGCTGGAGCCTGCGCAGACCGGGGCTGGAGACTGCGCAGACCGGGGCTGGAGCCTGCGCAGACCGGGGCTGGAGACTGCGCAGACCGGGGCGCTGGAGTCTGCGCAGACCGGGGCGCTGGAGCCTGCGCAGACCGGGGTGCTGGAGTCTGCGCAGACCGGGACGTGGAGCTTGCGCAGACCGGGGCTGGAGCTTGCGCTGACCGGGCGCTGGAGCCTGCGCAGACCGGGGCTGGAGTCTGCGCAGACCGGGGCTGGAGTCTGCGCAGACCGGGGCTGGAGACTGCGCAGACCGGGGCGCTGGAGCCTGCGCAGTCCGGGGTGCTGGAGCCTGCGCAGACCGGGGCGCTGGAGCCTGCGCAGTCCGGGGTGCTGGAGCCTGCGCAGACCGGGGCTGGAGCCTGCGCAGACCGGGGTGCTGGAGTCTGCGCAGACCGGGGCGCTGGAGGCTGCGCAGACCGGGATGCTGGAGCCTGCGCAGACCGGGGCTGGAGACTGCGCGGACCGGGGCGCTAGAGCCTGCGCAGACCGGGGCGCTGGAGCCTGCGCAGACCGGGGCTGGAGCCTGCGCAGACCGGGGCTGGAGCCTGCGCAGACCGGGGCGCTGGAGCCTGCGCAGACCGGGGCGCTGGAGCCTGCGCAGACCGGGCTGGAGCCTGCGCAGACCGGGGCGCTGGAGCCTACGCAGACCGGGGCGCTGGAGCCTGCGCAGACCGGGGCGCTGGAGGCTGCGCAGACTGGGGCGCAGGAGCCTGCGCAGACCGGGGCTGGAGCCTGCGCAGACCGGGGTGCTGGAGTCTGCGCAGACCGGGGTGCTGGAGCCTGCGCAGACCGGGATGCTGGAGCCTGCGCAGACCGGGGCTGGAGACTGCGCGGACCGGGGCGCTAGAGCCTGCGCAGACCGGGGCGCTGGAGCCTGCGCAGACCGGGGCTGGAGCCTGCGCAGACCGGGGCGCTGGAGCCTACGCAGACCGGGGCGCTGGAGCCTGCGCAGACCGGGGCGCTGGAGGCTGCGCAGACTGGGGCGCAGGAGCCTGCGCAGACCGGGGCTGGAGCCTGCGCAGACCGGGGCAGGAGCCTGCGCAGTCCGGGGCGCTGGAGCCTGCGCAGACCGGGACGCGGGAGCCTGCGCAGACCGGGGTGCAGGAGTCTGCGCAGACCGGGGTGCTGTAGTCTCCGCAGACCGGGGTGCTGGAGTCTGCGCAGACCGGGGCTGGAGCCTGCGCAGATCGGGGCTGGAGACTGCGCAGACCGGGGCGCTGGAGTCTGCGCAGACTGGGGCGCTGGAGACTGCGCAGACCGGGGCTGGAGCCTGCGCAGACCGGGACGCTGGAACCTGCGCAGACCGGGTAGCTGGAGCCTGCGCAGACCGGGGCTGGAGACTGCGTAGACCGGGGGCTGGAGACTGTGCAGACCGGGGACGCTGGAGCCTGCGTAGACCGGGGGCTGGAGACTGCGCAGACCGGGGCTGGAGCCTGCGCAGACCGGGGCTGGAGACTGCGCAGACCGGGGCGCTGGAGTCTGCGCAGACCGGGGCGCTGGAGCCTGCGCAGACCAGGGCGCTGGAGCTTGCGCAGACCGGGGCTGGAGCCTGCGCAGACCGGGGCTAGAGCCTGCGTAGACCGGGGCTGGAGCCTGCGCAGACCGGGGCGCTGGAGCCTGCGCAGACCGGGGCTGGAGCCTGCGCAGACCGGGACGCTGGAACCTGCGCAGACCGGGTAGCTGGAGCCTGCGCAGGCCGGGGCTGGAGACTGCGTAGACCGGGGGCTGGAGACTGTGCAGACCGGGGACGCTGGAGCCTGCGTAGACCGGGGGCTGGAGACTGCGCAGACCGGGGCTGGAGCCTGCGCAGACCGGGGCTGGAGACTGCGCAGACCGGGGCGCTGGAGTCTGCGCAGACCGGGGCGCTGGAGCCTGCGCAGACGGGGGCGCTGGAGCCTGCGCAGACCGGGGCTGGAGCCTGCGCAGACCGGGGCGCTGGAGCCTGCGCAGACCGGGGCTGGAGCCTGCGCAGAGCGGGGCTGGAGCCTGCGCAGTCCGGGGCGCTGGAGCCTGCGCAGACCGGGGCTGGAGCCTGCGCAGACCGGGGCGCTGGAGACTGCGCAGACCGGGGCTGGAGACTACGCAGACCGGGGCTGGAGCCTGCGCAGACCGGGGCGCTGCAACCTGGGCAGACCGGGGCGCTGGAGCCTGCGCAGACCGGGGCTGGAGCCTGCGCAGACCGGGGCTGGAGCCTGCGCAGACCGGGGTGCTGGAGCCTGCGCAGACCGGGGCGCTGGAGCCTGCGCAGACCTGGGCTGGAGCCTGCGCAGACCGGGGCTGGAGCCTGCGCAGACCGGGGCTGGAGTCTTCGCAGACCGGGGTGCTGGTGCCTGCGCAGACCGGGACTGGAGCCTGCGCAGACCGGGGCGCTGGAGCCTGCGCAGACCGAGGCTGGAGACTGCGCAGACCGGGGCTGGAGCCTGCGCAGACCGGGGCTGGAGCCTGCGCAGACCGGGGCTGGAGACTGCGCAGACCGGGGCTGGAGCCTGCGCAGACCGGGGCTGGAGCCTGCGCAGACCGGGGCTGGAGACTGCGCAGACCGGGGCGCTGGAGACTGCGCAGACCGGGGCTGGTGTCTGCGCAGACCGGGGCGCTGGAGCCTGCACAGACCGGGGTGCTGGAGCCTGCGCAGACCGGGGCGCTGGAGACTGCGCAGACCGGGGCGCTGGAGCCTGCGCAGACCGGGGCGCTGGAGACTGCGCAGACCGGGGCGCTGGAGCCTGCGCAGACCGGGGCGCTGGAGCCTGCGCAGACCGGGGCGCTGGAGCCTGCGCAGACCGGGACGCTGGAGCCTGCGCAGACCGGGACGCTGGAGTCTGCGCAGACCGGGGCGCTGGAGCCTGCGCAGACCGGGACGCTGGAGCCTGCGCAGACCGGGGCTGGAGCCTGGCAGACCGGGGCGCTGGAGCCTGCGCAGACCGGGGCTGGAGCCTGCGCAGACCGGGGCTGGAACCTGCGCAGACCGGGGCGGGAGCCTGCGCAGACCGGGGTGCTGGAGTCTGCACAGACCGGGGCGCTGGAGACTGCGCAGACCGGGGCGCTGGAGCCTGCGCAGACCGGGGAGCTGGAGCCTGCGCAGACCGGGGCGCTGGAGACTGCGTAGATCGGGGCTGGAGCCTGCGCAGTCCGGGGTGCTGGAGCCTGCGCAGACCGGGGCGCTGGAGCCTGCGCAGTCCGGGGTGCTGGAGCCTGCGCAGACCGGGGCTGGAGCCTGCGCAGACCGGGGCGCTGGAGTCTGCGCAGACCGGGGCTGGAGACTGCGCAGACCGGGGCGCTGGAGCCTGCGCAGACCGGGACGCTGGAGACTGCGCAGACCGGGACGCTGGAGCCTGCGCAGACCGGGACGCTGGAGTCTGCGCAGACCGGGGCGCTGGAGCCTGCGTAGACCGGGGCTGGAGCCTGCGCAGACCGGGGCTGGAGCCTGCGCAGACCGGGGCTGGTGCCTGCGCAGACCGGGGTGCTGGAGTCTGCACAGACCGGGGCGCTGGAGACTGCGCAGACCGGGGCGCTGGAGCCTGCGCAGACCGGGGAGCTGGAGCCTGCGCAGACCGGGGCGCTGGAGACTGCGTAGATCGGGGCTGGAGCCTGCGCAGTCCGGGGTGCTGGAGCCTGCGCAGACCGGGGCGCTGGAGCCTGCGCAGTCCGGGGTGCTGGAGCCTGCGCAGACCGGGGCTGGAGCCTGCGCAGACCGGGGCGCTGGAGTCTGCGCAGACCGGGGCTGGAGACTGCGCAGACCGGGGCGCTGGAGCCTGCGCAGACCGGGGCGCTGGAGACTGCGTAGACCGGGGCTGGAGCCTGCGCAGACCGGGGCTGGAGCCTGCGCAGACCGGGGCGCTGGAGCCTGCGCAGACCGGGGCGCTGGAGCCTGCGCAGACCGGGGCTGGAGCCTGTGCAGACCGGGGCTGGAGCTTGCGCTGACCGGGCGCTGGAGCCTGTGCAGACCGGGGCTGGAGCCTGTGCAGACCGGAGCGCTGGAGCCTGCGCAGACCGGGGCTGGAGCCTGCGCAGACCGGGGCTGGAGCCTGTGCAGACAGGGGCTGGAGCTTGCGCTGACCGGGCGCTGGAGCCTGCGCAGACCGGGGCTGGAGCCTGCGCAGACCGGGGTGCTGGAGCCTGCGCAGACCGGGGCGCTGGAGCCTGCGCAGACCTGGGCTGGAGCCTGCGCAGACCGGGGCTGGAGCCTGCGCAGACCGGGTCTGGAGTCTTCGCAGACCGGGGTGCTGGTGCCTGCGCAGACCGGGACTGGAGCCTGCGCAGACCGGGGCGCTGGAGCCTGCGCAGACCGAGGCTGGAGACTGCGCAGACCGGGGCTGGAGCCTGCGCAGACCGGGGCTGGAGCCTGCGCAGACCGGGGCTGGAGACTGCGCAGACCGGGGCTGGAGCCTGCGCAGACCGGGGCTGGAGCCTGCGCAGACCGGGGCTGGAGACTGCGCAGACCGGGGCACTGGAGACTGCGCAGACCGGGGCTGGTGTCTGCGCAGACCGGGGCGCTGGAGCCTGCACAGACCGGGGTGCTGGAGCCTGCGCAGACCGGGGCGCTGGAGACTGCGCAGACCGGGGCGCTGGAGCCTGCGCAGACCGGGGCGCTGGAGACTGCGCAGACCGGGGCGCTGGAGCCTGCGCAGACCGGGGCGCTGGAGCCTGCGCAGACCGGGGCGCTGGAGACTGCGCAGACCGGGGCGCTGGAGCCTGCGCAGACCGGGGCGCTGGAGACTGCGCAGACCGGGGCGCTGGAGCCTGCGCAGACCGGGGCGCTGGAGCCTGCGCAGACCGGGGCGCTGGAGCCTGCGCAGACCGGGACGCTGGAGCCTGCGCAGACCGGGACGCTGGAGTCTGCGCAGACCGGGGCGCTGGAGCCTGCGCAGACCGGGACGCTGGAGCCTGCGCAGACCGGGGCTGGAGCCTGGCAGACCGGGGCGCTGGAGCCTGCGCAGACCGGGGCTGGAGCCTGCGCAGACCGGGGCTGGAACCTGCGCAGACCGGGGCGGGAGCCTGCGCAGACCGGGGTGCTGGAGTCTGCACAGACCGGGGCGCTGGAGACTGCGCAGACCGGGGCGCTGGAGCCTGCGCAGACCGGGGCGCTGGAGCCTGCGCAGTCCGGGGTGCTGGAGCCTGCGCAGACCGGGGCTGGAGCCTGCGCAGACCGGGGCGCTGGAGTCTGCGCAGACCGGGGCTGGAGACTGCGCAGACCGGGGCGCTGGAGCCTGCGCAGACCGGGACGCTGGAGACTGCGCAGACCGGGACGCTGGAGCCTGCGCAGACCGGGACGCTGGAGTCTGCGCAGACCGGGGCGCTGGAGCCTGCGTAGACCGGGGCTGGAGCCTGCGCAGACCGGGGCTGGAGCCTGCGCAGACCGGGGCTGGTGCCTGCGCAGACCGGGGTGCTGGAGTCTGCACAGACCGGGGCGCTGGAGACTGCGCAGACCGGGGCGCTGGAGCCTGCGCAGACCGGGGAGCTGGAGCCTGCGCAGACCGGGGCGCTGGAGACTGCGTAGATCGGGGCTGGAGCCTGCGCAGTCCGGGGTGCTGGAGCCTGCGCAGACCGGGGCGCTGGAGCCTGCGCAGTCCGGGGTGCTGGAGCCTGCGCAGACCGGGGCTGGAGCCTGCGCAGACCGGGGCGCTGGAGTCTGCGCAGACCGGGGCTGGAGACTGCGCAGACCGGGGCGCTGGAGCCTGCGCAGACCGGGGCGCTGGAGACTGCGTAGACCGGGGCTGGAGCCTGCGCAGACCGGGGCTGGAGCCTGCGCAGACCGGGGCGCTGGAGCCTGCGCAGACCGGGGCTGGAGCCTGCGCAGACCGGGGCTGGAGCCTGTGCAGACCGGGGCTGGAGCTTGCGCTGACCGGGCGCTGGAGCCTGTGCAGACCGGGGCTGGAGCCTGTGCAGACCGGAGCGCTGGAGCCTGCGCAGACCGGGGCTGGAGCCTGCGCAGACCGGGGCTGGAGCCTGTGCAGACAGGGGCTGGAGCTTGCGCTGACCGGGCGCTGGAGCCTGCGCAGACCGGGGCTGGAGCCTGCGCAGACCGGGGCGCTGGAGCCTACGCAGACCGGGGCGCTGGAGCCTGCGCAGACCGGGGCGCTGGAGGCTGCGCAGACTGGGGCGCAGGAGCCTGCGCAGACCGGGGCTGGAGCCTGCGCAGACCGGGGCAGGAGCCTGCGCAGTCCGGGGCGCTGGAGCCTGCGCAGACCGGGACGCGGGAGCCTGCGCAGACCGGGGTGCAGGAGTCTGCGCAGACCGGGGTGCTGTAGTCTCCGCAGACCGGGGTGCTGGAGTCTGCGCAGACCGGGGCTGGAGCCTGCGCAGATCGGGGCTGGAGACTGCGCAGACCGGGGCGCTGGAGTCTGCGCAGACTGGGGCGCTGGAGACTGCGCAGACCGGGGCTGGAGACTGCGCAGACCGGGGCTGGAGCCTGCGCAGACCGGGGCTGGAGACTGCGCAGACCGGGGCGCTGGAGTCTGCGCAGACCGGGGCGCTGGAGTCTGCGCAGACCGGGACGTGGAGCTTGCGCAGACCGGGGCTGGAGCTTGCGCTGACCGGGCGCTGGAGCCTGCACAGACCGGGGCTGGAGCCTGCGCAGACCGGGGCTGGAGCCTGCGCAGACCGGGGCTGGAGACTGCGCAGACCGGGGCTGGAGCCTGCGCAGACCGGGGCTGGAGACTGCGCAGACCGGGGCGCTGGAGTCTGCGCAGACCGGGGCGCTGGAGCCTGCGCAGACCGGGGTGTTGGAGTCTGCGCAGACCGGGACGTGGAGCTTGCGCAGACCGGGGCTGGAGCTTGCGCTGACCGGGCGCTGGAGCCTGCGCAGACCGGGGCTGGAGACTGCGCAGACCGGGGCTGGAGCCTGCGCAGACTGGGGCTGGAGACTGCGCAGACCGGGGCGCTGGAGTCTGCGCAGACCGGGGCGCTGGAGCCTGCGCAGACCGGGGTGCTGGAGTCTGCGCAGACCGGGACGTGGAGCTTGCGCAGACCGGGGCTGGAGCTTGCGCTGACCGGGCGCTGGAGCCTGCGCAGACCGGGGCTGGAGTCTGCGCAGACCGGGGCTGGAGTCTGCGCAGACCGGGGCTGGAGACTGCGCAGACCGGGGCGCTGGAGCCTGCGCAGTCCGGGGTGCTGGAGCCTGCGCAGACCGGGGCGCTGGAGCCTGCGCAGTCCGGGGTGCTGGAGCCTGCGCAGACCGGGGCTGGAGCCTGCGCAGACCGGGGTGCTGGAGTCTGCGCAGACCGGGGCGCTGGAGCCTGCGCAGACCGGGATGCTGGAGCCTGCGCAGACCGGGGCTGGAGACTGCGCGGACCGGGGCGCTAGAGCCTGCGCAGACCGGGGCGCTGGAGCCTGCGCAGACCGGGGCTGGAGCCTGCGCAGACCGGGGCTGGAGACTGCGCAGACCGGGGCGCTGGAGTCTGCGCAGACCGGGGCGCTGGAGCCTGCGCAGACCGGGGCGCTGGAGCCTGCGCAGACCGGGGCTGGAGCCTGCGCAGACCGGGGCGCTGGAGCCTGCGCAGACCGGGGCTGGAGCCTGCGCAGGCCGGGGCGCTGGAACCTGCGCAGACCAGGGCGCTGGAGCTTGCGCAGACCGGGGCTGGAGCCTGCGCAGACCGGGGCTAGAGCCTGCGTAGACCGGGGCTGGAGCCTGCGCAGACCGGGGCGCTGGAGCCTGCGCAGACCGGGGCTGGAGCCTGCGCAGACCGGGACGCTGGAACCTGCGCAGACCGGGTAGCTGGAGCCTGCGCAGACCGGGGCTGGAGACTGCGTAGACCGGGGGCTGGAGACTGTGCAGACCGTGGACGCTGGAGCCTGCGTAGACCGGGGGCTGGAGACTGCGCAGACCGGGGCTGGAGCCTGCGCAGACCGGGGCTGGAGACTGCGCAGACCGGGGCGCTGGAGTCTGCGCAGACCGGGGCGCTGGAGCCTGCGCAGACCAGGGCGCTGGAGCTTGCGCAGACCGGGGCTGGAGCCTGCGCAGACCGGGGCTAGAGCCTGCGTAGACCGGGGCTGGAGCCTGCGCAGACCGGGGCGCTGGAGCCTGCGCAGACCGGGGCTGGAGCCTGCGCAGACCGGGACGCTGGAACCTGCGCAGACCGGGTAGCTGGAGCCTGCGCAGGCCGGGGCTGGAGACTGCGTAGACCGGGGGCTGGAGACTGTGCAGACCGGGGACGCTGGAGCCTGCGTAGACCGGGGGCTGGAGACTGCGCAGACCGGGGCTGGAGCCTGCGCAGACCGGGGCTGGAAACTGCGCAGACCGGGGCGCTGGAGTCTGCGCAGACCGGGGCGCTGGAGCCTGCGCAGACCGGGGCGCTGGAGCCTGCGCAGACCGGGGCTGGAGCCTGCGCAGACCGGGGCGCTGGAGCCTGCGCAGACCGGGGCTGGAGCCTGCGCAGGCCGGGGCGCTGGAGCCTCCGCAGACCGGGGCGCTGGAGTCTGCACAGACCGGGGCGCTGGAGCCTGCGCAGACCGGGGCTGGAGCCTGCGCAGACCGGGGCGCTGGAGCCTGCGCAGACCAGGGCGCTGGAGCTTGCGCAGACCGGGGCTGGAGCCTGCGCAGACCGGGGCTAGAGCCTGCGTAGACCGGGGCTGGAGCCTGCGCAGACCGGGGCGCTGGAGCCTGCGCAGACCGGGGCTGGAGCCTGCGCAGACCGGGACGCTGGAACCTGCGCAGACCGGGTAGCTGGATCCTGCGCAGACCGGGGCTGGAGACTGCGTAGAACGGGGGCTGGAGACTGTGCAGACCGGGGACGCTGGAGCCTGCGTAGACCGGGGGCTGGAGACTGCGCAGACCGGGGCTGGAGCCTGTGCAGACCGGGACGCTGGAGCCTGCACAGACCGGGACGCTGGAGCCTGCGCAGACCGGGGCTGGAGCCTGCGCAGACCGGGGCTGGAACCTGCGCAGACCGGGACGCTGGAACCATTTTCCCACTGCCGCTGGCTTGAAATCCTGGAACTGAGAACTTAACGATGTTGGTGTATCTGCACCACATGGAACGCAGCGTTGACAAACAGGGCTCATCGCCATCTTCGAACACCAAGGAAAGGGTCATAAAAACCAACCTTGTCGACAACTCCCACATCCCAAGAAGCAATAATAAATACCATGTGACCACAATCTGCAATGACCCAACCAAATACGTTCCTGGTTAAAGTTTTTTACAGCTTCATTTTCCTGCAGGATTGAGGAGCAATGGAACAATTTCAAATATAAAAATCAGCTCCACCTATTGCTCTGAAATGTGGGCCCTGTAAATGTCCCGATGGACAATTGAAATGAGGTTTCAGATCTGCCTTTGGGGCAGTTTTACTTCAGTGGTCAGTGGGTGCCCCAGATCTCCCGGACATTTCCAATGACCTTGTTATTGAGTGAGGCACTCAGCTGATGTGATGACTTTGCATTGACAGAGCCACACACCATCGCCTGGCCTCTGTTCACAGTAACATTTACATGGTGCTTTGCAACTTCTGATGTTGAACTCATGGGAGACGAAGAAAAACATTGTCACAAGCTCAAAGTGACTTCACCTGCACCTGGACAAACTAAATTGCTGAATTTTCTACCCTGATATTCAAAATGGAGCTGTAATTCTCTCTGACTCTCCCACCGATCTTGGTGCGATCAGCAAATTGAGCTGCCTGACATTTAGTCCCTTCACCCAAATCATTGATCGAGATTGTAAATAGTTGTGTCTCTGACAGTGATTCCATTTCCCGGTCCAAAACAGACCCATTTATCCCTCCTGTTGTCTGAAATGTTCGACTCTTTGACCAGTTTCTATTGAAACCCGTTTCCCCGGTGACGCTACTCACGAGATGAACAAAGGACAAGAGTGGATTTGTTGTTCAACCCAATGTTATTCCAGAATCTTATTGTCCAAACTCGATTCACAAAAACAACTGGAGTCAAATGTTTCCACAAGGCCCAAAATCAAACCTGATCATCAAACAAACATCGACTAAATGTCTTTCTGTCTCTCAGTGTCCAGAGTAAAATGAGCTGGCACAAACATCGCAGCAAATGCTCTGCCTTTATCTGTCTCTCACTAACTTAACTGTGACAATTGTTCTGCTGTCTCTGTAAGGTGGGGAATAAAATATCCCTGTGATCACAGAGCTGTCTTTAAAACTGATGGGGGAAATCTCTGAATAATGTTCACCCTGTGCTGATCGGGGCTGTGTCCATTCCCTGAAATGTGAATGTTTAAGAAGGTGATTTCTGATTCCAGTATCTGAGTATCCAATAGCAGGGCCGGCCCTCTCACTGACCCTGTATTGTTATAGAGAGAATGTCCCAGGTGTCAGCGTGAAGACCAATCCTTTTCCCGCTGATTGACACAATCGGGTGGGTGTAAAAGGAGCCGCGATTCCCTATATCTCAGATTGTATTACTGCCCAAGGGGAGATTCCAGCCTCTCCTGTGATCTCTGTGAGGGGAAGTTGTCCTGGGATGTGGAACTGAAACATATCTGAACAGGAATGTCCCACCTTTAACCTGCGTCTGTGAGGACGTCTCTAATCTCAACCTGCTGCCAGTTGTGTCAACGATTTATTCCTTGTCTGGGAAAGGGAAAAATTAAAGCAGCAGTGTTCCTGTTCCTGCTGGAATCCACTGACCTCTGCTCTACAAACTCCACACGGGGATTTAATGAGGACAGGATTGGGATCAGCTGTGTCGGTATCTCAGACAACACCCCGACTTTTATCACCTCCTCGAGAACCCTACACCTCCCAACCCACAACGTAGTTACCGGGGGGGGGGGGGGGGAGGGGGGGGTTGCAGGAATAAGGCCGAAAGAAAAATTTGCTAATGCTCTTCGGGAGGGTTTAAACTAGTTCAGCAGGGGCTTGGGAACCTGAATTGTAGCTCCAGTATACAGGAGGTTGAGAGTAGTGAGGTCATGAGTAGGGTTTCAAAGTTGCAGGAGTGTACCGGCAGGCAGGAAGGTGGTTTAAAGTGTGTCTTCTTCAATGCCAGGAGCATCCGGAATAAGGTGGGTGAACTTGCGGCATGGGTTGGCACCTGGGACTTCGATGTTGTGGCCATTTCAGAGACGTGGATAGAGCAGGGACAGGAATGGTTGTTGCAGGTGCCGGGGTTTAGATATTTCAGTAAGCTCAGAGAAGGTGGCAAAAGAGGGGGTGGGATGGCATTGTTAGTCAAGGACAGTATTACGGTGGCAGAATGGACGTTTGATGAGGACACGTCTACTGAGGTAGTATGGGCTGCGGTTAGAAACAGGAAAGGAGGTCACCCTGTTAGGAGTTTCTACAGGCCTCTGAAAAGTTCCAGAGATGTAGAGGAAAGGATTGCAAAGATGATTCTGGATAGGAGCGAAAGTAACAGGGTAGTTGTTATGGGGGACTTTAACTTTCCAAATATTGACTGGAAACGCTATAGTTCGAGTACTTTAGATGGGTCCGTTTTTGTCCAATGTGTGCAGGAGGGTTTCCTGACACAGTATGTAGATAGGCCAATGAGAGGCGAGGCCATATTGGATTTGGTACTGGGTAATGAACCAGGACAGGTGTTAGATTTGGAGGTAGGTGAGCACTTTGGTGATAGTGACCACAATTCGATTACGTTTACTTTAGCGATGGAAAGGGATAGGTATATACTGCAGGGCAAGAGTTATAAGTGGGGGAAAGGCAATTATGATGCGATGAGACAAGACTTAGGATGTATCGGATGGGGAGCGAAATTGCAGGGGATGTGCACAATTGAAATCATAGATCATAGAATTTACAGTACAAAAGGAGGCCATTCGGCCCATCGGGTCTGCACCGGCTCATGGAAGGAGCACCCTACCCAAGGTCAACACCTCCACCCTATCCCCATAACCCAACCCAACACTAAGGGCAATTTTGGACACCAAGGCCAATTTATCATGGCCAATCCACCTAACCTGCACATCTTTGGACTGTGGGAGGAAACCGGAGCACCCGGAGGAAACCCAAGCACACACGGGGAGGATGTGCAGACTCCGCACAGACAGAGACCCAAGCCGGAATCGAACCTGGGACCCTGGAGCTGTGAAGAAATTATGCTCTCCGCAATGCTACCGTGCTGCCCACAAATGTGGAGCTTGTTCAAGGAACAGCTACTGCGTGTCCTTGATAAGTATGTACCGGTCAGGCAGGGAGGAAGTGGTTGAGCGAGGTAACCGTGGTTTACTAAAGCAGTCGAAACACTTGTCAAGAGGAAGAAGGAGGCTTATGTAAAGATGAGACGTGAAGGTTCCGTTCGGGCGCTCAAGAACATAGAACGATACAGCGCAGTACAGGCCCTTCGGCCCACGATGTTGCACCGAAACAAAAGCCATCTAACCTACACTATGCCATTATCATCCATATGTTTATCCAACAAACTTTTAAATGCCCTCAATGTTGGCGAATTCACTACTGTTGCAGGTAGGGCATTCCACGGCCTCACTCCTCTTTGCGTAAAGAACCTACCTCTGACCTCTGTCCTATATCTATTACCCCTCAGAGTCACAAGTTAGCTAGGAAGGACCTAAAGAGAGAGCTAAGAAGAGCCAGGAGGGGACATGAGAAGTCTTTGGCAGGTAGGATCAAGGATAACCCTGAAGCTTTCTATAGATTTGTCAGGAATAAAAGAATGACTAGGGTAAGAGTAGGGCCAGTCAAGGACAGCATTGGGAAGTTGTGCATGGAGTCCGAGGAGATAGGAGAGGTGCTAAATGAATATTTATCGTCAGCATTCACACAGGAAAAAGACAATGTTGGCGAGGAGAATACTGAGATTCAGGCTACTAGACAAGAAGGGCTTGAGGTTCATAAAGAGGAGGTGTTAACAATTCTGGAAAGGGTGAAAATAGATAAGTCCCCTGGGCCAGATGGGATTTATCCTAGGATTCTCTGGGAAGCTAGGGAGGAGATTGCTGAGTCTATGGCTTTGATCTTTAAGTCATCTTTGTCTACAGGAATAGTGCCAGAAGACTGGAGGTAAACAAATGTTGTCCCCTTGTTCAAGAAGGGGAGTAGAGACAATCCCGGTAACTATAGACCAGTGAGCCTTACTTCTGTTGTGGGCAAAGTCTTGGAAAGGTTTCTAAGAGATAGGGTGTATAATCATCTGGAAGGGAATAATTTGATTAGAGATAGTCAACACGGTTTTGTGAAGGGTAGGTCGTGCCTCACAAACCTTATTGAGTTCTTTTAGAAGGTGACCAAACAGGTGGACGAGGGTAAAGCAGTTGATGTGGTGTATATGGATTTCAGTAAAGCGTTTGATAAAGTTCCCCACGGTAGGCTATTGCAGAAAATACGGAGGCATGGGATTCAGGATGATTTAGCAGTTTGGATCAGAAATTGGCTAGCTGTAAGAAGACAAGGGTGGTGGTTGATGGGAAATGTTCAACCTGGAGTCTAGTTACCAGTGGTGTACCACAAGGATCTGTTTTGGGGCCACTGCTGTTTGTCATTTTTATAAATGACCTGGAGGAGGGCGTAGAAGGATGGGTGAGTAAATTTGCAGATGACACTAAAGTCAGTGGAGTTGTGGACAGTGCGGAAGGATGTTACAAGTTACAGAGGGACATAGATAAGCCGCAGCGCTGGGCTGAGAGGTGGCAAATTGAGTTTAATGAAGAAAAGTGTGAGGTGATCCATTTTGGAAGGAATAACAGGAAGACAGAGTACTGGGCTAATGGTAAGATTCTTGGCAGTGTGGATGAGCAGAGAGATATCGGTGTCCATGTACATAGATCCCTGAAATTTGCCACCTAGGTTGAGTGTTGTTAAGAAGGCGTACGGTGTGTTAGCTTTTATTGGTAGAGGGATTGAGTTTCGGAGCCATGAGGTCATGTTGCAGCTGTACAAAACTCTGGTGCGGCCGCATTTGGTGTATTGCGTGCAATTCTGGTCCCTGCATTATAGGAAGGATGTGGAAGCATTGGAAAGGGTGCAGAGGAGATTTACCAGAATGTTGCCTGGTATGGAGGGAAGATCTTATGAGGGAAGGCTGAGGGACTTGAGGCTGTTTTCATTAGAGAGAAGAAGGTTAAGAGGTGACTTAATTGAGGCATACAAGATGATCAGAGGATTGGATAGGGTGGACAGTGAGAGCCTTTTTCCTCGGATGGTGATGTCTAGCACGAGGGGACATTGCTTTAAATTGAGGGGAGATAGATATAAGACAGATGTCAGAGGTAGGTTCTTTACTCAGAGAGTAGTAAGGGTGTGGAATGCTCTGCCTGCAACAGTAGTGGACTCGCCAACACTAAGGGCATTGAAATGGTCATTGGATAGGCATATGGACGATAAGGGAATAGTGTAGATGGGCTTTAGATTGGTTTCACAGGTCGGCGCAACATCGAGGGCTGAAGGGCCTGTACTGCGCTGTAATGTTCGATGTGCTATGTTCTATGAAAGAGAAACTTATTGACTTGCTGTCGATCTATTCCAGGCCAAACTCCACGTTCGCTTCACCAACGATCCGCTGGAGACAGGCAGGGTCCTCTTGAACATTTCAATGCTGGGGTGCAGAGACATCTCTGCTGCTGGTTTAACTGCCGACAGTCACAATGAGGCATTGACACCATTTGTGAGATCAAGAGGCACAAACCCCCTCGAAGTGCCATGGTGGCTGCGAGAAGGACAGGTGTTACATCTTTTTAATGTTGTGAAGGGCTCCTATTGGACAGGGGGGCAGGAACAGATAGTTCAATCCCCGCCGACTGTCTGTCCCATCAGAGCCCCTGGTCTATTTGAGTCACTCCAGGGCACAATCGAAACTCTTGGCCATTCTTTGGTGCAGCATTCTCTTCACCTTTCCCAGCTGCAATAACCCAGATGTTTTCCCTGCCCCCTTTCCGGATGCCCGGGATCATTCCCTCCCGTCTCTGCTGTGAGGAATCACACTCACACCCGCCACCCACCTCCTCATTCCTGTCAGCTTCTGGCTTGTGACAATCTGTGTAACTAATCCCGGGAATAAAGAGTCAGAGAGAATTACAGCTCCATTTTGAATATCAGGGTAGAAAATTCAGCAATTTACTTTGTCCAGGTGCAGGTGAAGTCACTTTGAGCTTGTGACAATGTTTTTCTTCGTCTCCCATGAGTTCAACATCAGAAGTTGCAAAGCACCATGTAAATGTTACTGTGAAGAGAGGCCAGGCGATGGTGTGTGGCTCTGTCAATGCAAAGTCATCACATCAGCTGAGTGCCTCACTCAATAACAAGGTCATTGGAAATGTCCGGGAGATCTGGGGCACCCACTGACCACTGAAGTAAAACTGCCCCAAAGGCAGATCTGAAACCTCATTTCAATTGTCCATCGGGACATTTACAGGGCCCACATTTCAGAGCAATAGGTGGAGCTGATTTTTATATTTGAAATTGTTCCATTGCTCCTCAATCCTGCAGGAAAATGAAGCTGTAAAAAACTTTAACCAGGAACATATTTGGTTGAGTCATTGCAGATTGTGGTCACATGGTATTTATTATTGCTTCTTGGGGTGTGGGAGTTGTCGACAAGGTTGGGCTGCAAGGTAGCACAGTGGTTAGCACTGTTGCTTCACATCATCAGGGTCCCAGGTTCGATTCCCGGCTTGGGTCACCGTCTGTGTGGAGTCTGCACGTTCTCCCCGTGTCTGCGTGGGTTTCCTCCGGGAGCTCCGGTTTCCTCCCACAAGTCCCGAAAGACGTGCTGTTGGTGAATTGGACATTCTGAATTCTCCCTCTGTGTACCCGAACAGGTGCCGGAATGTGGTGACTAGGGGCAGGCCAGCTTGGGACCGCCCATTAAGGGCAGGCATTTGAACAGTAGATTTATTCATTTATTTTTTAATTTAGAGTACCCAATTCATTTTTCCCAATTAAGGGGCAATTCAGCGTGGCCAATCCATCTACCCTGCACATCTTTGGGTTGTGGGGGCGAAACCCACGCAGACACGGGGAGAATGTGCAAACTCCACACGGACAGTGACCCAGAGCCGGGATCGAACCCGGGACCTCAGCGCCGTGATGCAGCAGTGCTAACCACTGTGCCACCGTGCTGCCCTAAACAGTAGATTCATATTGAAAAATTCAGGAAACTATTTTAACAAGAGTTTTCAAGGTATGTAGAAATTTTCTTCACAGTTTTTAAAAATCTTTCTTTGAAACAGGCATCACTGTTTCTGTTGATTCTTTTAAAATAATTTTAATTTTTTTATGTTTTAAAGGTGATTATTTATAAGTGAACATAGGTTTTATTATTTGTTTTAAGTCTGTGAAACTATTTAAATATGGGCTATATTATTATATCACTTTCCGTGCAGTATGCTGAAAAATGTTTGTGTGTTTTAATTTAGATTATTGTCAGAAGATTTTAAAAGCACCGCAGGGCTTTTTGCCGTCACTTTCCTTGTAACATTTGGTTTTTGGGGGGATTTGTGTTTGTAGAATCAGTGCAGAAGGAGGCCATTCGGCCCATCGAGTCTGCACTGACACTGGGAAAGAGCACCTTACCCAGGCCCAAGCTCCCGCCCTGTACCCATAACCCACCTAACCTCTGGACACTAAGGGGCAATTTGTCAAGGCTATTCCACCAAACCTGCTCATCCTTGGATGTGGGAGGAAACCGGAGCACCCGGAGGGTTCGGGGGAGATTGACAAAGATGTCCTGGAGAAATAGACGGAGGGATTGGAAATGGTGGTGACTGATGTGTTGGGTAGGCTGGGTCGATGTGGACGGCACTTGATGAAATGTAGCGAGAGACAGACCTCCAACACTTGATAAGATGCAACACGATTTTATTTAACTAAACTATTATATATGTTCAACTGTGGGTTGACACTATCCTGACTTGACTGGAGACCTGATACTAGCCTAACCAGACTTACTAGCTATCACATGGTGTTTGCACTGGCCAGCTCACAAACTCTGAATGTCTCCGAGGCTGGGTCCCGAGAGTGCGGGAAAACTGGTGCCCTCTGGCTTTATAGTGGTTGTGTCCTGTCTGGTGATTGGCTGCTCTGTTCTGTGTGCTTACTGGTCATCCTGTGTGTCAGTCACCGTCTGTCTGCACTCCATTACATACATAGATGTGTATTATGACATCTCCCCCCCTTTTTTTAATTAGATAATAAATATTAAGGTGCTTGTGCGTGTGGCTGTGTATATGTGCGTGACTATATACAGAATGTGCTAAAATGAACTTATGTACATAGGAAGGTGTCGCTAGTGCAGATATTGGGCAGATGAAATGGTAACACGATATTTACAGAGGTCAAAACGATAAGGTAACAAAATTGTGCAAAAGTTCAGTCGATAAGTTTAGACTTTGCGGCGGGCGATGAATTCTGGGTGACCGAACGAGCACTTGGCTCTCTTGAGTCGGAGGCCATGCTCATGGATTCTGTGGAATACCTGCTTGAGGCGATCGATGTGTTCTTGAGGAGGTGTGGACCAAATTATGACATTGTCAGCGTGTATGTAGGCTGGGTCGATGTGGACTGCACTTGATGCAGTGTAGCGAGAGACAGACCTCCAACACTTCATGAGATGCAACACGATTTTATTTAACATCTAAACTATTATACATGTTCAACTGTGGGTTGACACTATCCTGACTTGACTGGAGACCTGATACTAGCCTAACCAGACTTACTAGCGACCACATGGTGTTTGCACTGGCCAGCTCACGGACTCTGACTATCTCCGAGGCTGGGTCCCGAGAGTGCAGGAAAACTGGTGCCCTCTGGCTTTATAGTGGTCGTGTCCTGTCTGGTGATTGGCTGCTCTGCTCTGTGTGCTTACTGGTCATCCTGAGTGTCAGTCACTGCCTGTCTGCACTCCATTACATACATAGATGTATATTATGACTGTGACAATGACTCAGAAGGGAGCTGATAGCAGCACATTCAGAGATCAGACTGTGTTTATGGCAGAACAGAGGGAAACAGTGTGTCAACGATGGCCTTAGAGGGACAAATGGTGAGGGAGAAATGGATTGATGGAGGAAATGAAAATAAATTGATAGAAATGAATATGGGGTAAAGGTGCATGAAAGAGTTCACAGTCTGAGTTGTTGAACTCAATGTTACAGCAGGTCAAGGACGGACATGTGGACGTGAGGTCAGGACGGTGAGTTAAAATGGCAGCAACAGGAAGGCCTGGGCCCTGCTTGTGGGCGGACTGGAGGTGTTCTGCAAAGCGGTCACCCAGTCTGGGTGGAGTCTCTCCAATGTAGAGTAGGAGGGTGAACAGCCAGTTGTCGCGGTGCATATAGGCACCAATGATATAGGTAAAAAACGGGATGAGGTCCTACAAGCAGAATTTAGGGAGTTAGGAGCCAAGTTAAAAAGTCGGACCTCAGAGGCAGTAATCTCAGGATTGCTACCAGTGCCCCGTGGTAGTCAGAGTAGAAATGAAAGAATAGGCAGGATGAATGCGTGGCTTGAGACATGGTGCAGGAGGGAGGGGTTCAGATTTTTGGGACATTGGGACCGGTTCTGGGGGAGGTGGGACTACTACAAATTGGACGGTCTACACCTGGGCCGGGCTGGAACCAATGTCCTTGGGGGTGCTTTTGCTGACGCTGTTGGGGAGGGTTTAAACTAATGTGGCAGGGGGATGGGAACCAAATGAGGAGGTTAGTGGACAGTAAGGAGGTAGTAACTAAAGCCTGTAAGGAGCTAGATCATGAAGTCAGCGTGACTAAGGGGAAGAGTAGGCAGGAAGCAGATGATGAACGCAAAGGGACTGGTGGTCTGAGCTGCATTTGTTTTAATGCAAGAAGTGTAGTAGGTAAGGCAGATGAACTTAGGGCTTGGATTATTACCTGGGAGTATGATGTTATTGCTATTACTGAGACTTGGTTGAGGGAAGGGCATGATTGGCCACTAAATATCCCAGGATATCGATGCTTCAGGCGGGATAGAGAGGGAGGTAAAAGGGGTGGAGGAGTTGCATTACTGGTCAGAGAAGATATCACAGCTGTGCTGAAGGAGGGCGCTATGGAGGACTCGAGCAGTGAGGCGATGTAGACAGAGCTCAGAAATAGTACGGGTGCGGTAACAATGTTGGGGCTGTACTACAGACCTCCCAACAGCGAGCGTGAGATAGAGGTACAAATATGTAAACAGATTATGGAAAGATGTAGGAGCAACAGGGTGGTGGTGATCGGAGATTTAATTTTCCCAACATTGACTGGGATACACTTAGTGTCAGAGGTCTAGATGGAGCAGAATTTGTAAGGAGCATCCAGGAGGGTTTTGTCGAGCAGTATGTAAATAGTCCAACTCGGGAAGGGGCCATACTGGACCTGGTGTTGAGGAATGAGCCCAGCCAGGTGGTTGAAGTTTCAGTCGGGGATTACTTTGGGAATAGTGATCACAATTCGGAAAGTTTTAGAATACTCATGAACAAAGATGAGAGTGGTCCTAAAGGAAGAGTGCAAAATTGGGGGAAGGCCAACTATGCCAAAATTCGGCGGGAGCTAGGGAATGTGGATTGGGAGCAGCTCTTTGAAGGTAAATCCACATTTGATATGTGGGAGGCTTTTAAAGAGAGATTAATTAGAGTGCAGTGCAGACATGTCCCTGTGAAAATGAGGGATAGAAATGGCAAGACTAGGGAACCATGGATGATAGGTGAAATTGTGAGACTAGCTAAGAGGAAAAAGGAAGCATACATAAGGTCTAAGCGACTGGAGACAGACGAAGCTTTGGAAGAATATCGGAAATTTAGGACCAATCTGAAACGAGGAATCAAGAGGGCTAACAGGGGTCATGAAATATCTTTAGCAAAAAGGGTTAAGGAAAATCCCAAAGCCTTTTATTCATAGATAAGGAGCAAGAGGGTAACTAGAGAAAGGATTGGCCCACTCAAGGACAAAGGAGGAAAGTTATGCATGGAATCAGAGAAAATGGGTGAGATTCTGAACGAGTACTTTGTATCGGTATTCACCGAGGAGAGGGACATGACAGATGTTGAGGTTAGGGATGGATGTTTGATTACTCTAGGTCAAGTCAGCATAAGGAGGGAGGATGTGTTGGGTATTCTGAAAGGCATTAAGGTGGACAAGTCCCCAGGTCCGGATGGGATCTATCCCAGGTTACTGAGGGAAGTCAGAGAGGAAATAGCTGGGACCTTAACAGATATCTTTGCAGTATTCTTGAACACAGGTGAGGTACCAGAGGACTGGAGAATTGCTAATGGTGTCCCCTTGTTTAAGAAGGGTAGCAGGGATAATTTTTCCTCGGATGGTGATGTCTAGCACGAGGGGACATAGCTTTAAATTGAGGGGAGATAGATATAGGACAGATGTCAGAGGTAGGTTCTTTACTCAGAGAGTAGTAAGGGTATGGAATGCCCTGCCTGCAACAGTAGTGGACTCGCCAACACTCAGGGCATTGAAATGGTCATTGGATAGGCATATGGACGATAAGGGAATAGTGTAGATGGGCTTTAGAGTGGTTTCACAGGTCGGCGCAACATCGAGGGCTGAAGGGCCTGTACTGCGCTGTAATGTTCGATGTGCTATGTTCTATGAAAGAGAAACTTATTGACTTGCTGTCGATCTATTCCAGGCCAAACTCCACGTTCGCTTCACCAACGATCCGCTGGAGACAGGCAGGGTCCTCTTGAACATTTCAATGCTGGGGTGCAGAGACATCTCTGCTGCTGGTTTAACTGCCGACAGTCACAATGAGGCATTGACACCATTTGTGACATCAAGAGGCACAAACCCCCTCGAAGTGCCATGGTGGCTGCGAGAAGGACAGGTGTTACATCTTTTTAATGTTGTGAAGGGCTCCTATTGGACAGGGGGGCAGGAACAGATAGTGAAATCCCCACCGACTGTCTGTCCAATCAGAGTCCCTGGTCTATTTGAGTCACTCCAGGGCACAATCGAAACTCTTGGCCATTCTTTGGTGCAGAATTCTCTTCACCTTTCCCAGCTGCAATAACCCAGATATTTTCCCTGCCCCCTTTCCGGATGCCAGGGATCATTCCCTCCAGTCTCTGCTGTGAGGAATCACACTCACACCCGCCACCCACCTCCTCATTCCTGTCAGCTTCTGGCTTGTGACAATCTGTGTAACTAATCCCGGGAATAAAGAGTCAGAGAGAATTACAGCTCCATTTTGAATATCAGGGTAGAAAATTCAGCAATTTACTTTGTCCAGGTGCAGGTGAAGTCACTTTGAGCTTGTGACAATGTTTTTCTTCGTCTCCCATGAGTTCAACATCAGAAGTTGCAAAGCACCATGTAAATGTTACTGTGAAGAGAGGCCAGGCGATGGTGTGTGGCTCTGTCAATGCAAAGTCATCACATCAGCTGAGTGCCTCACTCAATAACAAGGTCATTGGAAATGTCCGGGAGATCTGGGGCACCCACTGACCACTGAAGTAAAACTGCCCCAAAGGCAGATCTGAAACCTCATTTCAATTGTCCATCGGGACATTTACAGGGCCCACATTTCAGAGCAATAGGTGGAGCTGATTTTTATATTTGAAATTGTTCCATTGCTCCTCAATCCTGCAGGAAAATGAAGCTGTAAAAAAACTTTAACCAGGAACATATTTGGTTGAGTCATTGCAGATTAGCATACAAAATGATCAGGGGGTTGGATATGGTGGACAGTGAGAGCCTTCTCCCGCGGATGGATATGGCTGGCACGAGGGGACATAACTTTAAACTGAGGGGTAATAGATATAGGACAGAGGTCAGAGGTAGGTTCTTTACGCAAAGAGTAGTGAGGCCGTGGAATGCCCTACCTGCTACAGTAGTGAACTCGCCAACATTGAGGGCATTTAAAAGTTTATTGGATAAACATATGGATGATAATGGCATAGTGTAGGTTGGATGGCTTTTGTTTCGGTGCAACATCGTGGGCCGAAGGGCCTGTACTGCGCTGTATTGTTCTATGTTCTTTGTTCTATGTTCTATGATTGTGGTCACATGGTATTTATTATTGCTTCTTGGGGTGTGGGAGTTGTCGACAAGGTTGGGCTGCAAGGTAGCACAGTGGTTAGCACAGTTGCTTCACATCATCAGGGTCCCAGGTTCGATTCCCGGCTTGGGTCACTGTCTGTGCGGAGTCTGCACGTTCTCCCCGTGTCCGCGTGGGTTTCCTCCGGGGGCTCCGGTTTCCTCCCACAAGTCCCGAAAGATGTGCTGTTGGTGAATTGGACATTCTGAATTCTCCCTCTGTGTACCCGAACAGGTGCCGGAATGTGGTGACTAGGGGCAGGCCAGCTTGGGACCGCCCATTAAGGGCAGGCATTTGAACAGTAGATTTATTCATTTATTTTTTAATTTAGAGTACCCAATTCATTTTTCCCAATTGAGGGGCAATTCAGCGTGTTCAATCCACCTACCCTGCACAGCTTTGGGTTGTGGGGGCGAAACCCACGCAGACACGGGGAGAATGTGCAAACTCCACACGGACAGTGACCCAGAGCTGGGATCGAACCTGGGACCTCAGCGCCGTGAGGCAGCAGTGCTAACCACTGTGCCACCGTGCTGCCCTAAACAGTAGATTCATATTGAAAAATTCAGGAAACTATTTTAACAAGAGTTTTCAAGGTATGTAGAAATTTTCTTCACAGTTTTTAAAAATCTTTCTTTGAAACAGGCATCACTGTTTCTGTTGATTCTTTCAAAATAATTTTAATTTTTTTTATGTTTTAAAGGTGATTATTTATAAGTGAACATAGGTTTTATTATTTGTTTTAAGTCTGTGAAACTAGTTAAATCTGGGCTATATTATTATATCACTTTCCGTGCAGTATGCTGAAAAATGTTTGTGTGTTTTAATTTAGATTATTGTCAGAAGATTTTAAAAGCACGCAGGGCTTTTTGCCGTCACTTTCCTTGTAACATTTGATTTTTGGGGGGATTTGTGTTTGTAGAATCAGTGCAGAAGGAGGCCATTCGGCCCATCGAGTCTGCACTGACACTGGGAAAGAGCACCTTACCCAGGCCCAAGCTCCCGCCCTGTACCCATAACCCACCTAACCTCTGGACACTAAGGGGCAATTTGTCAAGGCTATTCCACCGAACCTGCTCATCCTTGGATGTGGGAGGAAACCGGAGCACCCGGAGGGTTCGGGGGAGATTGACAAAGATGTCCTGGAGAAATAGACGGAGGGATTGGAAATGGTGGTGACTGATGTGTTGGGTAGGCTGGGTCGATGTGGACGGCACTTGATGCAGTGTAGCGAGAGACAGACCTCCAACACTTGATAAGATGCAACACGATTTTATTTAACATCTAAACTATTATACATGTTCAACTGGGGGTTGACACTATCCTGACTTGACTGGAGACCTGATACTAGCCTAACCAGACTTACTAGCTACCACATGGTGTTTGCACTGGCCAGCTCACGGACTCTGACTATCTCCGAGGCTGGGTCCCGAGAGTGCGGGAAAACTGGTGCCCCCTGGCTTTATAGTGGTTGTGTCCTGTCTGGTGATTGGCTGCTCTGTTCTGTGTGCTTACTGGTCATCCTGTGTGTCAATCACTGCCTGTCTGCACTCCATTACATACATAGATGTGTATTATGACATCTCCCCCCCTTTTTTTAATTGTTTGTGTTTAGATAATAAATATTAAGGTGCTTGTGCGTGTGGCTGTGTATATGTGCGTGACTATATACAGAATGTGCTAAAATGAACTTATGTACATAGGAAGGTGTCGCTAGTGCAGATATTGGGCAGATGAAACGGTAACACGATATTTACAGAGGTCAAAACGATAAGGTAACAAAATTGTGCAAAAGTTCAGTCTATAAGTTTAGTCTTTGCGGCGGGCGATGAATTCTGGGTGACCGAACGAGCACTTGGCTCTGTTGAGTCGGAGGCCATGCTCATGGATTCTGTGGAATACCTGCTTGAGGCGATCGATGTGTTCTTGAGGAGGTGTGGACCAAATTATGACATTGTCAGCGTGTATGTAGGCTGGGTCGATGTGGACTGCACTTGATGCAGTGTAGCGAGAGACAGACCTCCAACACTTCATAAGATGCAACACAATTTTATTTAACATCTAAACTATTATACATGTTCAACTGTGGGTTGACACTATCCTGACTTGACTGGAGCCCTGATACTAGCCTAACCAGACTTACTAGCTACCACATGGTGTTTGCACTGGCCAGCTCACGGACTCTGACTATCTCCGAGGCTGGGTCCCGAGAGAGCAGGAAAACTGGTGCCCTCTGGCTTTATAGTGGTCATGTCCTGTCTGGTGATTGGCTGCTCTGCTCTGTGTGCTTACTGGTCATCCTGAGTGTCAGTCACTGCCTGTCTGCACTCCATTACATACAAAGATGTATATTATGACTGTGACAATGACTCAGAAGGGAGCTGATAGCAGCACATTCAGAGATCAGACTATGTTTATGGCAGAACAGAGGGAAACAGTGTGTCAACGATGGCCTTAGAGGGACAAATGTTGAGGGAGAAATGGATTGATGGAGGAAATGAAAATAAATTGATAGAAATGAATATGGGGTAAAGGTGCATGAAAGAGTTCACAGTCTGAGTTGTTGAACTCAATGTTACAGCAGGTCAAGGATGGACATGTGGACGTGAGGTCAGGACGGTGAGTTAAAATGGCAGCAACAGGAAGGCCTGGGCCCTGCTTGTGGGCGGACTGGAGGTGTTCTGCAAAGCGGTCACCCAGTCTGGGTGGAGTCTCTCCAATGTAGAGTAGGAGGGTGAACAGCCAGTTGTCGCGGTGCATATAGGCACCAATGATATAGGTAAAAAACGGGATGAGGTCCTACAAGCAGAATTTAGGGAGTTAGGAGCCAAGTTAAAAAGTCGGACCTCAGAGGTAGTAATCTCAGGATTGCTACCAGTGCCCCGTGGTAGTCAGGGTAGAAATGAAAGAATAGGCAGGATGAATGCGTGGCTTGAGACATGGTGCAGGAGGGAGGGGTTCAGATTTTTGGGACATTGGGACCGGTTCTGGGGGCGGTGGGACTACTACAAATTGGACGGTCTACACCTGGGCCGGGCTGGAACCAATGTCCTTGGGGGTGCTTTTGCTGACGCTGTTGGGGAGGGTTTAAACTAATGTGGCAGGGGGATGGGAACCAAATGAGGAGGTTAGTGGACAGTAAGGAGGTAGTAACTAAAGCCTGTAAGGAACTAGATCATGAAGTCAGCGTGACTATGGGGAAGAGTAGGCAGGGAGCAGATGATGAACGCAAAGGGACTGGTGGTCTGAAGTGCATTTGTTTTAATGCAAGAAGTGTAGTAGGTAAGGCAGATGAACTTCGGGCTTGGATTAGTACCTGGGAGTATGATGTTATTGCTATTACTGAGACTTGGTTGAGGGAAGGGCATGATTGGCCACTAAATATCCCAGGATATCGATGCTTCAGGCGGGATAGAGAGGGAGGCAAAAGGGGTGGAGGAGATGCATTACTGGTCAGAGAGAATATCACAGCTGTGCTGAAGGAGGGCACTATGGAGGACTCGAGCAGTGAGGCGATATGGGCAGAGCTCAGAAATAGTACGGGTGCGGTAACAATGTTGGGGCTGTACTACAGACCTCCCAACAGTGAGCGTGAGATAGAGGTACAAATATGTAAACAGATTATGGAAAGATGTAGGAGCAACAGGGTGGTGGTGATCGGAGATTTAATTTTCCCAACATTGACTGGGATACACTTAGTGTCAGAGGTCTAGATGGAGCAGAATTTGTAAGGAGCATCCAGGAGGGTTTTGTCGAGCAGTATGTAAATAGTCCAACTCGGGAAGGGGCCATACTGGACCTGGTGTTGAGGAATGAGCCCAGCCAGGTGGTTGAAGTTTCAGTCGGGGATTACTTTGGGAATAGTGATCACAATTCGGAAAGTTTTAGAATACTCATGAACAAAGATGAGAGTGGTCCTAAAGGAAGAGTGCAAAATTGGGGGAAGGCCAACTATGCCAAAATTCGGCGGGAGCTAGGGAATGTGGATTGGGAGCAGCTCTTTGAAGGTAAATCCACATTTGATATGTGGGAGGCTTTTAAAGAGAGGTTAATTAGAGTGCAGGGCAGACATGTCCCTGTGAAAATGAGGGATAGAAATGGCAAGACTAGGGAACCATGGATGACAGGTGAAATTGTGAGACTAGCTAAGAGGAAAAAGGAAGCATACATAAGGTCTAAGCGACTGGAGACAGACGAAGCTTTGGAAGAATATCGGGAATGTAGGACCAATCTGAAACGAGGAATCAAGAGGGCTAACAGGGGTCATGAAATATCTTTAGCAAAAAGGGTTAAGGAAAATCCCAAAGCCTTTTATTCATAGATAAGGAGCAAGAGGGTAACTAGAGAAAGGATTGGCCCACTCAAGGACAAAGGAGGAAAGTTATGCATGGAATCAGAGAAAATGGGTGAGATTCTGAACGAGTACTTTGCATCGGTATTCACCGAGGAGAGGGACATGACAGATGTTGAGGTTAGGGATGGATGTTTGATTACTCTAGGTCAAGTCAGCATAAGGAGGGAGGATGTGTTGGGTATTCTGAAAGGCATTAAGGTGGACAAGTCCCCAGGTCCGGATGGGATCTATCCCAGGTTACTGAGGGAAGTCAGAGAGGAAATAGCTGGGACCTTAACAGATATCTTTGCAGTATCCTTGAACACAGGTGAGGTACCAGAGGACTGGAGAATTGCTAATGGTGTCCCCTTGTTTAAGAAGGGTAGCAGGGATAATCTAGGTAATGATAGACCGGTGAGCCTGACGTCAGTGGTAGGGAAGCTGCTGGAGAAGATACTGAGGGATAGGATCTATTCACATTTGGAAGAAAATGGGCTTATCAGTGATAGGCAACATGGTTTTGTGCAGGGAAGGTCATGTCTTACCAACTTAGTAGAATTCTTTGAGGAAGTGACAAAGTTGATTGATGAGGGAAGGGCTGTAGATGTCATTTACATGGACTTCAGTAAGGCGTTTGATAAGGTTCCCCACGGCAGGCTGATGGAGAAAGTGAAGTCTCATGGGGTCTAGGGTGTACTAGCGAGATGGATAAAGAACTGGTTGGGCAACAGGAGACAGAGAATCGTTGTGGAAGTGAGCTTCTCAAAATGGAGAACTGTGACCAGTGGTGTTCCACAGGGATCCGTGCTGGGGCCACTGTTGTTTGTGATATACATAAATGATCTGGAGGAAGGTATAGGTGGTCTGATTAGCAAGTTTGCAGATGACACTAAGATTGGTGGAGTAGCAGATAATGAAGGGGACTGTCAGAGAATACAGCAGAATATAGATAGATAGGAGAGTTGGGCGGAGAAATGGCAGATGGATTTCAATCCGGGCAAATGCGAGGTGATGCATTTTGGAAGATTCAATTCAAGAGCGAACTATATGGTAAATGAAAAAGCCCTGGGGAAAATTGATGTACAGAGAGATCTGGGTGTTCAGGTCCATTGTACCCTGAAGGTGGCTGCGCAGGTCGATAGAGTGGTCAAGAAGGCATAAGGCATGCTTTCCTTCATCGGAAGGGGTATTGAGTACAAGAGTTGGCAGGTCATGTTACAGTTGTATAGGACTTTGGTTGGGCCACATTTGGAATACTGCGTGCAGTTCTGGTCGCCACATTACCAAAAGGATGTGGATGCTTTGGAGAGGTTGCAGAGGAGGTTCACAAGGATGTTGCCTGGTATGGAGGGTGCTAGTTATGAAGAGAGGTTGAGTAGATTAGGAATATTTTCATTAGAAAGACGGAGGTTAAGGGGGGACCTCATTGAGGTCTACAAACTCATGAGAGGTATTGACAGGGTGGATAGCAAGAACAAAGAACAAAGAAATGTACAGCACAGGAACAGGCCCTTCGGCCCTCCAAGCCCATGCCGACCATGCTGCCCGTCTAAACTACAATCTTCTACACTTCCTGGATCCGTATCCCTCTATTCCCATCCTATTCATGTATTTGTCAAGATGCCCCTTAAATGTCCCTATCGTCCCTGCTTCCACCACCTCCTCCGGTAGCGAGTTCCAGGCACCCACTACCCTCTGCGTAAAAAAACTTGCCTCGTACATCTACTCTAAACCTTGCCCCTCTCACCTTAAACCTATGCCCCCTAGTAATTGACCCCTCTACCCTGGGGAAAAGCCTCTGACTATCCACTCTGTCTATGCCCCTCATAATTTTGTATTACTCTATCAGGTCTCCCCTCAACCTCCTTCGTTCCAGTGAGAACAAACCGAGTTTATTCAACCGCTCCTCATAGCTAATGCCCTCCATACCAGGCAACATTCTGGTAAATCTCTTCTGCCCCCTCTCTAAAGCCTCCACATCCTTCTGGTAGTGTGGCGACCAGAATTGAACACTATACTCCAAGTGTGGCCTAACTAAGGTTCTATACAGCTGCAACATGACTTGCCAATTCTTATACTCAATGCCCCCGGCCAATGAAGGCAAGCATGCCGTATGCCTTCTTGACTACCTTCTCCACCTGTGTTGCCCCTTTCAATGACCTGTGGACCTGTACTCCTAGATCTCTTTGACTTTCAATACTCTTGAGGGTTCTACCATTCACTGTATATTCCCTACCTGCATTAGACCTTCCAAAATGCATTACCTCACATTTGTCCGGATTAAACTCCATCTGCCATCTCTCCACCCAAGTCTCCAGACAATCTAAATCCTGCTGTATCCTCCGACAGTCCTCATCGCTATCCGCAATTCCACCAACCTTTGTGTCGTCTGCAAACTTACTAATCAGACCAGTTACATTTTCCTCCAAATCATTTATATATACTACAAAGAGCAAAGGTCCCAGCACTGATCCCTGTGGAACACCACTGGTCACAGCCCTCCAATGAGAAAAGCATCCCTCCATTGCTACTCTTTGCCTTCTATGGCCTAGCCAGTTCTGTATCCACCTTGCCAGCTCACCCCTGATCCCGTGTGACTTCACCTTTTGTACTAGTCTACCATGAGGGACCTTGTCAAAGGCCTTACTGAAGTCCATATAGACAACATCCACTGCCCTACCTGCATCAATCATCTTAGTGACCTCCTCGAAAAACTCTATCAAGTTAGTGAGACACGACCTCCCCTTCACAAAACCGTGCTGCCTCTCACTAATATGCCCATTTGCTTCCAAATGGGAGTATATCCTGTCTCGAAGAATTCACTCCAGTAATTTCCCTACCACTGAAGTAAGGCTCACCGGCCTGTAGTTCCCTGGATTATCCTTGCTACCCTTCTTAAACAGAGGAACAACATTGGCTATTCTCCAGTCCTCCGGGACATCCCCTGAAGACTGCGAGGATCCAAAGATTTCAGTCAAGGCCTCAGCAATTTCCTCTCCAGCCTCCTTCAGTATTCTGGGGTAGATCCCATCAGGCCCTGGGGACTTATCTACCTTAATATTTTTTAAGACACCCAACACCTCGTCTTTTTGGATCACAATGTGACCCAGGCTATCTACACCCCCTTCTCCAGACTCAACATCTACCAATTCCTTCTCTTTGGTGAATACTGATGCAAAGTATTCATTTAGTACCTCGCCCATTTCCTCTGGCTCCACACATAGATTCCCTTGCCTATCCTTCAGTGGGCCAACCCTTTCCCTGGCTACCCTCTTGCTTTTTATGTACGTGTAAAAAGCCTTGGGATTTTCCTTAACCCTATTTGCCAATGACTTTTCGTGACCCCTTCTAGCCCTCCTGACTCCTTGCTTAAGTTCCATCCTACTCTCCTTATATTCCACGCAGGCTTCGTCTGTTCCCAGCCTTTTAGCCCTGACAAATGCCTCCTTTTTCTTTTTGACGAGGCCTACTCGTCATCCAAGGTTCCCGAAAATTGCCGTATTTATCCTTCTTCCTCACAGGAACATGCCGGTCCTGTATTCCTTTCAACTGCCACTTGAAAGCCTCCCACATGTCAGATGTTGATTTGCCCTCAAACATCTGCCCCCAATCTATGTTCTTCAGTTCCCGCCTAATATTGTTATAATTAGCCTTCCCCCAATTTAGCACATTCATCCTCGGACCACTCTTATCCTTGTCCACCAGTACTTTAAAACTTACTGAATTGTGGTCACTGTTACCGAAATGCTCCCCTACTGAAACATCTACCACCTGGCTGGGCTCATTCCCCAATACCAGGTCCAGTACCGCCCCTTCCCTAGTTGGACTGTCTACATATTGTTTTAAGAAGCCCTCCTGGATGCTCCTTACAAGCTCCTCCCCGTCTAAGCCCCTGGCACTAAGTGAGTCCCAGTCAATATTGGGGAAGTTGAAGTCTCCCATCACCACAACCCTGTTGTTTTTACTCTTTTCCAAAATCTGTCTACCTATCTGCTCCTCTATCTCCTGCTGGCTGTTGGGAGGCCTGTAGTATACCCCCAACATTGTGACTGCACCCTTCTTATTCCTGATCTCTACCCATATAGACTCACTGCACTCTGAGGTGTCCTCCCACAGTACAGCTGTGATATTCTCCCGAACAAGTAGCGCAACTCCGCCTCCCCTTTTACATCCCCCTCTATCCCGCCTGAAACATCTAAATCCTGGAACGTTTAGCTGCCAATCCTGCCCTTCCCTCAACCAGGTCTCTGTAATGGCAACAACATCATAGTTCCAAGTACTAATCCAAGCTCTAAGTTCATCTGCCTTACCCGTAATACTCCTTGCATTAAAACATATGCACTTCAGGCCACCAGACCCGCTGTGTTCAGCAACTTCTCCCCGTCTGTTCTGCCTCAGAGCCACACTGTCCCTATTCCCTAGTTCTCCCTCAATGCTCTCACCTTCTGATCTATTGCTCCCGTGCTTCTTCCCAGAGTGGGGGACTCAATTACCAGGGGTCACGAGTTCAAGGTGAGAGGGGGAAAGTTTAAGGGAGATATGCGTGGAAAGTTCTTTACGCAGAGGGTGGTGGGTGCCTGGAACGCATTGCCGGCGAAGGTGGTAGAGGCGGGCACGATAGCGTCATTTAAGATGTACCTAGACAGATACATGAAATGAAATGAAAATCGCTTCGCACAAGTAGGCTTCAAATGAAAAGCCCCTAGTCGCCACATTCCGGCGCCTGTTCAGGGAGGCTGGTACGGAAATTGAACCATGCTGCTGGCCTGCCTTGGTCTGCTAAAGCCAGCGATTTAGCCCTGTGCTAAACCAGCCCCGAGAATGGGAAGGGTGCAGAGGGATACAGATCCTTAGAAAATAGGCGACAGTTTTAGGTAGAGGATCTGCATCGGCGCAGGCTGGGAGGGCCGAAGGGCCTGTTCCTGTGCTGTAATTTTTCTTTGTTCTTTGTCCTTTGAACCCATTTCAGCATCTGGAGCATCCTTTAGTTAAGACTGCACCAATTAGCAGCCTGTGTTATCCGAAGCAGCATAACACAACAGAGAGAGAGAGAGAGAGAGAGAAACTTCTACATTCTGCCAACTTTGCAAGAACCGAACAGGTTTGTGCACAACCCGGGAAGTATTACTGGGAAGGTCCCGGGAAGTATTACTGGGAAGGTCTGGGGAAGTATTACTGGGAAGGTCCCGGGAAGTATTACCGGGAAGGTCCCGGGAAGTATTACTGGGAAGGTCTCGGGAAGTATTACTGGGAAGGTCTCGGGAAGTATTACAGGGGAGGTCCCTGGAAGTATTACTGGGAAGGTCCCGGGAAGTATTACTGGGAAGGTCTCGGGAAGTATTACTGGGAAGGTCCCGGGAAGTATTACTGGGAAGGTCCCGGGAAGTATTACTGGGGAGGTCCTGGGAAGTATTACCGGGAAGGTCTCGGGAAGTATTACTGGGAAGGTCCCGGGAAGTATGACTGGGAAGGTCTGGGGAAGTGTTACTGGGAAGGTCTGTGGAAGTATTACTGGGAAGGTCACGAGAAGTATGAGTGGGAAGGCCCCAGGAAGTAGTACTGGGAAGGTCTCGGGAAGTATTACTGGGAAGGTCTGGGGAAGTATTACTGGGAAGGTCCCAAGGGGTATTACTGGGAAGGTCTGGGGAAGTATTACTGGGAAGGTCCCAGCAAGTATTACTGGGAAGGTCTGGGCAAGTATTACTGGGAAGGTCCCGGGAAGTATTACTGGGAAGGTCCCAGCAAGTATTACTGGGAAGGTCTGGGCAAGTATTACTGGGAAGGTCACGGGAAGTATTACTGGGAAGGTCTGGGCAAGTATTACTGGGAAAGTCCCGGGAAGTATTACTGGGAAGGTGTGGGGAAGTATTACTGGGAAGGTCTCGGGAAGTATTACTGGGAGGTTCCCGGGAAGTATTACAGGGAAGGTCCTGGGAAGTATTACTGGGGAGGTCCCTGGAAGTATTACTGGGGAGGTCCTGGGAAGTATGACCGGGAAGGTCTCGGGAAGTATTACAGGGAAGGTCCCGGGAAGTATTACGGGGGAGGTCCCTGGAAGTATGACTGGGAAGGTCTGCGGAAGTATTACTGGGAAGGTCTGTGGAAGTATTACTGGGAAGGTCACGAGAAGTATTAGTGGGAAGGCCCCAGGAAGTAGTATTGGGAAGGTCTCGGGAAGTATTACTGGGAAGGTCTGGGGAAGTATTACTGGGAAGGTCCCAAGGAGTATTACTGGGAAGGTCTGGGGAAGTATTAGTTGGAAGGTCCAGGGAAGGATTACTGGGAAGGTCCTGGGAAGAATTACTGGGACGGTCTGGGCAAGTATTACTGGGAAGGTCTGGGGAAGTATTCATTGGAAGGTCCCGGGAAGGATTACTGGGATGGTCTGGGGAAGTATTACTGGGAATGACCCGGGAAGGATTACTGGGAAGGTCCTGGGAAGTATTACTGGGAATGTCTGATGAAGTATTACTGGGAAGATCTGGGGAGGTATTACTGGTAAGGTCCCAAGAAGTATTACTGGGAACGTCTGGGGAAGTATTACTGGGAAGGTCCCGGGAAGTATTACTGGGAAGGTCTGGGCAAGTATTACTGGGAAGGTCCCGGGAAGTATTACTGAAACGGTCTGGGGAAGTATTACTGGGAAGGTCTCGGGAAGTATTACTGGGAGGTTCCCGGGAAGTATTACAGGGAAGGGCCTGGGAAGTATTACTCGGAAGGTCTCAGGAAGTGTTACTGGGAAGGTCTCGGGAAGTATTACTGGGAAGGTCTCGGGAAGTATTACTGGGAAGGTCCCGGGAAGTATTACGGGGGAGGTCTGGGGAAGTATTACTGAGAAGGTCTCGGGAAGTATAACTGGGAAGGTCTGGGGAAGTATTACTGGGAAGGTCTCGGGAAGTATGACTGGGAAGGTCTGCGGAAGTATTACTGGGAAGGTCTGTGGAAGTATTACTAGGGAGTTCCCGGGAAGTATTACTGGGAAGGTCTGGGGAAGTATTACTGGGAAGGTCCCGGGAAGTATAACTGGGAAGGTCTGGGGAAGTATTACTGGGAAGGCCTCGGGAAGTATTACTGGGAAGGTCCCGGGAAGTATAACTGGGAAGGTCTGGGGAAGTATTACTGGGAAGGTCTCGGGAAGTATGACTGGGAAGGTCTGCGGAAGTATTACTGGGAAGGTCTGTGGAAGTATTACTGGGAAGGTCCCGAGAAGTATTACTGGGAAGGTCCCGGGAAGTATAACTGGGAAGGTCTGGGGAAGTATTACTGGGAAGGCCTCGGGAAGTATTACTGGGAAGGTCCCGGGAAGTATAACTGGGAAGGTCTGGGGAAGTATTACTGGGAAGGTTGCGGGAAGTATTACTGGGAAGGTCCTGGGAAGTATTACTGGGAAGGTCTGGGGAAGTATTACTGGGATGGTCTCGGAAAGTGTTATTGGGAAGGTCTCGGGAAGTATTACTGGGAAGGTCCCGGGAAGTATTACGGGGGAGGTCCCTGGAAGTATTACTGGGGAGGTCCCGGGAGGTATTACTGGGGAGGTCCCGGGAAGTATTACTGGGAAGGTCCCTGGAAGTATTACTGGGGAGGTCCCGGGAAGTATTACTGGGGAGGTCCTGGGAAGTATTACCGTGAAGGTCTCGTGAAGTATTACTGGGAAGGTCCCGGGAAGTATTACGGGGGAGGTCCCTGGAAGTATGACTGAAAAGTCTGGGGAAGTATTACTGGGAAGGTCTGTGGAAGTATTACTGGGAAGGTCACGAGAAGTATTAGTGGGAAGGCCCCAGGAAGTAGTACTGGGAAGATCTCGTGAAGTATTACTGGGAAGGTCTGGGGAAGTATTACTGGGAAGGTCGCAAGGAGTATTACTGGGAAGGTCTGGGGAAGTATTACTGGGAAGGTCCCAGCAAGTATTACTGGGAAGGTCTGGGCAAGTATTACTGGGAATGTCTGCAGAAGTATTACTGGGAAGGTCCCGAGAAGTATTACTGGGAAAGTCCGAGGAAGTATTACTGGGAAGGTCTCGGGAAGTATTACTGGGAAGGTCTGGGGAAGTATTACTGGGAAGGTCTGGGGAAGTATTTGTTGGAAGGTCCAGGGAAGGATTACTGGGAAGGTCCCGGGAAGTATTACTGGGAAGGTCTGGGGAAGTATTACTGGGAAGGTCTGGGGAAGTATTCGTTGGAAGGTCCCGGGAAGGATTACTGGGACGGTCTGGGGATGTATTACTGGGAATGTCCCGGGAAGGATTACTGGGAAGGTCCTGGGAAGTATTACTGAGAAGGTCTCGGCGAGTATTACTGGGAAGGTCTGGGGAAGTATGACTGGGAAGGTCTGGGGAAGTATTACTGGGAAGGTCTGTGGATGTATTACTGGGAAGGTCCCGAGAAGTATTACTGGGAATGTCCCAGGAAGTATTACTGGGAAGGTCCCGAGAAGTATTACTGGGAAAGTCCCAGGAAGTATTACTGGGAAGGTCTCCGGAAGTATTACTGGGAAGGTCTGGGGAAGTATTACTTGGAAGGTCTGGGGAAGTATTAGTTGGAAGGTCCTGGGAAGGATTACTGGGAAGGTCTCGGGAAGGGTTACTGGGAAGGTCCCGGGATGTATTACTGGGATGGTCTGGGGAAGTATTACTGGGAGTGTCCTGGGAAGGATTACTGGGAAGGTCCTGGGAAGTATTACTGAGAAGGTCCCAGGAGGTATTACTGGGAAGGTCCCGGGAGCAATTACTGGGAAGGTCTGGGGAGGTATTACTGGGAAGGTCTGGGGAAGTATTACTGGGAACGTCTGGGGAAGTATTACTGGGAAGGTCTGGGGAGGTATTACTGGGAAGGTCCTGGGAAGTATTACTGGGAACGTCTGGGGAAGTATTACTGGGAAGGTCCCAGGAAGTATTACTGGGAAGGTCTGGGGAAGTATTACTGGGAATGTCCCGAGAAGTATTACTGGAAAGGTCTCGGCGAGTATTACTGGGAAGGTCTGGGGAAGTATTACTGGGAAGGTCTGGGGAAGTATTACTGGAAAGGTCTCGGCGAGTATTACTGGGAAGGTCCCGAGAAGTATTACTGGGAAAGTCCCAGGAAGTATTACTGGGAAGGTCTCCGGAAGTATTACTGGGAAGGTCTGGGGAAGTATTACTGGGAAGGTCTGGGGAAGTATTAGTTGGAAGGTCCTGGGAAGGATTACTGGGAAGGTCTCGGGAAGGATTACTGGGAAGGTCCCGGGATGTATTACTGGGAAGGTCTGGGGAAGTATTCCTGGGAAGGTCTGGGGAAGTATTCGTTGGAAGGTCTCGGGAAGGATTACTGGGATGGTCTGGGGAAGTATTACTGGGAGTGTCCTGGGAAGGATTACTGGGAAGGTCCTGGGAAGTATTACTGAGAAGGTCCCAGGAGGTATTACTGGGAAGGTCCCGGGAACAATTACTGGGAAGGTCTGGGGAGGTATTACTGGGAAGGTCTGGGGAAGTATTACTGGGAACGTCTGGGGAAGTATTACTGGGAAGGTCTGGGGAGGTATTACTGGGAAGGTCTGGGGAAGTATTACTGGGAAGGTCCTGGGAAGTATTACTGGGAACGTCTGGGGAAGTATTACTGGGAAGGTCCCAGGAAGTATTTCTGGGAAGGTCTGGGGAAGTATTACTGGGAATGTCCCGAGAAGTATTAATGGGAAAGTCCCAGGAAGTATTACTGGGAAGGTCTCGGGAAATATTACTGGGATAGTCCCGGGAAGTATTTCTGGGAAGGTCAGGGGTAGTATGACTGGGAATGTCTGAGCAAGTATTACTGGGAAGGACTGGGGAAGTATTACTGGGAATGTCTGGGGAAGTATTGCTGGGAAGGTCTGGGGAATTATTAGTTGGAAGGTCCCGGGAAGGATTACGGGAAGGTCTGGGGAAGTATTATTGGGAAGGTCCCGGGAAGGATTACTGGGAAGGTCCCGGGAAGTTTTACTGAGAAGGGCCCAGGAGGTATTACTGGGAATGTCCCGGGAACGATTACTGGGAAGGTCTGGGGAAGTATTACATGAAAGGTCTCGGCGAGTATTACTGGGAACGTCTGGGGAAGTCTTACTGGGAAGGTCTGGGGAAGTATTACTGGGAAGGTCTGGGGAAGTATGACTGGGAAGGTCTGGGGAAGTATTACTGGGAAGGTCTGTGGAAGTATTACTGGGAAGATCTCGGCGAGTATTACTGGGAAGGTCTGGGGGTGTATGACTGGGAAGGTCTGGGGAAGTATTACTGGGAAGGTCTGTGGAAGTATTACTGGGAAGGTCTGGGGAAGTATTACTGGGAAGGTCCCGGGAAGGATTACTGGGAAGGTCCCGGGAAGTTTTACTGAGAAGGGCCCAGGAGGTATTACTGGGAATGTCCCGGGAATGATTACTGGGAAGGTCTGGGCAAGTATTACATGAAAGGTCTTGGCGAGTATTACCGGGAACGTCTGGGGAAGTCTTATTGGGAAGGTCTGGGGAAGTATTACTGGAAAGGTCTCGGCGAGTATTACTGGGAAGGTCTGGGGAAGTATTACTGGGAAGGACCCAGGAAGTATTATTGGAAGGTCTCAGGAGGTATTACTGGGAAGGGCTGGGGAAGTATAGAACATAGAACAATACAGCGCAGTACAGGCCCTTCGGCCCACGATGTTGCACCGAAACAAAAGCCATCTAACCTACACTATACCATTATCATCCATATGTTTATCCAATAAACTTTTAAATGCCCTTAATGTTGGCGAGTTCACTACTGTAGCAGGTAGGGCATTCCACGGCCTCACTACTCTTTGCGTAAAGAACCTACCCCTGACCTCTGTCCTATATCTATTACCCCTCAGTTTAAGGCTATGTCCCCTCGTGCTAGCCATTTCCATCCGCGGGAGAAGGCTCTCACTGTCCACCCTATCTAACCCTCTGATCATTTTGTATGCCTCTATTAAGTCTCCTCTTAACCTTCTTCTCTCTAACGAAAACAACCTCAAGTCCATCAGCCTTTCCTCATAAGATTTTCCCTCCATACCAGGCAACATCCTGGTAAATCTCCTCTGCACCCGTTCCAAAGCCTCCACGTCCTTCCTATAATGCGGTGACCAGAACTGTACGCAATACTCCAAATGCGGCCGTACCAGAGTTCTGTACAGCTGCAACATGACCTCCCGACTCCGGAACTCAATCCCTCTACCAATAAAGGCCAACACTCCATAGGCCTTCTTCACCACCCTATCAACCTGGGTGGCAACTTTCAGGGATCTATGTACATGGACACCTAGATCCCTCTGCTCATCCACACTTTCAAGAACTTTTCCATTAGCCACATATTCCACATTCCTGTTTTTCCTTCCAAAGTGAATCACCTCACACTTCTCTACATTAAACTCCATTTGCCACCTCTCAGCCCAGCACTGCAGCTTATCTATATCCCTCTGTAACCTGCTACTTCCTTCCTCACTATCGACAACACCACCGACTTTAGTATCGTCTGCAAATTTACTCACCCACCCTTCTGCGCCTTCCTCTAGGTCATTGATAAAAATGACAAACAGCAACGGCCCCAGAACAGATCCTTGTGGTACTCCACTTGTGACTGTATTCCATTCTGAACATTTCCCATCAACCACCACCCTCTGTCTTCTTTCAGCTAGCCAATTTCTGATCCACATCTCTAAATCACCCTCAATCCCCAGCCTCCGTATTTTCTGCAATAGCCTACCGTGGGGAACCTTATCAAACGCTTTGCTGAAATCCATATACACCACATCAACTGCTCTACCCTCGTCTACCTGTTCAGTCACCTTCTCAAAGAACTCAATAAGGTTTGTGAGGCATGACCTACCCTTCACAAAGCCATGCTGACTATCCCTGATCATATTATTCCTATCTAGATGATTATAAATCTTGTCTCTTATAATGCCCTCCAAGACTTTACCCACTACAGACGTGAGGCTCACCGGTCTATAGTTGCCGGGGTTGTCTCTGCTCCCCTTTTTGAACAAAGGGACCACATTTGCTATCCTCCAGTCCTCTGGCACTATTCCTGTATCCAATGATGACATAAAAATCAAAGCCAATGGTCCAGCAATCTCTTCCCTGGCCTCCCAGAGAATCCTAGGATAAATCCCATCAGGTCCCGGGGACTTATCTATTTTCAGCCTGTCCAGAATTGCCAACACCTCTTCCCTACTTACCTCAATGCCATCTAATCTATTTACCTGGAGCTCAGCATTCTCCTCCACAACATTATCTTTTTCCTGAGTGAATACTGACGAAAAATATTCATTTAGTATCTCGCCTATCTCTTCAGACTCTACACACAACTTCCCATCCCTGTCCTTGACTGGTCCTACTCTGTCCCTAGTCATTCGCTTATTCCTGACATACCTATAGAAAGCTTTTGGGTTTTCCTTGATCCTTCCTGCCAAATACTTCTCATGTCCCCTCCTTGCTCGTCTTAGCTCTCTCTTTAGATCCTTCCTCGCTACCTTGTAACTATCCATCGCCCCAACTGAAACTTCACACCTCATCTTCACATAGGCCTCCTTCTTCCTCTTAACAAGAGATTCCACTTCTTTGGTAAACCACGGTTCCCTCGCTCGGCACCTTCCTCCCTGCCTGACCGGTACATACTTATCAAGAACACGCAATAGCTGATCCTTGAACAAGCTCCACTTATCCAGTGTGTCCAAAACTTGCAGCCTACTTCTCCACCTTATCCCCCCCAAGTCACGTCTAATGGCATCATAATTTCCCTTCCCCCAGCTATAACTCTTGCCCTGCGGTGTATACTTATCCCTTTCCATCCTTAACGTAAACGTCACCGAATTGTGGTCACTGTCCCCAAAGTGCTCACCTACCTCCAAATCCAACACCTGGCCTGGTTCATTACCCAAAACCAAATCCAATGTGGCCTCACCTCTTGTTGGCCTGTCAACAAACTGTGTCAGGAAACCCTCCTGCACACACTGAACAAAAAACGACCCATCTAATGTACTCGAACTATATCTTTTCCAGTCAATATTTGGAAAGTTAAAGTCTCCCATAATAACTACCCTGTTACTTTCGCTCTTATCCAGGATCATCTTCGCCATCCTTTCCTCTACATCCCTAGAACTATTTGGAGGCCTATAGAAAACTCCCAACAGGGTGACCTCTCCTTTCCTGTTTCTAACCTCAGCCCATACTACCTCGGAAGATGAGTCCCCATCTAGCATCCTCTCCGCCACCGTAATACTGCTCTTGACTAGCAGCGCCACACCTCCCCCTCTTTTGCCTCCTTCCCTGAGCTTACTAAAACACCTAAACCCCGGAACCTGCAACATCCATTCCTGTCCCTGCTCTCTCCATGTCTCCGAAATGGCCACAACATCGAAGTCCCAGGTACCAACCCATGCTGCCAGTTCCCCAACCTTATTTCGTATACTCCTGGCATTGAAGTAGACACACTTCAAACCACCTACCTGAACACTGGCCCCCTCCTCCGACGTCAAATCTGAGCTCCTGACCTCTATACTCTCATTCTCCCTTACCCTAAAACTACAATCCAGGTTCCCATGCCCCTGCTGCATTAGTTCCCATGCCCCTGCAGGAAGTATTACTGGGAAGATCTCGGCGAGTATTACTGGGAAGGTCTGGGGGTGTATGACTGGGAAGGTCTGGGGAAGTATTACTGGGAAGGTCTGTTGAAGTATTACTGGGAAGGTCCCGAGAAGTATTAGTGGGAAGGCCCCAGGAAGTATTACTGGGAAGGTCTCGGGAGGTATTACTGGGAAGGTCTGGGGAAGTATTACTGGGAAGGTCTGGGGAAGTATGACTGGGAAGGTCTGTGGAAGTATTACTGGGAATGTCCCGAGAAGTATTAGTGGGAAGGCCCCAGGAAGTAATAATGGGACGGTCTCGGGAAGTATTACTGGGAAGGTCTGGGGAAGTATTACTGGGAAGGTCTGGGGAAGTATTACTGGGAAGGTCCCAAGAAGTATTACTGGGAAGGTCTGGGGAAGTATTACTGGGAAGCTCCCGGCAAGTATTACTGGGAAGGTCTGGGCAAGTATTACTGGGAAGGTCTGAGGAAATATTACTGGGAAGGTCTGAGGAAATATTACTGGGAAGGTCCCAAGAAGTATTACTGGGACAGTCTGGGGAAGTATTACTGGGATGTTCTCGGGAAGTATTACTGGGAAGGTCCTGGGAAGGATTAGTGGGAAGGTCTGGGGAAGTATTACTGTTAAGCTCTCGGGAAGTATTACTGGGAAGGTCCCGGGAAGTATTACTGAGAAGGTCCCAGGAGGTATTACTGGGAAGGTCCCGGGAACGATTATTGGGAAGGTCTGTGGAAGTATGACAGGAAGGTCTGGGGAAGTATTACTGGGAAGGTCCCAAGAAGTATTACTGAGAACGTCTGGGGAAGTATTACTGGGAAGGTCGGGGGTAGTATTATTGGAAAGGCCTGGGGAAGTATTATTGGGAAGGTCCCAGGAAGTATTACTGGGAAGGTCCTGGGAAGTATTACTGGGAAGGTCTCAGGAAGTATTACAGGGAAGATCTTGGGAAGTATTACTGGGAAGGCCTGGGGACCTATTACTGTGAATGTATCAGGAAGTATTTCTGGGAAGGTCCTGGGAAGTATAACTGCGAAGGTCCCAGGAAGTATTACAGGGAAGATCTTGGGAAGTATTTCTGGGAAGGCCTGGGGACCTATTACTGGGAAGGTCTGGGGAAGTATTACTAGGAAGGTCTGGGGAAGCATTACTAAGAAGGTCTGGGGAAGTATGACTTGGAAGGTCTGGGGAATTATTACTGGGAATGTCTGGGGAAGTATAACTGGGAAGGTCTGGTGAAGTATTACTGGGAAGTTCTGTGGAAGTATTACTGTGAAGCTCTCGGGAAGTATTACTGGGAATGTCCCGGGAAGTATTACTGAGAAGGTCCCAGGAGGTATTACTGGGAAGGTCCCGGGAATGATTACTGGGAAGGTCTGGGGAAGTATTACTAGGAAGGTCTGGGGAAGTATGACAGGAAGGTCTGGGGAAGTATTACTGGGAAGGTCTGGGGAATTATTACTGGGAATGTCTGTGGAAGTATTACTGGGAACGTCACGGGAAGTATTACTGGGAAGGTCTGGGCAAGTATTACTGGGAAGGTCGGGGGAAGTATTACTGGGAAGGTCCCGAGAAGTGTTACTGGGAAAGTCCTCGGAAATATTACTGGGAAGGTCTCGGGAAGTATTACTGGGATGGTCCCGGGAAGTATTACTTGGAAGGTCAGGGGTAGTATTACTGGGAATGTCTGGGGAAGTATTACTGGGAAGGACTGTGGCAGTATTACTGGTACGGTCTGGGGAAGTATTAGTTGGAAGGTATCGGGAAGGATTACGGGGAAGGTCTGGGGAAGTATTACTGGGAAGGTCCCGGGAAGTATTACTGGGAAGGTCTGGGGAAGTATTACTGGGAAGGTCTGGGGAAGTATGACTGGGAAGGTCTGGGAAAGTATTACTGGGAAGGTCTGGGAAAGTATTACTGGGAAGGTCCCGGGAAGTATTACTGGGAAGGTCCCAGGAAGTATTACAGTGAAGATCTTGGGAAGTATTACTGGGAAGGCCCCGGGAAGTATTACTGGGAATGTCTGGGGAAGTATGACTGGGAAGGCCTGGGGACGTATTACTGGGGAGTTCTGGGGAAGTATTACTAGGAAAGTCTGGGGAAGTATTACTGGGAAGGTCTGGGCAAGTATTACTGGGAAGGTGTGGGTAAGTATTACTGGGAAGGTCCTGGGAAGTATTACTGGGAAAGTCTGGGCAAATATTTCTGGGAAGGCCTCAGGAAGTATTTCTGGGATGGTCCCGGGAAGTATTACTGGGAAGGTCTGGGGAAGTATTACTGGGAAGGTCTCAGGAAGCATTACTGAGAAGGCCCCAGGAGGAATTACTGGGAAGGTCCCGGAAATGATTACTGGGAAGGTCTGGAGAAGTATTACTGGGAAGGTCTTTGCGAGTATTACTGGGATGGGCTGGGTAAGTATTACTGGGAAGGTCTTTGCGAGTATTACTGGGATGGGCTGAGTAAGTATGACTGGGAAGGTCTGGGGAAGTATTATTGGGAAAGTCTGGGGAAGTATGACTGGGAAGATCCTGAGAAGCATTACTGGGAAGGTCCCAGGAAGTATTACTGGGAAGGTATCTGGAAGTATTACTGGGAATGTCCCGGGAAGTATTACTGGGAAAGTCTGGGGAAGTATTACTGGGAAGGCCTGGGGTAGCATTACTGGGAAGGACTGGGGAAGTATTATTGGGATGGTCCCAGGAAGTATTACTGGGAAGGTCCTGGGTAGTATTACTGGGAAGGTCCCGGGAAGTATTACTGGGAAGGTCCCAGGAAGTATTACAGGGAAGATCTTGGGAAGTATTACTGGGAAGGCCTGGAGACGTATTACTGGGAATGTCTGGGGAAGTATTACTAGGAAGGTCTGGGGAAGTATTACAAAGAAGTTCTGAGGAAGTATGACTTGGAAGGTCTGGGGAATTATTACTGGGAATGTCTGGGGAAGTATAACTGGGAAGGTCTCGGGAAGTATTACTGGGAAGGTCTGCGAATGAATTACTAGGAAGTCATAGAACATAGAACAATACAGCGCAGTACAGGCCCTTCGGCCCACGATGTTGCACCGAAACAAAAGCCATCTAACCTACACTATGCCATTATCATCCATATGTTTATCCAATAAACTTTTAAATGCCCTCAATGTTGGCGAGTTCACTACTGTAGCAGGTAGGGCATTCCACGGCCTCACTACTCTTTGCGTAAAGAACCTACATCTGACCTCTGTCCTATATCTATTACCCCTCAGTTTAAAGCTATGTCCCCTCGTGCCAGCCATTTCCATCCGCGGGAGAAGGCTCTCACTGTCCACCCTATCCAACCCCCTGATCATTTTGTATGCCTCTATTAAGTCTCCTCTTAACCTTCTTCTCTCCAACGAAAACAACCTCAAGTCCATCAGCCTTTCCACATAAGATTTTCCCTCCATACCAGGCAACGTCCTGGTAAATCTCCTCTGCACCCGCTCCAAAGCCTCCACGTCCTTCCTATAATGCGGTGACCAGAACTGTACGCAATACTCCAAATGCGGACGTACCAGAGTTCTGTACAGCTGCAACATGACCTCCCGACTCCGGAACTCAATCCCTCTACCAATAAAGGCCAACACTCCATAGGCCTTCTTCACAACCCTATCAACCTGGGTGGCAACTTTCAGGGATCTATGTACATGGACACCTAGATCCCTCTGCTCATCCACACTTTCAAGAACTTTACCATTAGCCAAATATTCCGCATTCCTGTTATTCCTTCCAAAGTGAATCACCTCACACTTCTCTACATTAAACTCCATTTGCCACCTCTCAGCCCAGCTCTGCAGCTTACCTATATCCCTCTGTAACCTGCTACATCCTTCCACACTATCGACAACACCACCGACTTTAGTCTCGTCTGCAAATTTACTCACCCACCCTTCTGCGCCTTCCTCTAGGTCATTGATAAAAATGACAAACAGCAACGGCCCCAGAACAGATCCTTGTGGTACTCCACTTGTGACTGTACTCCATTCTGAACATATCCCATCAACCACCACCCTCTGTCTTCTTTCAGCTAGCCAATTTCTGATCCACATCTCTAAATCACCCTCAATCCCCAGCCTCCGTATTTTTTGCAATAGCCTACCGTGGGGAACCTTATCAAACGCTTTGCTGAAATCCATATACACCACATCAACTGCTCTACCCTCGTCTACCTGTTCAGTCACCTTCTCAAATAACTCAATAAGGTTTGTGAGGCATGACCTACCCTTCACAAAGCCATGCTGACTATCCCTGATCATATTATTCCTATCTAGATTATTATAATTCTTGTCTCTTATAATCCCCTCCAAGACTTTACCCACTACAGACGTGAGGCTCACCGGTCTATAGTTGCCGGGGTTGTCTCTGCTCCCCTTTTTGAACAAAGGGACCACATTTGCTGTCCTCCAGTCCTCTGGCACTATTCCTGTAGCCAATGATGACATAAAAATCAAAGCCAAAGGTCGAGCAATCTCTTCCCTGGCCCCCCAGAGAATCCTAGGATAAATCCCATCAGGTCCCGGGGTCTTATCTATTTTCAGCCTGTCCAGAATTGCCAACACCTCTTCCCTACGTACCTCAATGCCATCTATTCTATTAGCCTGGGGCTCAGCATTCTCCTCCACAACATTATCTTTTTCCTGAGTGAATACTGACAAAAAATATTCATTTAGTATCTCGCCTATCTCTTCAGACTCCACACACAATTTCCCATCCCTGTCCTTGACTGGTCCTACTCTTTCCCTAGTCATTCGCTTATTCCTGACATACCTATAGAAAGCTTTTGGGTTTTCCTTGATCCTTCCTGCCAAATACTTCTCATGTCCCCTCCTTGCTCGTCTTAGCTCTCTCTTTAGATCCTTCCTCGCTAACTTGTAACTATCCATCGCCCCAACCGAAACTTCACACTTCATCTTCACATAGGCCTCCTTCTTCCTCTTAACAAGAGATTCCACTTCCTTGGTAAACCACGGTTCCCTCGCTCGACGCCTTCCTCCCTGTCTGACCGGTACATACTTATCAAGAACACGCAGTAGCTGATCCTTGAACAAGCCCCACTTATCCAGTGTGCCCAACACTTGCAGCCTACTTCTCCACCTTATCCCCCCAAGTCACGTCTAATGGCATCATAATTGCCCTTCCCCCAGCTATAACTCTTGCCCTGCGGTGTATACTTATCCCTTTCCATCATTAACGTAAACGTCACCGAATTGTGGTCACTGTCCCCAAAGTGCTCTCCTACCTCCAAATCCAACACCTGGCCTGGTTCATTACCCAAAACCAAATCCAACGTGGCCTCGCCTCTTGTTGGCCTGTCAACATATTGTTTCAGGAAACCCTCCTGCACACACTGTACAAAAAACGACCCATCTATTGTACTCAAACTATATCTTTTCCAGTCAATATTTGGAAAGTTAAAGTCTCCCATAATAACTACCCTGTTACTTTCACTCATATCCAGAATCATCTTCGCCATCCTTTCCTCTACATCCCTAGAACTATTAGGAGGCCTATAAAAAACTCCCAACAGGGTGACCTCTCCTTTCCTGTTTCTAACTTCAGCCCATACTACCTCGGAAGAAGAGTCCCCATCTAGCATCCTCTCCGCCACCGTAATACTGCTCTTGACTAGCAGCGCCACACCTCCCCCTCTTTTGCCTCCTTCTCTGAGCTTACTAAAACACCTAAACCCCGGAACCTGCAACATCCATTCCTGTCCCTGCTCTATCCATGTCTCCGAAATGGCCACAACATCGAAGTCCCAGGTACCAACCCATGCTGCCAGTTCCCCTACCTTGTTTCGTATACTCCTGGCATTGAAGTAGACACACTTCAAACCACCTACCTGAACACTGGCCCCCTCCTGCGACGTCAAATCTGTGCTCCTGACCTCTATACTCTCATTCTCCCTTACCCTAAAACTACAATCCAGGTTCCCATGCCCCTGCTGCATTTGTTTAAACCCCCCCAAAGAGCACTAACAAATCTCCCCCCCAGGATATTTGTGCCCCTCAGGTTCAGATGTAGACCATCCTGTCTGTAGAGGTCCCACCTTCCCCAGAAAGAGCCCCAGTTATCCAAAAATCTGAATCCCTCCCGCCTGCACCATCCCTGTAGCCACGTGTTTAAATGCTCTCTCTCCCTATTCCTCATCTCACTATCACGTGGCACGGGCAACAACCCAGAGATAACAACTCTGTTTGTTCTAGTTCTGAGCTTCCATCCTAGCTCCCTGAAAGCCTGCCTGACATCCTTGTCCCCTTTCCTACCTATGTCGTTAGTGCCAATGTGGACCACGACTTGGGGCTGCTCCCCCTCCCCCCTAAGGACCCGGAAAACACGATCCGAGACATCACGTACCCTTGCACCTGGGAGGCAACATACCAAACGTGAGTCTCTCACGCTCCCACAAAATCTCCTATCTGTGCCCCTGACTAGAGAGTCCCCAATTACTAATGCTCTGCTCCTCTCCCCCCTTCCCTTCTGAGCAACAGGGACAGACTCCGTGCCAGAGGCCCGTACCCCATGGCTTACCCCTGGTAAGTCCCCCCCCCCACAAGTATCCAAAGCGGTATACTTGTTTCTCAGGGAACGACCGCAGGGGATTCCTGCGCTAACTGCTTTTTCCCAGTCCCTCTTACAGTTACCCACCTATCTCCAATCTTTGGTGTAACTAATTCCCTGAAGCTGCTATCTATGACCCCTTCTGCCTCCCGAATGATCCGAAGTTCTTCCAACTCCAGCTCCAGTTCCCTAACTCGGTCTTGGAGGAGCTGGAGATGGCAGCACTTCCTGCAGGTAAAATCAGCAGGGACACTAACTGCATCCCTCACCTCAAACATCCTGCAGGAGGAACATTGCACTCCCTTCCCTGCCATTCCTCTAACTTTCTACCAAGATCTGGCTAACAACTAAATTAAATTTTTATAAAAAATAATAATAATATAATAAAATATGGTACTTACCTCAGGCCACTTCCGCACTGCTCCCGCTGAAACTGACTCACCAGCTGTTCTCCCGCCGAAATCGACTGGCCTGCCCCTGCAAAGACAAGTGCTTTTAAAGGACAGACTTACCTCCCAGCAACCACTTCCGCACTGCTCCTGCTGAAACTGACTCACCAGCTGTTCTCCCGCCGAAATCGACTGGCCTGCCCCTGCACAGACAAGTGCTTTTAAAGGACAGACTTACCTCCCAGCAACCACATCCGCACTGCTCCCGCTGAAACTGACTCACCAGCTGATTCTCCCGCCGAAATCGACTGGCCTGCCCCTGCAAAGACAAGTGCTTTTAAAGGACAGACTTACCTCCCAGCAACCACTTCCGCACTGCTCCCGCTGAAACTGACTCACCAGCTGATTCTCCCGCCGAAATCGACTGGCCTGCCCCTGCAAAGACAAGTGCTTTTAAAGGACAGACTTACCTCCCAGCAACCACTTCCGCACTGCTCCTGCTGAAACTGACTCACCAGCTGTTCTCACGCCGAAATCGACTGGGAAGCATTCCTAAGAAGATCTGGGGAAGTATTACTGGGAAGGTCTGGGGAAGTATTACTGGGAAGGTCCCGGGAAGTATGACTGGGAAGGTCTGGGAAAGTATTACTGGGGAGGTCTGGGGAAGTATTACTGGGAAGGTCCCGGGAAGTATTACTGGGGAGGTCTGGGGAAGTATTACTGGGAATGTCTGGGGAAGTATTACTGGGGAGGTCTGGGGAAGTATTACTGGGAAGGTCCCGGGAAGTATTACTGGGAATGTCTGGGGAAGTATTACTGGGAATGTCTGGGGAAGTATTACTGGGGAGGTCTGGGGAAGTATTACTGGGAAGGTCCCGGGAAGTATTACTGGGAATGTCTGGGGAAGTATTACTGGGAAGGTCCCTGAAAGTATTATTGGGAAGGTCCCGGGATGTATTACTGGGAAGGTCTGGGAAAGTATTACTGGGAAGGTCTGGGGAAGCATTACTGGGAAGGTCTGGGGAAGTATTACTGGGAAGGTCCCTGAAAGTATGACTGGGAAGGTCCTGGGAAGGATTACTGGGAAGGTCTGGGAAAGTATTACTGGGAAGGTCCCGGGATGTATTACTGGGAAGGTCCCTGAAAGTATTATTGGGAAGGTCCCGGGATGTATTACTGGGAAGGTCTCGGGAAGTATTAACAGGAAGATCTCGGGAAGTATTACTGGGAAGGTCCTGGGAAGTATTGCTGGGAAGGTCCTGGGAATTATTACTAGTAAGGCCCCGGGAAGTATTACTGGGAAGGTCCCGGGAAGTATTACTGGGAAGGTCCCGGGAAGTATTACTGGGAAGGTCCCGGGATGTATTACTGGGAAGGTCCCGGGAAGTATTACTGGGAAGGTCCCGGGATGTATTACTGGGAAGGTCCCGGGAAGTATTACTGGGAAGGTCCTGGGAAGTATTACTGGGAAGGCCCCGGGATGTATTACTGGGAAGGTCCCGGGAAGTATTACTGGGAAGGCCCCGGGAAGTATTACTGGGAAGGTCCCGGGAAGTATTACTGGGAAGGTCCCGGGAAGAATTACAGGGAAGGTCCCGGGAAGTATTACTGGGAAGGTCCCGGGAAGTATTACTGTGAAGGTCCCGGGAAGTATTACTGGGAAGGTCCCGGGAAGTATTACTGGGAAGGTCCCGGGAAGTATTACTGGGAAGGTCCCGGGAAGTATTACTGGGAAGGTCCCGGGAAGTATTACTGGGAAGGTCTGGGGAAGTATTACTGGTACGGTCTGGGGAAGTATTACTGGTACGGTCCTGGGAAGTATTACTGGGAAGGTCCCGGGAAGTATTACTGGTACGGTCCTGGGAAGTATTACAGGGAAGGTCCCGGGAAGTATTACTGGGAAGGTCCCGGGAAGTATTACTGGTACGGTCCCGGGAAGTATTACTGGGAAGGTCCCGGGAAGTATTACTGGGAAGGTCCCGGGAAGTATTACTGGTACGGTCCTGGGAAGATAGACAGAAGTTTTTTAGTCAATGTTAAATGGATTCTCGTGCTTTCCCTATTTGATGAATAAAGTTGTGACTGTTTCATGTCCGACGTGTGAGGTTTCTTGTTGGTTTCAATGGGACAGATTTCCTGGGCAAACGTCATTCAGCATCGTATCGAGTGTGTGACTGCGGGCGTTTTGCCACCGTCTACATTGGCGTCCCTGGGTCATGTCCAATTCGAAATGGTCACAAGGCCCCGGACCCCAAATCCATCAACCTCCCCTCGTGCTCTTGAATATTCAGCCGGAACGTTGAACCCGGGTTCGATTCCCCGCTGGGTCACTGTCTGTGTGGAGTCTGCGCATCCTCCCCGTGTCTGCGTGGGTTTCCTCCGGGTGCTCCGGTTTCCTCCCACAGTCCAAAGATGTGCAGGTTAGGTGGATTGGCCATGCTAAATTGGCCTTCGTGTCCACAGGTTAGGTGGGTTTCCGGGGAAGGGGGCTTGGGCCGAGGTAGGGGCTCTTTCAGAGGGTCAGTGCAGACTCAATGGGCCGAGTGTCCTCCATCTGAACAATAGGGATTCTATGTCTGGTCTATTAACAGGCAGCCCATTGACAGGGTTTTCCTGGGGAGTAAATTAAACAATGTCTTGGAACCTTTGTCTGTATTTTGCTTTTCTAAAGGCTGGGATTGGATTCTCGCTGTTAAAAACAGAGGTTGATGCATCGTAACAGGCGGTGTCATCAAACCCTCAGAGATGGGGAGGAGGTGGCACAGTGGCATTGTCACTGGACGGGTAATCCAGAGACCCAGGGGAAAGCTCTGGGATCCCCGGATCGAATCCCACTCTGGCACATGGTGAAATTGGAATTAACTTTAAAAATCTGGAAGTTAAAGTCTAATAATGACCATAAAACTATTGTCAAATATCGTAAAACCCATCTGGTTCACTAATGTCCTTCAGGGAAGGAAATCTGCCGACCTTACCTGGTCTGGCCTACACGTGACTCCAGACCCACAGCAATGCGGTTTCCTCTCAGCAAACCACTCAGTTCCAGGGCAATTAGGGACGGGCAACAGATGCCGGCCCCACCCAGCAACACCCACATCCCAAGAATGAATAAAAAAAGATTGGAGCTGGAGTAGATCAATCAGCCCCTCCAAGCTGCTCCATCGTTCCATTAGATCATGTCTGATCAAACTGTGGCCTTAACTCCACTTTGCTGCCTGTCCCCATAACCCTCGACTTCCTTTCCCACCAGAAACCTGTCTAACTCAGGCAGGGGGGTCAATGCTGAGTGTGTGAACTGAAATCAATAGTGAAATATCTACCCCGGGCGGTTCACATTTCCTGTCTAACTCAGGCAGTGGGGTCAATGCTGAGTGTGTGAACTGGAATCAATAGTGAAATATCTGCCCCGGGGGGTTCACATTTCCTGTCTAACTCAGGCAGGGGGATCAATGCTGAGTGTGTGAACTGGAATCAATAGTGAAATATCTGCCCCGGGCGATTCACATTTCCTGTCTAACTCAGGCAGGGGGGTCAATGCTGAGTGTGTGAACTGGAATCAATAGTGAAATATCTGCCCCTGGCGGTTCACATTTCCTGTCTAACTCAGGCAGGGGGGTCGATGCTGAGTGTGTGAACTGGAATCAATAGTGAAATATCTGTCCCGGGCGGTTCACATTTCCTGTTTAACTCAGGCAGGGGGGTCAATGCTGAGTGTGTGAACTGGAATCAATAATGAAATATCTGCCCCGGGCGGTTCACATTTCCTGTCTAACTCAGGCAGGGGGGTCAATGCTGAGTGTGTGAACTGGAATCAATAGTGAAATATCTGCCCCGGGCGGTTCACATTTCCTGTCTAACTCAGGCAGGGGGGTCAATGCTGAGTGTGTGAACTGGAATCAATAGTGAAATATCTGTCCCGGGCGGTTCACATTTCCTGTCTAACTCAGGCAGGGGGGTCAATGCTGAGTGTGTGAACTGGAATCAATAGTGAAATATCTGCCCCGGGCGGTTCACATTTCCTGTCTAACTCAGGCAGGGGGGTCAATGCTGAGTGTGTGAACTGGAATCAATAGTGAAATATCTGCACCGGGCGGTTCACATTTCCTGTCTAACTCAGGCAGGGGCGTCAATGCTGAGTGTGTGAACTGGAATCAATAGTGAAATATCTGCCCCGTGCGGTTCACATTTCCTGTCTAACTCAGGCAGGGGGGTCAGTGCTGAGTGTGTGAACTGGAATCAATAGTGAAATATCTGCCCCGGGCGATTCACATTTCCTGTCTAACTCAGGCAGGGGGGTCAATGCTGAGTGTGTGAACTGGAATCAATAGTGAAATATCTGCCCCGGGAGGTTCACATTTCCTGTCTATCTCAGGCAGGGGGGTCAATGCTGAGTGTGTGAACTGGAATCAATCGTGAAATATCTGCCCCGGGCGGTTCACATTTCCTGTCTAACTCAGGCAGGGGGGTCAATGCTGAGTGTGTGAACTGGAATCAATAGTGAAATATCTGCCCCGGGCGGTTCACATTTCCTGTCTAACTCAGGCATGGGGATCAATGCTGAGTGAGTGAACTGGAATCAATAATGAAATATCTGCCCCGTGCGGTTCACATTTCCTGTCTAACTCTGGCAGGGGGGTCGATGCTGAGTGTGTGAACTGGAATCAATAGTGAAATATCTGCCTCGGGCGGTTCACATTTCCTGTCTAACTCAGGCAGGGTGATCAATGCTGAGTGTGTGAACTGGAATCAATAGTGAAATATCTGTCCCGGGCAGTTCACATTTCCTGTCTAACTCAGGCAGGGGGGTCAATGCTGAGTGTGTGAACTGGAATCAATAGTGAAATATCTGCCCCGGGCGGTTCACATTTCCTGTCTAACTCAGCAGGGGGGTCAATGCTGAGTGTGTGAACTGGAATCAATAGTGAAATATCTGCCTCGGGCGGTTCACGTTTCCTGTCTAACTCAGGCAGGGGGGTCAATGCTGAGTGTGTGAACTGGAATCAATAGTGAAATATCTGCCCCGGGCGGTTCACATTTCCTGTCTAACTCAGGCAGGGGGGTCAATGCTGAGTGTGTGAACTGGAATCAATAGTGAAATATCTGCCCCGGGCGGTTCACATTTCCTGTCTAACTCAGGCAGGGGGGTCAGTGCTGAGTGTGTGAACTGGAATCAATAGTGAAATATCTGTCCCGGGCGGTTCACATTTCCCGTCAACCGGCATCACAGAGATCATGATTTCTAAATGATTTCTCAATTGAAGATTGCGACCAAAAAACATTTCCATAGTTAATCACCTGGGGCATTTCTGCAACATCTGATGTTCCTGTAGCTAAACTTTATTCAAAACCATCCCCTTAAAACTGTATAAAAATCCCTGAGCTCTCTGCTCAAACTGCAGATTGAGCAGAAGGTGCTGAGGGGCATTCAGTGAATTCACCAGTGACCTGTACCGACACCAAGATGCTGAGAATCGTCTTAACCGTGTGTGTCCTCTTCTGGAACCAACTCGCTGCACAGGATGCGGTAGACAAGGTGATCAAACTCTGTGAACAAGAGGAATGCATTAAACCCGAAGTCGTCATTGAGGACAAGGTGAGTGTAGTTCAGAGTTTACTGCATTCTGTAATATTTGTACCAGTGGAAGTTATTTAATGCCTGTGTTTTTGGGTCAAGTCCCCTTTACTCTCTTTACTCTCAAACATCTGTCTGACTCAGGCAGGGAGGGTTGTCAATGCTGAGTGTGTGAACTGGAATAAACAGTGAAATATCTGCCCCGGGCGGTTCACACATCCCGGGACCCGGCACTCACACAGTTAATGGTTTCTAAATTCAAGGCTGGGATCAGGAAAGTATTCTGAGGAGCAGAATCTATCTGTACTTTAGACACGGATTAATCAGGGATAGTCAGCGTGGAAGGTCTTTCTGACAAATTATTGTTGAATTATTTGATGCGGTAACCAGGGGCGTTGATAGGGAGACCCCCCCCCCTTCGAGACCCCTGTGATAAGGAGACCACCCGCCACAGAGACCCCTTTGATAGGGAGACCCCCCCCCACAGAGACTCCTGTGATAGGGAGACCATCCACACCCACACCGAACCCTCCCCATCCACACCCACACCGACCCCTGCCCCAGCCACACCCACACCGACCCCTCCCCCATCCACACCGACCCCTCCCCCATCCACACCCACACCAACCCCTCCCCCATCCAATCCCACACCGACCCCTCCCCCATCCACACCGACCCCTCCCCCATCCACACCCATTTCGACCCCTTCTACATCCACACCGACCCCTCCCCCATCCACACCGACCCCTCCCCATCCACACCCACACCGACCCCTCCCCATACACACCCACACCGACCCCTCCCCCATCCACACCGACCCCTCCCCACCCACACCGACCCCTCCCCCATCCACACCGACCCCTCCCCCATCCACATCCACACCGACCCCTCCCCCATCCACACCCACACCGACCCCTCCCCATCCACACCGCCCCCACCCCCATCCACACCCAAACCGACCCCTCCCCCATGCACAACGTCCCCTCCCCCATCCACACCGACCCCTCACCCATCCACACCCACACCGACCCCTCCCCAAACCACACTCACACCGACACCACCCCCACCCACACCGACCCCTCCCCCATCCACACCCACACCGACCCCTCCCCATCCACACCAACACCGACCCCTCCCCCATCCACACCGACCCCTCCTCCATCCACACACACACCGACCCCTCCCCCACCCACACCCACACCGACCCCTCCCCCATCCAATCCCACACCGACCCCTCCCCCATCCACACTGACCCCTTCCCCATCCACAACGACCCCTCCCCCACCCACACCCACACCGACCCCTCCCCCATCCACACCCACTCCGGCCCCTCCCCCATCCACACCGACCCCTCCCCCATCCGCACCCACACCGACCCCTCCCCCACCCACACTCACACCTCCCCCTCCCCACCCTCATCCACAGCCACACTGACCCCTCCCCCACCCACACCCACACCGACCCCACACCCACCCACACCGGCCCCTCCCCCATCAACACTCGCACCGACCCCTCCCCCTCCCCACCCACACCGACACCTCCCCATCCACACCCACACCAACCCCTCCCCAATCCGCTCCCACACCGACCCCTCCCCCATCCACACCCACACCGACCCCTCCCCCATCCGCTCCCACACCGACCCCTCCCCATCCACACCGACCGCTCCCGATCCACACCCACACCGACCCCTCCCCATCCACACCGACCCCTCCCCATCCACACCGACCGCTCCCGATCCACACCGACCCCTCCCCCATCCACACCGACCCCTCCCCCATCCACACCCACACCGACCCCTCCCCCATCCACACCCACACCGACCCCTCCCCGATCCACACATGCACCCACCCCACCCCCACCCCCATCCACACCGACCCCTCCCCCACCACGCCCCCACCGACTCCTCCCCCACCCACACCTCCCTCTCCCCACCCACACCGACCCCTCCCCCATCCACACCCACACCGACCCCTCCCCCATCCGCTCCCACACCGACCCCTCCCCATCCACACCGACCCCTCCCCCATCCACACCCACACTGACCCCTCCCCCACCCACACCCACACCGACCCCTCCCCATCCACACTGACCCCACCCCGATCCACACCGACCCCTCCCTCATCCACACCGACCCCTTTCCCATCCACACCCACACTGACCCCTCCCCCATCCACACCGACCCCTCCCCCACCCACACCGACCCCTCCCCATCCACACCCACACCGACCCCTCCCCATCCACACCGACCCCTCCCCCATCCACACCCACACTGACCCCTCCCCCATCCACACCCACACCGACCCCTCCCCATCCACACGACCCCTCCCCCATCCACACCGACCCTCCCCCATCCACACCCACACCGACCCCTCCCCCATCCACACCGACCCCTCCCCCATCCACACAGACCCCTCCCCCATCCACACCGACCCCTCCCCATCCACACCCACACCGACCCTCCCCCATCCACACCCACACCGACCCCTCCCCCATCCACACCGACCCCTCCCCCATCCACACAGACCCCTCCCCCATCCACACCGACCCCTCCCCCATCCACACCCACTCCGACCCCTCCCCTTCCACACCGACCACACCCACACCGACCCCTCCCCCACCCACACCCACACTGACCCCTCCCCATCCACACCCACACTGAACCCTCCCCCATCCACACCCACACCGACCCCTCCCCCATCCACACCCAGACCGTCCCCTCCCCCATCCACACTGACCCCTCCCCCATCCACACCCACACCGACCTCTCCACCATCCACACCCACACTGACCCCTCCCCATCCACACCCACACCGACCTCTCCACCATCCACACCCACACTGACCCCTCCCCCACCTACACTGACCCCTCCCCCATCCACACCCACACCGTCCCCTCCCCCATCCACACCCACACCGACCCCTCCCCCATCCACACCCACACCGTCCCCTCCCCCATCCACACCCACACCGTCCCCTCCCCCATCCACACCCACACCGACCCCTCCCCCATCCACACCCACACCGACCCCTCCCCCATCCACACCGTCCCCTCCCCCATCCACACCCACACCGACCCCTCCCCGATCCACACCGACCCCTCCCCCATCCAATCCCACACCGACCCCTCCCCCATCCACAATGACCCCTTCCCCATCCACATCGACCCCTCCCCATCCACACCCACTCCGACCCCTCCCCCATCCACACCGACCCCTCCCCCATCCACACCCACACCGACCCCTCCCCCACCCACACTCAGACCTCCCCCTCCCCACCCCCATCCACAGCCACACTGACCCCACCCACATCCACACCGACCCCTCCCCCATCCACACCCACACCGACCCCACACCCACCCACACCGGCCCCTCCCCCACCAACACTCGCACCGACCCCTCCCACATCCACACCGACCCCTCCCCCATCCACACCCACACCGACCCCACACCCACCCACACCGGCCCCTCCCCACCAACACTCGCACCGACCCCTCCCCCTCCCCACCCACACCGACACCTCCCCCATCCACACCCACACCAACCCCTCCCCCATCCGCTCCCACACCGACCCCTCCCCATCCACACCCACACCGACCCCTCCCCCATCCACACCCACGCCGACCCCTCCCCCATCCACACCCGCACCGACCCCTCCCCCACCCACACCGACCCCTCCCCATCCACACCGACCCTTCCCCATCCACACCGACCCCTCCCCCATCCACATCCACACCGACCCCTCCCCCATCCACACCCACACCGACCCCTCCCCCATCCACACCGACCCCTCCCCGATCCACACCCACACCGACCCCTCCCCCATCCACACCCACACCGACCCCTCCCCCATCCACACCGACCCCTCCCCCATCCACACCCACCCCACCCCCACCCCCATCCACACCGACCCCTCCCCCACCCACGCCCCCACCGACCCCTTCCCCACCCACACCTCCCCCTCCCCACCCACACCAACCCCTCCCCATCCACACCCACACCGACCCCTCCCCCATCCGCTCCCACACCGACCCCTCCCCATCCACACCGACCCCTCCCCCATCCACACCCACACCGACCCCTCCCCATCCACACCCACACCGACCCCTCCCCCACCCACACCGACCCCTCCCCCATCCACACCCACACCGACCCCTCCCCATCCACACCCACACCGACCCCTCCCCCACCCACACCAACCCCTCCCCATCCACACCCACACCGACCCCTCCCCCATCCGCTCCCACACCGACCCCTCCCCATCCACACCGACCCCTCCCCCATCCACACCCACACCGACCCCTCCCCCACCCACACCCACACCGACCCCTCCCCCATCCACACCGACCCCTCCCCCATCCACACCCATTTCGACCCCTTCTACATCCACACCGACCCCTCCCCCATCCACACCGACCCCTCCCCATCCACACCCACACCGACCCCTCCCCATACACACCCACACCGACCCCTCCCCCATCCACACCGACCCCTCCCCACCCACACCGACCCCTCCCCCATCCACACCGACCCCTCCCCCATCCACATCCACACCGACCCCTCCCCCATCCACACCCACACCGACCCCTCCCCATCCACACCGCCCCCACCCCCATCCACACCCAAACCGACCCCTCCCCCATGCACAACGTCCCCTCCCCCATCCACACCGACCCCTCACCCATCCACACCCACACCGACCCCTCCCCAAACCACACTCACACCGACACCTCCCCCACCCACACCGACCCCTCCCCCATCCACACCCACACCGACCCCTCCCCATCCACACCAACACCGACCCCTCCCCCATCCACACCGACCCCTCCTCCATCCACACACACACCGACCCCTCCCCCACCCACACCCACACCGACCCCTCCCCCATCCAATCCCACACCGACCCCTCCCCCATCCACACTGACCCCTTCCCCATCCACAACGACCCCTCCCCATCCACACCCACTCCGGCCCCTCCCCCATCCACACCGACCCCTCCCCCATCCACACCCACACCGACCCCTCCCCCACCCACACTCACACCTCCCCCTCCCCACCCTCATCCACAGCCACACTGACCCCTCCCCCACCCACACCCACACCGACCCCACACCCACCCACACCGGCCCCTCCCCCATCAACACTCGCACCGACCCCTCCCCCTCCCCACCCACACCGACACCTCCCCCATCCACACCCACACCAACCCCTCCCCAATCCGCTCCCACACCGACCCCTCCCCCATCCACACCCACACCGACCCCTCCCCCATCCGCTCCCACACCGACCCCTCCCCATCCACACCGACCCCTCCCCCATCCACACCGACCCCTCCCCCACCCACACCCACACCGACCCCACACCCACCCACACCGGCCCCTCCCCCATCAACACTCGCACCGACCCCTCCCCCTCCCCACCCACACCAACCCCTCCCCAATCCGCTCCCACACCGACCCCTCCCCATCCACACCCACACCGACCCCTCCCCCATCCACACCCACACCGACACCTCCCCCATCCACACCCACACCAACCCCTCCCCAATCCGCTCCCACACCGACCCCTCCCCATCCACACCCACACCGACCCCTCCCCCATCCACACCCACACCGACCCCTCCCCATCCACACCGACCGCTCCCGATCCACACCCACACCGACCCCTCCCCGATCCACACCCAAACCGACCCCTCCCCCATCCACACCGACCGCTCCCGATCCACACCCACACCGACCCCTCCCCGATCCACACATGCACCCACCCCACCCCCACCCCCATCCACACCGACCCCTCCCCCACCACGCCCCCACCGACTCCTCCCCCACCCACACCTCCCTCTCCCCACCCACACCGACCCCTCCCCCATCCACACCCACACCGACCCCTCCCCCATCCGCTCCCACACCGACCCCTCCCCATCCACACCGACCCCTCCCCCATCCACACCCACTCTGACCCCTCCCCCACCCACACCCACACCGACCCCTCCCCATCCACACTGACCCCACCCCGATCCACACCGACCCCTCCCTCATCCACACCGACCCCTTTCCCATCCACACCCACACTGACCCCTCCCCCATCCACACCGACCCCTCCCCCACCCACACCGACCCCTCCCCATCCACACCCACACCGACCCTCCCCCATCCACACCCACACCGACCCCTCCCCCATCCACACCGACCCCTCCCCCATCCACACAGACCCCTCCCCCATCCACACAGACCCCTCCCCATCCACACCCACACCGACCCTCCCCCATCCACACCCACACCGACCCCTCCCCCATCCACACCGACCCCTCCCCCATCCACACAGACCCCTCCCCCATCCACACCGACCCCTCCCCCATCCACACCCACTCCGACCCCTCCCCTTCCACACCAACCCCACCCACACCGACCCCTCCCCCACCCACACCCACACTGACCCCTCCCCATCCACACCCACACTGACCCCTCCCCCATCCACACCCACACCGACCCCTCCCCCATCCACACCCAGACCGTCCCCTCCCCCACCAACACCGACCCCTCCCCCATCCACACCCACACCGACCTCTCCACCATCCACACCCACACTGACCCCTCCCCCACCCACACTGACCCCTCCCCCATCCACACCCACACCGTCCCCTCCCCCATCCACACCCACACCGACCCCTCCCCCATCCACACCCACACCGTCCCCTCCCCCATCCACACCCACACCGTCCCCTCCCCCATCCACACCCACACCGACCCCTCCCCCATCCACACCCACACCGACCCCTCCCCCATCCACACCGTTCCCTCCCCCATCCACACCCACACCGACCCCTCCCCCATCCACACCCACACCGACCCCTCCCCGATCCACACCGACCCCTCCCCCATCCAATCCCACACCGACCCCTCCCCCATCCACAATGACCCCTTCCCCATCCACATCGACCCCTCCCCATCCACACCCACTCCGACCCCTCCCCCATCCACACCGACCCCTCCCCCATCCACACCCACACCGACCCCTCCCCCACCCACACTCAGATCTCCCCCTCCCCACCCCCATCCACAGCCACACTGACCCCACCCACATCCACACCGACCCCGCCCCCATCCACACCCACACCGACCCCACACCCACCCACACCGGCCCCTCCCCCACCAACACTCGCACCGACCCCTCCCACATCCACACCGACCCCTCCCCCATCCACACCCACACCGACCCCACACCCACCCACACCGGCCCCTCCCCACCAACACTCGCAGCGACCCCTCCCCCTCCCCACCCACACCGACACCTCCCCCATCCACACCCACACCAACCCCTCCCCCATCCGCTCCCACACCGACCCCTCCCCATCCACACCCACACCGACCCCTCCCCATCCACACCCACGCCGACCCCTCCCCCATCCACACCCGCACCGACCCCTCCCCCACCCACACCGACCCCTCCCCATCCACACCGACCCTTCCCCATCCACACCGACCCCTCCCCCATCCACATCCACACCGACCCCTCCCCCATCCACACCCACACCGACCCCTCCCCCATCCACACCGACCCCTCCCCGATCCACACATGCACCCACCCCACCCCCACCCCCATCCACACCGACCCCTCCCCCACCCACGCCCCCACCGACCCCTTCCCCACCCACACCTCCCCCTCCCCACCCACACCAACCCCTCCCCATCCACACCCACACCGACCCCTCCCCCATCCGCTCCCACACCGACCCCTCCCCATCCACACCGACCCCTCCCCCATCCACACCCACACCGACCCCTCCCCCACCCACACCCACACCGACCCCTCCCCATCCACACCGACCCCTCCCCCATCCACACCGACCCCTTTCCCATCCACACCCACACCGACCCCTCCCCATCCACACCCACACCGACCCCTCCCCCATCCACACCGACCCCTCCCCCATCCACACCCACTCCGACCCCTCCCCTTCCACACCGACCCCACCCACACCGACCCCTCCCCCGCCCACACCCACACTGACCCCTCCCCATCCACACCCACACTGACCCCTCCCCCATCCACACCCACACCGACCCCTCCCCCATCCACACCCACACCATCCCCTCCCCCACCCACACCGACCCCTCCCCTATCCACACCCACACCGAACCCTCCCCCATCCACACCGACCCCTCCCCCATCCACACCCACACCGACCCCTCCGCCATCCACACCCACATTGACCCCTCCCCCACCCACACTGACCCCTCCCCCATCCACACCCACACCGACCCCTCCCCTATCCACACCCACACCGACCCCTCCCCCATCCACACCGACCCCTCCCCATCCACACCCACACCGACCCCTCCCCCATCCACACCGACCCCTCCCCCATCCACACCCACACCGACCCCTCCGCCATCCACACCCACATTGACCCCTCCCCCACCCACACTGACCCCTCCCCCATCCACACCCACACTGACCCCTCCCCTATCCACACCCACACCGAACCCTCCCCCATCCACACCCACACCGACCCCTCCCCATCCACACCCACACCGACCCCTCCCCCATCCACACCCGCACCCACCCCTCCCCATCCACACCCACACCGACCCCTCCCCATCCACACCCACACCGACCCCTCCCCATCCACACCCACACCGACCCCTCCCCATCCACACCCACACTGACCCCTCCCCTATCCACACCCACACCAAACCCTCCCCCATCCACACCCACACCGACCCCTCCGCCATCCACACCCACATTGACCCCTCCCCCACCCACACTGACCCCTCCCCCATCCACACCCACACCGTCCCCTCCCCCATCCACACCCACACCGTCCCCTCCACCATCCACACCCACACCGACCCCTCCCCCATCCACACCCACACCGACCCCTCACCCACCCACACCGACCCCTCCCCATCCACACCGTCCCCTCCCCCATCCACACCCACACCGACCCCTCCCCGATCCACACCGACCCCTCCCCCATCCACACCGACCCCTCCCCATCCACACCCACACCGACCCCTCCCCATCCACACCCACACCGACCCCTCCCCCATCCACTCCCACACCGACCCCTCACCATCCACACCCACACCGACCCCTCCCCCATCCACACCCACACCGACCCCTCACCATCCACACCCACACCAACCCCTCCCCCATCCACACCCACACCGACCCCTCCCCCATATGCTCCCACACCGACCCCTCCCCCATCCACACAGACCCCTCCCCCATCCACACCGACCCCTCCCAATCCACACCGACCCCTCCCCCATCCACACCGACCCCTCCCCCATCCACACCGACCCCTCCCCCACCCACACCGACCCCTCCCCCATCCACACCAATCCCTCCCCCATCCACACCCACTCCGACCCCTCCCCTTCCACACCGACCCCACCCACACCGACCCCTCCCCCGCCCACACCCACACTGACCCCTCCCCATCCACACCCACACTGACCCCTCCCCCATCCACACCCACACCGACCCCTCCCCCATCCACACCCAGACCGTCCCCTCCCACATCCACACCCACACCGACCCCTCCCCCATCTACACCCACACCGACCCCTCCCCATCCACACCCACACTGACCCCTCCCCCATCCACACCCACACTGACCCCTCCCCATCCACGCCCACACCGACCCCTCCCCCATCCACACCCACACCGACCCCTCCGCCATCCACACCCACACTGACCCCTCCCCCACCCACACTGACCCCTCCCCCATCCACACCCACACTGATCCCTCCCCCATCTACACCCACACCCACCCCTCCCCATCCACACCCACACCGTCCCCTCCCCCATCCACACCCACACCGACCCCTCCCCCACCCACACCCACACCGTCCCCTCCCCCATCCACACCGACACCGTCCCCTCCCACACCCCCACCCACACCGACCCCTCCCCCACCCACACCGACCCCTCCCACATCCACACCCACACCGACCCCTCCCCCATCCACACCGACCCCTCCCCCATCCACACCGTCCCCTCCCACATCCACACCCACACCGACCCCTCCCACATCCACACCGACCCCTCCCCCATCCACACCGTCCCCTCCCACATCCACACCCACACCGTCCCCTCCCACACCCCCACCCACACCGACCCCTCCCCCACCCACACCGACCCCTCCCACACTACACACTTCCTAACCATGGCTACATTTGCCACCCAATAATAATTCATCAAGTTTGGGTGAGCTGACCCCCACCCTCCCCCACCCCACCCGCAACCCCCCCAACCCCGGACCCCGCTCCAGCAGCACCTTCCTCACCCGCGGGGCCTTACCCGCCCAACAAATCTCCAAATCAGCGCATTCACCCTCCTACAAAGCCTCAGGAATGAGGATCGGGAGATTCTGGAACACAAACAAGACCCTCGGGAGAACCGTCACCTTCACCGATTACACCCGTCCTGCCAGCGACAGCGGGGGCACATCCCACCTCCTAAAACCCCCCTTCATCTGTTCCCCAACACGGCCAGATTCAGCTTGTGCAGCCGCTCCCACCCCCAGGCCAGCTGAATGCCCAAATACCGAAACCCCCCCCCCCCCCACCACCCGAAACGGCAACTCCCCCAACCTCCTCTCCTGCCCCCTCGCCGGAATCGGAAAATCCTCGCTCTTCCCCACATTCACTTTCTATCCCGAAAACCCACCAAACTCCTCCAATGTACCCAGAATCCCCCAATTCCTCCCAAAGGGTTTGAAATGTCGAGAAGCAGGTCGTCCGCGTACAGCGAGGCCCTTTGTTCCCCCCCCCACCGTACTATCCCCCGCCAGTCCCTTGATGCTCTCAGCGCCATCGCCAATTGCCAAGGCAACGAGCAGTGGGGAGAGTGGACACCCCTCCTCGTGTCCCGGTGTGGCCCGGAATATTCCAAACTCACCCGGTTCACACTCGCTGCGGGCGCCCGGTACAACAGCCGGACCCAATCCACAAACCCCTGTCCCAAACCATCCCAGCACCTCCCACAGGTAGTCCCACTCCACCCAGCCGAAGGCCTTCTCCGCATCCATGGCAACCACCACTTTCCCACGTCGCCCCTCCGGGGGCGTCATGATCACATTCAACAACCGCCTGATGCCTCCCCTTAACAAACCCCGCCTGGTCCTCCCCTATCACCCCCGGCTCACAGTCCTCAATCCTTGAAGCCAAGATCTTGGCCAGTAAATTGGAGCCCACATTTAACCGTGAAATTGGCCGGCAGGGCCCTCAATGCTCCGGATCCTTGGCCCTTTTTAGAATTAAGGAGGTGGAGGCCTGTGATAACGTTGGGGGGAGCACCCCCTGCTCCCTCACCTCATTGAACGCCCTCACCAGCAGGGACCCCAGGTCCCAGGAAACCTTTTGTCAACTTCACCGGGGCCTCCCCTGTCTGCATTGCCCCCACACCCACCACCACCTCCACCAGCCCAATGGAGGCTCCCGATCCCTCCACCAGGTCCTCCCCACCCTCGGGAACTCCAACCCCTCCGGGATGAAAATAATCGCTTATTGTCACGAGTAGGTTTCAATGAGGTTACTGTGAAAAGCCCCTAGTCGCCACATTCCGGCGCCTGTTCGGGGAGGCTGGTACGGGAATCGAACCGTGCTGCTGGCCTGCCTTGGTCTGCTTTCAAAGCCAGCTATTTAGCCCAGTGTGCTAAACCAACCCCTCCCAGATGGTGCAGGGTGTAGGTGAATGTAGGGCCGAGGGGATAGCTTCTGGGATGGTGCAGGGTGTAGGTGAATGCGGAGGCCGTCCCCGGACTGGTCATCCAGGGGGGTGCTGGGATTGTGGCTGGGGGCGAGGTGCCCCAGACAGGTGGGTATGGTCTGTTGCTGATCCTCAAAGACAAAACACAAGACACACGGTGAGATGTTGGGAAGGGTGCAGTCTGGGGGAGAGGGTGGCTCACTCGCTATTGGGACATCTTTGTGCATTTGGGGCTCACTTGGTCGTCATGTGCTGATATCCGCTGCGGAGATAGCCTCTCCTGCACCTCCTGGATAACACCATCACACTCCTCACAGTCGAGGTGAGAGCCCTGAGATTCAGGATGTCCGCTCCGGGCTTCTCTCTGGAATTTAGGAGAATGAGAGCGATCTCATTGAAACAGACAAGATGATAAGGTAGGAAGGTTGTTTCCCCCTGGCTGGGACATCGAGAACTGGGCAGCACAGATTCAGGAGAGAGAGTTCATCAAATAGGACTGAGATAGGGAGAAATATCTTCACTCAAAGGGCTGTGAATCTCTGGAATTATCCAGTCTATAATGGATGTTTCATCATTGAGAATATTCAAGGCCAAGACAGCTAGAATTTAGGATTCTAGGTTCCTCGCGGGTGCAGTATAATGGAGTATATTCGGACAGGTCCTGAAATGAAATGAAATGAAAATCGCTTTTTGTCACAAGTAGGCTTCAAATGAAGTTACTGTGAAAAGCCCCTAGTCGCCACATTCCGGCACCTGTTCGGGGAGGCTGGTACGGGAACTGAACCGTGCTGCTGGCCTGCCTTGGTCTGCTTTCAAAGCCAGCGATTTAGCCCTGTGCTAAACCAGCCCCAGTCATTAGAAGGAAGTGACATGTACTCGTGATCTGAGAGTCTCGCAGAAAGCAGCACGAAAAGAAGCTCGTGTCGGGGAATGTTCTCCAAACGGTAAATGTGTTACAATAGAGTTAGAATGTCTGCAGCCAGCAGTCTCTGGGAGTTACGGAAACTTCTCCAACCCAACAACACAATGGAACAGGTGGGGAGTGCGTGGGGCAAGTAGAGTTGGGGTTAAAGATGAGGCAGGAGGCTTATGTAAAGATGAGACATGAAGGTTCAGTTAGGGCGCTCGAGAGTTACAAGTTAGCTAGGAAGGACCTAAAGAGAGAGACAAGAAGAGCCAGGAGGGGACATGAGACGTCTTTGGCAGGTAGGATCAAGGATAACCCTAAAGCTTTCTATAGATATGTCAGGAATAAAAGAATGACTAGGGTAAGAGTAGGGCCAGTCAAGGACAGCATTGGGAAGTTGTGCTTGGAGTCCGAGGAGATAGGAGAGGTGCTAAATGAATATTTATCGTCAGTATTCACACAGGAAAAAGACAATGTTGTCGAGGAGAATACTGAGATTCAGCTACCAGACGAGAAGGGCTTGAGGTTCATAAGGAGGTGTTAACAATTCTGGAAAGTGTGAAAATAGATAAGTCCCCTGGGCCGGATGGGACTTATCCTAGGATACTCTGGGATGCTAGGGAGGAGATTGCTGAGCCTTTGGCTTTAATCTTTAAGTCATCTTTGTCTACAGGATTAGTGCAAGAAGTCTGGAGGATAGCAAATGTTGTCCCCTTGTTCAAGAAGGGGAGTAGAGACAACCCCGGTAACTATAGACCAGTGAGCCTTACTTCTGTTGTGGGCAAAATCTTGGAAAGGTTTATAAGAGATAGGATGTATAATCATCTGGAAAGGAATAATTTGATTAGAGAGAGTCAACACGGTTTTGTGAAGGTAGGTCGTGCCTCACAAACCTTATTGAGTTCTTTGAGAAGGTGACCAAACAGGTGGACGAGGGTAAAGCAGTTGATGTGGTGCATATGGATTTCAGTAAAGCGTTTGATAAGGTTCCCCACGGTAGGCTACTGCGGAAAATACGGAAGCATGGGATTCAGGGAGATTTAGCAGTTTGGATCAGAAATTGGCCAGCTGGAAGAAGACAAAGGGTGGTGGTTGGTGGGAAGTGTTCAAACTGGAGTCCAGTTCCTAGTGGTGTGCCACAAGGATCTGTTTTGGGGCCACTGCTGTTTGTCATTTTTATAAATGACCTGGAGGAGGGCGTAGAAGGATGGGTGAGTAAATTTGCAGATGACACTAAAGTCGGTGGCGTTGTGGACAGTGCGGAAGGATATTACAAGTTACAGAGGGACATAGATAAGCTGCAGCGCTGGGCTGAGAGGTGGCAAATGGAGTTTAATGCAGAAAAGTGTGAGGTGATTCATTTTGGAAGGAATAACAGGAAGACAGAGTACTGGGCTAATGGTAAGATTCTTGGCAGTGTGGATGAGCAGAGAGATCTCGGTGTCCATGTGCATAGATCCCTGAAAGTTGCCACCCAGGATGTGAGGGTTGTTAAGAAGGCGTACGGTGTGTTAGCTTTTATTGGTAGAGGGATTGAGTTTCGGAGCCATGAGGTCATGTTGCAGCTGTACAAAACTCTGGTGCTGCCGCATTTGGAGTATTGCGTGCAATTCTGGTCGCCGCATTATAGGAAGGATGTGGAAGCATTGGAAAGGGTGCAGAGGAGATTTACCAGAATGTTGCCTGGTATGGAGGGAAGATGTTATGAGGAAAGGCTGAGGGACTTGAGGCTGTTTTCGTTAGAGAGAAGAAGGTTAAGAGGTGACTTAATTGAGGCATACAAGATGATCAGAGGATTGGATAGGGTGGACAGTGAGAGCCTTTTTCCTCGGATGGTGATGTCTAGCACGAGGGGACATAGTTTAAATTGAGGGGAGATAGATATAAGACAGATGTCAGAGGTCGGTTCTTTACTCAGAGAGTAGTAAGGGCGTGGAATGCCCTGCCTGCAACAGTAGTGGACTCGCCAACACTAAGGGCATTCAAATGGTCATTGGATAGACATATGGACGATAAGGGAATAGTGTAGATGGGCTTTAGAGTGGTTTCACAGGTCGGCGCAACATCGAGGGCCGAAGGGCCTGTACTGCGCTGTAATGTTCTATGTTCTATGTTCTATGTTCTATGATCTTGTTGATCGGTGGAACAGGCTTGAGGAGTTATTGGGCCTATTCCAGCTCCTATTTCTTATGGTCCAATGACATTGTTTTATTTTCATCCTGGATTAGTGCCTGGATACGAGGACCAATTCCTAACCCATTGAAACCTTTCTGTTTCAGTAATGTGGTAAAACAGCCAAAGGGAAACACAATTACTGGACATGATTCAGTGTCGATGGCCTTCCAGAACATTCTCTATATTTGTTTCATTGAAAGCCCAAGGGGAAGGTGTGAGGCCCAATGGGCAGGATAACTCTAAAGTTGAAAGAGTGCATGAGGGGGTCAGGAAAATCAATCTGGAAGTGGTGATGCCAAGACTCCCATCAAAAATTCCAAACCCTTTTACCAGGTCAGTCCATGCAGGACATGAATACTGCTCCCACACCTGGGAACGAGGACAGTCCCCTCAACACTGATGTGTTTTGGTGCGAGTTCAGTTGTGTCACATGGTGATGGATTTTATTTCCTTGTTTTAGAATTATATTGAGTTTGAATACCAAATTCGGCAGAAGGTTGAAACTGAAGTTGATGGTGTGGATATTAAAACTGCAGTGGCGATCGGTCTGGAGAAACTATTCAGTTATGCACGTTGTGGGAATGTTGCAGGTATGTCAGATGTTCCTTCAAAGTAACAACAGATTATAAAACAGCCACTCACTCTTTAACCTGTCACGTTTGAAACTTTCTGTACAGACTGACACACTGAGCAAAGAATTGTCAATCCCAGAGCGTTCCTCGCTCACATGTGACTAGTGGGTTGAGGCGCTATTTGGGCTATTGCTTTGATACCTTCAGGCTTTATGTTCCCAGAATCTGGGAACGTTTCCCATGTGTGATATTAACATTCTATGTTGATATTAATAAAGATGATGTGGAGATACCGGCGTTGGATTGGGGTGAGCACAGTAAGAAGTCTTACAGCATCAGGTTAAAGATCAACAAATTTGTTTCAAACACTATCTTTCGGAGCACTGCTCCTTCCTCAGGTGAATGGAAGGGCCAGCGCTCCGAAAGCTCGTGTTTTAAACAAACCATTTGGACTTTAACCTGGTGTTGTAAAACTTCTTACGATATTAATAAAGAGGAGGAGGTGTACCTGTGGGGATGAAAGATAAAGGTGGAAAGTATCGGGAACACTGGATAACGAGCGATGTTATCAACCTTGTCAAAAAGAAAAAGGAAGCATTCGTTAAGGTCGAAAAGGCTTCGGACAGGTGAAGCCCTTGAAAAATATCACATTTCCAGCAGTGACACACACCAGTGTCTATCTGGACAGCTCTGTGCTGTCTGTCCCTTCCAGCAGTGACACACACCAGTGTCTATCCGGACAGTTCTGTGCTGTCTGTCCCTTCCAGCAGTGACACACACCAGTGTCTATCTGGACAGCTCTGTGCTGTCTCCCCCTTCCAGCAGTGACACACACCAGTGTCTATCTGGGCAGCTCTGTGCTGTCTGTCCCTTCCAGCAGTGACACACACCAGTGTCTATCTGGACAGCTCTGTGCTGTCTGTCCCTTCCAGCAGTGACACACACCAGTGTCTATCTGGACAGCTCTGTGCTGTCTGTTCCTTCCAGCAGTGACAAACACCAGTGTCTATCTAGACAGCTCTGTGCTGTCTCCCCCTTCCAGCAGCGACACCCTCCAGTGTCTATCTGGGCAGCTCTGTGCTGTCTGTCCCTTCCAGCAGTGACACACACCAGTGTCTATCTGGACAGCTCTGTGCTGTCTGTCCCTTCCAGCAGTGACACACACCAGTGTCTATCTGGACAGCTCTGTGCTGTCTCCCCCTTCCAGCAGTGACACAGACCAGTGTCTATCTGGACAGCTCTGTGCTGTCTGTCACTTCCAGCAGTGACACACACCAGTGTCTATCTGGACAGCTCTGTGCTGTCTCCCCCTTCCAGCAGTGACACACACCAGTGTCTATCTGGACAGCTCTGTGCTGTCTGTCCCTTCCAGCAGTGACACACACCAGTGTCTATCTGGACAGCTCTGTGCTGTCTGTCCCTTCCAGCAGTGACACACACCAGTGTCTATCTGGACAGCTCTGTGCTGTCTGTCCCTTCCAGCAGTGACACACACCAGTGTCTATCTGGACAGCTCTGTGCTGTCTCCCCCTTCCAGCAGTGACACACACCAGTGTCTATCTGGACAGCTCTGTGCTGTCTGTCCCTTCCAGCAGTGACACACACCAGTGTCTATCTGGACAGCTCTGTGCTGTCTGTCCCTTCCAGCAGTGACACACACCAGTGTCTATCTGGACAGCTCTGTGCTGTCTATCCCTTCCAGCAGTGATACACACCAGTGTCTATCTGGACAGCTCTGTGCTGTCTGTCCCTTCCAGCAGCGACACACACCAGTGTCTATCTGGACAGCCCTGTGCTGTCTGTCCCTTCCAGCAGTGACACACACCAGTGTCTATCTGGACAGCTCTGTGCTGTCTGTCCCTTCCAGCAGCGACACACACCAGTGTCTATCTGGACAGCCCTGTGCTGTCTGTCCCTTCCAGCAGTGACACACACCAGTGTCTATCTGGACAGCTCTGTGCTGTCTGTCCCTTCCAGCAGTGACACACACCAGTGTCTATCTGGACTGCTCTGTGCTGTCTGTCCCTTCCAGCAGTGACACACTCCAGTGTCTATCTGGGCAGCTCTGTGCTGTCTGTCCCTTCCAGCAGTGACACACACCAGTGTCTATCTGGACAGCTCTGTGCTGTCTATCCCTTCCAGCAGTGACACACACCAGTGTCTATCTGGACAGCTCTGTGCTGTCTGTCCCTTCCAGCAGTAACACACACCAGTGTCTATCTGGACAGCTCTGTGCTGTCTGTCCCTTCCAACAGTGACACACACCAGTGTCTATCTGGACAGCTCTGTGCTGTCTGTCCCTTCCAGCAGCGACACACACCAGTGTCTAACTGGACAGCTATGTGCTGTCTGTCCCTTCCAGCAGTGACACACACCAGTGTCTATCTGGACAGCTCTGTGCTGTCTGTCCCTTCCAGCAGTGACACACACCAGTGTCTATCTGGACAGCTCTGTGCTGTCTGTCCCTTCCAGCAGTGACACACACCAGTGTCTATCTGGACAGCTCTGTGCTGTCTGTCCCTTCCAGCAGTGACACACACCAGTGTCTATCTGGACAGCTCTGTGCTGTCTGTTCCTTCCAGCAGTGACAAACACTAGTGTCTATCTAGACAGCTCTGTGCTGTCTCCCCCTTCCAGCAGTGACACACTCCAGTGTCTACCTGGGCAGCTCTGTGCTGTCTGTCCCTTCCAGCAGTGACACACACCAGTGTCTATCTGGACAGCTCTGTGCTGTCTCCCCCTTCCAGCAGTGACACACACCAGTGTCTATCTGGACAGCTCTGTGCTGTCTGTCCCTTCCAGCAGTGACTCACTCCAGTGTCTATCTGGGCAGCTCTGTGCTGTCTGTCCCTTCCAGCAGTGACACACACCAGTGTCTATCTGGACAGCTCTGTGCTGTCTGTCCCTTCCAGCAGTGACACACACCAGTGTCTATCTGGACAGCTCTGTGCTGTCTATCCCTTCCAGCAGTGACACACACCAGTGTCTATCTGGACAGCTCTGTGCTGTCTGTCCCTTCCAGCAGTGACACACACCAGTGCCTATCTGGACAGCTCTGTGCTCTCTGTCCCTTCCAGCAGTGACACACACCAGTGTCTATCTGGACAGCTCTGTGCTGTCTGTCCCTTCCAGCAGTGACACACACCAGTGTCTATCCGGACAGCTCTGTGCTCTCTGTCCCTTCCAGCAGCGACACACACCAGTGTCTATCTGGATAGCTCTGTGCTGTCTGTCCCTTCCAGCAGTGACACACACCAGTGTCTATCTGGACAGCTCTGTGCTGTCTGTCCCTTCCAGCAGTGACACACACCAGTGTCTATCTGGACAGCTCTGTGCTGTCTGTCCCTTCCAGCAGTGACACACACCAGTGTCTATCTGGACAGCTCTGTGCTGTCCCCCCCTTCCAGCAGTGACACACACCAGTGTCTATCTGGACAGCTCTGTGCTGTCTCCCCCTTCCAGCAGTGACACACACCAGTGTCTATCTGGACAGCTCTGTGCTGTCTGTCCCTTCCAGCAGTGACACACACCAGTGTCTATCTGGACAGCTCTGTGCTGTCTGTCCCTTCCAGCAGTGACACACACCAGTGTCTATCTGGACAGCTCTGTGCTGTCTGTCCCTTCCAGCAGTGACACACACCAGTGTCTATCTGGACAGCTCTGTGCTGTCTGTCCCTTCCAGCAGTGACACACACCAGTGTCTATCTGGACAGCTCTGTGCTGCCTGTCCCTTCCAGCAGTGACACACACCAGTGTCTATCTGGACAGCTCTGTGCTGTCTGTCCCTTCCAGCAGTGACACACACCAGTGTCTATCTGGACAGCTCTGTGCTGTCTGTCCCTTCCAGCAGCGACACACACCAGTGTCTATCTGGACAGCTCTGAGCAGTCACCCCCTTCCAGCAGTGACACACACCAGTGTCTATCTGGACAGCTCTGTGCTGTCTGTCCCTTCCAGCAGTGACACACACCAGTGTCTATCTGGGCATCTCTGTGCTGTCTGTCCCTTCCAGCAGTGACACACACCAGTGTCTATCTGGACAGCTCTGTGCTGTCTGTCCCTTCCAGCAGCGACACACACCAGTGTCTATCTGGACAGCTCTGTGCTGTCTGTTCCTTCCAGCAGTGACACACACCAGTGTCTATCTGGACAGCTCTGTGCTGTCTGTCCCTTCCAGCAGTGACACACACCAGTGTCTATCTGGAAAGCTCTGTGCTGTCTGTCCCTTCCAGCAGTGACACACACCAGTGTCTATCTGGACAGCTCTGTGCTGTCTCCCCCTTCCAGTAGTGACACACACCAGTGTCTATCTGGAAAGCTCTGTGCTGTCTGTCCCTTCCAGCAGTGACACACACCAGTGTCTATCTGGACAGCTCTGTGCTGTCTCCCCCTTCCAGCAGTGACACACACCAGTGTCTATCTGGACAGCTCTGTGCTGTCTGTCCCTTCCAGCAGCGACACACACCAGTGTCTATCTGGACAGCTCTGTGCTGTCTGTCCCTTCCAGCAGTGACACACACCAGTGTCTATCTGGACAGCTCTGTGACACTCAGCAGCCGCCACAACAAAGGCACAAAGTTTGACCAGGGGACGAGTGTGAGGTGCGTTCTGGGGTCATGGGGGGGGGGGGGGGGGGAGGGGGGTCCTGATGGCTTGAGGAAGACAAGAAGGTCAATGTGGATGGAGGGTTGTGCAAGGGGTAGGTGCGTGGGGGTGAGGGGTTTGGGGGGGCGAGGGGGTTTGGGGGGTGTAGGGCGAGGGGTGTGGGGGGTATGGCGAGGGGGGTGGGATAACAGGGTAGGTTGAGGGGGGCAGGGAGGGGGTGTGAGGGGGGCTGGGGTGAGGGGCTCGGCAATGGGGGTAAGCCGAGGGGGGCAGGAAGGGGGAGTGGGGGATAGGGTGAGGGGGCAAGGAGGGTGGTGTGGGGGTGTTGGGCTCGGGGGGGGGGTCAGGGAGGGGTTGTGGGGGGGTTGGCCCCATGGGGCAGGGAGGAGGCTTTGGGGGGGTAGAGCTCAGAGGGCAGGGAGCGGGGTGAGGGGGTAGGCTTGGGAGACAGGGAGGGGGTGTGGGGGGTAGGGCTCAGGGGGGCAGGTGGGGAGTGAGGGGGTTACGGCTTGTGGACAGGGAGGGGGGTGTGGGGGGTCGGGCTCGGGGGGCAGGGAGGGGAGTGTGGGGGGTAGGGCTCGGGGTGTGGGCAGAGGGTGTAGGGGGGGTAGGGCTCGGGGGCAGGGAGAGGTGTGTGGGGGGTCGGGCTCGGGGGGCAGGGAGGGGTGTGTGGGGGGTAGGGATCTGGGGACAGGGAGGGGGGTGTGAGGTGTCGGGCTCGGGGGGCAGGGAGGGGGCGAGGGGGTAGGGCTCGGGGGGCAGGGAGGGGGCGAGGGGGTAGGGCTCGGGGGGCAGGGAGGGGGGTGTGGGGGGTAGGGATCTGGGGGCAGGGAGGGGGGTGTGGGGGGTCGGGATCGGGGGGCAGGGAGGGGGGTGTGGGGGGGTAGGGCTCGGGGTGTGGGCAGGGGGTAGGGAGGGGGGTGTGGGGGGGTAGGGCTAGGGGTGCAGGGAGGGGGGTGTTGGGGGGTAGGGCTCGGGGGGCAGGGAGGGGGTGTGGGGGGTAGGACTCGGGGGGGCAGGGAGGGGCATGTGGGGGGTGGGCAGGGCTCGGGGGCAGGGCGGGGGGTGTGGGGGTGGGTAGGGCTCGGGGGGGCAGGGAGGGGGGTGTGGGGGATGGGTATGGCTCGGGGGGGCAGGGAGGGGGTGTGGGGGGTTGGGCTCGGGGGGCAGGGAGGGGGGTGTTGGGGGGGTAGGGATCGGGGTGCAGGGAGGGGGGTGTTGGGGGGGTAGGGCTCGGGGGGCAGGGAGGGGGGTGTGGGGGTTGGGCTCGGGGGGGGCAGGGAGGGGGGTGTTGGGGGGGTAGGGCTCGGGGGGCAGGGAGGGGGGTGTGAGGGGTAGGGCTCGGGGGGGGGGGCAGGGAGGGGCGTGTGGGGGGTGGGTAGGGCTCGGGGGGCAGGGAGGGGTGTGTGGGGGGTGGGTAGGGCTCGGGGGGCAGGGAGGGGGGTGTGTGGGGTGGGTAGGGCTCGGGGGGGGCAGGGAGGGGGTGTGGGGGGTCGGGCTCGGGGGGCAGGGAGGGGGGTGTTGGGGGGGTAGGGCTCGGGGTGTGGGCAGGGGGTGTGGGGGGGTAGGGCTCGAGGGGCAGGGAGGGGTGTGTGGGGGGTAGGGCTCGGGGGGCAGGGAGGGGGGTGTGGGGGGGGTAGGGCTCGGGGGGCAGGGAGTGGGGTGTGGGGGGGTAGGGATCGGGGTGTGGGGGTAGGGCTCGGGGGACAGGGAGGAGGGTGTGGGGGGGGTAGGGCTCGGGGGGCAGGGAGTGGGGTGTGGGGGGTAGGGCTCGGGGGGCAGGGAGGGGGTGTGGGGGGGGGCTCGGGGGAAGCAGGGGGTCGATTGAGGAACAGACTGTCCCTCGAGGCTGTGACACTTTCCCAGCTGGGTGTTAATATGCTGCACAGCCTGGTGAAGGGAGGGGGCTGCACAGAGTGATATGAGTGAGCGGGACGGACATTTCAATATGGTGTCGGTGTGGTGATGTGCATCACTGTAAATACACAAGGGGTTAATGTAAACACACTGCAACTAAATAAACACTAGAGGGAGCTCCAGAGGCATCATGACACACAGACACTCAACCAATAGGTCAGTAAGATAGGACACGACCAATGGGCAGTCAAGACACCCAGAGGTGGCACTACCACAAGGGGGCTACCCATATAAAAGGACAGGGCACACAGGCTCTCTCTCTTTCCACAGGCGACACTCAGAGAGACAGGGGCAGATCAGGAAGCATCACACTCACCGCATGGCTGAGAGCAGACTGGTTAGTTAGACTGAGTTACTACAGCAAGATCAGCAGGAGAGTCGAACTCAAGTAGGAGAATTGTTAACTGTTCAATGAATGTGTTAAACCATCTCCAAGTCTGAACCTTCCTTTGTCGGAGCAGACATCAAGGGGGCAGCTTATGCTACATGAAGAAGCAGAACACAACAGTCGGCACTCACACTGCGAGTGGGACCATGCTGGTCACATGCTGCTCTCCATCCTGGCAACTTGGTCATTTGCATATTCCCTTAAAGTGATATCACAGCATTTTCCACATCTCACCAAAGTGACCGTGCCCCCTGACCTGTAACCTCTGACTATCTATCAGCTGATCACCCAGTTAAATGCTGTAACAGTGTCTCTGTCCACAGGTACTATTGTTCCTGTCTCTGCACCTTGGGGAGTTTATGGATTCTTGAAAAATGGCGAAATACAGCAGAGATTCCGAGTATTTCTTGAGGTAGTTCCTCAAGTCACCAACCCGCCTCAACCAACAGATCCAACAGTTGAAATAGTAACAGAACCTCATGTTTGGTACTATGGCAGGTGAGTTTAGCGACTGATATATTGTGATTGGTGTTTCTTTCTGTCAGCTCTTGTATCTTCAGAAACTTCAGAGAGTCGTGAGACGTGACAATAAACAAAATCCAAAATCCAAAATCCTATCTGGCTGCATCACAGCCTGGTATGGCAACTGCTCGGCCCAGGACCACAAGAAACTTCAGAGAGTCGTGAACACCGCCCAGTCCATCACACGAACCTGCCTCCCATCCATTGACTCCATCTACACCTCCCGCTGCCTGGGGAAAGCGGGCAGCATAATCAAAGATCCCTCCCACCCGGCTTACTCACTCTTCCAACTTCTTCCATCGAGCAGGAGATACAGAAGTCTGAGAACACGCACGAACAGACTCAAAAACAGCTTCTTCCCCACTGTCACCAGACTCCTAAATGACCCTCTTATGGACTGACCTCATTAACACTACACCCTGTATGCTTCATCCGATGCCGGTGTTATGTAGTTACATTGTGTACCTTGTGTTGCCCTATTATGTATTTTCTTTTATTCCCTTTTCTTCGCATGTACTTAATGATCTGTTGAGCTGCTCGCAGAAAAATACTTTTCACTGTACCTCGGTACACGGGACAATAAACAAATCCAATCCAATCCAATTCAATATGTCTCAGCCTGGGGCGGAATTACTACTAATAATAATAATCAATTATTGTCACAAATAGGCTGTGAAAAGCCCCTAGTCGCCACTTTCCGGCGCCTGTTCGGGGAGGCCGGTACGGGAATTGAACCCACGCTGCTGCCTTGTCATGCATTACAAGCCAGCTGTTTAGCCCACTGTGCTAAACCAGCCCCTCTACATTCCCCCATTTAGAGACTCAGAGTTGTGGTGTGGGCAGGAACGTGGGCTGAATGTGGGTAAGAACATTGGGAGAAATGTGGGCAGGAGCGTGGGCAGTTACGTGGACAGGAATGTGGTCAGGAACGAGAGCAGGAACGTGGGCAAGAACATGGGCTAGAGAATTGGCAGAAGCGAGGGCAGAAATGTGGGCAGGGACGTGGGCATGGACGGGGGCAGGAACGTGGGCAGAAATGTGGGCAGGGACATGGGCAGGAATGTGGGCAGGAACGTGGGCAGGAATGTGGGCAGGAATGTGGGCAGGAATGTGGGCAGGAACAGGGGCAGGAACGTGGGCAGGAACGTGGGTAGCAACGTGGGTAGCAACATGGGCAGGAACGTGGGCAGGAGCGTGGGCAGGAACGTGGCCGCTTGCCGGAAAACACTCTGAATCTTGCCACCCATCAGTAATTATTCCCCTGGGTGTTTTCTGCTGTTTTCAGCTGTGGGTCAGGCCTGGATGGTGTGTAGTCCGCCCTCCTGCCCGGGTGTCATATTGAAAAGATGTCCAACAACACTGAGCCATGTTGACAAAAGAAGGTGGACCTCCTGAAAATGCAGATCGATTTCCAGCAACATTGGTCACCCAGAAACAGGCCAGCAGGAGGACCCCCTCCAGAACACATAATACGGAAGATCCAAGGGCCCAATCTCCCCCAACCCACTGCTGTGGTGCTCCAGGGTCCAGGGTTGTGGGCGCTCTCCACCCTCAACTCTGCGGGCAGCGCCACGCATCCTGACTTTGGCACACTACATTGTGAAGAATGTTTCTCACACTGGTGTTTTTCCCGCCGGAATGGCAGGGAATCAGCCTGGCGGTGGTGGGGGGGGGGGGGGGGGTGCAGGGGGGGGGGGGGGGGAGGGTGTGCAGGGGGTGGGGGAGTGGGGGGGGGAGGGTCTCCATCTTTACCCAGTACCAGATGGAAATGATGTTCACACCAGCCTCATGTTGGTTTTACCTTCTAGTCACGATGGGCACCCCGAGGTCCCACTGCTACTGCACTCTCTTTAGAACTGTGTCATTAAGTCTGTGTCATTAACAGTTTAGAGGAGATGTACGAGGCAAGTTGTTCACACAGAGGGTAGTGGGTGCCTGGAACTCGCTGCCGGAGGAGGCGGTGGAAGCAGGGACGATAGGGACATTTAAGGGGCATCTTGACAAATACATGAATAGGATGGGAACAGCGGGATACGGACCCAGGAGGTGTGGAAGATTTTAGTTTAGACGGGCAGCATGGTCGGCACAGGCTTGGAGGGCCGAAGGGCCTGTTCCTGTGCTGTACTTTCCTTTGTTCTTTGTATTAAGTCTGGATATCACGTTTAGCGAGTTGGTCACACTGAAGATGAAAATTACTGAGGGAGATAGAAAATGGGTGAGCTAAAGGCAGAGCAAGAGTAGGAAGGCAGTGAAGGTGTCCCCTGCAGTCATCTCCCTGAAAAACAGGTATACCGCTTTGGATACTGTTCAGGGCAGCACGGTAGCACAAGTGGCTAGCACTGTGGCTTCACAGCGCCAGGGTCCCAGGTTCGATTCCCCGCTGGGTCATTGTGCGGAGTCTGCACCTTCTCACCGTGTCTGCGTGGGTTTCCTCCGGGTGCTCCGGTTTCCTCCCGCAGTCCAAAGACATGCTGTTAGGTGGATTGGCCATGCAAAATTGCCCTTAGTGACCAGAAAACTTAGGAGGGGTTGTTGGTTTACGGGGATAGGGTGGAAGAGAGGGCTTAAGTGGGTCGGTGCAGACTCGATGGGCCGAATGGCCTCCTTCTGCACTGTGTGTTCTATGTTCTATGAGGGAGTTGGCTCACCAGGGGAAGGCAGCAGCAGCCAGGTACATAGCACCGTGGCTGGCTCTGCTGCGCAGGAGGGCAGGAAGAAGAATGGCAGGGCTATAGTGTTGTCGGCCAGGGTTTCGAGAACCCCAAAGTGTATCATGGAGTTCACCTGACCCATAACGTTTAATAGATTGTGGTACGGGGAGCACACGGCCCACTCTACAGGTGTGATGCACCCGAGAGCTAGAGTACTATTAAATTAAAACCATGTTTATTTCTGAAACCAGTTAACACTTTATAAACCCACAGTAAACATCTTAAAAACTATCAACACCAATAAATCCCCCAAAGAATACAGTGCTCTATAAGTAACTCTTAATCTTTCCTTGCAACATCCATAAGACAAATACCCTCTTCAACACAGACATCAGTTTTAATTCTCTACTGAGAGCAGTTACCACTTTTAAATTAGCAAGTGATCATTCAGAAAGAAATCAGAATTACACCTGGTTTTGCTGGATGCAGCTCCCAATCTGCAAAACTAAACTAAACACACCCTGTAGCTGCGATCTCAAAGCGAAGGTAAAACAGACGGACAGCAGAGCTCCACCCACACTCTGACATCACTGCAGCTATTTGATAAACACCCATTTCTTAAAGGTACACCCACTACAGCTATTTGATAAACATCCATTTCTTAAAGGTACACCCACTACAACTATTTGATAAACACCCATTTCTTAAAGGTACATCCACTACAGCTAATTGATAAACATCCATTTCTTAAAGGTACACCCACTACAACTATTTGATAAACACCCATTTCTTAAAGGTACATCCACTACAGCTAATTGATAAACATCCATTTCTTAAAGGTACTCTCACATGACACCTCCCCCAAGAAAAAAAAAGAAACAATCAATTTCAAGATGGTTTCATTTTTCACCTTCTCACTTTCCTTTAAGAAATATTGACAGTGAATATACGTTTTTTTTAACAAAACAAAACACGTAAACATTTATAATAACATAGTCAATTTTAGTTCTTCTTCAGCCAACTGGAATCCTTCTTGATTGATAGTCTCTTTGAACAAGAAGGTCTCTGCACGATCCATGCATTTCCCTACGCCTCGGCATTTCTCTTTAAGGTCAGATACTTTAGTTCAATCTGATCGCAGAGTCCCTTGTAATTCTCCAACACAGGAGCATTGGTTATCACAATCTTTAGACCTGCAAATGCCTGTTGAAACTCCGCTGTCCACTGAAATTTTCGACTTTCTTCAGCAAGTCCATCAGTGGAACAACCACGCTGCAAAGATTTGGCACAAATGTTCGATCAAATCCACTCATGCCAAGAAATCGCATTACTTCCCGTTGTGTCGAGGGTTTTGGAAACTCCCCAATAACTTTTATTTTCACATCCCGTGGGACCACCCGACCCTGTCCGATTGTATGGCCAAGGAAAGTGATTTGGGCTTTTCCAAATTCACTTTTGGCTAGGTTTACCACCAAACCCGCCTCCTGAAGTCGATCGAATAACTCACTCAGATGCTTCAAATGTTCTGTCCATGTCTGGCTGAAAATTACCAGATCGTCGATGTACACCGCACAATTGGGTAATCCTGAAATAACTTTGTTAGTTAACCGTTGAAATGTGGCTGGGGCGTTTTTCATGCCAAATGGCATAACTTTGAATTGGTATATACCATCTGGAGTCACCAAAGCTGAAATCTCCTTTGCCCTTTCAGATAAAGGTACCTGCCAGTAACCTTTAAGCAAATCCAGTTTGGAAATAAAAGCTGATTGTCCCACCTTCTCAATGCAATCCTCCAAACGTGGGATAGGATAAGAGTCCGTTCTTGTAACTGCATTAACCTTTCTATAGTCCACACACAACCATTGGATACCATTCGGTTTTGGTACCATCACTCTGGGTGAGCTCCATTTGCTGCAACCCACTTCAATTATGCCATTTTGAAGCATACTTTCAATTTCCTTGTTAACCTGTGCCAATTTTAAAGGGTTAAGTCTGTATGGATGTTGTTTAATTGGAACAGCATTTCCCACATCTACATCATGTATAGCCATTTTAGTGCTTCCCAACTTATCTCCACAAACCTGCCCATGTGATATCAATAACTCTTTCAGGTCAGTTTGTTTTTCCTCTGGAAGGTAACCCAACAATTTATCCCAATTTTTATGAACATCCTTGTTTTCCAATTTAATTTGAGGTATGTCAAATTCAAAGTCATCTGGATTTGGTTCGTCACTTTGAGTTAGAATCATTAAAACCGCCTCTTTTTTCTCTCCTTCCCTTTCAAAGTACCTTTTAAGCATATTCACATGATACACTCGGTGAGTTTTCTTTCTATCTGGCGTTCTTACCACATAACTCGCCTCGCTTAATTTCCTTTCAACCTGATAAGGTCCAGAAAACCTAGCTTTTCAAGGTTCACCTACCATTGGGAACAACACTAAAACTTTATCCCCACTGGCAGAACTACGAACTTTTGCTTTCTTGTCCGCTACCCGTTTCATCACATGTGGTGCAATCTTTAAATGTTGTCCAGCCAATTCACCTGCTCTACTTAATCATTCCCTAAAATTTGACACGTAATCCAAGAATGTAAGTTTCGCTTTCTCACTCACTAATTTTTCCTTAATCAATTTACGTGGTCCTCTTACCTCATTGGGCAGCACGGTAGCATTGTGGATAGCACAATTGCTTCACAGCTCCAGTGTCCCTGGTTCGATCCCCGACTTGGGTGACTGTCTGTGCGGAGTCTGCACGTTCTCCCTGTGTGTGCGTGGGTTTCCTCCGGGTGCTCCGGTTTCCTCCCACAGTCCAAAGATGTGCAGGTTAGGTGGATTGGCCATGATAAATTGCCCTTAGTGTCCAAAATTGCCCTTAGTGTCCAAAATTGCCCTTAGTGTTGGGTGGGGTTACTGGGTTATGGGGATAGGGTGGAGGTGTTGACCTTGGGTAGGGTGCTCTTTCCAAGAGCCGGTGCAGACTCGATGGGCCGAATGGCCTCCTTCTGCACTGTAAATTCTATGAAATCTATGACCAAAAATTAGTTCAAAAGGACTAAATTTGGTTGACTCATTAGGTGCATCCCTAATTGCAAACAATACGAATGGGATTCCTTTATCCCAATTCTCTGGATAATCATAAGCCCTCAACATTGTCTTTAATGTCTGATGCCACCTTTCTAACGCTCCCTGCAACTCTGGATGCAATACAGTTGATTTAAAATGTTTTATTCCTGAGCTATCCATAACTTCTTTGAATAACCTTGAGGTAAAATTTGATCCTTGATCCGATTGTATTTCTGTGGGTAGTCCATATCTAGGGAAGAATTTAAGTAACTCCTCCACAATCTTTTTAGCTGTAATATTGCGCACTGAAATGACCTCTGGAAACCTAGTAGACACATCCATTATAGTCAAAAGATACTGATTCCCACTTTTTGTTTTAGGAAGCAGTCCTACGCAGTTAATTAAGACCCTTGTAAAAGGTTCCTCAAATGCGGGAATGGGTATTAAGGGCGCTGGTTTTATCACTGCTTGAAGTTTCCCTATCACTTGACATGTGTGACATGATTGACAAAATGTAACTACATCTTTATGTAGTCCAGGAAAATACAAATGTTTTGGGATTTTAGCTTGAGTTTTCCTTACTCCCAAATGACCTCCCACTGGTACCTCATGTGCAACTCGCAACACCTCCTTTCTATACCTTACCGGCAATACTACTTGATAAACTTCTGCCCACTTTTCATCCGCCTGCATATGTAAAGGTCTCCATTTTCTCATCAAGACATCATTTTTACGGTAATAACACTCTGGTATACACTCAGATTCCTCTTCCGTGTATTATTTCTGATACATCCATTTTATTTCTATATCTTTCTGTTGTAACTCCGCCAATTTTCCTGAACTAAAAATACCCGCCTCATCTTCCACCTGTTCTTGTTTTTTTCCAAATATCTGATCAAAAATCGTTTCTGATAATGGCATTTCAACTTTATCTTCACTCTCTGATGTCTCCTCTTGTCTTAACCTGTGACTTTGTGACCTTGTTATTACACAATCCAGTAAAATCCCAGGATATCCGTCCTTCACCACTTCAGTTGTCTGATTTTCCACTGGCTTAAAGCCACTGGCCCAGGTGGGGTACCCGGGCGAGCACACAGGTCTTGCGCGGATCAGCTGGCGGGGGTATTCGCAGACATCTTCAACCTCTCTCTACAATAATCTGAGGTCCCTATCTGCTTCAAGAAGACGACCATCATCCCCGTACCAAAGAAAAGTCAAGCAGGGTGCGTTAATGATATCGTCCAGTGGCTCTGACATCCATCATCATGAAGTGCTTCGAAAGGTTAGTCATGGCACGAATCAACTCCAGCCTCCCGGATTGCCTTGATCCACTACAGTTCGCCTACCGCTGCAACAGGTCCACAGCAGACGCCATCTCTACCCTGGAACACTTATATAACAAAGACAACTATGTCAGACTCCTATTTATCGACTACAGCTCAGCCTTCAACACCATCATTCCTACGAAACTCATCCCCAAACTCCGTGGCCTTGGCCTCGGCTCCTCCCTCTGCGACTGGATCCTAAACTTTCTAACCCACAGGCCACAATTAGTAAGGATAGGCAACAACACCTCCTCCACGATCATCCTCAACACCGGTGCCCCACGAGGCTGTGTCCTCAGCCCCCTACTCTACTCCTTATACACCTATGACTGTGTGGCCAAATTCCCCTCCAACTCCATTTTCAAATTTGCTGGTGACACCACCGTAGTGGGTCGGATTTCAAACAATGACGGGACAGAGTACAGGAATGAGATCGAGAATCTGGTGAACTGGTGCGACGACAATAATCTCTCCCTCACTGTCAACAAAACAAAGGAGATTGTCATCGACTTCAGGAAACGTAGAGGAGAACATGGCCCTGTCTACATCAATGGGAACGAAGTAGAAAGGGTCGAGAGATTCAGGTTTTTAGGTGTCCAGATCACCAACAACCTGTCCTGGTCCCCCCATGCCGACACGATAGTTAAGAAAGTCCACCAATGACTCTATTTTCTCAGAAGACTAAGGAAATTTGGCATGTCAGCTACGACCCTCACCAACTTCTACAGATGCACCATAGAAAGCATTCTTTCTGGTTGTATCACAGCTTGGTATGGAGCCTGCTCTGCCCAAGACCGCAGGAAACTACAAAAGGTGGTGAATGTAGCCCAGTCCATCTCGCAAACCAGCCTCCCATCCATTGACTCTATCTATAATTCCCGCTGCCTCAGAAACGCAGCCAGCATAATTCAGGACCCCACGCACCCCGGACATACTCTCTTCCACCTCCTTCCGTCAGGAAAAAGATACCAAAGTTTGAGGTCACGTACCAACCGACTCAAGAACAGTTTCTTCCCAACTGCCATCAGACTTTTGAATGGACCTACCTCGTATTAAGTTGATCTTTTCTCTACACCTTGCTATAACTGTAACATTATATTCTGCAGTCTCTCCTTCCTTCCCTATGTACGGTGTGAATTGTTTGTACAGCATGCAGGAAACAACACTTTTCACTGTCCACTAATACATGTGACAATAATAAGTCAAATCCAAATCCAAATCCAACTTATCAACCACAGTAGGCATCACTCCCACCTGCGATCCAGCTAAGGGGCAGCACGGTAGCCTTGTGGATAGCACAATTGCTTCACAGCTCCAGGGTCCCAGGTTCGATTCTGGCTTGGGTCACTGTCTGTGCGGAGTCTGCACATCCTCCCCGTGTGTGCGTGGGTTTCCTCCGGGTGCTCCGGTTTCCTCCCACAGTCCAAAGATGTGCGGGTTAGGTGGATTGGCCATGATAAATTGCCCTTAGTGTCCAAAATTGCCCTTAGTGTTGGGTGGGGTTACTGGGTTATGGGGATAGGGTGGCGGTGTTGACCTTGGGTAGGGTGCTCTTTCCAAGAGCCGGTGCAGACTCGATGGGCTGACTGGCCTCCTTCTGCACTGTAAATTCCATGATAATCTATGATAATATCATTACCCAAGATAAGCTGTATTTCTGGACAAGATAGTTCCTCTATTACTCCTACTACCACTTCACCACTCTTCACTGAACTTTCCAACCGTACCTTATATAATGGAACACTGCTCTTCTCACCCTGAATTCCACATATTACCACCTTTTCTGACAATATTCTTCCCAAACTACATAACTCCTCATCACTTGCCATTAAAGATTGACTAGCTCCCTTATCTCTTAAAATTGTGACTTCTTTACCTGATCCCCCTGATACACTTGAATAAACTTTACCCACACAAGTAAATTCTTTAAAGAGATCTGGCACCTTATCAATCACCGCTTGATCAGGCTGTACAATCTTTTGCACCTCCTTCGCTTCCCTTGCGCTTTCCTTTACCACTTTAACAAACCCCACTGTCTTATCCTGTTTTACCACATCAGCCTTCCCAGTGCTTTTCTTCAACCACCAACACTGTGACTTTATCCACCAATCAAAATTACTCTGTTTGATCCTTTCAGGGATCTGTTTAGCACAGGGTTAAATCGCTGGCTTCGAAAGCAGAACAAGGCAGGCCAGCAGCACAGCTCAATTCCCGTACCAGCCTCCCCGAACAGGCGCCGGAATGTGGCGACTAGGGGCTTTTCACAGTAACTTCATTTGAAGCCAATTTGTGACAATAAGTGATTTTCTTTTTTTTTTCATTTTCAAACTCCATGTATGTTTCACCAGGTTCATTCTTTCAATTTCTAAACCTTTGTCTGGAGGCTTCAGGCACTAGTTCATATGCACCGAAGATGTATTTTTACACCTCCTCATACCTCCTCTGATAGTGATGCAAACACTTCACTCGCTCTACCTACCAGCTTTGTTTGAATCAGTAACACCCACATGTCCTGTGGCCATTTCATTTGTTTAGCCACCTTCTCAAATGAAATGAAAAAGGCTTCTCATCAAACCTTGGCAATGCTTGGACATATTTAAGTAGATCCCGACCAAGCCTTCGACGATGATGCTCTTTCTCTTTATCCTCATCACTATCCACCAATGTTTCCCTTTACATCCGCCAATTTTAACTGACTGTCATGTTTCATGGCCATTTTCTGAAGTTCAAACTCTCACTCTTTATCTTTTTCCCTGATCTGTATCTCCCTTTCTCTTTCTTTTTGTTCTGCTAGGGCCATTCTTTCTTCTCTCCTTTCCTCTCTCCCTTTTTCTTTTTCTTCTCTATCTCTTTCTCTCTCTTTTTCTTTTTCCTCTCTATCATAGAACATAGAACATAGAACATAGAACGATACAGCGCAGTACAGGCCCTTCGGCCCACGATGTTGCACCGAAACAAAAGCCATCTAACCTACACTATGCCATTATCATCCATATGTTTATCCAATAAACTTTTAAATGCCCTCAATGTTGGCGAGTTCACTACTGTAGCAGGTAGGGCATTCCACGGCCTCACTACTCTTTGCGTAAAGAACCTACCTCTGACCTCTGTCCTATATCTATTACCCCTCAGTTTAAAGCTATGTCCCCTCGTGCCAGCCATTTCCATCCGTGGGAGAAGGCTCTCACTGTCCACCCTATCCAACCCCCTGATCATTTTGTATGCCTCTATTAAGTCTCCTCTTAACCTTCTTCTCTCCAACGAAAACAACCTCAAGTCCATCAGCCTTTCCTCATAAGATTTTCCCGCCATACCAGGCAACATCCTGGTAAATCTCCTCTGTACCCGCTCCAAAGACTCCACGTCCTTCCTATAATGCGGTGACCAGAACTGTACGCAATACTCCAAATGCGGCCGTACCAGAGTTCTGTACAGCTGCAACATGACCTCCTGACTCCGGAACTCAATCCCTCTACCAATAAAGGCCAACACTCCAGAGGCCTTCTTCCCCACCCTATCAACCTGGGTGGCAACTTTCAGGGATCTATGTACATGGACACCTAGATCCCTCTGCTCATCCACACTTCCAAGAACTTTACCATTAGCCAAATATTCCGCATTCCTGTTATTCCTTCCAAAGTGAATCACCTCACACTTCTCTACATTAAACTCCATTTGCCACCTCTCAGCCCAGCTCTGCAGCTTATCTATATCCCTCTGTAACCTGCTACATCCTTCCACACTATCGACAACACCACCGACTTTAGTATCGTCTGCAAATTTACTCACCCACCCTTCTGCGCCTTCCTCTAGGTCATTGATAAAAATGACAAACAGCAACGGCCCCAGAACAGATCCTTGTGGTACTCCACTTGTAACTGAACTCCATTCTGAACATTTCCCATCAACCACCACCCTCTGTCTTCTTTCAGCTAGCCAATTTCTGATCCACATCTCTAAATCACCCTCAATCCCCAGCCTTTGTATTTTCTGCAATAGCCTACCGTGGGGAACCTTATCAAACGCTTTGCTGAAATCCATATGCACCACATCAACTGCTCTTCCCTCATCTACCTGTTCAGTCACCTTCTCAAAGAACTCAATAAGGTTTGTGAGGTATGACCTACCCTTCACAAAGCCATGCTGACTATCCCTGATCATATTATTCCTATCTAGATGATTATAAATCTTGTCTCTTATAATCCCCTCCAAGACTTTACCCACTACAGACGTGAGGCTCACCGGTCTGTACTTGCCAGGGTTGTCTCTGCTCCCCTTTTTGAACAAAGGGACCACATTTGCTATCCTCCAGTCATCTGGCACTATTCCTGTAGCCAATGATGACATAAAAATCAAAGTCAAAGGTCCAGCAATCTCTTCCCTGGCCTCCCAGAGAATCCTAGGATAAATCCCATCAGGACCCGGGGACTTATCTATTTTCAGCCTGTCCTGAATTGCCAACACCTCTTCCCTAAGTACCTCAATGCCATCTATTCTATTAGCCTGCGTCTCAGCATTCTCCTCCACAACATTATCTTTTTCCTGAGTGAATACTGACGAAAAATATTCATTTAGTATCTCGCCTATCTCTTCAGACTCCACACACAACTTCCCATCCCTGTGCTTGACTGGTCCTACTCTTTCCCTAGTCATTCGCTTATTCCTGACATACCTATAGAAAGCTTTTGGGTTTTCCTTGATCCTACCTGCCAAATACTTCTCATGTCCTCTCCTTGCTCGTCTTAGCACTCTCTTTAGTTCCTTCCTCGCTACCTTGTAACTATCCATCGTCCCAACTGAAACTTCACACCTCATCTTCACATAGGCCTCCTTCTTCCTCTTAACAAGAGATTCCACTTCTTTGGTAAACCACGGTTCCCTCGCTCGATGCCTTCCTCCCTGCCTGACCGGTACATACTTATCAAGAACACGCAGTAGCTGATCCTTGAACAAGCCCCACTTATCCAGTGTGCCCAACACTTGCAGCCTACTTCTCAACCTTATCCCCCCCAAGTCACGTCTAATGGCATCATAATTGCCCTTCCCCCAGCTATAACTCTTGCCCTGCGGTGTATACTTATCCCTTTCCATCATTAACGTAAACGTTACCGAATTGTGGTCACTGTCCCCAAAGTGCTCTCCTACCTCCAAATCCAACACCTGGCCTGGTTCATTACCCAAAACCAAATCCAACGTGGCCTCGCCTCTTGTTGGCCTGTCAACATATTGTGCCAGGAAACCCTCCTGCACACACTGTACAAAAAACGACCCATCTAATGTACTCGAACTATATCTTTTCCAGTCAATATTTGGAAAGTTAAAGTCTCCCATAATAACTACCCTGTTACTTTCGCTCATATCCAGGACCATCCTCGCCATCCTTTCCTCTACATCCCTAGAACTATTTGGAGGCCTATAGAAGACTCCCAACAGGGTGACCTCTCCTTTCCTGTTTCTAACCTCAGCCCATACTACCTCGGAAGATGAGTCCCCATCTAGCATCCTCTCCGCCACCGTAATACTGCTCTTGACTAGCAGCGCCACACCGCCCCCTCTTTTGCCTCCTTCTCTGAGCTTACTAAAAAACCTAAACCCCGGAACCTGCAACATCCATTCCTATCCCTGCTCTATCCATGTCTCCGAAATGGCCACAACATCGAAGTCCCAGGTACCAACCCATGCTGCCAGTTCCCCTACCTTATTTTGTATACTCCTGGCATTGAAGTAGACACACTTCAAACCACCTACCTGAACACTGGCCCCCTCCTGCGACGTCAAATCTGTGCTCCTGACCTCTATACTCTCATTCTCCCTTACCCTAAAACTACAATCCCAGATTCCTATCGTATTCAAGCTGCTTTAATTATTTTTCATGTTCAAGTTGTTTCATCTGCAACTGGATCTTTGCCATATCCAATGAGCCAGACTGTATCTCGGGCAATTTTAAATGCCCAGCTACCACGGTAAGTACCTCTTCTTTTCGTATTCTGTCAGGTAATGTTAACTGCAATGTTTTTGCCAAATCTAACAGTCTGCTTTTAGTCTCTGTCCGTAAGGTACTGCGTGTGACCATCTCCACTCCCAAAAACTTCAGAGCCTCTGATAGAGCCATTGTCCACAACACACTCCCAACTTAAACTGAAAGACCGCACCTGAAAAGCAACCACAATATGCTCACCACTCACTGTCTTTACATTCACTAAGCCAATCCAATCATGAAAGATAGACTTTTATCCCAGACGAGCCCCCAATTTGTTATGGCCCAGGGTTTAGAGAACCCCAAAGTGTATCATAGAATTCACCTGACCCACAACTTTTAGTAGATTGTGGTTATGGGGAGCACAAGGACCCACTTCACAGGTGTAGTGCAACAGAGAGTTAAAGTACTTTTAAATTAAAATAATGTTTATTTGTGAATCCAGTTAACATCTTATAAACCCACAATAAACATCTTAACAACTATCAACACCAATAATCCCCACAAAGAATACAGTACTCTATAAGTAATCCTTAATCTTTCCTTGCAACATCCATAAGACAAAAACCCTCTTCAACACAGACATCAGGTTTAAATTCTCTACTGAGAGCAGTTATCACTTTTAAGTTAGCAAGTGATTTGAAGACCTTCCTTTCATTCAGAAATAAATCAGAATTACACCTGGTTTTGCTGGATGCAGCTCCCAATCTGCAAAATGAAACTAAGCACACCCTGTAGCTGCGAGCTCAAAGCGAAGGTAAAACAGACAGACATCCCATCTCCACCCATACTCATACATAACTACAGCGATTTGATAAACATCCATTTCTTAAAGGTTCTCTCACATGACAACAGTGATAGGGGACTCAATCGTAAGGGGAATAGACAGGCGGTTCTGCGGACACAATCGAGACTGCAGGATGGTATGTTGCCTCCCTGGTGCAATGTTTAAGGATGTCTCAGAGCGGCTGCAGGGCATTCTGGGGCAGGGGGGCGAATAGCAGCTGTCGTGGTGCACATAGGCACCAACGATATAGGTAAAAAATGGGATGAGGTCCTACAAGCTGAATTCATGGAGTTAGGAGTTAAACTAAAAAGTAGGACCTCAAATGTAGTAATCTCAGGATTGCCAAAGTGCCACAAGCTAGTCAGAGTAGGAATGTCAGGACAGATAGGATGAATGCGTGGCTTGAGAGATGGTGCAAGAGGGAGGGATTCAAAATCCTGGTGCATTGGAACCGGTTCTGGGGGAGGTGGGACCAGTACATACCGGACGGTCTGCACCTGGGCAGTACTGGAACCGATGTCCTAACAATGCTTGCTCGTGCTGTTAGGGAGGGTTTAAACTAATGTGGCAGGGGGGTGGGAACTGATGCAGGAAGTCAGAGGGACGTAAAACGGGGCAAGAAACAAAAAGCAGTAAGGGGGAAAGTGTAAGGCAGAGAAGCCATAGTCAAAAATCAAAAAGGGCCACAGTACAGGGTACAGTGACTGAGGAGAGTGTGAAAAGGGAGGTAGGTGGTCAATGCAGGACTGAGGGTGTTGGACCTAAATGCGCACAGTATACGGAACAAGGCAAATGAGCTTGTTGCACACGTTGAAATTGGACGGTGCAATGTTGTGGGCATCACAGAGAAGTGGCTGCAAGGGGATCAGGGCTGGGATCTAAATATCCAAGATATGTGTCCTATCGAAAGGACAGGCAGATGGCAAAGGGAGCGGGGTCGCATTGTTAGTAAGGAATGAAGTTAAATCGATAGCAAGGAGCGATATAGGATCAGAAGGCACAAAATCTCTGTGGGTAGAGTTGATGAATCGCAAAGGTAAAAAGACCCTGATGGGAGTTATGTACAGGCCCCCTCGCAGTAGTCAGGATGTGGGGCAGAAAATAAATCAGGAGATAGAAAAGGCAATATTACAATGATCATGGGGGACTTCAATATGCAGGCGGACTGGGAAAATCAGGTTGGTCGTGGATCCCAAGAAAAGGAATTTGTGGAATGTCTAAGAGATGGGTTTTTGGAGCAGCTTGTGACAGAGCCCACTAGGGAACAGGCAATTCTGGATTTGGTGATGTGTAATGAGGCAGACTTGATTAGGGAACTTAACGTGAAGGAACCCTTAGGGAGCAGTGACCACAATATGATAGAATTTACCCTGCAGTTTGAGAGGGAGAAGCTGCAATCAGATGTAACGGGATTACAATTAAATAAGGGTAACTACAAAGACATGAGGGAGGAGCTGGCCAGAGTTGATTGGAGAAGGAGCCGAGCAGGGAAGACAGTGGAACAGCAATGGCAGGGGTTTTGGGGGGTTATTGGGGAGGCACAACAGAAATTCATCCCAAGGAGGAGGAAACATGCTGAGGGGAGGACAAGGCATCCACTCAGGAAAAAGATAATGTTGTGGAGGAGAATGCTGAGCCCCAGGCTAATAGAATAGATGGCATTGAGGTACGTAGGGAAGAGGTGTAGGCAATTCTGGACAGGCTGAAAATAGATAAGTCCCCGGGACCTGATGGGATTTATCCTAGGATTCTCTGGGAGGCCAGGGAAGAGATTGCTGGACCATTGGCTTTGATTTTTATGTCATCATTGGCTACAGGAATAGTGCCAGAGGACTGGAGGATAGCAAATGTGGTCCCTTTGTTCAAAAAGGGGAGCAGAGACAACCCCGGCAACTATAGACCGGTGAGCCTCACGTCTGTAGTGGGTAAAGTCTTGGAGGGGATTATAAGAGACAAGATTTATAATCATCTAGATAGGAATAATATGATCAGGGATAGTCAGCATGGCTTTGTGAAGGGTAGGTCATGCCTCACAAACCTTATTGAGTTCTTTGAGAAGGTGACTGAACAGGTAGACGAGGGTAGAGCAGTTGATGTGGTGTATATGGATTTCAGCAAAGCGTTTGATAAGGTTCCCCACGGTAGGCTATTGCAGAAAATACGGAGGCTGGGGATTGAGGGTGATTTAGAGATGTGGATCAGAAATTGGCTAGCTGAAAGAAGACAGAGGGTGGTGGTTGATGGGAAATGTTCAGAATGGAATACAGTCACAAGTGGAGTACCACAAGGATCTGTTCTGGGGCCGTTGCTGTTTGTCATTTTTATCAATGACCTAGAGGAAGGCGCAGAAGGGTGGGTGAGTAAATTTGCAGACGATACTAAAGTCGGTGGTGTTGTCGATAGTGTGGAAGGATGTAGCAGGTTACAGAGGGATATAGATAAGCTGCAGAGCTGGGCTGAGAGGTGGCAAATGGAGTTTAATGTAGAGAAGTGTGAGGTGATTCACTTTGGAAGGAATAACAGGAATGCGGAATATTTGGCTAATGGTAAAGTTCTTGAAAGTGTGGATGAGCAGAGGGATCTAGGTGTCCATGTACATAGATCCCTGAAAGTTGCCACCCAGGTTGATAGGGTTGTGAAGAAGGCCTATGGAGTGTTGGCCTTTATTGGTAGAGGGATTGAGTTCCGGAGTCGGGAGGTCATGTTGCAGCTGCACAGAACTCTGGTACGGCCGCATTTGGAGTATTGCGTACAGTTCTGGTCACCGCATTATAGGAAGGATGTGGAGGCTTTAGAGCGGGTGCAGAGGAGATTTACCAGGATGTTGCCTGGTATGGAGGGAAAATCTTATGAGGAAAGGCTGATGGACTTGAGGTTGTTTTCGTTGGAGAGAAGAAGGTTAAGAGGAGACTTAATAGAGGCATACAAAATGATCAGGGGGTTGGATGGGGTGGACAGTGAGAGCCTTCTCCCGCGGATGGAAATGGCTGGCACGAGGGGACATAACTTTAAACTGAGGGGTAATAGATATAGGACAGAGGTCAGAGGTAGGTTCTTTACGCAAAGAGTAGTGAGGCCGTGGAATGCCCTACCTGCTACAGTAGTGAACTCGCCAACATTGAGGGCATTTAAAAGTTTATTGGATAAACATATGGATGATAATGGCATAGTGTAGGTTAGATGGCTTTTGTTTCGGTGCAACATCGTGGGCCGAAGGGCCTGTACTGCGCTGTATTGTTCTATGTTCTATGGCTGATGAGGGATGTCAAGGACAACATAAAAGCTAAATAAAGAGCATACAAAGTGGCGAAATTAGTGGGAAACCAGAGGATTGGGAAGCCTTTAAAAGCAAGCGGAGGACAACTAAAAAAAGCAATAAGGGGGAGAAGATGAAGTATGAGCGCAAGTTAGCTAGTAATATAAAGGAAGATAGGAAGAGTGTTTTTTCAATAAATAAAAGGTAAGAGAGAACAAATATAGACATTGGACCATTGAAAAATGTGGCTGGAGAAGTAATAACAGGAAACAAAGAAATGGCAGAGGAACTGAATAGTTACGTTGCATCAGTCTTCACGGTGGAAGACACCAGTGGGATGCCAGAGCTCCAGAACCAGGGGGCAGAGGTGAGTGCAGTGACCATTACTAAGGAGAAGGTTCTGGGGAAACGGGTCGGTGCAGACTCGATGGGCCGAATGGCCGCCTTCTGCATTGTATGTTCTCTGTTCCAACTGACTGCTGCAGGCGGCTCAATGGGCTGAATAGTCAACTCCTGTCCCTGTTGCGCTCGCAACCAACTTGGTTTCCAAACAGGTTTTGTCAGGAGGATAAAAATGAAATTCATCTGTTCTTAATTCTGTTGCAGGGTTTTTGACACGAAAGTTAATGAACAACAAATGGAAGAACGTGTGATTCAATTACTGATGGAGCTGGAACAGGACAACCAATCCTTCGATAACACATATTTTGTCATTGCTTTTCTGAACATAGAAGGGCTAAATGGAATTGGCTTTGAAAAGACAGGAGAATGAAGGTTTTCTGGAAGGTTCTGTTACCTTTCTAAACAGCAAACAGTGAGATATGCTTCACTCTATTCTGAACCTGTTTAACTTTCCATTGGGTTTAATCTGGAATACTGAGCATAGTTTTAATCTCCTTACCTCAAGACGGTTATATTTACCTTTGAGGGAACGCAATGTCTGTTCATCAGACAGGTTACGTATATGTGTCAATATTGGATTTTGGACAATTCCACCAATGTCCATCTCCAAATCCCTGTGACCCCGTTTAGAAATATTGCCCTCTACTGGCAGTTAGTAATTATGACTCCCACACACACACTGCAGCATTTATTCTAGATTCAAAATTATTCAGCGACATTAACAGTGAACATTGCTTCCTCATTTCCATACACTGTCCCATTGATTATTTAGCTCAATGATTCTAAACAATGCTCTTTTCTCAATGTCCAGTTTCTCCCCACATTGTCCGGTCATCTTGGTTCTCACCTGGGGCTGGGCCGTTTTGTCTGCCTCAAAATTAAATAAAAACAGAGAATCTTCAATCCGCTCCACCATTCAGGAAGATCATGGCTGATCTTCGACCTGAACTCCACCTTCCCACACTGTCCCTCGAGTGTGTAATCTGTCTGATAAACAGGGAATGCACTCCCACTAAACTCGGTTCATCCACCCTTAACTAAGGAGCCCAAACATCACCACATCATATTCTACCTGCCATGTTCTTAACCACTCACTTAACCAACCAAATGTGGAGCAAACACGTGATCGTCCACCCACACGTTAACCGTACATGTGACTCCAGCCCTGATATATTTGACTGTCTCTGAGTCCCGCCTGCTCTATTTCCCGTTAATATTATTTATAATTGGGTCTCCCTTCAACGTCTCAAATTCATTGCTGAACACGTCTCCACACGGCACAGATACAGGGCAAAACTCAATTGTACCGGGTGGTGGGCCCTCTATTGGGGAACGGAGATTAATCACTGCACTAATTTGCTTTTTCTGTAATCTTGCTTTCAATGAATTGTGAGACTGAGACTGAGATGGTCCTAGTGTCAGATATAGTTCCAGAATTTTCTATCTTCACACAGCCATGGAATATATTCATATTTATCCATCATACTGACCAGAATGTTTCAAGTTGATGTGAAAAGAGTTGGGATTTGTGACAGAGCACAGAGTATTGAAGCTGTTAAATGTGAAACCATGGAGTGATCAGATGTGGGACTGTTCCTGGGCTCTCTCACTCGGAGTTAGTTCCAGGTGGAATTATTTAATTACAAGGGAATGTTTAAACTGTAAAGAGACAGTGTGTTCACCATTTGTAAAATAATGAGATTTTCATCACATCATCGGGAAGATTTTGCTTCAATGTTTGAATAGTTCTGTGTCCTGTGCTCTGAAATATAATGGGAATGGACCAGAGAACAGACTGTGTGGAATAGACACTGGACACTGTAGGAAGAACACGTCACTCACTGGAGAAACCTGCTAATGGAGACCACACCCTGTGTGGGCAGTAAAATATTCCCTTTTCCTGCCAGTCCTGAGAATCAAACACTGGACATTGTGGTGGGGATGATTAAAAAGGTTGTTTCTCAATCCGGTTTGGTCTGACTCAGATCAGTCCAAGTTCAGGAAACAGATGGGCCCAGGTCAGGAAAGTGAAAGTGGGAGTTTTGTGACCCAGGTGTGAAGCAGCTTAAAACTGGTCCTTAAACCGGAGAAAGAATCCCAGTTTAAAATTAGAATCCAGAGACTGAAGGTGGAATAAAGTTTCCATTCCGATCTCCTCAAACCCACACTGGGAGCTGACTTTGGGAATATCGACAGACTGAATCTGTGACTGAGAAAATGATCGATTCAGATCTGACTCCCGTTAACAGGTGACCCATTCACAGGTTTGTCTGGTGCAGTAAATAATCCATCGTCTTCTAGTCTTTGTTTGTCTTTTGTTTTTCAAACTGCTGGGAATGGATTCTCACTGTGAAATAAAGAGGGTGATGCATTTACACATTTGGTCTCGTGTTAGATTCTTCCTCACAAATAAATCTGGGTCAATGATCACATCGCCAGTTTCATACCAGATTAACTCTCTGTCATGATATTCAAACACACACATCATGATAGACACACCAACAGACAAATCAGAACACACAACACCACAACCAATGACAGAAAGATATAAAAGCACAGCCACGACCCCTGGTGGTCAGTAAGAGCTGCAGAGGAGAACCAGGACACAGCTATTGCCAAAGACACTCAGGGAGACAGCACGTGCAGAGTATCCAGAACGAACTGTATTATAAGAGTTATAATAAAATAGAGTTGTACCACATACAACTGTGTTGGCTCATCTGTGCACCAGAGCACCCAACACCACATGGTACAGGAGTGGATCGATACCTGCCGGCATACCTCCGTGTACACAGACAACCAGCAGTGCCCAGGCATGATGTACGAGCTCCCGGTTCCGCAGGCGCTCCAGTGCGACGGCGACCTCCACGAAAACTGGCGGCGATTCCGGCAAATGTTAGAGTTGTTCCTGGCGGCAGCTGAACTCAAGGACCTGGATGATAGGGAAAAAATTGAATTTCTCCTCACCGTCGCCGGTGCAAGGGCAAGAGAAATATTCACAAGGTTCAGGTTCTTCAGGAGGCAGCAAAGGTACGATTACCAGGCAGTCCTGGGCAAATTCTCCAAGTACTGTGAAGAAAACACAATCCAATCGGCAAATAAAGGTAAGAAAAGCTGCAGTACTCACCTCGTGGCTGGGATCCCGGAGCCCGAATTCCCAGAGGCCGAAATCCCGGGCCTGAGAGAAGGCTGGGTCGAGGTCGGTGGCCATCTTGCTAAAGGTATCACGCTAGCACAGTTGCGCGAGAAGTGCGCAGAACCGGAAGTTTCGTTTGCGCATGCGCGAGATGGTGCGCATGCGCAGTCCAGAAAACGGCCATCGGTAAAGGAACAGCGATCTGAGCATGCGCAGTCGCTTCCTACGTCCTACATACCGAGCGTCAGGATGTCAGAGGCCCCAGACTGCACCAATTTAAAAGGGAAACGTCCCAAATCAAAAAAACAAAAATCTGTTAAAGCTGTAAAACAACCTTCCCTCACCTGGAATGACAGCACATTGCCGCAAATTGACCCAGGAGATGAATTTGACCTCCGAAGAACCCTCCGACAAGCAGTTACCTACGCACAAGCCGATGATTCCGACCTTGAGTACTTCGATGGCGATTTTTACAGTGTTTCCGGACCTCGCGAGCCCAATGATAGCTCCGTGGTCCTATATGACTATGACTCGGACGAACCTTTCGTGTTGCACATTGGCGGCCCCCACATTGAATCCGACGCAGATGCGGATTCATTTTTCGGATTTGAGGATCTTCAATCCAGCAGATATGACGTTCCAACTTATCAGTACCGGATGATGCTGCAGCCTGACATTAACAGACAGGGAGCGGTGCAAGCACACGGAGAGTGCCCTGCTGCCACACAGAGCGTGGTCCACGTCCTGCTCAACGTTCCCGACTCTATGAAAGAAGACATGCAAGACTCCAGAGTGCAGTCCTTGCATGAACCAGAAGTGACTCCAGTGTCACAAGCTTCCACAGCAAGCTCGTGGACAGACTCCACAATTGCAGAAATGCAAGACTCCAGAGCGCAGTCCTTGCACGGACAAGAAGTGACTCCAGTGTCACAAGCCTCCACAGAGAGCTCGTGGACAGCCTCCACGATAGAAGCAACGCAAGACTCCAGAGCGCAGTCCTTGCACGAACAAGAAGTGACTCCAGTGTCACAAGCCTCCACAGAGAGCTCGTGGACAGCCTCCACGATAGAAGCAACGCAAGACTCCAGAGCGCAGTCCTTGCACGAACAAGAAGTGACTCCAGTGTCACAAGCCTCCACAGAGAGCTCGTGGACAGCCTCCACGATAGAAGCAACGCAAGACTCCAGAGCGCAGTCCTTGCACGAACAAGAAGTGACTCCAGTGTCACAAGCCTCCACAGAGAGCTCGTGGACGGACTCCACGATGGAAGGAACGCAAGACTCCAGAGCGCAGTCCTTGCAGGAACAAGACCATGAGGGTCTAGCAACCTCTCCTGACCAACCAGCGGCAGACGATGCAAGTCTGCCATGCTCCCGTGAACAGCAAGAAGGCTATAACAGCCTACCATGCTCCACTACACAGCAGCATGACCATGACGGTCTCTCATGCTACAATAAAGGGCACAGCGCTGAAGACTGTTCAAGCCCAACTGAAGACAAGCCAAAGGAATCGCCTCGTCCAAGCCCGAAGAAAAAAGGTTTATGCGCTGACCTTCAGGATCATTGTAGCCGAACAGAGATTAATAATGCTGCACGGCCACAGAAGGATGCTGAGGATTTGCTAACGAAATTAATTGAATGTTTAACTTGCAAGGAGCAGACTGAGAATTGCCAGTGTTTTAGTACGGATCGAAAAAATGGACAAGACATTGATCCTCAGGTAATGGAAATAACACAACCTGAATCATATCTACAGCAGGGACAAATGTCTCCCTTCAACACAATGCCGCAAAATCCCAACTTCGGAGACCAGCAGTTAGTCAGTAATGACTCTTCAAACCTGGAGGGGAACATTAATTGCATTGAACCTATACACACTCCACTGATTATTGAGCAGAACATTGGAGCAAGAATCCTGAGGACACCGACATCGAGTAGCCAGATAACGAATTTAAAACCCACAGCAGTTTCAAGTGAACCAAGTGTGCTTTCCACTAATGGTGAAGATGCAGATAAGGTCGACCCGATTGTCCATTGTACCACACTAACCCCAGTGATTAAGCAGTTATGTATGGGGAGTATAATGTGGGCAATTGAGAACAGTAAAAGAGAGACCGTGACCATGCCAGTCCCAGCAAAATCAGACCCAGAGACCATGAAGGCATGTACATTAAACAAAGTTACATATGAGGTACCTGAGAAGAAAAGTGAAACGGAATGTTCTTTGGAAAATGGTACAATGTCGATAGAAACAGTGGATCCTATATTCGAGACCATACATATGGGAGAATTTGGGGGTAATAAACAAGGTTCTGCAATGTCTGGGGGAAGATTTAAAGTTCCAAAGAAGAAAAGCCCAAATGAAGGACAATGGCAAGACAATGACAGTCCACCGACATGGTGTGCACCACCAGATGAAAACTCTGACAATTTACCCAACCCTAGTGAACAGCAAGCTGCTAATGACGATCTATCCACGGGATGTGAGACGAGTGACGACAGCATCCCACTTCCCATGCAAAAGGTGCAAGGTGACAGACCTCGCCTAGTGCGTACCGAGGCACTCAACGATCACGGTGGGACCACTGACGACTGCGGTGGCGGCGCACCGCTTCCACCCTCGATGGCTCGAGCCTCTCCACTGGTTGGTGCATTCCTGCATGTTCCGACTCCAGAAGTGCAGCTTCAGGGAATCTCGGCTGCCTCCAGTGAACCTGTTGGGACTCCGGACGGGGGGCATCGGCGGAAGGCAGACCGGACTCCAGATGGGGAGCAGCCAAGCGCCGACTCTGATTTGCGCACGCCAGACCTTGCTCCGGACGGGCGGTGTCGCGGCCTCGGTGATGGCACGCTCAGGGTGACGGCAGATGCCACGGCGACAGGGAATGGATCGCGTGGCAGTCCCACTGGGTTGGCAGTGGCAACCAGCACCGGCGGTCCAAGATGGACACACCAATTCGCGCCATCGCCAGACGTTGATGCGAGCAACAATTCTCTATCCAAGGCGACATGCTTCGACGTTTCTCTGCGGAGTCGCCCTTCCGGCACAGCAGGTGGCCGGAACCAGCGTGCACGGTCTTGGCCAACTTCCACATCTGGCACAGTCATCGCCTTGCATGATATTAGTGATGGTGCTACTTCGATGGCAACGACCCATCGGCTACAAGATGCCGTCCACCACAAACATAAAAAGAAAAAAGACTCCACCTTGTTCCTGGCATGCAGGGCGGATGGATTGGTGCGTAGGCGCAATCAGTGGGCTTTGTGCCGCCTTCCACGCTCGCAACTGCACCGTACGCACACGCCGGATCCTCCACTGGTTCCCAAGGATGACTTCGTGGAGATGCCACGGATCATGCCCCTTCCATCGCCACCAGAACCAAACCACAGCCAGGGCACCACTAATAAAGATGTTGAATGTTATATTTGCAAGAATGAAAAAAACCAAGCACTGCAGGAAGTACAACAAATGGTAAAGTAGAGACTTCGGCGACAGCATCACCTCCAACAGTCCAAGGTGAACCAGTGTGACCCCAAATCTCCACAGCTGAACCGGCTTGAGGACCAGCCCATTCTTGAGGCGGTCACCCACTAGACTGGACTTATAACGCTGTTCATACGTTCAAAAAGTCAAACACTTCTGTATTATAACCTGTTGTTGTTTATTGTTCCAGATATCGTCTGACCGGACCAATGTTCAAGTTTTTTTTTCTCTCGCATCCAAGTTTTGTTATGGTACAACCTTGTTAGTGTGACGCACCCGACATCACCCCATGTAAATAGTTACGTCATAAACACACGCTGTGCACAACACAAACGCACACTCTTAGATGCACTCACGACACAATTATATTTATAACCACGTAGGCACTTGTCTTTGTAAAAAGGGGGGATGTCATGATATTCAAACACACACATCATGATAGACACACCAACAGACAAATCAGAACACACAACACCACAACCAATGACAGAAAGATATAAAAGCACAGACACGACCCCTGGTGGTCAGTAAGAGCTGCAGAGGAGAACCAGGACACAGCTATTGCCAAAGACACTCAGGGAGACAGCACGTGCAGAGTATCCAGAACGAACTGTATTATAAGAGTTATAATAAAATAGAGTTGTACCACATACAACTGTGTTGGCTCATCTGTGCACCAGAGCACCCAACACCACACTCTCCACATTTCAGTGAAATGATTCTGTTAAGATGTTGAGATGTAAAGTTAAAGAATGAGAAAGAATGAAGAGACGGAGGGTAATTTATTGGGAGATGTGACACTTGGAGAGCGAGCTCCATATTGGTCAGGTGACAGCTCACACCGCGTGCAGTCCGACACTTCAATCTGTCACACTCCACTCTGAGCAGTCTTTCTAACTCTGTCAATGGGATATCACTGGAGAGATAGAGGCCAACACACAACAATTCATGGATCAGTCATCGACCTGGTGTTGGGAATTTCTTCCCTGTTTGGAAAATCTCCCCAATCTGGGAGGGATGGGGAGGAATTTAATTTGGGATCTGGTTCATAGAATCCCGACATAGAAACAGACAGAGATACAGGAGGAGGCCATTCGTCCCTTCGAGCCTGCTCCGCTAATCATTGTGATCATGGCTGATCATCAAGTTCAATACCCTGATCCCGCCTTCCCCCATATCCCTCGATCCCTTTCGCCCCAAGAACAAATCTAATTCCTTCTTGAAATTACAATGTTTTGGCCTCAACTACTTTCTGTGGGAGTGAATTCCACAGATTCACCACTCGCTGGGTGGAGAAATCTCTCCTCACCTCAGTCCTAAAAGGTTTACCCTTATCCTCAAACTATGACCCCTCGTTCTGGACTCCCCCACCATCGGGAATGTTCTTTCTGAATCTGTCTAATCCTGGTAGAATTGTGTAAGTTTCTATGAGACCCCCTCATTCTCTAAACTCTAATGAATATAATCCTAACCGACTCAGTCTCTCCTCATATGACAGTCCCGCCATCCCAGGAATCAGCCTGGTTAACCTTCGCTGCACTCCCTCCATAGCAAGAACATCCTTCCTCAGATCAGGGAGCCAAAACTGGGCACAATACTCCAGGTGTGGCCTCACCAATGCCCGATACAATTGCAGTAAAACATCTCTGTTCCTAGACTCCAATCCTCTCGCTATGAAGGCCAACATACCATTTGCCTTCTTTACTGCCTGCTGTACCTGCGCGCTTACTTTCAGCGACTGATGCACGAGGACAGCAAGGTCTCGCTGAGTATCCGCCTCTCTCAATTTAATAATAATCTGCCTTCCTATTTTTGCTCCCGAAGCGGATAACCTAACATTTATCAACATTATACTGCATCTGCCAGGCATGTGGCCACTCACTCAGCCTGTCCAAATCCCGCTGAAGTACCTCTGTATCCTCCTCACAGCTCACCCTCCCACCCCCTGTAACTAATTATCAGCTGTAAATGTTGAGATAAAACATTTCTTTCTCTTGTCCAAATCATTAATATACAATGTGAACAGTTGGGGTCTGAGCACAGATTCCTGCGATACCCCACTAGTCACTGCCTGACACTCAGAAAAAGACCCATTTGCTCCAACATTCTGCTTCCTGTCTGCTGACCAGCTTTCTCTCCATCTCAAGGCACTACCCATAATCCCATGGGCGTTAACTATACATAGTAATCCGCTTTGTGAAACGGTATAGAAAGTCTTCTGAAAATCTAAATAAACCACATCCACAAGTTCTCCCAGGTCAACTCTTCTCATTACATCCTCAAAGAATTCTGGTAGATTTGTCAAGCCTGATTTCCCTTTTGTAAATCCAAGCTGACTTTGTCTGATTACACCACTGCTTTCCAAATGCTGTGCTATGATATCCTTGATAATGGACTCCAGCAACTTCGCTACTATAATGATAATAATAATCTTTATTGTCACAAGTAGGCTTACATTAACACTGCAATGACGTTACTGTGAAAAGCCCCGAGTCACCACACTCCGGCGCTATTTAAAACGGGGGGTAGAGAGAAAACAGGGAACCATAGACCAGTGACTTTCAGATTTCTGGACCATTGGGATCTCTTCTGGGGCGGGTGTGACCTACAAGAAGGACGGGTTACATCTAAACTCAGGAGGCACCAATATCCTGGCTGGGAGGTTTGCTAGTGTCACTCGGGAGAGTTTAAACTAATATTCTCCTGAGGAAGGAGCAGTGCTCCGAAAGCTAGTGATTTGAAACAAACCTGTTGGAATTTTACCTGGTGTTGTAAGACTTCTTACTGTGCTCACCCCAGTCCAACGCCGGTATCTCCACATCATTTAAACTAATATGGCAGGGGGAGGGAACCAGAGAGTGAGCTTAGAAGGTGCCAGAACTGAAGGGGAAATAGAGAACCAAACTAATAGAACATCACCCTCAGGCAGAGCAGAAAAGGTGACGAGTGTGAGACGGGAGGTGGTCAATGCAGGACTGAGGGTGTTGGACCTAAATGCGCGCAGTATACGGAACATGGTAAATGAGCTTGGTGCACATATTGAAATTGGCCGGTACGATGTTGTGGGCGTCACAGAGACGTGGCTGCAAGGGGATCAGGGCTGGGATCTAAATATCCAAGGATATGTGTCCTATCGAAAGGACAGGCAGATGGCAAAGGGAGCGGGGTTGCATTGTTAGTAAGGAATGAAGTTAAATCGATAGCAAGGAGCGATATCGGATCGGAAGGCACAGAATCTCTGTGGGTAGAGTTGAGGAATCGCAAAGGTAAAAAGACCCTGATGGGAGTTATGGATAGGCCCCCTAGCAGTAGTCAGGATGTGGGGCAGAAAATAAATCAAGAGATAGAGAAAGCATGTAAAAAAGGCATTATTACAATGATCATGGGGGACTTCAATATGCAGGTGGACTGGGAAAATCAGGTTGGTTGTGGATCCCAAGAAAGGGAATTTGTTGAATGTTTAAGAGATTTTTTTTGGAGCAGCTTGTGACAGAGCCCACTAGGGAACAGGCAATTCTGGATTTGGTGATGTGTGATGAGGCAGACTTGATTAGGGAACTTAACGTGAAGGAACCCTTAGGGAGCAGTGACCACAATATGATAGAATTTACCCTGCAGTTCGAGAGGGAGAAGCTGCAATCAGATGTAACGGTATTACAATTAAATAAGGGTAACTACACAAAGACATGAGGGAGGAGCTGGCCAGAGTTGATTGGAGAAGGAGCCTAGCAGGGAAGACAGTGGAACAGCAATGGCAGGAGTTTTTGGGGGTTATTGGGGAGGCACAACAGAAATTCATCCCAAGGAGGAGGAAACATGCTACGGGGAGGGCAAGGCATCCATAGCTGACGAGGGATGTCAAGGACAGCATGAAAGTTAAAGAAAAAGCAGACAAAGTGGCGAGTATTAGTGGGAGACCAGAGGATTTGAAATCATTTAAAAGCGAGCAGAGGACAACTAAAAAAGCAATAAGAGGAGTGAAGGTGAAATATGAGTTCGAGTTAGTTAGTAATATAAAAGAAGATAGGAAGAGTTTCTTTCAATATATAAAAGGTAAGAGTGAAGCAAAAATAGACATTGGACCAATGAAAAACGTGGCTGGAGAAGTGATAATAGGAAACAAAGAAATGGCAGAGGAACTGAATAGTTACGTTGCATCAGTCTTCACGGTGGAAGACACCAGTGGGATGCCAGAGCTCCAGAACCAGGGGGCAGAGGTGAGTGCAGTGACCATTACTAAGGAGAAGGTTCTGGGGAAACTGAAAGGTCTGAAGGTGGATAAGTCACCTGGACCGGATGGACTACACCCCAGGGTTCTAAAAGAGATAGCTGAGGAAATTGTGGAGGCAGGAAGGGTCCCAGAGGACTGGAAAGTGGCCAATGTAACACCGTGTTTAAGAAGGGAGGGAGACAGAAGACGGGAAATTATAGGCCGGTTAGCCTGACTTCGGCCATTGGTAAGATTGGTCTGTTATTAAAGATGAGATCGCGGAGTACTTGGACGTGCACGGTAAAATAGGACTGAGTCAGCACGGCTTCGTCAAAGGGAGGTCGTGTCTGACAAATCTGTTCGAGTTCTTTAGAACATAGAACATAGAACATAGAACAATACAGCGCAGTACAGGCCCTTCGGCCCACGATGTTGCACCAAAACAAAAGCCATCTAACCTACACTATGCCATTATCATCCATATGTTTATCCAATAAACTTTTAAATGCCCTCAATGTTGGCGAGTTCACTACTGTAGCAGGTAGGGCATTCCACGGCCTCACTACTCTTTGCGTAAAGAACCTACCTCTGACCTCTGTCCTATATCTATTACCCCTCAGTTTAAAGTTATGTCCCCTCGTGCCAGCCATATCCATCCGCGGGAGAAGGCTCTCACTGTCCACCCTATCCAACCCCCTGATCATTTTGTATGCCTCTATTAAGTCTCCTCTTAACCTTCTTCTCTCCAACGAAAACAACCTCAAGTCCATCAGCCTTTCCTCATAAGATTTTCCCTCCATACCAGGCAACATCCTGGTAAATCTCCTCTGCACCCGCTCCAAAGCCTCCACGTCCTTCCTATAATGCGGTGACCAGAACTGTACGCAATACTCCAAATGCGGCCGTACCAGAGTTCTGTACAGCTGCAACATGACCTCCCGACTCCGGAACTCAATCCCTCTACCAATAAAGGCCAACACTCCATAGGCCTTCTTCACAACCCTATCAACCTGGGTGGCAACTTTCAGGGATCTATGTACATGGACACCTAGATCCCTCTGCTCATCCACACTTTCAAGAACTTTACCATTAGCCAAATATTCCGCATTCCTGTTATTCCTTCCAAAGTGAATCACCTCACACTTCTCTACATTAAACTCCATTTGCCACCTCTCAGCCCAGCTCTGCAGCTTATCTATATCCCTCTGTAACCTGCTACATCCTTCCACACTATCGACAACACCACCGACTTCAGTGTCGTCTCCAAATTTACTCACCCACCCTTCTGCGCCTTCCTCTAGGTCATTGATAAAAATGACAAACAGCAACGGCCCCAGAACAGATCCTTGTGGTACTCCACTTGTGACTGTACTCCATTCTGAACATTTCATAATCAACCACCACCCTCTGTCTTCTTTCAGCTAGCCAATTTCTGATCCACATCTCTAAATCACCCTCAATCCCCAGCCTCCGTATTTTTTGCAATAGCCTACCGTGGGGAACCTTATCAAACGCTTTGCTGAAATCCATATACACCACATCAACTGCTCTACCCTCGTCTACCTGTTCAGTCGCCTTCTCAAAGAACTCAATAAGGTTTGTGAGGCATGACCTACCCTTCACAAAGCCATGCTGACTATCCCTGATCATATTATTCCTATCTAGATGATTATAAATCTTGTCTCTTATAATCCCCTCCAAGACTTTACCCACTACAGACGTGAGGCTCACCGGTCTATAGTTGCCAGGGTTGTCTCTGCTCCCCTTTTTGAACAAAGGGACCACATTTGCTGTCCTCCAGTCCTCTGGCACTATTCCTGTAGCCAATGATGACATAAAAATCAAAGCCAAAGGTCCAGCAATCTCTTCCCTGGCCTCCCAGAGAATCCTAGGATAAATCCCATCAGGTCCCGGCACTTACCTATTTTCAGCCTGTCCAGAATTGCCAACACCTCTTCCCTACGTCCCTCAATGCCATCTATTCAATTAGCCTGGGCTCAGCATTCTCCTCCACAACATTATTTTTTTTCCTGAGTGAATACTGACGAAAAATATTCATTTAGTATCTCGCCTATCTCTTCAGACTCCACGCACAATTTCCCATCCCTGTCCTTGACTGGTCCTACTCTTTCCCTAGTCATTCGCTTATTCCTGACATACCTATAGAAAGCTTTTGGGTTTTCCTTGATCCTTCCTGCCAAATACTTCTCATGTCCCCTCCTTGCTCGTCTTAGCTCTCTCTTTAGATCCTTCCTCGCTACCTTGTAACTCTCCATCGCCCCAACCGAAACTTCACACCTCATCTTTACATAGGCCTCCTTCTTCCTCTTAACAAGAGATTCCACTTCCTTGGTAAACCACGGTTCCCTCGCTCGACGCCTTCCTCCCTGTCTGACCGGTACATACTTATCAAGAACACGCAGTAGCTGATCCTTGAACAAGCCCCACTTATCCAGTGTGCCCAACACTTGCAGCCTACTTCTCCACCTTATCTCCCCCAAGTCACGTCTAATGGCATCATAATTGCCCTTCCCCCAGCTATAACTCTTGCCCTGCGGTGTATACTTATCCCTTTCCATCATTAACGTAAACGTCACCGAATTGTGGTCACTGTCCCCAAAGTGCTCTCCTACCTTCAAATCCAACACCTGGCCTGGTTCATTACCCAAAACCAAATCCAACGTGGCCTCACCTCTTGTTGGTCTGTCAACATATTGTTTCAGGAAACCCTCCTGCACACACTGTACAAAAAACGACCCATCTATTGTACTTGAACTATATCTTTTCCAGTCAATATTTGGAAAGTTAAAGTCTCCCATAATAACTACCCTGTTACTTTCGCTCTTATCCAGAATCATCTTCGCCATCCATTCCTCTACATCCCTAGAACTATTAGGAGGCCTATAAAAAACTCCCAACAGGGTGACCTCTCCTTTCCTGTTTCTAACTTCAGCCCATACTACCTCGGAAGAAGAGTCCCCATCGGGGCAGCACGGTAGCGTTGTGGATAGCACAATCGCTTCACAGCTCCAGGGCCCTAGGTTCGATTCCGGCTTGGGTCACTGTCTGTGTGGAGTCTGCACATCCTCCCCGTGTGTGCGTGGGTTTCCTCCGGGTGCTCCGGTTTCCTCCCACAGTCCAAAGATGTGCAGGTTAGGTGGATTGGCCATGATAAATTGCCCTTAGTGTCCAAAATTGCCCTTGGTGTTGGGTGGGGTTACAGGGTTATGGGGATAGGGTGGAGGTGTTGACCTTGGGTGTGGTGCTCTTTCCAAGAGCCGGTGCAGACTCGATGGGCCGAATGGCCTCCTTCTGCACTGTAAATTCTATGATCTATGATAATGCTATGATCTAGCATCCTCTCCGCCACCGTAATACTGCTCTTGACTAGCAGCGCCACACCTCCCCCTCTTTTGCCTCCTTCTCTGAGCTTACTAAAACACCTAAACCCCGGAACCTGCAACATCCATTCCTATCCCTGCTCTATCCATGTCTCCGAAATGGCCACAACATCGAAGTCCCAAGTACCAACCCATGCTGCCAGTTCCCCTACCTTATTTTGTATACTCCTGGCATTGAAGTAGACACACTTCAAACAACCTACCTGAACACTGGCCCCCTCCTGCGACGTCAAATCTGTGCTCCTGACCTCTATACTCTCATTCTCCCTTACCCTAAAACTACAATCCAGGTTCCCATGCCCCTGCTGCATTAGTTTAAACCCCCCCAAAGAGCACTAACAAATCTCCCCCCCAGGATATTTGTGCCCCTCAGGTTCAGATGTAGACCATCCTGTCTGTAGAGGTCGCACCTTCCCCAGAAAGAGCCCCAGTTATCCAGAAATCTGAATCCCTCCCGCCTGCACCATCCCTGTAGCCACGTGTTTAAATGCTCTCTCTCCCTATTCCTCATCTCACTATCACGTGGCACGGGCAACAACCCAGAGATAACAACTCTGTTTGTTCTAGTTCTGAGCTTCCATCCTAGCTCCCTGAAAGCCTGCCTGACATCCTTGTCCCCTTTCCTACCTATGTCGTTAGTGCCAATGTGGACCACGACTTGGGGCTGCTCCCCCTCCCCCCTAAGGACCCGGAAAACACGATCCGAGACATCACGTACCCTTGCACCTGGGAGGCAACATACCAAACGCGAGTCTCTCACGCTCCCACAAAATCTCCTATCTGTGCCCCTGACTATAGAGTCCCCAATTACTAATGCTCTGCTCCTCTCCCCCCTTCCCTTCTGAGCAACAGGGACAGACTCCGTGCCAGAGGCCCGTACCCCATGGCTTACCCCTGGTAAGTCGTCCCCCCCACAAGTATCCAAAGCGGTATACTTGTTTCTCAGGGGTACGACCGCAGGGGATCCCTGCACTGACTGCTTTTTCCCAGTCCCTCTTACAGTTACCCACCTATCTCCAATCTTTGGTGTAACTAATTCCCTGAAGCTGCTATCTATGACCCCTTCTGCCTCCCGAATGATCCAAAGTTCTTCCAACTCCAGCTCCAGTTCCCTAACTCGGTCTTGGAGGAGCTGGAGATGGCAGCACTTCCTGCAGGTAAAATCAGCAGGGACACTAACGGCATCCCTCACCTCAAACATCCTGCAGGAGGAACATTGCACTCCCTTCCCTGCCATTCCTCTAACTTTCTACCAAGATCTGGCTAACAACTAAATTAAATTTTTTATAAAAAATAATAATAATATAATAAAATATGGTACTTACCTCAGACCAATGGGTTTTATTATTAGGTTAGAGGAGGAGGGCGGGTGGGAGACACTACACGTGTAGTGTCTCGGGTTTCCTCTCCACCAGAATTTATTGGGGAGGGTCTTCCCAGACGTCCGCGGGTCGACTTCCTTTCCCGCCTAAAACACTAATTTAAAAAAAAAACATTTCTCAGCTCCTTCTGAAATTGACTAACCAGCCAGCTCCACTCCCGCCGAAATCGACTGGCCTGCCCCTGCAAAGACAAGTGCTTTTAAAGGACAGACTTACCTCCCAGCAACCACTTCCGCAATGCTCCCGCTGAAACTGACTCACCAGCTGATTCTCCCGCCGAAATCGACTGTCTTTGAGAAAGTAACAAGGAAGTTAGACAAAGGAGAACCAGTGGACGTGATTTATTTAGATTTCCAGAAGGCCTTTGACAAGGTGCTACATAGGAGACTGTTAAATAAGTTAAGAGCCCGTGGTGTTCAGGGTAAGATCCTGGCCTGGATAGAGGATTGGCTGACTGGCAGAAGGCAGAGAGTGGGGATAAAGGGGTCTTTTTCAGGATGGCAGCCGGTGACTAGTGGTGTGCCTCAGGGGTCTGTGCTGGGACCACAACTTTTCACAATATACATTAATGATCTGGAAGAAGGAACTGAAGGCTCTGTTGCTAAGTTTGCAGATGATACAAAGATCTGTCGAGGGACAGGTAGTATTGAGGAAGCAGGGGGGCTGCAGAAGGACTTGGACAAGCTAGGAGAGCGGGCAAAGAAGTGGCAGATGGAATACAATCTGGAAAAGTGTGAGGTTATGCACTTTGGAAAGAGGAATTTAGCCAGACTATTTTCTAAATGGAGAAATGCTTCGGAAATCAGAAGCACAAAGGGACTTGGGAGTCCTTGTTCACGATTCTCGAAAGGTTAATGTGTAGGTTCAGTCGGCAGTTAAGAAGGCAAATGCAATGTTAGCATTCATGTCGAGAGGGCTACTTCTGAGGCTGTATAAGGCTCTGGTCAGGCCCCATTTGGAGTATTGTGAGCAGTTTTGGGCCCCGTATCTAAGGAAGGATGTGCTGACCTTGGAAAGGGTCCAGAGGGGGTTCACAAGAATGATCCCTGGAATGAAGAACTTGTCGTATGAGGAACGGTTGAGGACTCTGGGTCTGTACTCGTTGGAGTTTAGAAGGATGAGGAGGGATTATTACACAGAGGGCCGTGGGTGCCTGGAACTCGCTGCCGGAGGAGGTGGTGGAAGCAGGGACGATAGTGACATTTAAGGGGCATCTTGACAAATACATGAATAGGATGGGAATAGAGGGATACGGTCCCAGGAAGTGTAGAAGATTTTAGTTTAGAGGGCAGCATGGTCGGCACGGGCTTGGAGGGCCGAAGGGCCTGTTTCTGGGCTGTACTTTTCTTTGTCCTTTGCTCTTTGTTCTTATTGAAACTTACAAGATACTGCGAGGCCTGGATAGAGTGGACGTGGAGAGGATGTTTCCACTTGGAGGAAAAACTAGAACCAGAATCTCAGACTAAAGGGACGATCCTTTAAAACAGAGATGAGGAGGAATGTCTTCAGCCAGAGGGCGGTGAATCTGTGGAACTCTTTGCCGCAGAAGGCTGTGGAGGCCAAATCACTGAGTGTCTTTCAGACAGAGATAGATAGGTTCTTGATCAATAAGGGGATCAGGAGTTATGGGGCGAAGGCAGGAGAATGGGGATGAGAAAATATCAGCCATGATAGAATGGTGGAGCAGACTCGATGGGCCGAGTGGCCTAATTCTGCTCCAATGTCTTATGGTCTTATGGTGAGCCTAACGTCAGGCAGCCGTTAGCATAGTGGTTAGCACTGCTGTTCCACAGCGCCAGGTTCCCAGGTTCGATTCCCGACTTGGGTCACTGTCTGTGCGGAGTCTGCACAGGTGGACAGTGAGAGCCTTTTCCCTCGGATGGTGATGTCTAGCACGAGGGGACATAGTTTAAATTGAGGGGAGATAGATATAGGACAGATGTCAGAGGTAGGTTCTTTACTCAGAGAGTAGTAAGGGCGTGGAATGCTCTGCCTGCAACAGTAGTGGACTCGCCAACACTAAGGGCATTTAAATGGTCATTGGATAGACATATGGACGATAAGGGAATAGTGTAGATGGGCTTTAGAGTGGTTTCACAGGTTGACGCAACATTGAGGGCCGAAGGGCCTGTACTGCGCTGCAATGTTCTATGTTCTATGTTCTCCCCGAGTCTGCGTGGGTTTCCTCCGGGTGCTCCGGTTTCCTCCCACAAGTCCCGAAAGACGTGCTGTTGGTGAATTGGACATTCTGAATTCTCCCTCTGTGACCCGAACAGGCGCCGGAATGTGGCGACGAGGGGATTTACACAGTAACTTCATTGAAGTGTTAGTGTGAGCCTACCTGTGACAATAACAAAGATTATTATTAATAATTATATTTATTATCTGATACAGGCCCTTGATTTCAATGCCGATTGTTTCCTTATTCACCTTGCTGCCTTTCTCCCTAGTTCTTGATTTCCCCCTGCTCTGAATCCTTACAGAGGTTCCCATTCCCTGGCATATCAGCTTAAACCCTCCCCAACCGCTCTAGCAAGTACCCCCCACAAGGACATCAGTCCCAGTCCTCCCCAGGTGTAACCCGTCCAGTTTGTACAGGTCCCACCTCCCCCAGAACCAGTTCCAATGCCCCAGGAATCTGAACCCCTCCCCCTGACACCATCTCTCCAGCCACAGAGTTATCCGATATATCCTGCTATTCCGACTCTGACTAGCACGTGGTACTGGGAGTAATCCTGAGATCACTGCCTTTGAGGTCCGATTTCTCAACTTGCTTCCTAACTCCCTACATTCTGCTTTTAAGCTCACATTCCAGGCCCTCATCCCTTTTATTACCTATGACGTTGGTACCGATGTGCACCACGGCCACTGACTGTACCCCCTCCCCCTCCAGAATGTCCTGTACCCGCTCCGAGACACCCTTGCCCCCAGCACCAAGGAGGCAACACACTCTGCTGGATTCCCGTTTGCTGCCACAGAAATGGCGATCTGTTCCCCCATCTACAAGTCAGAAGGAGGCCATTCGGCCCACCGAGTCTGTACCGACCCTCTGACAGAGCACCCTATCTGGCTAGTCCCAGGCCCGGCAAACATGTAACCCCACCTAACCTTTGGACAATAAGGGGCAATTCAGCACGGCCAATCCAACTAACCAACACATCTTTGGGCTGTGGGAGGAAACCGGAGCACCCGGAGGAAACCCACGCAGTCACAGGGAGAACGTGCAGACTCTGCACAGACACCCAATGTCGGAATTGAACCCGGGTCATTAGCCACCGTGCTGACCCGGGTCCCTGGTGCTGTGAGGCAGCAGTGCTAACCACTGTGTCACCGTGCTGACCCGGGTCCCTGGTGCTGTGAGGCAGCAGTGCTAACCACTGTGTCACCGTGCTGACCCGGGTCCCTGGCACTGTGAGGCAGCAGTGCTAACCACTGTGTCACCGTGCTGACCCGGGTCCCTGAAGCTGTGAGGCAGCAGTGCTAACCACGGTGTCAATTGACAGACAGACAATTTGGTCGAATTGAATGGATTATAAATTAGGAAAAACCAATCAGAGATGAAAAGAAGGTGAGACTTTAAGATAATAATCTCCTTAAAAATCACTTGTCGGAAGGAACAGTGACGTCAGCTGGCTGAAAGGCCCCATTGTGTGAAAGAACCGGCCATTCCATTTCTATGGAAACAGCCAGTCGAGAGAGATACTTTCTCAGCAAACAATGTGTTTCTCCAATAATGTTGAGATGGGTTTGTGGATAAGTTGGAAAATTGGCAGGCGATGCAATGGAAAATTCACACCAATTTACTAAATACATATCTCTCTCAAAATTGACAGGCAGACACTTTGGTCGAATTGAGTCAATTATAAATTAGGTAAAACCAATCAGAGATGAAAAGAAGGTGAGTCTTTAAGATAATAATCTCCTTAAAAATCACTTGTCGGGATGGAATAATCCATTCCGGGATCAGTCTATCTCTTTCTGAAACCTATTTCTTTGCTGCTTGCTTTTGCTAAATCACCATTTTCCTTTTGTTTAAATCAATCCCTAATTTTGTTCTGTGTGTGATGATTTGAAGAATCACCACGATTTGTATTTTAAACTCAACCACTGTATTCGCTAAAGACAATCTACCTGACCTAAGTCTGTATTGTAATCAAAGTTTACCAGTGGACACTAAAGTTGCCAATAATGTTCAACGAAACTTTGCCAAAAAGCACAGCCTGAATCTCTATTATTTGGGAACTAAGAAGGGATAACGCATATCTGGAGTTCCGAAAAGACACAGAGATCCATCAGTGGTCCCAGTTATATTGCAGCAAGGAAACACAGTGATATCCCTCCAAACCTCTCTCAGTCCGACAGCTCAATTAGATATACAATCGCAACCCCATCCTCAAAACATTCTAATCTTCCGGATCCTGGGATTTGAGGTGGGGCCAACTGTGTAACCAATATAGTGGCAGGTGTCCTGCTCTGCGATGTTCCTCCCCTGGGAGACAGACATAGAATTCCAGGATTAAGTCCCGAGATCGGATGTGGGGACTCTGGTAATTGAATTTTCACAGTAACTTCCCCCAAATGATTGGAGTCTTCCCTCATTCAGAAACTGATGGTGTTTGATGCTTCTTTCTGTTGTTATGATGTGACAGGTAGTAAGCGCCAGGCTACCCAAATCCCAAAGGGAAACTTGAACAAGTTATCACAACAATTTGTAATTTATATTTACAGAGAAAATGTCTAAAGTCAGAGGAAAGAATTTCAAACCACTTGCCACTATTTTGAAAACTATATTTGAACATTTATTTTAAAGAAAAGAAAAAACATGAAAGACACAAAATAATATTGACACAGTTGACAGCATTTCTCCAAATATATCCCCAAATAATTTCTGCTTAATTCACGCTGAGCTAATTTGTTACAGCGATCACTGAAAACTTACACAGGCTTTTCTCTCACTCTCATTCCATACAGGGACCAAAGATTGTCACCAAAACCTTGCAGAAACAAACACGTTTCCCTGATAATGGCAGAATCTACTTCCTTACTGCTTCAACATCTCAGAACCACACCTACTGATACAGGTGTACATCTCGCTCTTCAAATATTTATGTTTCCCTTTCATCTTTAACTTTTATCGTTTGACCTTCCAATAGTCGTCCCTGTTCTCAGAAGATGCAGTACATTCATGGTATTTTTATGGCCACTACTTTTGGGTTAACATACACTTAATACTTTGCTTTAGTTAGTTTGACATCCTTTAATTGTACATGTTCCTTTTGAAATAAACAGTTAACTTCAAGTCACTTCCCTTATCTTCCTAATGCACATTTCCATTCAGCCGCTCCCTGGTTCAGTAATAGAGCCGGGAGATGCAGGACAGGTTTCTTTTGAGGCACTTACGAGGAAGCAACCACTGTGAGCGATTGTGATCGAGGTGTCGTTTCATTAGATTCCCCCCAGACATGAACTTGGTAAGAGACAGGTCCCGTTTGACGCACGACAATGCCAGATTGCCAGTGAGCACCATCATTGAAATTATGAACCCGGCATCGTCAGGTATGAATCAACAAAGTGGTCTACCTTGAACTGGGCAACGCCCTTGCAAATTTTGGTTACGACACACCTTTGCACCGATATCCGGTCGAATCAATGTCCGTTGTGTACGATGAGTACGACCCATTAACATCCCAGCGGGGATACCCCAGTTACTGCCTGTGGCGTGATTGTGTCCAAAACTAGTAATCTAGCCAGTCCTGTGTCCCTCTTGTGTCCCCTCAGCACCTTACACGTTTCACTGAGATCATTGACAGGTCTTCTAAACTCCAATGGGAATTGGCCAAACCTGTTCCAGCGTCCTCCATAAGAAAAGCCCTTCATCCCAGAAATCGGCCGAGCAAACCTCCTCTGATCTGATTCTAATGCAATTGTATCCCAGAAGGAGACCAAAACTGTGCACAGTATTCCAGATGTGTCTCCCCAAGGCCTCGTACAGCTGCAATCCACCTTACCTGCACATCTTTGGGATGTGGGGGTGAAACCCAGGCTGACTCGAGAAGAAAGTGCAAACTCCATACGACAGTGACCCGGGGCCGGAATCGAACCCGGGTCCTCCGCTCCGTGAGGCAGTAGTGCTAACCGTGGTGCGGAACGGAAGCACAGTGGTTTGCATTGTTGCTTTACAGCTCCAGGGTCCCAGGTTCGATTCTTGGCTTGGGTCACTGTCTGTGAATACTTTGCATCAGTAGTCACCAAAGAGAAGGAATTGGTAGATGTTGAGTCTGGAGAAGGGTGTGTAGATAGCCTGGGTCACATTGAGATCCAAAAAGATGAGGTGTTGGGCGTCTTAAAAAATATTAAGGTAGATAAGTCCCCAGGGCCTGATGGTATCTACCCCAGAATACTGAAGGAGGCTGGAGAGGAAATTGCTGAGGCCTTGACAGAAATCTTTGGATCCTCACTGTCTCCAGGTGATGCCCCGGAGGACTGGAGAATAGCCAATGTTGTTCCTCTGTTTAAGAAGGGTAGCAAGGATAATCCAGGGAACTACAGGCCGGTGAGCCTTACTTCAGTGGTAGGGAAATTACTGGAGAGAATTCTTCGAGACAGGATCTACTCCCATTTGGAAGCAAATGGACGTATTAGTGAGAGGCAGCATGGTTTTGTGAAGGGGAGGTCGTGTCTCACTAACTTGATAGAGTTTTTCGAGGCGGTCACTAAGATGATTGATGCAGGTAGGGCAGTGGATGTTGTCTATATGGACTTCAGTAAGGCCTTTGACAAGGTCCCTCATGGTAGACTAGTACAAAAGGTGAAGTCACACGGGATCAGGGGTGAGCTGGCAAGGTGGATGCAGAACTGGCTAGGTCATAGAAGGCAGAGAGTAGCAATGGAAGGATGCTTTTCTAATTGGAGGGCTGTGACCAGTGGTGTTCCACAGGGATCAGTGCTGGGACCTTTGCTGTTTGTAGTATATATAAATGATTTGGAGGAAAATGTAACTGGTCTGATTAGTAAGTTTGCAGACGACACAAAGGTTGGTGGAATTGCGGATAGCGATGAGGACTGTCAGAGGATACAGCAGGATTTAGATTGTTTGGAGACTTGGGCGGAGAGATGGCAGATGGAGTTTAATCCGGACAAATGTGAGGTAATGCATTTTGGAAGGTCTAATGCAGGTCGGGAATATACAGTGAATGGTAGAACCCTCAAGAGTATTGAAAGTCAGAGAGATCTAGGAGTACAGGTCCACAGGTCACTGAAAGCGGCAGCACAGGTGGAGAAGGTAGTCAAGAAGGCATACGGCATGCTTGCCTTCATTGGCCGGGGCATTGAGTATAAGAATTGGCAAGTCATGTTGCAGCTGTATAGAACCTTAGTTAGGCCACACTTGGAGTATAGTGTTCAATTCTGGTCACCACACTACCAGAAGGATGTGGAGGCTTTAGAGAGGGTGCAGAAGAGATTTACCAGAATGTTGCCTGGTATGGAGGGCATTAGCTATGAGGAGCGGTTGAATAAACTTGGTTTGTTCTCACTGGAACGACGGAGGGTGAGGGGCGACCTGATAGAGGGTAGATAGGTAGAGGGGTCAATTACTAGGGGGCATATGTTTAAGGTGCGAGGGGCAAGGTTCAGAGGAGATGTATGAGGCAAATTGTTCACACAGAGGGTAGTGGGTGCCTGGAACTCGTTACCGGAGGAGGTGGTGGAAGCAGGGACGATAGTGACGTTTGAGGGGCGTCTTGACAAATACATGAATAGGATGGGAATAGAGGGATACGGACCCAGGAAGTGTAGAAGATTGTACTTTAGTTGGCAGCCTGGTCGGCACGGGCTTGGAGGGCCGAAGGGCCTGTTCCTGTGCTGTACATTTCTTTTTATCTTCTGTGCGGAGTCTGCACGTTCTCCCCGTGTCTGCGTGGGTTTCCTCCGGGTGCTCCGGTTTCCTCCCACAAGTCCCGAAAGACATGCTGTTAGGTGAATTGGACATTCTGAATTCTCCCTCTGTGACCCGAACAGGCGCCGGAGTGTGGCGACTAGGGGCTTTTCACAGTAACTTCATTGCAGTGTTAATGTAAGTCTACTTGTGACAATAAAGATTATTTATTTCAATTAAAAAACAAATCTCCCTTCCCCCATCTTGCCCTCTTCCCCAACATTCCCTTGCTTCTACTGTTAATATCGCGCTGCCATGTCACACTTATAATAATCACTCATAGATCAGTCAGTCCGGTTGAATGAATTTCAGTCATGCTTATTTATTTAAGAACATATTTTGGGACAATATAAGAAACTATAATTTATAAGGATCTTAACCTGTCGAACTACGCCAAGTTTGGGGGAAACTTAGTTGATGAATCAAGTCCTGGCGCAATACGACAAGTTATAAGATTTGTAATATTTGTAGACTGTGTTAAGTTGTTCGATTCCTTGTATTATTCGACTGTGTATAGTTGAAGGAATTTATATCATCTCTGCTATTCGGTTATCAGTAGCACTTTGCGAATACTGGGACTCAGCAGAAATTTGCAGTATAAACTCCTCAGGTGCCAAAAAGAATTGTTTTATTTGTAGTCGCTTGATTACAATTTGAAAGTCATTTAAAAGGCAATTCGTAGACAATTCGAAGCTTTCAGAGAATTACAGACATTATCTTTCTTTGCTTAGGCAGACAGCTCAAAAGTAACTTTTTAAAGGTCAAAGTCTGGCAATGAAACATGAAGAGAGAGAGAAAGCTAATCTTCAGCTAAACTCAAACTCAAAGTCAAAAGTGGACTAACATCACTGACACAGACTGTTAGACTGACAACCCCCAAAAGACATCTCTAAAATGGAGACTAGAATCAAAGGCAAAAACTGACTAAACTAACAGAAAGACAAAACTTAAGCTACAAAGACAATACTCACAAAGACAACAAAACCCCAACCTAACCTAACCCAACCTAACCTAACCTAACCTAACCCAACCTAACCTAACCCAACCTAACCTAACCTAACCCAACCTAACCTAACCTAACCCAACCTAACCTAACCCAACCTAACCTAACCTAACCCAACCTAACCTAACCCAACCTAACCCAACCTAACCTAACCTAACCTAACCTAACCTAACCCAACCTAACCTAACCTAACCCAACCTAACCTAACCCAACCTAACCTAACCCAACCCAACCTAACCTAACCCAACCTAACCTAACCCAACCCAACCTAACCTAACCTAACCCAACCTAACCTAACCTAACCTAACCTAACCCAACCTAACCTAACCTAACCTAACCCAACCTAACCTAACCTAACCTAACCTAACCCAACCTAACCTAACCTAACCTAACCCAACCTAACCTAACCTAACCTAACCTAACCCAACCTAACCTAACCTAAAAACACAATAAAACCTAACCTAAAATGGCCGGGAGAAACTTTTCAGTTATACACTTTCATATCTGTCTTAAGTCGTCTAATTACACCCCAATATAATCCTAATTGGTTTGGGTTAGACTCAAACACATTTGATTTGATGGCAAGCCGTCCATCTTCAATGTGCAACATCAGCTTTTCTGACCCAGCTGTTATCTGCATTGTGAACAATGGTGCTGTGTATTCAATCCCTTGACCTTGACAATTAGCACAAGACAGTGTCATTATCTTGAAAATATGCATTTGCCAGAACAACGGACTTCAGTAAAAGTGAATTATGCTGTATAAATGGGTATTTAAAACTGGGGCTCAACATTTATGCTTAAACAGCTATCTTTTACCTATACTAGTTGTATTTGAAATACTTGGCTTCTACAGACATTCACACAAAATTAACTGGAAAATACTTTTTTCCTGTGTCTCTAGAAATGTCCTTCAGCCACCAACAAGTGGTAGCAAAAAACTTCAAGATAAAAGTGACTTCAGATTTACAAAATTAAAAGTCATTTCAACAAAGCCTTTAAAAGTAACTTTTACCAACGCTCCAAGGAATTTCCGACGGCTATAATTCCTCTGCTAATCAGTTGGACGGATCACATTCTTAAGGGAATCCTTATCTGGGTTTAGCCCCTTCCTTAGTTTCATTGGTTCAGCTGAGACCCCTTTGATCTGTTCAGGAAAGTGCCAGTCACTTAACAGGTGATTGGTTAATTAGACATTAATCAATTACTCCAAATGAATTAATTAACTTTCCCACGACTTTTGTCCCACGTTCAAACTCCCTACGTCATCTCTGGTCTCAGTTACGATATTGTTTCAAGCTTGTTGAATGTACCTTCATCTCAGTACTTGTGGTACATCAAGGTGATGAGAGGCATGGATAGAGTGGATAATCAGAGACTTTTTCCCAGGGTGGAAATGGCTGTCACGAGGGGACATAATTTTAAGGTGATTGGAGGAAGGTATAGGGGAGATGTCAGAGGTCGGTTCTTTACACAGAGAGTGGTGGGTGTGTGGAATGCACTGCCAGCGGAGGTGGTGGAGTCAGAGTCATTCGGGACATTTAAGCGACTCTGGGACAGACACGTGGACAGCAGTAAATTGAAGGGGTGTAGATTAGGTTAATCTTAAATTAGGACAAGTGGTTGGCGCAACATCGTGGCCCAAATGTCCTGCACTGTGCTGTACTGTTCTATGTTTTATTATTCGTATCATTTGAGACAGTCATGGACAGTATTCAAACAATTAAAACTTACTCATATTTCTACAAATTCAGTAATTTTCAAGAATCATTTTATCTAATATTTTAAAGGGCCCCCCTCTATAATTGTTGAATCCAATGCCAGGACCATAAGAACATAAGAACATAAGAACTAGGAGCAGGAGTCGGCCATCTGGCCCCTCGAGCCTGCTCCGCCATTTAATGAGATCATGGCTGATCTTTTGTGGACTCAGCTCCACTCTCCGGCCCGTACACCATATCCCCGAATCCCTTTATTCTTTAGAAAGGTATCTATCTTTTTCTTCAAAACATTTAAAGAAGGAGCCTCAACTGCTTCAATGGGCAAGGAATTCCAGAGATTCACAACCCTTTGGGTGAAGAAATTCCTCCTGAACTCGGTCCTAAAACTACTTCCCCTTGTTTTGAGGCTATGTCCCCTAGTTCTGCTTTCCCCGACCAGTGGAAACAACCTGGCCGCATCTATCCTATCTATTCCCTTCATAATTTTATATGTTTCAATAAGATCCCCCCGCATCCTTCTAAACTCCAATGAGTACAGTCCCAGCCTACTCAACGTCTCGTCATAATCTAATCCCCTCAACTCTGGGATCAACCTAGTGAATCTCCTCCCCACTCCCTCCAGTGCCAATATGTCCTTTCTCAGGTAAGGAGACCAAAACTGAACACAATACTCCAGATGTGGCCTCACCAACACCCTATACAATTGCAGCATAACCTCCCTCGTCTTGAACTCCATCCCTCTAGCAATGAAAGATAAAACTCGATTAGCCTTCTTAATCACCTGTTGCACCTGCACACCAACTTTTTGCGACTCGTGCACCAGCACACCCAGGTCCCTCTGCACAGCAGCATGTTTTAACATCTTACCGTTTAAATAATAATCCATTCTGCTGTTATTCCTCCCAAAATGGATAGCCTCACACTTGGCAACATTGAATTCCATCTGCCAGACCCTAGCCCATTCACCTAACCTATCCAAATCCTTCTGCAGACTTCCGGTATCCTCTGCACTTTTTGCTTTACCACTCATCTTAGTGTCGTCTGCAAACTTTGACACATTGCACTTGGTCCCCAACTCCAAATCATCGATGTAAATTGTGAACAACTGAGGGCCCAACACTGATCCTTGAGGGACACCACTAGTTACAGGTTGCCAACCAGAGAAACACCCATTTATCCCCACTCTCTGCTTTCTGTTAGTTAACCAATCCTCTACCCATGCTACCACTTTACCCTCAATGCCATGCATCTTTAGTTTATGCAGCAACCTTTTGTGTGGCACCTTGTCAAAAGCGTTCTGGAAATCCAGATATACCACATCCATTGGCTCCCCGTTATCTACCGCACTGGTAACGTCCTCAAAAAATTCTACCAATAGAACCGATAGAATTATGTCCAATATCAATCAACAGCAACTTAAACTGAAGTGTTCTGATTGATGTCAAGTCAACTCTGATTGGCCGAGGCGTTGCCATGGAGAATGCTTGAGGAACAATAGTCTCCCCAAAACCTCCGCATAATTCAAAAACAACGCAGCAACTTGGACACATTCCTCCTGTTTTTGTCTGAATCTGTGTCACTTGTAGAAAGTGTAAATGACTCACATTTAACCTTGACTGATTATCTTAAATTGGTTTAGTTAGATAAGATAATTGGATTATCTTAAAGTGCTAACTTAGTAAGTGTTAGTGTTAAATTAGTTAGTGTTAGTGACAAAGTAGTTAGTGTTAGTGACAAAGTAGTTAGCGTTAGTGCTAACTGAGTTAGTGTTAGTGTTAAATTAGTGTTAGTGACAAAGTAGTTAGCGTTAGTGCTAACTGAGTTAGTGTTAGTGTTAAATTAGTGTTAGTGACAAAGTAGTTAGCGTTAGTGCTAACTGAGTTAGTGTCAGTGACTTTTCAGGCTGATGGTGGTTATAAACTCCTGGACACTGAGGAATCCTCTTGTTGCTCGTCCAACAGCCCCCTACACCTGGCATTGTCAAACTCGGGGGTGTGACCCGGGGGTGGGTCGCGGGTGGGTGTCGGGAGGGTCGCGGAGCCGTCCATTGTGGTGCTCCCAGTCGTGCAAATCCACGCGCAACAGCTGGCTTTTAACCATGCCGGCTGCAAGCGGCCTTCAAAAAGGCCGCGACCATAGAAATACAATTTGGCCGCACTGCGCATGCGTGTCCGATCATTGGTGCGCTGCACATGCCCACCGATGATCAGGCAAGCTTTCGCAGTGTGGCCAAATTTTTTTAATATGTTTTTTGGCAAGTTCGGGGAACCAAAGGGACGATTGGGGCCAAAGGGACCCAAAACCATTTCCTCCATTTTTATCAGCAACAAACAAGGTAAGAGAAAATGGTGGATCGCGCAGGTCAGCCGGCGTGGGTCGCGCAGGTCAGCCGGCGTGGGTCGCGAAGGTCAGCCGGCGTGGGCCGCGAAGGTCAGCCGGCGTGGACAGCGAAGGTCGGCCGGCGTGGACAGCGAAGGTCGGCCGGCATGGACAGCGAAGGTCGGCCGGCGTGGACAGCGAAGGTCGGCCGTGTTGGGTCCTGAAGGTCGGCCGGGTTGGGTCCTGAAGGTCGGCCGGGTTGGGTCCTGAAGGTCGGCCGGGTTGGGTCCTGAAGGTCGGCTGGGTTGGGTCCTGAAGGTCGGCTGGGTTGGGTCCTGAAGGTCGGCCGGGTTGGGTCCTGAAGGTCGGCCGGGTTGGGTCCTGAAGGTCGGCCGATGGTAAAAATGGGTCCCCGGAAACAGAGTTTGAAAAACACTGGTCTACACGGAGTCACCTCCAGACTGAAATCCAGCTCCTCCCACAGTGATGACATCACCCTGTTGGGGCGTAACCAGGATCACAAACCCGTCTCCAGGTGACATCACAAAGGAGACAACAGCCAATCACAGCAGCTCGAATGATGTCACCGAGCAGCTGTGGCCCCTCCCACTCAAGATGTAACAGGGTCACATGACCAGGCTCTTGTCCAGTCTGTCTACAGGATCATCATATAACCTGTGTTCATGGCCAATCCGTCCTGTCTCTGACTCCGCGGACTCCCCATGGACGGAGTCTCCTGAGAGCATCGCCCAAAATGTCCCCTCATCAACCCTGTCTCTGGTGTTACTAATGTGACGTTCCACTATTCAGTAATGTCCCTGCACACCTCACACTTTATACCTCACACAGACTCCCTCTCTTTATATCAGGGAATGTGTCTGTACTGCTCCAGTAGGAAGCAGTTTGAGGGAATGGTGTTGGGATGGGGCAGGAATGTCACTGCCTCCTCTATGTCTGAAATCACTTCATTCCCTGGAATAGGAAGGGGCATCAGAGGCAATAATTGTTGGAATGATAAGGAGTATCCAGTGATTTGAGTATTGGAGCAATAATTATATCAGGCCAATGACTGGTTAAACCTTCCCCACAATAGTCCATCAAATATTCCCAGATCACGTACATCACAGGGTTACACACAGAATAAACCACTTTCTACAAAGTCCCCATCAAACACTCCCAGGACAGGTACAGCACGGGGTTAGTTACAGAGTAAAGCTCCCTCTACACTGTCCCCATCAAACACTCCCAGGACAGGTACAGCACGGGGTTAGATACAGAGTAAAGCTCCCTCTACACTGTCCCCATCAAACACTCCCAGGACAGGTACAGCACGGGGTTAGATACAGAGTAAAGCTCCCTCTACACTGTCCCCATCAAACACTCCCAGGACAGGTACAGCACGGGGTTAGATACAGAGTAAAGCTCCCTCTACACTGTCCCCATCAAACACGCCCAGGACAGGTACAGCACGGGGTTAGGTAGAGAGTAAAGCTCCCTCTACACTGCCCCCATCAAACACTCCCAGGACAGGTACAGCATGGGGTTAGATACAGAGTAAAGCTCCCCCTACACGGTCCCCATCAAACAATCCCAGGACAGGTACAGCACGGGGTTAGATACAGAGTAAAACTCCCTCTACACTGTCCCCATCAAACACTCCCAGGACAGGTAGAGCACGGGGTTAGATACAGAGTAAAGCTCCCTCTACACTGTCCCCATCAAACACTCCCAGGAAATGTACAGCATGGGGTTAGATACAGAGTAAAGCTCCCTCTACACTGACCCCATCAAACACTCCCAGGACAGGTACAGCACGGGGTTAGATACAGAGTAAAGCTCCCTCTACACTGACCCCATCAAACACTCCCAGGACAGGTACAGCACGGGGTTAGATACAGAGTAAAGCTCCCTCTACGCTGTCCCCATCAAACACTCCCAGGACAGGTACAGCACGGGGTTAGATACAGAGTAAAGCTCCCTCTACACTGTCCCCATCAGACACTCCCAGGACAGGGACAGCACAGGGTTAGATACAGAGTAAAGCTCGCTCTACAGTGTCCCCCATCAAACACTCCCAGGACAGGTACAGCACAGGGTTAGATACAGAGTAAAGCTCCCTCTACACTGTCCCCATCAGACACTCCCAGGACAGGTACAGCACAGGGTTAGATACAGAGTAAAGCTCCCTCTGCACTGTCCCCATCAAACACTCCCAGGACAGGGACAGCACGGGGTTAGATACAGAGTAAAGCTCCCTCTACACTGACCCCATCAAACACTCCCAGGACAGGTACAGCACGGTGTTAGATACAGAGTAAAGCTCCCTCTACGCTGTCCCCATCAAACACTCCCAGGACAGGTACAGTACGGGGTTAGATACAGAGTAAAGCTCCCTCTACACTGTCCCATCAGACACTCCCAGGACAGGTACAGCACAGGGTTAGATACAGAGTAAAGCTCCCTCTACACTGTCCCCATCAGACACTCCCAGGACAGGTACAGCACAGGGTTAGATACAGAGTAAAGCTCCCTCTGCACTGTCCCCATCAAACACTCCCAGGACAGGGACAGCACGGGGTTAGATACAGAGTAAAGCTCCCGCTACACTGGCCCCATCAAACACTCCCAGGACAGGTACAGCACGGTGTTAGATACAGAGTAAAGCTCCCTCTACGCTGTCCCCATCAAACACTCCCAGGACAGGTACAGTACGGGGTTAGATACAGAGTAAAGCTCCCTCTACACTGTCCCATCAGACACTCCCAGGACAGGGACAGCACAGGGTTAGATACAGAGTAAAGCTCCCTCTACACTGTCCCCATCAAACACTCACTGGACAGGTACAGCACAGGGTTAGATACAGAGTAAAGCTCGCTCTACAGTGTCCCCCATCAAACACTCCCAGGTCACTTACAGCACGGGGAGAGATACAGAGTAATGCTCTGTATCTTGATATCAAGTCAACTCTGATTGGCCGAGGCGTTGCCATGGAGAATGCATGGGGAACAATAGTCTCCACAAAACTTCCGCATCATTCAAAAACAACCTCATTCCTCCTGTTTTTGTCTGAATCTGTGTCACTTGTAGAAAGTGTAAATGACTCACCTTGACTGATTATCTTAAATTGGTTGAATTAGATAAGATAATTGGATTATCTTAAAGTGCTAACTTAGTTAGTGTTAGTGTTAAATGAGTTAGTGTTAGTGACAAATTAGTTTGTGTTAGTGACAAAGTAGTTAGTATTAGTGCTAATTTAGTTAGTGTTAGTGTTTAATTAGTGTTAGTGACAAATTAGTTAGTATTAGTGACAAAGTAGTTAGTATTAGTGAAAATTTAGTTAGTGTTAGTGTTAAATTATTTGTCAGCGCACTAAAAATTGCTCAACAAGTGCTGCCCAATCACACAGGAGGCTTTATTTTGTGTGTTGCGAGCACGAGCTGGTTGGGTACGGCCTGTACTTTGCCTGTTATTAACAATCAGAGAAACATGCAGTTTGATTAGATCAGCTGGTCATTGGCACTAACGCTTTCCGTACCTGGCATCGTACCGACCGGCACTGAGATTCAGACACAATGTGGATCAAAGTCTTTTCAGGCTGATGGTGGTTATAAAGTCCTGGACACTGAGGAATCCGCTTGTTGCTCTTCCAACAGCCCCCTACACCTGGCATTGTCAAACTCGGGGGCGCGACCCGCGGGTGGGTCGTGGGCGGGTGTCGGGAGGGTCGCGGAGCCGTCCATTGTGGCGCTCCCGATTGCCGCAAATCATTGATGCAGAGTAAAGCTCCCCATCAAACACTCCCAGGACAGGTACAGAACGGGGTTAGATACAGAGTAAAGCTCCATCTACACTGTCCCCATCAAACACTCCCAGGACAGGTACAGCATGGGGTTAGATACAGCGTAAAGCTCCCTCTACACTGTCCCCATCAAACACTCCCAGGACAGGTACAGCATGGGGTTAGATACAGCGTAAAGCTCCCTCTACACTGTCCCCATCAAACACTCCCAGGACAGGTACAGCACGGGGTTAGATACAGAGTGAAACTCCCTCTACACTGTCCCGATCAAACACTCCCAGGACAGGTACAGCACGGCGTTAGATACAGAGTAAAGCTCCCTCTACACTGTCCCCATCAAACACTCCCAGGACAGGTACAGCACTGGGTTAGATACAGAGTAAAACTCCCTCTACACTGTCCCGATCAAACACTCCCAGGTCAGGTACAGCACGGGGTTAGATACAGAGTAAAGCTTCCTTCCTACACTGTCGCTATCAAACACTCCCAGGACAGGTACGGCAGGGGGTTAGATACAGCGTAAAGCTCCCTCTACACTGTCCCCATCAAACACTCCCAGGACTGGTACAGCACGGGGTTAGATACAGAGTGAAACTCCCTCTACACTGTCCCGATCAAACACTCCCAGGACAGGTACAGCACGGCGTTAGATACAGAGTAAAGCTCCCTCTACACTGTCCCCATCAAACACTCCCAGGACAGGTACAGCACTGGGTTAGATACAGAGTAAAACTCCCTCTACACTGTCCCGATCAAACACTCCCAGGACAGGTACAGCACGGGGTTAGATACAGAGTAAAGCTCCCTCTACACTGTCCCCATCAAACACTTCCAGGACAGGTACAGCACGGGGTTAGATACAGAGTAAAGCTCCCTCTACACTGTCCCCATCAAACACTCCCAGGACAGGTACAGCACGGGGTTAGATACAGAGTAAAGCTCCCTTCCTACACTGTCGCTATCAAACACTCCCAGGACAAGTACGGCAGGGGGTTAGACACAGAGTAAAGCTCCCTCTACACTGTCCCCATCAAACACTCCCAGGACAGGTACAGCACGGGGTTAGATACAGAGTAAAGCTCCCTCTACACTGTCCCCATCAAACACTCCCAGGACAGGTACAGCACGGGGTTAGATACAGAGTAAAGCTCCCTCTACACTGTCCCCATCAAAAACTCCCAGGACAGGTGCTATAGAAAGGATAGAACAGGAGGTAAGAGAGGAGTGGGAGTGGCGTTTTTGATTAGGGAGAACATCACAGCAGTACTTAGAGGGGATATATCCGAGGGTTCGCCCACTGAGTCTATATGGGTGGAACTGAAAAATAAGAATGGAGAGATCACCTTGGTAGGATTGTACTACAGGCCCCCAAATAGTCAGCGAGAAATTGAGGAGCAAATATGTAAGGAGATTACAGATAGCTGCAAAAATAATAATGTGGTCGTAGTAGGGGACTTTAACTTTCCCAACATTGACTGGGACAGCCATAGCATTAGGGGCTTGGATGGAGGGAAATTTGTTGAGTGTATTCAGGAGGAATTTCTCATTCAGTATGTGGATGGACCGACCAGAGAGGGGGCAAAACTTGACCTCGTCTTGGGAAATAAGGAAGGGCAAGTGACAGAAGTGCTAGTGAGGGATCACTTTGGGACAAGTGACCATAACTCCATTAGTTTTTAGATAGCTATGGAGAATGATAGGTCTGGCCCAAGAGTTAAAATTCGTAATTGGGGCAAGGCCAATTTTGATGGTATCAGACAGGAACTTGCAGAGGTAGATTGGGGGAGACTGTTGGCAGGCAAAGGGACGGCTGGTAAATGGGAGGCTTTTAAAAATGTGTTAACCAGGGTGCAGGGTAAGCACATTCCCTTTAGAGTGAAGGGCAAGGCTGGTAGAAGTAGGGAACCCTGGATGACTCGAGATATTGAGACTCTGGTCAAAAAGAAGAAGGAGGCATATGACGTACATAAGTAACTGGGATCAAGTGGATCCCTTGAAGAGTATAGAGATTGTCGAAATAGAGTTAAGAGGGAAATCAGGAGGGCAAAAAGGGGACATGAAATTGCTTTGGCAAATAATGCAAGGGAGAATCCAAAGAGATTCTACAGATACATAAAGGGGAAAAGAGTAACTAGGGACAGAGTAGGGCCTCTTAAGGATCAACAAGGACACCTATGTGCAGAGCCACAAGAGTTGGGTGAGATCCTGAATGAATATTTCTCATCGGTATTCACGGTGGAGAAAGGCATGGATGTTAGGAAACTAAGGGAAATAAATAGTGATGTCTTGAGAAGTGTGCATATTACAGAGGAGGAGGTGCTGGAAGTCTTAAAGCGCATCAAGGTAGATAAATCCCCGGGACCTGATGAAATGTATCCCAGGATGTTGTGGGAGGCTAGGGAGGAAATTGCGGGTCCACTAACAGAGATATTTGAATCATCGGCAGCCACAGGTGAGGTGCCTGAAGATTGGAGAGTGGCGAATGTTGTGCCCTTGTTTAAGAAGGGCAGCAGGGAAAAGCCTGGGAACTACAGACCGGTGAGCCTAACGTCTGTTGTAGGTAAGTTGCTAGAAGGTATTCTGAGAGACAGGATCTACAAGCATTTAGAGAGGCAAGGACTGATTCGGGGCATTCTGCGTGGCTTTTTGCGTGGAAAATCATGTCTCACAAATTTGATTGAGTTTTTTGAGGGGGTGACCAAGAAGGTAGATGAGGGCAGTGCAGTAGACGTTGTCTACATGGACTTTAGCAAAGCCTTTGACAAGGTACCGCATGGTAGGTTGTTGCAGAAGGTTAAAGCTCACGGGATCCAGGGTGAGGTTGCCAATTGGATTCAAAATTGGCTGGACGACAGAAGGCAGAGGGTGGTTGTAGAGGGTTGTTTTTCAAACTGGAGGCCTGTGACCAGTGGTGTGCCTCAGGGATCGGTGCTGGGTCCACTGTTATTTGTGATTTATATTAATGACTTGGATGAGAATTTAGGAGGCATGGTTAGTAAGTTTGCAGATGACACCAAGATTGGTGGCACAGTGGATAGTCAAGAAGGTTATCTAGGATTGCAACGGGATCTTGATCAATTAGGCCAGTGGGCCGACGAATGGCAGATGGAGTTTAATTTAGATAAATGTGAGGTGATGCATTTTGGCAGATCGAATCAGGCCAGGACCTACTCAGTTAATGGTATGGCGTTGGGGAGAGTTATAGAACAAAGAGATCTAGGAGTACAGGTTCATAGCTCCTTGAAGGTGGAGTCGCAGGTGGACAGGGTGGTGAAGAAGGCATTCGGCATGCTTGGTTTCATTGGTCAGAACATTGAATACAGGAGTTGGGACGTCTTGTTGAAGTTGTACAAGACATTGGTACGGCCACACTTGGAATACTGTGTGCAGTTCTGGTCACCCTATTATAGAAAGGATATTATTAAACTGGAAAGAGGGCAGAAAAGATTTACTAGGATGTTGCCGGGACTTGATGGTTTGAGTTATAAGGAGAGGCTGGATAGACTGGGACTTTTTTCCCTGGAGCGTAGGAGGCTGAGGGGTGATCTTATAGAGGCCTATAAAATAATGAGGGGCATAGATAAGGTAGATAGTCAACATATTTTCCCAAAGGTAGGGGAGTCTAAAACGAGAGGGCATAGGTTTAAGGTTTAAGGTGAGAGATTCAGAAAGGCCCAGAGGGGCAATTTCTTCACTCAGAGGGTAGTGAGTGTCTGGAATGGGCTGCCAGAGGTAGTAGTAGAGGCGGGTACAATTGTGTCTTTTAAAAAGCATTTAGATAGTTACATGGGTAAGATGGGTATAGAGGGTTATGGGCCAAGTGCGGGCAACTGGGACTAGCTTAATGGTAAAAACTGGGCGGCATGGACTGGTTGGGCCGAAGGGCCTGTTTCCATGCTGTAAACTTCTATGATTCTAGGTACGGCACGGGGTTAGATACAGAGTAAAGCTCCCTCTACACTGTCCCCATCAAACACTCCCAGGACAGGTACAGCACGGGGTTAGATACAGAGTAAAGCCCCCTCTACACTGTCCCCATCAAACACTCCCAGGACAGGTACAGCACGGGGTTAGGTACAGAGTAAAGCTCCCTCTACACTGTCCCCATCAAACACTCCCAGGACAGGTACAGCATGGGGTTAGATACAGAGTAAAGCTCCCACTACACTGTCCCCATCAAACACTCCCAGGACAGGTACAGCACGGGGTTAGATACAGAGTAAAGCTCCCTCTACACTGTCCCCATCAAACACTCCCAGGACAAGTACAGCACGGGGTTAGATACAGAGTAAAGCTCCATCTACACTGTCCCCATCAAACACTCCCAGGACAGGTACAGCACGGGGTTAGATACAGAGTAAAGCTCCATCTACACTGTCCCCATCAAACACTCCCAGGACAGGGACAGCACGGGGTTAGATACAGAGTAAAGCTCCCTCTACACTGTCCCCATCAAACACTCCCAGGACAGGTACAGCACGGGGTTAGATACAGAGTAAAGCTCCCTCTACACTGTTCCCATCAAACACTCCCAGGACAGGTACAGCACGGGGTTAGATACAGAGTAAAGCTCCCTCTACACTGTACCCATCAAACACTCCCAGGACAGGGACAACGCAGGGTTAGATACAGAGTAAAGCTCCAGACCACAGCAATGTGGTTGTATCAGGTTGTCAACAGGTGGACAGGGTGGTGAAGGAGGCATTCAGCAGGCTGGGTTTCATTGGTCAGAGTATTGAATACAGGAGTTGGGATGTATTGTTGAAGTTGTAGCAGACATTGCTGAGACCACACATGGAATCCTGTGTTCAGTTCTGGTCACCCTATTATAGGAAGGATGTTGTTAAACTAGAAAGAGTGCAGTAGGAAGTCTTACAACACCAGGTTAGATTCTGTAGCAGCTCGGACACTGAACGGCCTAACGGAATGGCACGGAATAGCACACTTCAGCTCAGGCCCATCAGAAAACACAGGGCACGGAATGAGCTTTGACTTTTCGGGGTGGAGATATTTGCAGTCTTTCCAGCCTGCCACAAGGGGGAGCTGCAATGTCAACACAGTTGTGGGGGGAGATTTCCCTTCGGAAAGAATATGGGGAGAGGTTGGACAACATCTCCTGGTTCTGGGTCTGTTGATTTGGGGGGAGGGGGAGCAGATGTTTTCGTGCCATTGAGTCACGGGTCAGCCCAGGTTTCTGCCTGTGTCCCTGAACAGCGAGTTGTTCATTTCTGTGTGAGCTCTCTGGTGCTCTGGGGTAAAAGACAGGTGATATCCTGCAGGGAATTCTCTGTCCAATATTCAGTCAGGGGCCTGGGAGCAGAGCATCATCCTGTCCTCTCGTCACAAATGGGATGTGGTGGGTCTGGGACAGAAGGGAAATTACAGGAGGATGATAAGGATGTGCTACTAAAAAGATTAATGATGGAATGTGCCAATTTGCTTTGTTAGCCCAGTCTGGGGTCATTCAGGCAGAGGTCGCTGCAAATGAACAGCACTGACACCAAATGCTTAGCTCCCAAACCCCCTTTTGGGTGTAATGTCAAGGCTCCAGTACGAGTGAGGATGCATTATACAGTGCAAGCTCACAGCTTGCTTCGTGCCCTGAAGGTACATTAAGCAGCAACATTAAAGGGGCTGGTGCAGGAGGATCGCCGACATCTGAAAGTTGCCCTCCAAGCCAGCCACCACGCTGACGTGGATATATATCTGACAGGGTCAGAATGCTGGAACTCCCTCCCTAACAGCACTGAGGGTGTACCTACACCACACGCACTGCAGCGCTTCAACACGGCAGCTCACCACCACCTTCTCAAGGGCAATTAGGGATGGGCAATAAACACTGGCCCAGACAGCAAAGCCCACACCCAAGAGGTGAACTAAAAAACACGGTTCCATTTAGTCCGAATTCTGAGAATTTGGAGAGGTCGTGATTGTCGAAAATTATAAGAAAACCAATTAAAGATTTTTATTTTGCCCCTGCCGTGTGTTTAGAATACTGGTATAATTATAATACAACGAGGGCAGCACGGTGGCACAGTGGTTCTCTGTCGGTTATTCTTTTGTCTACTATGTACGTCCTGTGTACGTTCCCCCGGCCGCAGAAATATACTTTTCACTGGACTTCGGTACGTGTGAGAATAAAAACCAATCAATCAATAGCTGCTGGACGGGGACTGTGGCAGGCGGCGAGGGAAGCAACAAGAGGGACAAACATACTTGACCCCATCCTCACCAAGCTGCCTGCTGCAGAGGGATCTGTCCATGACAGGATCGGTAGAAGTGACCGCCGCACAGTCCTTGTGGAGACAAAGTCCCGTCTTCACATTGAGGATCCCCTCCATCGTGCTGTGTGGAACTACAACTGCGCGAACAGATCGAGCCACTCCAGCCTGGCCCTCCATGAGGTGCTGGGGGCCATCAGCAGCAGCACTGTACTCAGCCTCAATCTGATTCATAGATTCATAGAATTTACAGTGCCGAAGGAGGCCATTCGGCCCATCGAGTCTGCACCGGCCCTTGGAAAGAGCACCCCACTTAAGCCCACACCCCCACCCTATCCCCGTAACCCAGTAACCCCACCTAATCTTTTTTGGACACTAAGGGCAATTTATCATGGCCAATCCACCTAACCTGCACATCTTTGGACTGTGGGAGGAAACCGGAGCACCCGGAGGAAACCCACGGAGACATGGGGAGAACGTGCAGACTCCGCACAGACAGTGACCCAAGCCGGGATCGAACCTGGGACCCTGGCGCTGTGAAGCAACAGTGCTAACCACTGAGCTACTGTGCCGCCCATTTCCCAACAAGAAGTCAAGTTTTGCCCCCTCCCCATTCGGCCCAACCACGTACTGAATGAGAAATTCCTCCTGAATACACTCGACAAATGTCTCTCCATCCAAACCCCTGGTGCTATGGCTGTCCCAGTTAATGTTGGGAAAGTTAACGTCCCCGACTATTACCACCCTATTGTTCCAGCAGCTATCTGTAATCTCCTGAGCAGTTTCTATTCAAACCCGTTTCCCCGGTGACGTTACTCGCGAGATGAACAAAGGACAAGAGTGGATTTGTTGTTCAACCCAATGTTATTCCAGAATCTTATTGTCCAAACTCGATTAACAAAAACAACTGGAGTCAAATGTTTCCACAAGGCCCAAAATCAAACCTGATCATCAAACAAACATCGACTAAATGTCTTTCTGTCTCTCAGTGTCCAGAGTAAAATGAGCTGGCACAAACATCGCAGCAAATGCTCTGCCTTTATCTGTCTCTCACTAACTTAACTGCGACAATTGTTCTGCTATCTCTGTAAGGTGGGGAATAAAATATCCCTGTGATCACAGAGCTGTCTTTAAAACTGATGGGGGAAATCTCGGAATAATGTTCCCCCTGTGCTGATCGGGGCTGTGTCCATTCCCTGAAATGTGAATGTTTAAGAAGGTGATTTCTGATTCCAGTATCTGAGTATCCAATAGCAGGGCCGGCCCTCTCACTGACCCTGTATTGTTATAGAGTGAATGTCCCAGGTGTCAGCGTGAAGACCAATCCTTTTCCCGCTGATTGACACAATCGGGTGGGTGTAAAAGGAGCCGCGATTCCCGATATCTCAGATTGTATTACTGCCCAAGGGGAGATTCCAGCCTCTCCTGTGATCTCTGTGAGGGGAAGTTGTCCTGGGATGTGGAACTGAAACATATCTGAACAGGAATGTCCCACCTTTAACCTGCGTCTGTGAGGACGTCGCTGATCTCAACCTGCTGCCAGTTGTGTCAACGATTTATTCCTTGTCTGGGAAAGGGAAAAATTAAACCAGCAGTGTTCCTGTTCCTGCTGGAATCCACTGACCTCTGCTCTACAAACTCCACACCTGGTTTTTCATTTTCCTTTTTTAAATAAATTTAGAGTACCCAATTCATTTTTCCCAATTAAGGGGCAATTCAGCGTGTTCAATCCACCTACCCTGCACATCTTTGGGTTGTGGGGGTGAGACCCACGCAGACACGGGGAGAATGTGCAAACTCCACACGGACAGTGACCCAGAGCCGGGATCGAACCCGGGACCTCGGCGCCGTGAGGCAGCAGTGCTAACCACTGTGCCACCGTGCTGCCCCTCACGTGGGTTTTAATGAGGACAGGATTGGGATCAGCTGTGCCGGTATCCCAGACGACGAGGGAACACAAGTTCAAGGTGAGGGGCGGAAGGTTCAGTGGAGGGAAGATTTTTTATCAAAAAAACATTTTATTGAGGCATTTGTGATTTTTTAACAACAATTTTGAATGTAAACAAACCTCAGTAAATACCCCCCCCCCCCCGCCCCCCCCCCCCCCACCGACAACCACACCCAGCCAACATGGCTTAATCCAGAGTTCCCCAGTCCCCCCTCCTCCTCTTGCCGATCCGACCTCAACTATCTGCCCTCCGCCCCCTCCCTACCCCCCCCCCCCCACTAGCGTATCTGTGACAGGTTAGTTTTCCCCGAAGAAGTTGATAAACGGCTGCCACCTCCGAACGAACCCTAACGTTGATCCTCTCGGGGTGAACTTCATTTTCTCAAGCCTGAGAAAATCGGCCACGTCGCTGAGCCAAACCCCCGATTTCGGGGGCTCCGAGTCCCTCCTCGCCAATAAGATCCGTCTCCGGGCTACCAGGGAGGCAAAGGCCAAAACCTCAGCCCCTCTTGCCCCCTGGACTCCCGGGTCTTCCGACACTCCAAAAATCGCCACCTCTGGACTCGGTGCCACCTCGTTTTTAACACCGTGGGCATGACCTCCGCAAACCCCTGCCAGAATCCCCTCAGCTTCGGACATGCCCAAAACATGTGGACATGATTCGCGGCCCTCACGCACACCTCACACACCTGTCCTCTACCCAAACAAACCTGCCCCTCCGGGTCACCGTCATGTGTACCCTGTGGACCACCTTAAATTGTACCAGGCTGAGCCTGGCACGTGATGAAGACGTGTTCACTCTACTCAGGGCATCCTCCCACAGACTCCTTGCCCAACTCATCTTCCCATTTACGCTTTACCTCCCCTATCTGGGTTCCTCTCACTCCCTGAGCTCTTTATGAATTTCTGAGACCTTCCCCTCCCCCACCCCCGATTTCGACACTACCTTGTCCTGTATCCCCTGTGGCGGGAGGAGCGGAAAGGTCGAAACCTGCCTTTGTACAAAGTCCCTCACCTGCAGATAGCGAATCCCATTCCCACGCGGCAATTCAAACTCCTCCTCCAAATCCTCCACACAGGGAAAGCTCCCATCAATAAACAGATCCCCCAGCCTCCCAATCCCTGCTCTCGGCCACCTCCGAAACCCCCCATCCATCCTCCCCGGGACAAACCGGTGATTACCACCGATTGGAGCCCACACCGACACTCCCTCCACTCCCATATGCTGCCGCCATTGTCCCCAAACTCTCAGAGCTGCCACCACCACCGGGCTTGTAGGGTACCGAGCTGGCGAGATCGGCAGAGGTGCCGTTACCAATGCCCCCAAGCTTGTGCCCCTACATGATGCCGCCTCCACCCACTCCCACCCCGACCCCTCCCCACGACCCACTTCCTGATCATGGCTATATTTGCTGCCCAATAACAGTTCTTAAAATTGGGTGGGGCCTCTTAAAAAAGGCTGTAGAATAAAAATAGGGAGACACTGGAATATGAAGTCTCAGGAGAAACGTCATCTTTACGGTCTGTACCCCCCCCCCCCCCCCCCCGCCAGTGACAAAGGGAGCATGTCCCACCTCCGAAAGTCCTCCTTCATCTGCTCAACTAACCGGGTCAGATTTAATTTGTGTAACTGCTCCCATCCCCGTGCCACCTGAATACCCAGGTAGCGAAAACCTACTACCATCACTTTCAACGGCAGAATAATAATCTTTATTAGTGTCACAAGTAGGCTCACATTAACACTGCAATGAAGTTACTGTGAAAAGCCCCTAGTTGCCACATTCCGGCGCCTGTTCGGGTCACAGAGGGAGAATTCAGAATTCTCAGCGGGTACGGGAATTGAACCCTCGCTGCTGGCCTTGTTCTGCATCACAAACCAGCTGTCTAGCCCACTGAGCTGAACCAGCCCCTAACCTGGGCACCCCCCCAATCTTCTCTCCTGCCCCCTCGCCTGGATCGCAAAGACCTCACTCTGACCCATATTCAATTTATACCCCGAAAACCCGCCAAATTCCCCTGGAACCCGCACAAGCTAATTTTAAACATTTATTTTAAATTATCAAACACAATAAGTTGTTGAATATATGACTGCACCAATTTTGCGCTGTATCGGGGCTCTCTACCAGGCGGCATGTTGTCACCAGCCTACTTTTGTTTAAACAAGAAACATGGTCATGGACATATTTTATTTACCCATCAGTCCTTTACACCTAATCCTGCAGTCTCAGAATTAAAACATCTGTGTTGTGAGACAGGTTAGTTTCACCCTACTGATGATCACAAAGTATTTGTGTCAGGGAAGTTTTAACCCTGAACTAATGAAACACCGGCTTGGTCACATGTCATATGTATTGCAGCGGTCATATGTATTTCAACTGTCCGAACTTCCAATGAACACCATAAAACTAATATTTTCTTATTCTTACATACGTGATTCTGTACCCTGATTAAAATCTCTTGTGTATGAAAATTACCCTGGAAATGTCATTGTTAACTACACTCAAACTATAATCTTTTAAATCACTATGTCAGACGACGCACCAAAATAAGTTAGGTAACAATCATTCTGGAGCCTATTCTAAAATTCCAGATTATAAACCCAAGGTTACTTTCTTAGAAGATAAACCTTAGCAGAGAGATATTAACATTCACAGACCAAACACACACATTCTCACAGGTCGCAAATATCAGCGTAAAGAGACAGCAATTTCACAATCGCTTCATTAAAATACTGAACAAAATCTACCATTCTCATTCGGCATGAAACTTTATCTATGTTATTCCATTTCAGTCGATTGCCACTGATTAACTTTCTAGGCATTAGCTATTCTTAGAGACGTATATTTCTTTGCACAGGTGACCTGCTTGCTGAAATGGTTACGTTTTTGTGCAGAATCGAAAGAGGCGGAGAACTTGGCATGATGCCATTTTTATCTGGTACGTGACCTCAAACTTTATTTATTCTTTCCTTCAATGTTACTCAAATTTCTTTCTTGTTCTTCAAACTGAATTCAATGTTCAATATTTGCTATTTAACCAGTGTTTGAAAGAGATGTGACTGGATGGATATTTTTTTCTGCTTCAACTGAATTGAATTACTGCCGAGTCTATCTGGACGGCTCGAAACGATCTGAAGTTATTCTGGACAAGAATCCATTGTTACGTTTCGAACCATAATCTTGTATTGACTTTACTCCCCATTTTCCGTTTTGGGAGGGGGATTTGTCATCCTCAGATATTTCTGAACAAAAGCTGATTGAGCGTTTCAGCCCCTTTCTGATCTTTTGGGCTTTCCTTTATTTGATTTTTTTCCCTCCCTGTCCTTTGGATATGTCTAAACTTTTAGTTGATTTAAAATGTCCATTTCCAGGGAGCCTAATTCTTTCCCCTCTCCTTGAGACATTCCAGGACAGTCTTTAGCCGTAATTGGAGCAGTTTTCTGTGATGTCGTTGCCAGTTTGCACAGTCTGTACTGCCGCTATCTTTACTCGCTTTATTGCTGTGCTTAAAGGAGTCAGAGCTCAATTCCTTGAAACTAGCCTGTTTTCCAAACGGTGTGAAGGCTTCATTTCAGTCATTTGTTCTTCTAACTGGTGAACTAAGATGACTCCTGTTTTATTTGTCTGATCTCACTTCTGTGTATCTCACCATTGTCTCTGTTCCACAGGGGCTGCGTGGGATCCCACCCATCTTTCATCAGTGTTTATTTTGTACCAGAGTATTTTGCTCTTACCCGAACGCCAGACTCATGGCTCCCCGGGGGGACCCCAGAAAAGCGGCCTTGTGCCTCGCTTTTCCACGATGTGTTAACCGTGTCGTCTCTGTCACCCTGATATAAAATGGCTGAACAAGCCTCATTCCCTGTAAACTGTCTCATGAGAGCCAAGCGTGGGTCTGTATAGAGAGTGTCCCAACAGCCGCTGATAACAGCTTCACAGAACAAGACTTGCAATGTATCCTTGACAAGCTCAAGGTCTACAGCTGGAGACAGGACACATCATGATGTTAGTTTTCAATGACTTCTGTATGAAGTTAGGGGCGGGTAAGACAACACCCACTTTAACCATATATGTGATAATTGGGGATGCTTGGAAAATTGATGTACCGCATGTAATAAGTGTGACGTGAATATAGTTGATTGATTGTATGTAATTGAGAAAACAACTAATTCCGCCCCTTCAATCTGTATATTAACCCGTGTGAGCCTTAGCTCAAGTGAGAAAGGGTGCTGTCAATAGGCTGCGGAGTCCCCAGGCCTTGTCTCCCAGAATTCTGACATAAACTGCTTTTTTTTACTTATACTCAGGCCTTCGTGTGAATATTTTCACCTCTAACATTTGCCGTAGTCTGGCGGGATGTTGCTGAGCCGGACGCCGCTCGAGCCGGTGGACAAGGCGAGTAGTCAAACCGTTGACCGCCAGAAATTAGAGTCACACGGCGAGGCGGACGGACGGTGAGGTCACATCCAACGAATCTGCTATCAAGGCCAAGTGAGTAACTGACTCAGTTTAAAATGTCTTTTTATGGTTTTGTTTTGTTGGTCCGCTATACCATTTTCTTCAGTACTAATTGGCTGCTCGAGGCCCCATGCCGAGCCTGAATTAAGGGGGCAATTGAGCTCTCACGTGACGGCCAGAGTTAGTTGGGAATCCGAGGCGCACAGACTGTTGAGTGAATAACGGGTGGTGAAATTTATTGTGACACAGTGCCAAGCCAGGCCCGCCACCCTACGGGAGTGGACGACCGGTAAAGCCTCTGAGCACAGTCGCCTAGTCACACCGGATACGCGGAAATAGCTAACAACCATTTTGTGTCTTTTCTGGTATTAACAGCATTGTGTAAACACTCTCTATTTCGACAAATTGCCTCTTCTAAACAGGCATCGAAGCCAATGAGTACCTTTTGTTTCATCAGAACTATTCAAAAGTAATATAGGAGCACAAATGTAGTGACAGGGCCACCTATAATTTATATCATAGTCCAGTATCACAAAATGCCCTCCAACACATCTTTTTAATTTTAGAAGGGCTCCTATTGGACAGGGGGGCAGGAACAGATAGTTCAATCCCCGCCGACTGTCTGTCCAATCAGAGTCCCTGGTCTATTTGAGTCACTCCAGGGCACATTCGAAACTCTTGGCCATTCTTTGGTGCAGCATTCTCTTCACCTTTCCCAGCTGCAATAACTTCCAGATATTTTCCCTGCCCCCTTTCCGGATGCCCGGGATCATTCCCTCCAGTCTCTGCTGTGAGGAATCACACTCACACCCGCCACCCACCTCCTCATTCCTGTCAGCTTCTGGCTTGTGACAATCTGTGTAACTAATCCCGGGAATAAAGAGTCAGAGAGAATTACAGCTCCATTTTGAATATCAGGGTAGAAAATTCAGCAATTTACTTTGTCCAGGTGCAGGTGAAGTCACTTTGAGCTTGTGACAATGTTTTTCTTCGTCTCCCATGAGTTCAACATCAGAAGTTGCAAAGCACCATGTAAATGTTACTGTGAAGAGAGGCCAGGCGATGGTGTGTGGCTCTGTCAATGCAAAGTCATCACATCAGCTGAGTGCCTCACTCAATAACAAGGTCATTGGAAATGTCCGGGAGATCTGGGGCACCCACTGACCACTGAAGTAAAACTGCCCCAAAGGCAGATCTGAAACCTCATTTCAATTGTCCATCGGGACATTTACAGGGCCCACATTTCAGAGCAATAGGTGGAGCTGATTTTTATATTTGAAATTGTTCCATTGCTCCTCAATCCTGCAGGAAAATGAAGCTGTAAAAACTTTAACCAGGAACGTATTTGGTTGAGTCATTGCAGATTGTGGTCACATGGTATTTATTATTGCTTCTTGGGGTGTGGGAGTTGTCGACAAGGTTGGTTTTTATGACCCTTTCCTTGGTCCCCTTGGTGGGGGCAAACAGCAGCAGCCAGAGCAGTGGCACCACGGCTGGCTCTGATGTTCAGAAGGGAGGGTCAAAGCGCAGAAGAGCAATAGTAATAGGGGACTCCATAGTCAGGGGCACAGATAGGCGCTTCTGTGGGCGTGAAAGAGACTCCAGGATGGTATGTTGCCTCCCTGGTGCCAGGGTCCAGGGTGTCTCCGAACGGGTAGAGGGCATCCTGAAGGGGGAGGGCAAACAGGCAGAGGTCGTTGTACATATTGGTACTAACGACATAGGCAGGAAGGGGCATGGGGTCCTGCAGCAGGGGTTCAGGGAGCTAGGCAGAAAGTTAAAAGACAGGACATCTAGGGTTGTAATCTCAGGATTACTCCCTGTGCCACGTGCCAGTGAGGCTAGAAATAGGAAGATAGAGCAGCTAAACACGTGGCTAAACAGCTGGTGTAGGAGGGAGGGTTTCCGTTATCTGGACCACTGGGAGCTCTTCCGGGACAGGTGTGAACTATATAAGAATGACGGGTTGCATCTAAACCGGAGAGGCATAAGTATCCTGGCCGCGAGGTTTGCTAGTGTCACACGGGAGGGTTTAAACTAGTATGGCAGGGGGGTGGGCACGGGAGCAATAGGTCAGAAGGTGAGAGCATTGAGGGAGAACTAGGGAATAGGGACAGTGTGGCTCTGAGGCAGAGAAGACAGGGAGAAGTTGCTGAACACAGCGGGTCTGGTGGCCTGAAGTGCATATCTTTTAATGCAAGAAGTATTATGGGTAAGGCAGATGAACTTAGAGCTTGGATTAGTACTTGGAACTATGATGTTGTTGCCATTACAGAGACCTGGTTGAGGGAAGGGCAGGATTGGCAGCTAAACGTTCCAGGATTTAGATGTTTCAGGTGGGATAGAGGGGGATGTAAAAGGGGTGGCGGAGTTGCGCTATTGGTTAGGGAGAATATCACAGCTGTACTGCGGGAGGACACCTCAGAGGGCAGTGAGGCTATATGGGTAGAGATCAGGAATAAGAAGGGTGCAGTCACAATGTTGGGGGTTTACTACAGGCCTCCCAACAGCCAGCGGGAGATAGAGGAGCAGATAGGTAGACAGATTTTGGAAAAGAGTAAAATCAACAGGGTTGTGGTGATGGGAGACTTCAACTTCCCCAATATTGACTGGGACTCACTTAGTGCCAGGGGCTTAGACGGGGCGGAGTTTGTAAGGAGCATCCAGGAGGGCTTCTTAAAACAATATGTGGACAGTCCAACTAGGGAAGGGGCGGTACTGGACCTAGTATTGGGGAATGAGCCCGGCCAGGTGGTAGATGTTTCAGTAGGGGAGCATTTCGGGAACAGTGACCACAATTCAGTAAGTTTTAAAGTGCTGGTGGACAAGGATAAGAGTGGTCCTAGGATGAATGTGCTAAATTGGGGGAAGGCTAATTATAACAATATTAGGCGGGAACTGAAGAACCTAGATTGGGGGCGGATGTTTGAGGGCAAATCAACATCTGACATGTGGGAGGCTTTCAATTTCAGTTGAAAGGAATTCAGGACCGGCATGTTCCTGTGAGGAAGAAGGATAAATACGGCAATTTTCGGGAACCTTGGATAACGAGAGACATTGTAGGCCTCGTCAAAAAGAAAAAGGAGGCATTTGTCAGGGCTAAAAGGCTGGGAACAGACGAAGCCTGTGTGGAATATAAGGAAAGTAGGAAGGAACTTAAGCAAGGAGTCAGGAGGGCTAGAAGGGGTCACGAAAAGTCATTGGCAAATAGGGTTAAGGAAAATCCCAAGGCTTTTTACACGTACATAAAAAGCAAGAGGGTAGCCAGGGGAAGGGTTGGCCCACTGAAGGATAGGCAAGGGAATCTATGTGTGGAGCCAGAGGAAATGGGCGATGTACGAAATGAATACTTTGCATCAGTATTCACCAAAGAGAAGAAATTGGTAGATGTTGAGTCTGGAGAAGGTTGTGTAGATAGCCTGGGTCACATTGAGATCCAAAAAGACGAGGTGTTGGGTGTCTTAAAAAATACTAAGGGAGATAAATCTCCAGGGCCTGATGGAATCTACCCCAGAATACTGAAGGAGGCTGGAGAGGAAATTGCTGAGGCCTTGACAGAAATCTTTGGATCCTCACTGTCTTCAGGTGATGTCCCGGAGGACTGGAGAATAGCCAATGTTGTTCCTTTGTTTAAGAAGGGTAGCAAGGATAATCCCGGGAACTACAGGCCGGTGAGCCTTACTTCAGTGGTATGGAAATTACTGGAGAGAATTCTTCGAGACAGGATCTACTCCCATTTGGAAGCAAATGGACGTATTAGTGAGAGGCAGCATGGTTTTGTGAAGGGGAGGTCGTGTCTCACTAACTTGATAGAGTTTTTCGAGGAGGTCACTAAGATGATTGATGCAGGTAGGGCAGTGGATGTTGTCTATATGGACTTCAGTAAGGCCTTTGACAAGGTCCCTCATGGTAGACTAGTACAAAAAGTGAAGTCACACAGGATCAGGGGTGAGCTGGCAAGGTGGATACAGAACTGGCTAGGTCATAGAAGGCAGAGAGTAGCAATGGAAGGATGCTTTTCTAATTGGAGGGCTGTGACCAGTGGTGTTCCGCAGGGATCAGTGCTGGGACCTTTGCTCTTTGTAGTATATATAAATGAGGAAAATGTAACTGGTCTGATTAGTAAGTTTGCAGACGACACAAAGGTTGGTGGAATTGCGGATAGCGATGAGGACTGTCAGAGGATGCAGCAGGATTTAGATTGTTTGGAGACTTGGGCGGAGAGATGGCAGATGGAGTTTAATCCGGACAAATGTGAGGTAATGCATTTTGGAAGGTCTAATGCAGGTAGGGAATATACAGTGAATGGTAGAACCCTCAAGAGTATTGAAAGTCAAAGAGATCTAGGAGTACATGTCCACAGGTCACTGAAAGGGGCAACACAGTTGGAGAAGGTAGTCAAGAAGGCATACGGCATGCTTGCCTTCATTGGCCAGGGCATTGAGTATAAGAATTGGCAAGTCATGTTGCAGCTGTATAGAACCTTAGTTAGGCCACACTTGGAGTATAGTGTTCAATTCTGGTCGCCACACTACCAGAAGGATGTGGAGGCTTTAGAGAGGGTGCAGAAGAGATTTACCAGAATGTTGCCTGGTATGGAGGGCATTAGCTATGAGGAGCGGTTGAATAAACTCGGTTTGTTCTCACTGGAACGAAGGAGGTTGAGGGGCGACCTGGTAGAGGTATACAAAATTATGAGGGGCATAGACAGAGTGGATAGTCAGAGGCTTTTCCCCGGGGCAGAGGAGTCAATTACTAGGGGGCATAGGTTTAAGGTGAGAGGGGCAAGGTTTAGAGTAGATGTACGAGGCAAGTTTTTTACGCAGAGGGTAGTGGGTGCCTGGAACTCGCTACCGGAGGAGGTGGTGGAAGCAGGGACGATAGTGACATTTAAGGGGCATCTTGACAAATACATGAATAGGATGGGAATAGAGGGATACGGACCCCGGAAGTGTAGAAGATTGTAGTTTAGTCGGGCAGCATGGTCGGCACGGGCTTGGAGGGCCGAAGGGCCTGTTCCTGTGCTGTACATTTCTCTGTTCTTTTGTTCTTTGTTCGAAGATGGCGATGAGCCCTGTTTGTAAACGCTGCGTTCCATGTGGTGCAGATACACCAACATCGTTAAGTTGTCAGTTCCAGGATTTCAAGCCAGCGGCAGTGGGAAAATGGAGATTGAGTTTTTGGAGAGGAACGTGGATTGTTCCCACTTCCCAGACCTGCGAGGTTAATCTGCCTGTTGTAGCCTCATTGACAGCGAGGTGTGATTGGATAACTCAGTGAAGATTCCAGCAGCAGTTTAAATTTGTCTTGGACAGGAGCACCAATGTGTGAGCGTACACCAGCCACCTATTGGGCCAGCTGAGATCCAATCAGACAGCACAGGCTGGAGGGTAAAGCAGGGCCTGAAACCCATCCTGGGCAGCAGCTCCATTTTCATTCCCATTGACTCTGGTGGAATGGATTGGAGTGTAAATCAGGCCCTGATCTACTATCACCCAATCTGTCGTACTGCCCAAAACAACCCCCTCCCCATGGCTCTATCCTGGTCTCCATGACACTGGCCCACATCACAGGACAACTCACTAACTGGGACCGGGCTGGATTTCAGAGACACATTGAGACAGTTTGAATATTGAAGAGATGCAACTGAATTCCCCATAAGAGGAAGCATCTGCTCCCTGTCTACTTTATCCACACCTTTTATCATCTTGTCTCCATCTTATACACTGGGAGCTGCCTGTTACACTGAGAATAGGGAGTGGGATTTGTTGTGTGTGTTTGAAAAGTCAGATAGAGAACAAGCCCCTCCTGACCCTTCACCAAAGTTCTATCTGTATCGCTGGGAAATTTATCAGCCTTACAGGTGTCAGGCATTTGGATATTTTGTGTTTTCCTGTCATGCTGGAAGGCCTTTCTTTGCTTCTTTATAACGTGTTTTACACAGAGGGTAGTGGGTGCCTGGAACTCGCTGCCGGAGGAGGCGGTGGAAGCAGGGACGATGGTGACGTTTAAGGGGCATCTTGACAAATACATGAAAAGGATGGGAATGTCGGGATACGGACCCCGGAAGTGCGGAGGATTTCAGTTTAGACGGGCAGCATGGTCGGTGCAGGCTTGGAGGGCCGAAGGGCCTGTTCCTGTGCTGTACATTTCTTTGTTCTTTGATTGGATTAGTTGAGATGGTGGACACACACAGGAGAGAGAAAACACTGAGAAACGTCGCCAGGAATTTAGACAGACTTTGGGGAAGTACTTTAAAAAGTTGATACACTTCTGCCCGAAAATCTACAAGAAATTGGGACCAATTGTCTACTGGCGGGAGGACCTCTGCGATTAGGATTCATCCAAATTCACCCATGGGTGCGCCTGCTGTCCCACCTGGCGGGAATCGGCATCCTGCTTCTGGCTGTGTCCCTAACTGTGCTCCCACTGAAATTCTCCCGATGGAAGAAAGGATTAATGGGACCCCTGGACCCAGAAAAAGCAATCTACCACCACGAGAGGATCCACGATGTCCACACTACCCCGTTTCCGTCTGGTTTTATATAGAACGGTCACAGTGTGCGGCTGCAGGCGTTTTGCTGCCCTCGACACAGAGCGCAGAGTATTGAAGTTGTTCAACGTGGAATCACGGAGAGGTCCGTGTGGGATGAAATGAGAAAATGCGGAACTGCAGTGGCCAGGAGCGGTACTGCAGTGGCCAGGAGCGGTACTGCAGTGGCCAGGAGTGGTACTGCAATGGCCAGGAGTGGTACTGCAGTGGCCAGGAACGGTACTGCAGTGGCCAGGAGCGGCGCTGCAGTGGCCAGGAGCGGTACTGCAGTGGCCAGGAGTGGTACTGCAATGGCCAGGAGCGGTACTGCAGTGGCCAGGAGCGGTACTGCAGTGGCCAGGAGCGGTACTGCAGTGGCCAGGAGCGGTACTGCAATGGCCAGGAGCGGTACTGCAGTGGCCAGGAACGGTACTGCAGTGGCCAGGAACGGTACTGCAGTGGCCAGGAGTGGTACTGCAGTGGCCAGGAGCGGTACTGCAATGGCCAGGAGCGGTACTGCAGTGGCCAGGAGCGGTACTGCAGTGGCCAGGAGCGGTACTGCAGTGGCCAGGAGCGGTACTGCAGTGGCCAGGAGTGGTACTGCAGTGGCCAGGAGTGGTACTGCAGTGGCCAGGGGCGGTACTGCAGTGGCCAGGAGCGGTACTGCAGTGGCCAGGAGCGGTACTGCAGTGGCCAGGAGTGGTACTGCAGTGGCCAGGAGCGGTACTGCAGTGGCCAGGAGCGGTACCGCAGTGGCCAGGAGCGGTACTGCAGTGGCCAGGAGCGGTACTGCAGTGGCCAGGGGCGGTACAGCAGTGGCCAGGAGCGGTACTGCAGTGGCCAGGAGCGGTACTGCAGTGGCCAGGAGCGGTACTGCAGTGGCCAGGAGCGGTACTGCAGTGGCCAGGAGCGGTACTGCAGTGGCCAGGAGCGGTACTGCAGTGGCCAGGAGCGGTACTGCAGTGGCCAGGGACCCGGGTTAACACTGCTGCCTCACAGAGCCAGGGACCCGGGTTAACACTGCTGCCCCACAGAACCAGGGACCCGGGTTAACACTGCTGTCTCACAGTGCCAGGGACCCGGGTTAACACTGCTGCCTCACAGTGCCAGGGACCCGGGTTAACACTGCTGTCTCACAGTGCCAGGGACCCGGGTTAACACTGCTGTCTCACAGTGCCAGGGACCCGGGTTAACACTGCTGCCTCACAGTGCCAGGGCCCCGGGTTAACACTGCTGTCTCACAGTGCCAGGGACCCGGGTTAACACTGCTGTCTCACAGTGCCAGGGACCCGGGTTAACCCTGCTGCCTCACAGAACCAGGGAACTGGGTTAACACTGCTGTCTCACAGTGCCAGGGACCCGGGTTAACCTGCTGCCTCACAGAGCCAGGGACCCGGGTTAACACTGCTGTCTCACAGTGCCAGGGACCCGGGTTAACACTGCTGTCTCACAGTGCCAGGGGCCCGGGTGAACACTGCTGTCTCACAGTGCCAGGGACCTGGGTTAACACTGCTGTCTCACAGTGCCAGAGACCTAGGTTAACACTGCTGTCTCACAGTGCCAGGGACCCGGGTTAACACTGCTGCCTCACAGTGCCAGGGGCCCGGGTTAACACTGCTGTCTCACAGTGCCAGGGACCTGGGTTAACACTGCTGTCTCACAGTGCCAGGGACCCGGGTTAACACTGCTGTCTCCCAGAGCTAGGGACCCGGGTTAACACTGCTGTCTCACAGTGCCAGGGACCCGGGTTAACACTGCTGTCTCACAGTGCCAGGGACCCAGGTTAACACTGCTGTCTCACAGTGCCAGGGACCCGGGTTAACACTGCTGTCTCACAGTGCCAGGGACCCGGGTTAACACTGCTGTCCCACAGTGCCAGGGACCCGGGTTAACACTGCTGTCTCACATTGCCAGGGAGCTGGGTTAACACTGCTGTCTCACAGCGCCAGGGACTCGGGTTAACACTGCTGTCTCACTGTGCCAGGGAGCCGGGTTAACACTGCTGTCTCACAGTGCCAGGGACCCGGGTTAACACTGCTGTCTCACAGTGCCAGGGACCCGGGTTAACACTGCTGTCTCACAGTGCCAGGGAACCGGGTTAACACTGCTGTCTCACCGTGCCAGGGACCCGGTTTAACACTGCTGCCTCACAGTGCCAGGGACCCGGTTTAACACTGCTGTCACACAGTGCCAGGGAGCTGGGTTAACACTGCTGTCTCACAGTGCCAGGGACCCGGGTTAACACTGCTGTCTCACAGTGCCAGTGAACCGGGTTAACACTGCTGTCTCACAGCGCCAGGGACCCGGGTTAACACTGCTGTCTCACAGTGCCAGGGATTCGGGTTAACACTGCTGTCTCACAGTGCCAGGGACCCGGTTAACACTGCTGTCTCACAGTGCCAGGGACCCGGGATAACACTGCTGCCTCACAGTGCCAGGGACCCGGGTTAACACTGCTGTCACACAGTGCCAGGGAGCTGGGTTAACACTGCTGTCTCACAGTGCCAGGGTCTCGGGTTAACACTGCTGTCTCACAGTGCCAGGGAACCGGGTTAACACTGCTGTCTCACAGAGCCAGGGACCCGGGTTAACACTGCTGTCCCACAGTGCCAGGGACTCGGGTTAACACTGCTGTCTCACAGTGCCAGGGACCCGGGTTAACACTGCTGTCTCACAGTGCCAGTGAACCGGGTTAACACTGCTGTCTCACAGCGCCAGGGACCCGGGTTAATACTGCTGTCTCACAGTGCCAGGGTCCCGGGTTAACACTGCTGTCTCACAGTGCCAGCGAACCGGGTTAACACTGCTGTCTCACAGTGCCAGGGACCCGGGTTAACACTGCTGCCTCACAGTGCCAGGGACCCGGGTTAGCACTGCTGTCACACAGTGCCAGGGAGCTGGGTTAACACTGCTGTCTCACAGTGCCAGGGAACCGGGTTAACACTGCTGTCTCATAGTGCCAGGGAACCGGGTTAACACTGCTGCCTCACAGCGCCAGGGACCCGGGTTAACACTGCTGTCTCACAGTGCCAGTGACCCGGGTTAACACTGCTGTCTCACAGTGCCAGGGACCCGGGATAACACTGCTGCCTCACAGTGACAGGGACCCGGGTTAACACTGCTGTCACACAGTGCCAGGGAGCTGGGTTAACACTGCTGTCTCACAGTGCCAGGGACCCGTGTTAAAACTGCTGTCTCACAGTGCCAGGGAACCGGGTTAACACTGCTGTCTCACAGTGCCAGGGACCCGGGTTAACACTGCTGTCTCACAGTGCCAGGGATCCGAGTAAACACTGCTGTCTCACAGTGCCAGGGACCCGGGTTAACACTGCTGTCTCACAGTGCCAGGGACCCGGGATAACACTGCTGCCTCACAGTGCCAGGGATTCGTGTTAACACTGCTGTCACACAGTGCCAGGGACTCAGGTTAACACTGCTGCCACACACTGCCAGGGACCCGGGTTAACACTGCTGTCTCACAGTGCCAGGGACCCGGGTTAACACTGCTGTCTCACAGTGCCAGGGACTCGGGTTAACACTGCTGTCTCACAATGCCTGGGATCCGGGTTAACACTGCTGTCTCACAGTGCCAGGGGACCCGGGTTAACACTGCTGCCTCACTGTGCCAGGGGACCCGGGTTAACACTGCTGTCTCACAATGCCAGAGACCTGGGTTTACACTGCTGTCTCACAGTGCCAGGGACCCGGGTTAACACTGCTGTCTCACAGTGCCAGGGACCCGGGTTAACACTGCTGTCTCACAGTGCTAGGGACCCGGGTTAACACTGCTGTCTCACAGAGCCAGGGAACCGGGTTAACACTGCTGTCTCACAGTGCCAGGGACCCGGGTTAACACTGCTGTCTCACAGTGCCAGGGGACCCGGGTTAACACTGCTGTCTCCCAGAGCTAGGGACCCGGGTTAACACTGCTGTCTCACAGTGCCAGGGACCCGGGTTAACACTGCTGTCTCACAGTGCCAGGGACCCGGGTTAACACTGCTGTCTCACAGTGCCAGGGACCCGGGTTAACACTGCTGTCTCACAGTGCCAGGGACCCGGGTTAACACTGCTGTCCCACAGTGCCAGGGACCCGGGTTAACACTGCTGTCTCACATTGCCAGGGAGCTGGGTTAACACTGCTGTCTCACAGTGCCAGGGACTCGGGTTAACACTGCTGTCTCACAGTGCCAGGGACCCGGGTTAACACTGCTGTCTCACAGTGCCAGGGGCCCGGGTGAACACTGCTGTCTCACAGTGCCAGGGACCTGGGTTAACACTGCTGTCTCACAGTGCCAGAGACCTGGGTTAACACTGCTGTCTCACAGTGCCAGGGACCCGGGTTAACACTGCTGCCTCACAGTGCCAGGGGCCCGGGTTAACACTGCTGTCTCACAGTGCCAGGGACCTGGGTTAACACTGCTGTCTCACAGTGCCAGGGACCCGGGTTAACACTGCTGTCTCCCAGAGCTAGGGACCCGGGTTAACACTGCTGTCTCACAGTGCCAGTGACCCGGGTTAACACTGCTGTCTCACAGTGCCAGGGACCCGGGTTAACACTGCTGTCTCACAGTGCCAGGGACCCGGGTTAACACTGCTGTCTCACAGTGCCAGGGACCCGGGTTAACACTGCTGTCCCACAGTGCCAGGGACCCGGGTTAACACTGCTGTCTCACATTGCCAGGGAGCTGGGTTAACACTGCTGTCTCACAGCGCCAGGGACTCGGGTTAACACTGCTGTCTCACTGTGCCAGGGAGCCGGGTTAACACTGCTGTCTCACAGTGCCAGGGACCCGGGTTAACACTGCTGTCTCACAGTGCCAGGGACCCGGGTTAACACTGCTGTCTCACAGTGCCAGGGAACCGGGTTAACACTGCTGTCTCACAGTGCCAGGGACCCGGTTTAACACTGCTGCCTCACAGTGCCAGGGACCCGGGTTAACACTGCTGTCACACAGTGCCAGGGAGCTGGGTTAACACTGCTGTCTCACAGTGCCAGGGACCCGGGTTAACACTGCTGTCTCACAGTGCCAGTGAACCGGGTTAGCACTGCTGTCTCACAGCGCCAGGGACCCGGGTTAACACTGCTGTCTCACAGTGCCAGGGATTCGGGTTAACACTGCTGTCTCACAGTGCCAGGGACCCGGTTAACACTGCTGTCTCACAGTGCCAGGGACCCGGGATAACACTGCTGCCTCACAGTGCCAGGGACCCGGGTTAACACTGCTGTCACACAGTGCCAGGGAGCTGGGTTAACACTGCTGTCTCACAGTGCCAGGGTCTCGGGTTAACACTGCTGTCTCACAGTGCCAGGGAACCGGGTTAACACTGCTGTCTCACAGAGCCAGGGACCCGGGTTAACACTGCTGTCCCACAGTGCCAGGGACTCGGGTTAACACTGCTGTCTCACAGTGCCAGGGACCCGGGTTAACACTGCTGTCTCACAGTGCCAGTGAACCGGGTTAACACTGCTGTCTCACAGCGCCAGGGACCCGGGTTAACACTGCTGTCTCACAGTGCCAGGGTCCCGGGTTAACACTGCTGTCTCACAGTGCCAGGGAACCGGGTTAACACTGCTGTCTCACAGTGCCAGGGACCCGGGTTAACACTGCTGCCTCACAGTGCCAGGGACCCGGGTTAGCACTGCTGTCACATAGTGCCAGGGAGCTGGGTTAACACTGCTGTCTCACAGTGCCAGGGAACCGGGTTAACACTGCTGTCTCATAGTGCCAGGGAACCGGGTTAACACTGCTGCCTCACAGCGCCAGTGACCCGGGTTAACACTGCTGTCTCACAGTGCCAGGGACCCGGGTTAACACTGCTGTCTCACAGTGCCAGGGACCCGGGATAACACTGCTGCCTCACAGTGCCAGGGACCCGGGTTAACACTGCTGTCACACAGTGCCAGGGAGCTGGGTTAACACTGCTGTCTCACAGTGCCAGGGACCCGTGTTAAAACTGCTGTCTCACAGTGCCAGGGAACCGGGTTAACACTGCTGTCTCACAGTGCCAGGGACCCGGGTTAACACTGCTGTCTCACAGTGCCAGGGATCCGAGTAAACACTGCTGTCTCACAGTGCCAGGGACCCGGGTTAACACTGCTGTCTCACAGTGCCAGGGACCCGGGATAACACTGCTGCCTCACAGTGCCAGGGATTCGTGTTAACACTGCTGTCACACAGTGCCAGGGACTCAGGTTAACACTGCTGCCACACACTGCCAGGGACCCGGGTTAACACTGCTGTCTCACAGTGCCAGGGACCCGGGTTAACACTGCTGTCTCACAGTGCCAGGGACTCGGGTTAACACTGCTGTCTCACAGTGTCAGGGACCCGGGTTAACACTGCTGCCACACAGTGCCAAGGACCCGGGTTAACACTGCTGTCTCACAATGCCTGGGATCCGGGTTAACACTGCTGTCTCACAGTGCCAGGGGACCCGGGTTAACACTGCTGCCTCACTGTGCCAGGGGACCCGGGTTAACACTGCTGTCTCACAATGCCAGAGACCTGGGTTTACACTGCTGTCTCACAGTGCCAGGGACCCGGGTTAACACTGCTGTCTCACAGTGCCAGGGATCCGGGTTAACACTGCTGTCTCACAGTGCTAGGGACCCGGGTTAACACTGCTGTCTCACAGAGCCAGGGAACCGGGTTAACACTGCTGTCTCACAGTGCCAGGGACCCGGGTTAACACTGCTGTCTCACAGTGCCAGGGGACCCGGGTTAACACTGCTGCCTCACAGAGCCAGGGACCCGGGTTAACACTGCTGTCTCACAGAGCCAGGGACCCAGGTTAACACTGCTGTCTCACAGTGCCAGGGACCCGGGTTAACACTGCTGTCTCACAGTGCCAGGGGACCCGTGTTAACACTGCTGTCTCACAGTGCCAGGGACAGGGGTTAACACTGCTGTCTCACAGTGCCAGGGGACCCGTGTTAACACTGCTGTCTCACAGTGTCAGGGACCCGGGTTAACACTACTGTCTCACAGTGCCAGGGGACCCATGTTAACACTGCTGTCTCACAGTGCCAGGGACCCGGGATAACACTGCTGCCTCACAGTGCCAGGGAGCCGGGTTAACACTGCTGTCTCACAGTGCCAGGGACCCGGGTTAACACTGCTGCCTCACAGTGCCAGGGAGCCGGGTTAACACTGCTGCCTCACAGTGCCAGGGACCCGGGTTAACACTGCTGCCTCACAGTGCCATGGAGCCGGGTTAACACTGCTGCCTCACAGTGGCAGGGAGCCGGGTTAACACTGCTGTCTCACAGTGCGACGGAGCCGGGTTAACACTGCTGTTTCACAGAGCCAGGGACCCGGGTTAACACTGCTGTCTCACAGAGCCAGGAACCCGGGTTAACACTGCTGTCTCACAGTCCCAGAAACCCGGGTTAACACTGCTGCCTCACAGTGCCAGTGGACCGGGTTAACACTGCTGTCTCACAGAGCCAGGTACCCGGTTCATTTCCAGCCTCGGGTGACTGTGTGGAGTCTGCACCTTCTCCCCGTGTCTCCGTGGGTTTCCTCCGGGTGCTCCGGTTTCCTCCCACTGTCCAGATGTGCAGGCTTGGTGGATTGGTCATGTTAATTGCCCCTTAGTGTCCAAAGGTTAGCTGTGGTTATGGGGATATGGTGGGGAGTGGGCCTAGGTAGGGTCGGTGCAGATTCAATGGGCCGAATAGCCTCTTTCTGCACTATAGGGATTCTCTGTGTGGTCATTGCTCCGATTAAAGGCAGCCCATTGCCAGGTATTTCTTGTGGAGTAAATTAAACAATGTCTTCTCACCTTTATGTGTCTTGTTTTACAAAAGGCTGGGAACGGATTCTCTCGGCTAAATACAGAGGATGCTGCATCGCAACAGGTGCTGGCATCAAATCATTAGAGGAGGAGGGGGCGCAGTGGCCTTGTCGCTGGACAAGTAATCCAGGGGAATGCTCTGGGATCCCCGGATCGAATCCCACTCTGGCAGGTGGTGAAATTTTAATTCAATAAAGAAAATCTGGAATTTAAAGTCTATTGATTGATAAAATCCCCCCTGGTTCACTAATGTCCTTTCGGGAAGGAAATCTGCCGCCCTTACCCGGTCTGGCCTACACGTGACTCCAGACCCACAGCAATGCAGTTTCCTCTGAGAACATAGAACATTACAGCGCAGTACAGGCCCTTCGGCCCTCGATGTAGCACCGACCTGTGAAACCACTCTAAAGCCCATCTACACTATTGCATTATCGTCCATATTTTTATCCAATGACAATTTGAATGCCCTTAGTGTTGGCTAGTCCACTACACACCGGACGCCTTCTTAATAACCCTCTCAAACTGGGTGGCAACTTTCAGGGATCTATGTCCATGGACACCGAGATCTCTCTGCTCATCCACACTGCCAAGAATCTTACCATTAGCCCAGTACTCTGTCTTCCTGTTATTCCTCCCAAAATGAATCACCTCCCACTTTTCTGCATTAAACTCCATTTGCCACCTCTCAGCCCAGGGCTGCAGCTTATCTATGTCCCTCTGTAACTTGTAACATCCTTCCGCACTGTAGACTGGCTTGTCTTAGCAAACCACTCAGTTCCAGGGCAATTAGGGTCGGGCAACAAATGCCGGCCCCGCCCAGCAACACCCACATCCCAAGAATGAATAAAAAAAGATTGGAGCTGGAGTAGATCAATCAGCCCCTCCAACCTGCTCCATCGTTTCATTAGATCATGTCTGATCAAACTGTGGCCTTAACTCCACTTTGCTGCCTGTCCCCATAACCCTCGACTTCCTTTCCCACCAGAAACCTGTCTAACTCAGGCAGGGGGGTCAATGCTGAGTGTGTGAACTGGAATCAATAGTGAAATATCTGCCCCGTGCGGTTCACATTTCCTGTCTAACTCAGGCAGGGGGGTCAATGCTGAGTGTGTGAACTGGAATCAATAGTGAAATATCTGCCCCGGGCGGTTCACATTTCCTGTCTAACTCAGGCAGGGGGGTCAATGCTGAGTGTGTGAACTGGAATCAATAGTGAAATATCTGCCCCGGGCGGTTCACATTTCCTGTCTAACTCAGGCAGGGGGGTCAATGCTGAGTGTGTGAACTGGAATCAATAGTGAAATATCTGCCCCTGGCGGTTCACATTTCCTGTCTAACTCAGGCAGGGGGGTCAATGCTGAGTGTGTGAACTGGAATCAATAGTGAAATATCTGCCCCGGGCGGTTCACATTTCCTGTCTAACTCAGGCAGGGGGGTCAATGCTGAGTGTGTGAACTGGAATCAATAGTGAAATATCTGCCCCGGGAGGTTCACATTTCCTGTCTAACTCAGGCAGGGGGGTCAATGCTGAGTGTGTGAACTGGAATCAATAGTGAAATATCTGCCCCGGGCGGTTCACATTTCCTGTCTAACTCAGGCAGGGGGGTCAATGCTGAGTGTGTGAACTGGAATCAATAGTGAAATATCTGCCCCGGGCGGTTCACATTTCCTGTCTAACTCAGGCAGGGGGATCAGTGCTGAGTGTGTGAACTGGAATCAATAGTGAAATATCTGCCCCGGGCGGTTCACATTTCCTGTCTAACTCAGGCAGGGGGGTCAATGCTGAGTGTGTGAACTGGAATCAATAGTGAAATATCTGCCCCGGGCGGTTCACATTTCCTGTCTAACTCAGGCAGGGGGGTCAATGCTGAGTGTGTGAACTGGAATCACTAGTGAAATATCTGCCCCGGGCGGTTCACATTTCCTGTCTAACTCAGGCGGGGGGGTCAATGCTGAGTGTGTGAACTGGAATCGATAGTGAAATATCTGCCCCGGGCGGTTCACATTTCCTGTCTAACTCAGGCAGGGGGATCAATGCTGAGTGTGTGAACTGGAATCAATAGTGAAATATCTGCCCCGGGCGGTTCACATTTCCTGTCTAACTCAGGCAGGGGGATCAATGCTGAGTGTGTGAACTGGAATCAATAGTGAAATATCTGCCCCGGGCGGTTCACATTTCCTGTCTAACTCAGGCAGGGGGTCAATGCTGAGTGTGTGAACTGGAATCAATAGTGAAATATCTGCCCCGGGCGGTTCACATTTCCTGTCTAACTCAGGCAGGGGGATCAGTGCTGAGTGTGTGAACTGGAATCAATAGTGAAATATCTGCCCCGGGCGGTTCACATTTCCTGTCTAACTCAGGCAGGGGGGTCAATGCTGAGTGTGTGAACTGGAATCAATAGTGAAATATCTGCCCCGAGCGGTTCACATTTCCTGTCTAACTCAGGCAGGGGGGTCAATGCTGAGTGTGTGAACTGGAATCAATAGTGAAATATCTGCCCCACGCGGTTCACATTTCCTGTCTAACTCAGGCAGGGGAGTCAATGCTGAGTGTGTGAACTGGAATCAATAGTGAAATATCTGTCCCGGGCGGTTCACATTTCCTGTCTAACTCAGGCAGGGGGGGTCAATGCTGAGTGTGTGAATTGGAATCAATAGTGAAATATCTGCCCCGGGCGGTTCACATTTCCTGTCTAACTCAGGCAGGGGGGTCAATGCTGAGTGTGTGAACTGGAATCAATAGTGAAATATCTGCCCCGGGCGGTTCACATTTCCTGTCTAACTCAGGCAGGGGGATCGATGCTGAGGGTGTGAACTGGAATCAATAGTGAAATATCTACCCCGGGCGGTTCACATTTCCTGTCTAACTCAGGCAGGGGGGTCGATGCTGAGTGTGTGAACTGGAATCAATAGTGAAATATCTGCCCCGGGCGGTTCACATTTCCTGTCTAACTCAGGCAGGGGGATCAATGCTGAGTGTGTGAACTGGAATCAATAGTGAAATATCTGCCCCGGGCGGTTCACATTTCCTGTCTAACTCAGGCAGGGGGGTCAATGCTGAGTGTGTGAACTGGAATCAATAGTGAAATATCTGTCCCGGGCGGTTCACATTTCCTGTCTAACTCAGGCAGGGGGGTCAATGCTGAGTGTGTGAACTGGAATCAATAGTGAAATATCTGCCCCGGGCGGTTCACATTTCCTGTCTAACTCAGGCAGTGGGGTCAATGCTGAGTGTGTGAACTGGAATCAATAGTGAAATATCTGCCCCGGGCGGTTCACATTTCCTGTCTATCTCAGGCAGGGGGGATCAATGCTGAGTGTGTGAACTGGAATCAATAGTGAAATATCTGCCCCGGGCGGTTCACATTTCCTGTCTAACTCAGGCAGGGGGATCAATGCTGAGTGTGTGAACTGGAATCAATAGTGAAATATCTGCCCCGGGCGGTTCACATTTCCTGTCTAACTCAGGCAGGGGGGTCAATGCTGAGTGTGTGAACTGGAATCACTAGTGAAATATCTGTCCCGGGCGGTTCACATTTCCTGTCTAACTCAGGCAGGGGGATCAATGCTGAGTGTGTGAACTGGAATCAATAGTGAAATATCTGCCCCGGGCGGTTCACATTTCCTGTCTAACTCAGGCAGGGGGGTCAATGCTGAGTGTGTGAACTGGAATCAATAGTGAAATATCTGCCCCGGGCAGTTCACATTTCCTGTCTAACTCAGGCAGGGGGGTCAATGCTGAGTGTGTGAACTGGAATCAATAGTGAAATATCTGCCCCGGGCGCTTCACATTTCCTGTCTAACTCAGGCAGGGGGATCAATGCTGAGTGTGTGAACTGGAATCAATAGTGAAATATCTGCCCCGGGCGGTTCACATTTCCTGTCTAACTCAGGCAGGGGGGTCAATGCTGAGTGTGTGAACTGGAATCAATAGTGAAATATCTGTCCCGGGCGGTTCACATTTCCTGTCTAACTCAGGCAGGGGGGTCAATGCTGAGTGTGTGAACTGGAATCAATAGTGAAATATCTGCCCCGGGCGGTTCACATTTCCTGTCTAACTCAGGCAGTGGGGTCAATGCTGAGTGTGTGAACTGGAATCAATAGTGAAATATCTGCCCCGGGCGGTTCACATTTCCTGTCTATCTCAGGCAGGGGGGATCAATGCTGAGTGTGTGAACTGGAATCAATAGTGAAATATCTGCCCCGGGCGGTTCACATTTCCTGTCTAACTCAGGCAGGGGGATCAATGCTGAGTGTGTGAACTGGAATCAATAGTGAAATATCTGCCCCGGGCGGTTCACATTTCCTGTCTAACTCAGGCAGGTGGGTCAATGCTGAATGTGTGAACTGGAATCAATAGTGAAATATCTGCCCCGGGCGGTTCACATTTCCTGTCTAACTCAGGCAGGGGGGTCAATGCTGAGTGTGTGAACTGGAATCACTAGTGAAATATCTGCCCCGGGCGGTTCACATTTCCTGTCTAACTCAGGCAGGGGGGTCAACGCTGAGTGTGTGAACTGGAATCAATAGTGAAATATCTGTCCCGGGCGGTTCACATTTCCTGTCTAACTCAGGCAGGGGGATCAATGCTGAGTGTGTGAACTGGAATCAATAGTGAAATATCTGCCCCGGGCGGTTCACATTTCCTGTCTATCTCAGGCAGGGGGGATCAATGCTGAGTGTGTGAACTGGAATCAATAGTGAAATATCTGCCCCGGGCGGTTCACATTTCCTGTCTATCTCAGGCAGGGGGGATCAATGCTGAGTGTGTGAACTGGAATCAATCGTGAAATATCTGCCCCGGGCGGTTCACATTTCCTGTCTAACTCAGGCAGCGGGGTCGATGCTGAGTGTGTGAACTGGAATCAATAGTGAAATATCTGCCCCGGGCGGTTCACATTTCCTGTCTAACTCAGGCAAGGGGGTCAATGCTGAGTGTGTGAACTGGAATCACTAGTGAAATATCTGTCCCGGGCGGTTCACATTTCCTGTCTAACTCAGGCAGGGGGATCAATGCTGAGTGTGTGAACTGGAATCAATAGTGAAATATCTGCCCCGGGCGGTTCACATTTCCTGTCTAACTCAGGCAGGGGGGTCAATGCTGAGTGTGTGAACTGGAATCAATAGTGAAATATCTGCCCCGGGCAGTTCACATTTCCTGTCTAACTCAGGCAGGGGGGTCAATGCTGAGTGTGTGAACTGGAATCAATAGTGAAATATCTGCCCCGGGCGGTTCACATTTCCTGTCTAACTCAGGCAGGGGGATGAATGCTGAGTGTGTGAACTGGAATCACTAGTGAAATATCTGCCCCGGGCGGTTCACATTTCCAGTCTAACTCAGGCAGGGGGGTCAATGCTGAGTGTGTGAACTGGAATCAATAGTGAAATATCTGCCCCGGGCGGTTCACATTTCCTGTCTAACTCAGGCAGGGGGGTCAATGCTGAGTGTGTGAACTGGAATCAATAGTGAAATATCTGCCCCGGGCGGTTCACATTTCCTGTCTAACTCAGGCAGGGGGGTCAATGCTGAGTGTGTGAACTGGAATCAATAGTGAAATATCTGTCCCGGGCGGTTCACATTTCCTGTCTAACTCAGGCAGGGGGGTCAATGCTGAGTGTGTGAACTGGAATCAATAGTGAAATATCTGCCCCGGGCGGTTCCCATTTCCTGTCTAACTCAGGCAGTGGGGTCAATGCTGAGTGTGTGAACTGGAATCAATAGTGAAATATCTGCCCCGGGCGGTTCACATTTCCTGTCTATCTCAGGCAGGGGGGATCAATGCTGAGTGTGTGAACTGGAATCAATAGTGAAATATCTGCCCCGGGCGGTTCACATTTCCTGTCTAACTCAGGCAGGGGGATCAATGCTGAGTGTGTGAACTGGAATCAATAGTGAAATATCTGCCCCGGGCGGTTCACATTTCCTGTCTAACTCAGGCAGGTGGGTCAATGCTGAATGTGTGAACTGGAATCAATAGTGAAATATCTGCCCCGGGCGGTTCACATTTCCTGTCTAACTCAGGCAGGGGGGTCAATGCTGAGTGTGTGAACTGGAATCACTAGTGAAATATCTGCCCCGGGCGGTTCACATTTCCTGTCTAACTCAGGCAGGGGGGTCAATGCTGAGTGTGTGAACTGGAATCAATAGTGAAATATCTGTCCCGGGCGGTTCACATTTCCTGTCTAACTCAGGCAGGGGGATCAATGCTGAGTGTGTGAACTGGAATCAATAGTGAAATATCTGCCCCGGGCGGTTCACATTTCCTGTCTAACTCAGGCAGGGGGGTCAATGCTGAGTGTGTGAACTGGAATCAATAGTGAAATATCTGCCCCGGGCGGTTCACATTTCCCAGCAACCGGCATCACAGAGATAATAATATTAATCTATATTATTGTCACGAGTAGGCTTACATTAACACTGCAATGAGGTTACTGTGTAAATCCCCTAGTCACCACATTCCGGCGCCTGTTCGGGTACACAGAGGGAGAATTCAGAATGTCCAATTCACCAACAGCACGTCTTTCGGGACTTGTGGGAGGAAACCGGAGCACCCGGAGGAAACCCACGCAGACACGGGGAGAACGTGCAGACTCCACACAGACAGTGACCCAAGCCGGGAATCGAACCATGGACACTGGAGCACTGAAGCAACAGTGCTAACCACTGTGATACCGTGCCGCAAGTAATTTCTAAATGGTTTCTAAATTCCAGGCTGTGGTCAAAACACCAAAAAATATTTCCATAGTTAATCAGCTGGGGCGTTTCTTCAACGTCTGATGTTCCCGTAGCTAAACTTTATTCAAAATCATCCACTAAAAACTGTATAAAAATCCCTGAGCTCTCTGCTCAAACTGCAGATCGAGCTGAAGGTGCTGAGGGGCATTCAGTGAATTCACCAGTGACCTGTACCGACACCAAGATGCTGAGAATCGTCTTAACCGTGTGTGTCCTCTTCTGGAACCAACTCGCTGCACAGGATGCGGTAGACGAGATGATCGAACTCTGTGAACAAGAGGAATGCCTTAAACCCGAAGTCATCATTAAGGACAAGGTGAGTATAGTTCAGAGTTTACTGCATTCTGTAATATTTGTACAAGTGGAATTTATTTAATGCCTGTGTTTTTGGCTCGAGTCCCCTTTATTCTCTTTACTGTCAAACATCTGTCTGACTCAGGCAGGGAGGGTTGTCAATGCTGAGTGTGTGAACTGGAATAAACAGTGAAATATCTGCCCCGGGCGGTTCACATTTCCTGTCTAACTCAGGCAGGGGGGCCAATGCTGAGTGTGTGAACTGGAATCAATAGTGAAATATCTGCCCCGGGCGGTTCACATTTCCTGTCTAACTCAGGCAGGGGGGTCAATGCTGAGTGTGTGAACTGGAATCAATAGTGAAATATCTGCCCCGGGCGGTTCACACATCCCGGGACCCGGCACTCACACAGTTAATGGTTTCTAAATTAAAGGCTGGGATCAGGAAAGTATTCTGAGGAGCAGAATCTATCTGTACTTTAGACACGGATTAATCAGGGATAGTCAGCGTGGAAGGTCTTTCTTGACAAATACAGTTGAATTATTTGAGGCGGTGAGCAGGAGTGTTGATGAGGGGAATGCATTTGGAGTGGTCGATATGGGCTTTAGCCAGGCTTTTGATAGGGTCCCTCGTGGCAGACTGATCCAGTCAGGGCCCATGGCACCCAAGGCAAAGAGACACATTGGACCCACAATTGGCTGAGAGGCAGGAAGCTGAGGGTGGTCTCTGAAGGCAGAGGGCAGGTTAATATTTTCGCTGGAGCAGAGAAGACTGAGGGGCGATCTGATCGAGGTGGACAAGATTATGAGGGGCATGGACAGGATAATAATAATAATCATTATTAGTGTCACAAGTAGGTTTTTACATTAACACTGCAATGAGGTTACTGTGTAAATCCCCTCGTCGCCACATTCCGGCGCCTGTTCTGGTCACAGAGGGAGAATTCAGAATGTCCAATTCACCAACAGCACGTCTTTCGGGACTTGTGGGAGGAAACCGGAGCACCCGGAGGAAACCCACGCAGACACGGGGAGAACGTGCAGACTCCGCACAGACAGTGATCCAAGCCGGGAATCGAACCTGGGACCCTGGCGCGGTGTAGCAACAGTGCTAACCACTGTGCTACCGTGACGCCCCACGCTCGACCCCTCCCCAACACTCCCCGCACCCCCCCACCCCCGTCCCCTCCCCGACACCCTCCCAACCCCGAACCCGAAACTCTCCCCAACACTCCCCCCACACCCCCTACCCCTCCCTGACACTCCCCACCCCCCACCTCCGACCCCTCCCCGGCACTCACCACCCCCACCTCCGACCCCTCCCCGACACTCCACTCCCCCACCCCGACCCCTCCCCGACACTCCACCCCCACCCCGACCACTCCCCAACACTCCCCACACCCCCTACCCCTCACCCCCGACCCCTCAACAACGCCCCCCCCAACCCCCCACCCCCCCACCCAACCCCTTCCCGACACTCCACCCCAGACCCGACCCCTCCCCAACACTCCCCACTCCCCCCACCCCGACCCCTCCCCGACACTCCCCACTCCCCCCACCCCAACCCCTCCCCGACACTCTCCCCACCTCCGACCCCTCCCCAACACTCCCCACTCCCCCCACCCCGACCCCTCCCCGACACTCTCCCGAACTCCGACCCCTCCCCGACACTCCCCACTCCCACCACCCCGACCCCTCCCTGACACTCCCCCCACCCGACCCCTTCCCGACACTCCACCCCAGACCCGACCCCTCCACAACACTCCCCCCACACCCCCTACCCCTCCCTGACACTCCCCACCCCCCACCCCGACCCCTCCCTGACACTCCCCCACAACCCCCACCCCGACTCCTCCCTGACACTCCGCACCCCGACCCCTCTCAGACGTTCCCCACCCCGATCCATCCCCGACACTCCCCACCCCCACCCCGAACCCTCCCCGACACTCCCCCCTCCCCCGACCCCTCCCCGACACACCCCATCCCCGACCCCTCCCCGACACTCCCCACCTCGACCCCACCCCGAAACTCCCCACCCCCTCCCCGTCCCCGACACTCTCCACCCCGACCCCTCCCCGACACTCCCCACCCCCGACCCCTCCCCGACACTCCCCACCCCCACCCCGAACCCTCCCCGACACTCCCCCCTCCCCCGACCCCTCCCCGACATACCCCACCCCCGACCCCTCCCCGACACTCCCCACCTCGACCCCACCCCGAAACTCCCCACCCCCTCCCCGTCCCCGACACTCCCCACCCCGACCCCTCCCCGACACTCCCCACCCCCGACCCCTCCCCGACACTCCCCCCTCCCGACCCCTCCCCGACACTCCCCCCACCCCGACCCCTCCCCGACACTCCCCACCCCCGACCCCTCCCCAACACTCCCCACTCCCACCACCCCGACCCCTCCCCGACACTCCACCCCAGACCCGGCCCCTCCACAACACTCCCCCCACACCCCCTACCCCTCCCTGACACTCCCCACCCCCCACCCCGACCCCTCCCTGACACTCCCCCACAACCCCCACCCCGACTCCTCCCTGACACTCCCCACCCCGACCCCTCCCCGACACTCCCCACCCCGACCCCTCCCTGACACTCCCCCCTCCCGACCCCTCCCCGACACTCCCCACCCGCCTACCCTCGACCCCTCCCCGACACTCCCCACCCCGACCCCTCCCCGACACTCCCCACCCGCCTACCCTCGACCCCTCCCCGACACTCCCCACCCCCGATCCCCCCCCCGACACTCCCCATGCCCCCACCCCCGACCCCTCCCCGACACTCACCACCCCCGACCCCTCCCCGACACTCCCCACCCGCCTACCCTCGACCCCTCCACAACGCTCCCCACCCCCCATCCCCGACACTCCCCACTCCGCCCCACCCCAACCACTGACCCCCCCGACACCATATCCGACCCCACCCTCCCTACCCTGGGGGGCCTCCTCCCCGGCAAAGGCCCCTCCCACAGCCGCGGCAGTGCCGTCGCGACATCTCTGACGTCCCCCCCACGCCGACCCCTACCTCCTCCTTGGAATCCCGGCCGTGGTCTCCACCATCGTGGCCCTCCCGTGACGTTGCCCCCTTGGCCCCTGGAGCACCCGGAGGAATCCCACACAGACACGGGGAGAAGGTGCAGACTCCACACAGACAGTGACCCAGCGGGGAATCGAACCTGGGACCCTGGAGCTGTGAAGCCATCTGAGCCCATCCGAAGCTCAAACCCACTCCCCTCACACCAGACCCCCACCCTACACCCCAGAAAGCAGCCCCCACACACCGGATTGTGTGTGTGCCCCCCCCCCAACCCACAACAACAGGGGTGGTACAACTGCCCAGGGACCCCTGTGATAGGGAGACCCCACAGAGACCCTGTGATAGGGAGACCCCCCCACAGAGACCCCTGTGATAAGGAGACCCACCCCACAGAGACCCCTGTGATAGGGAGACCCACCCCACAGAGACCCCTGTGATAGGGAGACCCCCCCTCCCCACAGAGACCCCAGTGATAGGGAGACCCCCCACTGAGACCCCTGCGATAGGGAGACCCCCCCATAGAGACCCCAGTGATAGGGAGACCCCCCACTGAGACCCCGTGATAGGGAGAACCCCCCACAGAGACCCCTGTGATAGGGAGACCCCCCCCCACAGAGACCCCGTGATAGGGAGACCCCCACAGAGACCCCTGTGATAGGGAGACTCCCCCCACAGAGACCCCGTGATAGGGAGACCCCCCCACAGAGATCCCTGTGATAGGGAGACCCCCACAGAGACCCCTGTGATAGGGAGACCCCCCCCCCACAGAGACCCCTGTGATAGGGAGACCCCCTCCCCACAGAGACGTCTGTGATAGTGAGACCCCCACAGAGACCCCGTGATAGGGAGACCCCCGAACAGAGACCCCTGTGATAGGGAGAACCGCACAAAGACCCCCATGATAGGGAGACTTCCCCACAGAGACCCCTGTGATAGGGAGACCCCCCCACTGAGACCCCTGTGATAGTGAGACCCCCACAGAGACCCCGTGATAGGGAGACCCCCGAACAGAGACCCCTGTGATAGGGAGAACCGCACAGAGACCCCCATGATAGGGAGACTTCCCCACAGAGACCCCTGTGATAGGGAGACCCCCCCACTGAGACCCCTGTGATAGGGAGACCCGCACAAAGACCCCTGTGATAGGGAGACCCCCCCCACAGAGACGCCCGTGATAGGGAGACCCCCCACAGAGACCCCTGTGATAAGGAGACCCCCCCCACTGAGACACCTGTGATAGGGAGACCCCCCCCACAGAGACCCCCGTGATAGGGAGGCCCCCCCACAGAGACCCCTGTGATAGGGAGACCCCCCCACAGAGACCCCATGATAAGGAGACCCCCACAGAGACCCCTGTGATAGGAAGACCCCCCCCACAGAGACCCCCGTGATAGGGAGAACCCCCCACAGAGACCCCTGTGATAGGGAGACCCCCCCCCACAGAGACCCCGTGATAGGGAGACCCCCACAGAGACCCCTGTGATAGGGAGACTCCCCCCACAGAGACCCCGTGATAGGGAGATCCCCACAGAGACCCCTGTGATAGGGAGACCCCCCCCCACAGAGACCCCGTGATAGGGAGACCCCCACAGAGACCCCTGTGATAGGGAGACACACCCCCCACAGAGACCCCGAGATAGGGAGACCCCCACAGAGACCCCTGTGATAGGGAGACCCCCCACAGAGACCCCTGTGATAGGGAGACCCCCCCCCCCACAGAGACCTCTGTGATAGTGAGACCCCCACAGAGACCCCGTGATAGGGAGACTCCCCCACAGAGACCCCTGTGATAGGGAGACCCCCCCCCCACAGAGACCTCTGTGATAGTGAGACCCCCACAGAGACCCCTGTGATAGGGAGACTCCCCCACAGAGACCCCTGTGATAGGGAGACTCCCCACACAGAGACCCCTGTGATAGGGAGACCCACCCCACAGAGACCCCTGTGATAGGGAGACCCCCCTCTCCCCACAGAGACCTCAGTGATAGGGAGACCCCCACTGAGACCCCTGCGATAGGGAGACACCCCCATAGAGACCCCAGTGATAGGGAGACCCCCCACTGAGACCCCGTGACAGGGAGACCCCCCCACAGAGATCCCTGTGATAGGGAGACCCCCCCCCCACAGAGACCCCTGTGATAGGGAGACCCCCCCCCGAACAGAGACCCCTGTGATAGGGAGAACCGCACAAAGACCCCCATGATAGGGAGACTTCCCCACAGAGACCCCTGTGATAAGGAGACCCCCCCCCACAGAGACCCTGTGATACGGAGACCCCCCCACACAGAGACCCCTGTGATAGGGAGACCCCCCCACTGAGACCCCTGTAATAGGGAGACCCCCCCCCCCCCCACAGAGGCCCCTGTGATCGGGAGATCCCCCCACAGAGACCCCTGTGATAGGGTGACCGCCCCCCCCCCAGAGACCCCTGTGATATGGAGACCCCCCCACAGTGACCCCTGTAATAGGGAGACCCCCCCCCCACAGAGGCCCCTGTGATAGGGAGATCCCCCCACTGAGACCCCTGTAATAGGGAGACCCCCCCCCCACAGAGGCCCCTGTGATAGGGAGATCCCCCCACTGAGACCCCTGTAATAGGGAGACCCCCACACAGAGACCCCTGTGATAGGGGGACCCCCCCCCCCCCCCACAGAGATCCCTGTGATACAGAGACCCCCTCCCCCACAGAGACCCCTATGATAGGGAGACCCCCCTCCCACAGTGTCCCCTGTGATAGGGAGACTTCCCCCCACCCACAGAGACCCCTGTGATAGGGAGCCACTTCCCCCCCAAAGAGACCCCTGTGATAGGGAGACCCCTCCACAGAGACCCCTGCGATAGGGAGACCCCCACAGAGACCCCTGTGATAGGGAGATCCCCCCTCACAGAGACCCCTGTGATAGGGAGACCACCCCCACAGAGACCCCTGTGATATGGAGACCCCCACAGAGACCCCTGTGATAGGGAGATCCCCCCCCCCCACAGAGACCCCTGTGATAGGGAGACCGCCCCCACAGAGACCCCTGTGATAGGGAGACCCCCCCACAGAGACCCCTGTGATATGGAGACCCCCCCACAGAGACCCCTGTGATAGGGAGACCTCCACACAGAGACCCCTGTGAAAGGGAGACCCCCCCACAGAGACCCCTGTGATAGGGAGACCCCCCCACAGAGACCCCTGTGATAGGGAGACCCCCCCACAGAGAACCCTCTGATACAGAGACCCCCCCACACAGAGGCTCCTGTGATAGGGAGACTTCCCCCCGCCCACAGAGACCCCTGTGATAGGGAGACCCCTCCACAGAGACCCCTGTGATATGGAGACCCCCACAGAGACCCCTGTGATAAGGGGACCCCCCCCCCCACAGAGACCCCTGTGATAGGGAGACCCCTCCACAGAGACCCCTGTGATATGGAGACCCCCACAGAGACCCCTGTGATAAGGGGACCCCCCCCCCACAGAGACCCCTGTGATAGGGAGACCCCTCCACAGAGACCCCTGTGATAGTGAGACCCCCACAGAGACCCCTGTGATAGGGAGATCCCCCCCACAGAGACCCCTGTGATAGGGAAAGCCCCCCCCACAGAGACCCCTGTGATAGGGAGACCCCCCCACAGAGACCCCTGTGATAGGGAGACCCACCCCACAGAGACCCCTGTGATAGGGAGACCCCCCCACAGAGACCCCTGTGATAGATAGAACCCCCCACAGAGACCCCTGTGATAGGGAGACCCCCACAGAGACCCCTGTGATAGGGAGACCCCCCTCCCACAGTGTCCCCTGTGATAGGGAGACCCCCCTCCCACAGTGTCCCCTGTGATAGAGAGACCGCCCACAGAGACCCCTGTGATAGGGAGCCCCCCCCCCCACAGAGACCCGTGTGATAGGAAGACCCCCCCATAGCGACCCCTGTGATAGAGAGACCCTCACAGAGACCCCTGTGACATGGAGACCCCCCCACAGAGACCCCTGTGATAGATAGAACCCCCCACAGAGACCCCTGTGATAGGGAGACCCCCACAGAGACCCCTGTGATAGGGAGATCCCCCCCCCCACAGAGACCCCTGTGATAGGGAAAGCCCCCCCCCACAGAGACCCCTGCGATAGGGAGACCCCCCCACAGAGACCCCTGTGATAGATAGAACCCCCCACAGAGACCCCTGTGATAGGGAGACCCCCACAGAGACCCCTGTGATAGGGAGACCCCCACAGAGACCCTGTGATAGGGAGATCCCCCCCCCCACAGAGACCCCTGTGATAGGGAAAGCCCCCCCCCACAGAGACCCCTGTGATAGGGAGACCCCCCCACAGAGACCCCTGTGATAGATAGAACCCCCCACAGAGACCCCTGTGATAGGGAGACCCCCCCCCACAGAGACCCGTGTGATAGGAAGACCCCCCCATAGCGACCCCTGTGATAGAGAGACCCTCACAGAGACCCCTGTGACATGGAGACCCCCCCACAGAGACCCCTGTGATAGATAGAACCCCCCACAGAGACCCCTGTGATAGGGAGACCCCCACAGAGACCCCTGTGATAGGGAGATCCCCCCCCCACAGAGACCCCTGTGATAGGGAAAGCCCCCCCCCACAGAGACCCCTGCGATAGGGAGACCCCCCCACAGAGACCCCTGTGATAGATAGAACCCCCCACAGAGACCCCTGTGATAGGGAGACCCCCACAGAGACCCCTGTGATAGGGAGACACCCACAGAGACCCCTGTGATAGGGAGATCCCCCCCCCACAGAGACCCCTGTGATAGGGAAAGCCCCCCCCCCACAGAGACCCCTGTGATAGGGAGACCCCCCCCCACAGAGACCCGTGTGATAGGAAGACCCCCCCATAGCGACCCCTGTGATAGAGAGACCCTCACAGAGACCCCTGTGACATGGAGACCCCCCCACAGAGACCCCTGTGACAGTGAGCCCCCCCCCCACAGAGACCCCTGTGACAGTGAGCCCCCCCCCCACAGAGACCCCTGTGACAGTGAGACCCCCCCCCACAGAGACCCCTGTGACAGTGAGCCCCCCCCCACAGAGACCCCTGTGACAGTGAGCCCCCCCCCCCACAGAGACCCCTGTGACAGTGAGCCCCCCCCCCACAGAGATCCCTGTGACAGTGAGACCCCCCCACTGAGACCCCTGTGATAGGGAGACCCCCCCCCACAGAGACCCCTGTGACAGTGAGCCCCCCCCCACAGAGAGACCCCTGTGACAGTGAGCCCCCCCCCCACAGAGACCCCTGTGACAGTGAGACCCCCCCCCACAGAGACCCCTGTGACAGTGAGCCCCCCCCCCACAGAGACCCCTGTGACAGTGAGCCCCCCCCCCCCACAGAGACCCCTGTGACAGTGAGCCCCCCCCCCACAGAGATCCCTGTGACAGTGAGACCCCCCCACTGAGACCCCTGTGATAGGGAGACCCCCCCCCCCACAGAGACCCCTGTGACAGTGAGCCCCCCCCCCACAGAGACCCCTGTGACAGTGAAACCCCCCCACAGAGACCCCTGTGACAGTGAGACCCCCCCCACAGAGACCCCTGTGACAGTGAGCCCCCCCCCCACAGAGACCCCTGTGATAGGGAAACCCCCCCCCACAGATCCCTGTGACAGTGAGACCCCCCCCCCACAGAGACCCCTGTGACAGTGAGACCCCCCCCCACAGAGACCCCTGTGACAGTGAGCCCCCCCCCCACGGAGACCCCTGTGACAGTGAGACCCCCCCCCCAGAGACCCCTGTGACAGTGAAACCCCCCCCCCAGAGACCCCTGTGACAGTGAGCCCCCCCCCCCCAGAGACCCCTGTGACAGTGAGCCCCCCCCCACAGAGACCCCTGTGACAGTGAGCCCCCCCCCCAGAGACCCCTGTGACAGTGAGCCCCCCCCCACAGAGACCCCTGTGACAGTGAGCCCCCCCCCCGGGTCCCCTGCAATGGGCAGCTCAGGGGGCCGCACGACGTGTGCACCGGGGCCAATGGGCACGGGACTGATCGTCTCCATGTTCACCAACTAGACGGGGGGGGGAATCTGTCCTGGGGCACGGACACCGCCTCCCACCCCCAGGCCCCCACATCCCCCGCCTGCCGCTCGGTGATACATACCTGCGGCGCTCCGAGCTGGGGGCCCTGGGTTGGCAGTAACAGCGGGTCGGAGCCATGGGATGGAGGGTGATGACAGCCGCTCTGCCATGAGCTCCGTGCTCCACATCGTTTGACAATGTCTGCCTCATGCCCACGGTCGCACCTTCCACCTGGGTGAACCCTGCATGCCAGCTGGCCAGTCCATCACACGGTCGGTGGGGTGGGAGGTGGGGGGTGGGGGGGGAGTGTACCGTGGGGAGCCCTCGCCACCCACAACATCCGCCCATTCCCCCCCCCACCGCACCTCCTCTGTGGCCCGCCCAGACCAGCCCACCCCTCACACCCTGACAGAGCACCGAGGCCGGTTGGAACGGTGTGAACTGGTGTTTAATGTGAAAACCCGAGACCCTAACTCGAAACTGTGCCCTGCACCCGTGCCAACTTAACTGGTGTCTAACGTTCTGGCCTTCCAGCCCTAACACTGCGTCTAGATAGTTCCCCAGACGGTACAGCAGGAGTGGAGGAGGCCCTGCTGTGATTCCCGCCCTGCCACCTGGGTCCCGGTTGGCGGGTGCCTTCTGCGGCGATCGGGCCTGGATGGGCCCGGCTCCTGCCCGTGTGTCCCAGGTGGTGTGGTGCCGGCCTGTTCTGCCTGCTGCCCACTGGAGGCTCCAGGGACAGGAGGGGTGGAGTCTGGGGCTGCGGTGTTCTGATACCTCCCCTGTGGGTGTCTCCGGCACGGGCCCAGCACCTCCTCCTCCCTCGGGGTGCCCGGTGGCCCCCAGGCATCTCCATGGGACTAGGGTGCGGGTAATCCCTGAGACTCCCCCGCCACCTGGCACTGCCAGTCCTGGAGGCCCACTCTGGCCTCGACCAGGGTACGCACGCTCGCACCGGATCCAAAACAGGACGTCCATTCCTTGGAGATGATGCAGTGAAGATTCACTGGGTTGATTCCTGGGTCACAGAGTTGTCCAATACTGAAAGGAATCATATTGTCGGGAACTCTCTGGAATTTAGGAGAATGAGAGCGATCTCATTGAAACAGACAAGATAACAAGGTAAATTTAGGATTCCAGGTTCCTCGGGGTGTAGTATAATGGAGTATATTCGGACAGGTCCTGTGAAGGGTTAACCCTGTGATGTCACTAGCAGGAAGTGACATCTACTCGTGATCTGAGAGTCTCGCAGAAAGCAGCACGAAAAGAAGCTCGTGTCGGGGGGGTCCCGGGAATTGTATAGCCAGCTATACGAGTCGGAACCCCCGGATGGGGAGGAGGGCATGAATCAATTCCTGGGGAGTGTAGTTTTTACCTCACCACTATTCTTAGAATTTCCCTCGATACCAGAAAAGGGTCAATATATTCTTTTTTATTAGACAATTTTTTAGATTTTAGATTTTAGATTTTAGAGTACCCAATTCATTTTTTCCAATTAAGGGGCAATTTAGCGTGGCCAATCCACGTAGCTTGCACAGTTTTGGGTTGTGGGGGTGAAACCCACACAGACACGGGGAGAACGTGCAAACTCCACACGGACAGTGACCCAGAGCCGGGATCGAACCCGGGACCTCAGCGCCGTGAGGCAGCAGTGCTAACCACTGTGCCACCGTGCTGCCCGGGTCAATATATTCTAACTGGTGAGCAGGGATTTGAACTCCCTGACTCCTATGCAGACTTAAGCGGGTGCTATTCGGGTCAAACTAATGTTTCAAGTTATCCCCCGGCATAACCTGTATCTTCAGAGAAGAATTTTATTTACTTACCACCTAGGAGCTTACCTACAGGTCCAGCTTGCTAAGTAAAGTACAGTAAACTTTCAAAATGGTAATAATAACCACTCTTTCAGGTTAACAACTTGAGCTTAACTTTACATTCTAGTTAAAAAAGATTAAATTACTTTTTTTAGAAAGGCAAAAAAGGTCTTGTCTTGTGGGGACCAGTTTCAGACTTTAAGTCTTTCTTGACAATCAGTTAATTTTGGATCTTCTGCTAGTTTCTCTGGGTTGCTCGGTCCCCCGATGGTGCTTTCCCGTCACCGAGTAAGGTTCTCTCTCTCTCTGAGTTCTCTCTGAGTTCTGGTAGTTCCTGCTCTGGTCTCTGGGTTTATATTCTCTTTCTCACAGTTATTATGTTTTTATGGCTTTCTCATAAAGTAACCTTTATTTCGCTTGGATTATAAAATGTATCTTTGATCTAAACCCTGCGATCTCGCCGGCTCGGTACTCCTCAAGCCCTGTGGTGGTGGCAGCCCTGAGGGTGTGGGGGCAATGGAGGCAGCATATGAGACTGGAGGGGGCATCAGTGTGGTCACCGATCTGTGACAATCCCCGGTTTGTCCCGGGGGGGCTGGATGGGGGCTTTAAGGTATATCAGCAGGCAGGGATTGAGAGGTTTGGGGATCTATTCATCCAGGAGGGATTCCCGACCTTGGAGACATTAGAGCAGGAGTTTGATTTGCCGGGTGGGAACGGGTTTCGGTATCTTCAAGTGCGGGACTTTGTACGGAGGCAGGTCCCAAGCTTTCCTCGCCTCCCCCTGAGGGGACTACAGGATAAAGTGCTGTCAAAAACAGGGATTGGAGTGGGAAGATTTCGGAGATATACAGGGAATTGTTAGGGTGGGAAGGGGCCCCTGTCAGAGAGGTGAAGAGGAAGTGGGAAGAGGAGCTAGGAGGGGAGCTGGGAACTGAACTGTGGGAAAAGCTTTGAAAAGGGTGAATGCATCCTCGTCCTGAGCTAGACTCAGCTTGGTTCAGTTCAAGGTCGTCCACAGGGCCCACATAACGGTAGCCCGGATGAGTAGGTTCTTCGAGGAGGTGGAGGACAGATGTGGGCGGTGTGGGGGTAGCCTGGCCAACCATGTCCATATGTTTTGGGCATGTCCGAAACTGAGGGAATTCTGCCAGGGATTTGCGGATGTTATGTCGAAGTCCGGGAAGGTAGGGTAACTCTGAGTCCAGAATTAACAATATTTGGGGTGTCGGAGGATCCGGGGGCAAAGGGGGGGGGGGAGGGAGGCTGATATTCTGGCCTCCTCCTCCCTGGTGTCCCGGAGACGGATCTTGCTGAGATGGAGGGACTCGGAGCCTCCGAAGTCAGGAGTGTGGGTCAGCGATATGGTAGAGTTTCTCAGTCTGGAGAAAATCAAGTTCGCTCTGAGAGGATCAATACAGGGATTGGCCCGGAGTGGGCAGCCGTTCATCGATTTCTTTGACAAACATTGAACGTCAGCAGTAAGGGGGAAAGGGAAAAGGGGGGGAGGGGAGGAAAACAGAAGGCAGGGGAATGTTAAATAAGGACAGGGAGCTTAGTCTCCGGGTAATTGGGGACAGGGCGGGAGAAGAGGGGGACGTGGTTTATTGTTTGTTCTTTTAGGGGGTATTTTGTGCGTCAACCCGCGCGATTGTTTTAGAAATGTCAATATGTTAAATTGTGAAAATTACAAATGCTTCAATAAAATATTTTCTAAAAAAAAGGCTTGAGGAGTTATTGGGCCTATTCCAGCTCCTATTTCTTATGGTCCAATGACATTGTTTTATTTTCATCCTGGATTAGTGCCTGGATACGAGGACCAATTCCTAACCCATTGAAACCTTTCTGTTTCAATAATGTGGTAAAACAGCCAAAGGGAAACACAATTACTGGACATGATTCAGTGTCGATGGCCTTCCAGAACATTCTCCACATTTGTTTCATTGAAAGCCCAAGGGGAAGGTGTGAGGCCCAATGGGCAGGATAACTCTAAAGTTGAAAGAGTGCATGAGGGGGTCAGGAAAATCAATCTGGAAGTGGTGATGCCAAGACTCCCATCAAAAATTCCAAACTCTTTTACCAGGTCAGTCCATGCAGGACATGAATACTGCTCCCACACCTGGGAACGAGGACAGTCCCCTCAACACTGATGTGTTTTGGTGCGAGTTCAGTTGTGTCACATGGTAATGGATTTTATTTTCTTGTTTTAGAATTATGATGAGTTCGAATTCGGATTTTGCCGATGGGTTCAAACTGAAGTTGATGCCGTGGATATTGAAAGTGCGCTGGCGATCGGTCAGGAGAAACTATTCAGTTATGCACGTTGTGGGAATGTTGCAGGTATGTCAGATGTTCCTTCAAAGTAACAACAGATTATAAAACAGCCACTCACTCTTTAACCTGTCACGTTTGAAACTTTCTGTACAGACTGACACACTGAGCAAAGAATTGTCAATCCCAGAGCGTTCCTCGCTCACATGTGACGAGTGGGTTGAGGCGCTATTTGGGCTACTTACACACATAGAAACAAACCGAGAAAATAGAAGCAGGAGGAGGCCATTCGGCCCCTCGAGCCTGCTCCGCCATTCATTATCATCATGGCTGACCATCAAGTTCCCGCCTTCCCCCCATATCCCATGATCCCCTGAGCCCTACTTCTTTGATACCTTCAGGCTTTATGTTTCCAGAATCCGGGAAGGTTTCCCACCTGTGCTGGGAGTGAGATTCCAGCTGTGGTTGCTGAATTTCCCGAGTGTAATAAAGGCTCCTTGTCAGGCATGAACCCGCTCTTGGAGTCGACATGAACCCTTGTGGAAGCTGAGAAACTGCATCTCTCTCAGCTCAGTGGATGCTGCGGGAATGCTGGCTCCTGTCTGAGACTCAGTGACAGGAAATTCTACCTTGTTAAAGAGAAATCCTGTGTAACTAGCTGCGTCCAGTTATTTAATGGTTAATGGTGGTTGAGGGTGAATGTTTAATGGTTAATGGTGGTTGAGGGTGAATGTTTAATGGTTTATGGTGGTTGAGGGTGAATGTTTAATGGTTAATGGTGGTTGAGGGTGAATAATTAATGGTTAATGGTGGTTGTGGGTGAATGTTTAATGGTTAATGGTGGTTGAGGGTGAATGTTTAATGGTTAATGATGGTTGAGGGTGAATGTTTAATGGTTAACGGTGGTTGTGGGTGAATGTTTAATGGTTAATGGCTAATGGTGGTTGATGGTGAATGTTTAATGGTTAATGGTGGTTGAGGGTGAATGTTTAATGGTTTATGGTGATTGAGGGTGAATGTTTAATGGTTAATGGTGGTTGAGGGTGAATGTTTAATGGTTAATGGTGGTTGACGATGTCCAGTTGATGTTATATATGTAAACTTTCAAAACGAGTTTGACAATTTACCATTTTTACAATAAACTGTTCGCAAAATTTCAACTCATGTGATGGAAGGGGACGGCAGCACGGATCCAGAATTGATCCATTGATTGGTTGATTGATATTTATTGTCACATGTTACTCAGTACAGTGAAAAGTAGTTTTCTGCGGCCAGGGGAACAAATGATACATCAACAAATAGTGATTGGTTACAGTGCAGAACAAGGCCAAACAAGAGCAGCATAGGGCGTCGTGAACAGTGTTCTTACAGGGAACAGATCAGTCCGAGGGGGAGTCGTTGAGGAGTCTGGTAGCTGTGGGGAAGAAGCTGTTTCTATGTCTGGATGTGCCGGTCTTCAGAGTTCTGTACCTTCTGCCTGATGGAAGGGTCTGGAAGGAGGCAATGCCTGGGTGGGAGGGGTCTCTGATAATGCTGTCTGCCTTCCTGAGGCAGCGGGAGGTGTAGACAGAATCAATGTGGGGGGTGGCAAGCTGGTGTGATGCGTTGGGCGGAGTTCACCACACTCTGCAGTTTCTTGCGATCTTGGGCCGAGCAGTTTCCATACCAGGCTGTGATGCAGCTGGATAGGATGCTCTCTATCGCACATCTGGAGACGTTTGTGAGAGTTGATGCAGATATGCTGAATTTCTTTAGCTTCCGTAGGAAGTAGACACGTTTTTGGGCTTTCTTGACTGTTGCATCAACGTGAGTGGACCAGGACAGAGTATTGGTGACGGTGACCCCCAGGAACTTAAAGCTATCGACCATCTCCCCTTCTGAGCCATTGATGCAGATGGGAGTGTGTGCCGTGCTGAGCTTCCTGAAGTCGCTGATCAGTTCCTTGGTCTTCCCAACATTTAGAGAGGGTGTTTTCGGTACACTATGCAACCAAGTGATCTCCCTCCTGTAGTCTGATTCGTCGTTGTTTGAGATACGGCCCACCACAGTCGTATCATCCGCAAACTTCCAGATTGAGTTGGAGTTAAATCTTGCCGCACAGCCGTGTGTGTGCAGGGAGTACAGTAGAGGACTGAGCACACATCCTTGCGGGGCCCCGGTGTTGGGGACTATTGTGGAGGAGGTGCTGTTACCTATCCTGACAGATTGGGGTCTGTTGGTGAGGAAGTCGAGGCTCCAGCTGCACAGGGAGGGGTCAAGTCCAAGGTTGCGGAGTTTGGTTATTAGTCTTGTTGGGAGAATGGTGTTGAAGGCGGAGCTGTAGTCGATGAATAGCAGTCTTACACAGGTGTCCTTGTTGTCGAGGTGTTCGAGTGTTGATTGCAGAGCCAGGGAAACAGCATCTGCTGTGGACCGGTTGCGGTGATCGGCGAACTGCAGTGGATCGAGACCGTCTGGGAGGCTGGCAGGGATCCGTCTCATGACTAGCCGCTCGAAGCATTTCATGATAACAGACGTCAGGGCCACCGGTCGGTAGTCGTTGAGGCAGGCTACCTTGTTCTTCTTTGGTGCTGGTATTGTGGTGGTCTTCGTGAAGGAGGTGGGGACCTCAGAGCGGGGGAGTGAGGTGGTGAAGATATCTGCGAATACACTCGCCAGCTGGTCTGCGCAGGCTCTGAGTGCTCGCCCAGGGACTCCGTCGGGGCTCGTCGCTTTCCGCGGATTCACTTTCAAGAAGGCAGCTCTTACCCCTGAGGCTGTAATAGTGGGTACGGGTGTGTCCAGGGCTGTTGGGGCGGGAGGCACTGATACATTGGCTGACTGCTCAAAGCGGGCATTGAACCTGTTCAGTTCCTCGAGTAGAGATGCTCCAGCCCCAGATATTCCGCCCGGCCTTGCTTTATAGCCTGTCATCTTGTGTAGGCCCGGCCATAGTCGCCGTGGGTTGGTGTCGTTGGCCTGGGACTCTGGTTTCATGTGGTATTGTCTTTTTGCATCCCCAATGGCTTTCCGTACGTCGTACCTGGATTTCTTATCGAGGTCAGGGGGGTCAGACTTGAACGCCTCCGTCCGGGACCTCAGCAGCGAGTGGACCTTTTGGTTGAGCCGGGTTTCCGCTTGGGGAATACCCGTATTGTCTTCTTTGCTACACCGTCCTCGACATACTTCCTGGTGAAGTCTGTGACGGTGGTTGCGTATTCGTCCAGGTTCGCTGCCGGGGCCTTGAATATGGACCAGTCCACAGACTACAAGCAGTCGTGGAGAATGGCCTCAGATTCCTCGGACCAGCACTGCGCGGTTTTCCTGACTGGCTCAGCGCGCTGGAGTTGCTGTTTGTCAGCCGGAAGTAGGAATACCGACCTGTGGTCGGATTTGCCAAAGTGTGGTTGGGGAATGGAGCGGTCGGCCCCTTTGATGCCCGTGTAGCAGTGTCCAGGGTGTTTGCACCTCTGGTGGAGCAGGAGATATGTTGATGGAGTTTGGGTGGAACCTTCCTGAGGTGGGCCTGGTTGAAGTCTCCAGCCACGATTGTCAGGGCTTCGGGGTGATTTGTTTCTTGGTTGTTGATGGTGGAGTTAGTTCGTCACGTGCTGCTCTACATCCTGGCTACTTGTTCATTTGCATATTCCCTTAAAGTGATATCACAACATTTTCCACATCTCACCAAAGTGACCCTGCCCCCTCGCCTGTAACTTGTTACTCCCCGTAAGCTGATCACCCAGTTAAATGTCGTGTCTCTCTGTCTACAGGTACCGTTATTCCTCTCTCTGCACCTTGGGGAGTTTTTGGATACTTGGAAAATGGCAAAATACAACAAAGATTCAGTGTATTTGTCCTGATAGTTCCCGAAGTCATCAATCCACCGGAACCAACAGATCCAGCAGTTACATTACAACCTGGACCTCCTGTTTGGTACTATGTTAGGTGAGTTTAGTGACTGATATATTGGGATTGATGTTCCTTTCTGTCAGCTCTTGTATCAACATCAGCCTGGGGCGGGATTCTCCCGTTTTGAGACTAAGTGCTGTGGTGTGGGCAGGAATGTGGAGTGTTCCTGCTGCGGATTCTTGCCGGAAAACACTCTGAATCTTGCCACCCATCAGTAATTATTCACCTGGGTGTTTTCCGCTGTTTTCAGCTGTGGGTCAGGCCTGGATGGTGTGTAGTCCGCCCTCCTGCCCGGGTGTCATATTGAAAAGATGTCCAACAACACTGAGCCATGTTGCCAAAAGAAGGTGGACCTCCTGAAAATGCAGATCGATTTCCAGCAACATTGGTCACCCAGAAACAGGCCAGCAGGAGGACCCCCTCCAGAACACAGAATACGGAAGATCCAAGGGTCCAATCTCCCCCAACCCACTGTTGTGGTGCTCCAGGGTCCAGGGTTGTGGGCGCTCTCCACCCTCAACTCTGTGGGCAGTGCCATGCATCCTGACTTTGGCACACTACATTGTGGAGAATGTTTCTCACACTGGCGTTTTTCCCGCCGGAATGGCAGAGAATCTATCCTGGGGGGGGGCACCCCGAGGTCCCTCTGCTACTGCACTCTCTTTAGAACTGAGCCATTAAGTCTGGATAGACTCTCTCCACCCTCTCTGTAAAATGCATCACCTCACATTTCTCTGTGTTAAACTCTATCTGCCACTTGTCTGCCCATTTGGCCAGCTTCTCGATGATCTTACTCCAGCTGTGGACTAACTGACTGGTGCAGGCGGCTCAAAGGGCTGAATGGTCAACTCCTGTCCCTGTTGTCCCGGCAACCGGCTTTCCAAACAGGATTTGTCAGAAGTATAAAAATTAAATCCTCTGTTCTTAATCCTGTTGCAGGGCTTTTGACAAGAAAGTTAATGAACAACAAACTGAAGAACTTGTGATTCAATTACTGAAGGATTTGGAACAAGACAACCAGCCCTTCAATAGCACATTTTTTGGCATCGGTTATTTTGACACACAAGGGTTAATGGAAATGGGTTTTATGAAGACAGGAGAATGAAGGTGTTCTGGAAGGTTCTGTACATTTCAAGACATCAAACAGTGAGATGTGCTTAACTCTATTCTAAAACTGTTTAACTTTCCATTGGGTTTAATCTGGAATACTGAGCATAGTTTTAATCTCCTTCCCTCAAGAAGGGCCTTTTGAGGGAACGCAATGTCTGTTGTGAAAATTAAATAAAAATAGCGACTCTTCAAGTCCGCTCCACCATTCAGGAAGATCATGGCTGATCTTCGACCTGAACTCCACCTTCCCACACTGTCCCTCGAGTGTGTAATCTGTCTGATAAACAGGGAATGCACTCCCACTAAACTCGGTTCATCCACCCTTAACTAAGGAGCCCAAACATCACCACATCATATTCTACCTGCCATGTTCTTAACCACTCACTTAACCAACCAAATGTGGAGCAAACACGTGATCGTCCACCCACACGTGAACCGTACATGTGACTCCAGCCCTGATATATTTGACTGTCTCTGAGTCCCGCCTTCTCTATTTCCCGTTAATATTATTTATAATTAGGTCTCCCTTCAACATCTGAAATTCATTGCTGAACACGTCTCCACACGGCACAGATACAGGGCAAAACTCAATTGTACCGGGTGGTGGGCCCTCTACTGGGGAACGGAGATTAATCACTGCACTAATTTGCTTTTTCTGTAATCTTGCTTTGAATGAATTGTGAGACTGAGACTGAGATGGTCCTAGTGTCAGATATAGTTCCAGAATTTTCTATCTTCACACAGCCATGGAATATATTAATATTTATCCATCAGACTGCCCAGAATGTTTCAAGTTGATGTGAAAAGAGTTGGGATTTGTTACAGAGCACAGAGTATTGAAGCTGTTAAATGTGAAATCATGGAGTGATCAGATGTGGGACTGTTCCTGGGCTCTCTCACTCGGAGTTAGTTCCAGGTGGAATTATTTAATTACAAGGGAATGTTTAAACTGTAAAGAGACAGTGTGTTCACCATTTGTAAAATAATGAGATTTTCATCACATCATCGGGAAGATTTTGCTTCAATGTTTGAATAGTTCTGTGTCCTGTGCTCTGAAATATAATGGGAATGGACCAGAGAACAGACTGTGTGGAATAGACACTGGACACTGTAGGAAGAACACGTCACTCACTGGAGAAACCTGCTAATGGAGACCACACCCTGTGTGGGCAGTAAAATATTCCCTTTTCCTGCCAGTCCTGAGAATCAAACACTGGACATTGTGGTGGGGATGATTAAAAAGGTTGTTTCTCAATCCGGTTTGGTCTGACTCAGATCAGTCCAAGTTCAGGAAACAGATGGGCCCAGGTCAGGAAAGTGAAAGTGGGAGTTTTGTGACCCAGGTGTGAAGCAGCTTAAAACTGGTCCTTAAACCGGAGAAAGAATTCCAATCTAAAATTAGAATCCAGAGACTGAAGGTGGAATAAAGTTTCCATTCAGATCTCCTCAAACCCACACTGGGAGCTGACTTTGGGAATATCGACAGACTGAATCTGTGACTGAGAAAATGATCGATTCAGATCTGACTCCCGTTAACAGGTGACCCATTCACAGGTTTGTCTGGTGCAGTAAATAATCCATCGTCTTCTAGTCTTTGTTTGTCTTTTGTTTTTCAAACTGCTGGGAATGGATTCTCACTGTGAAATAAAAAGGGTGATGCATTTACACATTTGGTCTCGTGTTAGATTCTTCCTCACAAATAAATCTGGGTCAATGATCACATCGCTAGTTTCATATCAGATAAACTCTGCACATTTCAGTGAAATTATTCTGTTAAGATGTTGAGGTGTAAAGTTAAAGAATGAGAAAGAATGAAGAGGCGGAGAGTAATTTATTGGGAGATGTGACACTTGGAGAGCGAGCTCCATATTGGTCAGGTGACAGCTCACACCGCGTGCAGTCCGACACTTCAATCTGTCACACTCCACTCTGAGCAGTCTTTCTAACTCTGTCAATGGGATATCACTGGAGAGATAGAGGCCAACACACAACAATTCATGGATCAATCATCGACCTGGTGTTGGGAATTTCTTCCCTGTTTGGAAAATCTCCCCAATCTGGGTGGGGCGGGGAGGAATTTAATTTGGGATCTGGTTCATAGAATCCCGACATAGAAACAGACAGAGATACAGGAGGAGGCCATTCGGCCCTTCGAGCCTGCTCCGCTAATCATTGTGATCATGGCTGATCATCAAGTTCAATACCCTGATCCCGCCTTCCCCCTTATCCCTCGATCCCTTTAGCCCCAAGAGCAAATATAATTCCTTCTTCAAATTCCACAGATTCACCGCTCTCTGGGTGAAGTAATTTCTCCTCACCTCAGCCCTGAAAGGTTTACCCCTTATCCTCAAACTATGACCCCTCGTTCTGGACTCCCCCACCATCGGGAACGTTCTTTCTGAATCTGTCTAATCCTGGTAGAATTGTGTAAGTTTCTATGAGACCCCCTCATTCTCTAAACTCCAATGAATATAATCCTAACCGACTCAGTCTCTCCTCATATGACAGTCCCGCCATCCCAGGAATCAGCCTGGTTAACCTTCGCTGCACTCCCTCCATAGCAAGAACATCCTTCCTCAGATCAGGGCGCCAAAACTGGGCACAATACTCCAGGTGTGGCCTCACCAATGCCCGATACAATTGCAGTAAAACATCTCTGTTCCTAGACTCCAATCCTCTCGCTATGAAGGCCAACATACCATTTGCCTTCTTTACTGCCGGCTGTACCTGCGCGCTTACTTTCAGCGACTGAACACAGAACATATAACATTACAGCGCAGTACAGGCCCTTCGGCCCTCGATGTTGCGCCGACCTGTGAAACCACTCTAAAGCCCATCGACACTATTCCCTTATCGTCCATATGTCTATCCAATGACCATTTGAATGCCCTTAGTGTTGGCGAGTCCACTACTGTTGCAGGCAGGGCTTTCCACACCCTTACTACTCTCTGAGTAAAGAACCTACCTCTGACATCTGTCTTATATCTATCGCCCCTCAATTTAAACTATGTCCCCTCGTGCTAGACATCACCATCCGAAGAAAAAGGCTCTCACTGTCCACCCTATCCAATCCTCTGATCATCTTGTGTGCCTCAATTAAGTCACCTCTTAACCTTCTTCGCTCTAACGAAAACAGCCTCAAGTCCCTCAGCCTTTCCTCATAAGATCTTCCCTCCATACCAGGCAACATTCTGGTAAATCTCCTCTGCACCCTTTCCAATGCTTCCACATCCTTCCTATAATGCGGCGACCAGAATTGCACGCAATACTCCAAATGCGGCCGCACCAGAGTTTTGTACAGCTGCAACGTGACCTCATGGCTCCGAAACTCAATCCCTCTCCGAATAAAAGCTAACACACCGTACGCCTTCTTAACAACCCTCTCAACCTGGGTGGCAACTTTCAGGGATCTATGTACATGGACACCGAGATCTCTCTGCTCATCCACACTGCCAAGAATCTTACCATTAGCCCAGTACTCTGTCTTACTGTTATTTCTCCCAAAATGAATCACCTCACACTTTTCTGCATTAAACTCCATTTGCCACCTCTCAGCCCAGCGCTGCAGCTTACCTATGTCCCTCTGTAACTTGTAACATCCTTCCGCACTGTCCACTGGCTTGTCTTAGCAAACCACTCAGTTCCAGGGCAATTAGGGTCGGGCAACAGATGCCGGCCCCGCCCAGCAACACCCACATCCCAAGAATGAATAAAAAAAGATTGGAGCTGGAGTAGATCAATCAGCCCCTCCAACCTGCTCCATCGTTCCATTAGATCATGTCTGATCAAACTGTGGCCTGAACTCCACTTTGCTGCCTGTCCCCATAACCCTCGACTTCCTTTCCCACCAGAAACCTGTCTAACTCAGGCAGGGGGGTCAATGCTGAGTGTGTGAACTGGAATCAATAGTGAAATATCTGCCCCGGGCGGTTCACATTTCCTGTCTCACTCAGGCAGGGGGGTCAATGCTGAGTGTGTGAACTGGAATCAATAGTGAAATATCTGCCCCGGGCGGTTCACATTTCCTGTCTAACTCAGGCAGGGGTGTCAATGCTGAGTGTGTGAACTGGAATCAATAGTGAAATATCTGCCCCGGGCGGTTCACATTTCCTGTCTAACTCAGGCAGGGGGGTCAATGCTGAGTGTGTGAACTGGAATCAATAGTGAAATATCTGCCCCTGGCGGTTCACATTTCCTGTCTAACTCAGGCAGGGGGGTCAATGCTGAGTGTGTGAACTGGAATCAGTAGTGAAATATCTGTCCCGGGCGGTTCACATTTCCTGTCTAACTCAGGCAGGGGGGTCAATGCTGAGTGTGTGAACTGGAATCAATAGTGAAATATCTGCCCCGGGCGGTTCACATTTCCTGTCTAACTCAGGCAGGGGGGTCAATGCTGAGTGTGTGAACTGGAATCAATAGTGAAATATCTGTCCCGGGCGGTTCACATTTCCTGTCTAACTCAGGCAGGGGGGTCAATGCTGAGTGTGTGAACTGGAATCAATAGTGAAATATCTGCCCCGGGCGGTTCACATTTCCTGTCTAACTCAGGCAGGGGGGTCAATGCTGAGTGTGTGAACTGGAATCAATAGTGAAATATCTGCCCCGGGCGGTTCACATTTCCTGTCTAACTCAGGCAGGGGGGTCAATGCTGAGTGTGTGAACTGGAATCAATAGTGAAATATCTGCCCCGGGCGGTTCACATTTCCTGTCTAACTCAGGCAGGGGGGTCAGTGCTGAGTGTGTGAACTGGAATCAATAGTGAAATATCTGTCCCGGGCGGTTCACATTTCCTGTCTAACTCAGGCAGGGGGGTCAATGCTGAGTGTGTGAACTGGAATCAATAGTGAAATATCTGCCCCGGGCGGTTCACATTTCCTGTCTAACTCAGGCAGGGGGGTCAATGCTGAGTGTGTGAACTGGAATCAATAGTGAAATATCTACCCCGGGCGGTTCACATTTCCTGTCTAACTCAGGCAGGGGGGTCAATGCTGAGTGTGTGAACTGGAATCAATAGTGAAATATCTGCCCCGGGCGGTTCACATTTCCTGTCTAACTCAGGCAGGGGGGTCAATGCTGAGTGTGTGAACTGGAATCAATAGTGAAATATCTACCCCGGGCGGTTCACATTTCCTGTCTAACTCAGGCAGGGGGGTCAATGCTGAGTGTGTGAACTGGAATCAATAGTGAAATATCTGCCCCGGGCGGTTCACATTTCCTGTCTAACTCAGGCAGGGGGGTCAATGCTGAGTGTGTGAACTGGAATCAATAGTGAAATATCTGCCCCGGGCGGTTCACATTTCCTGTCTAACTCAGGCAGGGGGGGTCAATGCTGAGTGTGTGAACTGGAATCAATAGTGAAATATCTGCCCCGGGCGGTTCACATTTCCTGTCTAACTCAGGCAGGGGGGTCAATGCTGAGTGTGTGAACTGGAATCAATAGTGAAATATCTGCCCCGGGCGGTTCACATTTCCTGTCTAACTCAGGCAGGGGGGGTCAATGCTGAGTGTGTGAACTGGAATCAATAGTGAAATATCTGCCCCGGGCGGTTCACATTTCCTGTCTAACTCAGGCAGGGGGGTCGTGCTGTGTGTGTGAACTGGAATCAATAGTGAAATATCTGCCCCGGGCGGTTCACATTTCCTGTCTAACTCAGGCAGGGGGAGCAATGCTGAGTGTGTGAACTGGAATCAATAGTGAAATATCTGCCCCGGGCGGTTCACATTTCCTGTCTAACTCAGGCAGGACGATCAATGCTGAGTGTGTGAACTGGAATCAATAGTGAAATATCTGCCCCGGGCGGTTCACATTTCCTGTCTAACTCAGGCAGGGGGGTCAATGCTGAGTGTGTGAACTGGAATCAATAGTGAAATATCTGCCCCGGGCGGTTCACATTTCCTGTCTAACTCAGGCAGGGGGGGTCAATGCTGAGTGTGTGAACTGGAATCAATAGTGAAATATCTGCCCCGGGCGGTTCACATTTCCTGTCTAACTCAGGCAGGGGGATCAATGCTGAGTGTGTGAACTGGAATCAATAGTGAAATATCTGCCCCGGGCGGTTCATATTTCCTGTCTAACTCAGGCAGGGGGATCAATGCTGAGTGTGTGAACTGGAATCAATAGTGAAATATCTGCCCCGGGCGGTTCACATTTCCTGTCTAACTCAGGCAGGGGGATCAATGCTGAGTGTGTGAACTGGAATCAATAGTGAAATATCTGCCCCGGGCGGTTCATATTTCCTGTCTAACTCAGGCAGGGGGATCAATGCTGAGTGTGTGAACTGGAATCAATAGTGAAATATCTGCCCCGGGCGGTTCACATTTCCTGTCTAACTCAGGCAGGGGGATCAATGCTGAGTGTGTGAACTGGAATCAATAGTGAAATATCTGCCCCAGGAGGTTCACATTTCCCGGCAACCGGCATCACAGAGATAATAATAATAATCTATATTGTCACAAGCAGGTTTACATTAACACTGCAATGAGGTTACTGTGAAAATCCCCTAGTCGCCACATTCCGGCACCTGTTCGGGTACACAGAGGGAGAATTCAGAATGTCCCATTCACCAACAGCACGTCTTTCGGGACTTGTGGGAGGAAACCGGAGCACCCGGAGGAAACCCACGCAGACACGCGGAGAACGTGCAGACTCCGCACAGACAGTGACCCAAGCCGGGAATCGAACCTGGGACCCTGGAGCAGTGAAGCAACAGTGCTAACCACTGTGATACCGTGCTGCCCGTGATTTCTAAATGGTTTCTATATTCCAGGCTGTGATCAAAACACCAAAAAACATTTCCATAGTTAATCAGCTGGTGCGTTTCTTCAAAGTCTGATGTTCCCGTAGCTAAACTTTATTCAAAATTATCCCCTAAAAACTGTATAAAAATCCCTGAGCTCTCTGCTCAAACTGCAGATCGAGCTGAAGGTGCTGAGGGGCATTCAGTGAATTCACCAGTGACCTGTACCGACACCAAGATGCTGAGAATCGTCTTAACCGTGTGTGTCCTCTTCTGGAACCAACTCGCTGCACAGGATGCGGTAGACGAGGTGATCGAACTCTGTGAAAAAGATGGCTGCCTTAAACCTGAAGTCGTCATTGAGGACAAGGTGAGTACAGTTCAGAGTGGACCAATCAAAATTATTTAATGCCTGTGTTTTTGGCTCGAGTCCCCTTTACTCTCTTTACTGTCAAACATCTGTCTGACTCAGGCAGGGAGGGTTGTCAATGCTGAGTGTGTGAACTGGAATAAACAGTGAAATATCTGCCCCGGGCGGTTCACACATCCCGGGACCCGGCACTCACACAGTTAATGGTTTCTAAATTCAAGGCTGGGATCAGGAAATTATTCTGAGGAGCAGAATCTATCTGTACTTTAGACACGGATTAATCAGGGATAGTCAGCGTGGAAGGTCTTTCTTGACAAATACAGTTGAATTATTTGAGGCGGTGAGCAGGAGTGTTGATGAGGGGAATGCATTTGGAGTGGTCGATATGGGCTTTAGCCAGGCTTTTGATAGGGTCCCTCGTGGCAGACTGATCCAGTCAGGGCCCATGGCACCCAAGGCAAAGAGACACATTGGACCCACAATTGGCTGAGAGGCAGGAAGCTGAGGGTGGTCTCTGAAGGCAGAGGGCAGGTTAATAGGGGGGTGGAAAAGGCAAATGGGACACTGGCTTTTCTCAATCGGGACAGAGATTACAAAAGCAGGGAGGTGATGTTGGAGTTGTACAGAACATTGGTGAGGACACAGCTGGAGTACTGTGTGTAATTCTGGGCACCACATTATAAGAAGGAGGGGGTGCTGGAGGGGGTGCAGAGGAGATTCACCAGGATGGTGCCTGGGACGGAACATTTCAGTTATGAAGAGAGGTTGGGGCTTGGGTTGTTTTCGCTGGAGCAGAGAAGACTGAGGGGCGATCTGATCGAGGTGGACAAGATTATGAGGGGCATGGACAGGATAATAATAATAATCATTATTAGTGTCACAAGTAGGTTTTTACATTAACACTGCAATGAAGTTACTGTGTAAATCCCCTCGTCGCCACATTCCGGCGCCTGTTCGGGTACACAGAGGGAGAATTCAGAATGTCCAATTCACCAACAGCACGTCTTTCGGGACTTGTGGGAGGAAACCGGAGCACCCGGAGGAAACCCACGCAGACACGGGGAGAACGTGCAGACTCCGCACAGACAGTGACCCAAGTCGGGAATCGAACCAGGGACACTGGAGCAGTGAAGCAACAGTGCTAACCACTGTGCTACCGTGACGTCCCACGCTCGACCCCTCCACAAACCTCCCCGCACCCCCCCACCCCGTCCCCTCCCCGACACCCCCCCAACCCCGACCCCCAAACTCTCCCCGACACTCCCCCACAACCCTCACCCCGACCCCTCGCCAACACTCCCAACACCCCCTACCCCTCACCCCCGACCCCTCACCAACGCACCCCCCCCACCCCCCACCCGACCCCTTCCCGACACTCCACCCCAGACCCGACTCCTCCACAACACTCCCCCCACACCCCCTACCCCTCCCTGACACTCCCCACCCCGACCCCTCCCCGACACTCCCCACCCCCGACCCCTCCCCAACACTCCCCCCCACCCCCTATCCCGACCCCTCCCCGACATTCCCCCCACCCCCCCACCCGACCCCTCCCCGACACTCCACCCCAGACCCTACCCCTCCCAACACTCCCCCCACACCCCCTACACCGATCCCTCCCCGACACTCCACCCCCACCCCGACCCCTCGGCAACACTCCCCACCCCCCACCTCCGACCCCTCCCCAACACTCCCCACTCCCACCCCCGACCCCTCCCCGACACTCCACCTCCCACCCCGACCCCTCCCCAACACTCCCCACACCCCCTACCCCACACCACCGACCCCTCCACAACGCCCCCTCCAACCCTCCCACCCCCCCACCCAATCGCTCCCCGACGCTCCACCCCAGACCCGACACCTCCCCGACACTCCCCACCCCCCCTACCCCGAACCCTCCCTGACCCTCCCCACCCTCACCCCCGACCCCTCCCTGACACTCCCCACCCCCACCCCGACCCCTCCCCGACACTCCCCACCCCCCCATCCCGACCCCTCCCCGACACTCCCCACTCCCCCCACCCCGACCCCTCCCCGACACTCCCCACTCCCCCCACCCCGACCCCTCCCCGACACTCCCCACTCCCCCCATCCCGACCCCTCCCCGACACTCCCCACCCCCCCATCCCGACCCCTCCCCGACACTCCCCACTCCCCCCACCCCGACCCCTCCCCGACACTCCCCACTCCCCCCACCCCGACCCCTTCCCGACACTCCCCACTCCCCCATCCCGACCCCTCCTCGACACTCCCCACCCCACCCCGACCCCTCCTCAACACACCCCACCCCCCTACCCCGACCCCTCCCTGACACACCCCACCCTCACCCCCGACCCCTCCTCGACACTCCCCACCCCCACCCCCGACCCCTCCCTGACACTCCCCACCCCCACCCCGAGCCCTCCTCAACACTCCCCCCTCCCCGACACTCCCACCTCCCCCGACCCCTCCCCGACACTCCCCACCCCGACCCCTCCCGGACACTTCCCACCTCGACCCCTCCCCGACACTCCCCCCTCCCGACCCCTCCCCGACACTCCCCACCCCCGACCCCTCCCCGACACTCCCCACCCTCCTACCCTCGACCCCTCCACAACGCTCCCCACGCCCCATCCCCGACACTCCCCCTCCCGACCCCTCCCCGACACTCCCCACCCCCGACCCCTCCCCGACACTCCCCTCCCACCTAGCCTCGACCCCTCCACAACGCTCCCCACGCCCCATCCCCGACACTCCCCCCTCTCGACCCCTCCTCGACACTCCCCACCCCCACCCCCGACCCCTCCCCGACACTCCCCACCCTCCTACCCTCGACCCCTCCACAACGCTCCCCACGCCCCATCCCCGACACTCCCCACTCCGCCCCACCCCAACCCCTGACCCCCCCGACACCATATCCGACCCCACCCTCCCTACCCTGGGCGGCCTCCTCCCCCGGCAAAGGCCCCTCCCACAGCCGCGGCAGTGCCGTCGCGACATCTCTGACGTCCCCCCCACGCCGACCCCTACCTCCTCCTTGGAATCCCGGCCGTGGTCTCCACCATCGTGGCCCTCCCGTGACGTTGCCCCCTTGGCCCCTGGAGCACCCGGAGGAATCCCACACAGACACGGGGAGAAGGTGCAGACTCCACACAGACAGTGACCCAGCGGGGAATCGAACCTGGGACCCTGGATCTGTGAAGCCATCTGAGCCCATCCGAAGCTCAAACCCACTCCCCTCACACCAGACCCCCACCCTACACCCCAGAAAGCAGCCCCCACACACCGGATTGTGTGTGTGCCCCCCCCTCAACCCACAACAACAGGGGTGGTACAACTGCCCAGGGACCCCTGTGATAGGGAGACCCCCCCCCACAGAGACCCCGTGATAGGGAGACCCCCACAGAGACCCCTGTGATAGGGAGACTCCCCCCACAGAGACCCCTGTGATAGGGAGACCCCACAGAGACCCTGTGATAGGGAGACCCCCCCCACAGAGACGCCCGTGATAGGGAGACCCCCCCACAGAGACCCCTGTGATAAGGAGACCCACCCCACAGAGACCCCTGTGATAGGGAGACCCACCCCACAGAGACCCCTGTGATAGGGACCCCCCCCTCCCCACAGAGACCCCAGTGATAGGGAGACCCCCCACTGAGACCCCTGCGATAGGGAGACCCCCCCATAGAGACCCCAGTGATAGGGAGACCCCCCACTGAGACCCCGTGATAGGGAGACCCCCCCACAGAGATCCCTGTGATAGGGAGACCCCCCCCCCACAGAGACCCCTGTGATAGGGAGACCCCCCCCCACAGAGACGTCTGTGATAGTGAGACCCCCACAGAGACCCCGTGATAGGGAGACCCCCGAACAGAGACCCCTGTGATAGGGAGAACCGCACAAAGACCCCCATGATAGGGAGACTTCCCCACAGAGACCCCTGTGATAGGGAGACCCCCCCACTGAGACCCCTGTGATAGGGAGACCCGCACAAAGACCCCTGTGATAGGGAGACCCCCCCCCACAGAGACGCCCGTGATAGGGAGACCCCCCACAGAGACCCCTGTGATAAGGAGACCCCCCCCACTGAGACACCTGTGATAGGGAGACCCCCCCCCACAGAGACCCCCGTGATAGGGAGACCCCCCCACAGAGACCCCTGTGATAGGGAGACCCCCCCACAGTGACCCCATGATAAGGAGACCCCAACAGAGACCCCTGTGATAGGATGACCCCCCCCACAGAGACCCCCGTGATAGGGAGAACCCCCCACAGAGACCCCTGTGATAGGGAGACCCCCCCCCACAGAGACCCCGTGATAGGGAGACCCCCACAGAGACCCCTGTGATAGGGAGACTCCCCCCACAGAGACCCCGTGATAGGGAGACCCCCACAGAGACCCCTGTGATAGGGAGACCCCCCCCCCACAGAGACCCCGTGATAGGGAGACCCCACAGAGACCCCTGTGATAGGGAGACACACCCCCCACAGAGACCCCGAGATAGGGAGACCCCCACAGAGACCCCTGTGATAGGGAGACCCCCCACAGAGACCCCTGTGATAGGGAGACCCCCCCCCACAGAGACCTCTGTGATAGGGAGACCCCCCCCCACAGAGACCTCTGTGATAGTGAGACCCCCACAGAGACCCCGTGATAGGGAGAACCCCCACAGAGACCCCTGTGAGAGGGAGACCCCCCACAGAGACCCCTGTGATAGGGAGACCCCCCCACACAGAGACCCCTGTGATAGGGAGACTCCCCCCCCCCCCCCACAGAGACACCAGTGATAGGGAGACCCCCCACAGAGACCCCTGTGATAGGGAGACCCCCCCTCCCCACAGAGACCCCAGTGATAGGGAGACCCCCCCACACAGAGACCCCTGCAATAGGGAGACCCCCCCATAGAGACCCCTGTGATAGGGAGACCCCCACAGAGACCCCTATGATAGGGAGACCCCCCTCCCACAGTGTCCCCTGTGATAGGGAGTCTTCCCCCCACCCACAGAGACCCCTGTGATAGGGAGCCACCCCCCCCCGCCCCACAGAGACCCCTGTGATAGGGAGACCCCTCCACAGAGACCCCTGCGATAGGGAGACCCCCACAGAGACCCCTGTGATAGGGAGATCCCCCCTCACATAGACCCCTGTGATAGGGAGACCACCCCCACAGAGACCCCTGTGATATGGAGACCCCCACAGAGACCCCTGTGATAGGAAGATCCCCCCCCCCCACAGAGACCCCTGTGATAGGGAGACCCCCCCCCCCACAGAGACCCCTGTGATAGGGAGACCCCCCCCCACAGAGACCCCTGTGATAGGGAGACCCCCCCCCCACAGAGACGTCTGTGATAGTGAGACCCCCACAGAGACCCCGTGATAGGGAGACCCCCGAACAGAGGCCCCTGTGATAGGGAGAACCGCACAAAGACCCCCATGATAGGGAGACTTCCCCACAGAGACCCCTGTGATAGGGAGACCCCCCCCACTGAGACCCCTGTGATAGGGAGACCCGCACAAAGACCCCTGTGATAGGGAGACTTCCCCACAGAGACCCCTGTGATAGGGAGATCCCCCACACAGAGACCCCTGTGATAAGGAGACCCCCCCCCCCCACAGAGACCCTGTGATACGGAGACCCCCCCACACAGAGACCCCTGTGATCGGGAGATCCCCCCACAGAGACCCCTGTGATAGGGTGACCGCCCCCCCCCCCAGAGACCCCTGTGATATGGAGACCCACCCCACAGTGACCCCTGTAATAGGGAGACCCCCCCCCCCCCACAGAGGCCCCTGTGATAGGGAGATCCCCCCACTGAGACCCCTGTAATAGGGAGACCCCCCCACAGAGACCCCTGTAATAGGGATACCCCCACACAGAGACCCCTGTGATAGGGAGACCCCCACAGAGACCCCTGTGATAGGGGGACCCCCCCCCACAGAGATCCCTGTGATACAGAGACCCCCTCCCCCACAGAGACCCCTATGATAGGGAGACCCCCACAGAGACCCCTGTGATAGGGAGACCCCCCACAGAGACCCCTGTGATAGGGAGACCCCCCCCCACAGAGACCTCTGTGATAGGGAGACCCCCCCCCACAGAGACCTCTGTGATAGTGAGACCCCCACAGAGACCCCGTGATAGGGAGAACCCCCACAGAGACCCCTGTGAGAGGGAGACCCCCCACAGAGACCCCTGTGATAGGGAGACCCCCCCACACAGAGACCCCTGTGATAGGGAGACTCCCCCCCCCCCCACAGAGACCCCAGTGATAGGGAGACCCCCCACAGAGACCCCTGTGATAGGGAGACCCCCCCCCTCCCCACAGAGACCCCAGTGATAGGGAGACCCCCCCACACAGAGACCCCTGCAATAGGGAGACCCCCCCATAGAGACCCCTGTGATAGGGAGACCCCCACAGAGACCCCTATGATAGGGAGACCCCCCTCCCACAGTGTCCCCTGTGATAGGGAGACTTCCCCCCACCCACAGAGACCCCTGTGATAGGGAGCCACCCCCCCCGCCCCACAGAGACCCCTGTGATAGGGAGACCCCTCCACAGAGACCCCTGCGATAGGGAGACCCCCACAGAGACCCCTGTGATAGGGAGATCCCCCCTCACATAGACCCCTGTGATAGGGAGACCACCCCCACAGAGACCCCTGTGATATGGAGACCCCCACAGAGACCCCTGTGATAGGAAGATCCCCCCCCCCCACAGAGACCCCTGTGATAGGGAGACCCCCCCCCCACAGAGACCCCTGTGATAGGGAGACCCCCCCCCACAGAGACCCCTGTGATAGGGAGACCCCCCCCCCACAGAGACGTCTGTGATAGTGAGACCCCCACAGAGACCCCGTGATAGGGAGACCCCCGAACAGAGGCCCCTGTGATAGGGAGAACCGCACAAAGACCCCCATGATAGGGAGACTTCCCCACAGAGACCCCTGTGATAGGGAGACCCCCCCCACTGAGACCCCTGTGATAGGGAGACCCGCACAAAGACCCCTGTGATAGGGAGACTTCCCCACAGAGACCCCTGTGATAGGGAGATCCCCCACACAGAGACCCCTGTGATAAGGAGACCCCCCCCCCCCACAGAGACCCTGTGATACGGAGACCCCCCCACACAGAGACCCCTGTGATCGGGAGATCCCCCCACAGAGACCCCTGTGATAGGGTGACCGCCCCCCCCCCCCAGAGACCCCTGTGATATGGAGACCCACCCCACAGTGACCCCTGTAATAGGGAGACCCCCCCCCCCCACAGAGGCCCCTGTGATAGGGAGATCCCCCCACTGAGACCCCTGTAATAGGGAGACCCCCCCACAGAGACCCCTGTAATAGGGATACCCCCACACAGAGACCCCTGTGATAGGGAGACCCCCACAGAGACCCCTGTGATAGGGGGACCCCCCCCCACAGAGATCCCTGTGATACAGAGACCCCCTCCCCCACAGAGACCCCTATGATTGGGAGACCCCCCTCCCACAGTGTCCCCTGTGATAGGGAGACTTCCCCCCACCCACAGAGACCCCTGTGATAGGGAGCCACCCCCCCCGCCCCACAGAGACCCCTGTGATAGGGAGACCCCTCCACAGAGACCCCTGCGATAGGGAGACCCCCACAGAGACCCCTGTGATAGGGAGATCCCCCCTCACATAGACCCCTGTGATAGGGAGACCACCCCCACAGAGACCCCTGTGATATGGAGACCCCCACAGAGACCCCTGTGATAGGAAGATCCCCCCCCCCCCCACAGAGACCCCTGTGATAGGGAGATCCCCCCCCCCACAGAGACCCCTGTGATAGGGAGACCGCCCCCACAGAGACCCCTGTGATAGGGAGACCCCCCCACAGAGACCCCTGTGATATGGAGACCCCCCCACAGAGACCCCTGTGATAGGGAGACCTCCACACAGAGACCCCTGTGAAAGGGAGACCCCCCCCACAGAGACCCCTGTGATAGGGAGACCCCCCCACAGAGAACCCTGTGATACAGAGACCCCCCCACACAGAGGCTCCTGTGATAGGGAGACTTCCCCCCGCCCACAGAGACCCGTGTGATAGGGAGCCCCCCCCATAGAGACCCCTGTGATAGGGAGACCCCTCCACAGAGTCCCCTGTGATATGGAGACCCCCACATAGACCCCTGTGATAAGGGGACCCCCCCCACAGAGACCCCTGTGATAGGGAGACCCCTCCCCCACAGAGACCCCTGTGATAGGGAGACCCACCCCACAGAGACCCCTGTGATAGTGAGACCCCCACAGAGACCCCTGTGATAGGGAGATCCCCCCCCACAGAGACCCCTGTGATAGGGAAAGCCCCCCCCACAGAGACCCCTGTGATAGGGAGACCCCCACAGAGACCCCTGTGATAGGGAGACCCACCCTAGAGACCCCTGTGATAGGGAGACCCCCCCACAGAGACCCCTGTGATAGATAGAACCCCCCACAGAGACCCCTGTGATAGGGAGACCCCCACAGAGACCCCTGTGATAGGGAGATCCCCCCCCCCACAGAGACCCCTGTGATAGGGAAAGCCCCCCCCCACAGAGACCCCTGTGATAGGGAGACCCCCCCACAGAGACCCCTGTGATAGATAGAACCCCCCACAGAGACCCCTGTGATAGGGAGACCCCCCCCCACAGAGACCCGTGTGATAGGAAGACCCCCCATAGCGACCCCTGTGATAGAGAGACCCTCACAGAGACCCCTGTGACATGGAGACCCCCCCACAGAGACCCCTGTGACAGTGAGACCCCCCCATAGCGACCCCTGTGACAGTGAGACCCCCCCACAGAGACCCCTGTGACAGTGAGACCCCCCCCACAGAGACCCCTGTGACAGTGAGCCCCCCCCCCGGGTCCCCTGTGACAGTGAGCCCCCCCCCGGGTCCCCTGTGACAGTGAGCCCCCCCCCCCCCGGGTCCCCTGCAATGGGCAGCTCAGGGGGCCGCACGACGTGTGCACCGGGGCCAATGGGCACGGGACTGATCGTCTCCATGTTCACCAACTAGACGGGGGGGGGAATCTGTCCTGGGGCACGGACACCGCATCCCACCCCCAGGCCCCCACATCCCCCGCCTGCCGCTCGGTGATACATACCTGCGGCGCTCCGAGCTGGGGGCCCTGGGTTGGCAGTAACAGCGGGTCGGAGCCATGGGATGGAGGGTGATGACAGCCCGCTCTGCCATGAGCTCCGTGCTCCACATCGTTTGACAATGTCTGCCTCATGCCCACGGTCGCACCTTCCACCTGGGTGAACCCTGCATGCCAGCTGGCCAGTCCACCACACGGTCGGTGGGGTGGGAGGTGGGGGGTGGGGGGGGAGTGTACCGTGGGGAGCCCTCGCCACCCACAACATCCGCCCATTCCCCCCCCACCGCACCTCCTCTGTGGCCCGCCCAGACCAGCCCACCCCTCACACCCTGACAGAGCACCGAGGCAGGTTGGAACGGTGTGAACTGGTGTTTAATGTGAAAACCCGAGACCCTAACTCGAAACTGTGCCCTGCACCCGTGCCAACTTAACTGGTGTCTAACGTTCTGGCCTTCCAGCCCTAACACTGCGCCTAGGTAGTTCCCCAGACGGTACAGCAGGAGTGGAGGAGGCCCTGCTGTGATTCCCGCCCTGCCACCTGGGTCCCGGTTGGCGGGTGCCTTCTGCGGCGATCGGGCCTGGATGGGCCCGGCTCCTGCCCGTGTGTCCCAGGTGGTGTGGTGCTGGCCTGTTCTGCCTGCTGCCCACTGGAGGCTCCAGGGACAGGAGGGGTGGAGTCTGGGGCTGCGGTGTTCTGATACCTCCCCTGTGGGTGTCTCCAGCACGGGCCCAGCACCTCCTCCTCCCTCGGGGTGCCCGGTGGCCCCCAGGCATCTCCATGGGACTAGGGTGCGGGTAATCCCTGAGACTCCCCCGCCACCTGGCACTGCCAGTCCTGGAGGCCCACTCTGGCCTCGACCAGGGTACGCACGCTCGCACCGGATCCAAAACAGGACGTCCATTCCTTGGAGATGATGCAGTGAAGATTCACTGGGTTGATTCCTGGGTCACAGAGTTGTCCAATACTGAAAGGAATCATATTGTCGGGAACTCTCTGGAATTTAGGAGAATGAGAGCGATCTCATTGAAACAGACAAGATAACAAGGTAAATTTAGGATTCCAGGTTCCTCGGGGTGTAGTATAATGGAGTATATTCGGACAGGTCCTGTGAAGGGTTAACCCTGTGATGTCACTAGCAGGAAGTGACATCTACTCGTGAACTGAGAGTCTCGCAGAAAGCAGCACGAAAAGAAGCTCGTGTCGGGGGGGTCCCGGGAATTGTATAGCCAGCTATACGAGTCGGAACCCCCGGATGGGGAGGAGGGCATGAATCAATTCCTGGGGAGTGTAGTTTTTACCTCACCACTATTCTTAGAATTTCCCTCGATACCAGAAAAGGGTCAATATATTCTTTTTTTTTTACAATTTGTTTTTTTTAGATTTTAGATTTTAGAGTACCCAATTCATTTTTTCCAATTAAGGGGCAATTTAGCGTGGCCAATCCACCTAGCTTGCACAGTTTTGGGTTGTGGGGGTGAAATCCACACAGACACAGGGAGAACGTGCAAACTCCACACGGACAGTGACCCAGAGCCGGGATCGAACCTGGGACCTCCGCGCCGTGAGGCAGCAGTGCTAACCACTGTGCCACCGTGCTGCCCGGGTCAATATATTCTAACTGGTGAGCAGGGATTTGAACTCCCTGACTCCTATGCAGACTTAAGCGGGTGCTATTCGGGTCAAACTAATGTTTCAAGTTATCCCCCGGCCTGTATCTTGAGAGAAGAATTTTATTTACTTACCACCTAGGAGCTCACCTACAGGTCCGGCTTGCTAAGTAAAGTACAGTAAACTTACAAAATGGTAATAATAACCACTCTTTCAGGTTAACAACTTGAGCTTAACTTTATATTCTAGTTAAAAAAGATTAAATTACTTTTTTTAGAAAGGTAAAAAAGGTCTTGTCTTGTGGGGACCAGTTTCAGACTTTAAGTCTTTCTTGACAATCAGTTAACTTTGGATCTTCTGCTAGTTTCTCTGGGTTGCTCGGTCCTCCGATGGTGCTTTCCCGTCACCGAGTAAGGTTCTCTCTCTCTCTGAGTTCTCTCTGAGTTCTGGTAGTTCCTGCTCTGGTCTCTGGGTTTATATTCTCTTTCTCACAGTTATTATGTTTTTATGGCTTTCTCATAAAGTAACCTTTATTTCACTTGGATTATAAAAAGTATCTTTCATCTAAACCCTGCGATCTCGCCGGCTCGGTACTCCTCAAGCCCTGTGGTGGTGGCAGCCCTGAGGGTGTGGGGGCAATGGAGGCAGCATATGAGACTGGAGGGGGCATCAGTGTGGTCACCGATCTGTGACAATCCCCGGTTTGTCCCGGGGGGGCTGGATGGGGGCTTTAAGATATGGCAGCAGGAAGGGATTGAGAGGTTTGGGGATCTATTCATCCAGGAGGGCTTCCCGACCTTGGAGACATTAGAGCAGGAGTTTGACTTGCCGGGTGGGAACGGGTTTCGGTATCTTCAAGTGCGGGACTTTGTACGGAGGCAGGTCCCAAGCGTTCCTCGCCTCCCCCTGAGGGGACTACAGGATAAAGTGCTGTCAAAAACAGGGATTGGAGTGGGAATGTTTCGGAGATATACAGGGAATTGTTAGGGTGGGAAGGGGCCCCTGTCAGAGAGGTGAAGAGGAAGTGGGAAGAGGAGCTAGGAGGGGAGCTGGGAACTGAACTGTGGGAAAAGCTTTGAAAAGGGTGAATGCATCCTCGTCCTGAGCTAGACTCAGCTTGGTTCAGTTCAAGGTGGCCCACAGGGCCCACATAACGGTAGCCCGGATGAGTAGGTTCTTCGAGGAGGTGGAGGACAGATGTGGGCGGTGTGGGGGTAGCCCGGCCAACCATGTCCATATGTTTTGGGCATGTCCGAAACTGAGGGTATTCTGGGATGGATTTGCGGATGTTATGTCGAAGTCCGGGAAGGTAGGGTAACTCTGAGTCCAGAATTAACAATATTTGGGGTGTCGGAGGATCCGGGGGCAAAGGGGGGGGGGAGGGAGGCTGATATTCTGGCCTCCTCCTCCCTGGTGTCCCGGAGACGGATCTTGCTGAGATGGAGGGACTCGGAGCCTCCGAAGTCAGGAGTGTGGGTCAGCGATATGGTAGAGTTTCTCAGTCTGGAGAAAATCAAGTTCGCTCTGAGAGGATCAATACAGGGATTGGCCCGGAGTTGGCGGCCGGTCATCGATTTCTTTGACAAACATTGAACGTCAGCAGTAAGGGGGAAAGGGAAAAGGGGGGGAGGGGAGGAAAACAGAAGGCAGGGGAATGTTAAATAAGGACAGGGAGCTTAGTCTCCGGGTAATTGGGGACAGGGCGGGAGAAGAGGGGGACGTGGTTTATTGTTTGTTCTTTTAGGGGGTATTTTGTGCGTCAACCCGCGCGATTGTTTTAGAAATGTCAATATGTTAAATTGTGAAAATTACAAATGCTTCAATAAAATATTTTCTAAAAAAAAGGCTTGAGGAGTTATTGGGCCTATTCCAGCTCCTATTTCTTATGGTCCAATGACATTGTTTTATTTTCATCTGGATTAGTGCCTGGATACGAGGACCAATTCCTAACCCATTGAAACCTTTCTGTTTCAGTAATGTGGTAAAACAGCCAAAGGGAAACACAATTACTGGACATGATTCAGTGTCGATGGCCTTCCAGAACATTCTCCACATTTGTTTCATTGAAAGCCCAAGGGGAAGGTGTGAGGCCCAATGGGCAGGATAACTCTAAAGTTGAAAGAGTGCATGAGGGGGTCAGGGAAATCAATCTGGAAGTGGTGATGCCAAGACTCCCATCAAAAATTCCAAACTCTTTTACCAGGTCAGTCCATGCAGGACATGAATACTGCTCCCACACCTGGGAACGAGGACAGTCCCCTCAACACTGATGTGTTTTGGTGCGAGTTCAGTTGTGTCACATGGTGATAGATTTTATTTTCTTGTTTTAGAATTATGATGAGTTCGAATTCGGATTTTGCCAATGGGTTCAAACTGAAGTTGATGCCGTGGATATTGAAAGTGCGCTGGCGATCGGTCTGGAGAAACTATTCAGTTATGCACGTTGTGGGAATGTTGCAGGTATGTCAGATGTTCCTTCAAAGTAACAACAGATTATAAAACAGCCACTCACTCTTTAACCTGTCACGTTTGAAACTTTCTGTACAGACTGACACACTGAGCAAAGAATTGTCAATCCCAGAGCGTTCCTCGCTCACAGGTGACTAGTGGGTTGAGGTGCTATTTGGGCTACTTACACACATAGAAACAAACCGAGAAAATAGAAGCAGGAGGAGGCCATTCGGCCCCTCGAGCCTGCTCCGCCATTCATTATGATCATGGCTGATCATCAAGTTCCCGCCTTCCCCCCATATCCCATGATCCCCTGAGCCCTACTTCTTTGATACCTTCAGGCTTTATGTTTCCTGAATCCGGGAAGGTTTCCCACCTGTGCTGGGAGTGAGATTCCAGCTGTGGTTGCTGAATTTCCCGAGTGTAATAAAGGCTCCTTGTCAGGCATGAATCCGCTCTTGGAGTCGACATGAACCCTTGTGGAAGCTGAGAAGCTGCATCTCTCTCAGCTCAGTGGATGCTGCGGGAATGCTGGCTCCTGTCTGAGACTCAGTGACAGGAAATTCTACCTTGTTAAAGAGAAATCCTGTGTAACTAGCTGCGTCCAGTTATTTAATGGTTAATGGTGGTTGAGGGTGAATAATTAATGGTTTATGGTGGTTGAGGGTGAATGTTTAATGGTTTATGGTGGTTCAGGGTGAATGTTTCATGGTTAATGGTGGTTGAGGGTGAATGTTTAATGGTTTATGCTGGTTGAGGGTGAATGTTTAATGGTTAATGGTGGTTGAGGGTGAATGTTTAATGGTTTATGGTGGTTGAGGGTGAATGTTTAATGGTGGTTGAGGGTGAATGTTTAATGGTTAATGGTGGTTGAGGGTGAATGTTTAATGGTTAATGGTGGTTCAGGGAGAATGTTTAATGGTTAATGGTGGTTGAGGGTGAATGTTTAATGGTTTATGCTTGTTGAGGGTGAATGTTTAATGGTTAATGGTGGTTGAGGGTGAATGTTTAATGGTTAATGTGGTTGAGGGTGAATGTTTAATGGTTAATGCTGGTTGAGGGTGAATGTTTAATGGTTAATGTGGTTGAGGGTGAATGTTTAATGGTTAATACAAAGAAGAACAAAGAACAAAGAAATGTACAGCACAGGAACAGGCCCTTCGGCCCTCCAAGCCCGTGCCGACCATGCTGCCCGACTAAACTACAATCTTCTACACTTCCTGGGTCCGTATCCCTCTATTCCCACCCTATTTATGTATTTGTCAAGATGCCCCTTAAATGTCACTATCGTCCCTGCTTCCACCACCTCCTCCGGTAGCGAGTTCCAGGCACCCACTACCCTCTGCGTAAAAAACTTGCCTCGTACATCTACTCTAAAGCTTGCCCCGCTCACCTTAAACCTATGCCCCCTAGTAATTGACCCCTCTACCCTGGGGAAAAGCCTCTGACTATCCACTCTGTCTGTGCCCCACATAATTTTGTATACCTCTATCAGGTCTCCCCTCAACCTCCTTCGTTCCAGTGAGAACAAACCGAGTTTATTCAACCGCTCCTCATAGCTAATGCCCTCCATACCAGGCAACATTCTGGTAAATCTCTTCTGCACCCTCTCTAAAGCCTCCACATCCTTCTGGTAGTGTGGCGACCAGAATTGAACACTATACTCCAAGTGTGGCCTAACTAAGGTTCTATACAGCTGCAACATGACTTGCCAATTCTTATACTCAATGCCCCGGCCAATGAAGGCAAGCATGCCGTATGCCTTCTTGACTACCTTCTCCACCTGTGTTGCCCCTTTCAATGACCTGTGGACCTGTACTCCTAGATCTCTTTGACTTTCAATACTCTTGAGAGTTCTACCATTCACCGTATATTCCCTACCTGCATTAGACCTTCCAAGATGCATTACCTCACATTTGTCCGGATTAAACTCCATCTGCCATCTCTCCGCCCAAGTCTCCAAACAATCTAAATCCTGCTGTATCCTCCGACAGTCCTCATCGCTATCCGCATTTCCACCAACCTTTGTGTCGTCTGCAAACTTACTAATCAGACCAGTTACATTTTCCTCCAAATCATTTATATATACTACAAAGAGCAAAGGTCCCAGCACTGATCCCTGTGGAACACCACTGGTCACAGCCCTCCAATTAGAAAAGCATCGTTCCATTGCATGGTGGTTAATGGTGGTTGAGGGTGAATGTTTAATGGTTTATGGTGATTGATGGTGAATGTTTAATGGTTAATGGTGGTTGAGGGTGAATGTTTAATAGTTAATGGTGGTTGAGGGTGAATGTTTAATGGTGAATGGTGGTTGAGGGTGAATGTTTAATGGTTAATGGTGGTTGAGGGTGAATGTTTAATGGTTAATGGTGGTTGAGGGTGAATGTTTAATGGTTAATGGTGATTGAGGGTGAATGTTTAATGGTTAATGGTGATTGAGGGTGAATGTTTAATGGTTAATGGTGGTTGAGGGTGAATGTTTAATGGTTAACGGTGGTTGAGGGTGAATGTTTAATGGTTAACGGTGGTTGAGGGTGAATGTTTAATGGTTAATGGTGGTTGAGGGTGAATGTTTAATGGTTAATGGTGGTTGAGGGTGAATGTTTAAAGGTTTATGATGGTTGAGGGTGAATGTTTAATGGTTAATGGTGATTGAGGGTGAATGTTTAATGGTTAATGGTGGTTGAGGGTGAATGTTTAATGGTTAATGGTGGTTGAGGGTGAATGTTTAATGGTTAATGTGGTTGAGGGTGAATGTTTAATGGTTAATACAAAGAAGAACAAAGAACAAAGAAATGTACAGCACAGGAACAGGCCCTTCGGCCCTCCAAGCCCGTGCCGACCATGCTGCCCGACTAAACTACAATCTTCTACACTTCCTGGGTCCGTATCCCTCTATTCCCACCCTATTTATGTATTTGTCAAGATGCCCCTTAAATGTCACTATCGTCCCTGCTTCCACCACCTCCTCCGGTAGCGAGTTCCAGGCACCCACTACCCTCTGCGTAAAAAACTTGCCTCGTACATCTACTCTAAAGCTTGCCCCGCTCACCTTAAACCTATGCCCCCTAGTAATTGACCCCTCTACCCTGGGGAAAAGCCTCTGACTATCCACTCTGTCTGTGCCCCACATAATTTTGTATACCTCTATCAGGTCTCCCCTCAACCTCCTTCGTTCCAGTGAGAACAAACCGAGTTTATTCAACCGCTCCTCATAGCTAATGCCCTCCATACCAGGCAACATTCTGGTAAATCTCTTCTGCACCCTCTCTAAAGCCTCCACATCCTTCTGGTAGTGTGGCGACCAGAATTGAACACTATACTCCAAGTGTGGCCTAACTAAGGTTCTATACAGCTGCAACATGACTTGCCAATTCTTATACTCAATGCCCCGGCCAATGAAGGCAAGCATGCCGTATGCCTTCTTGACTACCTTCTCCACCTGTGTTGCCCCTTTCAATGACCTGTGGACCTGTACTCCTAGATCTCTTTGACTTTCAATACTCTTGAGAGTTCTACCATTCACCGTATATTCCCTACCTGCATTAGACCTTCCAAGATGCATTACCTCACATTTGTCCGGATTAAACTCCATCTGCCATCTCTCCGCCCAAGTCTCCAAACAATCTAAATCCTGCTGTATCCTCCGACAGTCCTCATCGCTATCCGCATTTCCACCAACCTTTGTGTCGTCTGCAAACTTACTAATCAGACCAGTTACATTTTCCTCCAAATCATTTATATATACTACAAAGAGCAAAGGTCCCAGCACTGATCCCTGTGGAACACCACTGGTCACAGCCCTCCAATTAGAAAAGCATCGTTCCATTGCATGGTGGTTAATGGTGGTTGAGGGTGAATGTTTAATGGTTTATGGTGATTGATGGTGAATGTTTAATGGTTAATGGTGGTTGAGGGTGAATGTTTAATGGTTAATGGTGGTTGAGGGTGAATGTTTAATGGTTAATGGTGGTTGAGGGTGAATGTTTAATGGTTAATGGTGATTGAGGGTGAATGTTTAATGGTTAATGGTGGTTGAGGGTGAATGTTTAAAGGTTTATGATGGTTGAGGGTGAATGTTTAATGGTTAATGGTGATTGAGGGTGAATGTTTAATGGTTAATGGTGGTTGAGGGTGAATGTTTAATGGTTAATGGTGGTTGAGGGTGAATGTTTAATGGTTAATGGTGATTGAGGGTGAATGTTTAATGGTTAATGGTGGTTGAGGGTGGATGTTTAATGGTTAATGGTTTTTGAGGGTGAATGTTTAATGGTTAATGGCGGTTGAGGGTGGATGTTTAATGGTTAATGGTGGTTGAGGGTGGATGTTTAATGGTTAATGGTGGTTGAGGGTGAATGTTTAATGGTTAATGGTGATTGAGGGTGAATGTTTAATGGTTAATGGTGATTGAGGGTGAATGTTAAATGGTTAATGGTGATTGAGGGTGAATGTTTAATGGTTAATGGTGGTTGAGGGTGGATGTTTAATGGTTAATGGTTTTTGAGGGTGAATGTTTAATGGTTAATGGTGGTTGAGAGTGAATGTTTAATGGTTTATGGTGGTTGAGGGTGAATGTTTAATGGTGATTGAGGGTGAATGTTTAATGGTTAATGGTGGTTGAGAGTGAATGTTTAATGGTTAATGGTGGTTGAGGGTGAATGTTTAATGGTTAATGGTGATTGAGGGTGAATGGTAAATGGTTAATGGTGATTGAGGGTGAATGTTTAATGGTTAATGGTGGTTGAGGGTGAATGTTTAATGGTTAATGGTGGTTGAGGGTGAATGTTTAATGGTTAATGGTGATTGAGGGTGAATGTTTAATGGTTAATGGTGGTTGAGGGTGAATGTTTAATGGTTAATGGTGGTTGAGAGTGAATGTTTAATGGTTTATGATGGTTGAGGGTGAATGTTTAATGGTTTATGGTGATTGAGGGTGAATGTTTAATTGTTAATGTGGTTGAGGGTGAATGTTTAATGGTTAATGGTGGTTGAGGGTGAATGTTTAATGGTTAATGGTGGTTGAGGGTGAATGTTTAATGGTTTCTGATGGTTGAGGGTGAATGTTTAATGGTTAATGGTGGTTGAGGGTGACTGTTTAATGGTTAATGGCGGTTGAGGGTGAATGTTTAATGGTTAATGGTGGTTGAGGGTGAATGTTTAATGGTTAATGGTGGTTGAGGGTGATTGTTTAATGGTTAATGGTGGTTGAGGGTGACTGTTTAATGGTTAATGGCGGTTGAGGGTGAATGTTTAATGGTTAATGGTGGTTGAGGGTGAATGTTTAATGGTTAATGGTGGTTGAGGGTGAATGTTTAATGGTTTATGGTGGTTGAGGGTGAATGTTTAATGGTTAATGGTGGTTGAGGGTGAATGTTTAATGGTTAAACAAAGAACAAAGAACAAAGAACAAAGAAATGTACAGCACAGGAACAGGCCCTTCGGCCCTCCAAGCCCGTGCCGACCATACTGCCCGACTAAACTACAATCTTCTACACTTCCTGGGTCCGTATCCTTCTATTCCCATCCTATTCATATATTTGTCAAGATGCCCCTTAAATGTCCCTATCGTCCCTGCCTCCACTACCTCCTCCGGTAGTGAGTTCCAGGCACCCACTACCCTCTGCGTAAAAAACTTGCCTCGTACATCTACTCTAAACTTTGCCCCTCTCACCTTAAACCTATGCCCCCTAGTAATTGACCCCTCTACCCTGGGGAAAAGCCTCTGACTATCCACTCTGTCTATGCCCCTCATAATTTTGTATACCTCTATCAGGTCGCCCCTCAACCTCCTTCGTTCCAGTGAGAACAAACCGAGTTTATTCAATCGCTCCTCATAGCTTATGCCCTCCATACCAGGCAACATTCTGGTAAATCTCTTCTGCACCCTCTCTAAAGCCTCCACATCCTTCTGGTAGTGTGGCGACCAGAATTGAACACTATACTCCAAGTGTGGCCTAACTAAGGTTCTATACAGCTGCAACATGACTTGCCAATTCTTATACTCAATGCCCCGGCCAATGAAGGCAAGCATGCCGTATGCCTTCTTGACTACCTTCTCCACCTGTGTAGCCCCTTTCAGTGATCTGTGGACCTGTACTCCTAGATCTCTTTGACTTTCAATACTCTTGAGGGTTCTACCATTCACTGTATATTCCCTACCTGCATTAGCCCTTCCAAAATGCATTACCTCACATTTGTCCAGGTTAAACTCCATCTGCCATCTCTCCGCCCAAGTCTCCAGACAATCTAAATCCTGCTGTATCCTCAGACAGTCCTCATCGCTATCCGCAATTCCACCAACCTTTGTGTCGTCTGCAAACTTACTAATCAGACCAGTTACATTTTCCTCCAAATCATTTATATATACTACAAAGAGCAAAGGTCCCAGCACTGATCCCTGTGGAACACCACTGGTCACAGCCCTCCAATTAGAAAAGCATCCCTCCATTGCTACCCTCTGCCTTCTATGGCCTAGCCAGTTCTGTATCCACCTTGCCAGTTCACCCCTGATCCCGTGTGACTTCACCTTTTGTACTAGTCTACCATGAGGGACCTTGTCAAAGGCCTTACTGAAGTCCATATAGACAACATCTACTGCCCTACCTGCATCAATCATCTTAGTGACCTCCTCGAAAAACTCTATCAAGTTAGTGAGACACGACCTCCCCTTCACAAAACCGTGCTGCCTCTCACTAATACGTCCATTTGCTTCCAAATGGGAGTAGATCCTGTCTCTAAGAATTCTCTCCAGTAATTTCCCTACCACTGACGTAAGGCTCACCGGCCTGTAGTTCCCGGGATTATCCTTGCTACCCTTCTTAAACAGAGGAACAACATTGGCTATTCTCCAGTCCTCCGGGACATCCCCTGAAGACAGCGAGGATCCAAAGATTTCTGTCAAGGCCTCAGCAATTTCCTCTCCAGCCTCCTTCAGTATTCTGGGGTAGATCCCATCAGGCCCTGGGGACTTATCTACCTTAATATTTTTTAAGACACCCAACACCTCGTCTTTTTGGATCACAATGTGACCCAGGCTATCTACACCCCCTTCTCCAAACTCAACATCTACCAATTCCTTCTCTTTGGTGAATACTGATGCAAAGTATTCATTTAGTACCTCGCCCATTTCCTCTGGCTCCACACATAGATTCCCTTGCCTATCCTTCAGTGGGCCAACCCTTTCCCTGGCTACCCTCTTGCTTTTTATGTAAGTGTAAAAAGCCTTGGGATTTTCCTTAACCCTATTTGCCAATGACTTTTCATGACCCCTTCTAGCCCTCCTGACTCCCTGCTTAAGTTCCTTCCTACTTTCCTTATATGCCACACAGGCTTCGTCTGTTCCCAGCCTTTTAGCCCTGACAAATGCCTCCTTTTTCTTTTTGACGAGGCCTACAATATCATTCGTCATCCAAGGTTCCCGAAAATTGCCGTATTTGTCTTTCTTCCTCACAGGAACATGCCTGTCCTGTATTCCTATCAACTGACACTTGAAAGCCTCCCACATGTCAGATGTTGATTTGCCCTCAAACATCCGCCCCCAATCTATGCTCTTCAGTTCCCGCCTAATATTGTTATAATTAGCCTTCCCCCAATTTAGCACATTCATCCTCGGACCACTCTTATCCTTGTCCACCAGTACTTTAAAACTTACTGAATTGTGGTCACTGTTACCGAAATGCTCCCCTACTGAAACATCTACCACCTGGCCGGGCACATTCCCCAATACCAGGTCCAGTACCGCCTCTTCCCTAGTTGGACTGTTTACATATTGTTTTAAGAAGCCCTCCTGGATGCTCCTTACAAACTCTGCCCCGTCTAAGCCTCTGGCACTAAGTGAGTCCCAGTCAATATTGGGGAAGTTGAAGTCTCCCATCACCACAACCCTGTTGTTTTTACTCTTTTCCAAAATCTGTCTACCTATCTGCTCCTCTATCTCCCGCTGGCTGTTGGGAGGCCTGTAGTATACCCCCAACATTGTGACTGCACCCTTCTTATTCCTGATCTCTACCCATATAGCCTCACTGCCCTCTGAGGTGTCCTCTCGCTGTATAGCTGTGATACTCTCCTGAACAAGTAGCGCAACTCCGCCTCCCCTTTTACATCCCCCTCTATCCCGCCTGAAACATCTAAAACCTGGAACGTTTAGCTGCCAATCCTGCCCTTCCCTCAACCAGGTCTCTGTAATGGCAACAACATCATAGTTCCAAGTAGTAATCCAAGCTCTAAGTTCATCTGCCTTACCCGTAATGCTCCTTGCATTAAAACATATGCACTTCAGGCCACCAGACCCGCTGTGTTCAGCAACTTCTCCCCGTCTGCTCTGCCTCAGAGCCACACTGTCCATATTCCCTAGTTCTCCCTCAACGCTCTCACCTTCTGACCTATTGCTCCCGTGCCCACCCCCCTGCCATACTAGTTTAAACCCTCCCGTGTGACACTAGCAAATCTCGCGGCCAGGATATTTATGCCTCTCCGGTTTAGATGCAACCCGTCCATCTTATACAGGTCACACCTGCCCCGGAAGAGCTCCCAGTGGTCCAGATAACCGAAACCCTCCCTCCTACACCAGCTGTTTAGCCACGTGTTTGTCTGCTCTATCTTCCTATTTCTAGCCTCACTGGCACGTGGCACAGGGAGTAATCCCGAGATTACAACCCTCGAGGTCCTGTCTTTTAACTTTCTGCCTAGCTCCCTGAACTCCTGCTGCAGGACCTCATGCCTCTTCCTGCCTATGTCGTTAGTACCAATATGTACAACGACCTCTACCTGTTTGCCCTCCCCCTTCAGGATTCCCTCTACCCGTTCGGAGACATCCTGGACCCTGGCACCAGGGAGGCAACATACCATCCTGGAGTCTCTTTCACGTCCACAGAAGCGCCTATCTGTTCCCCTGACTATAGAGTCCCCTATAACTATTACTCTTCTGCGCTTTGACCCTCCCTTCTGAACATCAGAGCCAGCCGTGGTGCCACTGCTCTGGCTGCTGCTGTTTTCCCCTGATAGGCTATCCCCCCCGACAGTATCCAAAGGGGTATATCTGTTCGAGAGGGGGACAACCACAGGGGATTCCTGCACTGACTGCCTGCCCTTTCTGGTGGTCACCCATTTCTCTGCCTGCACCTTGGGTGTGACCACACTTACATAACTGCGATCTATGACGCTTTCCGCCACCTGCATGCTCCTAAGTGCATCCAATTGCTGCTCCAACCGAACCATGCGGTCTGTGAGGAGCTGCAGTTGGGTGCACTTTCTGCAGATGAAGCCATCCAGGACGCTGGAAGCCTCCCGGACCTGCCACATCTCACAGTCAGAGCACAGTGATGGTTAATGATGGTTGAGGGTGAATGTTTAATGGTTAATGGTGATTGAGGGTGAATGTTTAATGGTTTATGGTGGTTGAGGGTGAATGTTTAATGGGTAATGGTGATTGAGGGTGAATGTTTAATGGTTAATGGTGATTGAGGGTGAATGTTTAATGGTTTATGGTGGTTGAGGGTGAATGTTTAATGGTTAATGGTGGTTGAGGGTGAATGTTTAATGGTTAATGGTGGTTGAGGGTGAATGTTTAATGGTTAATGGTGGTTGAGGGTGAATGTTTAATGGTTAATGGTGGTTGAGGGTGAATGTTTAATGGTTAATGGTGGTTGAGGGAGAATGTATAATGGTTAATGGTGGTTGAAGGTGAATGTTTAATGGTGAATGGTGGTTGAGGGTGAATGTTTAATGGTTAATGGTGGTTGAGGGTGAATGTATAATGGTTAATGGTGGTTGAAGGTGAATGTTTAATGGTGAATGGTGGTTGAGGGTGAATGTTTAATGCTTAATGGTGGTTGAGGGTGAATGTTTAATGGTTAATGGTGGTTGAGGGTGAATGTTTAATGGTTAATGGTGGTTGAGGGTGAATGTTTAATGGTTAATGGTGGTTGAGGGTGAATGTATAATGGTTAATGGTGGTTGAGGGTGAATGTTTAATCGTGAATGGTGGTTGAGGGTGAATGTTTAATGCTTAATGGTGGTTGAGGGTGAATGTTTAATGGTTAATGGTGGTTGAGGGTGAATGTTTAATGGTTAATGGTGGTTGAGGGTGAATGTTTAATGGTTTATGGTGGTTGAGGGTGTACAATGATGTTATGTATGGAAACTTTCAAAACAAGTTTGACAAATTACCATTTTTACATTAGACTTAGCAAAATTTAAACTCATGTGATGGAAGGGGACGGCAGCACGGATCCAGAATTGATCCATTGATTGGTTGATTGATATTTATTGTCACATGTTACTCAGTACAGTGAAAAGTATTTTTCTGCGGCCAGGGGAACAAATGATACATCAACAAATAGTGATTGGTTACAGAGCAGAACAAGGCCAAACAAGAGCAGCATAGGTTGTCGTGAACAGTGTTATTACAGGGAACAGGCCAGTCCGAGGGGGAGTCGTTGAGGAGTCTTGTAGCTGTGGGGAATAAGCTGTTTCTATGTCTGGATGTCCGGGTCTTCAGACTTCTGTACCTTCTGCCTGATGGAAGGGTCTGGAAGAAGGTAATGCCTGGGTGGGAGGGGTCTCTGATAATGCTGCCTGCCTTCCTGAGGCAGCGGGAGGTGTAGACAGAATCAATGGGAGGGTGGCAAGCTGGTGTGATGCGTTGGGCTGAGTTCACCACACTCTGCAGTTTCTTGCGATCGTGGACTGAGCAGTTTCCATACCAGCTGTGATGCAACTGGATAGGATGCTCTCTATCGCACATCTGTAGAAGTTTGTGAGAGTTGATGCAGATATGCTGAATTTCTTTAGCTTCCGTAGGAAGTAGACACGTTGTTGGGCTTTCTTGACTGTTGCATCAACGTGAGTGGACCAGGGCAGACTGTTGGTGATGGTGACCCCCAGGAACTTAAAGCTATCGACCATCTGGTTTAGGGGCTGGTTGAGCACAGTGGGCTAAACAGCTGGCTTGTAATGCCAAACAAGACCAGCAACACGGGTTCAATTCCCATAAGGGCCTCCCCGAACAGATGCCGGAATGTGGCGACTAGGGGCTTTTCACAGTATCTTCATTGAAGCCTACTTGTGACAATAAGCCATTATTATTATCTCCACTTAAGAGCCAGTGATGCAGATGGGAGTGTGTGCCGTGCTGAGCTTCCTGCAGTCGATGATCAGTTCCTTGGTCTTCCCAACATTTAGAGAGGGTGTTTTCGGTACACTATGCAACCAAGTGATCTCCCTCCTGTAGTCTGATTCGTCGTTGTTTGAGATACGGCCTGTCTCTCTCTGTGAGAGTGTTTGTCTCTCTCTGTGAGAGTGTTAGTCTCTCTCTGACTCTCTCTCTCTCCCTGCCTGTCTCTCTCTGTGAGAGTGTTAGTCTCTCTGACTCTCTCTCTCTCCCTGTCTCTCTCTGTGAGACTGTTAGTCTCTCTCTGACTCTCTCTCCCTGCCTGTCTCTCTCTGTGAGAGTGTTAGTCTCTCTCTGACTCTCTCTCCCTGCCTGTCTCTCTCTGAGAGAGTGTTAGTCTCTCTCTGACTCTCTCTCCCAGGCTGTCTCTCTCTGTGGGAGTGTTAGTCTCTCTCTGACGCTCTCTCCCTGCCTGTCACTCTCTGTGAGAATGTTAGTCTCTCTCTGACTCTCTCTCCCAGCCTGTCTCTCTCTGAGAGAGTGTTAGTCTCTCTCTGACTCTCTCTCCCAGCCTGTCTCTGTCTGTGAGAGTGTTAGTCTCTCTCTGACGCTCTCTCCCTGCCTGTCACTCTCTGTGAGAATGTTAGTCTCTCTGACTCTCTCTCCCTGTCTCTCTCTGAGAGAGTGTTAGTCTCTCTCTGACTCTCTCTCCCTGCCTGTCTCTCTCTGACTCTCTCTCCCTGCCTGTCTCTCTCTGCGAGAGTGTTAGTCTCTCTCTGACTCTCTCTCCCTGCCTGTCTCTCTCTGTGAGAGTGTTAGTCTCTCTCTGACTCTCTCTCCCTGCCTGTCTATCTCTGTGAGAGTGTTAGTCTCTCTGACTCTCTCTCTCTGCCTGTCTCTCTGTGAGAGTGTTAGTCTCTCTCTCCCTGTCTCTTTCTGTGAGTGTTAGTCTCTCTGACTCTCTCTCCCTGCCTGTCTCTCTCTGTGAGATTGTTAGTCTCTCTCTGACTCTCTCTCCCTGCCTGTCTCTCTCTGCGAGAGTGTTAGTCTCTCTCTGACTCTCTCTCCCTGCCTGTCTCTCTCTGTGAGAGTGTTAGTCTCTCTCTGACTCTCTACCTGCCTGTCTCTCTCTGTGAGAGTGTTAGTCTCTGTCTGACTCTCTCTCCCTGCCTGTCTCTCTCTGTGAGAGTGTTAGTCTCTCTGTCTCTCTCTCCCTGCCTGTCTCTCTCTGTGAGAGTGTTAGTCTCTCTCTGACTCTCTCTCCCTGCCTGTCTCTCTCTGTGAGAGTGTTAGTCTCTCTCTGACTCTCTACCTGCCTGTCTCTCTCTGTGAGAGTGTTAGTCTCTCTCTGACTCTCTCTCCCTGCCTGTCTCTTTCTGTGAGAGTGTCAGTCTCTCTCTGACTCTCTCTCTCTGCCTGTCTCTCTCTGTGAGAGTGTTAGTCTCTCTCTGTCTCTCTCTCCCTGCCTGTCTCTCTCTGTGAGAGTGTTAGTCTCTCTGACTCTCTCTCCCTGCCTGTCTCTCTCTGTGAGAGTGTTAGTCTCTCTCTGACTCTCTCCCTGCCTGTCTCTCTCTGTGAGAGTGTTAGTCTCTCTCTGACTCTCTCTCCCTGCCTGTCTCTTTCTGTGAGAGTGTCAGTCTCTCTCTGACTCTCTCTCTCTGCCTGTCTCTCTCTGTGAGAGTGTTAGTCTCTCTCTGTCTCTCTCTCCCTGCCTGTCTCTCTGAGAGAGTGTTAGTCTCTCTTACTCTCTCTCCCTGCCTGTCTCTCTCTGTGAGAGTGTTAGTCTCTCTTTGACTCTTTCTCCCTGCCTGCCTCTCTCTGAGAGAGTGTTAGTCTCTCTCTGACTCTCTCTCCCTGCCTGTCTCTCTCTGTGAGAGAGTTAGTCTCTCTGACTCTGTCTCGCTGCCTGTCTCTCTCTGTGTGAATGATAGTCTCTCTCTGACTCTCTCTCCCTCCCTGTCTCTCTCTGTGAGAGTGTTAGTCTCTCTCTGACTCTCTCTCCCTCCCTGTCTCTCTCTGTGAGAGTGTTAGTCTCTCTCTGTCTCTCTCTCCCTGCCTGTCTCTCTCTGTGAGAGTGTTAGTCTCTCTCTGACTCTCTCTCCCTGCCTGTCTCTCTCTGTGAGATTGTTAGCCTCTCTCTGACTCTCTCTCCCTGCCTGTCTCTCTCTGCGAGAGTGTTAGTCTCTCTCTGACTCTCTCTCCCTGCCTGTCTCTCTCTGTGAGAGTGTTAGCCTCTCTCTGACTCTCTCTCTCTGCCTGTCTCTCTGTGAGAGTGTTAGTCTCTCTCTGACTCTCTCTCCCTGCCTGTCTCTCTCTGTGAGAGTGTTAGTCTCTCTGACTCTCTCTCCCTGCCTGTCTCTCTCTGACTCTCTCTCCCTGCCTGTCTCTTTCTGTGAGAGTGTCAGTCTCTCTCTGACTCTCTCTCTCTGCCTGTCTCTCTCTGTGAGAGTGTTAGTCTCTCTCTGTCTCTCTCTCCCTGCCTGTCTCTCTGAGAGAGTGTTAGTCTCTCTTACTCTCTCTCCCTGCCTGTCTCTCTCTGTGAGAGTGTTAATCTCTCTTTGACTCTTTCTCCCTGCCTGCCTCTCTCTGAGAGAGTGTTAGTCTCTCTCTGACTCTCTCTCTCTGCCTGTCTCTCTTTGAGAGTGTTAGTCTCTCTCTGACGCTCTCTCCCTGCCTGTCTCTCTCTGTGAGACTGTTAGTCTCTGTCTGACTCTCTCACCCTGCCTGTCTCTCTCTGTGAGATTGTTAGTCTCTCTCTGACTCTCTCTCCCTGCCTGTCTCTCTCTGAGAGAGTGTTAGTCTCTCTCTGACTCTCTCTCCCAGCCTGTCTCTCTCTCTGTGAGAGTGTTAGTCTCTCTCTGACGCTCTCTCCCTGCCTGTCACTCTCTGTGAGAATGTTAGTCTCTCTGACTCTCTCTCCCTGTCTCTCTCTGAGAGAGTGTTAGTCTCTCTCTGACTCTCTCTCCCTGCCTTTCTCTCTCTGTGAGAGAGTTAGCCTCTCTGACTCTCTCTCCCTGCCTGTCTCTCTGTGAGTGTTAGTCTCTCTCTGACTCTCTCTCCCTGCCTGTCTCTCTGTGAGAGTGTTAGTCTCTCTCTGACGCTCTCTCCCTGCCTGTCACTCTCTGTGAGAATGTTAGTCTCTCTGACTCTCTCTCCCTGTCTCTCTCTGAGAGAGTGTTAGTCTCTCTCTGACTCTCTCTCCCTGCCTTTCTCTCTCTGTGAGAGAGTTAGTCTCTCTGACTCTCTCTCTCTGCCTGTCTCTCTCTGAGAGAGTGTTAGTCTCTCTCTGACTCTCTCTCCCTGCCTGTCTCTCTCTGTGAGAGAGTTAGTCTCTCTGACTCTGTCTCGCTGCCTGTCTCTCTCTGTGTGAGTGATAGTCTCTCTCTGACTCTCTCTCCCTGCCTGTCTCTCTCTGTGAGAGTGTTAGTCTCTCTCTGACTCTCGCTCCCTGCCTGTCTCTCTCTGTGAGATTGTTAGTCTCTCTCTGACTCTCTCTCCCTGCCTGTCTCTCTCTGCGAGAGTGTTAGTCTCTCTCTGACTCTCTCTCCCTGCCTGTCTCTCTCTGTGAGAGTGTTAGCCTCTCTCTGACTCTCTCTCTCTGCCTGTCTCTCTGTGAGAGAATGTTAGTCTCTCTCTGACTCTCTCTCTCTCCCTGCCTGTCTCTCTGTGAGAGTGTTAGTCTCTCTCTGACTCTCTCTCCCTGCCTGTCTCTCTCTGTGAGAGTGTTAGTCTCTCTGACTCTCTCTCCCTGCCTGTCTCTCTCTGTGAGAGTGTTAGTCTCTCTCTGAGTCTCTCCCTGCCTGTCTCTCTCTGTGAGAGTGTTAGTCTCTCTCTGACTCTCTCTCCCTGCCTGTCTCTTTCTGTGAGAGTGTCAGTCTCTCTCTGACTCTCTCTCTTTGCCTGTCTCTCTCTGTGAGAGTGTTAGTCTCTCTCTGTCTCTCTCTCCCTGCCTGTCTCTCTCTGTGAGAGTGTTAGTCTCTCTGACTCTCTCTCCCTGCCTGTCTCTCTCTGTGAGAGTGTTAGTCTCTCTCTGACTCTCTCTCCCTGCCTGTCTCTTTCTGTGAGAGTGTCAGTCTCTCTCTGACTCTCTCTCTCTGCCTGTCTCTCTCTGTGAGAGTGTTAGTCTCTCTCTGTCCCTCTCTCCCTGCCTGTCTCTCTGAGAGAGTGTTAGTCTCTCTGACTCTCTCTCCCTGTCTCTCTCTGCGAGAGTGTTAGTCTCTTTCTTACTCTCTCTCCCTGCCTGTCTCTCTCTGTGAGAGTGTTAGTCTCTCTTTGACTCTTTCTCCCTGCCTGCCTCTCTCTGAGAGAGTGTTAGTCTCTCTCTGACTCTCTCTCCCTGTGATGTATTAAATTGATGCGCTAAGCGTCAAGAACCACAAAGACATGTGAGACTTTAACTCAGGCTTTAATATACTACATGGGAGGCTTACCCGACACAGACGACCCCAGAAAGAATGGGGGCTGTCCCAGAAGAGGTTCTTATACTGACTCCCGGGGGAGTGGCTAAGGCGGAGCTCTCCGTGGCCAGGTCGGGTTACCTACCAGTGACCGAACCTCTGCAGAGCTACAGTACAATACACAGTATTACAGGGCCACGTTACGCACAACTATTATATACTATGTACAATGGTAGGGAGGTACAGTGGTGTATCACCACACCCTGCCTGTCTCTCTCTGTGAGAGAGTTAGTCTCTCTGACTCTGTCTCGCTGCCTGTCTCTCTCTGTGTGAGTGATAGTCTCTCTCTGACTCTCTCTCCCTCCCTGTCTCTCTCTGTGAGAGTGTTAGTCTCTCTCTGTCTCTCTCTCCCTGCCTGTCTCTCTCTGTGAGAGTGTTAGTCTCTCTGACTCTCTCTCCCTGCCTGTCTCTCTCTGTGAGATTCTTAGTCTCTCTCTGACTCTCTCTCCCTGCCTGTCTCTCTCTGCGAGAGTGTTAGTCTCTCTCTGACTCTCTCTCCCTGCCTGTCTCTCTCTGTGAGAGTGTTAGCCTCTCTCTGACTCTCTCTCTCTGCCTGTCTCTCTGTGAGAGTGTTAGTCTCTCTCTGACTCTCTCTCCCTGCCTGTCTCTCTCTGTGAGAGTGTTAGTCTCTCTGACTCTCTCTCCCTGCCTGTCTCTCTCTGTGAGAGTGTTAGTCTCTCTCTGACTCTCTCCCTGCCTGTCTCTCTCTGTGAGAGTGTTAGTCTCTCTCTGACTCTCTCTCCCTGCCTGTCTCTTTCTGTGAGAGTGTCAGTCTGTCTCTGACTCTCTCTCTCTACCTGTCTCTCTCTGTGAGAGTGTTAGTCTCTCTCTGTCTCTCTCTCCCTGCCTGTCTCTCTGAGAGAGTGTTAGTCTCTCTTACTCTCTCTCCCTGCCTGTCTCTCTCTGTGAGAGTGTTAGTCTCTCTTTGACTCTTTCTCCCTGCCTGCCTCTCTCTGAGAGAGTGTTAGTCTCTCTCTGACTCTCTCTCTCTGCCTGTCGCTCTGTGAGAGTGTGAGTCTCTCTCGGACTCTTTCTCCCTGCCTGCCTCTCTCTGAGAGAGTGTTAGTCTCTCTCTGACTCTCTCTCTCTGCCTGTCTCTCTGTGAGAGTGTTAGTCTCTCTCGGACTCTCTCTCCCTGTCTCACTCTGTGAGAGTGTTACTCTCTCTCTGTCTCTCTCTCCCTGCCTGTCTCTCTTTGTGAGAGAGTTAGTCTCTCTCTGACTCTCTCTCCCTGCCTGTCTCTCTTTGTGAGAGAGTTAGTCTCTCTCTGTCCCTCTTTCTCTGTGAGAGTGTTAGTCTCTCTCGGTCTCTCTCTCTGCCTGTCTCTCTCTGTGAGTGTGTTAGTCTCTCTCTGACTCTCTCTCCCTGCCTGTCTCTCTCTGTGAGAGTGTTATTCTCTCTCTGACTCTCTCTGTGTGTTAGTCTCTCTGACTCTCTCTCCCTGCCTGTCTCTCTCTGTGAGAGTGTTATTCTCTCTCTGACTCTCTCTGTGTGTTAGTCTCTCTGACTCTCTCTCCCTGCCTGTCTCTCTCTGTGAGAGTGTTAGTCTCTCTGACTCTCTCTCCCTGCCTGTCTCTCTCTGTGAGAGTGTTAGTCTCTCTCTGACTCTCTCTGCCTGTCTCTCTCTGTGAGAATGTTAGTCTCTGTCTGACTCTCTCTCCCTGCCTGTCTCTCTCTGTGAGAGTGTTAGTCTCTGTCTGACTCTCTCACCCTGCCTGTCTCTCTCTGTGAGATTGTTAGTCTCTCTCTGACTCTCTCTCCCTGCCTGTCTCTCTCTGAGAGAGTGTTAGTCTCTCTCTGACTCTCTCTCCCTGCCTGTCTCTCTCTGTGGAAGTGTTAGTCTCTCTCTAACACTCTCTCCCTGCCTGTCTCTCTCTGTGAGAGTGTTAGCCTCTCTCTGACTCTCTCCCTGTCTCTCTGAGAGAGTGTTAGTCTCTCTCTGACTCTCTCTCCCTGCCTGTCTCTCTCTGTGGAAGTGTTAGTCTCTGTCTGGCTCTCTCTCCCTGCCTGTCTCTCTCTGTGAGATTGTTAGTCTCTCTCTGACTCTCTCTCCCTGCCTGTCTCTCTCTGAGAGAGTGTTAGTCTCTCTCTGACTCTCTCTCCCTGCCTGTCTCTCTCTGTGGAAGTGTTAGTCTCTCTCTGACGCTCTCTCCCTGCCTGTCTCTCTCTGTGAGAATGTTAGTCTCTCTGACTCTCTCTCCCTGTCACTCATTGAGAGAGTGTTAGTCTCTCTCTGACTCTCTCTCCCTGCCTGTCTCTCTCTGTGAGAGAGTTAGTCTCTCTGACTCTGTCTCCCTGCCTGTCTCTCTCTGTGAGAGTGTTAGTCTCTCTCTGACTCTCTCTCTCTCCCTGTATCTCTCTGTGAGAGTGTTAGTCTCTCTCTGACTCTCTCTCCCTGCCTGTCATCTCTGTGAGAGTGTTAGTCTCTCTCTGACTCTCTCTCTCTCCCTGTCTCTCTGTGAGAGTGTTAGTCTCTCTCTGACTCTCTCTCCCTCCCTGTCTCTCTCTGTGAGAGTGTTAGTCTCTCTCTGACTCTCTCTTTCTCCCTGTCTCTCTGTGAGAGTGTTAGTCTCTCTCTCCCTCCCTGTCTCTCTCTGTGAGAGTGTTAGTCTCTCTCTGACTCTCTCTCTCTCCCTGTCTCTCTCTGTGAGAGTGTTAGTCTCTCTCTGACTCTCTCTCTCTCCCTGTCTCTCTGTGAGAGTGTTAGTCTCTCTCTGACTCTCTCTCCCTGCCTGTCATCTCTGTGAGAGTGTTAGTCTCTCTGACTCTCTCTCCCTGTCTCTCTCTGTGAGAGTGTTAGTCTCTCTCTGACTCTCTCTCCCTGCCTGTCTCTCTCTGTGAGAGTGTTAGTCTCTCTCTGACTCTCTCTCCCTGTCTCTCTCTGTGAGAGTGTTAGTCTCTCTCTGACTCTCTCTCCCTGCCTGTCTCTCTCTGTGAGAGTGTTAGTCTCTCTCTGACTCTCTCTCCCTGTCTCTCTCTGTGAGAGTGTTAGTCTCTGTCTGACTCTCTCTCCCTCCCTGTCTCTCTCTGTGGGATTGTTAGTCTCTCTCACTCTCCCTGTCTCTCTGTGAGAGTGTTAGTCTCTCTCTCTCTCCCTGTCTCTCTGTGAGCGTGTTAGTCTCTCTCTGACTCTCTCTCCCTCCCTGTCTCTCTCTGTGGGATTGTTAGTCTCTCTCACTCTCCCTGTCTCTCTGTGAGAGTGTTAGTCTCTCTCTCTCTCCCTGTCTCTCTGTGAGATTGTTAGTCTCTCTCTGACTCTCTCTCTCTTCCCGTCTCTCTGTGAGTGTTAGTCTCTCTCTGACTCTCTCTCCCTGCCTGTCTCTCTCTGTGAGAGTGTTAGTCTCTCTGACTCTGTCTCCCTGTCTCTCTGTGAGAGTGGTAGTCTCTCTCTGTCTCTCTCTCCCTTCCTGTCTCTCTCTGTGAGAGTGTTAGTCTCTGTCTGACTCTCTCTCCCTGCCTGTCTCTCTCTGTGAGATTGTTAGTCTCTCTCTGACTCTCTCTCCCTGCCTGTCTCTCTCTGAGAGAGTGGTAGTCTCTCTCTGACGCTCTCTCTCTCCCTGCCTGTCTCTCTGTGAGAGTGTTAGTCTCTCTCTGACTCTCTCTCCCTGCCTGTCTCTCTCTGTGAGAGTGTTAGTCTCTCTGACTCTCTCTCCCTGCCTGTCTCTCTTTGTGAGAGTGTTAGTCTCTCTCTGAGTCTCTCCCTGCCTGTCTCTCTCTGTGAGAGTGTTAGTCTCTCTCTGACTCTCTCTCCCTGCCTGTCTCTTTCTGTGAGAGTGTCAGTCTCTCTCTGACTCTCTCTCTTTGCCTGTCTCTCTCTGTGAGAGTGTTAGTCTCTCTCTGTCTCTCTCTCCCTGCCTGTCTCTCTCTGTGAGAGTGTTAGTCTCTCTGACTCTCTCTCCCTGCCTGTCTCTCTCTGTGAGAGTGTTAGTCTCTCTCTGACTCTCTCTCCCTGCCTGTCTCTTTCTGTGAGAGTGTCAGTCTCTCTCTGACTCTCTCTCTCTGCCTGTCTCTCTCTGTGAGAGTGTTAGTCTCTCTCTGTCCCTCTCTCCCTGCCTGTCTCTCTGAGAGAGTGTTAGTCTCTCTGACTCTCTCTCCCTGTCTCTCTCTGCGAGAGTGTTAGTCTCTTTCTTACTCTCTCTCCCTGCCTGTCTCTCTCTGTGAGAGTGTTAGTCTCTCTTTGACTCTTTCTCCCTGCCTGCCTCTCTCTGAGAGAGTGTTAGTCTCTCTCTGACTCTCTCTCCCTGTGATGTATTAAATTGATGCGCTAAGCGTCAAGAACCACAAAGACATGTGAGACTTTAACTCAGGCTTTAATATACTACATGGGAGGCTTACCCGACACAGACGACCCCAGAAAGAATGGGGGCTGTCCCAGTAGAGGTTCTTATACTGACTCCCGGGGGAGTGGCTAAGGCGGAGCTCTCCGTGGCCAGGTCGGGTTACCTACCAGTGACCGAACCTCTGCAGAGCTACAGTACAATACACAGTATTACAGGGCCACGTTACGCACAACTATTATATACTATGTACAATGGTAGGGAGGTACAGTGGTGTATCACCACACCCTGCCTGTCTCTCTCTGTGAGAGAGTTAGTCTCTCTGACTCTGTCTCGCTGCCTGTCTCTCTCTGTGTGAGTGATAGTCTCTCTCTGACTCTCTCTCCCTCCCTGTCTCTCTCTGTGAGAGTGTTAGTCTCTCTCTGTCTCTCTCTCCCTGCCTGTCTCTCTCTGTGAGAGTGTTAGTCTCTCTGACTCTCTCTCCCTGCCTGTCTCTCTCTGTGAGATTCTTAGTCTCTCTCTGACTCTCTCTCCCTGCCTGTCTCTCTCTGCGAGAGTGTTAGTCTCTCTCTGACTCTCTCTCCCTGCCTGTCTCTCTCTGTGAGAGTGTTAGCCTCTCTCTGACTCTCTCTCTCTGCCTGTCTCTCTGTGAGAGTGTTAGTCTCTCTCTGACTCTCTCTCCCTGCCTGTCTCTCTCTGTGAGAGTGTTAGTCTCTCTGACTCTCTCTCCCTGCCTGTCTCTCTCTGTGAGAGTGTTAGTCTCTCTCTGACTCTCTCCCTGCCTGTCTCTCTCTGTGAGAGTGTTAGTCTCTCTCTGACTCTCTCTCCCTGCCTGTCTCTTTCTGTGAGAGTGTCAGTCTGTCTCTGACTCTCTCTCTCTGCCTGTCTCTCTCTGTGAGAGTGTTAGTCTCTCTCTGTCTCTCTCTCCCTGCCTGTCTCTCTGAGAGAGTGTTAGTCTCTCTTACTCTCTCTCCCTGCCTGTCTCTCTCTGTGAGAGTGTTAGTCTCTCTTTGACTCTTTCTCCCTGCCTGCCTCTCTCTGAGAGAGTGTTAGTCTCTCTCTGACTCTCTCTCTCTGCCTGTCGCTCTGTGAGAGTGTTAGTCTCTCTCGGACTCTTTCTCCCTGCCTGCCTCTCTCTGAGAGAGTGTTAGTCTCTCTCTGACTCTCTCTCTCTGCCTGTCTCTCTGTGAGAGTGTTAGTCTCTCTCGGACTCTCTCTCCCTGTCTCACTCTGTGAGAGTGTTACTCTCTCTCTGTCTCTCTCTCCCTGCCTGTCTCTCTTTGTGAGAGAGTTAGTCTCTCTCTGACTCTCTCTCCCTGCCTGTCTCTCTTTGTGAGAGAGTTAGTCTCTCTCTGTCCCTCTTTCTCTGTGAGAGTGTTAGTCTCTCTCGGTCTCTCTCTCTGCCTGTCTCTCTCTGTGAGTGTGTTAGTCTCTCTCTGACTCTCTCTCCCTGTCTCTCTGAGTGAGTGTTAGTCTCAATCTGACTCTCTCTCCCTGCCTGTCTCTCTCTGTGAGAGTGTTATTCTCTCTCTGACTCTCTCTGTGTGTTAGTCTCTCTGACTCTCTCTCCCTGCCTGTCTCTCTCTGTGAGAGTGTTAGTCTCTCTCTGACTCTCTCTGCCTGTCTCTCTCTGTGAGAATGTTAGTCTCTGTCTGACTCTCTCTCCCTGCCTGTCTCTCTCTGTGAGATTGTTAGTCTCTCTCTGACTCTCTCTCCCTGCCTGTCTCTCTCTGAGAGAGTGTTAGTCTCTCTCTGACTCTCTCACCCTGCCTGTCTCTCTCTGTGAGATTGTTAGTCTCTCTCTGACTCTCTCTCCCTGCCTGTCTCTCTCTGAGAGAGTGTTAGTCTCTCTCTGACTCTCTCTCCCTGCCTGTCTCTCTCTGTGGAAGTGTTAGTCTCTCTCTAACACTCTCTCCCTGCCTGTCTCTCTCTGTGAGAGTGTTAGCCTCTCTCTGACTCTCTCCCTGTCTCTCTGAGAGAGTGTTAGTCTCTCTCTGACTCTCTCTCCCTGCCTGTCTCTCTCTGTGGAAGTGTTAGTCTCTGTCTGGCTCTCTCTCCCTGCCTGTCTCTCTCTGTGAGATTGTTAGTCTCTCTCTGACTCTCTCTCCCTGCCTGTCTCTCTCTGAGAGAGTGTTAGTCTCTCTCTGACTCTCTCTCCCTGCCTGTCTCTCTCTGTGGAAGTGTTAGTCTCTCTCTGACGCTCTCTCCCTGCCTGTCTCTCTCTGTGAGAATGTTAGTCTCTCTGACTCTCTCTCCCTGTCACTCATTGAGAGAGTGTTAGTCTCTCTCTGACTCTCTCTCCCTGCCTGTCTCTCTCTGTGAGAGAGTTAGTCTCTCTGACTCTGTCTCCCTGCCTGTCTCTCTCTGTGAGAGTGTTAGTCTCTCTCTGACTCTCTCTCTCTCCCTGTATCTCTCTGTGAGAGTGTTAGTCTCTCTCTGACTCTCTCTCCCTGCCTGTCATCTCTGTGAGAGTGTTAGTCTCTCTCTGACTCTCTCTCTCTCCCTGTCTCTCTGTGAGAGTGTTAGTCTCTCTCTGACTCTCTCTCCCTCCCTGTCTCTCTCTGTGAGAGTGTTAGTCTCTCTCTGACTCTCTCTTTCTCCCTGTCTCTCTGTGAGAGTGTTAGTCTCTCTCTGACTCTCTCTCCCTCCCTGTCTCTCTCTGTGAGAGTGTTAGTCTCTCTCTGACTCTCTCTCTCTCCCTGTCTCTCTCTGTGAGAGTGTTAGTCTCTCTCTGACTCTCTCTCTCTCCCTGTCTCTCTGTGAGAGTGTTAGTCTCTCTCTGACTCTCTCTCCCTGCCTGTCATCTCTGTGAGAGTGTTAGTCTCTCTGACTCTCTCTCCCTGTCTCTCTCTGTGAGAGTGTTAGTCTCTCTCTGACTCTCTCTCCCTGCCTGTCTCTCTCTGTGAGAGTGTTAGTCTCTCTCTGACTCTCTCTCCCTGTCTCTCTCTGTGAGAGTGTTAGTCTCTCTCTCTCTCCCTGTCTCTCTGTGAGATTGTTAGTCTCTCTCTGACTCTCTCTCTCTTCCCGTCTCTCTGTGAGTGTTAGTCTCTCTCTGACTCTCTCTCCCTGCCTGTCTCTCTCTGTGAGAGTGTTAGTCTCTCTGACTCTGTCTCCCTGTCTCTCTGTGAGAGTGGTAGTCTCTCTCTGTCTCTCTCTCCCTTCCTGTCTCTCTCTGTGAGAGTGTTAGTCTCTGTCTGACTCTCTCTCCCTGCCTGTCTCTCTCTGTGAGATTGTTAGTCTCTCTCTGACTCTCTCTCCCTGCCTGTCTCTCTCTGAGAGAGTGGTAGTCTCTCTCTGACGCTCTCTCCCTGCCTGTCTCTCTCTGTGGGAGTGGTAGTCTCTCTCTGACGCTCTCTCCCTGCCTGTCTCTCTCTGTGAGAATGTTAGTCTCTCTGACTCACTCTCCCTGTCTCTCTGTGTGAGTGTTAGTCTCTCTCTGACTCTCTCTCCCTCCCTGTCTCTCTCTGTGAGAGTGTTCGTCTCTCTCGGACTCTTTCTCCCTGCCTGCCTCTCTCTGAGAGAGTGTTAGTCTCTCTCTGACTCTCTCTCTCTGCCTGTCTCTCTGTGAGAGTGTTAGTCTCTCTCGGACTCTCTCTCCCTGTCTCACTCTGTGAGAGTGTTACTCTCTCTCTGTCTCTCTCTCCCTGCCTGTCTCTCTTTGTGAGAGAGTTAGTCTCTCTCTGACTCTCTCTCCCTGCCTGTCTCTCTTTGTGAGAGAGTTAGTCTCTCTCTGTCCCTCTTTCTCTGTGAGAGTGTTAGTCTCTCTCGGTCTCTCTCTCTGTCTGTCTCTCTCTGTGAGTCTGTTAGTCTCTCTCTGACTCTCTCTCCCTGTCTCTCTGAGTGAGTGTTAGTCTCAATCTGACTCTCTCTCCCTGCCTGTCTCTCTCTGTGAGAGTGTTATTCTCTCTCTGACTCTCTCTGTGTGTTAGTCTCTCTGACTCTCTCTCCCTGCCTGTCTCTCTCTGTGAGAGTGTTAGTCTCTCTCTGACTCTCTCTCCCTGCCTGTCTCTCCCTGTGAGAGTGTTAGTCTCTCTCTGACTCTCTCTCCCTGCCTGTCTCTCTCTGTGAGAGTGTTAGTCTCTCTCTGACTCTCTCTGCCTGTCTCTCTCTGTGAGAATGTTAGTCTCTGTCTGACTCTCTCTCCCTGCCTGTCTCTCTCTGTGAGAGTGTTAGTCTCTGTCTGACTCTCTCACCCTGCCTGTCTCTCTCTGTGAGATTGTTAGTCTCTCTCTGACTCTCTCTCCCTGCCTGTCTCTCTCTGAGAGAGTGTTAGTCTCTCTCTGACTCTCTCTCCCTGCCTGTCTCTCTCTGTGGAAGTGTTAGTCTCTCTCTAACACTCTCTCCCTGCCTGTCTCTCTCTGTGAGAGTGTTAGCCTCTCTCTGACTCTCTCCCTGTCTCTCTGAGAGAGTGTTAGTCTCTCTCTGACTCTCTCTCCCTGCCTGTCTCTCTCTGTGGAAGTGTTAGTCTCTCTCTGACGCTCTCTCCCTGCCTGTCTCTCTCTGTGAGAATGTTAGTCTCTCTGACTCTCTCTCCCTGTCACTCATTGAGAGAGTGTTAGTCTCTCTCTGACTCTCTCTCCCTGCCTGTCTCTCTCTGTGAGAGAGTTAGTCTCTCTGACTCTGTCTCCCTGCCTGTCTCTCTCTGTGTGAATGATAGTCTCTCTCTGACTCTCTCTCCCTGTCTCTCTCTGTGAGAGAGTTAGTCTCTCTGACTCTGTCTCCCTCCCTGTCTCTCTCTGTGAGAGTGTTAGTCTCTCTCTGACTCTCTCTCCCTCCCTGTCTCTCTCTGTGAGAGTGTTAGTCTCTCTCTGACTCTCTCTCTCTCCCTGTCTCTCTCTGTGAGAGTGTTAGTCTCTCTCTGACTCTCTCTCCCTGCCTGTCATCTCTGTGAGAGTGTTAGTCTCTCTGACTCTCTCTCTCTCCCTGTCTCTCTCTGTGAGAGTGTTAGTCTCTCTCTGACTCTCTCTCCCTGCCTGTCATCTCTGTGAGAGTGTTAGTCTCTCTGACTCTCTCTCCCTGTCTCTCTCTGTGAGAGTGTTAGTCTCTCTCTGACTCTCTCTCCCTGCCTGTCTCTCTCTGTGAGAGTGTTAGTCTCTCTCTGACTCTCTCTCCCTGTCTCTCTCTGTGAGATTGTTAGTCTCTCTCTGACTCTCTCTCCCTGCCTGTCTCTCTGTGAGAGTGTTAGTCTCTCTGACTCTCTCTTCCCGTCTCTCTGTGAGTGTTAGTCTCTCTCTGACTCTCTCTCCCTGCCTGTCTCTCTCTGTGAGAGTGTTAGTCTCTCTGACTCTGTCTCCCTGTCTCTCTGTGAGAGTGGTAGTCTCTCTCTGTCTCTCTCTCCCTTCCTGTCTCTCTCTGTGAGAGTGTTAGTCTCTGTCTGACTCTGTCTCCCTGCCTGTCTCTCTCTGTGAGATTGTTAGTCTCTCTCTGTCTCTCGCTCCCTGCCTGTCTCTCTCTGAGAGAGTGGTAGTCTCTCTCTGACGCTCTCTCCCTGCCTGTCTCTCTCTGTGGGAGTGGTAGTCTCTCTCTGACGCTCTCTCCCTGCCTGTCTCTCTCTGTGAGAATGTTAGTCTCCCTGACGCTCTCTCCCTCCCTGTCTCTCTCTGAGAGAGTGTTAGTCTCTCTCTGACTCTCTGTCCCTGCCTGTCTCTCTCTATGAGAGAGTTAGTCTCTCTGACTCTGTCTCCCTGCCTGTCTCTCTCTGTGTGAGTGATAGTCTCTCTCTGACTCTCTCTCCCTCCCTGTCTCTCTCTGTGAGAGTGTTAGTCTCTCTCTCCCTGCCTGTCTCTCTCTGTGAGAGTGTTAGTCTCTCTCTGACTCTCTCTCCCTGCCTGTCTCTCTCTGTGAGAGTGTTAGTCTCTCTCTGTCTCTCTCTCTCTGCCTGTCTCTCTGTGAGAGTGTTAGTCTCTCTCTGACTCTCTCTCCCTGCCTGTCTCACTCTGTGAGAGTGTTAGTCTCTCTCTGACTCTCTCTCCCTGCCTGTCATCTCTGTGAGAGTGTTAGTCTCTCTCTGACTCTCTCTCCCTGCCTGTCATCTCTGTGAGAGTGTTAGTCTCTCTGACTCTCTCTCCCTGTCTCTCTCTGTGAGAGTGTTAGTCTCTCTCTGACTCTCTCTCCCTGCCTGTCTCTCTCTGTGAGAGTGTTAGTCTCTCTCTGACTCTCTCTCCCTGCTTGTCTCTCTGTGAGAGTGTTTGTCTCTCTCTGTCTCTCTCTCCCTTCCTGTCTCTCTCTGTGAGAGTGTTAGTCTCTCTGACTCACTCTCCCTGTCTCTCTGTGTGAGTGTTAGTCTCTCTCTGACTCTCTCTCCCTCCCTGTCTCTCTCTATGAGAGTGTTAGTCTCTCTTTGACTCTCTCTCCCTGCCTGTCTCTCTCTGTGAGATTGTTAGTCTCTCTCTCTGACTCTCTCTCCCTGCCTGTCTCTCTGAGAGAGTGTTAGTCTCTCTCTGACTCTCTGTCCCTGCTTGTCTCTCTCTGTGAGAGTGTTAGTCTCTCTGACTCTCTCCCTGTCTCTCTGTGAGAGTGTTAGTCACTCTCTGTCTCTCTCTCCCTTCCTGTCTCTCTCTGTGAGAGTGTTAGTCTCTCTGACTCTCTCTCCCTGTCTCTCTGTGAGAGTGTTGGTCTCTCTCTGACTCTCTCTCCCTCCCTGTCTCTCTCTGTCAGAGTGTTAGTCTCTCTCTGTCTCTCTCTCCCTGCCTGTCTCTCTCTGTGAGAGTGTTAGTCTCTCTGACTCTCTCTCCCTGCCTGTCTCGCTCTGCGAGAGTGTTAGTCTCTCTCTGACTCTCTCTACCTGCCTGTCTCTCTCTCTGAGAGTGTTAGTCTCTCTCTGACTCTCTCTCTCTGCCTGTCTCTCTGTGAGAGTGTTAGTCTCTCTCTGACTCTCTCTCCCTGCCTGTCTCACTCAGTAAGAGTGTTAGTCTCTCTGACTCTCACTCCCTGCCTGTCTCTCTGTGAGAGTGTTAGTCTCTCTCTGACTCTCTCTCCCTGCCTGTCTCACTCAGTAAGAGTGTTAGTCTCTCTGACTCTCACTCCCTGCCTGTCTCTCTCTGTGAGAGTGTTAGTCTCTCTGACTCTCTCTCCCTGTCTCTCTGTGAGAGTGTTAGTCACTCTCTGTCTCTCTCTCCCTTCCTGTCTCTCTCTGTGAGAGTGTTAGTCTCTCTGACTCACTCTCCCTGTCTCTCTGTGTGAGTGTTAGTCTCTCTCTGACTCTCTCTCCCTCCCTGTCTCTCTCTGTGAGAGTGTTAGTCTCTCTCGGACTCTTTCTCCCTGCCTGCCTCTCTCTGAGAGAGTGTTAGTCTCTCTCTGACTCTCTCTCTCTGCCTGTCTCTCTGTGAGAGTGTTAGTCTCTCTCGGACTCTCTCTCCCTGTCTCACTCTGTGAGAGTGTTACTCTCTCTCTGTCTCTCTCTCCCTGCCTGTCTCTCTTTGTGAGAGAGTTAGTCTCTCCCTGACTCTCTCTCCCTGCCTGTCTCTCTTTGTGAGAGAGTTAGTCTCTCTCTGTCCCTCTTTCTCTGTGAGAGTGTTAGTCTCTCTCGGTCTCTCTCTCTGTCTGTCTCTCTCTGTGAGTGTGTTAGTCTCACTCTGACTCTCTCTCCCTGTCTCTCTGAGTGAGTGTTAGTCTCAATCTGACTCTCTCTCCCTGCCTGTCTCTCTCTGTGAGAGTGTTATTCTCTCTCTGACTCTCTCTGTGTGTTAGTCTCTCTGACTCTCTCTCCCTGCCTGTCTCTCTTTGTGAGAGAGTTAGTCTCTCTCTGACTCTCTCTCCCTGCCTGTCTCTCTTTGTCAGAGAGTTAGTCTCTCTCTGTCCCTCTTTCTCTGTGAGAGTGTTAGTCTCTCTCGGTCTCTCTCTCTGTCTGTCTCTCTCTGTGAGTGTGTTAGTCTCTCTCTGACTCTCTCTGCCTGTCTCTCTCTGTGAGAATGTTAGTCTCTGTCTGACTCTCTCTCCCTGCCTGTCTCTCTCTGTGAGAGTGTTAGTCTCTGTCTGACTCTCTCACCCTGCCTGTCTCTCTCTGTGAGATTGTTAGTCTCTCTCTGACTCTCTCTCCCTGCCTGCCTCTCTCTGAGAGAGTGTTAGTCTCTCTCTGACTCTCTCTCCCTGCCTGTCTCTCTCTGTGGAAGTGTTAGTCTCTCTCTAACACTCTCTCCCTGCCTGTCTCTCTCTGTGAGAGTGTTAGCCTCTCTCTGACTCCCTCCCTGTCTCTCTATGTGAGAGTGTTAGTCTCTCTCTGACTCTCTCCCTGTCTCTCTGAGAGAGTGTTAGTCTCTCTCTGACTCTCTCTCCCTGCCTGTCTCTCTCTGTGGAAGTGTTAGTCTCTCTCTGACTCTCTCTCCCTGCCTGTCTCTCTCTGTGAGAATGTTAGTCTCTCTGACTCTCTCTCCCTGTCACTCATTGAGAGAGTGTTAGTCTCTCTCTGACTCTCTCTCCCTGCCTGTCTCTCTCTGTGAGAGAGTTAGTCTCTCTGACTCTGTCTCCCTGCCTGTCTCTCTCTGTGTGAATGATAGTCTCTCTCTGACTCTCTCTCCCTCCCTGTCTCTCTCTGTGAGAGTGTTAGTCTCTCTCTGACTCTCTCTCTCTCCCTGTCTCTCTCTGTGAGAGTGTTAGTCTCTCTCTGACTCTCTCTCCCTGCCTGTCTCTCTCTGTGAGAGTGTTAGTCTCTCTCTGACTCTCTCTCCCTCCCTGTCTCTCTCTGTGATAGAGTTAGTCTCTCTGACTCTGTCTCCCTGCCTGTCTCTCTCTGTGTGAATGATAGTCTCTCTCTGACTCTCTCTCCCTCCCTGTCTCTCTCTGTGAGAGTGTTAGTCTCTCTCTGACTCTCTCTCTCCCTGTCTCTCTCTGTGAGAGTGTTAGTCTCTCTCTGACTCTCTCTCCCTGCCTGTCTCTCTCTGTGAGAGTGTTAGTCTCTCTTTGACTCTCTCTCCCTGCCTGTCTCTCTGAGAGAGTGTTAGTCTCTCTCTGACTCTCTCTCTCTGCCTATCTCTCTCTGTGAGAGAGTTAGTCTCTCTCTGTCTCTCTCTCCCTGTCTCTTTCTGTGAGAGTGTTAGTCTCTCTCTGACTCTCTCTCCCTGCCTGTCTCTCTCTGTGAGATTGTTCGTCTCTCTCTGACTCTCTCTCCCTGCCTATCTCTCTGAGAGAGTGTTAGTCTCTCTCTGACTCTCTATCCCTGCCTGTCTCTCTCTGTGAGAGTGTTATTCTCTCTGACTCTCTCTCCCTGCCTGTCTCTCTCTGTGAGAGTGTTAATCTCTCTGTCCCTGCCTGTCTCTCTGAGAGAGCGTTAGTCTCTCTCTGACTCTCTCTCCCTGCCTGTCCCTCTGAGAGAGTGTTAGTGTCTCTCTGACTCTCTCTCTCTGCCTATCTCTCTCTGTGAGAGAGTTAGTCTCTCTCTGTCTCTCTCTCCCTGTCTCTCTCTGTGAGATTGTTGGTCTCTCTCTGTCTCTCTCTCCCTGTCTCTCTATGTGAGAGTGTTAGTCTGTCTCTGACTCTCCCCCTCTCCCTGTGAGAGAGTTAGTCTCTCTCTGACTCTCTCTCCCTGCCTGTCTCTCTCTGTGAGAGTGTTAGTCTCTCTCTGACCCTCTCTCCCTGCCTGTCTCTCTCTGTGAGAGTGTTAGTCTCTCTGATTCTCTCTGCCTGCCTGTCTCTCTCTGTGAGAGTGTTAGTCTCTCTCTGTCTCTCTCTCTCTGCCTGTCTCTCTCTGTGAGAGTGTTAGTCTCTCTCTGCCTGTCTCTCTCTGAGAGAGTGTTAGTCTCTCTGACTCTCTCTCCCTGCCTGTCTCTCTCTCTGAGAGTGTTAGTCTCTCTCTGACTCTCTCTCCCTGCCTGTCTCTCTCTGTGAGATTGTTAGTCTCTCTCTGACTCTCTCTCCCTGCCTGTCTCTCTGAGAGAGTGTTAGTCTCTCTCTGACTCTCTCTCCCTGCCTGTCTCTCTCTGAGAGAGTGTTAGTCTCTCTGACTCTCTCTCCCTGCCTGTCTCTCTCTCTGAGAGTGTTAGTCTCTCTCTGACTCTCTCTCTCTGCCTGTCTCTCTCTGTGAGAGTGTCAGTCTCTCTCTGACTCTCTCTCTCTGCCTGTCTCTCTCTGTGAGAGTGTTAGTCTCTCTCTGTCTCTCTCTCCCTGTCTGTCTCTGTGAGAGTGTGTTAGTCTCTCTCTGTCTCTCTCTCCCTGCCTGTCTCTCTGAGAGAGTGTTAGTCTCTCCTACTCTCTCTCCCTGCCTGTCTCTCTCTGTGAGAGTGTTAGTCTCTCTCTGACTCTCTCTCCCTGCCTGTCTCTCTCTGTGAGAGTGTTAGTCTCTCTCTGACTCTCTCTCCCTGCCTGTCCCTCTGAGAGAGTGTTAGTGTCTCTCTGACTCTCTCTCTCTGCCTATCTCTCTCTGTGAGAGAGTTAGTCTCTCTCTGTCTCTCTCTCCCTGTCTCTCTCTGTGAGATTGTTGGTCTCTCTCTGTCTCTCTCTCCCTGTCTCTCTATGTGAGAGTGTTAGTCTGTCTCTGACTCTCCCCCTCTCACTGTGAGAGAGTTAGTCTCTCTCTGACTCTCTCTCCCTGCCTGTCTCTCTCTGTGAGAGGGTGAGTCTGAATCTGTCTCTCTCTCCCTGTCTCTATCTGTGAGATTGTTGGTCTCTCTCTGTCTCTCTCTCCCTGTCTCTCTATGTGAGAGTGTTAGTCTGTCTCTAACTCTCCCCCTCTCCCTGTGAGAGAGTTAGTCTCTCTCTAACTCTCTCTCCCTGCCTGTCTCTCTCTGTGAGAGTGTTAGTCTCTCTCACCCTGCCCGTCTCTCTCTGTGAGAGTGTTAGTCTCTCTCTGACTCTCTCTCCCTCCCTGTCTCTCTATGTGAGAGTGTGAGTCTCTCTCTGACTCTCTCCCTGTCTCTCTGAGAGAGTTTTAGTCTCTCTGTCTCTCTCTCCCTCCCTCTCTCTGTGAGAGTGTTAGTCTCTCTCTGACTCTCTCCATGCCTGTCTCTCTCTGTGAGAGTGTTAGTCTCTCTCTGACTTTCTCTCGCTGCCTTTCTCTCTCTGTGAGAGTGTTAGTCTCTCTCTGACTCTCTCTCTCTGTGAGAATGTTAGTCTCTCTCTGACTCCCTCTCCCTGCCTGTCTCTCTGAGAGAGTGTTAGTCTCTCTCTGAATCTCTCTCCCTGCCTGTCTCTCTGTGAGAGTGTTAGTCTCTCTCTGACTCTCTCTCCCTGCCTGTCTCTCTCTGTGAGAGTGTCAGTCTCTCTCTGACTCTCTCTCTCTGCCTGTCTCTCTCTGTGAGAGTGTTAGTCTCTCTCTGTCTCTCTATTCCTGCCTGTCTCTCTGAGAGAGTGTTAGTCTCTCTTACTCTCTCTCCCTGCCTGTCTCTCTCTGTGAGAGTGTTAGTCTCTCTTTGACTCACTCTCCCTGCCTGTCTCTCTCTGAGAGAGTGTTAATCTCTCTCTCCCTGCCTGTCTCTCTGTGAGAGTGTTAGTCTCTCTCTGACTCTCTCTCCCTGCCTGTCCCTCTGAGAGAGTGTTAGTGTCTCTCTGACTTTCTCTCTCTGCCTATCTCTCTCTGTGAGAGAGTTAGTCTCTCTCTGTCTCTCTCTCCCTGTCTCTCTCTGTGAGATTGTTGGTCTCTCTCTGTCTCTCTCTCCCTGTCTCTCTATGTGAGAGTGTTAGTCTGTCTCTGACTCTCCCCCTCTCACTGTGAGAGAGTTAGTCTCTCTCTGACTCTCTCTCCCTGCCTGTCTCTCTCTGTGAGAGAGTGAGTCTCAATCTGTCTCTCTCTCCCTGTCTCTATCTGTGAGATTGTTGGTCTCTCTCTGTCTCTCTCTCCCTGTCTCTCTATGTGAGAGTGTTAGTCTGTCTCTGACTCTCCCCCTCTCCCTGTGAGAGAGTTAGTCTCTCTCTAACTCTCTCTCCCTGCCTGTCTCTCTCTGTGAGAGTGTTAGTCTCTCTCACCCTGCCCGTCTCTCTCTGTGAGAGTGTTAGTCTCTCTCTGACTCTCTCTCCCTCCCTGTCTCTCTATGTGAGAGTGTGAGTCTCTCTCTGACTCTCTCCCTGTCTCTCTGAGAGAGTTTTAGTCTCTCTGTCTCTCTCTCCCTCCCTCTCTCTGTGAGAGTGTTAGTCTCTCTCTGACTCTCTCCATGCCTGTCTCTCTCTGTGAGAGAGTTAGTCTCTCTCTGTCTGTCTCTCCCTGTCTCTCTCTGTGAGAGTGTTAGTCTCTCTCTGACTCTCTCTCTCTGTGAGAATGTTAGTCTCTCTCTGACTCCCTCTCCCTGCCTGTCTCTCTGAGAGAGTGTTAGTCTCTCTCTGACTCTCTCTCCCTGCCTGTCTCTCTGTGAGAGTGTTAGTCTCTCTCTGACTCTCTCCCCCTGCCTGTCTCTCTCTGTGAGAGTGTTAGTCTCTCTCTGACTCTCTCTCCCTGGCTGTCTCTCTGTGAGAGTGTTCGTTTCTCTCTGACCCTCTCTCCCTGCCTGTCTCTCTCTGTGAGAGTGTTAGTCTCTCTCTGACTCTCTCACCCTGCCTGTCTCTCTCTGTGAGAGTGCTGGTCTCTCTCTGACTCTCTCTCTCTCTCTCTCTCTCTGTGAGAATGTTTGTCTCTCTCTGATTCTCTCTCCCTGCCTGTCTCTCTCTGTGAGAGTGTTAGTCTCTCTCTGACTCTCTCTCCCTGCCTGTCTCTCTCTGTGAGAGTGTTAGTCTCTCTCTGTCTCTCTCTCTGCCTGTCTCTCTCTGTGAGAGTGTTAGTCTCTCTCTGACTCTCTCTCCCTGCCTGTCTCTCTCTGTGAGAGAGTTAGTCTCTCTCTGTGTGTTAGTCTCTCTGACTCTCTCTCCCTGCCTGTCTCTCTCTGTGAGAGTGTTAGTCTCTCTCTGACTCTCTCCCTCTCCCTGTCTCACTCTGTGAGAGTGTTAGTCTCTCTGACTCTCTCTCCCTGCCTGTATCTCACTGTGATAGTGTTAGTCTCTCTCTGACTCTCTCTCCCTGCCTGTCCCTCTCTGTGAGAGTGTTAGTCTCTCTGACTCTCTCTCCCTGCCTGTCTCTCTCTGTGAGAGTGTTAGTCTCTCTGATTCTCTCTGCCTGCCTGTCTCTCTCTGTGAGAGTGTTAGTCTCTCTCTGACTCTCTCTCCCTGCCAGTCTCTCTCTGTGAGAGTGTTAGTCTCTCTGTCTCTTTCTCCCTGCCTGTCTCTCTGAGAGAGTGTTAGTCTCTCTGACTCTCTCTCCCTGCCTGTCTCTCTCTGTGATAGTGTTAGTCTCTATTTGACTCTCTCTCCCTGCCGGTCTCTCTCTGCGAGAGTGTCAGTCTCTCTCTGACTTTCTCTCGCTGCCTGTCTCTCTCTGTGAGAGTGCTAGTCTCTCTCTGACTCTCTCTCTCTCTCTCTGTGAGAATGTTTGTGTCTCTCTGAATCTCTCCCCCTGCCTGTCTCTCTCTGAGAGAGTGTTAGTCTCTGTCTGTGAGAGTGTTAGTCTCTCTCTGACTCTCTCTCCCTGCCTGTCTCTCTCTGTGAGATTGTTAGTCTCTCTCTGACTCTCTCTCCCTGCCTGTCTCTCTGAGAGAGTGTTAGTCTCTCTCTGACTCTCTCTCCCTGCCTGTCTCTCTCTGAGAGAGTGTTAGTCTCTCTGACTCTCTCTCCCTGCCTGTCTCTCTCTCTGAGAGTGTTAGTCTCTCTCTGACTCTCTCTCTCTGCCTGTCTCTCTCTGTGAGAGTGTCAGTCTCTCTCTGACTCTCTCTCTCTGCCTGTCTCTCTCTGTGAGAGTGTTAGTCTCTCTCTGTCTCTCTCTCCCTGTCTGTCTCTGTGAGAGTGTGTTAGTCTCTCTCTGTCTCTCTCTCCCTGCCTGTCTCTCTGAGAGAGTGTTAGTCTCTCCTACTCTCTCTCCCTGCCTGTCTCTCTCTGTGAGAGTGTTAGTCTCTCTCTGACTCTCTCTCCCTGCCTGTCTCTCTCTGTGAGAGTGTTAGTCTCTCTCTGACTCTCTCTCCCTGCCTGTCCCTCTGAGAGAGTGTTAGTGTCTCTCTGACTCTCTCTCTCTGCCTATCTCTCTCTGTGAGAGAGTTAGTCTCTCTCTGTCTCTCTCTCCCTGTCTCTCTCTGTGAGATTGTTGGTCTCTCTCTGTCTCTCTCTCCCTGTCTCTCTATGTGAGAGTGTTAGTCTGTCTCTGACTCTCCCCCTCTCACTGTGAGAGAGTTAGTCTCTCTCTGACTCTCTCTCCCTGCCTGTCTCTCTCTGTGAGAGGCTGAGTCTGAATCTGTCTCTCTCTCCCTGTCTCTATCTGTGAGATTGTTGGTCTCTCTCTGTCTCTCTCTCCCTGTCTCTCTATGTGAGAGTGTTAGTCTGTCTCTAACTCTCCCCCTCTCCCTGTGAGAGAGTTAGTCTCTCTCTAACTCTCTCTCCCTGCCTGTCTCTCTCTGTGAGAGTGTTAGTCTCTCTCACCCTGCCCGTCTCTCTCTGTGAGAGTGTTAGTCTCTCTCTGACTCTCTCTCCCTCCCTGTCTCTCTATGTGAGAGTGTGAGTCTCTCTCTGACTCTCTCCCTGTCTCTCTGAGAGAGTTTTAGTCTCTCTGTCTCTCTCTCCCTCCCTCTCTCTGTGAGAGTGTTAGTCTCTCTCTGACTCTCTCCATGCCTGTCTCTCTCTGTGAGAGTGTTAGTCTCTCTCTGACTTTCTCTCGCTGCCTTTCTCTCTCTGTGAGAGTGTTAGTCTCTCTCTGACTCTCTCTCTCTGTGAGAATGTTAGTCTCTCTCTGACTCCCTCTCCCTGCCTGTCTCTCTGAGAGAGTGTTAGTCTCTCTCTGAATCTCTCTCCCTGCCTGTCTCTCTGTGAGAGTGTTAGTCTCTCTCTGACTCTCTCTCCCTGCCTGTCTCTCTCTGTGAGAGTGTCAGTCTCTCTCTGACTCTCTCTCTCTGCCTGTCTCTCTCTGTGAGAGTGTTAGTCTCTCTCTGTCTCTCTCTCCCTGTCTGTCTCTGTGAGAGTGTGTTAGTCTCTCTCTGTCTCTGTCTCCCTGCCTGTCTCTCTGAGAGAGTGTTAGTCTCTCTTACTCTCTCTCCCTGCCTGTCTCTCTCTGTGAGAGTGTTAGTCTCTCTTTGACTCACTCTCCCTGCCTGTCTCTCTCTGAGAGAGTGTTAATCTCTCTCTCCCTGCCTGTCTCTCTGTGAGAGTGTTAGTCTCTCTCTGACTCTCTCTCCCTGCCTGTCCCTCTGAGAGAGTGTTAGTGTCTCTCTGACTCTCTCTCTCTGCCTATCTCTCTCTGTGAGAGAGTTAGTCTCTCTCTGTCTCTCTCTCCCTGTCTCTCTCTGTGAGATTGTTGGTCTCTCTCTGTCTCTCTCTCCCTGTCTCTCTATGTGAGAGTGTTAGTCTGTCTCTGACTCTCCCCCTCTCACTGTGAGAGAGTTAGTCTCTCTCTCACTCTCTCTCCCTGCCTGTCTCTCTCTGTGAGAGAGTGAGTCTCAATCTGTCTCTCTCTCCCTGTCTCTATCTGTGAGATTGTTGGTCTCTCTCTGTCTCTCTCTCCCTGTCTCTCTATGTGAGAGTGTTAGTCTGTCTCTGACTCTCCCCCTCTCCCTGTGAGAGAGTTAGTCTCTCTCTAACTCTCTCTCCCTGCCTGTCTCTCTCTGTGAGAGTGTTAGTCTCTCTCACCCTGCCCGTCTCTCTCTGTGAGAGTGTTAGTCTCTCTCTGACTCTCTCTCCCTCCCTGTCTCTCTATGTGAGAGTGTGAGTCTCTCTCTGACTCTCTCCCTGTCTCTCTGAGAGAGTTTTAGTCTCTCTGTCTCTCTCTCCCTCCCTCTCTCTGTGAGAGTGTTAGTCTCTCTCTGACTCTCTCCATGCCTGTCTCTCTCTGTGAGAGAGTTAGTCTCTCTCTGTCTCTCTCTCCCTGTCTCTCTCTGTGAGAGTGTTAGTCTCTCTCTGACTCTCTCTCTCTGTGAGAATGTTAGTCTCTCTCTGACTCCCTCTCCCTGCCTGTCTCTCTGAGAGAGTGTTAGTCTCTCTCTGACTCTCTCTCCCTGCCTGTCTCTCTGTGAGAGTGTTAGTCTCTCTCTGACTCTCTCCCCCTGCCTGTCTCTCTCTGTGAGAGTGCTGGTCTCTCTCTGACTCTCTCTCTCTCTCTCTCTCTCTGTGAGAATGTTTGTCTCTCTCTGATTCTCTCTCCCTGCCTGTCTCTCTCTGTGAGAGTGTTCGTCTCTCTCTGACTCTCTCTCCCTGCCTGTCTCTCTCTGTGAGAGTGTTAGTCTCTCTCTGTCTCTCTCTCTGCCTGTCTCTCTCTGTGAGAGTGTTAGTCTCTCTCTGACTCTCTCTCCCTGCCTGTCTCTCTCTGTGAGAGAGTTAGTCTCTCTCTGTCTCTCTCTCCCTGCCTGTCTCTCTCTGAGAGAGTTAGTCTCTCTGACTCTCTCTCCCTGCCTATCTCTCTCTGTGAGAGTGTTAGTCTCTCTCTGTGTGTTAGTCTCTCTGACTCTCTCTCCCTGCCTGTCTCTCTCTGTGAGAGTGTTAGTCTCTCTCTGACTCTCTCCCTCTCCCTGTCTCACTCTGTGAGAGTGTTAGTCTCTCTGACTCTCTCTCCCTGCCTGTATCTCACTGTGATAGTGTTAGTCTCTCTCTGACTCTCTCTCCCTGCCTGTCCCTCTCTGTGAGAGTGTTAGTCTCTCTGACTCTCTCTCCCTGCCTGTCTCTCTCTGTGAGAGTGTTAGTCTCTCTGATTCTCTCTGCCTGCCTGTCTCTCTCTGTGAGAGTGTTAGTCTCTCTCTGACTCTCTCTCCCTGCCTGTCTCTCTCTGTGAGAGTGTTAGTCTCTCTGTCTCTTTCTCCCTGCCTGTCTCTCTGAGAGAGTGTTAGTCTCTCTGACTCTCTCTCCCTGCCTGTCTCTCTCTGTGATAGTGTTAGTCTCTATTTGACTCTCTCTCCCTGCCGGTCTCTCTCTGCGAGAGTGTCAGTCTCTCTCTGACTTTCTCTCGCTGCCTGTCTCTCTCTGTGAGAGTGCTAGTCTCTCTCTGACTCTCTCTCTCTCTCTCTGTGAGAATGTTTGTGTCTCTCTGAATCTCTCCCCCTGCCTGTCTCTCTCTGAGAGAGTGTTAGTCTCTGTCTGTGAGAGTGTTAGTCTCTCTCTGACTCTCTCTCCCTGCCTGTCTCTCTGTGAGAGTGTTAGTCTCTCTCTGACCCTCTCTCCCTGCCTGTCTCTCTCGGTGAGAGTGTTAGACTCTCTCTGACTCTCTCTCGCTGCCTGTCTCTCTTTAAGTGTTAGTCTCTCTGAACCTCTCTCCCTGCCTGTCTCTGTGAGAGTGTTAGTCTCTCTCTGACTCTCTGTCCCTGCCTGTCTCTCTCTGTGAGTATTAGTCTCTCTCTAACTCTCTCTCCCTGCCTGTCTCTCTCTGTGAGAGTGTTAATCTACCTCTCCCTGCCTGTCTCTCTCTGTGAGAGTGTTAGTCTCTCTCTAACTCTCTCTCCCTGCCTGTCTCTCTCTGTGAGAGTGTTAGTCTCTCTCTCCCTGCCTGTCTCTCTCTGTGAGAGTGTTAGTCTCTCTGACTCTCTCTCCCTGCCTGTCTCTCTCTGTGAGAGTGTTAGTCTCTCTCTGACTCTCTCTCCCTGCCTGTCTCTCTGAGAGAATGTTAGTGTCTCTCTGACTCTCTCTCTCTGCCTGTCTCTCTCTGTGAGAGTGTTAGTCTCTCTCTAACTCTCTCTCCCTGCCTGTCTCTCTCTGTGAGAGTGTTAGTCTCTCTCTCCCTGCCTGTCTCTCTCTGTGAGAGTTTTAGTCTCTCTGACTCTCTCACCCTGCCCGTCTCTCTCTGTGAGAGTGTTAGTCTCTCTCTGACTCTCTCTCTCTCTCTCTGTGAGAGTGTTAGTCTCTCTCTGACTCTCTCTCCCTGCCTGTCTCTCTATGTGAGAGTGTTAGTCTCTCTCTGACTCTCTCCCTGTCTCTCTCTGTGAGAGTGTTAGTGTCTCTCTGACTCTCTCTCTCTCTCTCTGTGAGAGTGTTAGTCTCTCTCTGACTCTCTCTCCCTGCCTGTCTCTCTCGGTGAGAGTGTTAGTCTCTCTCTGACTCTCTCTCCCTGCCTGTCTCTCTCTGTGAGAGTGTCAGTCTCTCTCTGACTCTCTCTCTCTGCCTGTCTCTCTCTGTGAGAGTGTTAGTCTCTCTCTGTCTCTCACTCCCTGTCTGTCTCTGTGAGAGTGTGTTAGTCTCTCTCTGTCTCTCTCTCCCTGCCTGTCTCTCTGAGAGAGTGTTAGTCTCTCTTACTCTCTCTCCCTGCCTGTCTCTCTCTGTGAGAGTGTTAGTCTCTCTTTGACTCTCTCTCTCTGCCTGTCTCTCTGAGAGAGTGTTAGTCTCTCTCTGACTCTCTCTCTCTGCCTATCTCTCTCTGTGAGAGAGTTAGTCTCTCTCTGTCTCTCTCTCCCTGTCTCTTTCTGTGAGAGTGTTAGTCTCTCTCTGACTCTCTCTCCCTGCCTGTCTCTCTCTGTGAGATTGTTAGTCTCTCTCTGACTCTCTCTCCCTGCCTGTCTCTCTGAGAGAGTGTTAGTCTCTCTCTGACTCTCTATCCCTGCCTGTCTCTCTCTGTGAGAGTGTTATTCTCTCTGACTCTCACTCCCTGCCTGTCTCTCTCTGTGAGAGTGTTAGTCTCTCTATGACTCTCTCTCCCTGCCTGTCTCTCTCTGTGAGAGTGTTAATCTCTCTCTCCCTGCCTGTCTCTCTGAGAGAGTGTTAGTCTCTCTCTGACTCTCTCTCCCTGCCTGTCTCTCTCTGTGAGAGTGTTAGTCTCTCTCTGACTCTCTCTCCCTGCCTGTCCCCCTGAGAGAGTGTTAGTGTCTCTCTGACTCTCTCTCTCTGCCTGTCTCTCTCTGTGAGAGAGTTAGTCTCTCTCTGTCTTTCTCTCCCTCTCTCTCTGTGAGATTGTTGGTCTCTCTCTGTCTCTCTCTTCCTGTCTCTCTATGTGAGAGTGTTAGTCTGTCTCTGACTCTCCCCCTCTCCCTGTGAGAGTGTTAGTCTCTCTCTGACTCTCTCTCCCTGCCTGTCTCTCTGTGTGAGAGAGTGAGTCTCAATCTGTCTCTCTCTCCCTGTCTCTCTCTGTGAGATTGTTGGTCTCTCTCTGTCTCTCTCTCCCTGTCTCTCTATGTGAGAGTGTTAGTCTGTCTCTGACTCTCCCCCTCTCCCTGTGAGAGAGTTAGTCTCTCTCTAACTCTCTCTCCCTGCCTGTCTCTCTCTGTGAGAGTGTTAGTCTCTCTCACCCTGCCCGTCTCTCTCTGTGAGAGTGTTAGTCTCTCTCTGACTCTCTCTCCCTCCCTGTCTCTCTATGTGAGAGTGTGAGTCTCTCTCTGACTCTCTCCCTGTCTCTCTGAGAGAGTTTTAGTCTCTCTGTCTCTCTCTCCCTCCCTCTCTCGGTGAGAGTGTTAGTCTCTCTCTGACTCTCTCTCTCTGTGAGAATGTTAGTCTCTCTCTGACTCCCTCTCCCTGCCTGTCTCTCTGAGAGAGTGTTAGTCTCTCTCTGACTCTCTCTCCCTGCCTGTCTCTCTGTGAGAGTGTTAGTCTCTCTCTGACTCTCTCCCCCTGCCTGTCTCTCTCTGTGAGAGTGTTAGTCTCTCTCTGACTCTCTCTCCCTGGCTGTCTCTCTGTGAGAGTGTTCGTTTCTCTCTGACCCTCTCTCCCTGCCTGTCTCTCTCTGTGAGAGTGTTAGTCTCTCTCTGACTCTCTCTCCCTGCCTGTCTCTCTCTGTGAGAGTGTTAGTCTCTCTCTAACTCTCTCTCCCTGCCTGTCTCTCTCTGTGAGAGTGTTAGTCTCTCTCTAACTCTCTTTCCCTGCCTGTCTCTCTCTGTGAGAGTGTTAGTCTCTCTCTAACTCTCTCTTCCTGCCTGTCTCTCTCTGCGAGAGTGTCAGTCTCTCTCTGACTTTCTCTCGCTGCCTCTCTCTCTCTGTGAGAGTGTTAGTCTCTCTCTGTCTCTCTCTCTGCCTGTCTCTCTCTGTGAGAGTGTTAGTCTCTCTCTGACTCTCTCTCCCTGTCTCTCGGTGTGAGTGTTAGTCTCAATCTGACTCTCTCTCCCTGCCTGTCTCTCTCTGTGAGAGTGGTAGTCTCTCTCTGACTCTCTCACCCTGCCTGTCTCTCTCTGTGAGAGTGTTAGTCTCTCTCTGTCTCTCTCTCTGCCTGTCTCTCTCTGTGAGAGTGTTAGTCTCTCTCTGACTCTCTCTCCCTGCCTGTCTCTCTCAGAGAGAGTTAGTCTCTGTGACTCTCTCTCCCTGCCTGTCTCTCTCTGTGAGAGTGTTAGTCTCTCTCTGTGTGTTAGTCTCTCTGACTCTCTCTCCCTGCCTGTCTCTCTCTGTGAGAGTGTTAGTCTCCCTCTGACTCTCTCCCTCTCCCTGTCTCACTCTGTGAGAGTGGTAGTCTCTCTGACTCTCTCTCCCTGCCTGTATCTCACTGTGATAGTGTTAGTCTCTCTCTGACTCTCTCTCCCTGCCTGTCCCTCTCTGTGAGAGTGTTAGTCTCTCTGACTCTCTCTCCCTGCCTGTCTCTCTCTGTGAGAGTGTTAGTCTCTCTGATTCTCTCTGCCTGCCTGTCTCTCTCTGTGAGAGTGTTAGTCTCTCTCTGACTCTCTCTCCCTGCCTGTCTCTCTCTGTGAGAGTGTTAGTCTCTCTCTGACTCTCTCTCCCTGCCTGTCTCTCTGTGTGAGAATGTTTGTCTCTCTCTGACTCTCTCCCCCTGCCTGTCTCTCTGTGAGAGTGTTAGTCTCTCTCTGACTCTCTCTCCCTGCCTGTCTCTCTCTGTGAGATTGTTGGTCTCTCTCTGACTCTCTCTCCCTGCCTGTCTCTCTGAGAGAGTGTTAGTCTCTCTCTGACTCTCTCTCCCTGCCTGTCTCTCTCTGTGAGAGTGTTAGTCTCTCTCTGACTCTCTCTCCCTGCCTGTCTCTCTCTGTGAGAGTGTTAGTCTCTCTCTGACTCTCTCTCCCTGCCTGTCTCTCTCTGTGAGAGTGTCAGTCTCTCTCTGACTCTCTCTCTCTGCCTGTCTCTCTCTGTGAGAGTGTTAGTCTCTCTCTGTCTCTCTCTCCCTGTCTGTCTCTGTGAGAGTGTGTTAGTCTCTCTCTGTCTCTCTCTCCCTGCCTGTCTCTCTGAGAGAGTGTTAGTCTCTCTTACTCTCTCTCCCTGCCTGTCTCTCTCTGTGAGAGTGTTAGTCTCTCTCTGACTCTCTCTCCCTGCCTGTCTCTCTCTGTGAGAGTGTTAGTCTCTCTCTGACTCTCTCTCCCTGCCTGTCCCTCTGAGAGAGTGTTAGTGTCTCTCTGACTCTCTCTCTCTGCCTATCTCTCTCTGTGAGAGAGTTAGTCTCTCTCTGTCTGTCTCTCCCTGTCTCTCTCTGTGAGATTGTTGGTCTCTCTCTGTCTCTCTCTCCCTGTCTCTCTATGTGAGAGTGTTAGTCTGTCTCTGACTCTCCCCCTCTCACTGTGAGAGAGTTAGTCTCTCTCTGACTCTCTCTCCCTGCCTGTCTCTCTCTGTGAGAGAGTGAGTCTCAATCTGTCTCTCTCTCCCTGTCTCTATCTGTGAGATTGTTGGTCTCTCTCTGTCTCTCTCTCCCTGTCTCTCTATGTGAGAGTGTTAGTCTGTCTCTAACTCTCCCCCTCTCCCTGTGAGAGAGTTAGTCTCTCTCTAACTCTCTCTCCCTGCCTGTCTCTCTCTGTGAGAGTGTTAGTCTCTCTCATCCTGCCCGTCTCTCTCTGTGAGAGTGTTAGTCTCTCTCTGACTCTCTCTCCCTCCCTGTCTCTCTATGTGAGAGTGTGAGTCTCTCTCTGACTCTCTCCCTGTCTCTCTGAGAGAGTTTTAGTCTCTCTGTCTCTCTCTCCCTCCCTCTCTCTGTGAGAGTGTTAGTCTCTCTCTCACTCTCTCCATGCCTGTCTCTCTCTGTGAGAGTGTTAGTCTCTCTCTGACTTTCTCTCGCTGCCTTTCTCTCTCTGTGAGAGTGTTAGTCTCTCTCTGACTCTCTCTGTGAGAATGTTAGTCTCTCTCTGACTCCCTCTCCCTGCCTGTCTCTCTGAGAGAGTGTTAGTCTCTCTTACTCTCTCTCCCTGCCTGTCTCTCTCTGTGAGAGTGTTAGTCTCTCTTTGACTCACTCTCCCTGCCTGTCTCTCTGTGAGAGTGTTAGTCTCTCTCTGACTCTCTCTCCCTGCCTGTCTCTCTCTGTGAGAGTGTCAGTCTCTCTCTGACTCTCTCTCTCTGCCTGTCTCTCTCTGTGAGAGTGTTAGTCTCTCTCTGTCTCTCTCTCCCTGTCTGTCTCTGTGAGAGTGTGTTAGTCTCTCTCTGTCTCTCTCTCCCTGCCTGTCTCTCTGAGAGAGTGTTAGTCTCTCTTACTCTCTCTCCCTGCCTGTCTCTCTCTGTGAGAGTGTTAGTCTCTCTCTGACTCTCTCTCCCTGCCTGTCCCTCTCTGAGAGAGTGTTAATCTCTCTCTCCCTGCCTGTCTCTCTGTGAGAGTGTTGGTCTCTCTCTGACTCTCTCTCCCTGCCTGTCCCTCTGAGAGAGTGTTAGTGTCTCTCTGACTCTCTCTCTCTGCCTATCTCTCTCTGTGAGAGAGTTAGTCTCTCTCTGTCTCTCTCTCCCTGTCTCTCTCTGTGAGATTGTTGGTCTCTCTCTGTCTCTCTCTCCCTGTCTCTCTATGTGAGAGTGTTAGTCTGTCTCTGACTCTCCCCCTCTCACTGTGAGAGAGTTAGTCTCTCTCTGACTCTCTCTCCCTGCCTGTCTCTCTCTGTGAGAGAGTGACTCTCAATCTGTCTCTCTCTCCCTGTCTCTATCTGTGAGATTGTTGGTCTCTCTCTGTCTCTCTCTCCCTGTCTCTCTATGTGAGAGTGTTAGTCTGTCTCTGACCCTCCCCCTCTCCCTGTGAGAGAGTTAGTCTCTCTCTAACTCTCTCTCCCTGCCTGTCTCTCTCTGTGAGAGTGTTAGTCTCTCTCACCCTGCCCGTCTCTCTCTGTGAGAGTGTTAGTCTCTCTCTGACTCTCTCTCCCTCCCTGTCTCTCTATGTGAGAGTGTGAGTCTCTCTCTGACTCTCTCCCTGTCTCTCTGAGAGAGTTTTAGTCTCTCTGTCTCTCTCTGACTCTCTCTCTCTGTGAGAATGTTAGTCTCTCTCTGACTCCCTCTCCCTGCCTGTCTCTCTGAGAGAGTGTTAGTCTCTCTCTGACTCTCTCTCCCTGCCTGTCTCTCTGTGAGAGTGTTAGTCTCTCTCTGAATCTCTCCCCCTGCCTGTCTCTCTCTGTGAGAGTGTTAGTCTCTCTCTGACTCTCTCTCCCTGGCTGTCTCTCTGTGAGAGTGTTCGTTTCTCTCTGAACCTCTCTCCCTGCCTGTCTCTCTCTGTGAGAGTGTTAGTCTCTCTCTGACTCTCTCTCCCTGCCTGTCTCTCTCTGTGAGAGTGCTGGTCTCTCTCTGACTCTCTCTCTCTCTCTCTCTCTCTGTGAGAATGTTTGTCTCTCTCTGATTCTCTCTCCCTGCCTGTCTCTCTCTGTGAGAGTGTTAGTCTCTCTCTGACTCTCTCTCCCTGCCTGTCTCTCTCTGTGAGAGAGTTAGTCTCTCTCTGTCTCTCTCTCTGCCTGTCTCTCTCTGTGAGAGTGTTAGTCTCTCTCTGACTCTCTCTCCCTGCCTGTCTCTCTCTGTGAGAGAGTTAGTCTCTCTCTGTCTCTCTCTCCCTGCCTGTCTCTCTCTGAGAGAGTTAGTCTCTCTGACTCTCTCTCCCTGCCTGTCTCTCTCTGTGAGAGTGTTAGTCTCTCTCTGTGTGTTAGTCTCTCTGACTCTCTCTCCCTGCCTGTCTCTCTCTGTGAGATTGTTAGTCTCTCTCTGACTCTCTCTCCCTGCCTGTCTCTCTGAGAGAGTGTTAGTCTCTCTCTGACTCTCTATCCCTGCCTGTCTCTCTCTGTGAGAGTGTTATTCTCTCTGACTCTCACTCCCTGCCTGTCTCTCTCTGTGAGAGTGTTAGTCTCTCTATGACTCTCTCTCCCTGCCTGTCTCTCTCTGTGAGAGTGTTAATCTCTCTCTCCCTGCCTGTCTCTCTGAGAGAGTGTTAGTCTCTCTCTGACTCTCTCTCCCTGCCTGTCTCTCTCTGTGAGAGTGTTAGTCTCTCTCTGACTCTCTCTCCCTGCCTGTCCCCCTGAGAGAGTGTTAGTGTCTCTCTGACTCTCTCTCTCTGCCTGTCTCTCTCTGTGAGAGAGTTAGTCTCTCTCTGTCTTTCTCTCCCTCTCTCTCTGTGAGATTGTTGGTCTCTCTCTGTCTCTCTCTTCCTGTCTCTCTATGTGAGAGTGTTAGTCTGTCTCTGACTCTCCCCCTCTCCCTGTGAGAGTGTTAGTCTCTCTCTGACTCTCTCTCCCTGCCTGTCTCTCTGTGTGAGAGAGTGAGTCTCAATCTGTCTCTCTCTCCCTGTCTCTCTCTGTGAGATTGTTGGTCTCTCTCTGTCTCTCTCTCCCTGTCTCTCTATGTGAGAGTGTTAGTCTGTCTCTGACTCTCCCCCTCTCCCTGTGAGAGAGTTAGTCTCTCTCTAACTCTCTCTCCCTGCCTGTCTCTCTCTGTGAGAGTGTTAGTCTCTCTCACCCTGCCCGTCTCTCTCTGTGAGAGTGTTAGTCTCTCTCTGACTCTCTCTCCCTCCCTGTCTCTCTATGTGAGAGTGTGAGTCTCTCTCTGACTCTCTCCCTGTCTCTCTGAGAGAGTTTTAGTCTCTCTGTCTCTCTCTCCCTCCCTCTCTCGGTGAGAGTGTTAGTCTCTCTCTGACTCTCTCTCTCTGTGAGAATGTTAGTCTCTCTCTGACTCCCTCTCCCTGCCTGTCTCTCTGAGAGAGTGTTAGTCTCTCTCTGACTCTCTCTCCCTGCCTGTCTCTCTGTGAGAGTGTTAGTCTCTCTCTGACTCTCTCCCCCTGCCTGTCTCTCTCTGTGAGAGTGTTAGTCTCTCTCTGACTCTCTCTCCCTGGCTGTCTCTCTGTGAGAGTGTTCGTTTCTCTCTGACCCTCTCTCCCTGCCTGTCTCTCTCTGTGAGAGTGTTAGTCTCTCTCTGACTCTCTCTCCCTGCCTGTCTCTCTCTGTGAGAGTGTTAGTCTCTCTCTAACTCTCTCTCCCTGCCTGTCTCTCTCTGTGAGAGTGTTAGTCTCTCTCTAACTCTCTTTCCCTGCCTGTCTCTCTCTGTGAGAGTGTTAGTCTCTCTCTAACTCTCTCTTCCTGCCTGTCTCTCTCTGCGAGAGTGTCAGTCTCTCTCTGACTTTCTCTCGCTGCCTCTCTCTCTCTGTGAGAGTGTTAGTCTCTCTCTGTCTCTCTCTCTGCCTGTCTCTCTCTGTGAGAGTGTTAGTCTCTCTCTGACTCTCTCTCCCTGTCTCTCGGTGTGAGTGTTAGTCTCAATCTGACTCTCTCTCCCTGCCTGTCTCTCTCTGTGAGAGTGGTAGTCTCTCTCTGACTCTCTCACCCTGCCTGTCTCTCTCTGTGAGAGTGTTAGTCTCTCTCTGTCTCTCTCTCTGCCTGTCTCTCTCTGTGAGAGTGTTAGTCTCTCTCTGACTCTCTCTCCCTGCCTGTCTCTCTCAGAGAGAGTTAGTCTCTGTGACTCTCTCTCCCTGCCTGTCTCTCTCTGTGAGAGTGTTAGTCTCTCTCTGTGTGTTAGTCTCTCTGACTCTCTCTCCCTGCCTGTCTCTCTCTGTGAGAGTGTTAGTCTCCCTCTGACTCTCTCCCTCTCCCTGTCTCACTCTGTGAGAGTGGTAGTCTCTCTGACTCTCTCTCCCTGCCTGTATCTCACTGTGATAGTGTTAGTCTCTCTCTGACTCTCTCTCCCTGCCTGTCCCTCTCTGTGAGAGTGTTAGTCTCTCTGACTCTCTCTCCCTGCCTGTCTCTCTCTGTGAGAGTGTTAGTCTCTCTGATTCTCTCTGCCTGCCTGTCTCTCTCTGTGAGAGTGTTAGTCTCTCTCTGACTCTCTCTCCCTGCCTGTCTCTCTCTGTGAGAGTGTTAGTCTCTCTCTGACTCTCTCTCCCTGCCTGTCTCTCTGTGTGAGAATGTTTGTCTCTCTCTGACTCTCTCCCCCTGCCTGTCTCTCTGTGAGAGTGTTAGTCTCTCTCTGACTCTCTCTCCCTGCCTGTCTCTCTCTGTGAGATTGTTGGTCTCTCTCTGACTCTCTCTCCCTGCCTGTCTCTCTGAGAGAGTGTTAGTCTCTCTCTGACTCTCTCTCCCTGCCTGTCTCTCTCTGTGAGAGTGTTAGTCTCTCTCTGACTCTCTCTCCCTGCCTGTCTCTCTCTGTGAGAGTGTTAGTCTCTCTCTGACTCTCTCTCCCTGCCTGTCTCTCTCTGTGAGAGTGTCAGTCTCTCTCTGACTCTCTCTCTCTGCCTGTCTCTCTCTGTGAGAGTGTTAGTCTCTCTCTGTCTCTCTCTCCCTGTCTGTCTCTGTGAGAGTGTGTTAGTCTCTCTCTGTCTCTCTCTCCCTGCCTGTCTCTCTGAGAGAGTGTTAGTCTCTCTTACTCTCTCTCCCTGCCTGTCTCTCTCTGTGAGAGTGTTAGTCTCTCTCTGACTCTCTCTCCCTGCCTGTCTCTCTCTGTGAGAGTGTTAGTCTCTCTCTGACTCTCTCTCCCTGCCTGTCCCTCTGAGAGAGTGTTAGTGTCTCTCTGACTCTCTCTCTCTGCCTATCTCTCTCTGTGAGAGAGTTAGTCTCTCTCTGTCTGTCTCTCCCTGTCTCTCTCTGTGAGATTGTTGGTCTCTCTCTGTCTCTCTCTCCCTGTCTCTCTATGTGAGAGTGTTAGTCTGTCTCTGACTCTCCCCCTCTCACTGTGAGAGAGTTAGTCTCTCTCTGACTCTCTCTCCCTGCCTGTCTCTCTCTGTGAGAGAGTGAGTCTCAATCTGTCTCTCTCTCCCTGTCTCTATCTGTGAGATTGTTGGTCTCTCTCTGTCTCTCTCTCCCTGTCTCTCTATGTGAGAGTGTTAGTCTGTCTCTAACTCTCCCCCTCTCCCTGTGAGAGAGTTAGTCTCTCTCTAACTCTCTCTCCCTGCCTGTCTCTCTCTGTGAGAGTGTTAGTCTCTCTCATCCTGCCCGTCTCTCTCTGTGAGAGTGTTAGTCTCTCTCTGACTCTCTCTCCCTCCCTGTCTCTCTATGTGAGAGTGTGAGTCTCTCTCTGACTCTCTCCCTGTCTCTCTGAGAGAGTTTTAGTCTCTCTGTCTCTCTCTCCCTCCCTCTCTCTGTGAGAGTGTTAGTCTCTCTCTCACTCTCTCCATGCCTGTCTCTCTCTGTGAGAGTGTTAGTCTCTCTCTGACTTTCTCTCGCTGCCTTTCTCTCTCTGTGAGAGTGTTAGTCTCTCTCTGACTCTCTCTGTGAGAATGTTAGTCTCTCTCTGACTCCCTCTCCCTGCCTGTCTCTCTGAGAGAGTGTTAGTCTCTCTTACTCTCTCTCCCTGCCTGTCTCTCTCTGTGAGAGTGTTAGTCTCTCTTTGACTCACTCTCCCTGCCTGTCTCTCTGTGAGAGTGTTAGTCTCTCTCTGACTCTCTCTCCCTGCCTGTCTCTCTCTGTGAGAGTGTCAGTCTCTCTCTGACTCTCTCTCTCTGCCTGTCTCTCTCTGTGAGAGTGTTAGTCTCTCTCTGTCTCTCTCTCCCTGTCTGTCTCTGTGAGAGTGTGTTAGTCTCTCTCTGTCTCTCTCTCCCTGCCTGTCTCTCTGAGAGAGTGTTAGTCTCTCTTACTCTCTCTCCCTGCCTGTCTCTCTCTGTGAGAGTGTTAGTCTCTCTCTGACTCTCTCTCCCTGCCTGTCCCTCTCTGAGAGAGTGTTAATCTCTCTCTCCCTGCCTGTCTCTCTGTGAGAGTGTTAGTCTCTCTCTGACTCTCTCTCCCTGCCTGTCCCTCTGAGAGAGTGTTAGTGTCTCTCTGACTCTCTCTCTCTGCCTATCTCTCTCTGTGAGAGAGTTAGTCTCTCTCTGTCTCTCTCTCCCTGTCTCTCTCTGTGAGATTGTTGGTCTCTCTCTGTCTCTCTCTCCCTGTCTCTCTATGTGAGAGTGTTAGTCTGTCTCTGACTCTCCCCCTCTCACTGTGAGAGAGTTAGTCTCTCTCTGACTCTCTCTCCCTGCCTGTCTCTCTCTGTGAGAGAGTGACTCTCAATCTGTCTCTCTCTCCCTGTCTCTATCTGTGAGATTGTTGGTCTCTCTCTGTCTCTCTCTCCCTGTCTCTCTATGTGAGAGTGTTAGTCTGTCTCTGACCCTCCCCCTCTCCCTGTGAGAGAGTTAGTCTCTCTCTAACTCTCTCTCCCTGCCTGTCTCTCTCTGTGAGAGTGTTAGTCTCTCTCACCCTGCCCGTCTCTCTCTGTGAGAGTGTTAGTCTCTCTCTGACTCTCTCTCCCTCCCTGTCTCTCTATGTGAGAGTGTGAGTCTCTCTCTGACTCTCTCCCTGTCTCTCTGAGAGAGTTTTAGTCTCTCTGTCTCTCTCTGACTCTCTCTCTCTGTGAGAATGTTAGTCTCTCTCTGACTCCCTCTCCCTGCCTGTCTCTCTGAGAGAGTGTTAGTCTCTCTCTGACTCTCTCTCCCTGCCTGTCTCTCTGTGAGAGTGTTAGTCTCTCTCTGAATCTCTCCCCCTGCCTGTCTCTCTCTGTGAGAGTGTTAGTCTCTCTCTGACTCTCTCTCCCTGGCTGTCTCTCTGTGAGAGTGTTCGTTTCTCTCTGAACCTCTCTCCCTGCCTGTCTCTCTCTGTGAGAGTGTTAGTCTCTCTCTGACTCTCTCTCCCTGCCTGTCTCTCTCTGTGAGAGTGCTGGTCTCTCTCTGACTCTCTCTCTCTCTCTCTCTCTCTGTGAGAATGTTTGTCTCTCTCTGATTCTCTCTCCCTGCCTGTCTCTCTCTGTGAGAGTGTTAGTCTCTCTCTGACTCTCTCTCCCTGCCTGTCTCTCTCTGTGAGAGAGTTAGTCTCTCTCTGTCTCTCTCTCTGCCTGTCTCTCTCTGTGAGAGTGTTAGTCTCTCTCTGACTCTCTCTCCCTGCCTGTCTCTCTCTGTGAGAGAGTTAGTCTCTCTCTGTCTCTCTCTCCCTGCCTGTCTCTCTCTGAGAGAGTTAGTCTCTCTGACTCTCTCTCCCTGCCTGTCTCTCTCTGTGAGAGTGTTAGTCTCTCTCTGTGTGTTAGTCTCTCTGACTCTCTCTCCCTGCCTGTCTCTCTCTGTGAGAGTGTTAGTCTCTCTCTGACTCTCTCCCTCTCCCTGTCTCACTCTGTGAGAGTGTTAGTCTCTCTGACTCTCTCTCCCTGCCTGTATCTCACTGTGATAGTGTTAGTCTCTCTCTGACTCTCTCTCCCTGCCTGTCCCTCTCTGTGAGAGTGTTAGTCTCTCTGACTCTCTCTCCCTGCCTGTCTCTCTCTGTGAGAGTGTTAGTCTCTCTGTCTCTTTCTCCCTGCCTGTCTCTCTGAGAGAGTGTTAGTCTCTCTGACTCTCTCTCCCTGCCTGTCTCTCTCTGTGATAGTGTTAGTCTCTATTTGACTCTCTCTCCCTGCCGGTCTCTCTCTGCGAGAGTGTCAGTCTCTCTCTGACTTTCTCTCGCTGCCTGTCTCTCTCTGTGAGAGTGCTAGTCTCTCTCTGACTCTCTCTCTCTCTCTGTGAGAATGTTTGTGCCTCTCTGAATCTCTCCCCCTGCCTGTCTCTCTGTGAGAGTGTTAGTCTCTCTCTGACTCTCTCTCTCTCCCTGCCTGTTTCTCTGTGTGAGAGTGTTAGTCTCTCTCTGACTCTCTCTCCCTGCCTGTCCCACTCTGTGAGAGTGTTAGTCTCTCTCTGACCCTCTCTCCCTGCCTGTCTCTCTCGGTGAGAGTGTTAGACTCTCTCTGACTCTCTCTCGCTGCCTGTCTCTCTTTAAGTGTTAGTCTCTCTGAACCTCTCTCCCTGCCTGTCTCTCTCTGTGAGAGCGCTAGTCTCTCTCTGACTCTCTCTCTCTCTCTCTCTGTGAGTATTAGTCTCTCTCTAACTCTCTCTCCCTGCCTGTCTCTCTCTGTGAGAGTGTTAGTCTCTCTCTCCCTGCCTCTCTCTCTCTGTGAGAGTTTTAGTCTCTCTGACTCTCTCACCCTGCCCGTCTCTCTCTGTGAGAGTGTTAGTCTCTCTCTGACTCTCTCTCTCTCTCTCTGTGAGAGTGTTAGTCTCTCTCTGACTCTCTCTCCCTGCCTGTCTCTCTATGTGAGAGTGTTAGTCTCTCTCTGACTCTCTCCCTGTCTCTCTCTGTGAGAGTGTTAGTGTCTCTCTGACTCTCACTCTCTCTCTCTGTGAGAGTGTTAGTCTCTCTCTGACTCTCTCTCCCTGCCTGTCTCTCTCTGTGAGAGTGTTAGTCTCTCTCTGACTCTCTCTCCCTGCCTGTCTCTCTCTGTGACAGTGTCAGTCTCTCTCTGACTCTCTCTCTCTGCCTGTCTCTCTCTGTGAGAGTGTTAGTCTCTCTCTGTCTCTCACTGCCTGTCTGTCTCTGTGAGAGTGTGTTAGTCTCTCTCTGTCTCTCTCTCCCTGCCTGTCTCTCTGAGAGAGTGTTAGTCTCTCTTACTCTCTCTCCCTGCCTGTCTCTCTCTGTGAGAGTGTTAGTCTCTCTTTGACTCTCTCTCTCTGCCTGTCTCTCTGAGAGAGTGTTAGTCTCTCTCTGACTCTCTCTCTCTGCCTATCTCTCTCTGTGAGAGAGTTAGTCTCTCTCTGTCTCTCTCTCCCTGTCTCTTTCTGTGAGAGTGTTAGTCTCTCTCTGACTCTCTCTCCCTGCCTGTCTCTCTGAGAGAGTGTTAGTCTCTCTCTGACTCTCTATCCCTGCCTGTCTCTCTCTGTGAGAGTGTTATTCTCTCTGACTCTCTCTCCCTGCCTGTCTCTCTCTGTGAGAGTGTTAGTCTCTCTATGACTCTCTCTCCCTGCCTGTCTCTCTCTGTGAGAGTGTTAATCTCTCTCTCCCTGCCTGTCTCTCTGAGAGAGTGTTAGTCTCTCTCTGACTCTCTCTCCCTGCCTGTCCCTCTGAGAGAGTGTTAGTGTCTCTCTGACTCTCTCTCTCTGCCTATCTCTCTCTGTGAGAGTGTTAGTCTCTCTGTCTCTTTCTCCCTGCCTGTCTCTCTGAGAGAGTGTTAGTCTCTCTGACTCTCTCTCCCTGCCTGTCTCTCTCTGTGATAGTGTTAGTCTCTATTTGACTCTCTCTCCCTGCCGGTCTCTCTCTGCGAGAGTGTCAGTCTCTCTCTGACTTTCTCTCGCTGCCTGTCTCTCTCTGTGAGAGTGCTAGTCTCTCTCTGACTCTCTCTCTCTCTCTGTGAGAATGTTTGTGCCTCTCTGAATCTCTCCCCCTGCCTGTCTCTCTGTGAGAGTGTTAGTCTCTCTCTGACTCTCTCTCTCTCCCTGCCTGTTTCTCTGTGTGAGAGTGTTAGTCTCTCTCTGACTCTCTCTCCCTGCCTGTCCCACTCTGTGAGAGTGTTAGTCTCTCTCTGACCCTCTCTCCCTGCCTGTCTCTCTCGGTGAGAGTGTTAGACTCTCTCTGACTCTCTCTCGCTGCCTGTCTCTCTTTAAGTGTTAGTCTCTCTGAACCTCTCTCCCTGCCTGTCTCTGTGAGAGTGTGAGTCTCTCTCTGACTCTCTGTCCCTGCCTGTCTCTCTCTGTGAGAGCGCTAGTCTCTCTCTGACTCTCTCTCTCTCTCTCTCTGTGAGTATTAGTCTCTCTCTAACTCTCTCTCCCTGCCTGTCTCTCTCTGTGAGAGTGTTAGTCTCTCTCTCCCTGCCTCTCTCTCTCTGTGAGAGTTTTAGTCTCTCTGACTCTCTCACCCTGCCCGTCTCTCTCTGTGAGAGTGTTAGTCTCTCTCTGACTCTCTCTCTCTCTCTCTGTGAGAGTGTTAGTCTCTCTCTGACTCTCTCTCCCTGCCTGTCTCTCTATGTGAGAGTGTTAGTCTCTCTCTGACTCTCTCCCTGTCTCTCTCTGTGAGAGTGTTAGTGTCTCTCTGACTCTCACTCTCTCTCTCTGTGAGAGTGTTAGTCTCTCTCTGACTCTCTCTCCCTGCCTGTCTCTCTCTGTGAGAGTGTTAGTCTCTCTCTGACTCTCTCTCCCTGCCTGTCTCTCTCTGTGAGAGTGTCAGTCTCTCTCTGACTCTCTCTCTCTGCCTGTCTCTCTCTGTGAGAGTGTTAGTCTCTCTCTGTCTCTCACTCCCTGTCTGTCTCTGTGAGAGTGTGTTAGTCTCTCTCTGTCTCTCTCTCCCTGCCTGTCTCTCTCTGTGAGAGTGTTAGTCTCTCTTTGACTCTCTCTCTCTGCCTGTCTCTCTGAGAGAGTGTTAGTCTCTCTCTGACTCTCTCTCTCTGCCTATCTCTCTCTGTGAGAGAGTTAGTCTCTCTCTGTCTCTCTCTCCCTGTCTCTTTCTGTGAGAGTGTTAGTCTCTCTCTGACTCTCTCTCCCTGCCTGTCTCTCTCTGTGAGAGTGTTAGTCTCTCTCTGACTCTCTCTCCCTACCTGTCTCTCTCTGTGAGAGTGTTAGTCTCTCTCTGACTCTCTCTCCCTGCCTGTCTCTCTCTGTGAGATTGTTAGTCTCTCTCTGACTCTCTCTCCCTGCCTGTCTCTCTGAGAGAGTGTTAGTCTCTCTCTGACTCTCTCTCCCTGCCTGTCTCTCTCTGTGAGAGTGTTATTCTCTCTGACTCTCTCTCCCTGCCTGTCTCTCTCTGTGAGAGTGTTAGTCTCTCTGACTCTCTCACCCTGCCTGTCTCTCTCTGTGAGAGTGTTAATCTCTCTCTCCCTGCCTGTCTCTCTGAGAGAGTGTTAGTCTCTCTCTGACTCTCTCTCCCTGCCTGTCTCTCTCTGTGAGAGTGTTAGTCTCTCTCTGACTCTCTCTCCCTGCCTGTCCCTCTGAGAGAGTGTTAGTCTCTCTCTGTCTCTCTCTCCCTGCCTGTCTCTCTCTGTGAGAGTGTTAGTCTCTCTATGACTCTCTCTCCCTGCCTGTCTCTCTCTGTGAGAGTGTTAATCTCTCTCTCCCTGCCTGTCTCTCTGAGAGAGTGTTAGTCTCTCTCTGACTCTCTCTCCCTGCCTGTCTCTCTCTGTGAGAGTGTTAGTCTCTCTCTGACTCTCTCTCCCTGCCTGTCCCTCTGAGACAGTGTTAGTGTCTCTCTGACTCTCTCTCTCTGCCTATCTCTCTCTGTGAGAGAGTTAGTCTCTCTCTGTCTTTCTCTCCCTGTCTCTCTCTGTGAGATTGTTGGTCTCTCTCTGTCTCTCTCTTCCTGCCTCTCTATGTGAGAGTGTTAGTCTGTCTCTGACTCTCCCCCTCTCCCTGTGAGAGTGTTAGTCTCTCTCTGACTCTCTCTCCCTGCCTGTCTCTCTCTGTGAGAGTGTTAGTCTCTCTCACCCTGCCCGTCTCTCTCTGTGAGAGTGTTAGTCTCTCTCTGACTCTCTCTCCCTCCCTGTCTCTCTATGTGAGAGTGTGAGTCTCTCTCTGACTCTCTCCCTGTCTCTCTGAGAGAGTTTTAGTCTCTCTGTCTCTCTCTCCCTCCCTCTCTCGGTGAGAGTGTTAGTCTCTCTCTGACTCTCTCTCTCTGTGAGAATGTTAGTCTCTCTCTGACTCCCTCTCCCTGCCTGTCTCTCTGAGAGAGCGTTAGTCTCTCTCTGACTCTCTCTCCCTGCCTGTCTCTCTGTGAGAGTGTTAGTCTCTCTCTGACTCTCTCCCCCTGCCTGTCTCTCTCTGTGAGAGTGTTAGTCTCTCTCTGACTCTCTCTCCCTGGCTGTCTCTCTGTGAGAGTGTTCGTTTCTCTCTGACCCTCTCTCCCTGCCTGTCTCTCTCTGTGAGAGTGTTAGTCTCTCTCTGACTCTCTCTCCCTGCGTGTCTCTCTCTGTGAGAGTGTTAGTCTCTCTCTAACTCTCTCTCCCTGCCTGTCTCTCTCTGTGAGAGTGTTAGTCTCTCTCTAACTCTCTTTTCCTGCCTGTCTCTCTCTGTGAGAGTGTTAGTCTCTCTCTAACTCTCTCTTCCTGCCTGTCTCTCTCTGCGAGAGTGTCAGTCTCTCTCTGAATTTCTCTCGCTGCCTCTCGGTGTGAGTGTTAGTCTCAATCTGACTCTCTCTCCCTGCCTGTCTCTCTCTGTGAGAGTGGTAGTCTCTCTCTGACTCTCTCTCTGCCTGTCTTTCTCTGTGAGAGTGTTAGTCTCTCTCTGACTCTCTCTCCCTGCCTGTCTCTCTCAGAGAGAGTTAGTCTCTCTGACTCTCTCTCCCTGCCTGTCTCTCTCTGTGAGAGTGTTAGTCTCTCTCTGTGTGTTAGTCTCTCTGACTCTCTCTCCCTGCCTGTCTCTCTCTGTGAGAGTGTTAGTCTCTCTCTGACTCTCTCCCTCTCCCTGTCTCACTCTGTGAGAGTGGTAGTCTCTCTGACTCTCTCTCCCTGCCTGTATCTCACTGTGATAGTGTTAGTCTCTCTCTGACTCTCTCTCCCTGCCTGTCCCTCTCTGTGAGAGTGTTAGTCTCTCTGACTCTCTCTCCCTGCCTGTCTCTCTCTGTGAGAGTGTTAGTCTCTCTGATTCTCTCTGCCTGCCTGTCTCTCTCTGTGAGAGTGTTAGTCTCTCTCTGACTCTCTCTCCCTGCCTGTCTCTCTCTGAGAGAGTGTTAGTCTCTCTGACTCTCTCTCCCTGCCTGTCTCTCTCTGCGAGAGTGTCAGTCTCTCTCTGACTTTCTCTCGCTGCCTGTCTCTCTCTGTGAGAGTGCTAGTCTCTCTCTGACTCTCTCTCTCTCTCTCTGTGAGAATGTTTGTGTCTCTCTGAATCTCTCCCCCTGCCTGTCTCTCTCTGAGAGAGTGTTAGTCTCTGTCTGTGAGAGTGTTAGTCTCTCTCTGACTCTCTCTCCCTGCCTGTCTCTCTGTGAGAGTGTTAGTCTCTCTCTGACTCTCTCTCTCTCCCTGCCTGTTTCTCTGTGTGAGAGTGTTAGTCTCTCTCTGACCCGCTCTCCCTGCCTGTCTCTATCGGTGAGAGTGTTAGACTCTCTCTGACTCTCTCTCGCTGCCTGTCTCTCTGTAAGTGTTAGTCTCTCTGAACCTCTCTCCCTGCCTGTCTCTGTGAGAGTGTTAGTCTCTCTCTGACTCTCTGTCCCTGCCTGTCTCTCTCTGTGAGAGCGCTAGTCTCTCTCTGACTCTCTCTCTCTCTCTCTGTGAGTATTAGTCTCTCTCTAACTCTCTCTCCCTGCCTGTCTCTCTCTGTGAGAGTGTTAGTCTCTCTCTCCCTGCCTGTCTCTCTCTGTGAGAGTGTTAGTCTCTCTCTCCCTGCCTGTCTCTCTCTGTGAGAGTGTTCGTCTCTCTGACTCTCTCTCCCCGCCTGTCTCTCTCTGTGAGAGTGTTAGTCTCTCTCTGACTCTCTCTCCCTGCCTGTCTCTCTCTGTGAGAGTGTTAGTCTCTCTCTGACTCTCTCTCTCTGCCCGTCTCTCTCTGTGAGAGTGTTAGTCTCTCTCTGACTCTCTCTCCCTGCCTGTCTCTCTGAGAGAGTTTTAGTCTCTCTGACTCTCTCACCCTGCCCGTCTCTCTCTGTGAGAGTGTTAGTCTCTCTCTGACTCTCTCTCCATCCCTGTCTCTCTATGTGAGAGTGTTAGTCTCTCTCTGACTTTCTCTCGCTGCCTATCTCTCTCTATGAGAGTGCTAGTCTCTCTCTGACTCTCTCTCTCTGTGAGAATGTTAGTCTCTCTCTGACCCTCTCTCCCTGCCTGTCTCTCTCTGTGAGAGTGTTAGTCTCTCTCTGACACTCTCTCCCTGCCTGTCTCTCTCTGTGAGAGTGTTAGTCTCTCTCTGACTCTCTCCCCCTGCCTGTCTCTCTCTGTGAGAGTGTTAGTCTCTCTCTGACTCTCTCTCCCTGCCTGTCTCTCTCTGTGAGAGTGTTAGTCTCTCACGGACTCTCTCTCCCTGTCTCTCTGTGAGAGTGTTAGTCTCTCTCTGACTCTCTCTCGCTGCCTCTCTCTCTCGGTGAGAGTGCTAGTCTCTCTCTGACTCTCTCTCCCTGCCTGTCTCTCTGTGAGAGTGTTAGTCTCTCTCTGACTCTCTCTCCCTGCCTGTCTCTCTCTGTGAGAGTGTTAGTCTCTCTCTGACTCTCTCTCGCTGCCTCTCTCTCTCGGTGAGAGTGTTAGTCTCTCTCTGACTCTCTCTCCCTGCCTGTCTCTCTGAGAGAGTGTTAGTGTCTCTCTGACTCTCTCTCTCTGCCTATCTCTCTCTGTGAGAGAGTTAGTCTCTCTCTGTCTCTCTCTCCCTGTCTCTCTCTGTGAGATTGTTGGTCTCTCTCTGTCTCTCTCTCCCTGTCTCTCTATGTGAGAGTGTTAGTCTGTCTCTGACTCTCCCCCTCTCCCTGTCTCTCTGTGAGAGAGTTAGTCTCTCTCTGACTCCCTCGAGCTGTCTCTCTGTGAGAGAGTTTGTCTCTCTCTGACTCTCTCACCCTGCCTGTCTCTCTCTGTGAGAGTGTTAGTCTCTCTCTGACTCTCTCTCCCTCCCTGTCTCTCTATGTGAGAGTGTTAGTCTCTCTCTGTCTCTCTCCCTGTCTCTCTGAGAGAGTTTTAGTCTCTCTGTCTCTCTCTCCCTCCCTCTCTCTGTGAGAGTGTTAGTCTCTCTCTGACTCTCTCCCTGCCTGTCTCTCTCTGTGAGAGTGTTAGAACTCTCTGACACTCTCTCGCTGCCTATCTCTGTCTATGAGAGTGCTAGTCTCTCCCTGACTCTCTCTCTCTGTGAGAATGTTAGTCTCTCTCTGACTCTCTCTCCCTGCCTGAGAGAGTGTTAGTCTCTGTCTGACTCTCTCTCCCTGCCTGTCTCTCTGTGAGAGTGTTAGTCTCTCTCTGACTCTCTCCCCCTGCCTGTCTCTCTCTGTGAGAGTGTTAGTCTCTCTGACTCTCTCTCCCTGCCTGTCTCTCTGTGAGAGTGTTAGTCTCTCTCTGACCCTCTCTCCCTGCCTGTCTCTCTCTGTGAGGGTGTTAGTCTCTCTCTGACTCCCTCTCCCTGCCTGTCTCTCTCTGTGAGCGTGTTAGTCTCTCTCTAACTCTCTCCCCCTGCCTGTCTCTCTCTGTGAGAGTGTTAGTCTCTCTCTAACTCTCTCTTCCTGCCTGTCTCTCTCTGACTCTCTCTCTCTCTCTCTGTGAGAATGTTTGTCTCTCTCTGACTCTCTCCCCCTGCCTGTCTCTCTCTGAGAGAGTGTTAGTCTCTCTCTGACTCTCTCTCCCTGCCTGTCTCTCTGTGAGAGTGTTAGTCTCTCGCTGACTCTCTCTCCCTGCCTGTCTCGCTCTGTGAGAGTGTTCTTCTCTCTGACTCTCTCTCCCTGTCTCTCTCTGTGAGAGTATTAGTCTCTCTCTAACTCTCTCTCCCTGCCTGTCTCTCTCTGTGGGAGTGTTAGTCTCTCTCTCCCTGCCTGTCTCTCTCTGTGAGAGTGTTAGTCTCTCTGACTCTCTCTCCCCGCCTGTCTCTCTCTGTGAGAGTGTTAGTCTCTCATTGACTCTCCCTCCCTGCCTGTCTCTCTCTGTGAGAGTGTTAGTCTCTCTCTGACTCTCTCTCCCTGCCTGTCTCTCTCTGTGAGAGTGTTAGTCTGTCTCTGACTCTCTCTCCCTGCCTGTCTCTCTGAGAGAGTGTTAGTCTCTCTCTGACTCTCTCTCCCTGCCTGTCTCTCTCTGTGAGAGTGTTAGTCTCTCTCTGACTCTCTCTCCCTGCCTGTCTCTCTGAGAGAGTGTTTGTGTCTCTCTGACTCTCTCTCTCCCTGTCTCTCTCTGTGAGAGTGTTAGTCTCTCTCTGACTCTCTCTCCCTGCCTGTCTCTCTGAGAGAGTGTTAGTCTCTCTGACTCTCTCTCCCTGCCTGTCTCTCTCTGTGAGAGTGTTAGTCTCTCTCTCCCTGCCTGTCTCTCTCTGTGAGAGTGTTAGTCTCTCTGACTCTCTCTCCCCGCCTGTCTCTCTCTGTGAGAGTGGAATTCTCTCTGACTCTCTCTCCCTGCCTGTCTCTCTGAGAGAGTGTTAGTCTCTCTAACTCTCTCTCCCTGCCTGTCTCTCTCTGTGAGAGTGTTAGTCTCTCTCTACCTGCCTGTCTCTCTCTGTGAGAGTGTTAGTCTCTCTGACTCTCTCTCCCCGCCTGTCTCTCTCTGTGAGAGTGTAATTCTCTCTGACTCTCTCTACCTGCCTGTCTCTCTCTGTGAGAGTGTTAGTCTCTCTCTGACTCTCTCTCCCTGCCTGTCTCTCTCTGTGAGAGTGTTAGTCTCTCTCTGACTCTCTCTCCCTGCCTGTCTCTCTGAGAGAGTGTTAGTCTCTCTCTGACTCTCTCTCCCTGCCTGTCTCTCTCTGTGGGAGTGTTAGTCTCTCTCTGTCTCTCTCTCTCCCTGTCTCTCTCTGTGAGAGTGTTAGTCTCTCTCTGACTCTCTCTCCCTGCCTGTCTCTCTGAGAGAGTGTTAGTCTCTCTGACTCTCTCTCCCTGCCTGTCTCTCTCTGTGAGAGTGTTAGTCTCTCTCTCCCTGCCTGTCTCTCTCTGTGAGAGTGTTAGTCTCTCTGACTCTCTCTCCCCGCCTGTCTCTCTCTGTGAGAGTGGAATTCTCTCTGACTCTCTCTCCCTGCCTGTCTCTCTGAGAGAGTGTTAGTCTCTCTAACTCTCTCTCCCTGCCTGTCTCTCTCTGTGAGAGTGTTAGTCTCTCTCTCCCTGCCTGTCTCTCTCTGTGAGAGTGTTAGTCTCTCTGACTCTCTCCCCGCCTGTCTCTCTCTGTGAGAGTGTAATTCTCTCTGACTCTCTCTCCCTGCCTGTCTCTCTCTGTGAGAGTGTTAGTCTCTCTCTGACTCTCTCTCCCTGCCTGTCTCTCTCTGTGAGAGTGTTAGTCTCTCTCTCCCTGCCTGTCTCTCTGAGAGAGTGTTAGTCTCTCTCTGACTCTCTCTCCCTGCCTGTCTCTCTCTGTGGGAGTGCTAGTCTCTCTCTGACTCTCTCTCCCTGCCTGTCTCTCTGAGAGAGTGTTCGTGTCTCTCTGACTCTCTCTCTCTGCCTATCTCTCTCTGTGAGAGAGTTAGTCTCTCTCTGTCTCTCTCTCCCTGTCTCTCTCTGTGAGATTGTTTGTCTCTCTCTGTCTCTCTCTCTGTCTCTCTGAGAGAGAGTTAGTCTCTCTCTGACTCTCTCTCCCTCCCCGTCTCTCTATGTGAGAGTGTTAGTCTCTCTCTGACTCTCTCCCTGTCTCTCTGAGAGAGTTTTAGTCTCTCTGTCTCTCTCTCCCTCCCTCTCTCTGTGAGAGTGTTAGTCTCTCTCTGACTCTCTCCCTGCCTGTCTCTCTCTGTGAGAGTGTTAGTCTCTCTCTGACTTTCTCTCGCTGCCTATCTCTCTCTGTGAGAGTGCTAGTCTCTCTCTGACTCTCTCTCTGTTTGAGAATGTTAGTCTCTCTGTGACTCTCTCCCTGCCTGTCTCTCTGTGAGAGTGTTAGTCTCTCTCTGACTCTCTCCCCCTGCCTGTCTCTCTCTGTGAGCGTGTTAGTCTCTCTCTGACTCTCTCTCCCTCCCTGTCTCTCTCTGTGAGAGTGTTAGTCTCTCTCTGACTCTCACTCCCTGCCTGTCTCTCTCTGTGAGAGAGTTAGTCGATCTGACTCTCTCTCTCCCTGCCTGTCTCTCTCTGTGAGAGTGTTAGTCTCTCTGACTCTCTCTCCCTGCCTGTCTCTCTCTGTGAGAGTGTTAGTCTCTCTCTGACTCTCTCTCCCTACCTGTCTCTCTCTGTGAGAGTGTTAGTCTCTCTGACTCTCTCTCCCTGCCTGTCTCTCTCTGTGAGAGTGTTAGTCTCTCTCTGACTCTCTCTCCCTGCCTGTCTCTCTCTGTGAGATTGTTTGTCTCTCTCTGTCTCTCTCTCTGTCTCTCTATGTCAGAGTGTTAGTCTGTCTCTGACTCTCCCCCTCTCCCTGTCTCTCTGTGAGAGAGTTAGTCTCTCTCTGACTCTCTGTCCCTCCCCGTCTCTCTATGTGAGAGTGTTAGTCTCTCTCTGACTCTCTCCCTGTCTCTCTGAGAGAGTTTTAGTCTCTCTGTCTCTCTCTCCCTCCCTCTCTCTGTGAGAGTGTTAGTCTCTCTCTGACTCTCTCCCTGCCTGTCTCTCTCTGTGAGAGTGTTAGTCTCTCTCTGACTTTCTCTCGCTGCCTATCTCTCTCTGTGAGAGTGCTAGTCTCTCTCTGACTCTCTCTCTGTTTGAGAATGTTAGTCTCTCTCTGACTCTCTCCCTGCCTGTCTCTCTGTGAGAGTGTTAGTCTCTCTCTGACTCTCTCCCCCTGCCTGTCTCTCTCTGTGAGCGTGTTAGTCTCTCTCTGACTCTCTCTCCCTCCCTGTCTCTCTCTGTGAGAGTGTTAGTCTCTCTCTGACTCTCACTCCCTGCCTGTCTCTCTCTGTGAGAGAGTTAGTCGATCTGACTCTCTCTCTCCCTGCCTGTCTCTCTCTGTGAGAGTGTTAGTCTCTCTGACTCTCTCTCCCTGCCTGTCTCTCTCTGTGAGAGTGTTAGTCTCTCTCTGACTCTCTCTCCCTACCTGTCTCTCTCTGTGAGAGTGTTAGTCTCTCTGACTCTCTCTCCCTGCCTGTCTCTCTCTGTGAGAGTGTTAGTCTCTCTCTGACTCTCTCTCTCTGTGAGAGTGTTAGTCTCTCTCTGTCTCGCTCTCCCTGTCTCTCTCTGTGAGAGTGTTAGTCTGTCTCTGACTCTCCCCCTCTCCCTGTCTCTCTGTGAGAGAGTTAGTCTCTCTCTGACTCTCTCTCCCTGCCTGTCTCTCTCTGTGAGAGTGTTAGTCTCTCTCTGACTCTCTCCCTGTGTCTCTGAGAGAGTTTTAGTCTCTCTGACTCTCTCTCCCTGCCTGTCTGTCTCTCTCTGTGAGAGTGTTAGTCTCTCTCTGACTCTCTCTCCCTGCCTGTCTCTCTATGTGAGAGTGTTAGTCTCTCTCTGACTCTCTCTCCCTGCCTGTCTCTCTTTGTGAGTGTTAGTCTCTCTGTACCTCCCTGTCTCTCTCTGTGAGAGTGTTAGTCACACCCTGACTTTCTCTCGCTGCCTGTCTCTCTCTGTGAGAGTGTTAGTCTCTCTCTCCCTGCCTGTCTCTCTGTGAGAGTGCTAGTCTCTCTCTGACCCTCTCTCCCTGCCTGTCTCACTCTGTGAGAGTGTTACTCTCTCTCTGACTCTCTCTCTCTGCCTGTCTCTCTCTGTGAGAGTGTTAGTCTCTCTCTAACTCTCTCTCCCTGCCTGTCTCTCTCTGTGAGAGTGTTAGTCTCTCTCTAACTCTCTCTCCCTGCCTGTCTCTCTCTGTGGGAGTGTTAGTCTCTCTCTGACTCTCTCTCCCTGCCTGTCTCTCTGAGAGAGTGTTCGTGTCTCTCTGACTCTCTCTCTCTGCCTATCTCTCTCTGTGAGAGAGTTAGTCTCTCTCTGTCTCTCTCTCCCTGTCTCTCTCTGTGAGATTGTTTGTCTCTCTCTGTCTCTCTCTCTGTCTCTCTATGTCAGAGTGTTAGTCTGTCTCTGACTCTCCCCCTCTCCCTGTCTCTCTGTGAGAGAGTTAGTCTCTCTCTGACTCTCTCTCCCTCCCCGTCTCTCTATGTGAGAGTGTTAGTCTCTCTCTGACTCTCTCCCTGTCTCTCTGAGAGAGTTTTAGTCTCTCTGTCTCTCTCTCCCTCCCTCTCTCTGTGAGAGTGTTAGTCTCTCTCTGACTCTCTCCCTGCCTGTCTCTCTCTGTGAGAGTGTTAGTCTCTCTCTGACTTTCTCTCGCTGCCTATCTCTCTCTGTGAGAGTGCTAGTCTCTCTCTGACTCTCTCTCTGTTTGAGAATGTTAGTCTCTCTGTGACTCTCTCCCTGCCTGTCTCTCTGTGAGAGTGTTAGTCTCTCTCTGACTCTCTCCCCCTGCCTGTCTCTCTCTGTGAGCGTGTTAGTCTCTCTCTGACTCTCTCTCCCTCCCTGTCTCTCTCTGTGAGCGTGTTAGTCTCTCTCTGACTCTCTCTCCCTCCCTGTCTCTCTCTGTGAGAGTGTTAGTCTCTCTCTGACTCTCACTCCCTGCCTGTCTCTCTCTGTGAGAGAGTTAGTCGATCTGACTCTCTCTCTCCCTGCCTGTCTCTCTCTGTGAGAGTGTTAGTCTCTCTGACTCTCTCTCCCTGCCTGTCTCTCTCTGTGAGAGTGTTAGTCTCTCTCTGACTCTCTCTCCCTACCTGTCTCTCTCTGTGAGAGTGTTAGTCTCTCTGACTCTCTCTCCCTGCCTGTCTCTCTCTGTGAGAGTGTTAGTCTCTCTCTGACTCTCTCTCCCTGCCTGTCTCTCTCTGTGAGATTGTTTGTCTCTCTCTGTCTCTCTCTCTGTCTCTCTATGTCAGAGTGTTAGTCTGTCTCTGACTCTCCCCCTCTCCCTGTCTCTCTGTGAGAGAGTTAGTCTCTCTCTGACTCTCTCTCCCTCCCCGTCTCTCTATGTGAGAGTGTTAGTCTCTCTCTGACTCTCTCCCTGTCTCTCTGAGAGAGTTTTAGTCTCTCTGTCTCTCTCTCCCTCCCTCTCTCTGTGAGAGTGTTAGTCTCTCTCTGACTCTCTCCCTGCCTGTCTCTCTCTGTGAGAGTGTTAGTCTCTCTCTGACTTTCTCTCGCTGCCTATCTCTCTCTGTGAGAGTGCTAGTCTCTCTCTGACTCTCTCTCTGTTTGAGAATGTTAGTCTCTCTCTGACTCTCTCCCTGCCTGTCTCTCTGTGAGAGTGTTAGTCTCTCTCTGACTCTCTCCCCCTGCCTGTCTCTCTCTGTGAGCGTGTTAGTCTCTCTCTGACTCTCTCTCCCTCCCTGTCTCTCTCTGTGAGAGTGTTAGTCTCTCTCTGACTCTCACTCCCTGCCTGTCTCTCTCTGTGAGAGAGTTAGTCGATCTGACTCTCTCTCTCCCTGCCTGTCTCTCTCTGTGAGAGTGTTAGTCTCTCTGACTCTCTCTCCCTGCCTGTCTCTCCCTGTGAGAGTGTTAGTCTCTCTCTAACTCTCTCTCCCTACCTGTCTCTCTCTGTGAGAGTGTTAGTCTCTCTGACTCTCTCTCCCTGCCTGTCTCTCTCTGTGAGAGTGTTAGTCTCTCTCTGACTCTCTCTCCCTGCCTGTCTCTCTCTGTGAGAGTGTTAGTCTCTCTCTGTCTCGCTCTCCCTGTCTCTCTCTGTGAGAGTGTTAGTCTGTCTCTGACTCTCCCCCTCTCCCTGTCTCTCTGTGAGAGAGTTAGTCTCTCCCTGACTCTCTCTCCCTGCCTGTCTCTCTCTGTGAGAGTGTTAGTCTCTCTCTGACTCTCTCCCTGTGTCTCTGAGAGAGTTTTAGTCTCTCTGACTCTCTCTCCCTGCCTGTCTGTCTCTCTCTGTGAGAGTGTTAGTCTCTCTCTGACTCTCTCTCCCTGCCTGTCTCTCTATGTGAGAGTGTTAGTCTCTCTCTGACTCTCTCTCCCTGCCTGTCTCTCTCTGTGAGTGTTAGTCTCTCTGTACCTCCCTGTCTCTCTCTGTGAGAGTGTTAGTCACACCCTGACTTTCTCTCGCTGCCTGTCTCTCTCTGTGAGAGTGTTAGTCTCTCTCTCCCTGCCTGTCTCTCTGTGAGAGTGCTAGTCTCTCTCTGACCCTCTCTCCCTGCCTGTCTCACTCTGTGAGAGTGTTACTCTCTCTCTGACTCTCTCTCTCTGCCTGTCTCTCTCTGTGAGAGTGTAAGTCTCTCTCTAACTCTCTCTCCCTGCCTGTCTCTCTCTGTGAGAGTGTTAGTCTCTCTCTAACTCTCTCTCCCTGCCTGTCTCTCTGTGAGAGTGTTAGTCTCTCTCTGACTCTCTCTCTCTCCCTGCCTGTCTCTCTGTGTGAGAGTGTTAGTCTCTCTCTGACGCTCTCTCTCTCTCTCTGTGAGAATGTTAGTCTCTCTCTGACTCTCTCTCTCTCTCTGTGAGAATGTTTGTCTCTCTCTGACTCTCTCCCCCTGCCTGTCTCTCTCTGAGAGAGTGTTAGTCTCTCTCTGACTCTCTCTCCCTGCCTGTCTCTCTGTGAGAGTGTTAGTCTCTCTCTGACTCTCTCTCTCTCTCTGTGAGAATGTTTGTCTCTCTCTGACTCTCTCCCCCTGCCTGTCTCTCTCTGTGAGAGTGTTAGTCTCTCTCTGACCCTCTCTCCCTGCCTGTCTCTCTCTGTGAGAGTGTTAGTCTCTCTCTGACTCTCTCTCCCTGCCTGTCTCTCTGAGAGTGTTAGTCTCTCTCTGACTCTCTCTCCTGCCTGTCTCTCTCTGTGAGAGTGTTAGTCTCTCTAAATCTCTCTCCCTGTCTCTCTCTGTCGGAGTATTAGTCTCTCTCTAACTCTCTCTCCCTGCCTGTCTCTCTATGTGAGAGTGTTAGTCTCTCTCTCCCTGCCTGTCTCTCTCTGTGAGAGTGTTAGTCTCTCTCTAACTCTCTCTCCCTGCCTGTCTCTCTCTGTGAGACTTAGTCTCTCGCTCCCTGCCTGTCTCCCTCTGTGAGAGTGTTAGTCTCTCTGACTCTGTCTCCCTGCCCGTCTCTCTGTGAGAGAGTTAGTCTCTCTCGGACTCTCTCTGTGTGTTAGTCTCTCTCTGACTCTCCCTCCCTGCCTGTCTCTCTCTGTGAGAGTGTTAGTCTCTCTCTGACTCTCTCTCCCTGCCTCTCTCTCTGAGAGCGTTAGTCTCTCTCTGACTCTCTCTCCCTGCCTGTCTCTCTCTGAGGAGTGTTAGTCTCTCTCTGACTCTCTCTCCCTGCCTGTCTCTGTGAGAGAGCTAGTCTCTCTCTGTCTCTCTCCCTCCCTGTCTGTCTCTCTCTTTGAGAGTGTTAGTCTCTCTCTCCCTGCCTGTCTCTCTCTGTGAGAGTGTTAGTCTCTCTCTGACTCTCTCTGCCTGTCTCTCTCTGTGAGAGTGTTAGTCTCTCTCTGACTATCTCTCCCTGCCTATCTCTCTCTGTGAGAGTGTTAGTCTCTCTCTGACTCTCTCTCCCTGCCTCTCTCCCTGAGAGTGTTAGTCTCTCTCTGACTCTCTGCCTGTCTCTCTGAGAGAGTTTTAGTCTCTCTCTGACTCTCTCTCCCTGCCTGTCTCTCTCTGTGAGAGTGTTAGTCTCTCTCTGACTCTCTCTCCCTGCCTGTCTCTCTCTGTGAGAGTGTTAGTCTCTCTCTGTCTCTCTCTCCCTGTCTCTCTCTGTGAGAGTGTTAGTCTGTCTCTGACTCTCCCCCTCTCCCTGTCTCTCTGTGAGAGAGTTAGTCTCTCTCTGACTCTCTCTCCCTGCCTGTCTCTCTCTGTGAGAGTGTTAGTCTCTCTCTGACTCTCTCCCTGTCTCTCTGTGAGAGAGTTAGTCTCTCCCTGACTTTCTCTCGCTGCCTGTCTCTCTCTGTGAGAGTCTTAGTCTCTCTCTGACTCTCTCTCCCTGCCTGTCTCTCTCTGTGAGAGTGTTAGTCTCTCTCTGACTCTCTCCCTGCCTGTCTCTCTCTGTGAGAGTGTTAGTCTCTCTCTCCCTGCCTGTCTCTCTCTGTGAGAGTGTTAGTCTCTCTGTAACTCTCTCTCCCTGCCTGTCTCTCTCTGTGAGAGTGTTAGTCTCTCTCTCCCTGCCTGTCTCTCTCTGTGAGAGTGTTAGTCTCTCTGTAACTCTCTCTCCCTGCCTGTCTCTCTGTGTGAGAGTGTTCGTCTCTCTCTGACGCTCTCTCTCTCTCTCTCTCTGTGAGAATGTTTGTCTCTCTCTGACTCTCTCCCCCTGCCTGTCTCTCTCTGAGAGAGTGTTAGTCTCTCTCTGACTCTCTCTCCCTGCCTGTCTCTCTCTGTGAGAGTGTTAGTCTCTCTCTGCCTGTCTCTCTCTGTGAGAGTGTTAGTCTGTCTCTGACTCTCCCCCTCTCCCTGTCTCTCTGTGAGAGAGTTAGTCTCTCTCTGACTCTCTCTCCCTGCCTGTCTCTCTCTGTGAGAGTGTTAGTCTCTCTCTGACTCTCTCTCCCTGCCTGTCTCTCTCTGTGAGAGTGTTAGTCTCTCTCTGACCCTCTCTCCTTGCCTGTCTCTCTCTGTGAGAGTTTTAGTCTCTCTCTGACTCTCTCTCCCTGCCTGTCTCTCTGAGAGTGTTAGTCTCTCTCTGACTCTCTCTCCTGCCTGTCTCTCTCTGTGAGAGTGTTAGTCTCTCTGACTCTCTCTCCCTGTCTCTCTCTGTCGGAGTATTAGTCTCTCTCTAACTCTCTCTCCCTGCCTGTCTCTCTCTGTGAGAGTGTTAGCCTCTCTCTAACTCTCTCTCCCTGCCTGTCTCTCTCTGTGAGACTGTTAGTCTCTCGCTCCCTGCCTGTCTCTCTCTGTGAGAGTGTTAGTCTCTCTGACTCTCTCTCCCTGCCCGTCTCTCTGTGAGAGAGTTAGTCTCTCTCGGACTCTCTCTGTGTGTTAGTCTCTCTCTGACTCTCCCTCCCTGTCTCTCTCTGTGAGAGTGTTAGTCTCTCTCTGACTCTCTCTCCCTGCCTCTCTCTCTGAGAGTGTTAGTCTCTCTCTGACTCTCTCTCCCTGCCTGTCTCTCTCTGAGGATTGTTAGTCTCTCTCTGACTCTCTCTCCCTGCCTGTCTCTGTGAGAGAGCTAGTCTCTCTCCCTCCCTGTCTCTCTCTGTGAGAGTGTTAGTCTCTTTCTGACTCTCTCTGCCTGTCTCTCTCTGTGAGAGTGTTAGTCTCTCTCTGACTCTCTCTCCCTGCCTATCTCTCTCTGTGAGAGTGTTAGTCTCTCTCTGACTCTCTCCCTGCCTCTCTCCCTGAGAGTGTTCGTCTCTCTCTCCCTGCCTGTCTCTCTCTGTGAGAGTGTTAGTCTCTCTCTGACTCTCTCCCTGCCTGTCTCTCTCTGTGAGAGTGTTCGTCTCTCTCTGACTCTCTCCCTGCCTCTCTCCCTGAGAGTGTTCGTCTCTCTCTCCCTGCCTGTCTCTCTCTGTGAGAGTGTTAGTCTCTCTCTGACTCTCTCCCTGCCTGTCTCTCTCTGTGAGAGTGTTCGTCTCTCTCTGACTCTCTCTCCCTGTCTCTCTCTACGAATTGAGCTCCTCCTTCGCTCCCGGGGACCGCACCCTTTGCCTGTCTTGTGAGCTGTTCTGGGTTTAGTTTGGGTTTAGTTTGAGCTGTGATCTGTTTTGGGTTTAGTTTGGCCTGTGAGCTGTTCTGGGTTTAGCTTGGGCTGAAGATTATGTCCGGCATGTCTCTGAATATTCTGCGCTCTCGACAGAAACAGGAGGGAATCGGCTCCAACTGTGCGGCCAAGCGCTTCCTGAACCAGGATTTCCAAACACTGCGGGAACACTGCCTGCAAACTGGCTCCTTATTCCAGGATAACAGCTTCCCAGCCTCTCCCTCCTCACTGGGATTCAAGGAACTGGCCCCCAACTCCTACAAAACTCGCGATGTGGTCTGGAGGAGACCAAGGGTGAGTCCATAAACTCTGGCAGCAACTACAAACCGACCGAGAAAACTAACAGCAAATACTGACCAGAGCTGGGGGTTAGAGAGAGACCTGGGGGGTCAGAGAGAGAGACCTGGAGGGGGGGTCAGAGAGAGAGACCTGGGGGGGGGGGGGGGGTGGGGTCAGAGAGAGAGACCTGGGGGGTCAGAGAGAGAGACCTGGGGGGGGGGGGGGGGGTCAGAGAGAGAGACCTGGGGGGTCAGAGAGAGAGACCTGGGGGGTCAGAGAGAGAGACCTGGGGGGTCAGAGAGAGAGACCTGGAGGGGGGGTCAGAGAGAGAGACCTGGGGGGTCAGAGAGCGAGACCTGGAGGGGGGGTCAGAGAGAGAGACCTGGGGGGTCAGAGAGAGAGACCTGGGGGGTCAGAGAGAGAGACGTGGGGGTTCAGTGAGTCACCTGGGGGGTCAGAGAGAGAGACCTGGGGGGTCAGAGAGAGAGACCTGGAGGGGGGGTCAGAGAGAGAGACCTGGGGGGGTCAGAGAGAGAGACCTGGGGGGTCAGAGAGAGAGACCTGGGGGGTCAGTGAGTCACCTGGGGGGTCAGAGAGAGAGAGACCTGGGGTTAGAGAGAGAGACCTGGGGGGGTCAGAAAGAGAGACCTGGGGGGTCAGAGAGAGAGACCTAGGGGGTCAGTGAGTCACCTGGGGGTCACAGAGAGAGACCTGGGGTTAGAGAGAGAGACCTGGGGGTCAGAGAGAGAGACCTGGGGGTCAGAGAGAGAGACCTGGGGGTCAGAGAGAGGCCTGGGGGTCAGAGAGAGAGAGACCGGGGGGTCAGAGAGAGAGAGACCTGGGGGTCAGAGAGAGAGAGACCTGGGGGTCAGAGAGAGAGAGACCTGGGGGTCAGAGAGAGACCTGGGGGTCAGAGAGAGACCTGGGGGTCAAAGAGAGACCTGGGGGTCAGAGAGAGACCTGGGGGGCAGAGAGAGAGACCTGGGGGGTCAGAGAGAGAGACCTGGAGGGGGGGTCAGAGAGAGAGACCTGGGGGGGTCAGAGAGAGAGACCTGGGGGGTCAGAGAGAGAGACCTGGGGGGTCAGTGAGTCACCTGGGGGGTCAGAGAGAGAGAGACCTGGGGTTAGAGAGAGAGACCTGGGGGGGTCAGAGAGAGACCTGGGGGTCAGAGAGAGAGACCTGGGGGGGTCAGAAAGAGAGACCTGGGGGGTCAGAGAGAGAGACCTAGGGGGTCAGTGAGTCACCTGGGGGTCAGAGAGAGAGACCTGGGGTTAGAGAGAGAGACCTGGGGGTCAGAGAGAGAGACCTGGGGGTCAGAGAGAGAAAGACATGGTGGTCACAGAGAGAGACCTGGGGTCAGAGAGAGAGACCTGGGGGGTCAAGAGAGAGAGACCTGGGGGTCAGAGAGAGAGACCTGGGGGTCAGAGAGAGAGACCTGGGGGTCAGTGAGAGACCTGGGGGTCAGAGAGAGAGACCTGGGGGGGTTAGAGAGAGAGACCTGGGGGGTCAGATAGAGAGACCTGGGTGGTCAGAGAGAGAGACCTGGGGGTCAGAGAGAGAGACCTGGGTGTTAGAGAGAGAGACCTGGGGGGTCAGAGAGAGAGACCAGGGGGGTCAGAGAGAGAGACCTGGGGGGTCAGTGAGAGACCTGGGGGGTCAGTGAGAGACCTGGGGGGTCAGAGAGAGACCTGGGGGCCAGAGAGAGAGACCTGGGGGGTCAGAGAGAGAGACCTGGGGGGTCAGAGAGAGAGACCTGGGGGGTCAGAGAGAGACCTGGGGGTCAGAGAGAGACCTGGGGGTCAGAGAGAGACCTGGGGGCCAGAGAGAGAGACCTGGGGGGCCAGAGAGAGAGACCTGGGGGGTCAAGAGAGAGAGACCTGGGGGTCAGAGAGAGAGACCTGGGGGTCAGAGAGAGAGACCTGGGGGTCAGTGAGAGACCTGGGGGTCAGTGAGAGACCTGGGGGTCAGAGAGAGAGACCTGGGGGTTAGAGAGAGACCTGGGGGTCAGAGAGAGAGAGAGACCTGGGGGGGTTAGAGAGAGAGACCTGGGGGGTCAGAGAGAGAGACCTGGGGGGTCAGAGAGAGAGACCTGGGGGTCAGAGAGAGAGACCTGGGGGTTAGAGAGAGAGACCTGGGGGGTCAGAGAGAGAGACCTGGGGGGGTTAGAGAGAGAGACCTGGGGGGTCAGAGAGAGAGACCTGGGGGGTCAGAGAGAGAGACCCGGGGGTCAGAGAGAGAGACCTAGGGGTTAGAGAGAGAGACCTGGGGGTTAGAGAGAGAGACCTGGGGGTTAGAGAGAGAGACCTGGGGGGTCAGAGAGAGAGACCTGGGGGGTCAGTGAGAGACCTGGGGGGTCAGTGAGAGACCTGGGGGGTCAGAGAGAGACCTGGGGGCCAGAGAGAGAGACCTGGGGGGTCAGAGAGAGAGACCTGGGGGGTCAGAGAGAGAGACCTGGGGGGTCAGAGAGAGACCTGGGGGTCAGAGAGAGACCTGGGGGTCAGAGAGAGACCTGGGGGTCAGAGAGAGACCTGGGGGCCAGAGAGAGAGACCTGGGGGGCCAGAGAGAGAGACCTGGGGGTCAGAGAGAGAGACCTGGGGGTCAGTGAGAGACCTGGGGGTCAGAGAGAGAGACCTGGGGGGTCAGAGAGAGAGACCTGGGGGGTCAGAGAGAGAGACCCGGGGGGTCAGTGAGAGACCTGGGGGGTCAGAGAGAGAGACCTGGGGGTTAGAGAGAGAGACCTGGGGGGTCAGAGAGAGAGACCTGGGGGTCAGAGAGAGTGACCTGGGGGTCAGAGAGAGAGACCCGGGGGGTCAGTGAGAGACCTGGGGGGTCAGAGAGAGAGACCTGGGGGTTAGAGAGAGAGACCTGGGGGGTCAGAGAGAGAGACCTGGGGGGTCAGAGAGAGAGACCTGGGGGTCAGAGAGAGAGACCTGGGGGTTAGAGAGAGAGACCTGGGGGGTCAGAGAGAGAGACCTGGGGGGTCAGAGAGAGAGACCTGGGGGGTCAGTGAGAGACCTGGGGGGTCAGTGAGAGACCTGGGGGGTCAGTGAGAGACCTGGGGGGTCAGAGAGAGACCTGGGGGCCAGAGAGAGAGACCTGGGGGGTCAGAGAGAGAGACCTGGGGGTCAGAGAGAGAGACCTGGGGGTTAGAGAGAGAGACCTGGTGGGTCAGAGAGAGACCTGGGGGGTCAGAGAGAGAGACCTGGGGGGTCAGTGAGAGACCTGGGGGTCAGTGAGAGACCTGGGGGTCAGAGAGAGTGACCTGGGGGTCAGAGAGAGTGACCTGGGGGTCAGAGAGAGAGACCTGGGGGTCAGTGAGAGACCTGGGGGTCAGAGAGAGTGACCTGGGGGTCTGAGAGAGACCTGGGGGTCAGAGAGATAGAGAGACCTGGGGGTCAGAGAGAGAGACCTGGGGGTCAGAGAGAGAGACCTGGGGGTCAGTGAGAGACCTGGGGGTCAGTGAGAGACCTGGGGGTCAGAGAGAGTGACCTGGGGGTCAGAGAGAGACCTGGGGGTCAGAGAGAGAGAGAGACCTGGGGGTCAGAGAGAGAGAGAGACCTGGTGGTCAGAGAGAGAGACCTGGGGGTCAGTGAGAGACCTGGGGGTCAGAGAGAGACCTGGGGGTCAGAGAGAGAGACCTGGGGGTCAGAGAGAGTGACCTGGGGGTCAGAGAGAGACCTGGGGGTCAGAGCGAGACCTGGGGGTCAGAGAGAGAGAGAGACCTGGGGGTCAGAGAGAGAGAGAGACCTGGTGGTCAGAGAGAGAGACCTGGGGGTCAGTGAGAGACCTGGGGGTCAGAGAGAGACCTGGGGGTCAGAGAGAGTGACCTGGGGGTCAGAGAGAGACCTGGGGGTCAGAGAGAGACCTGGGGGTCAGAGCGAGAGACCTGGGGGGTCAGAGCGAGAGACCTGGGGGGTCAGAGAGAGAGACCTGGGGGTCAGAGAGAGAGACCTGGGGGTCAGAGAGAGAGACCTGGGGGGTCAGAGAGAGAGACCTGGGGGGTCAGAGAGAGAGACCTGGGGGGGTTAGAGAGAGAGACCTGGGGGGGTCAGAGAGAGAGACCTGGGGGGGTCAGAGAGAGAGACCTGGGGGTCAGAGAGAGACCTGGGGGTCAGAGAGAGACCTGGGGGTCAGAGAGAGTGACCTGGGGGTCAGAGAGAAACCTGGGGGTCAGAGAGAGACCTGGGGGTCAGAGCGTGTGACCTGGGGGTCTGAGTGAGACCTGGGGGTCAGAGAGAGTAACCTGGGGGTCAGAGCGTGTGACCTGGGGGTCAGAGAGAGACCTGGGGGTCAGAGAGAGTAACCTGGGGGTCAGAGAGAGTAACCTGGGGGTCAGAGAGAGACCTGGTGGTCAGAGAGAGAGACCTGGGGGTCAGAGAGAGAGACCTGGGGGTCAGAGAGAGGCCTGGGGGTCAGAGAGAGGCCTGGGGGTCAGAGAGAGACCTGGGGGTCAGAGAGAGAGACCTGGGGGTCAGAGAGAGAGACCTGGGGGGTCAGAGAGAGAGACCTGGGGGGTCAGAGAGAGAGACCTGGGGGGTCAGTGAGAGACCTGGGGGGTCAGTGAGAGACCTGGGGGGTCAGAGAGAGACCTGGGGGGTCAGAGAGAGAGACCTGGGGGGTCAGAGAGAGAGACCTGGGGGGTCAGAGAGAGAGACCTGGGGGGTCAGAGAGAGACCTGGGGGTCAGAGAGAGACCTGGGGGTCAGAGAGAGACCTGGGGGCCAGAGAGAGAGACCTGGGGGGCCAGAGAGAGAGACCTGGGGGGTCAAGAGAGAGAGACCTGGGGGTCAGAGAGAGAGACCTGGGGGTCAGTGAGAGACCTGGGGGTCAGAGAGAGAGACCTGGGGGGTCAGAGAGAGAGACCTGGGGGTCAGAGAGAGAGACCTGGGGGTCAGAGAGAGAGACCCGGGGGGTCAGTGAGAGACCTGGGGGGTCAGAGAGAGAGACCTGGGGGTTAGAGAGAGAGACCTGGGGGGTCAGAGAGAGAGACCTGGAGGGTCAGAGAGAGAGACCTGGGGGTCAGAGAGAGAGACCTGGGGGTTAGAGAGAGAGACCTGGGGGGTCAGAGAGAGAGACCTGGGGGGTCAGAGAGAGAGACCTGGGGGGTCAGTGAGAGACCTGGGGGGTCAGAGAGAGACCTGGGGGCCAGAGAGAGAGACCTGGGGGGTCAGAGAGAGAGACCTGGGGGTCAGAGAGAGAGACCTGGGGGTTAGAGAGAGAGACCTGGTGGGTCAGAGAGAGACCTGGGGGGTCAGAGAGAGAGACCTGGGGGGTCAGTGAGAGACCTGGGGGTCAGTGAGAGACCTGGGGGTCAGTGAGAGACCTGGGGGTCAGAGAGAGTGACCTGGGGGTCAGAGAGAGTGACCTGGGGGTCAGAGAGAGAGACCTGGGGGTCAGTGAGAGACCTGGGGGTCAGTGAGAGACCTGGGGGTCAGAGAGAGTGACCTGGGGGTCTGAGAGAGACCTGGGGGTCAGAGAGATAGAGAGACCTGGGGGTCAGAGGTAGAGACCTGGGGGTCAGTGAGAGACCTGGGGGTCAGTGAGAGACCTGGGGGTCAGTGAGAGACCTGGGGGTCAGAGAGAGTGACCTGGGGGTCAGAGAGAGACCTGGGGGTCAGAGAGAGAGAGAGACCTGGGGGTCAGAGAGAGAGAGAGACCTGGTGGTCAGAGAGAGAGACCTGGGGGTCAGTGAGAGACCTGGGGGTCAGAGAGAGACCTGGGGGTCAGAGAGAGAGACCTGGGGGTCAGAGAGAGAGACCTGGGGGTCAGAGAGAGAGACCTGGGGGTTAGAGAGAGAGACCTGGTGGGTCAGAGAGAGACCTGGGGGGTCAGAGAGAGAGACCTGGGGGGTCAGTGAGAGACCTGGGGGTCAGTGAGAGACCTGGGGGTCAGAGAGAGAGAGAGACCTGGTGGTCAGAGAGAGAGACCTGGGGGTCAGTGAGAGACCTGGGGGCCAGAGAGAGAGACCTGGGGGGTCAGAGAGAGAGACCTGGGGGTCAGAGAGAGAGACCTGGGGGTTAGAGAGAGAGACCTGGTGGGTCAGAGAGAGACCTGGGGGGTCAGAGAGAGAGACCTGGGGGGTCAGTGAGAGACCTGGGGGTCAGTGAGAGACCTGGGGGTCAGTGAGAGACCTGGGGGTCAGAGAGAGTGACCTGGGGGTCAGAGAGAGTGACCTGGGGGTCAGAGAGAGAGACCTGGGGGTCAGTGAGAGACCTGGGGGTCAGAGAGAGTGACCTGGGGGTCTGAGAGAGACCTGGGGGTCAGAGAGATAGAGAGACCTGGGGGTCAGAGAGAGAGACCTGGGGGTCAGAGAGAGAGACCTGGGGGTCAGAGAGAGACCTGGGGGTCAGTGAGAGACCTGGGGGTCAGTGAGAGACCTGGGGGTCAGAGAGAGTGACCTGGGGGTCAGAGAGAGACCTGGGGGTCAGAGAGAGAGAGAGACCTGGGGGTCAGAGAGAGAGAGAGACCTGGTGGTCAGAGAGAGAGACCTGGGGGTCAGTGAGAGACCTGGGGGTCAGAGAGAGACCTGGGGGTCAGAGAGAGAGACCTGGGGGTCAGAGAGAGAGACCTGGGGGTCAGAGAGAGAGACCTGGGGGTCAGAGAGAGTGACCTGGGGGTCAGAGAGAGACCTGGGGGTCAGAGCGAGACCTGGGGGTCAGAGAGAGAGAGAGACCTGGGGGTCAGAGAGAGAGAGAGACCTGGTGGTCAGAGAGAGAGACCTGGTGGTCAGAGAGAGAGAGACCTGGGGGTCAGTGAGAGACCTGGGGGTCAGAGAGAGTGACCTGGGGGTCAGAGAGAGACCTGGGGGTCAGAGAGAGACCTGGGGGTCAGAGCGAGAGACCTGGGGGGTCAGAGAGAGAGACCTGGGGGGTCAGAGAGAGAGACCTGGGAGTCAGAGAGAGAGACCTGGGGGTTAGAGAGAGAGACCTGGGGGGTCAGAGAGAGACCTGGGGGTCAGAGAGAGAGACCTGGGGGTCAGAGAGAGAGACCTGGGGGTCAGAGAGAGAGACCTGGGGGTCAGAGAGAGAGACCTGGGGGGTCAGAGAGAGAGACCTGGGGGGGTTAGAGAGAGAGACCTGGGGGGGTCAGAGAGAGAGACCTGGGGGGGTCAGAGAGAGAGACCTGGGGGTCAGAGAGAGACCTGGGGGTCAGAGAGAGACCTGGGGGTCAGAGAGAGACCTGGGGGTCAGAGAGAGTGACCTGGGGGTCAGAGAGAAACCTAGGAGTCAGAGAGAGACCTGGGGGTCAGAGCGTGTGACCTGGGGGTCTGAGTGAGACCTGGGGGTCAGAGAGAGTAACCTGGGGGTCAGAGCGTGTGACCTGGGGGTCAGAGAGAGACCTGGGGGTCAGAGAGAGTAACCTGGGGGTCAGAGAGAGTAACCTGGGGGTCAGAGAGAGTAACCTGGGGGTCAGAGAGAGAGACCTGGGGGTCAGAGAGAGAGACCTGGGGGTCAGAGAGAGAGACCTGGGGGTCAGAGAGAGGCCTGGGGGTCAGAGAGAGGCCTGGGGGTCAGAGAGAGACCTGGGGGTCAGAGAGAGAGACCTGGGGGTCAGAGAGAGAGACCTGGGGGTCAGAGAGAGAGACCCGGGGGTCAGAGAGTGACCTGGGGGTCAGAGAGAGACCTGGGGGTCAGAGCGTGTGACCTGGGCGTCAGAGAGAGACCCTGGGGGTCAGAGAGAGTAACCTGGGGGTCAGAGAGAGACCTGGGGGTCAGAGAGAGACCTGGGGGTCAGAGCGTGTGACCTGGGGGTCAGAGAGAGACCTGGGGGTCAGAGAGAGTAACCTGGGGGTCAGAGAGAGACCTGGGGGTCAGAGAGAGAGACCTGGGGGTGAGAGAGTGACCTGGGGGTCAGAGAGAGACCTGGAGGGTCAGAGAGAGTTTATTATAAGATTATTATGATAAAAATGGGAATAATTTCAATGCTGAAGGTAAACAAATTGTCCGTATCCCATTGTACCTGGCAACATAATGATCTTTCCCTCCTAATGTGTGGCAGTGAGCGGTCAATGAATGGGATACAGGAGCAAGAGGGGCTGGATGATTAAATGGCGTTTTGGGGTACAGAACAGTGGGATTTTATATCACTGGTCAAGCAATGCAGAGAATGTGGTTTCAAATCTCACACTTGTACTTGAAGAATTTAAATTCTTTCGGAGCGGCACAGTGGTTAGCACTACTGCCTCACAGCTCCAGGGACCCGGGTTCAAGTCCGGCCTTGGGTGACTGTCAGTCTGGAGTTTGCACTTTCTCCCCGTGTCAGAGATGTTTACAGCACAGAAACAGGCCCTTCGGCCCAGCTTGTCCATGCCGCCCAGTTTCTCTCACTAAGCTGGTCCCACTTGCCCACATTTGGCCCATATCCCTCTATACCCACCCTGCCCATGGAACTGTCTAACTGCTTTTTAAAAGAAAATTGTACCCGCCTCTACCACTGCCTCTGGCAGCTCGTTCCAGACACTCACCACCCTCTGTGTGAAGAAATGTCCCCTCTGGTCTCTTTTGTATCTCTCCCCTCTCACCTTAAACCTCTGCCCTCTAGTTCTAGAATCCTCTACCTTTGGGACAAGATGTTGACTATCTCCCTTATCTGTGCCCCTCATTATTTTATAGACCTCGATAAGATCACCCCTAAGCCTCCTACGCTCCAGGGAAAAAAGTCCCAGTCTATCCAGCCTCTCCTTATAACTCAGACCATCAAGTCCTGGTAGCATCCTCGTAAATCTCTTCTGCACTCTTTCTAGTTTAACAATATCCTTCCTATAATAGTGACCAGAACTGAACACAGTATTCCATGTGTGGTCTTAGCAATGTCTGGTACAACTTCAACAAGACGTCCCAACTCCTGTATTCAATACTCTGACCAATAAAACCGAACATGCTGAATGCCTCCTTCACCACCCTGTCCACCTGCGACTCCACCTTCAAGGAACTATGAACCTGTACCCCTAGATCTCTTTGTTCTGTAACTCTCCCCAACTCTCTACCATTAACTGAGTAGGTCCTGCCCCGATTCGATCGACCAAAATGCATCACCTCACATTTATCCAAATTAAACTCCATCTGCCATTCATCTGCCCACTGGCCCAATTGGTCAAGATCCTGTTGCAATCTTATAGAACCTTCTTCACTGTCCACTATGACATCAGTCTTGGTGTCATCGGCTAACTTACTAACCATGGCCTCCTACATTCTCATCCAAATCATTAATATATATAACGGATAACAGTGGACCCAGCCCCGATCCCTGAGGCACACCGCTGGTCGCAGGCCTCCAGTTTGAAAAATAACCCTCCACAACCTCCCTGTCTTCGGTCGCCGAGCCAACTTTGTGTCCAATTGGCTACCCCACCCTGGATACTGTGAGATTTAACCTTTTGCAACAACCTACCATGCTGTGCCTTGTCAAAGGCTTTGCTAAAGTCCATGGTAGACTACGTCGACTGCACTGCCCTCATCTACCTTCTTGGTTACCCCTTCAAAAAACTCAATCAAATAGGTGAGACATGACTTTCCCCTTACAAAGCCACGCTGACCTTCCCTAATTAGCCCTTGCCTGTCTAAATGCCTGTAGATCCTGTCCCTCAGAATACCGTCTGACAATTTACCCACTACAGAAGTCAGGCTACCCGGTCTGTAGTTCCCAGGCTTATCCCTACAGCTCTTCTTAAACAAGGGCACAATATTTGCAACCCTCCAATCTTCAGGCACCTCTCCTGTGACTGTCGATTATTTAAATATCTCGGCTAGGGGGCCGGCAATTTCCTCCCGAGCCTCCCACAACGTCCTGGGATACATTTCACCAGTCCCGGGGATTTATCTACCTTGATGCGCTTTAATACCTCCAGCACCTCCTTCTCTGTAATATGTACACTCCTCAAGACATCACTTTTTATTTTCCCAAGTTCCCTAACATCTTTCTCGACAGTAAAGACTGACGGGAAATATTAATTTAGGACCTCTCCCATCCCTTGTGGATCTGCACATAGATGACCTTGTTTATCCTGAAGAGGCCCCACCCTCTCCCTACTCCCCCTTTTACCCAGTATGCATCTGGAAAAGCTCTTTGGATTTTCCTTTGCCGTATCTGCCAAGACAATTTCATGTCCCCTTTTTGCCCTCCTGATTTCTCTCTTAACTCTACTCCGACAAGCCTTGTACTCTTCAAGGGATCCACTTGATCCCAGCTGCCTCAGCATATCCTCTGCCTCCTTCTTCCTTTTGACCATGGCTTCAATATCCCGAGTCATCCAGGGTTCCCCACTTCTCCCAGCCTTTCCCTTCACTCTAAGGGGAATGTGCTCACCCTGAACCCTAGTTAACACCTTTTTGAAAGATTCCCACTTCCCAGCTGTCCCCTTGCCTGTAAATAGGCTCCCCCCCCCCCCAATCAACTTCCGAAAGTCCCTGCCGAATACCCCCGAAATTGGCCTTGCCCCAATTTAGAATGTTATCTTTTGGGCCAGAACTATCATTCCCCATAGCTATCTTAAACTAATGGAATTGTGGCCACTGGTCCCAAAGTGATTCCTTCACTAACACTTCTGTCACCTGCCCTTCCTTATTCCCCAAGGGGAGTCAAGTTTCCCCCCCCCCCCCACTTCTCTGGTCGGCCCATCCACATACTGAATGAGAAATTCCTCCTGAATACACTCGACAAATTTTTCTCCATCCAAACCCCTGGAGCTATGGCTGTCCCAGTTAATGTTGGGAAAGTTAAAGTCCCCACCTATTACCACCCTATTTTTCCAGCAGCTATCTGTAATCTCGTTACATATTTGCTCCTCAATATCCCGCTGACTATTTGGGGGCCTATCGTACAGTCCTATCAAAGTGATCTCACCCTTCTTATTTTTCAGTTCTACTCATATAGACTCAGTGGGCGAACCCTCGGATATATCCTCTCTCTGTACTGTGAAACTGTCCCTAATCAAAAACGCAACTCCCACTCCTCTCCTATCTCCTGGTCTATCTTTCCTACAGCATCTGTACCCCGGAACATTGAGCTGTCAGTCCTGTCCCTCTTTGATACATGTTTTGGTAATAGCTGTAATATCCCAGTCCCATGTGCCTATCCATGCCCTGAGTTCATTGGCCTTGCCCGTGTGTGCGTGGGATTCCTCCGGGTGCTCCGGTTTCCTCCCACAGTCCAAAGATGTGTAGGTTAGGTGGATTGGCCATGATCAATTGCTCCTAGGTGGGGTTGCGGGGATAGGGTGGGGGATTGGGCCTAGGTGAGGTTCTCTTTCGGAGGGTTGGTGAAGATTCGATGGGCCGAATGGCCTCTCTGCCCTGTAGGAATTCTATGATTCACTGAAATTCAGCTTGGGAACGAAAGAGAAAATGCTGGAAAATCTCAGCAAGTCTGGCAGCATCTGTAGGGAGAGAAAAGAGCTAACGTTTCGAGTCCGGTGACTCTTTGTCTTTTTAGGAAACTGTTTGTAAAGACCTTGAATCAGTCCTGGTGAGGGTGAAATTAGGAATTTATTAAACCCAGTGAGTCATTAATATCCCTTAGGGAATGAAATCTTCACCTTTCCCAGCCTGGTTTGTAAGGTGTTTCCCAGGTCTTAGTGAAAGAAGAGGTCAATTCGACATCAGAAGGGTTCAAAATTGACAAGCAGCAGTTAAATAGACTGTTGGGACTGAAGGTTGACGAGGCTCCAGGATCAGATGAGATGTATCCAAGGATATTGAAGGAAGTGAGAATGGAGATTGCAGGGCGCTGGCCATAACTTCACACGTCTTCTCTCGACTCGGTAGGTGTCAGAGGACTGGAGAATTGCAAATGTTGCATCCTTGTTCAAAAATAGTTGTAAAGATAACCCCAGCAATTACAGAGCAGTCAGTTTAATATCAGTGCGAGAAAGCTTCCAGAAACAATGATTTGGGATAGAATTGGTAGTCACTTGGAAAAATGTGAGGTGATTAGGATTCTAAAGGGGAAGTCATGTTTAACTAACTAGCTGGAATATTTTGAGGAGGTGATAGAAAGGTTGATGAGGGTAATGCTGTTGATGTGGTTTACATGGACTTTCAGAAGGTATGCAATATAGTTCCACACAACAGACTTGTGAGAAAGGTTATAGCTCATGGAGTAAAAGGGACGGTAGCAACATGGATTCAAAATTGGCTGAACAATAGCAAGCAGAATAACGGTCAATAGATATGTTTCGAGCTGGGGGAAGGTTTGTAGTGGGTGTTCCCCAGGGGTACCCGGTACTGGGACCTTTGCTTCCCCCCCCCCCGCCATTGAGAGCGAGCTGACTGGTGGTGATTTAACCTCAGGATCACCACACCTCAGGGAGTGGCAAGGTTGAGACGGTGGGACTTTAATGGATAACCTCAGGGGATGCGGGATTTGAACCCACGCTGTTGGCTCTGCTGTCCAGCCGAATGCGCAAACTTGAATTAAACAATGTGCAGGGAGGGGGGGAAAAGACACCAAGCAAATTCTGTGATTCTAGATGTGACTCCAGTAACTCAGCACTGATTGTCAGAATTGCCCCAGAAATGGCTCGACAATTGCATCAGACAAACAATTTAAAATCTGCCTCACCACGACTGCTGCTCTGAAAAAACAAGATCAGTTCGACAGGCCAACTTTTGCAGTGAGTCTGGGTGGTGATCAGAGGTTGGGCCTGGATGTCACACAGCGTGGGGGGAGCCAGGAAGCAGATGGGACTGCATTCTAGATATTTGTAAAGAGCTAAGCAGGCACACCCACAGCGGCCAAGCAGCAGCCTGGAGCGGGGCACATTTTCCACGAAAAATGCTGTTCAAACACAAACAGCAGGTGAGTCATTCCTAAACAGGCCCCACTCCCTCCTCAACTCTGCAAAGTCTGTGTCCAATTACACAGATCGAGAGCAGCCCGAAACAGTGACCACAAATTGGGGCTGGACCACCAGTACTGTACCCCAGTGTTATACAGTGACAGACCCGTCCCCACCAGTACTGTACCCCAGTGTTATACAGTGACAGACCCATCCCCACCAGTACTGTACCCCAGTGTTATACAGTGACAGACCCGTCCCCACCAGTACTGTACCCCAGTGTTATACAGTGACAGACCCATCCCCACCAGTACTGTATCCCAGTGTTATACAGTGACAGACCCGTCCCCACCAGTACTGTACCCCAGTGTTATACAGTGACAGACCCGTCCCCACCAGTACTGTACCCCAGTGTTATACAGTGACAGACCCGTCCCCACCAGTACTGTACCCCAGTGTTATACAGTGACAGACCCATCCCCACCAGTACTGTATCCCAGTGTTATACAGTGACAGACCCGTCCCCACCAGTACAGTACCCCAGTGTTATACAGTGACAGACCCGTCCCCACCAGTACTGTACCCCAGTGTTATACAGTGACAGACCCGTCCCCACCAGTACTGTACCCCAGTGTTATACAGTGACAGACCCATCCCCACCAGTACTGTACCTCAGTGTTATACAGCGATAGACCCATCCCCACCAGTACTGTACCCAGTGTTATACTGTGACAGACCCGTCCCACCAGTACTGTACCCCAGTGTTATACAGTGACAGACCCGTCCCCACCCGTACTGTACCCCAGTGTTATACAGTGACAGACCCGTCCCCACCAGTACTGTCCACCAGTGTTATACAGTGACAGACCCGTCCCCACCAGTACTGTACCCCAGTGTTATACAGTGACAGACCCGTCCCCACCAGTACTGTACCCCAGTGTTATACAGTGACAGACCCGTCCCCACCAGTACTGGACCCCAGTGTTATACAGTGACAGACCCGTCCCCACCAGTACTGTACCCCAGTGTTATACAGTGACAGACCCGTCCCCACCAGTACTGTCCACCAGTGTTATACAGTGACAGACCCGTCCCCACCAGTACTGTACCCCAGTGTTATACAGTGACAGACCCGTCCCCACCAGTACTGTACCCCAGTGTTATACAGTGACAGACCCGTCCCCACCAGTACTGGACCCCAGTGTTATACAGTGACAGACCCGTCCCCACCAGTACTGTACCCCAGTGTTATACAGTGACAGACCCGTCCCCACCAGTACTGTACCCCAGTGTTATACAGTGACAGACCCGTCCCCACCAGTACTGTACCCCAGTATTATACAGTGACAGACCCGTCCCCACCAGTACTGTACCCCAGTGTTATACAGTGACAGACCCATCCCCACCAGTACTGTACCCAGTGTTATACAGTGACAGACCCATCCCCACCAGTACTGTACCCCAGTGTTATACAGTGACAGACCCGTCCCCACCAGTGCTGTACCCCAGTGTTATACAGTGACAGACCCGTCCCCACCAGTACTGTACCCCAGTGTTATACAGTGACAGACCCGTCCCCACCAGTGCTGTACCCCAGTGTTATACAGTGACAGACCCGTCCCCACCAGTGCTGTACCCCAGTGTTATACAGTGACAGACCCGTCCCCACCAGTACTGTACCCCAGTGTTATACAGTGACAGACCCGTCCCCACCAGTGCTGTACCCCAGTGTTATACAGTGACAGACCCGTCCCCACCAGTGCTGTACCCGAATGTTATACAGTGACAGACCCGTCCCCACCAGTACTGTACCCCAGTGTTATACAGTGACAGACCCGTCCCAACCAGTACTGTACCCCAGTGTTATACAGTGACAGACCCGTCCCCACCAGTACTGTACCCCAGTGTTATACAGTGAAAGACCCATCCCCACCAGTACTGTACCCCAGTTTTATACAGTGACAGACCCGTCCCCACCAGTACTGAACCCCAGTGTTATACAGTGACAGACCCGTCCCCACCAGTGCTGTACCCCAGTGTTATACAGTGACAGACCCGTCCCCACCAGTACTGTACCCCAGTGTTATACAGTGACAGACCCGTCCCCACCAGTATTGTACCCCAGTGTTATACAGTGACAGACCCGTCCCCACCAGTACTGTACCCCAGTGTTATACAGTGAAAGACCCATCCCCACCAGTACTGTACCCCAGTTTTATACAGTGACAGACCCGTCCCCACCAGTACTGAACCCCAGTGTTATACAGTGACAGACCCGTCCCCACCAGTGCTGTACCCCAGTGTTATACAGTGACAGACCCGTCCCCACCAGTACTGTACCCCAGTGTTATACAGTGACAGACCCGTCCCCACCAGTACTGTACCCCAGTGTTATACAGTGACAGACACTTCCCCACCAGTACTGTAACCCAGTGTTATACAGTGACAGACCCGTCCCCACCAGTACTGGACCCCAGTGTTATACAGAGACAGGCCCGCCCCCACCAGTACTGTACCCCAGTGTTATATAGTGACAGACCCGTCCCCACCAGTACTGTACCCCAGTGTTATACAGTGACAGACCCGTCCCCACCAGTATTGTACCCCAGTGTTATACAGTGACAGACCAGTCCCCACCAGGAATGTACCCCAGTGTTATACAGTGACAGACCCGTCCACACCAGTACTGTACCCCAGTGTTATAGTGATAGACCCGACCCCACCAGTACTGTACCCCAGTGTTATACAGTGACAGACCCATCCCCACCAGTACTGTACCCCAGTGTTATACAGTGACAGACCCGTCCACACCACTACTGTACCCCAGTGTTATACAGTGACAGACCCATCCCCACCAGTACTGTACCCCGGTGTTATACAGTGACAGACCCATCCCCACCAGTACTGTACCCCAGTGTTATGTAGAGACAGACCCATCCCCAGCAATGCTGTACCCCAGTGTTATACAGTGACAGACCCATCCCCACCAGTACTGTACCCCAGTGTTATACAGTGAAAGACCCGTCCCCACCAGTACTGTGCCCCAGTGTTATACAGTGACAGACCCGTCCCCACCAGTACTGTACCCCAGTGCTATACAGTGACAGACTCATCCCCACCAGCACTGTACCCCGGTGTTATACAGTGACAGACCCATCCCCACCAGTACTGTACCCCAGTGTTATGTAGAGACAGACCCATCCCCAGCAATGCTGTACCCCAGTGTTATACAGTGACAGACCCATCCCCACCAGTACTGTACCCCAGTGTTATACAGTGAAAGACCCGTCCCCACCAGTACTGTGCCCCAGTGTTATACAGTGACAGACCCGTCCCCACCAGTACTGTACCCCAGTGCTATACAGTAACAGACCCGTCCCCACCAGTGCTGTACCCGAATGTTATACAGTGACAGACCCGTCCCCACCAGTACTGTACCCCAGTGTTATACAGTGAAAGACCCATCCCCACCAGTACTGTACCCCAGTGTTATACAGTGACAGACCCGTCCCCACCAGTACTGTACCCCAGTGTTACACAGTGACAGACCCGTCCCCACCAGTACTGAACCCCAGTGTTATACAGTGACAGACCCGTCCCCACCAGTGCTGTACCCCAGTGTTATACAGTGACAGACCCGTCCCCACCAGTACTGTACCCCAGTGCTATACAGTGACAGACCCGTCCCCACCAGTGCTGTACCCGAATGTTATACAGTGACAGACCCGTCCCCACCAGTACTGTACCCCAGTGTTATACAGTGACAGACCCGTCCCCACCAGTACTGAACCCCAGTGTTATACAGTGACAGACCCGTCCCCACCAGTGCTGTACCCCAGTGTTATACAGTGACAGACCCGTCCCCACCAGTACTGTACCCCAGTGTTATACAATGACAGACCCGTCTCCACCAGTACTGTACCCCAGTGTTATACAGTGACAGACCCGTCCCCACCAGTACTGTACCCCAGTGTTATACAGAGACAGGCCAATCCCCACCAGTACTGTACCCCAGTGTTATACAGTGACAGACCCGTCCACACCAGTACTGTACCCCAGTGTTATAGTGATAGACCCGACCCCACCAGTACTGTACCCCAGTGTTATACAGTGACAGACCCATCCCCACCAGTACTGTACCCCAGTGTTATACAGTGACAGACCCGTCCCCACCACTACTGTACCCCAGTGTTATACAGTGACAGACCCATCCCCACCAGTACTGTACCCCAGTGTTATACAGTGACAGACCCGTCCCCACCAGTACTGTACCCCAGTGTTATACAATGACAGACCCGTCTCCACCAGTACTGTACCCCAGTGTTATACAGTGACAGACCCGTCCCCACCAGTATTGTACCCCAGTGTTATACAGTGACAGACCAGTCCCCACCAAGAATGTACCCCAGTGTTATACAGTGACAGACCCATCCCCACCAGTACTGTACCCCGGTGTTATACAGTGACAGACCCATCCCCACCAGTACTGTACCCCAGTGTTATGTAGAGACAGACCCATCCCCAGCAATGCAGTACCCCAGTGTTATACAGTGACAGATCCGTCACATCCAGTTCTGTACCCCAGTGTTATACAGTGACAGACCCATCCCCAGCAATACTGTACCCCAGTGTTATACAGTGACAGACCCGTCCCCACCAGTACTGTACCCCAGTGTTATACAGTGACAGACCCGTCCCCACCAGTACTGTACCTCAGTGTTATACAGTGACAGACCCGACCCCACCAGTACTGTACCCCAGTGTTATACAGTGACAGACCCGTCCCCACCAGTACTGTACCCCAGTGTTATACAGTGACAGACCCGTCCCCACCAGTACTGTACCCCAGTGTTATACAGTGACAGACCCGTCCCCACCAGTACTGTACCCCAGTGTTATACAGTGACAGACCCGTCCCCACCAGTACTGTACCCCAGTGTTATACAGTGACAGACCAGTCCCCACCAGTACTGTACCCCGGTGTTATACAGTGACAGACCCGTCCCCACCAGTACTGTACCCCTGTGTTATACAGTGACAGACCCGACCCCACCAGTACTGTACCCCAGTGTTATACAGTGACAGACCCGTCCCCACCAGGAATGCACCCCAGTTTTATACAACGACAGACCCGTCCCCACCAGTACTGTACCCCAATGTTATACATCGACAGACCCGTCCCCACCAGTACTATACCCCAGAGTTATACAGTGACAGACCCATCCCCACCAGTACTGTCCACCAGTGTTATACAGTGACAGACCCGTCCCCACCAGTACTATACCCCAGAGTTATACAGTGAAAGACCCGTCCCCACCAGTACTGTCCACCAGTGTTATACAGTGACAGACCCGTCCCCACCAGTACTGTACCCCAGTGTTATACAGTGACAGACCCGTCCCCATCAGTACAGGATCCCAGTGTTATACAGTGACAGACCCGTCCCCACCAGTACTGTACCCCAGTGTTATACAGTGACAGACCCGTCCCCACCAGTACTGTACCCCAGTGTTATACAGTGACAGACCCGTCCCCACCATTACTGTACCCCAGTGTTATACAGTGACAGACACGTCCCCACCAGTACTGTACCCCAGTGTTATACAGTGACAGACCCATCCCCACCAGTACTGTACCCCAGTGTTATACAGTGACAGACCCGTCCCCACCAGTACTGTTCCCCAGTGTTATACAGTGACAGACCCGTCCCCACCACTACGCTACCCCAGTGTTATACAGTGACAGACCCGCCTCCACCAGTACTGTACCCCAGTGTTATACAGTGATAGACCCGTCCCCACCAGTACTGTACCCAAGTGTTATACAGTGACAGACCCGTCCCCATAAGTACTGTACCCCAGTGTTATACATCGACATACCCGTCCCCACCAGTACTGTACCCCAGTGTTATACAGTGACAGACCCGTCCACACCAGTACTGTACCCCAGTGTTATAGTGATAGACCCGACTCCACCAGTACTCTCCCCCAGTGTTATACAGTGACAGACCCATCCCCACCAGTACTGTACCCCAGTGTTATACAGCGACAGACCCGTCCCCACCAGTACTGTACCCCAGTGTTATACAGTGACAGACCCGTCCCCACCAGTACTGTACCCTTCTGTTATACAGTGACAGACCCGTCCCCACCAGGAATGTACCCCAGTGTTATACAGTGACAGACCCGTCCCCCCAGCACTGTACCCCTGTGTTATACAGTGACAGACCCGTCCCCACCAGTACTGTACCCCAGTGTTATACAGTGACAGACCCATCCCCACCACTACTGTACCACAGTGTTATACAGTGACAGACCCGTCCCCACCAGTACTGTACCCCAGTGTTATACAGTGACAGACCCGTCCCCACCAGTACTGTACCTCAGTGTTATACAGTGACAGACCCATCCCCACCAGTACTGCACCCCAGTGTTATACAGTGACAGACCCGTCCCCACCAGTACTGTACCCCAGTGTTACACAGTGACAAACCCGTCCCCACCAGTACTGCACCCCAGTGTTATACAACGACAGACCCGTCCCCACCAGTACTGTACCCCAGTGTTATACAGTGACAGACCCGTCCGCACCAGTACTGTACCCCAGTGTTATACAGCGACAGACCCGTCCCCACCAGTACTGTACCCCAGTGTTATACAGTGACAGACCCGTCCCCACCAGTACTGTACCCCAGTGTTATACATCGACAGACCCGTCCCCACCAGTACTGTACCCCAGTGTTATACATCGACAGACCCGTCCCCACCAGTACTGTACCCCAGAGTTATACAGTGACAGACCCATCCCCACCAGTACTGTCCACCAGTGTTATACAGTGACAGATCCGTCCCCACCAGTACTGTACCCCAGTGTTATACAGTGACAGACCTGTCCCCACCAGTACTGTACCTCAGTGTCATACAGTGACAGACCCGCCCCCACCAGTACTGTACCCCCGTGTTATACAGCGACAGACCCGTCCCCACCAGTACTGTACCCCAGTGTTATACAGCGACAGACCCGTCCCCACCAGTACTGTACCCCAGTGTTATACAGTGACAGACCCGTCCCCAGCAGTACTGTACCCCTCTGTTATACAGTGACAGACCCGTCCCCACCAGGAATGTACCCCAGTGTTATACAGTGACAGACCCGTCCCCACCAGTACTGTACCCCAGTGTTATACAGAGACAGGCCAATCCCCACCAGTACTGTACCCCAGTGTTATACAGTGACAGACCCTCCCCACCACTACTGTACCCCAGTGTTATACAGTGACAGACCCGTCCCCCCAGCACTGTACCCCTGTGTTATACAGTGACAGACCCGTCCCCACCAGTACTGTACCCCAGTGTTATACAGTGACAGACACGTCCCCACCAGTACTGTACCACAGTGTTATACAGAGACAGGCCAATCCCCACCAGTTCTGTACCCCAGTGTTATACAGTGACAGACCCGTCCCCACCAGTACTGCACCCCAGTGTTATACAACGACAGACCCGTCCCCACCAGTACTGTACTTCAATGTTATACATCGACAGACCCGTCCCCACCAGTACTATACCCCAGAGTTATACAGTGACAGACCCGCCCCCACCAGTACTGTCCACCAGTGTTATACAGTGACAGACCTGTCCCCACCAGTACTGTAACCCAGTGTTATACAGTGACAGACCTGTCCCCACCAGTACTGTACCTCAGTGTTATACAGTGACAGACACGTCCCCACCAGTACTGTACCCCAGTGTTATACAGTGACAGACCCGTCCCCACCAGTACTGTACCCCAGTGTTCTACACTGACAGACCCGTCCCCACCAGTACTGTACCCCAGTGTTATACAGTGACAGACCCGCCCCCACCAGTACTGTACCCCAGTGTTATACAGTGACAGACCCATCCCCACCAGTACTGTACCCCAGTGTTATACAGTGACAGACCCATCCCCACCAGTACTGTACCCCAGTGTTATACAGTGACAGACCCGTCCCCACCAGTACTGTACCCCAGTGTTATACAGTGACAGACCCGTCCCCACCAGTACTGTACCCCAGTGTTATACAGTGACAGACCCGTCCCCGCCAGTACTGTACCCCAGTGTTATACACTGACAGACCCGTCCCCACCAGTACTGTACCCCAGTGTTATACAGTGGCAGACCCATCCCCACCAGTACTGTACCCCAGGGTTATACAGTGACAGACCCATCCCCACCAGTACTGTACCCAGTGTTATACAGTGACAGACCCGTCCCCACCAGTACTGTACTCCAGTGTTATACAGTGACAGACCCATCCCCACCAGTACTGTACCCCAGTGTTATACAGTGACAGACCCATCCCCACCAGTACTGTACCCCAGTGTTATACATCAACACACCCATCCCCACCAGTACTGTGTCCCAGTGTTATACAGTGACTGACCCGTCCCCACCAGTACTGTACCCCAATGTTGTACATCGACACACCCGTCCCCACCAGTACTGTACCCCAGTGTTATACAGTGACAGACATGTCCCCACCAGTACTGTACCCCAGTGTTATACAGTGACAGACACGTCCCCACCAGTACTGTACCCCAGTGTTATACAGTGACAGACCCATCCCCACCAGTACTGTAACCCAGTGTTATACAGTGCCAGACCAATCCCCACCAGTACTGTACCCCAGTGTTAAACAGTGACAGACCCGCCCCCACAAGTACTGTACCCCAGTGTTATACATCGACACACCCGTCCCCACCAGCACTGTACCCCAGTGTTATACAGTGACAGACACGTCCCCACCAGTACTGTATCCCAGTGTTATACAGTTACAGACCCCGTCCCCACCAGTACTGTACCCCAGTGTTATACAGTGACAGACCCGTCCCCACCAGTACTGTACCCCAGTGTTATACAGTGACAGACACGTCCCCACCAGTACGGTACCCCAGTGTTATACAGTTACAGACCCCGTCCCCACCAGTACTGTACCCCAGTGTTATACAGTGACAGACCCGTCCCCACCAGTACTGTACCCCAGTGTTATACAGTGACAGACACGTCCCCACCAGTACTGTATCCCAGTGTTATACAGTTACAGACCCCGTCCCCACCAGTACTGTACCCCAGTGTTATACAGTGACAGACCAGTCCCCACCAGTACTGTACCCCAGTGTTATACAGAGACAGACCCGTCCCCACCAGTACTGTACCCCAGTGTTATACAGTGACAGACCCATCCCCACCAGTACTGTATCCCAGTGTTATACAGTGACAGACCCCGTCCCCACCAGCACTGTACCCCAGTGTTATACAGTGACAGACCCTCCCCACCAGTACTGTACCCCAGTGTTATACAGTGACAGACCCATCCCCACCAGTACTGTACCCCAGTGTTATACAGTGACAGACCCGTCCCCACCAGTACTGTACCCCAGTGTTATACAGAGACAGACCCGTCCCCACCAGTACTGTACCCCAGTGTTATACAGCGACAGTCCCGTCCCCACCAGTACAGTACCCCAGTGTTATACAGTGACAGACCCGTCCCCACCAGTACTGTGCCCCAGTGTTATACAGCGACAGACCCGACCCCACCAGTACTGTACGCCAGTGTTATACAGTGACAGGCCCGTCCCCACCAGTACTGTACCCCAGTGTTATACAGTGACAGGCCCGTCCCCACCAGTACTGTACCCCAGTGTTACACAGTGACAGACCCGTCCCCACCAGTATTGTATCCCAGTGTTATACAGTGACAGACCCGTCCCCACCAGTACTGTACCCCAGTGTTATACAGTGACAGACCCGTCCCCACCAGTACTGTCCCCCAGTGTTATACAGTGACAGACCCGTCCCCACCAGTACTGTACCCCAGTGTTATACAGTGACAGACCCATCCCCACCAGTACTGTACCCCAGTGTTATACAGTGACAGACCCGACCCCACCAGTACTGTACCCCAGTGTTATATAGTGACAGACCCGTCCCCACCAGTACTGTACCCCAGTGTTATACAGTGACAGACCCGTCGCCACCAGTACTGTACCCCAGTGTTATACAGTGACAGACCCGTCCCCACCAGTACTGTACCCCAGTGTTATACAGTGACAGACCCGTCCCCACCAGTACTGTACCCCAGTGTTATACAGAGACAGACCCGTCCCCACCAGTACTGTACCCCATTGTTATACAGTGACAGACCCATCCCCACCAGTACTGTACCCCAGTGTTATACAGTGATAGACCCGTCCCCACCAGTACTGTACCCCAGTGTTATACAGTGACAGACCCGGCCCCACCAGTACTGTACCCCAGTGTTATACAGTGACAGACCCATCCCCACCAGTACTGTACCCCAGTGTTATACAGTGACAGACCCATCCCCACCAGTACTGTACCCCAATGTTATACAGTGACAGACCCGTCTCCACCAGAACTGTACTCTAGTGTTATACAGAGACAGACCCATCCCCAGCAATACTGTACCCCAGTGTTATACAGTGACAGACCCATCCCCACCAGTACTGTACCCCAGTGTTATACAGTGACAGACCCGTCCCCACCAGTACTGTACCCCAGTGTTATACAGAGACAGACCCATCCCCACCAGTACTGTATCCCAGTGTCATACAGTGAAAGGCCCGTCCCCACCAGTACTGTACCCCAGTGTTATACAGTGACAGACCCATCCCCACCAGTACTGTACCCCAGTGTTATACAGTGACAGACCCGTCCCCACCAGTACTGTACCCCAGTGTTATACAGTGACAGACCCATCCCCACCAGTACTGTACCCCAGTGTTATACAGTGATAGACCCGCCCCCACCAGTACTGTACCCCAGTGTTATACAGTAATAGACCCGTCCCCACCAGTACTGTACCCCAGTGTTATACAGCGACAGACCCGTCCCCACCAGTACTGTACCCCAGTGTTATACAGTGACAGACCCATCCCCAACAGTACTGTACCCCAGAGATATACATCGACAGACCCGTCCCCACCAGTACTGTCCCCCAGTGTTATACACTGACAGACCCGTCCCCACCAGTACTGTCCCCCAGTGTTATACAGTGACAGACCCGTCCACACCAGTACTGTACCCCAGTGTTATACAGTGACAGACCAGTCCCCACCAGTACTGTACCCCAGTGTTATACAGTGATAGACCCGTCCCCACCAGTACTGTACCCCAGTGTTATACAGTGATAGACCCGTCCCCACCAGTACTGTACCCCAGTGTTATACAGCGACAGACCCGTCCCCACCAGTACTGCACCCCAGTGTTATACAGTGACAGACCCATCCCCACCAGTACTGTACCCCAGAGATATACATCGACAGACCCGTCCCCACCAGTACTGTCCCCCAGTGTTATACACTGACAGACCCGTCCCCACCAGTACTGTCCCCCAGTGTTATACAGTGACAGACCCGTCCACACCAGTACTGTACCCCAGTGTTATACAGTGACAGACCAGTCCCCACCAGTACTGTACCCCAGTGTTATACAGTGACAGACCCGTCCCCACCAGTACTGTACCCCAGTGTTATACAGTGACAGTCCCATCCCCACCAGTACTGTACCCCAGTGTTATACAGTGACAGACACTTCCCGACCAGTACTGTACCCCAGTGTTAGACAGTGACAGACCCCGTCCACACCAGTACTGTACCCCAGTGTTATACAGTGACAGACCAGTCCCCACCAGTACTGTACCCCAGTGTTATACAGTGACAGACACGTCATCACCAGTACTGTACCCCAGTGTTATACAGTGTCAGACCCCTCCCCACCAGTACTGTACCCCAGTGTTATACAGTGACAGACCCATCCCCACCAGTACTGTACCCCGGTGTTATACAGTGACAGACCCGTCCCCACCACTACTGTACCCCAGTGTTATACAGTGACAGACCCGCCCCCACCAGTACTGTACCCCAGTGTTATACAGTGACAGACCCGTCCCCACCACTACTGTACCCCAGTGTTATACAGCGACAGACCCGTCCCCACCAGTACTGTACCCCAGTGATATACAGTGACAGACCCGTCCCCACCAGTACTGTACCCCAGTGTTATACAGTGACAGACCCGTCCCCACCACTACTGTACCCCAGTGTTATACAGTGACAGACCCGTCCCCACCAGTACTGTATCCCAGTGATATACAGTGACAGACCCGTCCCCACCAGTACTGTACCCCAGTGTTATACAGTGACAGACACGTCCCCACCAGTACTGTATCCCAGTGATATACAGTGACAGACCCGTCCCCACCAGTACTGTACCCCAGTGATATACAGTGACAGACCCGTCCCCACCAGTACTGTACCCCAGTGTTATACAGTGACAGACCCGTCCCCACCAGTACTGTACCCCAGTGTTATACAGTGACAGACCCATCCCCACCAGTACTGTACCCCAGTGTTATACAGTGACAGACACGTCTCCACCAGTACTGTACCCCAGTGTTATACAGTGACAGACCCATCCCCACCACTACTGTACCCCAGTGTTGTACAGTGACAGACACGTCCCCACCGGTACTGTATCCCAGTGTTATACAGTGACAGACCCATCCCCACCAGTACTGTACCCCAGTGTTGTACAGTGACAGACAAGTCCCCACCAGTACTGTACCCCAGTGTTATACAGTGACAGACCCGTCCCCACCAGTACTGTACCCCAGTGTTATACAGCGACAGACCCGTCCCCACCAGTACTGTACCCCAGTGTTATACAGTGACAGACACGTCCCCACCAGTACTGTACCCCAGTGATATACAGTGACAGACCTGTCCACACCAGTACTGTACCCCAGTGTTATACAGTGACAGACACGTCCCCACCAGTACTGTACCCCAGTGTTATACAGTGTCAGACCCCTCCCCACCAGTACTGTACCCCAGTGTTATACAGTGACAGACCCGTCCCCACCAGTACTGTACCCCAGTGTTATACAGTGACAGACCCGTCCCCACCAGTACTGTATCCCAGTGTTATACAGTGGCAGACACGTCCCCACCAGTACTGTACACCAGTGTAATACAGCGACAGAACCGTCCCCACCAGTACTGTACCCCAGTGTTATACACGGACAGACCTGTCCCCACCAGTACTGTACCCCAGTGTTATACAGTGACAGACCCGTCCCCACCAGTACTGTACCCCAGTGTTATACACGGACAGACCTGTCCCCACCAGTACTGTACCCCAATGTTATACAGCGACAGACCCGTCCCCACCAGTACTGTACCCCAGTGTTATACAGTGACAGACCCATCCCCACCAGTGCTGTACCCCAGTGTTATACAGTTACAGACCCATCCCCACCAGTACTGTACCCCAGTGTTATACAGTGACAGACCCATCCCCACCAGTACTGTACCCCAGTGTTATACAGAGACAGACACGTCCCCACCAGTACTGTACCCCAGTGTTATACAGTGACAGACCCGTCCCCACCAGTACTGTCCCCCAGTGTTATACAGCGACAGACCCATCCCCACCAGTACTGTACCCCAGTGTTATACAGTGACAGACACGTCCCCACCAGTACTGTACCCCAGTGTTATACAGTGACAGACACGTCCCCACCGGTACTGTACCCCAGTGTTATACAGTGACAGACCCAACCCCACCAGTACTGTACCCCAGTGTTATACAGTGACAGGCCCGTCCCCACCAGTACTGTACCCCAGTGTTATACAGTGACAGACCCGTCCCCACCAGTACTGTACCCCAGTGTTACACAGTGACAGACCCGTCCCCACCAGTACTGCACCCCAGTGTTATACAGTGACAGACCCGTCCCCACCAGTACTGTACCCCAGTGTTATACAGTGACAGACCCGTCGCCACCAGTACTGTACCCCAGTGTTATACAGTGACAGTCCCGTCCCCACCAGTACTGTACCCCAGTGTTATATAGTGACAGACCCGTCCCCACCAGTACTGTACCCCAGTGTTATACAGTGACAGACCCGTCCCCACCAGTACTGTACGCCATTGTTATACAGTGACAGACCCATCCCCACCAGTACGGTACCCCAGTGTTATACAGTGACAGACCCGTCCCCACCAGTACTGTACCCCAGTGTTATACAGTGACAGACCCGTCCCCACCAGTACTGTACCCCAGTGTTATACAGTGACAGACCCGTCCCCACCAGTACTGTACCCAGTGTTATACAGTGACAGACCCGTCCCCACTAGTACTGTACCCAGTGTTATACAGTGACAGACCCGTCCCCACCAGTACTGTACCCAGTGTTATACAGTGACAGACCCGTCCCCACCAGTACTGTACCCCAGTGTTATACAGTGACAGACCCGTCCCCACCAGTACTGTACCCCAGTGTTATACAGTGACAGACCCGTCCCCACCAGTACTGTATCCCAGTGTTATACAGTGATAGACCCATCCCCACCAGTAATGTACCCCAGTTTTATACAGTGACAGACCCGTCCCCACCAGTACTGTACACCAGTGTTATACAGTGACAGACACGTCCCCACCAGTACTGTACACCAATGTAATACAGCGACAGACCCGTCCCCACCAGTACTGTACCCCAGTGTTATACGGTTACAGACCAATCCCCACCAGTACTGTACCCCAGTGTTATACAGTGACAGACCCATCCCCACCAGTACGGTACCCCAGTGTTATACAGTGACAGACCCGTCCCCACCAGTACTGTACCCCAGTGTTATACAGTGACAGACCCGTCCCCACCAGTACTGTAAGCCAGTGTTATACAGTGACAGACCCGTCCCCACCAGTACTGTACCCCAGTGTTATACAGTGACAGACCCGTCCCCACCAGTACTGTACCCCAGTGTTACACAGTGACAGACCCATCCCCACCAGTACTGTACCCCAGTGTTATACAGTGACAGACCCATCCCCACCAGTACTGTATCTCAGTGTTATACAGTGACAGACACATCCCCACCAGTACTGTACCCCAGTGTTATGCAGTGACAGACCCGCCCCCACCAGTACTGTACCCCAGTGTTATACAGTGATAGACCCGCCCACACCAGTACTGTACCCCAGCGTTATAGTGACAGACCCGCCCCCACCAGTACTGTACCCCAGTGTTATACAGTAACAGACCCGTCCCCACCAGTACTGTACCCCAGTGTTATACAGTGACAGACCCATCCCCACCAGTACTGTACCCCAGTGTTATACAGTGACAGACCCGTCCCCACCAGTACTGTACCCCAGTGTTATACAGTGACAGACGCGTCCCCACCAGTACTGTACCCCAGTGTTATACAGTGACAGACCCGTCCCCACCAGTACTGTACCACAGTGTTATACAGTAACACACCCGTCCCCACCAGTACTGTACCCCAGTGTTATACAGTGACAGACCCGACCTCACCAGTACTGTACCCCAGTGTTATACAGTGACAGACCCGTCCCCACCAGTACTGTACCCCAGTGTTACACAGTGACAGACCCGTCCCCACCAGTACTGTACCCCAGTGTTATACAGTGACAGACCCTCCCCACCAGTACTGTACCCCAGTGTTATACAGTGACAGACCCATCCCCACCAGTTCTGTACCCCAGTGTTATACAGTGACAGACCCATCCCCACCAGTACGGTACCCCAGTGTTATACAGTGACAGACCCGTCCCCACCAGTACTGTACCCCAGTGTTATACAGTGACAGACCCGTCCCCACCAGTACTGTAAGCCAGTGTTATACAGTGAGAGACCCGTCCCCACCAGTACTGTACCCCAGTGTTACACAGTGACAGACCCATCCCCACCAGTACTGTACCCCAGTGTTATACAGTGACAGACCCGTCCCCACCAGTACTGTATCTCAGTGTTATACAGTGACAGACACATCCCCACCAGTACTGTACCCCAGTGTTATGCAGTGACAGACGCGTCCCCACCAGTACTGTACCCCAGTGTTATACAGTGATAGACCCGCCCACACCAGTACTGTACCCCAGCATTATAGTGACAGACCCGCCCCCACCAGTACTGTACCCCAGTGTTATACAGTAACAGACCCGTCCCCACCAGTACTGTACCCCAGTGTTATACAGTGACAGACCCATCCCCACCAGTACTGTACCCCAGTGTTATACAGTGACAGACCCGTCCCCACCAGTACTGTACCCCAGTGTTATACAGTGACAGACGCGTCCCCACCAGTACTGTACCCCAGTGTTATACAGTGACAGACCCGTCCCCACCAGTACTGTACCACAGGGTTATACAGTAACACACCCGTCCCCACCAGTACTGTACCCCAGTGTTATACAGTGACAGACCCTACCTCACCAGTACTGTACCCCAGTGTTATTCAGTGACAGACCCGTCCCCACCAGTACTGTACCCCAGTGTTATACAGTGACAGACCCGTCCCCACCAGTACTGTACCCCAGTGTTACACATTGACAGACCCGTCCCCACCAGTACTGTACCCCAGTGTTATACAGTGACAGACCCGTCCCCACCAGTACTGTACCCCAGTGTTACACAGTGACAGACCCGTCCCCACCAGTACTGTACCCCAGTGTTATACAGTGACAGACCCGTCCCCACCAGTACTGTACCCCAGTGTTATACAGTGACAGACCCGTCCCCACCAGCACTGTACCCCAGTGTTATACAGCGACAGACCCGTCCCCACCAGTACTGTACCCCAGTGATATACAGTAGCTGACCCGTCCCCACCAGCACTGTACCCCAGTGTTATACAGCGACAGACCCGTTCCCACCAGTACTGTACCCCAGTGTTATACAGTGACAGACCCATCCCCACCAGTACTGTACCCCAGTGTTATACAGTGACAGACCCGTCCCCACCAGTACTGTACCCCAGTGTTATACAGTGACAGACCCGTCCCCACCAGTACTGTACCCCAGTGTTATACAGTGACAGACCCGTCCCCACCAGTACTGTACCCCAGTGTTATACAGTGACAGGCCCGTCCCCACCAGTACTGTACCCCAGTTTTATAAAGTGACAGACCCGTCCCCACCAGTACTGTACCCCAGTGTTATACAGTGACAGACCCGTCCCCACCAGTACTGTATCCCAGTGTTATACAGTGACAGACCCGTTCCCACCAGTACTGTACCCCAGTGTTATACAGTGACGGACCCGTCCCCACCAGTACTGTACCCCAGTGTTACACAGTGACAGACCCATCCCCACCAGTACTGTACCCCAGTGTTATACAGTGACAGACCCATCCCCACCAGTACTGTATCTCAGTGTTATACAGTGACAGACACATCCCCACCAGTACTGTACCCCAGTGTTATGCAGTGACAGACCCGCCCCCACCAGTACTGTACCCCAGTGTTATACAGTGATAGACCCGCCCACACCAGTACTGTACCCCAGCGTTATAGTGAGAGACCCGCCCCCACCAGTACTGTACCCCAGTGTTATACAGTAACAGACCCGTCCCCACCAGTACTGTACCCCAGTGTTATACAGTGACAGACCCATCCCCACCAGTACTGTACCCCAGTGTTATACAGTGACAGACCCGTCCCCACCAGTACTGTACCCCAGTGTTATACAGTGACAGACGCGTCCCCACCAGTACTGTACCCCAGTGTTATACAGTGACAGACCCGTCCCCACCAGTACTGTACCACAGTGTTATACAGTAACACACCCGTCCCCACCAGTACTGTACCCCAGTGTTATACAGTGACAGACCCGACCTCACCAGTACTGTACCCCAGTGTTATACAGTGACAGACCCGTCCCCACCAGTACTGTACCCCAGTGTTACACAGTGACAGACCCGTCCCCACCAGTACTGTACCCCAGTGTTATACAGTGACAGACCCTCCCCACCAGTACTGTACCCCAGTGTTATACAGTGACAGACCCATCCCCACCAGTTCTGTACCCCAGTGTTATACAGTGACAGACCCATCCCCACCAGTACGGTACCCCAGTGTTATACAGTGACAGACCCGTCCCCACCAGTACTGTACCCCAGTGTTATACAGTGACAGACCCGTCCCCACCAGTACTGTAAGCCAGTGTTATACAGTGACAGACCCGTCCCCACCAGTACTGTACCCCAGTGTTACACAGTGACAGACCCATCCCCACCAGTACTGTACCCCAGTGTTATACAGTGACAGACCCGTCCCCACCAGTACTGTATCTCAGTGTTATACAGTGACAGACACATCCCCACCAGTACTGTACCCCAGTGTTATGCAGTGACAGACGCGTCCCCACCAGTACTGTACCCCAGTGTTATACAGTGATAGACCCGCCCACACCAGTACTGTACCCCAGCATTATAGTGACAGACCCGCCCCCACCAGTACTGTACCCCAGTGTTATACAGTAACAGACCCGTCCCCACCAGTACTGTACCCCAGTGTTATACAGTGACAGACCCATCCCCACCAGTACTGTACCCCAGTGTTATACAGTGACAGACCCGTCCCCACCAGTACTGTACCCCTGTGTTATACAGTGACAGACGCGTCCCCACCAGTACTGTACCCCAGTGTTATACAGTGACAGACCCGTCCCCACCAGTACTGTACCACAGGGTTATACAGTAACACACCCGTCCCCACCAGTACTGTACCCCAGTGTTATACAGTGACAGACCCTACCTCACCAGTACTGTACCCCAGTGTTATTCAGTGACAGACCCGTCCCCACCAGTACTGTACCCCAGTGTTATACAGTGACAGACCCGTCCCCACCAGTACTGTACCCCAGTGTTACACATTGACAGACCCGTCCCCACCAGTACTGTACCCCAGTGTTATACAGTGACAGACCCGTCCCCACCAGTACTGTACCCCAGTGTTACACAGTGACAGACCCGTCCCCACCAGTACTGTACCCCAGTGTTATACAGTGACAGACCCGTCCCCACCAGTACTGTACCCCAGTGTTATACAGTGACAGACCCGTCCCCACCAGCACTGTACCCCAGTGTTATACAGCGACAGACCCGTCCCCACCAGTACTGTACCCCAGTGATATACAGTAGCTGACCCGTCCCCACCAGCACTGTACCCCAGTGTTATACAGCGACAGACCCGTTCCCACCAGTACTGTACCCCAGTGTTATACAGTGACAGACCCATCCCCACCAGTACTGTACCCCAGTGTTATACAGTGACAGACCCGTCCCCACCAGTACTGTACCCCAGTGTTATACAGTGACAGACCCGTCCCCACCAGTACTGTACCCCAGTGTTATACAGTGACAGACCCGTCCCCACCAGTACTGTACCCCAGTGTTATACAGTGACAGGCCCGTCCTCACCAGTACTGTACCCCAGTTTTATAAAGTGACAGACCCGTCCCCACCAGTACTGTACCCCAGTGTTATACAGTGACAGACCCGTCCCCACCAGTACTGTATCCCAGTGTTATACAGTGACAGACCCGTTCCCACCAGTACTGTACCCCAGTGTTATACAGTGACGGACCCGTCCACACCAGTACTGTACCCCAGTGTTATACAGTGACAGACCCGTCCCCACCAGTACTGTACCCCAGTGTTATACAGTGACAGACCCGTCCCCACCAGTACTGTACCCCAGTGTTATACAGTGACAGACCCCTCCCCACCAGTACTGTACCCCAGTGTTATACAGTGACAGACCCGTCCCCACCAGTACTGTACCTCAGTGTTATACAGTGACAGGCCCGTCCCCACCAGTACTGTACCCCAGTGTTATACAGTGACAGACCCGTCCCCACCAGTACTGTACCCCAGTGTTATACAGTGACAGGCCCGTCCCCACCAGTACTGTACCCCAGTTTTATAAAGTGACAGACCCGTCCCCACCAGTACTGTACCCCAGTGTTATACAGTGACAGACCCGTCCCCACCAGTACTGTATCCCAGTGTTATACAGTGACAGACCCGCCCCCAGCAATTCTGTACGCCCTCTGTACCCTCTGCCCTCTGTGCCCTTCGCCCTCTGTGCCCTTCTCCCTCTGTGCCTTCCGCCCCCTGTGCCCTCCGCCCCCTGTGCCCTCCGCCCCCTGTGCCCTCCGCCCCCTGTGCCCTCCGCCCCCTGTGCCCTCCGCCCCCTGTGCCCTCCGCCCCCTGTGCCCTCCGCCCCCTGTGCCCTCCGCCCCCTGTGCCCTCCGCCCCCTGTGCCCTCCGCCCCCTGTGCCCTCCGCCCCCTGTGCCCTCCGCCCCCTGTGCCCTCCGCCCCCTGTGCCCTCCGCCCCCTGTGCCCTCCGCCCCCTGTGCCCTCCGCCCCCTGTGCCCTCCGCCCCCTGTGCCCTCCGCCCCCTGTGCCCTCCGCCCCCTGTGCCCTCCGCCCCCTGTGCCCTCCGCCCCCTGTGCCCTCCGCCCCCTGTGCCCTCCGCCCCCTGTGCCCTCCGCCCCCTGTGCCCTCCGCCCCCTGTGCCCTCCGCCCCCTGTGCCCTCCGCCCCCTGTGCCCTCCGCCCCCGTGCCCTCCACCCCCGTGCCCTCCGCCCCCTGTGCCCTCCGCCCCGTGCCCTCCGCCCCCCGTGCCCTCCGCCCCCCGAGCCCTCCGCCCCCCGCGCCCTCCGCCCCCCGCGCCCTCCGCCCCCCGCGCCCTCCGCCCCCCGCGCCCTCCGCCCCCCGCGCCCTCCGCCCCCCGCGCCCTCCGCCCCCCGCGCCCTCCGCCCCTGCGCCCTCCGCCCCCTGCGCCCTCCGCCCCCTGCGCCCTCCGCCCCCGCGCCCTCCTCCCCCGCGCCCTCCGCCCCCCCGTGCCCTCCGCCCCCCCCGTGCCCTCCGCCCCCCCGTGCCCTCCGCCCCCCCTGTGCCCTCCGCCCCCCCTGTGCCCTCCGCCCCCCCAGTGCCCTCCGCCCCCCCAGTGCCCTCCGCCCCCCCGTGCCCTCCGCCCCCCCCGTGCCCTCCGCCCCCCGTGCCCTCCGACCCCCCGTGCCCTCCGCCCCCCCCCGTGCCCTCCGCCCCCCCCGTGCCCTCCGCCTCCCCCGTGCCCTCCGCCCCTCCGGTGCCCTCCGCCCCCCCGGTGCCCTCCGCCCCCCGGTGCCCTCCGCCCCCCCTGTACCGCCCTCTGTGTAACACTGGCGTACTGTTGCGGATGGGTCTGTTAGTGAGGGAGTTCCACGATGTTGCCCCAGCGACAGTGAACCTCCACCTCCGGGACTGCAGCGGTTCCAGCTGGTGGGTCACCCCCACCTTCTGAATGGCAACTGGGATGGGCAGTAAATGCCGGTGTGACCAGCCGTGCCCATGTCCCGTAAATACATTCAGTCAAAGTTTCGACCGAAGACTTATTACAATAATCTTTATTACTGTCACAAGTAAACTGACATTAACACTGCAATGAAGTTACTGTGAAAAGCCCCTAGTCGCCACACTCCGGCACCTGTTCGGGTCACAGAGGGAGAATTCAGAATGTCCAATTCACCAACAGCACGTCTTTCGGGACTTGTGGGAGGAAACCGGAGCACCCGGAGGAAACCCACGCAGACACGGGGAGAACGTGCAGACTCCGCACAGACAGTGATCCAAGCCGGGAATCGAACCTGGGACCCTGGCGCTATGTAGCAACAGTGCTAACCACTGGGTTACCGTGCCACCCATATTTGGCCGGGTAAAACCCCCACGGATTCGCAGGGTGTTTTTGCAACGGGAAAGGCAGTCGGGGGTCTGGCTTATTTTCGTATTGGGCAGCAGATATTGAGAGGGTGTGGGGGTGGTATCGGGGACGGAGTCTGGGTCGGTGGGTGGAGGGGGGTGGGTGGACGGGGGTCCCCGCGGAGGCTCCAGTTTGAGAGGGTGCAGGGGGTGGTATCGGGGACGGAGTCTGGGTCGGTGGGTGGAGGGGGGTGGGTGGACGGGGGTCCCCGCGGAGGCTCCAGTTTGAGAGGGTGCAGGGGGTGGTATCGGGGACGGAGCCTGGGTCGGTGGGTGGATGGAGGGGGGTGGGTGGATGGAGGGGGGTCCCCGCGGAGGCTCCAGTTTGAGAGTGTGCAGGGGGTGGTATCGGGGACGGAGTCTGGGTCGGTGGGTGGATGGAGGGGGGTGGGTGGAGGGGGGTGGGTGGGTGGAGCGGGGTCCCCGCGGAGGCTCCAGTTTGAGAGGGTGCAGGGGGTGGTATCGGGGACGGAGTCTGGGTCGGTGGGTGGATGGAGGGGGGTCCCCGCGGAGGCTCCAGTTTGAGAGGGTGCAGGGGGTGGTATCGGGGACGGAGTCTGGGTCGGTGGGTGGAGGGGGGTGGGTGGACGGGGGTCCCCGCGGAGGCTCCAGTTTGAGAGGGTGCAGGGGGTGGTATCGGGGACGGAGTCTGGGTCGGTGGGTGGATGGAGGGGGGTGGGTGGAGGGGGTGGGTGGAGCGGGGTCCCCGCGGAGGCTCCAGTTTGAGAGGGTGCAGGGGGTGGTATCGGGGACGGAGTCTGGGTCGGTGGGTGGATGGAGGGGGGTCCCCGCGGAGGCTCCAGTTTGAGAGGGTGCAGGGGGTGGTATCGGGGACGGAGTCTGGGTCGGTGGGTGGATGGAGGGGGGTGGGTGGATGGAGGGGGGTCCCCGCGGAGGCTCCAGTTTGAGAGGGTGCAGGGGGTGGTATCGGGGACGGAGTCTGGGTCGGTGGGTGGATGGAGGGGGGTGGGTGGAGGGGGGTGGGTGGATGGAGGGGGGTCCCCGCGGAGGCTCCAGTTTGAGAGGGTGCAGGGGGTGGTATCGGGGACGGAGTCTGGGTCGGTGGGTGGATGGAGGGGGGTGGGTGGAGGGGGGTGGGTGGATGGAGGGGGGTCCCCGCGGAGGCTCCAGTTTGAGAGGGTGCAGGGGGTGGTATCGGGGACGGAGTCTGGGTCGGTGGGTGGATGGAGGGGGGTGGGTGGATGGAGGGGGGTCCCCGCGGAGGCTCCAGTTTGAGAGTGTGCAGGGGGTGGTATCGGGGACGGAGTCTGGGTCGGTGGGTGGATGGAGGGGGGTGGGTGGAGGGGGGTGGGTGGATGGAGGGGGGTCCCCGCGGAGGCTCCAGTTTGAGAGGGTGCAGGGGGTGGTATCGGGGACGGAGTCTGGGTCGGTGGGTGGATGGAGGGGGGTGGGTGGAGGGGGGTGGGTGGACGGGGGTCCCCGCGGAGGCTCCAGTTTGAGAGGGTGCAGGGGGTGGTATCGGGGACGGAGTCTGGGTCGGTGGGTGGATGGAAGGGGGTGGGTGGAGGGGGGTGGGTGGATGGAGGGGGGTCCCCGCGGAGGCTCCAGTTTGAGAGGGTGCAGGGGGTGGTATCGGGGACGGAGTCTGGGTCGGTGGGTGGATGGAAGGGGGTGGGTGGAGGGGGGTGGGTGGATGGAGGGGGGTCCCCGCGGAGGCTCCAGTTTGAGAGGGTGCATCCATTCATGTGATGTTGGCTGTGCCAACAATTATTGCCCAACCCTGAGGGCGTTAAGAGTCGACCACATTGCTGTGGGTCTGGAGTCACGTGTAGGCCAGGCCGGGTAAGGGCGGCAGATTTCCTTCCCGAAAGGACATTAGTGAACCAGGGGGGATTTTATTAAAATCAACAATGGTCATTCAACTTTTAATTCCAGATTTTTGCGGAATTGTGCAGTGGGGGGATTCGAACCCGGGACCCCAGAGCGGGTCTCTGGGTCTCTGGTTTACTAATCCAGTGACAATACCTCTGTGCCGTTGCCTCCTCCGCAGAAGCTTGAGTTTGGAAACCTTGGTTAAAAAGAACAAAGGAAAGTACGGCACAGGAACAGGCCCTTCGGCCCTCCCAGCCCGTGCCGACCATGCTGCCCTAACTAAAAAAACAAAACCTTCTGCCCTCAGTCGGTCCGTCTCCCTCTATTTCCTCCCAATTCATGCACCTGTCCAGATGCCTCTTAAACATTGCTAATGTGCTGCTTCCCCCACATCCTCTGGCAGCGCGTTCCAGGCACCCACCACTCTCTGTGTGAAAAACTTTCCCCGCACATCTCCCTTAAACTTTCCCCCTCTCACCTTGAACCTGTGCCCCTTGTAATTGACACTTCCACCCTGGGAAAAAGCCTCTGACTATCCACCCCTGTCTCTGCCTCTCAGAATTCTGTCGACCTCCATCAGGTCTCCCCTCAGCCTCCGTCTTTCCAGTGAAAACAATCCTAGTTTATCCAACCTCTCCTCGTAGCCAACACGCTCGAGACCAGGCAACATCCTGGTGAGCCTTCTTTGCGCTCTCTCCAAAGCTTCCATGTCCTTCTGGTAATGTGGTGCCCAGAACTGCCCGCAACACTCCAAATGCGGCCTAACCAAGGTTTTATACAGCTGCAGCATTATTCCCCAACTCCTGTACTCAATGCCCCGGCTGATGAAGGCACGCGTGCCACACGCCTTCTTGATCACCTTGCCCACCTGTGTTGGCACTTTAGGGAACTGTGGACCTGCACGCCCAGATCCCTCTGTGTGTTAATGTTCCTCAGGGTTCTGCCATTCACAGTGTAATTCATACCGAGATTAGATCCTCCAAAATGCATCACCTCACATTATCCCGATTAAGCTCCATCTGCCATTTCTGTGACCAAGTCTCCAATCTATCTATATCCTGTTGTATCCTCTGACAAACCTCGGCACGATCAGCAACTTCGCCAATCTTCGTGTCATCCCCAAACTTACTAATCAGACCACCCACATTTTCTTCCAGATCACTTATATATACTACAAACAACAGAGGTCCCAGCACTGATCCCTGAGGTGTTTTAAAAGACATTAAAGTGGATTGGTCTCCTGGGCCAAAAGACCACAAGACACAGGAGCAGAATTAGGCCACTCGGCCCATCGAGTCTGCTCCGCCATTCAATCATGGCTGATATTTTCTCATCCCCATTCTCCTGCCTTGTCCCCATAACCCCTGACCCCCTTATTAATCAAGAACCTATCTATCTCTGTCTTAAAGACACTCAGTGATTTGGCCTCCACAGCCTTCCACGGCAAAGAGTTCCACAGATTCACCCCCCTCTGGCTGACGAAATTCCTCCTCATCTCAGTTTGAAAGGATCGTCCCTTTAATCTGAGATTCTGTCCTCGGGTTCTAGTTTTTCCTACAAGTGGAAACATCCTCTCCACGTCCACTCTATCCCGGCCTCGCAGTATCCTGTTAATTTCAATAAGATCCCCCTCATCCTTCTAAACTCCAACAAGTACAGACCCAGAGTCCTCATCCGTTCCTCATACGACAAGTTCTTCATTCCAGGGATCATTCTTGTGAACCCCCTCTGGACCCTTTCCAAGGCCAGCACATCCTTCCTTAGATACGGGGCCCAAACTGCTCACAATACTCCAAATGGGAACTGGATGGGATTTACCCCAGAATACTGAGGGAAGCAAGGGAGGAAATTGCTGGGGCCTTGACTGACATCTTTGTATCCTCATTGGCTACAGGTGAGACCCCAGAGGACTGGAGAATAGATAATGTGGTGCCATGTTTAAGAAAGGTAGCAGGGATAATCCTGGAAACTATAGGCCGGTGAGCCTCACGTCGGTAGTTGGTAAATTATTGGAGAGAATTCTCAGGGACAGGATTTATACCCATTTGGAAACAAATGGAATCATTAGCGATAGACAGCATGGTTTGTGAAGGGGAGGTCGTGCTTCACTAACTTGATCGAGTTTTTTGAGGTGGTGACAAAGATGATCGATGAAGGGAGGGCGGTGGATGTTGTTTACGCGGACTTACAAGGTGCCTCATGGCCGACTGGTACACAAGGTGACGTCACACGGGATCAGGGGTGAGGCACTAAGTTGGATACAGAACTGGCTCGGTCACAGAAGACAGAGGGTAGCAGTAGGAGGGTGTTTTTCTGAATGGAAGGTTGTGACTAGTGGTGTTCCGCAGGGATCGGTGCTGGGGCCTCTGTTGTTTGTACATAAACGATTTGGAGGAAAATGTAGCTGGTCTGATTAGTAAGTTCGCGGGTGAAACCAAGGCTGGTGGAGTGGCAGATAGTGTTGAGGATTGTCAGAGGATACAGCAGGACAGAGATAGGGTGGAGACAAATGGCAAATGGAGTTTAATCCGAACAAATGTGAGATGATGCATTGTGGTCGGTCTAACAGAGAGGGGAAATATACCGTAAATGGTAAAACCCTTTGGAATATGGAAAGTCAGAGAGATCTGGGTCTGCAGGTCCACAGATCTTTGAAGGTGGCAACACAAGTGGACAAGGTCGTCGCGAAAGCAGACGGAATGCTTGTCTTCATTGGACGGGGCACTGAGTATAAAAACTGGCAAGTCAGGCTGCAGTTGTATAGAACCTTGGTAAGGCCGCACTTGGAATATTGCGCACAATTCTGGTCGCCACACTACCAGAAGGATGTGGAGGCTTTGGAGAGGGTGCAGAGGAGGTTTACCAGGATGTTGCCTGGTCTGGAGGGTGTTAGCTATGTGGAGAGGCTGAATACACTCGGACTGTTTTCATTAGAAAGACGGAGGTTGAGGGGTGACCTGACAGAGGTCTACAGGATTATGAGGGGCATGGATAGAGTGGATGGGCAGGCACTCTTTCCCAGGGTGGAGGGTCAGTCACCAGGGGGGCAGAGGTTTAAGGTCCGTGGGGCAAAGTTTAGAGGAGATGTGTGAGGCAGGTTTTTTACACAGAGGGCGGTGAGTGTCTGGAACGCGTTGCCAGGGGAGGTGGTGGAAGCAGATACATTAACGGCGTTCAAAAGGCATCTTGACAAACACATGGACAGGACGGGTATAGAGGGATACGGCACAAGGAAGTGCTGAGGGTTTTGGCCAAGGTTGGCATCATGGTCGGTGCAGGCTTGGAGGGTCGAAGGGCCTGTTCCTGTGCTGTCTTGTTCTTTGTTCTTTGTATGTCCGTTGGTTCTAGAATTCTCCATCAAGGGAAACAATTTTATCCTGTCCAACTTATTCCTTCCCCTCATAATTTTGTACACCGCAATTAAGTCACCCCTCAGCTTTCTTTGTTCCAGGGAAAATGACCCCAACCTGTCCAATCTCTCCACGTAGCTGCCCTTTTCCAGCCCTGGCAACATTCCTGCAAACGTCCTCTGCACTCTCTCCGGAGCAATAACGTCCTTCCTGTATTTTGTGCATTAACACTGGTGAAGTTTGGGCAGGAAGGTCTGAGCTGTTCGTTTGATGTTGGTAGGGGGTATGCCTGGTTTTAATCTGTCTCTAACCCTCTCGCCTCTTTTCTCTTACAGGAAATCTGCTCAAATCCACAGTTTTTCATTGAAGGAGCGACACGCACTGACATCTGCCAGGGAGCCCTTGGTATGTACAGGGGTCTTCTCCTCAGGGTCGTATGGCATTAAGCTGCCCCTCTGGCAAGGGCATTGTGTTTCTATTGGACCGGTTCGAAGGACAGACTGTCGGGATGTGCGGGGTGGGCGGGGGGGGGGCATCATAGAGCAATAGGGTCACGGGGTCAGAGCAGCAAGTCCATCCTGACCCTGGGAGTAGACAAGGACACAGATAGTCAGTGTGTGCTCCCACTGGAGGCTGTTTAGGGGGCTCACAGCTGGATCTGGGGACAGTCTGGGCATATAGAGCTCCATCTAGTGACTATGTGTAAAGGTTAGGAGGTATTTTTAGTACGTGTGTTAAGTGCAGTGGGAGTGTTTAGGGACTGCGTTTAGGGGCATTGCTGTGTTTATGAATGAAAATTGCTTATTGTCACAAGTAGGCTTCAAATGACGTTACTGTGAAAAGCCCCTAGTCGCCACATTCCGGCGCCTGTTCGGGGAGGCCGGTACGGGAATTGAACCGTGCTGCTGGCCTGCCTTGGTCTGCTTTCAAAGCCAGCTCTTTAGCCCTGTGCTAAACAGCCCCTGCTAGGGACTGCATTGAGGGCATTGCTGTGTTTAGGGGCTGTGTGTAGGGACATTGCTGTGTTTAGGGACTGCGTTTAGGGGCATTGCTGTGTTTAGGAACAGCATTTGGGGGATTGCGTTTTGGGCATTCTTGCGTTTTGCGAATGTGATTACTATCATTGCTGTGTTTAAGAACAGCGTTTAGGAGCATTGCTATGCTTAAGGACTGCATTTAGGGCATTGCTGTGTTTAGGGGCTGCATTTAGCAGCATTGCTTTGTTTAGGGACTGTGTTTAGGGGAATTGATGTGTTGAGGGACTGTGTTTAAAGGCATTGCTGTGTTTGGGGACTGCAGTTAGGGTCATTTCTGTGTTCAGGGGCATTGCTGTGTTTAAGGACAGCACCTAGGGGCATTGCTGCGTTTAAGGACTGTGTTTGGGGCATTGCTGTGTTTAAGGACTGCACATGGATGGGGCATTGCTGTGTTTAGGGACAGGAGTTAGGGCATTGTAGTGTTTAGAGGCTGTGTTTAGAGGCTGCTGTGTTTTGGGACTGCATTTAGCAGCATTGCTGTGTTTAGGGACTGCGTTTAGGGGCATTGCTGTGTTTAGGGACTGCGTTTAGGGGCATTGCTGTGTTTAGGAACAGCATTTGGGGGAATGCGGTGTTTCAAGACTGTGGTTATCTAGAAGATAGGAGCAGGAGGAGGCCTTTCGGCCCTTCGAGCCCGCTCCGCCATTCATCACCATCATGGCTGATCATCCAACTCAATAGCCTAATCCTGCTTTCTCCCCATAGCCTCCGATCCCATTCTCCCCAAGTGCGATATCTAACTGCTTCTGGATAATACACTGTTTTGGCCTCAACTACGTCCTGTAGTAACGAATACCAGAGGCTCTCTGGGTGAAGATATTTCTCCTCATCTCTGTCCGAAATGGTTTACCCTGAATCCTCAGGCTGTGACCCCTGGTTCTGGACACACTCACCACCGGGAACATCCTTCCTGCACGACCCTGTCCATTCCTGTTAGAATTTTACAGGTTTCTGTGAGATCCCCCTCATTCTACTGAACTCCAGCGAGAACAATCCCAACCGATTCAATCTCTCCTCATATGACAGTCCCGCCATCCCTGGAATCAGTCTGGTAAACCCTCGCTGCTCTCCCTCGAGAGCAAGAACATCCTTCCTCAGAGAAGGAGACCAAAACTACCCACAATACTCCAAGTGTCGCCTCACCAAGGCCCAGTATAATTGCAGCAACACATCCCTGCTTCTGTACTCGAAACCTCTCGCAATGAAGGCCAACAAAAGATTAGCTTTAATTCAGAATGTCCAAATTACCTAACAGGCACGTCTTTCGGGACTTGTGGGAGGAAACCGGAGCACCCGGAGGAAACACACCCAGACACGGGGAGAACGTGCAGACTCCGCACAGACAGTGACCCAAGCCGGGAATCGAACCTGGGACCCTGGCGCTGTGAAACAACAGTGCTAATCGTGCCATCCACTGTTGATGACTCCTCCCGTCACTTGCTGATGATGGAGAGGAGACTGATAGGGCGGTAATTGGCTGGGTTGGATTTGTCCTGTTTCTTGTGTACAGGACACACCTGGGCAATTTTCCACATTGCCGGGTAGATGCCAGTGTTGTAGCCGTACTGGAACAGCGTGGCTAGGGCTGCGGCAAGTTCTGGAGCACAAGTCTTCAGGACTATTGCTGGGATATTGTCAGGGCCCAGAGCCTTTGCCGGATCCAGAGCCTTCAGCTATTTCTTGATATCACCTGGAGTGAATCGTATTGGCTGAAGACTGACCTCTGTGATGCTGGGACCTCCGGAGGAGACCGAGACGGATCATCCACTCGGCACTGCTGGCTGAAGATTGTTGCGAATGCCTCAGTCTTGTCTTTTGCACAGATGTGCTGGGCTCCTCCAGCATTGAGGACAGGGGTATTTGTGGAGCCTCCTCCTCCAGGGAGTTGTTTAATTGTCCACCACCACTCACGGCTGGATGCGGCAGGACTGCAGAGCTTAGATCTGTTGTGCAATCGCTTGGCTCTGTCTATTACTGGCTGCTGATGCTGTTTGGTACACAGGTAGTCCTGTGTTGTAGCTTCACCAGGCTGACACCTCATTTTCCGGGCTGCCTGATGTTGCTCCCAGCATGCTCTCCTGCTCTCTTCATTGAACCGGGGTTGATCCCCTGGCTGGGTGGAAATGGCTGAGTGGGGGATAGGCCGGGCCAGGAGGTTACAGCAGGCGGCGGGGAAAGCTAATGGCACGCTGGCCTTCACAGCGAGAGGATCGGAGTATCGGAGTAGGGATGTCTTGCTGCAGTTATACAGGGCCTTGGTGAGGCCACACCTTGAGCATTGGGTGCAGTCTTGGTCTCCTAGTTTGCGGAAGGACATTCTTGCTATTGAGGGTGTCCAGCGAAGGTTCACCAGACTAAATCCCGGGATGAAGAAAGACTGGATGGACTGGGCTTGTACTCACTGGAGTTTAGAAGAATGAGAGGGGATCTCGTAGAAACACATAAAATCCTGATGGGACTGGACAGGCTGGATGCGGGAAGAGTGTTCCCGATGTTGGGGATGTCCAGAACTCCGGGTCACAGCCTCGGAATAACGGGTCAGCCAATCAGGACTGAGATGAGGAAGAACTTCTCTCAGAGAGCTGTGACCGTGTGGAATTCTCTCCCACAGGAAGCTGCTGGGGCCGGTTCGCTGGATATATTCCAGAGGGAGCTGGACGTGGGGCTTGCGGCTAAAGGGGTCAAGGGGTCTGGAGAGAGAGCGGGACTGGGATACTGAATTTGCACCATCAGCCAGGATCATATTGAATGGTGGTGCAGGCTCGAAGGGCCGAATGGCCTTCAGCAGCTATTCTCTATGCTTCTATGGGACTGCTCCAAAAGTCAAAGTTTATTGATCACGCCAGCGGGATGTTAGCCACTAGAACAGCATGCCCTTCTCCCCTGAACAAAGTCAACTCATCGAGCCTGATACATTTTCAAAGTTAGTCAGCCCACTTTGACTGCACACGGCCTAATCGTACAGGTTACAGATTCCGTACAGATCCAATAAAATGCAGGGAGAAGCAGAGGTTTCTGAATGAAGTTAATGGGCGGCAGGGCAGCACAGTGGTTAGCACTGCAGCCTCACAGCTCCAGGGTCCCTGGTTCGATTCCGGCCTCGGGCCACTGTCTGTGCAAAGTCGGCACGTTCTCCCCCGTGTGTGCGTGGGTTTCCTCCGGGCGCTCCGGTTTCCTCCCACAGTCCAAAGTTGTGCAGGTTAGGTGGACTGGCCGTGATAAATTGCCCTTAGTGACCAAAAAGCTAGGTGGGGTTACTGGGTTACGGGGACAGGGTGGAGGCGTGGGCTTAAGTAGGGTGCTCTTTCCCAGGGCCGGTGCAGACTCGATGGGCCAAATGGCCTCCTTCTGCACTGTAAATTCTATGATTCTATCCTGATCCTTAACAACTGTCCCTTGGTCCCACAGTAGGTCGCAGGTGAGACTCCCTGACATTGAGTTTGTTAGCTGGATCCATTGTTCACAGACAATTGTCCAGCTGCTGATAGTCGGTGTGTGTCTGTCTGTGTCAACTGCTACAAGAATGTGGCCAAGTAAACCCCATGATGCCTCTGCAGCTTGTTCTCCTTACTTTTAACTCAGATTTATACATTCTCAGTGTAACAGCAAACAGTGTGTGCTTAATATAAATATAACATTTAATGCAGGTGCCTCTGCCCTGGGAACTCACTCCAACAGGCACATGCCTGGCAGATGCAGTATAATGTGGATAAATGTGAGGTTATCCGCTTCGGGAGCAAAAATAGGAAGGCAGATTATTATTAAATTGAGAGAGGCGGATACTCAGCGAGACCTTGCTGTCCTCGTGCATCAGTCGCTGAAAGTAAGCGCGCAGGTACAGCAGGCAGGAAAGAAGGCAAATGGTATGTTGGCCTTCATAGCGAGAGGATTGGAGTCTAGGAACAGAGATGTTTTACTGCAATTGTATCGGGCATTGGTGAGGCCACACCTGGAGTATTGTGGGCAGTTTTGGTGTCCTGATCTGAGGGAGGATGTTCTTGCTATGGAGGGAGTGCAGCGAAGGTTAACCAGGCTGATTCCTGGGATGGCGGGACTGTCATATGAGGAGAGACTGAGTCGGTTAGGATTATATTCATTGGAGTTTAGAGAATGAGGGGGTCTCATAGAAACTTACACAATTCTACCAGGATTAGACAGATTCAGAAAGAACGTTCCCGATGGTGGGGGAGTCCAGAACGAGGGGTCATAGTTTGAGGATAAGGGGTAAACCTTTCAGGGCTGAGGTGAGGAGAAATTACTTCACCCAGAGAGCGGTGAATCTGTGGAAATTGAAGAAGGAATTATATTTGCTCTTGGGGCGAAAGGGCTCGAGGGATATGGGGGAAGGTGGGATCAGGGTATTGAACTTGATGATCAGCCATGGTCACAATGATTAGCGGAGCAGGCCCGAAGGGCCGAATGGCCTCCTCCTGCTTCTATTTTCTATGTTTCTATGTACGACCTGTACCGAGCGCGAACTTCCCCGGCAATGGGGAAGTGCATCGTCCTTATTGAGGGGATTCCATGGAGTATAAAAGCCCTGAGTATTGGCCAGGGCGGGAGACCCTGCATGGAATGGGGCAGTATTAATAAACTGTTCACAGAGTCACAGAATCTCACAGTGCCCAAGAGGCCGTTCGGCCCATCGAGTCTGCACTGTCCCATGAGAGGCCCTGACCTGTCTACCTAACCCCACTTGCCAGCATTTGTCCCGTAGCCTGGAATGTTCTGACGGGCCAAGTGCTGACCCAGGTACTTGTTCAAGGCTGTGAGGTGACCCGCCTCTACCCCCCTCCCAGGCAGCGCGTTCCAGACCCTCAGCTCCCTCTGGGTAACAAAGGTTTTCCCTCAAATCCCCGCCCCCCCAAAACCTCCTGCCCGTGAACTTGTGTCCCCCTCGTAACCGACCCTTCAACTAAGGGGAACAGCTGCTCCCTATCCCCCCTGCCCATGCCCCTCATAATCTTGTCCACCTCGATCAGATCACCCCTCAGTCTTCTCTGCTCCAGCGAAAATAACCCAAGCCCCAACCTCTCTTCATAACTGAAATGTTCCGTCCCAGGCACCATCCTGGTGAATCTCCTCTGCACCCCCTCCAGCACCCCCTCCTTCCTATAATGTGGTGCCCAGAATTACACACAGTACTCCAGCTGTGTCCTCACCAATGTTCTGTACAACTCCAACATCACCTCCCTGCTTTTGTAATCTCTGTCCCGATTGAGAAAAGCCAGTGTCCCATTTGCCTTTTCCACCCCCCTATTAACCTGCCCTCTGCCTTCAGAGATCTCTGGACAAACTCACCAAGGACTCTTGGTTCCTCAGCACTTTCCAGTGTGCTGCCTTTCATTAAATAGTTCCTTGAAAATTGCTCCTTTCAAAGTGTATACTTTTACTCACACTTGTCAGGGTTAAATTCCATCTGCCACTTATCCGCCCATTTGACCATCCCGTCTGTATCTCCCTGTAACCCGAGACACTCAACCTCACTGTAAAGTAAACACATTTATTAAGTAACGATAAAACTAATAAATGAGTTTGACACCCTACGGAACTACCTCTAGCAATAAAGTAATGAGATATAACTGTACAGACTGTACCTGAACTACAGTGGGTGGCTAGACTGGGACCTGAGTCTGCTACACGACTGCTATCTAACTACTCCTGCGTGGAACAAGAGCAAGATCCTTTGGCAGCTCCGTTATACAGGGCATCTCGTAAAGCCTTCTCTTGGTAGTGCCATCGCTAAGTGTTGTCATTAACCCTTTCGTTACATGTCTGTCTACAAACCCCTAAAGGAGTGTTTGATGGGGACAGTGTAGAGGGAGCTTTACTCTGTATCTAACCCCGTGCTCTACCTGTCCTGGGAGAGTTTGATGGGGACAGTGTAGAGGGAGCTTTACTCTGTATCTAACCCCGTGCTGTACCTGTCCTGGGAGTGTTTGATGGGGTCAGTGTAGCGGGAGCTTTACTCTGTATCTAACCCCGTGCTGTACCTGTCCTGGGAGTGTTTGATGGGGACAGTGTAGAGGGAGCTTTACTCTGTATCTAACCCCGTGCTGTACCTGTCCTGGGAGTGTTTGATGGGGACAGTGTAGAGGGAGCTTTACTCTGCATCTAACCCCGTGCTGTACCTGTCTTGGGAGTGTTTGATGGGGACAGTGTAGAGGGAGCTTTACTCTGTATCTAACCCCGTGCTGTACCTGTCCTGGGAGTGTTTGATGGGGACAGTGTAGAGGGAACTTTACTCTGTATCTAACCCCGTGCTGTTCCTGTCCTGGGAGTGTTTGATGGGGACAGTGTAGAGGGAGCTTTACTCTGTATCTAACCCCATGCTGTACCTGTCCTGGGAGTGTTTGATGGGGACAGTGTAAAGGGAGCTTTACTCTGTATCTAACCCCGTGCTGTACCTGTCCTGGGAGTGTTTGATGGGGACAGTGTAGAGGGAGCTTTACCCTGTATCTAACCCCATGCTGTACCTGTCCTGGGAGTGTTTGATGGGGACAGTGTAGAGGGAGCTTTACTCTGTATCTAACCCCATGCTGTACCTGTCCTGGGAGTGTTTGATGGGGACAGTGTAGAGGGAGCTTTACTCTGTATCTAACCCCGTGCTGTACCTGTCCTGGGAGTGTTTGATGGGGACAGTGTAGAGGGAGCTTTACCCTGTATCTAACCCCATGCTGTACCTGTCCTGGGAGTGTTTGATGGGGACAGTGTAGAGGGAGCTTTACTCTGTATCTAACCCCGTGCTGTACCTGTCCTGGGAGTGTTTGATGGGGACAGTGTAGAGGGAGCTTTACTCTGTATCTAACCCCGTGCTGTATCTGTCCTGGGAGTGTTTGATGGGGACAGTGTAGAGGGGGCGTTACTCTGTATCTAACCCCGTGCTGTTCCTGTCCTGGGAGTGTTTGATGGGGACAGTGTAGAGGGAGCTTTACTCTGTATCTAACCCCGTGCTGTACCTGGCCTGGGAGTGATTGATGGGGACAGTGTAGAGGGAGCTTTACTCTGTATCTAACCCCGTGCTGTACCTGTCCTGGGAGTGTTTGATGGGGACAGTGTAGAGGGAGCTTTACTCTGTATCTAACCCCGTGCTGTACCTGCCCTGGGAGTGATTGATGGGGACAGTGGAGACGGACCTTGTGTGTTCCTTTCTCTATTTCTGTGACTTTGACCGGAATGGATGTGAATGATCTTTGCACTGAAATGATCTGTACCTGAGTGTGTGTTCACTATTTCAGGTGACTGCTGGCTGTTAGCAGCTATTGCCTCTCTGACTCTCAATGAGGAGATATTGAACAGAGTTGTTCCCAGTGGACAGTGCTTTGGGCCCGGCTATTGTGGAATCTTCCATTTCCAGGTAAGAGATATCCCCACTTTGTTCTTCATTCAATTGCATTGATCTATTCGCCTCTGGCACATCATTCTCCTTCTTATTGAGTCCCAGGAGCTCACCTCCTTGTTTTTGGCCTCACATTTGTGAGATTGTACAAATGTCCAGCATGTCAAGAGTTAATGTTATGTTAAGCCGGGTGGCACACGGCGCAGTGGTTAGCACTGGGACGACGGCGCTATGGACCCGGGTTCGAATGCCGGCCCTGGGTCACTGTCCGTGTGGAGTTTGCACATTGTCCCTGTGTCTGCGTGGGTTTCGCCCCCACAACCCAAAGATGTGGTGGTTAGATGGGTTGGCCACGCTAAATTGCCTTTTAATTGGAAAAAAAAAATTGGTTACTCTAAAAAAAATGTAATGTTAAGCCGAGCCACTAGAGGGAGCTAAAGGGCAGTACTATATATTGCAATGGTCTTGGGCTTCTGGGGGAGTGTGGATCAGAGATGAAGGAGACAAAATTAGCAGTGTATTGCAGAGTTAGTTAGTGGATTGGGATAGTGTTAGTGAGTCTGGTTTAATTTTTATATATATATGTTTACTATTTAGAATAGGAGTCGAACGCTAATTTAGTAGACTTAATAAAATTAGTTTAGTTCTTTTCAAGAGCTTTGTATTTCTTTGTGATTACGATACCTTCCATCCTGGAATACACCCACAAAGATCACAACAATCTTTATCCACATTAAACTGCATCTGCCATTCATGTGCCCACTCACTCAACCTGTCCGAATCACACTGAGGGATCCCTGTATCCTCCTCACAGCTCACCCTCCCACACAACTTGGTGTCATCTGCAAATTTGGAGATATTACATTTTGTTCCCTCATCCAAATCATTAATATATATTGTGAATAGCTGGGGTCCCAGCACCAACCCCTGTGGTACCCCACTAGTTACTGCCTGCCAATTTATGCTCCATGAGGGAGGCTGGGAAAATGACTCGTTAATGGGCAGCACGGTGGCACAGTGGTTAGCACAATTGCTTCACAGCTCCAGGGTCCCAGGTCGATTCCGGCTTGGGTCACTGTCTGTGTGGAGTCTGCACATCCTCCCCGTGTGTGCGTGGGTTTCCTCCGGGTGCTCCGGTTTCCTCCCACAGTCCAAAGATGTGCAGGTTAGGTGGATTGGCCATGATAAATTGCCCTTAGTGTCCAAAATTGCCCTTAGTGTTGGGTGGGGTTACTGGGTTATGGGGATAGGGTGGAGATGTTGACCTTGGGTAGGGTGCTCTTTCCAAGAGCTGGTGCAGACTCGATGGGCCGAATGGCCTCCTGCACTGTAAATTCTATGAAAAGTTAATTTCCCCACCACTGACATAAAGCTCACCGGCCTGTAGTTCCCTGGATTATCCTTGCTACCCTTCTTAAACAAAGGAACAACATTGGCTATTCTCCAGTCCTCCGGGACATCCCCTGAAGACAGTGAGGATCCAAAGATTTCTGTCAAGGCCTCAGCAATTTCCTCTCCAGCCTCCTTCAGTATTCTGGGGTAGATACCATCAGGCCCTGGGGACTTATCTACCTTAATATTTTTTAAGACACCCAACACCTCGTCTTTTTGGATCACAATGTGACCCAGGCTATCTACACCCCCTTCTCCAGACTCAACATCTACCAATTCCTTCTCTTTGGTGAATACTGATGCAAAGTATTCATTTAGTACCTCGCCCATTTCCTCTGGCTCCACACATAGATTCCCTTGCCTATCCTTCAGTGGGCCAACCCTTTCCCTGGCTACCCTCTTGCTTTTTATGTACGTGTAAAAAGCCTTGGGATTTTCCTTAACCCTATTTACCTGGTGGTCACCCATTCCCTCCCTGCCTGCGGAGTCTGAGCCTGCGGAGTCTGAGCCTGCGGAGTCTGAGCCTGCGGAGTCTGGGCCTGCGGAGTCTGAGCCTGCGGAGTCTGAGCCTGCGGCGTGACCACCTCTCGATACGTGCTGTCCACGATGCTCTGTGACTCGCGGATGCTCCACGGTGTCTCCAGCTGCCGCTCCAGCTCTGAACCCTGAGCTTCCAGGAGCTGCAGCTGGAGACACTTCCTGCACACATGCTGATCCCGGGGACTGGAACTGTCCCCGGATTCCCACATGGAGCAAGAGGAGCACAACAACGCTTTAGAACATAGAACATTGCAGCGCAGTACAGGCCCTTCGGCCCTCGATGTTGCGCCGACCTGTGAAACCACTCTAAAGCCCATCTACACTATTCCCTTATCATCCATATGTCTATCCAATGACCATTTGAATGCCCTTAGTGTTGGCGAGTCCACTACTGTTGCAGGCAGGGCATTCCACGCCCTTACTACTCTCTGAGTAAAGAACCTACCCCTGACATCTGTCCTCTATCTATCTCCCCTCAATTTAAAGCGTGCTAGACATCACCATCTACCAATTACAGTCCTCGCAGAATATGAACTACACAACAGATTTTTAAACCAAAAAAGTGAACAAAGTTGTAAAGACTTACTGACCTTGCATAGATAGAATATACAGAGCAGAAGGAGGCCATTCGGCCCATCGAGTCTGCACCGGCTCTTGGAAAGAGCACCCTACCCAAGGCCAACACCTCCACCCTATCCCCATAACCCAGTAACCCCACCCAACACTAAGGGCAATTTTGGACACGAAGGGCAATTTATCACGGCCAATCCACCTAACCTGCACATCTTTGGACTGTGGGAGGAAACCGGAGCACCCGGAGGAAACCCACGCACACACGGGGAGACCGTGCAGACTCCGCACAGACAGTGACCCAAGCCGGATTCGAACCTGGGACCCTGGAGCTGCGAAGCAACAGTGCTAACCACTGTGCTACCGTGCTGCCCCTACTTGTTTTAAAAATTATTTTATACACAGCAACACTTTACATTTAATATTTACAGCTCCTATGGTTCTTATATACATATCGGTGTTGTCTGTCTTCCTACCCCCCTTCCTTTCTCGCCCCCACCCAGGCCCCTCCTTGGTATTCCCCCTCTTTCGATCAGTTTGTACTGGCCCCTATTCTCCCCTTTACCCCCCCCCCTTCCGTTTATGTTTTCAGCTGCCTGCCTTGGGGATTTGGGGGAGAGGGGGGCCGCGTTTCAGCCCCTCCCCCTCCCTCCGTGCTTCTCCCTGTAGTTCCCCTAAGCTCCCTCCTCTCTTCACCCCCCCCCCCCCCCGTCCCCCCCCGTCCCCCGTCCCCCCACCAGAGTTGTGTGTCCTTGTCTGGCTTCTCCCATCTCTCACTGCCCCCCCCCCTACTCACTGTTGGCTTCGGACAGGGCTTGGGTCAGGCGGGCGAGGTGTCCCCGTGCTTTGAGGAAGGCTTCTTCCGCCCCCCGGAGGGTGTATTTGATCTCCTCCAATTGGAGAAATGCCGCCAGGCCCGCAGCTGTGGGTGGTGCTGCTGATCAGCAGCTTCCTCGCGGACCAATCAGCGCTCTCTCTCTCTCGTGGCCTCTTCCCCCCAGTCCCACCCAACTCTCACTCCGCCAATCAGCGCTCACAGATGAATGTGTCTGCTGCTCAGGGTGGCCGACAGGCCACGCCCAGTTGTTTCGCTCCTTCCCCAAACGGGTGGAGTTTTGGGAATCGCTTTGCGACGACAATGTCAGAGACTGTGGGGCTGAAAGTGGCACCAAGCCCTTGGGTGGCGCTATTCGGCGTCTCGGAGGACCCGAGAGTGCAGCTGGGGAGAGAGGCCGACATGTTAGCCTTTGTTTCCCTGTTAGCCTGGAGGAGGATCGCGTTAGGGTGACCAGCCCATGATTTGGACGAGGGAACTAAATGTATTATCTCCAAATTTGCAAATGATACAAAGTTGGGTGGGAGGGTGAGCTGTGAGGAGGATACAGAGGTACTTCAGCGGGATTTGGACAGGCTGAGTGAGAGGCCACATGCACGGCAGATGCAGTATAATGTGGATAAATGTGAGGTTATCCGCTTCGGGAGCAAAAATAGGAAGGCAGATTATTATTAAATTGAGAGAGGCGGATACTCAGCGAGACCTTGCTGTCCTCGTGCATCAGTTGCTGAAAGTAAGCACGCAGGTACAGCAGGCAGGAAAGAAGGCAAATGGTATGTTGGCCTTCATAGCGAGAGGATTGGAGTCTAGGAACAGAGATGTTTTACTGCAATTGTATCGGGCATTGGTGAGGCCACACCTGGAGTATTGTGCCCAGTTTTGGCTCCCTGATCTGAGGAAGGATGTTCTTGCTATGGAGGGAGAGCAGCGAAGGTTAACCAGACTGATTCCTGGGATGGCGGGACTGTCATATGAGGAGAGACTGAGTCGGTTAGGATTATATTCATTAGAGTTTAGAGAATGAGGGGGTCTCATAGAAACTTACACAATTCTACCAGGATTAGACAGATTCAGAAAGAACGTTCCAGATGGTGGGGGAGTCCAGAACGAGGGGTCATAGTTTGAGGATAAGGGGTAAACCTTTTAGGACTGAGGTGAGGAGAGATTTCTCCACCCAGAGAGCGGTGAATCTGTGGAATTCACTCCCACACAAAGTAGTTCAGGCCAACACATTGTAATTTGAAGAAGGAATTAGATTTGTTCTTGGGGCGAAAGGGCTCGAGGGATATGGGGGAAGGCGGGATCAGGGTATTGAACTTGATGATCAGCCATGATCACAATGATTAGTGGAGCAGGCTCGAAGGGCCGAATGGCCTCCTCCTGCTTCTATTTTCTATGTATGTTTCCATGTAATAGTCGTTTTAAAATCTCCACATATTCTCAATGAGACATCAAGTTTCAGTATAGGGACTATTGGTGTTGCCCCATCACTTGTAGTAACTGGATGAACAACTCCTGTTTGAACAAACTTCTCTCGTTCTTGTTCGACCTTTGGCCTGATGGCCTAAGACCGTAAGGATAGAGGATTGGTTAATTAATAGAAAGCAAAGAGTGGGGATTAATGGGTGTTTCTCTGGTTGGCGATCAGTAGCTAGTGGTGTCCCTCAGGGATCAGTGTTGGGCCCACAATTGTTCACAATTTACATAGATGATTTGGAGTTGGGGACCAAGGGCATGTGTCCAAGTTTGCAGACGGCACTAAGGTAAGTGGTAAAGCAAAAAGTGCAGAGGATACTGGAAGTCTGCAGAGGGATTTGGATAGGTTAAGTGAATGGGGCTAGGGTCTGGCAGATGGAATACAATGTTGACAAATGTGAGGTTATCCATTTTGGTAGGAATAACAGCAAAAGGGATTATTATTTAAATGATAAAATATTAAAACATGCTGCTGTGCAGAGAGACCTGGGTGTGCTAGTGCATGAGTCGCAGAAAGTTGGTTTACAGGTGCAACAGGTGATTAAGAAGCCAAATGGAATTTTGTCCTTCATTGCGAGAGGGATGGAGTTTAAGACTTGGGAGGTTCTGCTGCAATTGTATAAGGTGTTAGTGAGGCCACACCTGGAGTATTGTGTTCAGTTTTGGTCTCCTTACTTGAGAAAGGACGTACTGGCACTGGAGGGTGTGCAGAGGAGATTCACTAGGTTAATCCCAGAGCTGAAGGGTTGGATTACGAGGAGAGGTTGAGTAGACTGGGTCTGTACTCGTTGGAATTTAGAAGGATGAGGGGGGATCTTATAGAAACATATAAGATTATGAAGGGAATCTATAGGATAGATATGGGCAGGTTGTTTCCACTGGTGGGTGAAAGCAGAACTAGGGGGCATAGCCTCAAAATAAGGGGAAGTAGATTTAGGACTGAGTTCAGGAGGAACTTCTTCACCCAAAGGGTTGTGAATCTATGGAATTCCTTGCCCAGTGAAGCAGTTGAGGCTCCTTCATTAAATGTTTTTTAAGATAAAGATAGATAGTTTTTTGAAGAATAAAGGGATTAAGGGTTATGGTGTTCGGGCCGGAAAGTGGAGCTAGATAGTTTTTTGAAGAATAAAGGGATTAAGGGTTATGGTGTTCGGGCCGGAAAGTGGAGCTGAGTCCACAAAAGATCAGCCATGATCTCATTGAGTGGTGGAGCAGGCTCGAGGGGCCAGATGGCTGACTCCTGCTCCTAGTCCTTATGTAAGACCATAAGACATAGGAGCAGAATTAGGCCACTCAGCCCATCGAGTCTGCTCCACCATTCAATCATGGCTGATATTTTCTCGTCCCCATTCTCCTGCCTTCTCCCCATAACCCCTGATCCCCTTATTAATCAAGAACCTATCTATCTCTGTCTTAAAGACACTCAGTGATTTGGCCTCCACAGCCTTCTGCGGCAAAGAGTTCCACAGATTCACCACCCTCTGGCTGAAGAAATTCCTCCTCATCTCTGTGTTTAAGGATCGTCCCTTTAGTCGGAGATGGTGTCCTCTGGTTCTAGTTTTCCTACAAGTGGGAACATCCTCTCCACGTCCACTCTATCCAGGCCTCGCAGTATCCTGTTAATTTCAATAAGATCCCCCCTCATCCTAAACTCCAAGGAGTACAGACCCAGAGTCCTCAACCGTTCCTCATACGACAAGTTCTTCATTCGAGGGATCATTCTTGTGAACCTCCTCTGGACCCTTTCCAAGGCCAGCACCTCCTTCCTTAGATACGGGGCCCAAAACTGCTCACAATACTCCAAATGGGGTCTGACTAGAGCCTTATACAGCCTCAGAAGTACATCCCCGGTCTTGTATTCTAGCCCTCTTGACGTGAATGCTAACATTGCATTTGCCTTCCTAACTGCCGACTGAACCTGCACGTTAACCTTTCGAGAATCGTGAACAAGGACTCCCAAGTCCCTTAGTGCTTCTGATTTCCGAAGCATCTCCCCATTTAGAAAATAGTCCATGTCTCCATTTCTCCTCCCAAAGTGCACAACCTCACACTTTTCCACATGGTATTCCATCTGCCACTTCATTGCCCACTCTCCTAGCTTGTCCAAGTCCTTCTGCAGCCCCCCTGCTTCCTCAATACTACCTGTCCCTCGACAGATCTTTGTATCATCGGCAAACCTATCAACAGAGCCTTCAGTTCCTTCTTCCAGATCATTAATGTATATTGTGAAAAGTTGTGGTCCCAGCACAGACCCCTGAGGCACACCACTAGTCACCAGCTGCCATCCTGAAAAGACCCCTTTTTCCCACTCTCTGCCTTCTGCCAGTCAGCCAATCCTCTATCCATGCCAGGATCTCACCCTGAACACCATGGGCTCTGAACTTATTTAACAGTCTCCTATGTAGCACCTTGTCAAAAGCCTTCTGGAAATCTAAATAAATCAAGTCCACTGGTTCTCCTTTGTCTAACTTCCTTGTTACTTCCTCAAAGAACTCTAACAGATTTGTCTGACGGGACATCTCTTTGACGAAGCCGTGCTGACTCAGTCCTATTTTACCGTGCACGTCCAAGTACTCCGCGATCTCATCTTTAATAATGGACCAATCTTACCAATGGCCGAAGTCAGGCTAACCGGCCTATAATTTCCCGTCTGCTGCCTCCCTCCCTTCTTAAACACGGTGTTACATTGGCCACTTTCCAGTCCTCTGGGACCCTTCCTGCCTCCACAATCTCCTTCTTTTCGAACCCTGGGGTGTAGTCCATCCGGGTCCAGAGCTGGTTTAGCTCAAGTGGTTGGTTTAGCTCAATGGGCTAAACAGCTGGTTTGTGATGCAGATCAAGGCCAGCAGCGAGGGTTCAATTCCCGTACCCGCTGAGAATTCTGAATTCTCCCTCTGTGACCCGAACAGGCGCCGGAATGTGGCGACTAGGGGATTTTCACAGTAACTTCATTGCAGTGTTGATGTAAGCCTACTTGTGACAATAAATTTATTTATTTATTTAAACAGACCTTTCAGTTTCCCCAGAACCTTCTCCTTAGTAATGGTCACTGCACTCACCTCTGCCCCCTGGTTCTGGAGCTCTGGCATCCCACTGGTGTCTTCCACCGTGAAGACTGATGCAACGTAACTATTCAGTTCCTTTGCCATTTCTTTGTTTCCTATTATTACTTCTCCAGCCACGTTTTTCATTGGTCCAATGTCTATTTTTGCTTCACTCTTACCTTTTATATATTGAAAGAAACTCTTCCTATCTTCTTTTATATTACTAGCTAACTTGCGCTCATATTTCATCTTCTCCCCTGCTTATTGCTTTTTTAGTTGTCCTCTGCTCACTTTTAAAGGCTTCCCAATCCTCTGGTTTCCCACTAATCCTCGCCACTTTGTCTGCTCCCTCGTCAGCCATGGATGCCTAGTCCTCCCCTCAGCATGTTTCCTCCTCCTTGGGATGAATTTCTGTTGTGCCTCCCCAATAACCCCCAAAAACTCCTGCCATTGCTGTTCCACTGTCTTCCCTGCTCGGCTCCTTCTCCAATCAACTCTGGCCAGCTCCTCCCTCATGTCTTTGTGTAGTTAGCCTGATTTAATTAGCTCGGTCTCTCGGTCTCCCTCGCTTTTTCTGTATTGCTGTCATTTTCTCTTCCTCCATGTCTCTCTCTCTCAACCTCTATCTCTCTCTGTCACTCTTTCACTATCTTGTCTCTCTCTGTCTGTCTCTCTTTCTGTCTGTCTGTCTCTCTTTCTGTCTGTCTCTCTTTCTGTCTGCCTGATGAAGAGACTGTGTGAAGAGACCTGATAGAGGTCTACAAAATTATGAGGGCATAGACAGAGTGGATAGTCAGAGGCTTTTCCCAGGGTAGAGGGGACAATTACTAGGGGGCATAGGTTTAAGGTGAGAGGGGCAAGGTTTAGAGTAGATGTACGAGGCAAGTTTTTTACGCAGAGGGTAGTGGGTGCCTGGAACTCGCTACCGGAGGAGGTAGTGGAAGCAGGGACGACAGGGGTATTTAAGGGCATCTTGACAAATACATGAATAGGATGGGAATAGAGGGATACGGACCCAGGAAGTGTAGAAGATTGTAGTTTAGTCGGGCAGCATGGTCGGCACGGGCTTGGAGGGCCAAAGGGCCTGTTCCTGTGCTGTACATTTCTTTGTTCTTTGTTCTTTGCTGTCTCCCTGCCTGTCTGTCTCTCTGCCTCTCTGTCTGTCTGTCTGTCTCTCTGTCTGCCTGCCTCTGTCTGCCTGTCTCTCTGTCTGTCTCCCTCTTTCTCCCTCTGTCTGTCTCCCTGCCTGTCACCCTGTCTGTCTGTCTGAATTGAACCCGGGTCCCTGGTGTTGCGAGGCAGCAGTGTTAACCACTGTATCACTCCCTGCCCCATTTGTCTCCCTCTCTGTTTCTCTGTCTGTTTCACTATGTTTCTCTCTCTCTGTCTGTCTGTCTCTCTCTCTCTCTCTCTCTCTATGCCACAGATTGAAGATAAGAGGCAGAAGGTGTCGAGGGGACGTAAGGAAGAATGTTTTTACGCAGAGGGTAGCGGGAGTCTAGAATTCGCTGCTCGAGTTGGTGGTGGAGGCAGAGACCCGAACCTTTTAGAAATTACCAGGATCTCATAGAATTTACAGTGCAGAAGGAGGCCATTCAGCCATCGAGTCTGCACCGGCCCTTGGAAAGAGCACCCTACCCAAGCCCACACCTCCACCCTATCCCCATAACCCAGTATCCCCACCCAACACTAAGGGCAATTTGGACACTAAGGGCAATTTAGCACGGCCAATCCACCTAACCTGCCGTCTTTGGACTGTGGGAGGAAACCGGAGCACCCGGAGGAAACCCACGCACACACACAGAACCGAACCTGGGACCCTGGAGCTGTGAAGCAATTGTGCTATCCACAATGCTACCGTGCTGCCCGATCTGCACCTTAAGTGCAGTAAACTACAGGGCTATGGACTGTGTGAATGAAGGTGGGATTAGAAAGGGGGCAGCAGGATGGCCTCAGGCAGACATGAACAAGATGGGCCGAATGGTCTCCTGTGCCGTAACTTTTCTATGGTGCTGCAGTCCGTTTCCATTCCACAGACAGGCTGAAGAGCGTGATCCAGTTTGCGTGGGTTTCTGATGACAGTAACAGGGCTGTGCAGCTGTTTGCCACTCTGGGTGAGGTGGGGGTAGGACAGTAGGTTTGTTGCTGACAGTTTATTTTCCCGTTGTGTCCCTGTGCAGTTCTGGCAGTTTGGGGACTGGGTCGATGTGGTGATCGATGACCGACTGCCCACCAAGGACGACGAGCTGATGTTCGTCCATTCAGCGGAAAACAATGAATTCTGGAGCGCGCTGCTGGAGAAGGCCTACGCCAAGTAAGACCGAGCACTCCCCTCAAACCCTCAAACCCTCACACCCTCACACCCTCACACCCTCACACCTCACACCCTCACACCTCACACCCTCACACCCTCACACACCTCACACCCTCACACCTCACACCTACACCCTCACACCTCAAACCCTCACACCTCACACCCTCACACCTCACACCCTCACACCTAACCCTCACACCTCAACCTCACACCCTCACACCCTCACACCTCACACCTCAAACCCTCACACCTCACACCCTCACACCTCACACCCTCACACCTCACACCCTCACACCTCACACCCTCACACCTCACACCCTCACACCTCACACCTCACACCCTCACACCCTCACACCCTCACACCTCACACCCTCACACCCTCACACCCTCACACCTCACACCCTCACACCCTCACACCCACCCTCACACCTCACACCCTCACACCTCACACCCTCACACCCTCACACCCTCACACCCTCACACCCTCACACCTCACACCCCACACCTCACACCTCACACCCTCACACCTCACACCCTCACACCCTCACACCTCACACCCTCACACCCACCCTCACACCCTCAAACCCTCACACCCTCACACCTCACACCCTCACACCCTCACACCCTCACACCCTCACACCCTCACACCTCACCACCCCACACCCTCACACCCTCACCTCAAACCCTCACACCTCAAACCCTCACACCTCACACCCTCACACCTCACACCTCACACCCTCACACCTCACACCCTCACACCTCACACCTCACACCCTCACACCTCACACCTCACACCCTCACACCTCACACCCTCACACCTCACACCTCACACCCTCACACCCTCACACCCTCACACCCTCACACCCTCACACCTCACACCCTCACACCTCAAACCCTCACACCTCAAACCCTCACACCCTCACACCCTCACACCCTCACACCCTCACACCTCACACCCTCACACCCTCACCCACCCTCACACCTCACACCCACACCTCACACCTCACACCCTCACACCCTCACACCCCACACCCTCACACCTCACACCTCACACCCTCACACCTCACACCCACACCTCACACCTCACACCCTCACACCCTCACACCCTCACACCTCACACCCTCACACCCTCACACCTCACACCCTCACACCCTCACACCTCACACCCTCACACCTCACACCCTCACACCCTCAAACCTCACACCCTCACACCCTCACACCTCACACCCTCACACCTCACACCTCACACCTCACACCCTCACACCTCACACCCTCACACCTCACACCCTCACACCTCACACCCTCACACCTCACACCTCACACCTCACACCTCACACCTCACACCTCACACCCTCACACCCTCACACCTCACACCCTCACACCTCACACCTCACACCTCACACCCTCACACCTCACACCCTCACACCTCACACCCTCACACCCTCACACCCTCACACCCTCACACCCTCACACCCTCACACCTCACACCCTCACACCTCACACCCTCACACCTCACCCTCACCCTCACACCTCAACCTCACACCTCACACCCTCACACCTCACACCCTCACACTCACCCTCACACCCTCACACCCTCACACCTCACACCTCACACCTCACACCCTCACACCTCACACCCTCACACCCTCACACCTCACACCCTCACACCTCACACCCTCACACCTCACACCCTCACACCCTCACACCCTCACACCCTCACACCCTCACACCCTCACACCTCACACCCTCACACCCTCACACCCTCACACCCTCACACCCTCACACCCTCACACCCTCACACCTCACACCCTCACACCCTCACACCTCACACCTCACACCCTCACACCTCACACCCTCACACCTCACACCCTCACACCTCAACCCCCACACCTCACACCCTCACACCCTCACACCCTCACACCTCACACCCTCACCCTCACACCTCACACCTCACACCCTCACACCTCACACCCTCACACCCTCACACCCTCACACCTCACACCCTCACACCCTCACACCCTCACACCTCACACCTCACACCCTCACACCCTCACACCCTCACACCCTCACACCCTCACACCCTCACACCCTCACACCCTCACACCCTCACACCCTCACACCCTCACACCCTCACACCTCACACCCTCACACCCTCACTCCACCTCACACCCTCACACCCTCACACCTCACACCCTCACACCCTCACACCTCACACCTCACACCCTCACACCCTCACACCTCACACCCTCACACCCTCACACCCTCACACCTCACACCTCACACCCTCACACCTCACACCTCACACCCTCACACCCTCACACCCTCACACCTCACACCCTCACACCTCACACCCTCACACCCTCACACCTCACACCCTCACACCTCACACCTCACACCCTCACACCTCACACCTCACACCCTCACACCCTCACACCCTCACACCCTCACACCCTCACACCCTCACACCCTCACACCCTCACACCCCACACCTCACACCCTCACACCCTCACACCCACCTCACACCCTCACACCCTCACACCCTCACACCCTCACACCTCACCTCACACCCTCACACCTCACACCCTCACACCTCACACCCTCACACCTCACACCCTCACACCTCACACCTCACACCCTCACACCTCACACCCTCACACCCTCACACATCACACCCTCACACCCTCACACCTCACACCCTCACACCCTCACACCTCAAACCCTCTCACCTCACACCCTCACACCCTCACATCAAACCCTCACACCCTCACACCTCACACCTCACACCTCACACCTCACACCCTCACACCCTCACACCTCACACCCTCACACCCTCACACCCTCACACCCCCACACCTCACACCCTCACACCCTCACACCTCACACCCTCACACCTCACACCCTCACACCTCACACCCTCACACCTCACACCCTCACACCTCACACCCTCACACCTCACACCCTCACAGCCTCACACCTCACACCCTCACACACTCACACCTCAAACCCTCACACCTCACACCCTCACACCCTCACACCTCACACCCTCACACCCTCACACCCTCACACCCTCACACCTCACACCCTCACACCCTCACACCCTCACACCTCACACCCTCACACCCTCACACCCTCACACCTCACACCCTCACACCTCAAACCCTCTCACCTCACACCCTCACACCCTCACACCTCAAACCCTCACACCCTCACACCTCACACCTCACAACTCACACCCTCACACCCTCACACCCTCACACCCTCACACCTCAAACCCTCACACCCTCACACCTCACACCCTCACACCCTCACACCTCACACCCTCACACCCTCACACCCTCACACCCTCACACCTCAAACCCTCACACCCTCACACCTCACACCTCACACCTCAAACCCTCACACCTCAAACCCTCACACCTCACACCCTCACACCCTCACACCCTCACACCCTCACACCTCAAACCCTCACACCTCAAACCCCCACACCCTCACACCCTCACACCCTCACACCTCACACCCCCACACCTCACAACCTCACACCCTCACAACTCACACCTCACACCTCACACCTCAAACCCCCACACCTCACACCCTCACACCCTCACACCCTCACACCTCAAACCCCCACATCTCACACCCTCACACCCTCACACCCTCACACCTCACACCCTCACACCTCAAACCCTCACACCTCACACCTCACACCCTCACACCCTCACACCCTCACACCCTCACACCTCACACCCTCACACCTCAAACCCCCACACCTCACACCCTCACACCCTCACACCCTCACACCTCACACCCCCACACCTCAAACCCTCACACCTCACACCTCTAACCCTCACACCTCTAACCCTCACACCTCTAACCCTCACACCCTCACACCCTCACACATCTAACCCTCACACATCTAACCCTCACACCTCAAACCCTCACACCTCAAACCCTCACACCTCAAACCCTCACACCGAGCATTCCCCTCAAACACTCCCAGGACAGGTACAGCATGGGGTTAGATACAGAGTAAAGCTCCCTCTACACTGTCCCCATCACGCACTCCCAGGACAGGTACAGCACGGGGTTAGATACAGAGTAAAGCTCCCTCTACACTGTCCCCATCAAACACTCCCAGGACAGGTACAGCACGGGGTTAGATACAGAGTAAAGGTCCCTCTACATTGTCCCCATCAAACACTCCCAGGACAGGGACAGCATGGGGTTAGATACAGAGTAAAGGTCCCTCTACATTGTCCCCATCAAACACTCCCAGGACAGGGACAACGCAGGGTTCGATACAGAGTAAAGCTCCCTCTACATTGTCCCCATCAAACACTCCCAGGACAGGGACAACGCAGGGTTAGATACAGAGTAAAGCTCCCTCTACACTGACCCCATCAAACACTCCCAGGACAGGGACAGCACGGGGTTAGATACAGAGTAAAGCTCCCTCTACACTGTCCCCATCAAGCACTCCCAGGACAGGTACAGCACGGGGTTAGATACAGAGTAAAGCTCCCTCTACACTGTCCCCATCAAATACTCCCAGGACAGGTACAGCACGGGGTTAGATACAGAGTAAAGCTCCCTCTACACTGTCCCCATCAAACACTCCCAGGACAGGGACAACGCAGGGTTAGATACAGAGTAAAGCTCCCTCTACACTGTCCCCATCAAACACTCCCAGGACAGGTACAGCACGGGGTTAGATACAGAGTAAAGCTCCCTCTACATTGTCCCCATCAAACACTCCAGGACAGGGACAACGCAGGGTTAGATACAGAGTAAAGCTCCCTCTACACTGACCCCATCAAACACTCCCAGGACAGGGACAGCACGGGGTTAGATACAGAGTAAAGCTCCCTCTACACTGTCCCCATCAAGCACTCCCAGGACAGGTACAGCACGGGGTTAGATACAGAGTAAAGCTCCCTCTACACTGTCCCATCAAACACTCCCAGGACAGGTACAGCACAGGGTTAGATACAGAGTAAAGCTCCCTCTATACTGTCCCCATCAAACACTCCCAGGACAGGTACAGCACGGGGTTAGATACAGAGTAAAGCTCCCTCTACACTGTCCCCATCAAACACTCCCAGGACAGGTACAGCGCGGGGTTAGATACAGAGTAAAGCTCCCTCTACACTGTCCCCATCAAACACTCCCAGGACAGGTACAGCACGGGGTTAGATACAGAGAAAAGCTCCCTCTACACTGTCCCCATCAAACACTCCCAGGACAGGGACAACGCAGGGTTAGATACAGAGTAAAGCTCCCTCTACACTGTCCCCATCAAACACTCCCAGGAGAGGGACAACGCAGGGTTAGATACAGAGTAAAGCTCCCTCTACATTGTCCCAACAAACACTCCCAGGACAGGTACAGCACGGGGTTAGATACAGAGTTAAGCTCCCTCTATACTGTCCCCATCAAACACTCCCAGGACAGGAACAGCACGGGGATAGATACAGAGTAAAGCTCCCTCTACACTGTCCCCATCAAACACTCCCAGGACAGGTACAGCACGGGGTTAGATACAGAGTAAAGCTCCCTCTACACTGTCCCCATCAAACACTCCCAGGACAGGTACAGCACGAGGTTAGATACAGAGTAAAGCTCCTCTACACTGTTCCCATCAAACACTCCCAGGACAGGGACAGCACGGGGTTAGATACAGAGTAAAGCTCCCTCTACACTGTCCCCATCAAGCACTCCCAGGACAGGTACAGCACGGGGTTAGATACAGAGTAAAGCTCCCTCTACACTGTCCCCATCAAACACTCCCAGGACAGGTACAGCGCGGGATTAGATACAGAGTAAAGCTCCCTCTACACTGTCCCCATCAAACACTCCCAGGACAGGTACAGCACGGGGTTAGATACAGAGTAAAGCTCCCTCTACACTGTCCCCATCAAACACTCCCAGGACAGGTACAGCACGGGGTTAGATACAGAGTAAAGCTCCCTCTACACTGTCCCCATCAAACACTCCCAGGACAGGGACAACGCAGGGTTAGATACAGAGTAAAGCTCCCTCTACACTGTCCCCATCAAACACTCCCAGGACAGGGACAACGCAGGGTTAGATACAGAGTAAAGCTCCCTCTACATTGTCCCCATCAAACACTCCCAGGACAGGGACAGCACGGGGTTAGATACAGAGTAAAGCTCCCTCTACACTGACCCATCAAACACTCCCAGGACAGGTACAGCACGGGGTTAGATACAGAGTAAAGCTCCCTCTACACTGTCCCCATCAAGCACTCCCAGGACAGGTACAGCATGGGGTTAGATACAGAGTAAAGCTCCCTCTACACTGTCCCCATCAAACACTCCCAGGACAGGTACAGCGCGGGGTTAGATACAGAGTAAAGCTCCCTCTACACTGTCCCCATCAAACACTCCCAGGACAGGGACAACGCAGGGTTAGATACAGAGTAAAGCTCCCTCTACACTGTCCCCATCAAACTCTCCCAGGACAGGGACAACGCAGGGTTAGATACAGAGTAAAGCTCCCTCTACATTGTCCCCATCAAACACTCCCAGGACAGGGACAGCACGGGGTTAGATACAGAGTAAAGCTCCCTCTACACTGTCCCCATCAAACACTCCCAGGACAGGTACAGCACGGGGTTAGATACAGAGTAAAGCTCCCTCTACACTGTCCCCATCAAGCACTCCCAGGACAGGTACAGCATGGGTTAGATACAGAGTAAAGCTCCCTCTACAATGTCCCCATCAAACACTCCAGGACAGGTAGAGCGCGGGGTTAGATACAGAGTAATGCTCCCTCTACACTGTCCCCATCAAACACTCCCAGGACAGGTACAGCACGGGGTTAGATACAGAGTAAAGCTCCCTCTACACTGTCCCCATCAAACACTCCCAGGACAGGTACAGCACGGGGTTAGATACAGAGTAAAGCTCCCTCTACACTGTCCCCATCAAACACTCCCAGGACAGGTACAGCACGGCGTTAGATACAGAGTAAAGCTCCCTCTACACTGTCCCCATCAAACACTCCCAGGACAGGTACAGCACGGGGTTAGATACAGAGTAAAGCTCCCTCTACACTGTCCCCCATCAAACACTCCCAGGACAGGTACAGCACGGGGTTAGATACAGAGTAAAGCTCCCTCTACACTGTCCCCATCAAACACTCCCAGGACAGGTACAGCACCGGGTTAGATACAGAGTAAAGCTCCCTCTACACTGTCCCCCATCAAACACTCCCCGGACAGGTACAGCACGGGGTTAGATACAGAGTAAAGCTCCCTCTACACTGTCCCCATCTAACACTCCCAGGACAGGTACAGCACGGGGTTCGATACAGAGTAAAGCTCCCTCTATACTGTCCCCATCAAACACTCCCAGGACAGGAACAGCACGGGGATAGATACAGAGTAAAGCTCCCTCTACACTGTCCCCATCAAACACTCCCAGGACAGGTACAGCACGAGGTTAGATACAGATTAAAGCTCCTCTACACTGTTCCCATCAAACACTCCCAGGACAGGTACAGCACGGGGTTCGATACAGAGTAAAGCTCCCTCTATACTGTCCCCATCAAACACTCCCAGGACAGGAACAGCACGGGGATAGATACAGAGTAAAGCTCCCTCTACACTGTCCCCATCAAACTCTCCCAGGACAGGTACAGCACGGGGTTAGATACAGAGTAAAGGTCCCTCTACACTGTCCCCATCAAACACTCCCAGGACAGTTACAGCACGGGTTAGATACAGAGTAAAGCTCCCTCTACACTGTCCCCATCAAATACTCCCAGGACAGGTACAGCACGGGGTTAGATACAGAGTAAAGCACCCTCTACACTGTCCCCATCAAACACTCCCAGGACAGGTACAGCACGGGGTTAGATACAGAGTAAAGCTCCCTCTACACTGTCCCCATCATACACTCCCAGGACATGTACAGCACGGGGTTAGACACAGAGTAAAGCTCCCTCTACACTGTCCCCATCAAACTCTCCCAGGACAGGTACAGCACGGGGTTAGATACAGAGTAATGCTCCCTCTATACTGTCCCCATCAAACACTCCCAGGACAGAAACAGCACGGGGATAGATACAGAGTAAAGCTCCCTCTACACTGTCCCCATCAAACACTCCCAGGACAGGTACAGCACGGGGTTAGATACAGAGTAAAGCTCCCTCTACACTGTCCCCATCAAACACTCCCAGGACAGGTACAGCACGGGGTTAGATACAGAGTAAAGCTCCCTCTACACTGTCCCCATCATACACCCACAGGACATGTACAGCACGGGGTTAGATACAGAGTAAAGCTCCCTCTACACTGTCCCCATCAAACACTCCCAGGACAGGTACAGCACGGGGTTAGATACAGAGTAAAGCTCCCTCTACACTGTCCCCATCAAGCACTCCCAGGACAGGTACAGCATGGGGTTAGATACAGAGTAAAGCTCCCTCTACACTGTCCCCATCAAGCACTCCCAGGACAGGTACAGCATGGGGTTAGATACAGAGTAAAGCTCCCTCTACAATGTCCCCATCAAACACTCCCAGGACAGGTAGAGCGCGGGGTTAGATACAGAGTAATGCTCCCTCTACACTGTCCCCATCAAACACTCCCAGGACAGGTACAGCACGGGGTTAGATACAGAGTAAAGCTCCCTCTACACTGTCCCCATCAAACACTCCCAGGACAGGTACAGCACGGGGTTAGATACAGAGTAAAGCTCCCTCTACACTGTCCCCATCAAACACTCCCAGGACAGGTACAGCACGGCGTTAGATACAGAGTAAAGCTCCCTCTACACTGTCCCCATCAAACACTCCCAGGACAGGTACAGCACGGGGTTAGACACAGAGTAAAGCTCCCTCTACACTGTCCCCCATCAAACACTCCCAGGACAGGTACAGCACGGGGTTAGATACAGAGTAAAGCTCCCTCTACACTGTCCCCATCAAACACTCCCAGGACAGGTACAGCACCGGGTTAGATACAGAGTAAAGCTCCCTCTGCACTGTGCCCCATCAAACACTCCCAGGACAGGTACAGCACGGGGTTAGATACAGAGTAAAGCTCCCTCTACACTGTCCCCATCTAACACTCCCAGGACAGGTACAGCACGGGGTTCGATACAGAGTAAAGCTCCCTCTATACTGTCCCCATCAAACACTCCCAGGACAGGAACAGCACGGGGATAGATACAGAGTAAAGCTCCCTCTACACTGTCCCCATCAAACACTCCCAGGACAGGTACAGCACGAGGTTAGATACAGATTAAAGCTCCTCTACACTGTTCCCATCAAACACTCCCAGGACAGGTACAGCACGGGGTTCGATACAGAGTAAAGCTCCCTCTATACTGTCCCCATCAAACACTCCCAGGACAGGAACAGCACGGGGATAGATACAGAGTAAAGCTCCCTCTACACTGTCCCCATCAAACACTCCCAGGACAGGTACAGCACGGGGTTAGATACAGAGTAAAGGTCCCTCTACACTGTCCCCATCAAACACTCCCAGGACAGTTACAGCACGGGTTAGATACAGAGTAAAGCTCCCTCTACACTGTCCCCATCAAATACTCCCAGGACAGGTACAGCACGGGGTTAGATACAGAGTAAAGCACCCTCTACACTGTCCCCATCAAACACTCCCAGGACAGGTACAGCACGGGGTTAGATACAGAGTAAAGCTCCCTCTACACTGTCCCCATCATACACTCCCAGGACATGTACAGCACGTGGTTAGATACAGAGTAAAGCTCCCTCTACACTGTCCCCATCAAACTCTCCCAGGACAGGTACAGCACGGGGTTAGATATAGAGTAATGCTCCCTCTATACTGTCCCCATCAAACACTCCCTGGACAGGAACAGCACGGGGATAGATACAGAGTAAAGCTCCCTCTACACTGTCCCCATCAAACACTCCCAGGACAGGTACAGCACGGGGTTAGATACAGAGTAAAGCTCCCTCTACACTGTCCCCATCAAAAACTCCCAGGACAGGTACAGCACGGGGTTAGATACAGAGTAAAGCTCCCTCTACACTGTCCCCATCATACACTCCCAGGACATGTACAGCACGGGGTTAGATACAGAGTAAAGCTCCCTCTACACTGTCCCCATCAAACACTCCCAGGACAGGTACAGCACGGGGTTAGATACAGAGTAAAGCTCCCTCTACACTGTCCCCATCAAACACTCCCAGGACAGGTACAGCACGGGGTTAGATACAGAGTAAAGCTCCCTCTACACTGTCCCCATCAAACACTCCCAGGACAGGTACAGCACGGGGTTAGATACAGAGTAAAGCTCCCTCTACACTGTCCCCATCAAACACTCCCAGGACAGTTACAGCACGGGTTAGATACAGAGTAAAGCTCCCTCTACACTGTCCCCATCAAACACTCCCAGGACAGGTACAGCACGGGGTTAGATACAGAGTAAAGCTCCCTCTACACTGTCCCCATCAAACACTCCCAGGACAGGTACAGCACGGGGTTAGATACAGAGTAAAGCTCCCTCTACACTGTCCCCATCATACACTCCCAGGACATGTACAGCACGGGGTTAGATACAGAGTAAAGCTCCCTCTACACTGTCCCCATCAAACACTCCCAGGACAGGTACAGCACGGGGTTAGATACAGAGTAAAGCTCCCTCTACACTGTCCCCATCAAACACTCCCAGGACAGGTACAGCACGGGGTTAGATACAGAGTAGAGCTCCCTCTACACTGTCCCCATCAAACACTCCCAGGACAGGTACAGCACGGGGTTAGATACAGAGTAAAGCTCCCTCTATACTGTCCGCATCAAACACTCCCAGGACAGGTACAGCACGGGGTTAGATACAGAGTAAATCTCCATCTACACTGTGCCCATCAAACACTCCCAGGACAGGTATAGCACGGGGTTAGATACAGAGTAAAGCTCCCTCTACACTGTCCCCATCATACACTCCCAGGACATGTACAGCACGTGGTTAGATACAGAGTAAAGCTCCCTCTACACTGTCCCCATCAAACTCTCCCAGGACAGGTACAGCACGGGGTTAGATATAGAGTAATGCTCCCTCTATACTGTCCCCATCAAACACTCCCTGGACAGGAACAGCACGGGGATAGATACAGAGTAAAGCTCCCTCTACACTGTCCCCATCAAACACTCCCAGGACAGGTACAGCACGGGGTTAGATACAGAGTAAAGCTCCCTCTACACTGTCCCCATCAAAAACTCCCAGGACAGGTACAGCACGGGGTTAGATACAGAGTAAAGCTCCCTCTACACTGTCCCCATCATACACTCCCAGGACATGTACAGCACGGGGTTAGATACAGAGTAAAGCTCCCTCTACACTGTCCCCATCAAACACTCCCAGGACAGGTACAGCACGGGGTTAGATACAGAGTAAAGCTCCCTCTACACTGTCCCCATCAAACACTCCCAGGACAGGTACAGCACGGGGTTAGATACAGAGTAAAGCTCCCTCTACACTGTCCCCATCAAACACTCCCAGGACAGGTACAGCACGGGGTTAGATACAGAGTAAAGCTCCCTCTACACTGTCCCCATCAAACACTCCCAGGACAGTTACAGCACGGGTTAGATACAGAGTAAAGCTCCCTCTACACTGTCCCCATCAAACACTCCCAGGACAGGTACAGCACGGGGTTAGATACAGAGTAAAGCTCCCTCTACACTGTCCCCATCAAACGCTCCCAGGACAGGTACAGCACGGGGTTAGATACAGAGTAAAGCTCCCTCTACACTGTCCCCATCATACACTCCCAGGACATGTACAGCACGGGGTTAGATACAGAGTAAAGCTCCCTCTACACTGTCCCCATCAAACACTCCCAGGACAGGTACAGCACGGGGTTAGATACAGAGTAAAGCTCCCTCTACACTGTCCCCATCAAACACTCCCAGGACAGGTACAGCACGGGGTTAGATACAGAGTAGAGCTCCCTCTACACTGTCCCCATCAAACACTCCCAGGACAGGTACAGCACGGGGTTAGATACAGAGTAAAGCTCCCTCTATACTGTCCGCATCAAACACTCCCAGGACAGGTACAGCACGGGGTTAGATACAGAGTAAATCTCCATCTACACTGTGCCCATCAAACACTCCCAGGACAGGTATAGCACGGGGTTAGATACAGAGTAAAGCTCCCTCTACACTGTCCGCATTAAACACTCCCAGGACAGGTACAGCACGGGGTTAGATACAGAGTAAATCTCCCTCTACACTGTCCCCATCAAACACTCCCAGGACAGGTACAGCACGGGGTTAGATACAGAGTAAAGCTCCCTCTACACTGTCCGCATTAAACACTCCCAGGACAGGTACAGCACGGGGTTAGATACAGAGTAAATCTCCCTCTACACTGTCCCCATCAAACACTCCCAGGACAGGTATAGCACGGGGTTAGATACAGAGTAAAGCTCCCTCGACACTGTCCCCATCAAACACTCCCAGGACAGGTATAGCATGGGGTTAGATGCAGAGTCAAGCTCCCTCTACACTGTCCCCATCAAACACTCCCAGGACAGGTACAGCACGGGGTTAGATCCAGAGGAAAGCTCCCTCTACACTGTCCCCATCAAACACTCCCAGGACAGGTACAGCACGGGGTTAGATACAGAGTAAAGCTCCCTCTACACTGTCCCCATCAAACACTCCCAGGACAGGTATAGCACGGGGTTAGATACAGAGTAAAGCTCCCTCTACACTGTCCCCATCAAACACTCCCAGGACAGGTATAGCATGGGGTTAGATGCAGAGTAAAGCTCCCTCTACACTGTCCCCATCAAACACTCCCAGGACAGGTACAGCACAGGGTTAGATACAGAGTAAAGCTCCCTCTACACTGTCCCCATCAAACACTCCCAGGACAGGTACAGCACGGGGTTAGATCCAGAGGAAAGCTCCCTCTACACTGTCCCCATCACTCTATCATGTTGATGCATTCCCTCCCCTCTCTCTCTTCTGTTGACACATTCGTACTCACTCTCACTCTCTTCTTCCCCCTCTGTCCCTCATGTCGACGCACCCGCTCCCCCTCTCTTTCTCTCTCTTCCCCTCGTCTCTCTTTCTCTCCTTGCCCCTTGGGGTGAATCTCTCTCCCTCTCTTTCTCTCACCGTCTCACACACTCCCTCCCTCATGTATAATTACTGATAATTCACCCGTGCGCTGTGTTATGCTATTCACCCTGTGGGCTCGACCTATGGGCATTGTGTGGCTTCACCCACAGGGGAATGTACGGGCTCCGCCCATGGCTCCACCCCCTTTACAGGAAGTATAAAGGCAGCTGACCTGCGGGGCCGCCTTCAGTGTTGTACCGGTCACAGGCAGGCTCAGTTCTAAGCTGATTAAAACCACGGTTTACTTCTCCACGTGTCTCAGAGTGAATTGATGGTCACATCATCACTCGCACTCACTCTCCATCTCTCTCTCTCTCTTGTAGTGAATCGTGTTCTGGATCCGTGCAACACAGACAGGCCACCAACACTTAAAATAGTGCAACACTATTTTATTAAGCTAGAGACTGTTGAACATACTTTCACTGTGGGTTAACACGATGTTAGATTAAACTAAAGACCTATGCCTGTCCGAACCAGTCTATGCACTCAGCACATGGTGAAGATCTGTGCTGTAAGCTGTAAGCTCTGTCCTTGTAGGAGGCTGCATCCCGAATGAGCGGGAATGCTGATGCCCCCTGTCTTTATAGTGAGTGTGCTCTAA